>NC_142469.1:105019250-106330916 GCF_049115385.1 Moschus berezovskii
GTTCAAAATCTGTTTAATGAGGGGCACCTAATAATTTGAGATTACTATTAAGTTTACTTGTAAAGTAGTTCCTAAAATAAAATAGTTCAGAAATATCCAGGATATTAAAGAAAAAGGTAAACTACATTACCATTTCATAAAAGGTTCTTTTCTTAAAATAACAATTCATCATTAAGACTTAAACCAGAAGAGCTCCCAAAATAATACATATGATGCTGTTCTGAGGTTGGCCTGAGTGTAGGATAGGAATTTGGAAGGAGGCAAATGTGTTCCTTTTTGGAGTGTTTTAAAACAAAATAATTTTCAACATGAACTTATTTCATATCAGAAAATATTTGTTCTTTCTGTGAATTATTCATTAAAGTAAATTAATAATAGTTTAAAATGTGCTTATGTCTGTCGTTTGTAGGTATAATTTCACTTAATACACATAGAAAACCTATAAAAATACAAGCACTATTACTATCTCCATTTTATAGATGAGAAAAACAAAGACTTGAGAATGTAAATGATTTGCCCACCCTAGAAAGTCTGACTTGAGTGATTCATATCGACTTCAATATAACCGTGTATTGGAAAGTTGAGTAGAATTCTAACTAAATAATTTTATCTAGTAAATGACAGGTAAACTGAGGAAGCAGGTGTTACCTACTCTTATAGGTTCCAAAGTTCTTAATGACCAAGTATTATGTAACATTGGAGATATCTTAGATAAACTTTTTATTTTTATTTTCTCTCTTTTCAGAGCAATGTTTGATGAATTATGCATATGTGGAATGCAAACAGATTCAATTCACTTTGAAATACTTAAGGATATAAAATGAACAGAAAATACCCTTGGCAAAACCTGTACTGAGTTTCAAAACCCACACATTTGAAACAAAGTTTGTGATGTCCTCCAAAACATAAGCATCAGTCGGTTCTCACAGTCTTCACTTCTGCTTCTAACGTCAGCATATTGCCATCAACTTAAAAAGCAGACCTTTATGTCATAGTTAGTCTACCTATTAAATCATACGGGAACGGTGTCTCTGAATCCAAATAGATCAAGATCCACCATAGAAGAGAAAATACATCATGGCAAGACAAAATTCAATAACAGAATAAAACCCTCAGTGAAATACTGTTTACATAGATTAATTCACAAAGTTTATAACTTTCTTCCCAAAGAATCGCATTGCCTGGATGAATGTGTTTTGTCTATGTGAAGATATATTTGCACAAGCACAAAAGGATAAAACATTTTTTTTTTTTTAATCTGCAAGTAATTAAGACTAGAGCACTCTACTGACACTGTTTAAGTCATGAGCTTGCATCACAGATCAGGAGTACTTGAGGTTTTGCTTTCATTAATGGAGTCTGTCCTCTGTTTGAGTCTGGGTCTGGGCGTGTCCTCTGTTTTAACATACGGCCAAAAGATACTCTCATACCACATCCTTTAGTTCCTTAGAAATGTTAGTGTGGCAACCCTGACTTAACCAGTGTTAATGTCATTTAACTTCTGCTGCTAAATGTCTTCAGAAAATCATATTCTTATCAATATCAAACCTAACAGTTGGAGAAAAAAAAAGAGCTCTCCCTATCCTATTTAACTTTATTTCCCTATCCTATGAGCATCACTGAAGTTAGAACTAAAATAAATTATTTTTCTTACACTTTTGACTTTATCTCTCATTATTCCATATGTAGAAAATGAAAGGCAGCAGTGTGAATATTTACCGTTAATCTATTCCTTATACTCAGCTGTGACTCAAGCACACTTGCAAACCAAAAGCAAAGGAAAATACATCTCAAACTGATCAGTCATAAGTGAAGTTTGATATATAAGCTTTAAAGAGTGCTTTCCTATAAAACGTTTCATTGTACTATGACAATAATCTCAGGCTCGTTACAATTACTTAGTGAGAGGGAAAAAGGAAAAGGCAGAATGTGGCTGATCAATCTCTGGTCTAGAAGTTTTAGGGTGAATGGAATAGACAAATTTCTGAGTCTTACATTATTCTGTAAAGGATGTGAAAGTGTTACTTGCTCATTCCTGTTCGATTCTTAGAGACCCCATGGACTGCAGCCCACCAGGCTCCTCTGCCTATGGGATTCTCCAGGCAAGAATACTGGAATGGGTACCTAATCCCTTCTCCAGGGGATGCTCCCTAGGGAAGGATGATAACTATAAAATAAAATCTTAAACAAATTAAATTAAATCTTAAATAAACAGGTCAATTGCATGATGGAATTTAATCCAATAACAGAGAAAACAGAACAGAATATTTGAAATGAGGACTTCAGTGAAGAGTAATCAGTTTTCACAGAGTGCAATCAGTCTTCTTTGTCAGGTTTCTGGTGAGTCAGGCTTTGCCTTTCTTATGCAAATAAAATAGATCCTAGGTTAAGATCAGGGGGATTGGGTTGCTCTGGAGTTTCACTCTCCCACAGATTTTCTGCCTTGCAATCTGAACACAGTAAGGGCAATGGGATCGTCTGTGAGAGGTAAGCCCATTAAATAAATCCACAGGCTGTGTATCCTGGGCTTCTTACAAGCTAAAAGAATCTCTCTTTTTTCCCCCTTCACGTCTGTATTTATCCATGGCAATCCTCAAAGATGTTTCATAAGTCTGCAGGGGCACACAAATGTCAGGAGTTCCTTTCAACAGAAAAATAACATTTCTGAGGGTTCTGAATTATGCAAAGAGGTAAGTGATTTTGAGATCCTTTCTGACACATATAAATAACCAGACACAAACAGATAAAATAAGGGTCTTTCTGAAATGAGCACTTGCTCTGTACAGATTATCTTTGATTCTAGACCCTGACACACTGCAGTAGGTATCAGCTGCCACAATAACACAACAGTTGTTTGGAGGAACTCAAGTGGATATCTACATTTTTACCTACATGAATATCGCCAACAGTCAATTCCAGTAGCACATCAACCCTTTGGGAAAAATTCTTGTATTCTTCCTGAAGTGTCTGAGGATCTCATTTACACGAAGGTACTCTTAAATACAATGAAATCATACAATGATTGTTCTCGGTATAACGGTATCTAACCTGGCTTCCTTTTGTCTTACAGTCAGAGAAAAAAGGAATTTTAAGTAAAACATATTGGCCACTTGTACTGTAATCTGCAGAACGTTTCTTTTATACAAAAACAAAAAAATCATGGTGGAACTGCACTGTAGGTTCTAATCTAGTCTTTTTTTTTTTTTGTCTTATAATCAAAAGAGAAAGTAAAAAAGAAAAAGTTAAATAAATTCAGTTTATAAATCAAACCATTTCATCCCTAAATTCCCTCTAGTATATAAATTTACATGAATGGTCTTCCCTAACCAGTATATCCACCACAGTTACATGAGCGGCTCATTTATTGCCTAAGACTGCAGTGCATCACTCTCAAATCAATTTGGAAAATGTCCAAATAGAGCACCAATCGTTAAGAACTGTGTGTTTTCATTTATTTGAAATATTCCGTAGAGCCTTTGAAAAGAAATACTAATCATGTCGATTTAGACCTATAAGGTGCTAAGGAGTCTCTTTAATAAGTCAAAAAAGATGCCTTAATAATTTTATAAGTTTTATTGACCTATTGACTTTTATTGTGAATTAATCATTGTCTCTGAGAATCGATTATTTTCCTTTTTTTTTTGTGCTGAAAAATCTAACATAAATAAATACTGCTCCTTTAAAACAGATGTAAATAAAAGGCCTGTTTATCTTCCATGGGAAGGAGGGAAGCAATTAAATTTTTCTGTGACTTTTTCAAAATTAAACGTTATGTTGAGATATTATAGATTCACAAGTTACTGCCAGAAATATTACAGAAATATCCCGGTTCTCTTTTTCCTGTTTCCCCCATGACAACATCTTAAGAAAATACAGTATATCATCACAATGACACTATTGGTAACAGTCACGATACAGAACGTTCATCACCACCCTCCAGTAGTCCCTGTTGCTGCCAAACATTATTCGCTCCTGTTCCCACACCCTCTTTAACCCTTAGTAACCACTCATTTCTCCTCCATTCCTCCAAATTTCTCATGTCAAAAATGCTAAACTAATGGGATCGTTTGGAATGTGACCTTTTGGCATTGGCTTTTTTTACTCAGCATAATTCATCCAAAATGTACCTTTCAATAGCTGCTTTATTGTTTTTATCACTGGTATGGATGGACCACAGTCTGTGCAATCATTTCCCTGTTGAGAGACATCTGGATTGGCTCCAGATGTGGGCTAATGTGGATGAAGCTGCAAAATATTCATACACTGGTTTTGGTGTCATATAGGAAATACAAGTTTAGTTCTCTAAGAAAGCATCATGCGCTCCACCAGAGTGGCTATACTACCTTATATCAATGACCCAGTTTCTCCACATCCTCACCAGAATTCAGTGTTGTCACTATTTTGTACTTTAATCTTTCACCTCTTAGCGGTTGCTTCATGCTTTTACATTCATGACTTGTCATATTGTGCTGCGGTTGATGTTTTATAGGTTCAAGTATAGAAATCTTATTCTTCCCTTTATGTACCTTTACATCTCTCTTTATATTTGTCTTGAACAGTTTTTCAACAATCATTTAGAACTGCATAAGACATTGTTACAAATTTTTCTACAACCCTGAAACATAATTTAGAACACTAAAGAAGAGAAGGAAAGTCAATTGTATTTAACCATATTTTTGCTTACTGTGTTCTCTTCCTTCCTTCCTTCCTGATGTTCCAAAGTTCCTTCTTGTATCATTTTCTTTCATATTAAAGAATTTCCTTCCTTGATTCATTCCTAGAGGGTAGTTTTGATAGCGACAGTTTCTGTTAGCATTTTTCCATCCAAAAATATATTGACTTCTTTGTAATGTCTCTGCTTTTCAATATGCTGTCTAGGTTGGTCATAGCTTTGCTTCCAAGAAGCAAGTGTCTTTTTAAGCGTCCTTACATAATGAAGCTTTTATTTAAACTTTCAGTTTTCTATGACACTGCTCCAGCTGCAAAAGGGAGGGTTCCACTTACTACTGCCAGCAGAAACAGAAGTCCAAGTCCCCCGCTTGGTATCTGTTGACACCTGACATGAAGTGAGCACTCCTCCTCCTTGCTGTATGGGGGTGGTTTCCAGGCCCACACACAGTCTCCGTTGGCAGTGTGGTAGAAGTGGTCTTGTTACTGCTTTGAAATGGTGGAAAGCCTCGCTCTCCACGAGGGCTCTTCTGTGACCACCTCAGAAGTGATGGGGAGGGGTACCTTGTTGTTGGCAGGTGAAGGTGGAAGTCTCACCTTCCAACACTCTTCTCTGACTACAGTTATATAAAGCACATCCCTACAATCTCACAAGGCGGCAACCTAGGACCTGACCTTGTATTCCTCACTACTGGTGGGGGTGAGAGGAGGGCCACAGTTTTACTGTGTGTTTATCTGGCAAACTACAACAACTGTCTAAAAGGTTTCTATATTTTCAGGAAACTCTGCTCCTTGGATTGAGAGAAGACTTTTCTTTTTTTTTCTTCTCTGCACATGATGGTATTTCTAGGTACTAGTTTCATCAGCTTTAAGTACTGAATATATTTGATTTTTTAAAAAATAGAAGAAATTCAAGCCTATATTATTCCTTGGGTCCTGAGGTTTCGAACGAGTTTGCATTTCTTTTTCCTCCTTTCAGAATCTTCAGATGTTTGTTTTATGTGTAATGTCCACAGTTTTACCAAGAGGAATAGGTAAAAGTCTGTGTATTCCATCTTCCCAGAAAAAAAATCTGTGCCAGATGACATACTTGCTGATGCCTCTATTTTTACCATTTTTATTTACTTCTTTAAGTAAGTGAAAGTTGCTCAGTCGTGTCCAACTCTTTGCAATGCCATGGACTATACAGTCCATGGGATTCTCCAGGCCAAAACACTGGAGTGGGTAAGCCTTTCCCTTCTCCAGAGGATCTTCCCAATCCAGGGATCGAACCCAGGTCTCCCACATTGCAGGCAGATTCTTTACCAACCAGCTGAGCCACAAGAGAAGCCCTTAAAGCTATTAAAATCTTATTGACAACAAAATAGAACATATTAGTGTACAAAGAAAATAATTATAATCAAACGGTGCTTCTCCAACTGGCCTGTGGACATATCCTTCAGGAACTGATGATTCTATGAAACTGATCAAAAGGTAGTGATATCAGATGGATTATAACATTAAAAAATATATTTTACCATTTGAAAAGATAAAAGTACCTTTTAAAATATAAATATTTTTATACTATTATGGTCTTAAGCTATACATTCCCAAAGTGCTTGGCAGAAGGCACCAAAAAACAATTTCTTTCTAGAAGAAATTGAGACTCTTCACTGTGAGACATGCTGCCCGACTCCTGGGTGACCGTATGTCTCTCTCCCCAGGGCTCTATCAGCACCCGCTTTTTTCTTCCCTGGAATAATCATTAATAGAGCCTCCCTTCACATACGAAGTGTTCCATTTGTATAGCAAGCTATGATGGTCACATTATCTACGATCATTATAAACAATACACAGAAAGTAAAAACAGGTGGGAGAATCCCAACCCGTGTTTGCGTGCCCCAGGGCAGTCCACCTTCTCTTCAGTACACCGAGGCTTTTACTCAGCCTTTCTTTCTGGAAACACTCAGCAGCTCATATGCTGGTTCATATTCTTTTCCTCAGAAGCAACTTCTCTTTACACATTCTGTACTTATAAAGTATAGCATCTTTAGGGCTTCCCAGGTGGCGCGAGTGGTAAAGAATCTGCCTGCCAATGCAGGAGACCTAAGAGACTCTGGTTGGATCCTTGGGTCAGGAAGAACCCCTGGAGAAGAGAAGGCAACTCACTCCAGTATTCTTGCCTGGAGAATTCCATGGACAGAGGAGCCTGGTGGGCTACAGTCTATGGGGTTGCAAAGAGTACCAAACGACTGAGCAACTAACACACATAGCATCTATAAA
Organism: Moschus berezovskii; assembly: GCF_049115385.1. Taxonomy (NCBI): domain Eukaryota; kingdom Metazoa; phylum Chordata; class Mammalia; order Artiodactyla; family Moschidae; genus Moschus; species Moschus berezovskii. The sequence continues at coordinate 105,026,181 of NC_142469.1, forward strand.
TAGTAGCACTAGATGATTGCAAACATGTATTGCAACACTGTATAAGAATATCAAGGAATGCTAATATTTGGCTAATTGCATACCTTAATAATACATAATCATCAAACTTGCAATTAGATGCATAACTCATTAGTCTGCAGGAAAACACTTACATGGAAACAATTTATCAGCTTTTCAATGTCTAAGTCACTAAAGTGTGACAGAACAAAAGTTGTAGAAACATAAAAGTTAGCTTTTTCAGTTCAGTTCAGTTCAGTTCAGTCGCTCAGTCATGTCCGACTCTCCGCGACCCCATGAATCACAGCACGCCAGGCCTCCCTGTCCATCACCAACTCCCGGAGTTCACTCAAACTCATGTCCACAGAGTCGGTGATACCATCCAGCCATCTCATTCTCTGTCAATTCACTCAAATTCATGTCCACACAGTCGGTGATGCCATTCAGCCATCTCATTCTCCGTCGTCCCCTTCTCCTCCCGCCCCCAACCTTTCCCAGCATCAGAGTCTTTTCCAGTGAGTCAACTCGTCGCATGAAGTGGCCAAAGAATTGCAGTTTCAGCTTTAGCATCAGTCCCTCCAATGAACATCCAGGATTGATCTCCATTAGAATGGACTGGTTAGATCTCCTTGCAGTATAAGGGACTCTCAAGAGTCTTCCCCAACACCACAGTTCAAAAGCATCGATTCTTCGGCGATTCTTCAAAGTCCAAATCTCACATCCATACATGACCACGGGAAAAACCATTGCCTTGACTAGATGGACCTTGATTGGAAAAGTAATGTCTCCGCTTTTTAATATACTATCAAGGTTGGTCATAACTTTCCTTCCAAGGAGAAAGCGTCTTTTAATTTCATGGCTGCAATCAGCATCTGCAGTGATTTTGGAGCCCAAAAAAATAAAGTCTGACACTGTTTCCACTGTTTTTCCATCTATTTCCCATGAAGTGATGGGACCAGATGCCATGATCTTCGTTTTCTGAATGTTGAGCTTCAAGCCAACCTTTTCACTCTCTTCTTTCACTTTCTTCAAGAGGTTTTTGAGTTCCTCTTCACTTTCTGCCATAAGGGTAGTGTCATCTGCATATCTGAGGTTATTGATTTTTCTCCCAGCAATCTTGATTCCAGCTTGTGCTTCTTCCAGCCCAGCGTTCCTCATGATGTACTCTGCATATAAGTTAAATAAGCAAGGTGACAATATACAACCTTGATGTACACCTTTTCCTATTTGGAACCAGTCTGTTGTTCCATGTCCAGTTCTAACTGTTGCTTCCTGACCTGCATACAGGTTTCTCAAGAGGCAGGTCAGGTGGTCTGGGATTCCCATCTCTTTCAGAATGTTCCAGTTTATTGTGATCCACACAGTCAAAGGTTTTGGCATAGTCAATGAAGCAGAAATAGATGTTTTTCTGAAACTCTCTTGCTTTCTCCATGATCCAGCGGATGTTGGCAATTTGATCTCTGGTGCCTCTGCCTTTTCTAAAACCTGCTTGAACATCTGGGAGTTCACAGTTTACATACTGCTGAAGCCTGGCTTGGAGAATTTTGAGCATGACTTTACTAGCGTGTGAGATGAGTGCAACTGTGCGGTAGTTTGAGCATTCTTTGGCATTACCTTTCTTTGGGATTGGAATGAAGACTGACCTCTTCCAGTCCTGTGGCCACTGCTGAGTTTTCCAAATCTGCTGGCATATTGAGTGCAGCACTTTCACAGCATCATCTTTCAAGACTTGAAATAGCTCACCTGGAATTCCATCACCTCCACTAGCTTTGTTCGTAGTGATGCTTTCTAAGGCCCACTTGACTTCACATTCCAAGATGTCTGGCTTTAGGTCAGTGATCATGTTATCGTGACTATCTTGGTCGTGAAGATCTTTTTTGTACAGTTCTTCTGTGTATTCCTGCCACCTCTTCTTAATATCTTCTGCTTCTGTTAGGTCCATACCATTTCTGTCCTTTATCGAGCCCATCTTTGCATGAAATGTTCCCTTGGAATCTCCAATTTTCTTGAAGAGGTCTCTTGTTTTTCCTACTCTGTTGTTTTTCTCTATTTCTTTGCATTGATCACTGAGGAAGTCTTTCTTATCTCTCCTTGCTATTCTCTGGAAATCTGTATGCAGATACTTATATCTTTCCTTTTCTCCTTTGCTTTTTGCCTCTCTTCTTTTCACAGCTATTTGTAAGGCCTCCTCAGACAGCCATTTCGCTCTTTTGCATTTCTTTTCCATGGGGATGGTCTTGGTCCCTGTCTCCTGTACAATGTCACGAACCTCCATCCAGAGTTCATCAGGCACTCTATCTATCATATCTAGTCCCTTAAATCTATTTCTCACTTCCACTGTATAATCATAAGGGATTTGATTGAGGTCATATCTGAATGGTCTAGTGGTTTTCCCTACTTTCTTCAGTTTCAGTCTGAATTTGGCAGTAAGGAGTTCATGATCTGAGCCACAGTCAGCTCCTGGTCTTGTTTTCGCTAACTGTATACAGCTTCTCCATCTTTGGTTGCAAAGAATATAATCAATCTGATTTCGATGTTGACCATCTGGTGATGTCCATGTGTAGAGTCTTCTCTTGTGTTGTTGGAAGAGGGTGTTTGCTATGACTAGTGCATTCTCTTGACAAAACTCTATTAGCTTTTGCCCTGCTTCATTCCGTGCTCCAAGGCCAAATTTGCCTGTTACTCCAGGTGTTTCTTGACTTCCTACTTTTGCATTCCAGTTTTTTGGGTGTTAGTTCTAAAAGGTCTTGTAGGTCTTCATAGAACTGATTAACTTCGGCTTCTTCAGCATTACTGGTTGGGGCATAGGCCTGGATTACTGTAATATTGAATGGTTTGCCTTGGAAACGAGCAGAAATCATTCTGTCATTTTTAAGATTGCATGCAAGTACTGCATTTCGGACTCTTTTGTTGACCATGATGGCTACTCCATTTCTTCTAAGGGATTCCTGCCCACAATAGTAGATATAATGGTCATCCGAGTTAAATTCACCCATTCCAGTCCATTTTAATTCACTGATTCCTAGAATGTCAACGTTCACTCTTGCCATCTCCTGTTTGACCACTTCCAATTTGCCTTGATTCATGGACCTAACATTCCAGGTTCCTATGCAATATTGCTCTTTACAGCACCGGACCTTGCTTCTATCACTGGTCACATCCACAACTGGGTATTGGTTTTGCTTTGGCTCCATCCCTTTATTCCTTCTAGAGTTACTTCTCCACTGAGCTCCAGTAGCATACTGGGCACCTACCGACCTGGGGAATTCCTCATTCAGTATCCTATCATTTTGCCCTTTGTTACTGTTCATGGGGTTCCCAAGGCAAGTATACTGAAGTGGTTTGCCATTCCCTTCTCCAGTGGACCACATTCGGCTGTGGTCCATGTGATCAGATCGGCTAGTTTCCTGTGTGTTCTTATAACTAGCACATATTAATTCTATAATCAGAAAAATATAACCTAAGCATATGAAGCGGGAAATGATAATATTGGAAAAAATCTGAAGGATATTTAGAAAACATCAATTTTCAAAACTTTAGCTAAACAATATTTACTTATGTTAGAGGTAGTTGAAAAAACACATAGGGTATTCACAAGGCTCTTGTGAAGTTTTTGAAGTTTGAAAATTAAGCAGGTTCATTATAGATAAGACCAAAACAATATATAATCTTTTTTAAAATAGGTAAATATTCTTAAAAATGGACACAGTTTACTTTGTCAGTGAAAGTCACTTTTCATTACTCACAAATTTTGAAATATGTATTGTGTATCACTAAAACATAGCCAATTATATAATTTGGCTTCTTAGGGTCATTTATTTTTCTTTAATATTTACAAGCTATTAAAATCTAAATGCCTCTGATCTTCCAAACTCAGACCTTGTCACATTACAAAGCTTAATAGGGGTAATAAACTGATGTCCTTTAATACTTCTTGCAAAAATGATCTATTTCACGAAATGATGGTCTCCAAATGTGTATCTACATTGTAAACATCATTAAATTGAATATTTATTGAAAGGAACTTTTGACCATTCATCTGAATGAATCCTTTCATAATGCAAACATTTCTATGTAAAAGAAAACAGTCACATTTTATTTTCTACTTTGAAAATCTAATTCATTATTACAAACAGAATAACTTTCCACTAACACTAGGTGAATACACTGACGTTTCTCATCCCCTGGTTGTGATGGTTGATGTATGTCTGTCTGAGCCATGGACGGTCCAGATACTTGGTCAGATGTCAGTCGAGCTGTGCTCAGAGGAAATTACTACTAGAATCAGTACACTGAGTAAAGCAGATGTATCTCCTCAATGCACATGGGCCCCACTCACTCAGTTAAGGTCTGAAGAAAACAGCTGACCCTCCCACAAGTAAGAGGGAATTCCTCTTGCCCGACGGCCATCTAGCTGGGACACGGTTTCTGTGTGTGTGTGTTGAGGCGGGGGTGTTTTGTTTTGGGGGGGTGGTGAGCAACCTTTGGCTTGAACTGAAGCATTAGCTCTTCCTGAGTTGCGGGCCTACCAGCCTTCACCTCCACCTACCAGGAACACCTCCATCACCTCTTCCAGTTTACAGGTCCTCAGACTCAGAATGAAACTAACTTTGCTGACAGATACAGATTTAGGGACTTGTCAGCCTCCAAAACTGTGTAACCAGTTCTTTGTTATCTATCTACCTATCTATTTTGTCTCTCTGGAGATCTCTAACTAATACACTTGGCTAATAACCTATACTGATAATCATAATATTAATACCACTCATGTGAATACAGTCAATTCTGCTCAAACAAAAATCTTATCTAAATTATCAAGTGTCTGTAATTCCAATGGTTAGTCTAATTTCAAATTTCATCAGTTTTGGCATATACAGCTATGTTAGAACCTTAATTTCTGTGTATAATTTTGAATAATTAATTGATGATTATGTAAAGGTGATTCAGGGATTCTTGATACGCAGTGTGTTATAACTGGAGGACAGGAGAAAGGGTGACATTTGAATAGTCCCTAAATACTCTGTTACAAGAACCGACAAAGAAAAAAATATCAGTTCACTGTGAACAATATGTCAAACACCAATACTTTATATTACATAGCTGTCAGCATAAGGAAAATAATACAACATGGACAGAAACACTGTTCATGAAGTAGGAAAAATGTATAGGTCTTTCCAATTTACTTCTAACAAATACAGTGTGTGGCAGATATCTGCTTTATAAAAATACATTTTAAAAGCCATAATGTCCTGATGAATCTTTGCTGAACAGCACAGCCATAGTTGTCTATTTTTAGTAAATATCTGAGAAATAGTAAAGTCTTTGTAAGTTTTCTGAATTCTACTATTCTAAGTAAAGCCTGTGAATGTGTCAAACATCTATAAACTCCACAAAGTTCTTTTCAGTTAAAATGTATAAATATTACACACACACATATACATACACATTTTACTGCCCCAGTAAAACATACATCCTATTATCACTGCCTTAACCGTTTAAATTATTGCAGATATACTCATCATAATTCATGATGGAGAGTTGTCACGTTATTTAAGGTGATCACTTAGACCCTGATAATAATAAAAACAATATAACGACTATGATAGTTATGGTGCTAATAAATGCTAACATATAGATATACCATGCTATATGTCATACTCTGCTCTAAGAGTTTTAAATAAATTAACTTCGTCCTCACAAAATCCCAGTGAGAGAGGTATTATTATTAACTCAATTTTACAAAAGAGTAAATGAAATAGGACAAAGGCTAACAGAGTTTTGTCAAGAGAATATACTGGACATAGCAAACACCTTCTTCCAACAACACAAGAGAAGACTCTACACATGGACATTACCAGATGGTCAATACCGAAATCAGATTTATTACATTCTTTGCAGCCAAAGATGGAGAAGCTCTACACAGTCAGCAAAAACAAGACCAGGAAATGACTGTGGTTCAGATCACTAGCTCCTTATTACAAAATTCATACTTCAATTGAAGAAAGTGGAGAAAACCACAAGGCCATTCAGGTATGACCTAAATCAAATCCCTTACAATTATACAGTGGAAGTGAGAAATAGAGTCAAGGAATTAGATCGGATAGACAGAGTGCCTGAAGAACTATTGACGGAAGTTCATAACATCATACAGGACGTGGTGACCAAAATCATCCCAAAGAAAAAGAAATGCAAGAAAGCAAAATGGTTGTCTGAGGAGGACTTACAGATAGCTGAGAAAAGAAGAGACGTGAAAGGCAAAGGAGAAAAGGAAAGATATACCCATCGGAATGCAGAGCTTCAGAGAATAGCAAAGAGGGATAAGAAAGCCTTCCTCAGTGATCAATGCAAACAAATAGAGGAAAACAATAGAATGGGAAAGACAAGAGATCTCTTCAAGAAAATTGGACACACCAAAAGAATACTTCATGCAAACTGAAACACAGAGGCCATATTCTCTAAGTATATTCAGTTCAGTTCAGTTCAGTCGGTCAGTCGTGTCCGACGCTCCGCAACCCCATGAATCACAGCACGCCAGGCCTCCCTGTCCATCACCAACTCCCGGAGTTCACTCAAACTCATGTCCATAGAGTCGGTGATGCCATCCAGCCATCTCCTTCTCTGTCGTCCCCTTCTCCTCCCGCCCCCAATCCCTCCCAGCATCAGAGTCTTTTCCAGTGAGTCAACTCCTCGCATGAGGTGGCCAAAGTATTAGAGTTTCAGCTTTAGCATCAGTCCTTCCAATGAACACCCAGGACTGATCTCCTTTAGAATGGACTGGTTGGATCTCCTTGCAGTCCAAGGGACTAGATACTGTTTGAAAAATTATTTTGCCTTAATTTGTAATATTAAAAACTAGATGCTCCCTATATATAATATAAACACTCTCATTACAGAGGATCATCTAGACACTTAGAAATGAATACACAAAATCATGGAAAAAGCCTATGACATAATGTTAAGGGAAAGAAATTCACTACATAAAATGGCATTTTCACACCGATTACAACCGTATCAAAGTCAGCCATGCGCACAGCCAAGGGTTGTGAAAGGCACAACACAGTGTGGGAACTGCTGCTCCTCCATGAACTCCCTGTCTCTCCTTCCCCTTGATGACCTGATGAGCTGTGCCCGTGACGAGGTCCCATGATTCATGCACAACCCCTGCAAGCCGGCTTTCTCCAACTACAATCCTGGCCCGAAGGTCCCTAAGTCACCACACTGTCACCAAGTCCAAAGGCTCTCATCTTCCATGTTTTCACAGCACATACATTCTTTACTAGCAATTTTCTTTCCCAAATTATCTACGAAAATGTCAGTTGGATGGACAATGCCTCCTATACCGGCTCTTCTCCTGTTACCTAAGGAACTGCTTGTGCCGTACCCTCTGCACCTTGGCAACTGAATCTGTTCCAGTTACTGCAATGCTTACCTCCGAGTAGAGAGTCCTCAAACACAAAGCAAGCCCTGAGCGCCACACCTCAGTATGACTGCCTGCTAGCACCTCCCCCTGGCGTTACCTCTTTCTGTGGAACTCCTGCAAGTGATGAAACAGGGTCTCCAGACCCCCGTTTCCCTCCAGGGCATCCTATTTTGCTCTCCACCTCCTCGCATGAAACCTCAGTGTCACGTGGGTCAAAGCTTTGTAAAAATACAGCTCCCAATTCCCTGGTCACCCACCTTCAGCATCTCCTCTAGGTTCTACAGGAATAGGTCCTATGCTTGCTCCCGCACACCTCTCCTGCTCATTCTTCATCTCTAGAATTCTACTTGAATTTCAATTCACCCAGAAGTCTTTAATGGTGACTTTCACTCAGCTGTGTCTCCTACACCTTTAAAATTTCATAATACTTATATTTCAGTTTTCATATGGCACTTATCACGTTTGACACCCTTATGTTATAGCTATTAGTTTGAGTCACATGAAATTGCTTTTAACTTACGTAGTTCAATCTAATATTACTGTTGATTTTAGACGGCCTAAGTAAACAGCAGTCTCTAAGAAAATAGCAGTGAGTACTGCCTTTCTTTGGGATCCCCTCGGAAGCCCAGAACACTAAAAGTGTTTATTAAAATCAAGAATCTTAATCAATCCATCCAGATATCTACATTTATATCTATCTGTAGAAATCAATTGTCTATAATAATTGGTATAACCTATCCCCTCCAAGGAGAAGGCAATGGCACCCCACTCCAGTACTCTTGCTGGAAAATCCCATGGACCGAGGAGCCTGGTGGGCTGCAGTCCATGGGGTCGCTAAGAGTCGGACACGACTGAGTGACTTCACTTTCACTTTGCACTTTCATGCATTGGAGGAGGAAATGGCAACCCACACCAGTGGTCTTGCCTGGAGAACCCCAGGGATGGGGGAGCCTGGTGGGCTTCCGTCTATGGGGTCGCACAGAGTCGGACACAACTGAAGCGACTTAGCAGCAGCAGCAGCAGCCCCTCCAATGGTAGAGGTGACACGCTTTAGAACCTGAAAACTTCCAGTAACATAAAATATTTTGGTTCAAGAAGCTGTTTTAAAATAATTTATGACAGGAACATACTTGGTTTTAGAGGTTGGCAGGTACAGTAAAAAAGCTTTCTAGTTGAGTGAAATAAAAAAATACAAAACACTTTTCAGCACAGGGGCTTCCCTTATAAAAACAAATTGCCTGAAAGCAAAGCACAGCACCGTGTGTGCGCAGTGAGCCGAGCAGACTGCTGTCAGAGAAGTGGTGTTGGAGAAGGAGGGGCGATTCACATTTCCACAGAGTCTCTTTACACCCAGATCCGAAAGCCTTTCGCAAAGCAGTGAACAGCATCACCAAAAAGAAACAGCGACAGGATGTCAATAAAGTAGCGACGCTGGGCAGAGACACAGCACCCCACCACCACCACTGTTCATAACAGCAGGCCCCCAAACAGCTGCAAGCAGAAACGCAGCTCATCTGCGCCGGTTAAAAAAGCGGGACGCGGGAATGTGTTTGCGGGTTCTTCAGGATCCCCTGAACCGTCCACAGAAAGCAACTGGATTTTCACACTTCCTAGAGAACGACTTCAATCCGTATGGAGGCCTGCTTGCTGGCTTCCCCAACACAAGACAGGTCTCCACTCCCAGAGGAAGGCGCTGCTCCCCAACCGCCTACGCAGTTCGCCCCTTCCCCTGCGGAAATACCTGCTGGGAACGAAGCCCCAGCCCCACCCCGTGAAAAGATACAGCTTTGATGCCGCGAGCAGCCCCGCAGTGCCCGGAAGGCATCCGCCGCAGGAGAGAAAAACACTGGCTGCACCCTCTCCAACATTCCAGCGGCCCATTCTCGGGAACATGGTACTGAAACTTGGAGAAATGAAACACACAGGTGGGCGGCCGCGGTGCGCGCGTCTTCCTCCACCGCCGCCTCGGGCGCCGATGGGCAGGGGGCTCTGGCGTCTGCCTCCAAGGCCCTGGGCCCCCAAACCGCGTGCCGTCCAGAGCTGCGGCGGCAGACCCGGGACCATCCTCCAGGGGTCACAATTGGGTCACAGATCCCTCCCGGCACAGTGACTGAGCAGCCGGACGTGGGACAATTTCTGTGACTCCTTCATTAAGATTCAAGCGGACTAAGTGAGGTAGACATGGAGCAGCCCCAGAAGCGGCGCCGTGCTGCTCCTGCGGTCGGTAAACATTTACTCGCTAAGCCCAGCGTGTGTGCGCGCTCGCTCTCTCCCTCTCGTCCCCCTCTCCGAGTTACAGTCGTTCTTCCAATCCTTCCCGCTTGCTGTTTTAATGCATAATTAAGAAGGTCAGAATTAATGAGGCGGTGTGGAGTAAAGTTCAAGGAATCCCTAGGCACTATTTATTCTATTAGATCTCAGGCATGAATGTCAGCCTGGCAGCGCAAGCGGCATGAGCAATGGGGCTGGCCGCAGCCCAGGAATCCTCCACCAAGGGAGACTCACCTGCACTGTCAAGTCATTCCGAAGCTCCTTCCCTGCGAATATCACACACAACTGGTCAGCTGGAACCCCCTGTCGCTTAGCAACCACCTCCTTGAGCTGGAAGATGCTGGTGTCAGAATCGACCTCCACTGGGAACCCGTGGTTAGAGTTGAACCTGACAAACACTGACCAAAAAAAAAAAAAAAACAACAACACGAAGCTTTACTCAAAACCCTTAAATGGCAATTGCATTTAATGGCAATCCTAAAGGGCAATGCAACATTTCTGAATTGATTTGCCCCTCTCCTGCCCTTTGATAAGCAGCATGCATTTTCTTTTACTTATAAAGCTTAAGGCTATGGAGCAACATTTGGAGAAAAATGGAGTTATCCTATGGGATTTCCCTTCCATATATTAGTCAGTGACCCACAAACAAAATTGCATGCTCCCTTTGACATCTGTCCTGCGAAACAGGGGGGACTCAAGCAGAACACTTTCTCGATTGGAATTGTGAGATTCCCAAGAGTTTATCCAGAAGATTCAGCGCTGACAGCCTATACAAACCCACACTGCCTCTACGGCATCCCTCGTAATAAAAATCAAAGGCATCCTGTTGGCACTCACGGTAGGGTAGTGGAAAGAAAGCAAACCTCTTTCTGAACTACAGTGAAGATGCACTAGGTTGTGTCTAAGAGCCCGAACCATCGATGGTGGTCCCAGCCAAAGGCTCCACTGGGTCTTAAGGAAGCATGTATTTGCCCTTTTTCTGAAAGATACCATTTTTTTTGGAACCACTATTCTCCTCAAGACCCAGGCCGGAACCTTACTGCCTTTTCCATGTCTTCTTGCTGCCAACTGCCATGCCACCTCCTCCAACTCTCTTACATCTGTCCTTTCCTTTGCATTCCTCCAGTTATCAAATCACGTCTTGATTCTTGGAATGGGGCCTCCCAACTGAAGTCTTGTGTCTGTGTTCGTCGCTCAGTTTTGTCCAACACTTTGCGACCCGATGAGCTGCAGGTCCCCATGCAACCCACCAGGCTCCTCTGCCCGTGGAATTCTCCAGGCACGAATACCAGAGTGGGCTTCCATTTTCCTCTCCAGGGGAATCTTCCCTGGCCCAGAGATCTAAGCTGGGTCGCCCACATTGCAGGCAGATTCTTTACCAACTGAGCCACCAGGGAAACACAACTGAAGTCTTAATATACTCTGTTCACTTTCAGAATGTCCTACATTGTTCTGCAAAGTAAACCTTATTCATCTAGAGCTCTACCATGTGACAGCCCTCAAAATTTTTAAAGGCTTAAAGCTTTTAAACTAAATGCCCCCAAAAAACAGACCACAGAAAACTCCTGCCCCTGCCTCTTACCTTTGGTCAATGACACTCCCTTCCTCACCGCTGCCTGCTGAAAGCCCGTTCACCCCCAGGATCCATCTAAGACGTGACCTCCTCCAAGAGGCCACTCAGTGTCAACTGTATCAAGACTGAGCTCACCTCTTCAGGATTCAGAGGCTGTTACTATGTATGTCTTATAAGGCCTGCCACAATTTCTCAGGGACACAGTACAACACAGGAGATAAATATATCCTTCAAACTGAGAGGAACTAGTCACCAATTCCTATAGGTCCCTTATCAGCTTAGGGGACTAGGGTAAACATACTAACCTTCAGTCTTTAACTCTCAGTATCCTAATATTCAAAATATTTATAAAGAACAGAGGGTGTTTTATGATACATTAATAATATTTATAGTGTTTACAACAATCACACAATGACTTTAACAAATGGATATTTGTATATGTTTTCCTACCTTCTATGAAAGATCATAAACTCCTCAAGGCCAGGCGTTAGTTAATTTTCTGCTATATCTTCTTTAAATGGAGCATTAGCACTCAGTAGTTCTCAACATATGAGATGGCCCACCAAATAATAATCATAATTAAATAATATTTGCAATACCAATAATAGTCAAGTAATTACTATGTGGTAGAAGCTGTACCTTACATGGGCCATTTTTAAGCTTCCGGGCTTCCCTGGTGGCTCAGAGGTTAAAGCATCTGCCTCCAATGCGGGAGACCCAGGTTCGATCCCTGGGTCGGGAAGATCCCCTGGAGAAGGAAACAGTAACCCACTCCAGTATTCTTGCCTGGAGAATCCCATGGACGGAAAGCCTGGTAAGCTACAGTCCACGGGGTCGCAAAGAGTCGGACACGACTGAGCGACGGAACAGAACAGAATGATCTGATAAGGTCACTATTATTATCCTTATTTAATAGAAAAGTAAATGAAGGCATTGACAATTGTAATCACTTTTCTGAGGACATCAGTTACTTTGTAATGGAATCTCAATTTAAATTCAGTTCAAACTACCTGTAAACCCTATTCCATTTCCACTATAACACACTGCCTAAACTTTTCTCAAAAGAAAAGTCCACATTCCATTTCCTTATGACTATATGTGTGTGTGTGTGTGTGTGTGTGTGTGTGTGTAAAACACAACAGCAAAAAGTCCTTATACCATACATCAGACAGCCTCTGTACAGGTAAGGAGTAGAAAATGAGATTAAAAGTAAAAGCTCCAGTCAAGCGCTAAGAGCAAAGAACAATGAACAATAGTTACAAGACACAATGAGATGAAAATGACACCGAACTGAGAGTAAGTGCCAGAGAAGACACTACAAGCGCAAAACCCTGACATATTTTACCAGCACAGAAAATATTTAGAAAGGGTAAGAACTGTGACAAAAGTGTCCCAAATAAAGAAAACTGATAAAAAAAATTACAGAGGAAAAGGTGCTTTTGATATAATTTAAAGTAGATGCAGTGTGACACTGTTGAAAGTTAGAGGAGGCAAAATAAAAATATATTGGAAGCCCTTGAAGTATATTCTTGGTATCCTTAGATCAGAGACCATAAGGCAACCAATTCAACAGATAAGACACTGTGAACAGTGAGTGACTATAAGGAACAAAAGCTATGGTCTGAGTTCCAATTTTGATACTCTGGTAGTGTAAATAGATTTATTTTTTTTAAAGTAAAAATGGGGAAGAAGCAGTTGAAAAGCCATACAAAAGCTATTTTTAAAAGGGTTAAATAAAATTCATTGAAAGAAGTAAACAGAGGAAACTCTGTAACCTTAAATGCCAATATCAATATAAACAAAAATAACTGAAAAGGCTAGGAAAAGAACAAAAAGCAAATGAAAATAAAGTGCAGGCAAACAAAAAAATTAATGTTGTATGTATATGTATGGCTGAGTTCCTTCAGTTTACCTGAAATTCTTACAAGATTGTTAATCAGATATACCCCAATATAATAATTTTTAAAAATGAATAAATATTTAAGGAGATCTAAAGTTGCTGATTTTCTCTAGAGGTTCAAATCATGAGAATTCCACCCTAAGGAAGGGAAGTATAAAGAAAACTAAAAGGGGGGGGAAATCTGCAAAATACATACTAGATAACTCTGTACCACTAACAAAATCATTACTATCTAAAAGCCTTCTGTTTTCCTCATAAATAGAAAATTAAAGTCTGTGAGCTTAAACTCAACTTGGATAAACCATATCAGTACTTTATAAATTTATTGTTGAGCAACAAGTCAGAAACAGACTATGAATTTATCATGGAAAGATTGATCAAGTACATAGGTATTTCATCAACTGAAATATTTGTTGAGAGAATTAAATAAAAGCACAGCTCAAGACAGACCACTACCATCAGTATAAATTGGCTCAACACTTTCTGGGCAAGACAGTTTGTTCTCAAAAGAGAATGCCCTAATTGCATCTGTAGGATGTTTAGCTCCAGCTGCAGCCCAGTAAATACCAGGAGCATATTCTAATAATTGTGCCAACCAAAAGTAACCCTACATATCTCTGAATGTCCCTTGGTAAGTCAGTTTCTTCTTTACCTTTAAGAAACATCACTCTAGTATCGCCAGCCCCAAGCAGACACAACTTGTCCTCAGATTCCCTTCCTTATCCCACAACTCTGCTCACAAAAATCTACTGTTAACTTCTTATGGTTGTTAACTCTCCACTTCTTTCCTTTGCATTCTTTAATGAACCTACTCTTGATCTCTTGAAGATTGCTCTTGGTATGACCTCCACATTTTCAATCAATGGTTGCTTTTCTATTCTTTTCATATTTGGCCATTCTGGAATAATCAGCAAGGCCCTTGATCTAATAGCACTTTTTACTTTTCTCTAAGCATCTACCACTAAGTCCTCCTGGTTTCCTTCTACGACACAGGACATACTTTCTTAGCTTCATCTACCAGATCCTCTCTACTGGAAAAGACTCTGATACTGGGAGGGATTGGGGCAGGAGGAGAAGGGGACGACAGAGAATGAGATGGCTAGATGGCATCACTGACTCAATGGACATGAGTTTGAGTGAACTCCGGGAGTTGATGATGGACAGGGAGGCATGGCGTGCTGTGATTCATGGGGTCGCAAAGAGTCGGACACGACTGAGCGACTGAACTGAACTGAACTGAACTGATTTCAGAGTGCCCAGGGTTCTGCTTGACTCTCTTCTTTTCTGAGTGTCTGCCTAGGGTTGCATTATCCAAGCTGCATGTCTTATAATTCTTGGGTAATTTAATGTATTCAAATGGGAAATTTTCATTCACCATGATTTTTACTTTACTTTCTTATTTTAAAATTCAGCTTTCTCACAACCTTCTACGTCAGATAATTCTCAGAACAATGTGAGTCCATAGAGTTATCTAATTCTTAAGACCAATTCCTATGTTCCTCAAGCTATAGAATTTGTTCACAAAAACTCTACTGAACATGTACTTAACAACTTCTATGAGAATCCCAAAATACTTACATAAAGGTGAAACTAACCCTCCACAAATCACACAGTATATCTTCAGTATTCATAACGTAAAATTTGTTATACTCCTAATTTCTTGCAGTCATAATTTAAAACATTTTTTAAAACGTTGCAGCATATTAGGCATTTTTCATAGGACTCTGCTAGTGAAAAAATTTAACACACTTCCTAGATGAATGAGCTTCCAAATTGGGTATTTTATTGTATGCTTTAAACTTGAACTTTAATTACTTTTTCTTAAATTAAGGAAAACACAAAGTATGATTCAATAAGAACATATACAATGCAGGATTAAAGTAAGTAGGGGATGAAAGTCTGACCAGCACTTGAAAACTGTTAATATTTTAAGAAAATAGCAAACACTTATTTTGAAATAGAGCCACTATTATAATCTGATGACCACGGGGTGGGGAGGGAGAGTGGGGGGGGGGTTAACAATGCAAAATCAACAATTAAGGGATAAGAAGCACTTGCTATTTGATCATAAAGGTAACTTCTAAGTTCAAAGGAAAATGTTAGAAGCAAGCTAATTGCAACATTTAGTAACGTTACCCCTTCTATACAACAGAAATAAAGAATAACAACAAAAAATGTATTGAGGTAAGGATCATGCATCAGTTCAGTTCAGTTCAGTCACTCAGTCATGTCCGACTCTTTGCGACCCCGTGAATCACAGCACGCCAGGCCTCCCTGTCCATCACCAACTCCCGGAGTTCACTCAAACTCATGTCCACAGAGTCGGTGATGCCATCCAGCCATCTCATTCTCTGTTGTCCCCTTCTCCTCCTGCCCCCATCCTTCCCAGCATCAGAGTCTTTTCCAGTGAGTCAACTCGTCGCATGAGGTGGCCAAAGTATTGGAGTTTCAGCTTGAGCATCAGTCCTCCCAATGAACACCTAGGATTGATCTCCTTTAGAATGGACTGGTTGGATCTCCTTGCAGTCCAAGGGACACTCATGCATAGATGCGCCAAATTTCCCTAAAAGAACAAACTGCAAATATACTCTCTAGCTCTTAAGGCCCTAACTTCAACTGACAATGTAAACACAGGCCTCCACTTGAGAATGAAGCCTTGAACAGCGGTGTTGAACTTGCATCAGGCAGAGTTGAGAACTGTGGTTAACAATGGAACCCAACCAGGTTTCAGTCACGGATCAAACTCAACCGGCAGATATCCCCTATTTGGGCCATGATTACCTCCCCCTTTCCCCTTATTTTGTAGCCCATCATTCAGAGTTTTGCACGTGAGGGTAATGAACATGATTTTCTGAGAGAGAAGCTCTAGGAAATAGCACCATGAAAACAACCATTTTATTAACCACCAGGATGAGATGATTGCAAAATTATCTGCTTGCTGCAGAGGATTGATTTTGACTTCGACAATTTCCTTTAAAAAATAAAGTCAAATGATGTCACTGTTTTGAGAATTGATGCTTTTGAACTGTAGTGTTGGAGAAGACTCTTGAGAGTCCCTTGGACTGCAAGGAGATCCATCGAGTCAATCAAAAAGGAAATCAGTCCAGAATATTCATTGGAAGGACTGACGGTGAAGCTGAAATTACAATACTTTGGCCACCTGATGCGAAGAGCTTACTCATTTGAAAAGACCCTGATGCTGGGAAAGACTGAAGGTGGGAGAAGGGGACAACAGAGGATGAGGTAGCTGGATGGCATCACCAACTCAACAGACATGAGCTTGAGTAAATCTGGGAGTTGGTGATGCAGTCCTGGTGTGCTGCAGTCCATGGGGTCACAAAGAGTTGGACGTGACTGAACGACTGAACTCTATTTTAAGTTCTTTCTGATCAGAAACTTCTTTGAGTCTCTTCATCCTCACTATCACAGTGTTAGACACTGGCCAGGATTTCTGCTTTTTGTAATGACTCAGTAACATGTCAGATCAATTCCCTGCAGAAAATATGTGGACCGTATAAAAATCAGACACCTGAAGGCACTGAAGAGTGAAGAGAAGGAAGATTCTGGTAGAGAGTACACGTCAGGAGCAGCAAAGGCATGCAAGCTCACTTTCACAGCTCTTAGCTTACAGCCAGGTACAATGTGGATGGCATGAAGGGTTGTAGGCACACTGGTGGCAGAAACTGTCTTCCTGGTGCAAAGAAGCAAAATCCTGAACCTGGAGAAACTTCCCTCTAAGAAGAGAAGAGCAGGAAAAATCCCAGAAGGAAAAGAAGCATAAAGGGAATCTCCAGCTCTGCCCACATCTCTGACAGGTTCATGAACCACACAGATGCACAACATACTCAAAGCATCTCAGCAAAGGGAAAGATCCACTCAAAGAGATGGACTATCACTCTCCATCCTTTAAATGTGCACTTCAAATAGTGACTTCTTCCAAAGAGCACAGTGTGGGAAGAGGGAACAAGAGAAACTCCCTAGTGGAGAAACCTGAGAACAGCACTTTAGCCAGTGATCAAGGTCAGCATCAGCAGAGATAAGTCACACTGGCACTGTGCACCCTTCATCTGATGGGATGACCATGGCTTTTTATCTCTGGGGTCTTCCTCTAAAAAACACAAAACCCTAGTCTAATCTCGAGAGGAGCATCAGACATATACCAGTTGGGGAACAGTCTTAAAAATACCTGATCATTAGCCCTCAAAACTTTCCAGGTCATCAAAAACCAGTTAAGTCTGAGAAATTTTCACCATCTACAGGGGCCTAAGGAGACATGGCAACTAAGTGTAATATATGATATCCTGGGCGTCACTCTAGAAGAGAAAATGTCCCTGAGTCGGTGATGCCATCCAACCGTCTCATCCTCTGCCGCCCCCTTCTTCTCCTGCCTTCAGTCTTTCCCAGCATAAGTCAGTTCGTCACATCAGGGGGCCAAAGTATTACAGTTTCAGCTTCAGGATATTCAGAATTGATATCCTTTAGGATTGACTGGTTGGATCTCCTTGCTATCCAAAGGACTCTCAAGGGTCTTCTCCAACACCACAGTTCAAAAGCATCAATTGTTCAGCACTCAGGTGTCTTTACAATCCAGCTCTCATATCCATACCTGAGTGCCGGGAGCCAGCGAGGGAAATCCTACCCGTGGCAAAGGTCAATTGGGGAAAAGGCCTGACGGGCAAAGGCTAATCAGGACTCGAGGAACCCCCTGGACTTACCTGAGCATCTACCCCAAAGAAAACCGGAGTCTGACTGCCTTACTATCTTACGCCTCTTATCAAGTCCTCTAATACTTACGAGGGCTTCCCCACAACCACCTTTCTCTGAAAACATTAATTCAGAGCTGTAGCTAAAAAGTCCTCCTTGGCTTAATAGGAGTGTTCCAATCCAAGCCCCTCTGATAGCTTTCTAACTTGCATGACAAGTTTGTCCGGGCTCTTACAACTATGAGTGTGACTGTTTATAGCCTCCCAGCCATGCAAGGACAGAAAGCCTAATATTCTAAACTACAGGAATCTGTTGAAGAAGTTAAAATCATTAGAATAGTACTAAAAAAAGATTTCATTGTTGAATCAATGCTTGCTGCAAAGTTTCCTCTATCTAGTGTATCCTTGGAAATATATTAATCACATATAGAGAATATAAGTAGTAGCCTTTGATTTAACCACATCAGATCTTAAGTTAATAAATTCCTTTCTTGTAGCTCACTACACCTGTGCCTTATAGGAATGTAACTTTGTCATGTGTCTAGCACCTGACTTTAGGAAAATCGTCTTAAAAGAATATAAGACTTTTTCTAGCTAACTAACCTTTGTTAGGAGAGAGGGCCATAAACAGTTAGCAGGCCACCTGGCCAGAAGATGATGTAAACCACCCAAAACTTTTGTATATCACGAGACATACAAAAACGAGCCCTGATCCTGATAAGGATCAAGACTGCTGACCCCGCGTGATTTTGGCGTGACTCTATACCTCTCTTTCTCTATTTTTTATGTGCACAACTTAGGGTATAAAAGCAGCACTGGAAAATAAAGTTGTGGGCCTTGCTCACTGAAGCTTGGTCTCCCCGTGTCGTTCTTTCTCTTTTTCTGTCCTTTTCTCTATTCTCCTTTTTCTGGTTGAGATCCTTGGAGCGCTGGGCCCTCTGCGTTTACTTATCTGCCTGGGCTTCTAAGACCCACTCGAGGGGGTGCCCTGGTGGGGTGCCTCCAGTGATTCGAGAGGGCGCCTGCGGCCTACGTAAACAGAGCAAACCCCGTGCTGGGGTTTTATTGGTTTCCTGCGTAAACCAAGGAATCATCAGCCCCTGTCTCTCTCTCTCTCTCTCGCTGACGCCGTTCATCCCGAGGATACCCTGGGCCATATCGAGGCTGGTCCCCGATACCTGAGTACTGGAAAAACCATAGCTTTAACTAAATGCCAGCTTGGCTTTATCCAGCCTGGCATTTCACATGATGTACTCTGCATATAAGTTAAATAGCAGGGTGATAACATAGAGACTTTACGTACTTCTTTCCCAAATTGGAACCAGTCTGTTGTTCCATGTCTGGTTCTAACTGTTGCTTCTTGAACTCCACACAGACTTCTTAGGAGGCAGGTAAGGTGGTCTGATATTCCCATCTCTTTAAAAATTGTCCACAGTTTGTGGTGGTTACCTCTTCATTAAAAGCAAGGAAGCCAGAAGTAAAAATATAACATCTTTAAGGTTTTCAAATTTAAAAAAAAGTAATGTTAAATAAAGAATTCTATATCCAGTAAAAATAATCTTCTGGAATAAAGGCAAAATAAAGATAATTTAAGATGTAAGAAAAACTTCCCTGATAGCCAGTTGATAAAGAATCCACCTGCAATACAGGAGACCCCAGTTCAATTCCTGAGTCAGGAAGATCCACTGCAGAAGGGATCCGCTACCAATTCCAGGATTCTTGGGCTTCCCTTGTGGCTCAGCTGGTAAAAAATCCGCCTACAATCCCGGAGACATGGGTTCGATCCCTGGGTTGGAAGATCCCCTGGAGAAAGGAAAGCCTACCCACTCCAGTATTCTGGCCTGGAGAGTTCCATGGACTGTATAGTCCATGGGGTCGCAAAGAATCAGACACTGACCTTTGCTTTTCAAGATGTAAGAAAACTAAGAAAATCTGTCACAAGTAGACTCACCCTATAAGAAATGTGAGTTTGAGTGAACTCCGGGAGTTGGTGATGGACAGGGAGGCCTGGCGTGCTGTGGTTCATGGGGTCGCAAAGAGGCGGACACGACTAAGCGACTGAACTGAACTGAACTGAACTGAATGAAGACTTCATTTTAGAGGTTAATGATACCAGACAGAAATGATGGCCCTCGTGAAAGTTTAAGAACAACAGAAATGCAAAAATATCTGAGTAAATATAAAAGACAATTATACTGGGATTTTGCTTTGTTCATCTTAATTTCTTTAATAACATAATAGATTATATGGACTTAATTAAGTCACATCCCCAAATTCATATTTTAAAGCCCTATGACCCAATACAATGATATTTGGAGATGGGACCTTGTGGAGGTACTTGGGTTTACATAATAAGGTCATGTGAATGGGACCCTCATGATGATATTAGTGTCCTTATCCTATAGGAAGAGATGCCAGAATGTTGGCTTCCTCTCCTTCTGCTACACGAGGGTGCAGGGAGATGGAGGTTGTCTGAGTCAGGAAGAAGGCCCATCCCAGAACCTCACCATGCCGGACCCTGATCTCAGACTTCCAGACTCCAGAACTGTGGAAAAATACATTTATGTTATCTGAACTTCCCAAGCTAGCGGTAGTCTGTTCCGGTGCCGAGCAAAGAAAACATTCAACACAAAAATTAAAAAGCTTCATGAGTGGTCCAAAATGCAAATACAATAACTATGACAAAAAGAACGGGGGATGGGTAGCAACCATCTCCTGTACATTTGGGGGGGAACTGGTGCAACAGTAACATTATTGACAGTCAAAATTTAAGAATATGCATTAAAATTCTTGGAGTAACTTATAATGCTGAGCCAACAAACAAATAAAAATTACAGTGGAATTCTACAAAATACTGAATCCGCTAGAATCAGAAATGAAGTAACAGAGGAGCAAAAATGGTAGAGTAAGTAGAAAACATATAATAAAATGACAGACTCAAATTCAATCATTTCAATAATTGCATTAAATTTTAATGAAATAAATACTTCAATTAAAAGGCATAGGCTGTCAGAGAGGAAAGAACAAGGTTTACCTAAAGGCAATGGCAAGCCACTCCAGTACTCTTGCCTGGAAAATCCCATGGATGGAGGAGCCTGGTGGGCTGCAGTCCATGGGGTCGCTAGGGGTCGGACACGACTGAGCGACTTCACTTTCACTTTTCACTTTCATGGATTGGAGAAGGAAATGGCAACCCACTCCAGTGTTCTCACCTGGAGAATCCCAGGGACAGGGGAGCCTGGTGGGCTTACATCTATGGGGTCGCACAGAGTCGGACACGACTGAAGTGACTTAGCAGCAGCAGCAGCAGCACTGTCTATAAGAGCTGCGTTTTACAAACAAAGGCGGAAATAGTTTGAAAGTTAATCAATTTAAAAAATGCAATTATAAACTCTTACCTAAGGCCCACTATATGGTTTAAAAATTGCAGTTACTATATCAATTGCAAAATAGTATTTTTTTTTTTTAAGTTGCTCAATCGTGTCTGACTCTTTGTGACCCTATGGACTATACAGTTCATGGAATTCTCCAGGCCAGAATACTGGAGTGAGTAGCCTCTCCCTTCTCCAGGGGATCTTCCCAACCCAGGGATCGAACCCAAGTCTCCCACACCGCAGGCAGATTCTTTACCTGCTGAGCCACAAGGGAAGCCCAAGAGCACTGGAGTGGGTAGCCTAACCCTTCTCCAGATCTTCCCGACCCAGGGATCAAACCAGGGTCTCCTGCATTGCATGTGGATTCTTTACCAACTGAGCTATTAATGTTTAGTTGGCTAGAAAATTTGCATTCAATAAGAAAGATATTGCCAATGGAGTTGTATTTCACTGTGCTTTGGAATACACTGTAATTGATCCAAAGTGACTTTAGGATACTGATACTGATATCTCATGTTTATATTGAGCTTTCAGTTTTCAAAATGCTTTTACAGACATTATCTCAGTTAATCTTCACAACAGCTCTGACGATTGTGACAGCATTTACTACTACTACTTTTAAAGTGAATAAACAGATGTATGAGAAGGAAAAGTGGTTTACCTGAGATTTAAAAGGAAAGAAGCAGGAACTAGAAGCTGTGTCCTGAGCCCCTCTCTACAAAGAATATATGTTACCCCAGGGGAATCTCCACACCTCTGAACCCTCACATGAGCTTACTGAAGAATGATATGTTAGAAAACATGTCTGTGGCTGAGGTGTCATAAAGGTTCTTAATAGTTCATAATAGTTCTTGTCCTACTTTCTCTTCAAAACCAACATTTTCCCATTTTAAAGAGAAAGTCAACCCACTCATTCTTTCCCAGTTTCACTGTGGTTCATTAGCACATGGCATCCAGAAGAAAAAGGGTAACTTAAATTATTGGTGATTAAAAAGCTTCTTTTAACCATTAACATACAATAGCACTTGGCTTCTTATACAGGAGGGTGAAAGTTGGCATTAAGAATGGTTTATTTTAGGTATCTCAGACTATCATCTGGGTTAGGTTGGGTTGTTAGGAGTTCAGACAAAGCAAAGAGGGACAAGATCTTCCACACCCTCAGTCTTGCCAAGAAGCAATTCTTTGAGTCTCAGGAGAGTAGACATAAGACTGTCACTTGTAACACTGGATTGTCCAAAAGAATTGCGAGGGTGGGAGGGCGGTTTTCCATAAGATCTGACGGAAAAAGACAAACATACTTTTTTGCCAACCCAATACAAGTTAATTGTGCCTTATTTCAATGTGGAAATGAACGGCTGGCAAAGTTCTATTCCTTCCCTAACCATCCAATCTTATACTTATTCAACCACCCACCCAGTCATTCATTCACCTAACAAGCCAGCTAGGCAGCCAGCCAGCCAGACAATCACTTACCCATTGAGGTTTAAGAATTAAATAATAACAAAATGGCTATTGGGGGCCATTGGTTTTTTCTGATAAATTCTTATTGACTGACTGATCTAATAAAGAAGAATTGTTTTGCCAATCAAGTCAAAAGGCAGGCATTTTTCACAAATTGAATAAACTATATATGCAGCTCCAAGGCTTTGATAAAACCATATTTAAAAGATGTTTTTATCTCAGAGAGGTTTCAGAGTGACACATAAAGAAATACAAAACAAAAAATAATCCATTTTTGTTATTCATGATAGTTAGGTTCAATAACGTCACCACAAACACTAAGTTAGTAGAATACTAAACCATAGCTCCTAAGAGAAATACAAAGTTAGGTTCCTGTGAGCTTCTCATCACAAAATTTTGACCAACCAATCAATACATAGCTTTGTTTTATGTGTGTATCTGTTTAAAGACATCTCATATACATAGCTGATTCATGAACACTGAACCATGGCCAGCAGCAATCAAACTCATATCTGAACAAACCTTCTTTAACACATATAGTTTCTCCATAAGGCATGTCACACCAAGTAACTGCACCAATTTACATCCCCATCAACAACATACAAAGGTTCCCTTTTCTCCACATCCTCTCCAACATGTTACTTGTAAATTTTTTCACGAGAGTCATTTTGACAGGTATGAGGTGACACTTCACTGTGGTGTTAATTGCATCCTCTCCAATAATTTTTGTTGTGTAACACATTTTCACGTGCCTATTAGCCACTAATTTTTAAGATGAAGAAAATGAATATAATTATTTAAATTGAGTAAAAGAAATGTTTTCAGAAAAGTACATTGTAATTTTAAGAAAAATAAATGCTTTTACTCTGAGCTAATATACCTCACTGATTTGTGCATTAAAAGCATTTAAGCTAATATATTCTAAAGTCAGCATCACATTACTTTTGATTTAATACAGAAACAGTCTTGGAAGAGTGTTTGGAACACAGCAGACATTCACCAAATGGTAGTATTAACAGTTTATGAGAAATCACAGCCTAGACTTCCCTCGTGGTCCACTGATTAAGACTCCGTGCTTCCAATGCAGGGGGTGTGGGATCTACCCTGATGGAGAAACTAAGATCCCCCATGCCACACTGCATCACCAAAAAATAAAATAAACTTTAAAGTGAATTTAAAAAAAAAAAAGAAATCACAATCCTATGTCTTCTATTGACTTAACACAAAACATAATTAACAATTAAACTAGATGGTCAGTAAAAGGGAGTCTCTGTCCCACAGACCAAAACTTATACTGTAATTTTAATCTTAAACTTTAAATACAAAATTCCCATCATGAGTGTATTTTCTAACTTCCCAGAAAAAAACCTGTGGCAGCATCAGTCAACGTATGCCAGGGCAGAGTGTGATTTCATACATAGAGCTCTCACATCAGGTTGCTTTGGACTCCCTTCTCACTCTTCCTTCATTTAACCTCGCTATGCTTTAGTATCCTCAACAATGAGAGCCACACCCATGTCTACTTTTCAGCGCTGTGACAAGGATTAAATGGCAGACTACATGTATACTATAAACAGTCAGTAAATGTTTGCAGCTGTTAGTATTATTAATAGTAGCTATTAACACAATAAAAAGCAACTCTATTTTCCAAAATAAATTGGAAAATGGCTTTCTGGTAGTCATCAAAATGATGCTACGTTCTTAAGCTCCCTTTGGATACATTTATTAAAATCTTCTCTTAAAATCTCTCTATTAGACGTGGAGAAATTGGAACTTCATACATTCCTGGTGTGAATGTAAAATGGTGCAGTCACTTTGGAAAACAGTCAGGCAGTGCTTCAAACAATGAAACATACAGAGTTACCATATAAGCCAGCAATTCTACTCCTAGACATATACTCAAGAGAAAAGATAATTTATTTCCATGTAGAAACTTATACATGGATGTTCTTATCAATCTCATTTTAACGACCAAAAGATGAATTAATAACGAATTTAGGCATACAGGTACCCTGGTGGCTCAGTGGCACAGCATCCAGCTGCCAATGTAGGAGATGCGGGTTCCATCCCTGGATTGGGAAGATTCCCTGGAGAAGACAATGGCAACCCACTCCAGTACTCTTGCCTGGGAAATCCCTTGAACAGAGGAGCCTGGCAGGCTACAGTCCCTGACTCACAAAAGAGTTGGAACACAACCTAGTGACTAAAAAACATATGCATATATGTGGTATATTCATACAATTAAATATTTAATGGTAATTTTTTAATTAGTATCCTTTTTGGGGTACTGATTTCAACTATAGATACAACATTAAGGAAACATAAATACTAAGTAAAGGAAGCCAGTTACAAAACACCACAAGTTACATGATTCATTAATATTAAATGTTCAGAAAACACAAATGTTATAGACAAAGAAAGTAT
Source organism: Moschus berezovskii (assembly GCF_049115385.1). NCBI lineage: Eukaryota > Metazoa > Chordata > Mammalia > Artiodactyla > Moschidae > Moschus > Moschus berezovskii. The sequence goes on from NC_142469.1 coordinate 105,051,304, forward strand.
ATTAGTGGTTCATTAGGTGGTGTTCAGGAAGAAATGAGAGTTATGGCTAAAGGGTAGGGGTTTCTTTTAGGGGTGATGAAATCTAAAATAGATTGTGGTGAATGGGTGAAACTTTTACTATGTGAACTGTATCTCAGGAAAACTTTCTGCCTACATGCATGTATATTAAGTCATTTCAGTCGTGTCTGACTCTTTGCAACCTATGGACTGCAGCCTGCTAGGCTCCTCTGTCCATGGGATTCTGCAGGCAAGAACACTGGAGTGTACTGCCAGGCCCTCCTTCAGAGGCCCCGGGATCTAACCTGCCTGTTTTTATGTCTCCTGCACTAAGGTGTGTTCTTTACCACCAGCGCCACTGGGCAAACACTATTAGTTTCCCAGGTGGGAACTCTGGGAAAAAACAAACAGGTGACTGTGCATTCACTTAATTTTAAATGTCTTTCTTTCCTATTTTCACTCATCAGAGAAGCCTGGAGTTATGGAAAGAAACTTACAAAATTCACAAAATCATCGTCTGCATTCAGATGTTTGCTTTTACAATGTGGTAAAGCTTTGCTTTTAAATATCCTACAGTCACTGTGCCTCAAAGTGCTTTCAGGACCCAGACTAGTGCTAATTGTATGAAAAAAAATGAGACATATATTTCAGTGTTAATATAGAAACTTAATTTGCTCAAATTATTAACACTGTTCTAATTTCCATATGCTCTGAAGTCAGTATGAGTAAGATTTAGTACAAATTGCTAGTGACATTAAAATTCATTCGTACTTTCAACAAATATTTACTGAATAAGTAACTATGTGCTAGGCACAGTGCTAGAAACGATGCCACAGAAATGAATTAAACAGCCTGGGGGCAGACATGATCAAATATGACATATATGGGTTTGCAGCAAGTAAAATATAGTGAATGCCTTGAGAGCAGAGAAGAGGGAGTGGTTAAAGGCAGGAGGAGTTCAAAGTATTTCAGAGATAAAAACAAATTAACGACAGACACAGAAAAAACAAGTAAGGGATTTCCAAGTGGATATTTTCATTATTACAGAAGAAAGTCACAGTTCACTCATTACTTTTTTAGGAAAAAAGCAAGGTGTTTTCATTAGCCATGAGGATACCAGTATGACAATGGATGACTATATTTGCCATAGCAAGTGAGCAGAGAGCAGTAAGGGTCTTCGATAGTTTTGAGAAGTCTGGAGGTGTCCCTTAAAACTTTTAACAGGATAAATTTTATATTGCACAAAAGAACAGTCTTTTCATATTCAGACAGCATGTTAACTCAACTATCACACATTTAAAAAGGAATATGTCAAAATATCTACATGTTTATATTCTGAACTCTATGATATTCTGAATGTTGTGTCACGATTATGAACTTCATACCTGGTTAACAAATGACTGTTGTTAATTAAACTCAGCATCAGATGGGTGACCGTACACGGCTTCTCACAAAGGCACCTCTAATTCTACGATGTAGATTGTTACAGAGTTAGGGGAGTCAACCCTCCAAGCAGCAGAAAGTCCACAGGTAACTCATGGTCGGCCTCCATATATGTAGCTCCTCAGTATCTGCGGCTCCCTGGTATCCAAGGTCTTACATCTGCAGACTGAAGCAGCTGCAAAGCACGTAGTATTGGCAGCATTCACTCTTGAAAACAATCCATACCTAAGTGGACCCACCTAGTTTCAAATCCATGCTGTTCAAGGGTTAACTGTAACTCAAAAACATCAGCCAGGCTTCACTCCAACTTGACTTTTACGACAAATTTATGTGTGTACATATAAACACACAGACATACAGAGTCTCCTCCAATGTAAGCTTTAAGGGTTAAGATGCCAATGTGTATCTTGTCTTTTTCACCATACAGAATTGAATAGGTCCTTCTGTATTAACAATTATGCATTCTGATGATGCAGTTTACTAATTTTAACCCTGACAGAAAATATTACCATCGAGGAGACAATTTTAAGCCTAAACATTTAAAGTTCAAGATAAGGAGTCAAGGAAAACTTTACATAGTCCAGTAATTTAAAACTCATCTTTGAACATGTATTTGCTTTGATGGGAAGTATCTGCGAGCATTTGTATTAATTCATTTAATTCTGCATTATTAAATAATTTTCACCTTTCCTATTCTTAACCAAAAATCTGGGATCCTATTTGAAAATATAACTGAAGAATTATTACATTTAAAAAGGTAAATGAAGTCTCAAGTTAAAACACAAACACAGAATTGTGACGACTTTAAACCTCCAGATTTACACAATGCAAAATGAAACTACAGTAGCACTGATGCTGTTCTTTAGTCACTAAGTCACTTATGACTCTTTGCGACCCCACGGACAGTGGCCGCCAGGCTCCTATCCATGGGATTCCCCAGGCAAGAAAACTGGAGTGGGTTATCATTTCCTTCTCCAGACATGAACAATAAAACTACTTAATTTCCTGATAACAACCCGCAAAAAGCACTTACTAAATGAAACAAAAATACTACGATTAGTCAATCAATCAATTACTGAGTATAATTAACATAACATTTTATTACTATCAGATGTATAATGCACTATGTCAATATTTGCATAAGAAACAACATCCATCCATCATTCTTACTAAGCTTTTTTATTCTCCTGATGAGAACTTTTGGGATTCGCTCTGCTGTCTAATGTACAGTATAGTTTTAACTACAGTCACCATGCTGTATATTACATCACCATGACTTATTTTATAACTGGAAATCTTCACCTTTTGACCCCTTTTACCCATTTTACCCATACCTTAACCCCTCCCCTCAGAGAACTACCAATCTGTTTTCTTCATCCATGAACTCAGGTTGAGTATGGGGTTGAGAAGGGGTAATCTTTTTTAAAAAGTAACTCTTCATATAAGTGAGACTAAACTGTATTTACATTTTAATGTCTGACTTACCTCACTTAATGCCCTCAAGGTCCATCCACACTGTTGCAGATTGTAAGATTTCATTCCTTTTTAAATATTCTCAGGTTTTACATTCAAATCTTTATATTCTGAGTTGATGTTTATATGTGACGTAAGTTAGTGGGCCAGTTTTATTCTTTTGCATGCAGCTATTCAACACCATTTATTGAAGAAAGTGCTCTTTCCCCTTTGTATATTCTTGGCTCCTTTGTTGGAAATCAATTGATCACATATGTGTGGGTTTATATCTCGGGTCTCTACTCTGTTCCACTGGTCTATATGTCAGTTTTTACACAAACACCATGAAACGCAGTTGTGTAACATAGTCTGAATTTACAAAATATGAGAGTCTGTTTTGTCTAGCAAAACTCAATATTCTATGAAATGTATCTGGATTAAGAGTTAAATCTGGTATCTAAGAGAATTACAATGTGATATGTCAATTATAGGGGCTTCCCTCATAGCTCAGTTGGTAAAGAATCCGCCTGCAATGCAGGAGACCCTGGTTCGATTCCTGGGTCAGGAAGATACGCTGGAGAAGGGATAGGCTACCCACTCCAGTATTCTTGGGCTCCCCTGTGCCTCAGCTGGTAAAGAATCTGCCTGCAATGTGGGAGACCTGGGTTTGACCCTGGGTTGGGAAGATGCCCTGGAGAAAGGAAAGGCTCAGTTCAGTTCAGTTCAGTTGCTCAGTTGTGTCTGACTCTCCGCGACCCCATGAATCTCAGCACGCCAGGCCTCCCTGTCCATCACCAACTCCCGGAGTTCACTCAAACTCATGTCCACAGAGTCAGTGATGCCATCCAGCCACCTCATTCTCGGTCGTCCCCTTCTCCTTCCACCCCCAATCCCTTCCAGCATCAGAGTCTTTTCCAGTGAGTCAACTCGTCGCATGAGGTGGCCAAAGTATTGCAGTTTCAGCTTTAGCATACCCACTCTAATATTCTGGCCTGGAGAATTCCATGGACTAAGTCCATAGGGTCACAAAGAGTTGGGCATGACTGAGAGACTTTCACCTTCACTTCACTTCATATCAATTATATCTCTGTTTAAACTAACAAGCAAAATATCAGTCCTGGGAAGGAATTCTGTGATCTGTGCCAACTGTATGGCAGTGAAAAAGAACTAACTACATAAGTGAAAATCTATCTTTAAAAAAGAAGAGGAAGCCTTCCATTAAGTTTGAAGTGAAGACATCATAGCCATGTTTATGAAGAAGGAAAAAAATCACAATTCCAGTGTGAGAAGCCATGCCCCAATCTATCCCTTCATGCCGCCTCCCAAGTCACAGATTTGTTACTAAACACCCAGTGAAACAGGGTGATCTCAGGCCCAAGTGGAAAGACATTCAGTTCACTCAGTCAGTTGGGTCCAACTCTTTGCAACCCCATGAACGACAGCATGCCAGGTCTCCCTGTCTATCACGAACTCCGGGAGTTTACCCAAACTCATGTCCATTGAGTCGGTGATGCCATCCAAGCATCTCATCCTCTGTCGTCCCCTTCTCCTGCCCTCAATCTTTCCCAGCATCAGGGTCCTTTCCAGTGAGTCAGTTCTTTGCATCAGGTGGCCAAAGTATTGGAGTTTCAGCTTCAACATCAGACCTTCCAATGAACACCCAGGATCGATCTCCTTTAGGATGGACTGGTTGGACCTCCTTGCATTCCAAGGGACTCTCAAGAGTCTTCTCCAGCACCACAGTTCAAAAGCATCAACACTTTTTGGTGCTCAGCTTTCTTTATAGTCCAACTCTCACATCCATAAATGACCACTGGAAAAAACCATAGCCTTGACTAGACGGACCTTTGTTGACAAAGTGATGTCTCTGCCGTTTAATATGCTGTCTAGGTTAGTCATAACTGTCCTTCCAAGGAGTAAGTGTCTTTTAATATAATGGCTGCAATCAGCATCTACAGTGATTTTGGAGCCCCCAAAAATAAAGTCAGCCACTGTTTCCTCATCTATCTGCCATGAAATGATGGGACCGGATGCCATGATCTTAGTTTTCTGAATGTTGAGCTTTAAGCCAACTTTTTCACTCTCCTTCATCAAGAGGCTCTTTAGTTCTTCACTTTCTGCCATAAGGGTGGTGTCATCTGCATATCTGAGGTTATTGATATTTCTTCTGGCAATCTTGATTCCAGCTTGTGCTTCTTCCAGCCCAGCGTTCCTCATGATGTACTCTGCATATAAGTTAAATAAGCAGGGTGACAATATACAGCCTTGACGTACTCCTTTTCCTATTTGGAACCAGTCCGTTGTTCCATGTACAGTTCTAACTGTTGCTTCCTGACCTGCATACAGATTTCTCAGGAGGCAGGTCAGGTGGTCTGGGATTCCCATCTCTTTCAGAATTTTTCAGTTTATTGTGATCCACACAGTCAAAGGCTTTGGCATAGTCAATAAAGCAGAAATAGATGTTTTTCTGGAACTCCCTTGTTTTTTCCATGATCCAGTGGATGTTGGCAATTTGATCTCTGGTTCCTCTGCCTTTTCTAAAATCAGCTTGAACATCTGGAAGTTCAGTTATTGCTGAAGCCTGGCTTGGAGAATTTTGAGCATGACTTTACTAGCGTGTGAGATGAGTGAAATTGTATGGTAGTTTGAGCATTCTTTGGCAAGGCCTTTCTTTGGGACTGGAATGAAAACTGACCTTTTCCAGTTCTGTGGCCACTGCTGAGTTTTCCAAATTTGCTGGCATATTGACTGCATCACTTTCACAGCATCATCTTTCAGGGTTTGAAATAGCTCAACTGGAATTCCATCACCTTCACTAGCTCTGTTCATAGTAATGCTTTCTAAGGCCCACTTCACTTCACATTCCAGGATGTCTGGCTCTAGGTGAGTGATCACACCATCCTGATTATCTGGGTCGTGAAGATCTTTTTTGTACAGTTCTTCTGTGTATTCTTGCCACCTCTTCTTAATATCTTCTGCTTCTGTTAGGTCCCTACCATTTCTGTCCTTTATTGTGCCCATCTTTGCATGAAATGTTCCCTTGGTACATCTAATTTTCTCGAAGAGATCTCTAGTCTTTCCCATTCTATTGTTTTTCTCTATTTCTTTGCACTGATTCCTAAGGAAGTCTTTCTTATGTCTCCTTGCTATTCTTTGGAACTTTGCATTCAAACAGGTATATCTTTCCTTTTCTCCTTTGCTTTTCACTTCCCTTCTTTCCACAGCTATTTGTAAGGCCACCTCAGACAGCCATTTTGCTTTTTTGCATTTCTTTTTCTTGGGGATGATCTTGATTCCTGTCTCCTGTACAGTGTCATGAACCTCCATCCACAGTTCTTCAGGCACTCTGTCTATCAGTTCTAGTCACTTAAATCTATTTCTCACTTCCACTACTGATAGCAGGCTGAGGCTTGATGGGCATCGTGGGTTGGGATTTACTGAAAAAACTACTACCAAAGAGCTAAGCCATGTAGCATGTTAAAAAGGTTTCTGAATGGAAGGACAACTAAATATCCCTGTATGTGATTACATATCACTTCTTCCCCAATCTGTATTCATGAATATCAGTGACATGCATGAAGATACATGATCATTGGCTACATGATCTGGATACATGAATATCTGTGGATGCATGAAGATCAGTGACATTTACTGGTGATTCTATTTTTCTGTATTTCTTGTTATACCTTAAAATGGGGAAAATGTCTCTAATTTACTTTTCAACTTTAAAAAGTCACTTAGTTTCCTGATAACAGATTTTTTTAAGTGCATTCATTAAATAGAACAAAAAAAATCTAAGATCCCTTATTCATGAAGAGAAAACCCAAATAGGAGATTGCCTGACTTAGAGAAGCCATGTACCACTGTTTTAGCTCAATTGTGTATATGCATAGAGCCTTCCTGGGTTGCACAACAGCAAGAGTCACGTAATTCATGGTTTTCAGTTCTTGATCATCAATGGAGACATTACAGAAAAGGAAGAAGGAGGGAGAGGTGAAAGAAAAGAAATGTTTCAAGAAACGTTTTTAAACAAAAAAGGTAACTTCCAGGTTTTTAGTTTGGGGAACTATGAGAGAGGTAAAACGGTAAATTGTGACAATGACATGACACAGGAGTGGGGTAATTTGGCTTGTGTGACTCTAAGTCTGTGTGAGCTGTGGGGAATGAGGGACAATGGAAGTAGTTCATTAACTAGAATGATTACCCAATACGTACAGGAGATAATGTTTTAATACCATGTGACTTTTCAAATCTCTCCAGTTCATTACATATGATGACTTTATATACCTGTCTCTTTTTTTGGAGGGGGGTGTCCAAAATCACTGCAGATGGTGACTGCAGCCATGAAATCAAAAGACGCTTACTCCTTGGGAGAAAAGTTATGACGAACCTAGACAGCATATTAAAAAGCAGAAACATTACTTTGCCAACAAAGGTCATCTTGTCAAGGCTATGGTTTTTCCATTAGTCATGTATGGATGTGAGAGTTGGACTATAAAGAAAGCTGAGCACTGAAGAATTGATGCTTTTGAACTGTGGTGTTGGAAAAGTCCCTTGGACTGCAAGGAGATCCAACCAGTCCATCCTAAAGGAAATCAGTCCTGAATACTCATTGGAAGGACTTAAGCTGAAACTCCAATACTATGGCCACCTGATGAGAAGAACCAACTCATTGGAAAAGACCCTGATGCTGGGGAAGATTGAAGGCAGGAGAAGAAGGGGACAACAGGATGAGATGGTTGGATGGCATCACTGACTCAATGGACATGAGTTTAAGTAAACTCCGGGAGTTGGTGATGGACAGGGAAGCCTGGCGTGCTGCAGTCCATGGGGTTGCAAAGAGTCGGACACGACTGAGTGACTGAACTGAACTGATACACCTGTCTTACTAATTATGGTTCTTATAAATTCCTAGATTGAATGTAACTTGGAAGTAGTGGTGGAATTAGATTTCAGGATTATATTTTTCTGGCCTTCTTATAAAGGAATTATCACTCCAATATAAAGAGTACAGTTATACAGCACTTAGTACAGTGAATATTATTTCTAAGCTGCAATATATCTGCTGCATCTGCATGTTTGACATAAATAATATCGATAAAAATGGTCATCACCAAAACAGATTCTAATATTAGGTTAGAAGAAACAGATTAAACAAATGACTTTAGTGTTCCAAAGACAACAGAATGTAAACAATATTTTCTCTGGAGGTATTATTTAGCTAAATGGTGGTATTCCTCTACAATTTTCCAGATATAATGAGGTATTAATGTTATATTAATTAAATAACACCAAATGTTAATGGCAGGTAAAAAACAGAAGGCTAATTTCACCTGCACTCACTGATGTGAAAATTTTGTCACATATAACATATGATATAAAAATTTAATCATGGATAAACTCTCCCAAAGGATTTATGTGTCCCAGAAAAACCACTAAAATTGAGTTAGGAAGAAGGTATGATAATATTTAAGAATTTAACAAAGTTATCACAAGAACATCACACTCAAATTTTATTATTTCTCTCTCCTCCTCTCTGCAACCTCTAGATATACGGTGACTAATACATCTTAATGTATTTCAGTATATCAACATTTTTATTACATTATTCCTTAAGATGACAACTCCAAATAACTAGTACTGAAAGAAAATACCAGAACCACCAATATTTTTCTTTTCTTGACATACTAGCAGACATATATTTTTATGTTTATAACAAAGTGAAGAAAGAAACTTGCCTAGCTTATTATTTCTAGATTGATTGCAGAAGGAGCTACTACCCTTTTTGATGATGTGGAAGTTTTTACACATATTGATGAAGCAAGAGCTGTGATAAATTAGTTCAAGAAAACAATGCATCTCCCTGCTTTTCTCTCTTTTCCAACATGTGCTTCTCTTCTTTTCCAACTTCCGTTATGTAGTGCAATGTGCCTGGACATGTCTTTTGAAGTAGAAGTGATAATCTGCAAATAGGCAATGTGTGCTATTTAATAGTCACCCATGCCCCAGCTATTGTTGATTTTGAATAAAACCTGACACCTTACTTTTTAACGCCATTGCTGCATCTGCTTCAACTGCAGAATAAAATAAAGACCACTGTTTTCCTGTTTTTCACTTTTAGATCTTTTGGACTCCACTAATTTATTTAAAGCCTAGATGGATTTGGATAATTTCTCATGAACCAAGGTAACTAAGAACTATCCCTGTGTATTACACATAACAGTTACCTTGTTCAAGAAATTAGCAATAAATAAGCCATGTTCTACTTTCATGCCCAAGTTCTAGCAGAAGAGGGGGTGACATAAATGCGTAGATATGGTAAAGAAAGATATACTGAACTCAATTATTCCCATGGCTCTTTTCTTGCATTCACTTATTAGTATTACAAGCCTTTGCTAAAATGTTAACTTGGGGAGGAAGCCCTCTCAACTATGCTCTTTAAAATGACAAATAATGCCCTCACACGGGACACCTAACCCTTACTCCCTTCTTTCTTTTCCTCCAGAGTATTTATCAGTATCAAACCTATTTCATCACGAAGACCAGCATCCATGTCTATACTATTCACTAGTTTATATCTAGTGTCTGGCGCATGCTGGTTGCTCAACAAATATGGGATGAATGAATACTGTGTACATGTATGAAGTAAGGTAAGTATTCATTAGAGCACCTGTCACAATTTACCTTTCGTCAAACACTCCACCCACTCTACCAGCTCCTCTCTTAGTCTTCACTGTCGTGTCAATATTATACCAAAAAACATAGCAGCCATAAAAAATTTATTCCTTTCCCTCACCTTTCATATCATCAAGCTCTCAGTCCTATCTCCAAAAGACATCTTAGATTTTTTCCTACTTCTGTCACCGCTGTCTCCATCATTCTCTCTCTCTTGAATACGAGCAATATGCCTTTAACAAGTCTTTCTCATTCATACCTAAACCTCCCCAAAGCAGTCAGATGAGTCTTCTGACCGAAGAATAAAGTCAAGTTTTTACATAAAATATCTCAATTACATCCTTTTGTTCTCAGAAAAAAATCCACACTCTTTATTACCACCCGAAGGGCTACATCACGGGGTTCCCATTTGTCCTCTAACCTTCAACCCTTCGTGCACAGCTACTCCGACCACTACGCCATGCTGCAGCCATACTGGTTTCCTCTTTGTGTTTCTGAAATAAGCCAAACCCTTTCTGAATTTTATGTATTGGCATTTTCTGTTCCCTCTGCCTGGACGCTCTCCTAAATCGTTACAAAGCCCACTTTCATCCTTTGGATAGTATCTCAAATGCCATCTTCATGTAAGATCCTCTCATAACCATCCAAATTAAGTGAGCTCCCCAGACATGCTCTCATCACCATATTTGTTACTGCCACAGTTCTCATGATCAGATAACTTGTTTGTGCTGTGCTGTACTTATTCACTCAACTGTGTCCAACACTTTGCGACCCCATCCATGGCCTGTAGCCCTCCAGGCTTATCTGTCTATGGGGATTCTCCAGGCAGGAATATTGGAGTGGGTTGCCACGCCCTCCTCCAGGGGATCTTCCCAACCCAGGGTTCATACCCGGGTCTCCCACATTGCAGGTGGATTCTTTACCATATGAGCTACCAGGGAAGACCATGAATACTAGAATGGGTAGCCTATCCCTTCTCCAGGTGATCTTCCAGACCCAGGAATCTAACCAGGGTCTCTGGCATTGCAGGCAGATTCTTTACCAGCTGAGCTGAGCTACAAAAGCCCGATTACTTGTTTACCTGCTATTTATCAAAGTGTAAGCAAGCCAGGCTTCAGCAATATGTGAACCGTGAACTCCCAGATGTTCAAGCAGGTTTTAGAAAAGGCAGAGGCACCAGAGATCAAATTGCCAACATCCGCTGAATCATGGAGAAAGCAAGAGAGTTCCAGAAAAACATCTATTTCTGCTTCATTGACTATGCCAAAGCTTTTGACTGTGTGAATCACAATAAACTGTGGAACATTCTGAAAGAGATGGGAATCCCAGACCACCTGACCTGCCTCTTGAGAAACCTGTATGCAGGTCAGGAAGCAACAGTCAGAACTGGACATGGAACAACAGACTGGTCCAAATAGGAAAAGGAGTACGTCAAGGCTGTATATTGTCACCTTGCTTATTTAACTTATATGCAGAGTACATCATGAGGAACGCTGGGCTGGAAGAAGCACAAGCTGGAATTAGGATTGCTGGGAGAAATATCAATAACCTCAGATATGCAGATGACACCACCCTTATGGCACAAAGTGAAGAGGAACTCAAAAGCCTTTTCATGAAAGTGAAAGAGGAGAGTGAAAATGTTGGCTTGAAGCTCAACATTCAGAAAACAAAGGTCATGGCATCTGGTCCCATCACTTCATGGGAAATAGATGGGGAAACAGTGGAAACAGTGTCAGACTTTATTTTTTGGGCTCCAAAATCACTGTAGATGCTGACTGTAGCCAAGAAATTAAAAGACACTTACTCCTTGGAAGGAAAGTTATGACCAACCTAGATAGTATATTAAAAAGCAGAGACATTACTTTGCCAACCAAGGTCCGTCTAGTCAAGGCTATGGTTTTTCGCGTGGTCATGTATGGATGTGAGAGTTGGACTGTGAAGAAAGCTGATGGCCGAAGAATTGATGCTTTTGAACTGTGGTGCTGGAGAAGACTCTTGAGAGTCCCTTGGACTGCAAGGAGATCCAACCAGTCCATTCTAAAGGAGATCAATCCTGGGTGTTCAATGGAAGGACTGAAGCTAAAGCTGAAACTGCAATTCTTTGGCCACCTCATGCGACGAGTTGACTCACTGGAAAAGACTCTGATGCTGGGAGGGATTGTGGGCAGGAGGAGAAGGGGACGACAGAGAATGAGATGGCTGGATGGGATCACCGACTCGATGGACATGAGTTTGAGTGAACTCCGGGAGTTGGTGATGGACAGGGAGGCCTGGCATGCTGTGATTCGTGGGGTCGCAGAGAGTCAGACACGACTGAGCAACTGAACTGAAATGAAGCAGGGCAGGGACTTAGCCGCTTTGAATTGACAGGAATGAATAAACTGCCTGCATATGGGAACTGCTCCATGTGTAGCAACTGAATCAATAAATATAACATTCTCCTCACCAGAGCATGCATTCCTCATGTTGGTAATCCCAACATCTAGCACACGTGAGGTGTGCTAAAAATGTCCCACGAATAAGAAACCTTAAATCTTGTACTGCTTATCATGAGTACCTCCCAGAAACACCTTTGTTCATAAAGATTTTCAAACAGTAACTGGACTGAGAGAATGCTGCATTCATGCAGCTGACATTTACTCACTGTTGCAAAGAGCATATGGTAACTTGGGCTGTACGTGCAGAACAAGGGATATCATTTCTTAATTATTTTATAATCCCATAAATGTAAGGCACACACAGTTCACCAAGGGATTTGACAATATTTTTCATAGTATCTTTGTTTTCAAATGCAGAGATACGGGTTGGATAAAATCCCTGCCAACAGATTAGGTGGTTGAAGGAAGAGTTCCACTCCAAGTGGGAACTGTGTTCACACTCCACTGCCCATTCAGTGCAGCAGATATTTGTTGAGAAGCTCCTGCCAGCCAAGCACTGGGCTTGATGTAAGAACAATATAAGAATTATGTGCAATCTCTAACCTGGAATGGTGCATACATTTTTTTGGCAACTTAGCATAGATGTCTACCCTCTACTATTAACATCGTTTTAAAACTAAACGCCACTAGCGCCCACATTTCTTTACTTTCCAACTTTAAACTTGACATTAGAGATAAAATTTTTTCAAAGTCTCATCGCAAAAGGTGTGGCATTTCTACACCACCCACTTAATCTTCCTGGGTTAAAGCAAGTCATAAATGTGAGCCACATATGTAATTTTCAGTTTTCTAGTGACAAAATTTTAAAAAGACAAAGGCAACATTAATTGTAATATTCTATGTATGTCCAAAATATTATCACTTGAATGTTAGTTAATATATTAAGTATTAAGAAAATGTCATGAATTCTATCTTTTCGTACTGTTTTTGAAATCTGCTGTGTGTCTTCAATGACAGTACAATTCATTTCAAGTTAGCCATGTGTGGCTAATGACTGCCATATTGGGAAGCACAATTCTACAACCAAGCTGTCAGGCCATATGCTGATGGAAAGCTTAGAAAGAGAATAGTTCCATACTCAGGTTACTGTATCACCAAGACTCTACTTGTAACACTGAAGACGAATTAATCTGTTAGAAATGTTGCAATTATAGACCTCCAACAATTTAGGTTAGTCTCTGTTTTAAAATTATGGGGAAAAAAAATAGCTGGTTTCCCAACTGCCTTTCAGCTCCAACAACCATTTCCATAATGAAGAAGAGTCCCAATCTTTTCAGTTAGTTTAATTAAAACCTGGTATTTTAAAAGTAACATGGAGGACTCCAAGTCCGCTGATTTGTTTGTTTTACTAGAAATGGCAAGGCCTTTCCTTCTCTACTTATGTGGCTGCAAAAATATTATTCAAATAATTTAATATCTTTGAAAGAACAAAGTGCAGAAATATTTACATAACAAAATACTATGTAGGTGGAAGATCCATCTAAACCTAATGTTAAGAATGATAAAGGGGAGAGAAACCAGCATAATACATCTTATTCATTTTTCCAATAATACAGTTGGGGTATTTCATATACCTAACTTCTTTCAACTGTCAGGAGGAGTAACCTATCTGTATTTAATTTTATCCTGCACACAGTGAATGAGTAAATTGTGAAACAACTGTGCTTCCTTTTAGGTTATTTGAATTTTAGTGAGAAACCATAAAATCCTATTTCAACTAAAAAAAATTGTAAATAGTGAGAGAAAAATTGAATATGGGGGGCTACTTATTTTTATGCTATAAGCATGATCTCCAAGCCTATAAGATAAATTCAAAGCATTTCAGTGAATCACAGGAAGTCAATGCATAAATTTTTGGCAATAAATTCTATTTGTTTTAAAATTTTCTACTAAATCTAAATGATGATGGTAGTATTAATAACAAAAAGCTATGTTCAAGGAGAGTTTTCAGGGCAAACTTAAAGTATTCGTGAAACAACATTAGAAGATTCCCAAGACTAAAACTTGTTAGACTGAGGACTTGATGACTGATAATGATACCGCAAGCAGACCAGGGTGAGGTCAGACCCTGGAAGGCAAGGAGAACGAGCCTGCTCCAGGAGGGCTCCTGTCCACGGGGACCTCACAGAAGCATTCAAAGCACCAATTCGGATGAGAGGATCTGATGACCAGCTGACTAGAAACTCTGAATATCAAGATATCGGCTACGAAGGGAGGAATTAGGCCACCAGAGGCAGCGCATTCCCTGGCCTGGGTGAGAGCTGGGCTCTGGGACATGGGCAGACCTGATACCACAGGCCCAGCATAGCAAAAGGGACAAGGGAAAGCATGAGAGCTTGAGAACTCTGATGTCATTACTTCGAAAAGCACGTCAAAACTGAATTTTAAATGAGACGGACTTTTAATTATAAAAATTTCTCTGAGAATTCCTCATTTTCCCCTCCAAAAAAAACTAAACTGAAGATAATGAATGAATCATGTCTCCCAACTTATAGACTTCACATGTATTTGCTACTTTTTATCAACAATATTAAAAACAATTATCTGAGGAATAGTTTTCATGTTAGACTCCCTAAGAACACTATTGCTTCCCTGGTAGCTCAGCTGGTTAAGAATCTGCCTGCAATGCAGGAGACCCCAGTTAGATTCCTGGGTTGGGAAGATCCATGGAGAAGGGATAGGCTACCCACTCCAGTATTCTCGGGTTTCCCTTGTGGCTCAGACAGTAAAGAATCCACCTGCAATGAGGGAGACGTGGGTTCGATCCCTGGATTTGGAAGATCCCCTGAAACAGGGAACGTCTACCCACTCCAGTATTCTTACCTGGAGAACTGAATGGAGAGAGGAGCCTGGAAGAATACAGAGCATGGGATCACAGACAAGACTGAGAGACTTTCCCTTCTCTTCACTTCAAGAGCAGGATTAAATTAAAGACTCACCACCATTAAAAAATAAGAAATAAGTCTCTGAAGACTCACAGTCAAACAGTGTCCGTCTACACGGCCGAGGCTGCCATTCACTCGGTACATACTGAGGGCTCCCTGGTGGCAAGGGCGCCGAGGGTTCCGGAGTCTAGTGTAAAGAGTCAAGAGCCAGCTGAGGCAGAGAAGAATTCCAACTTCAACGTCTAGCCCAGTAATTCCAAGGTTGAGAAGAAGGGGAGAAATAACAGAAGAGGGAATAAAGAGAGAAATGGAAGCAGATGATCAGAATAAAACAGGAGCAAATAAGCAGGAGACACGCTGTTTGTGGATAAGCCAAGAAATGAGAGAGAAGAAAGAAGTAAGAACTGTGCGGGCGTGAGTGAGTGCGTGTGTGTGTGCGTATGCATGGGTATGTGTGTGTCTGCATAGCTATGTGGAGTAAGCAGGCACTGAGCTGCCTTCCTGATGTCTCTGAAAGCTAAAGATGTCACGCTTTTTAAGGGCACGATTCACAACTATAAACTGCTATAATTTTAGCCCTGAGATTTCTCTAAAGTTGCAAAGAGGAATATTGCAGGCTCATAAATTATATAAACAAAAGAAAAAGTTTAGCAAGTCTTATTATGTGCATTACAAATAGGCTATCTTCCTCAAGCAAAACAAATGGGTAAAACAAACTACAGGCTTGCAAACTGGAAGACAGAGGAGAAGCAGTGCAGAATCCGGCAACGGCAAGCCCAGGCTAACCTGATGGGTCAGAATGATGTCCAGCCTGGGAAGAGGCAGCTATTCAGACTCCTCACCAGTCAACCCATTATGCAAGGGAAAGTTAGCAAACATCGTGATCCCAGCCATGAGAATAACAATGGTAACGATAATCACAGTTCCACTTCTATCATTCACGGGTGGGTCCTAAGCCACTTGCTTTTGCATCATTACCCAACAGAAGCTTGCAAACATGGCACTGTCATCCTGATTATGTGTATAAGCAAAAAGAAAGTAGAGAGGCTCCCTAATTTGCCCAAGATTAGACAGAAATAAACATAGAGAAGTGGAGGATTAAGTCATGTCTGGTTCAGAAATTGTTTCTCTCACCTACCCTGGAATCTAACCTGGGACTGAAATTTCAACAGCTCTGAATGAAAGATAGTGGTTACTCTCCCTCCAGTCAAATGCTCAGTGAAAAGGTAAGTTACTGAGCAAATGTACCTGACTCTCTGAGGGGATTAAGAAAATTAAAATAAACTAAAGCCAGAATACACACCAGAGAAGATCTGATCATCTGTATCTTGGAAACTCACTTAAGGGCACAATTTGTCTCCTCAATATTTTCACAAGGCTGACATAAGGTATTTCAGGTCCCAGCCACATCTACCTAGAAGGTACCAATAAATTCAGGTGGGTCCTTTGGGCTTCAAGCAAAGCAGGGCAGACTGGCTCTTCTTGCTCATGGTGATACTGTAGGCAATCACACGGCCTCTGAAGAGTGTCACCTGCTACGCCTCTCAAGCAAGTGATACACAAATGAATGCATGCCTCTGCACAGGCATTTTGCATCTATAATCCTTCGCTAATAGAATGTTTCTGGAACCACTGGCTTACTACAGAAAAAGCAATTGCCAGATAGATCTTACTATGCCGCTTCTCTTATTAAAAACTCTTAGGTTGAGAATGATATTCAGAGTCCTTCATTAGGTATTTAAAGTCCTTCACAATGTGTTTTCA
Source organism: Moschus berezovskii (assembly GCF_049115385.1). Lineage (NCBI taxonomy): Eukaryota > Metazoa > Chordata > Mammalia > Artiodactyla > Moschidae > Moschus > Moschus berezovskii. The sequence goes on from NC_142469.1 coordinate 105,067,958, forward strand.
ACCCACTTCCCACTAGACTTTTCCCTTTCTATGTCCATTCTTCTCATCTTATCCCTCTTACTTTCTCAACACCAGCCACAACGAGCTTGTTTCCAGATTAAGCTTTATATTCGCCTGCCATAACTAATATTTTCTTCTAAACCTTGCATTTTCTCTGGAATAATCTTCCCACCGTGTTTCATTAACCATGAAACAGCTTATCTTTGAGGAGCTCTTTCCAAACCACACCCCTTTATAAGCCCCCCTACATGCTCCTCTGTTTGGTAACACTAACAACTTTACTGTACCCCACTAGCCTCATTTCAGGGTTCCTAGCTTATGAAGCTGTACTTTCAATACAGTGAAAATTCCTCCATCACCCTTGAGGGTGAATATGTTATTCATTTTTAGATTCTCTTTCAATAAAACGTACCACAATGTCTCGTGTAAAAAGCTTGGACACCCACCTGTTTAGTTTTCAAACAACTATTGAGCTTACTCTGAGAAAGAGGATTTAACACTGATTTTCAATTAGATGTTATTTTTCTGCTCTTGAACACTACCTCCTTTACTCAATCTGAGGATCAAGTTTCTCTAAATGAGTAAAATTACTCACGTTGAAAGCAACTGACAATTATGTCAAAAGCGAGATTTCCAGGGTTGCTAGTGCCCAAGATTCTGCTAGAAGTCAAACACTAAGAAGAATATCAATCCCACAGAAGTCTTATAGAGTCCATTAAAAACACATGAAGACTAGAATAAAACCTTCACAAAGTACCCTGGCTCAAACCTTGGGAGGGTGCAGAGCGTGTTCTCCTGTACAACCTAGGAAACAAACGTGAGGCTTGTGGGAAGACCGTAGAGCAAGAACAAGCAAACAAAAAGATGTCTGTGGAAACCAGGACTGATTCCAGGAGATATGAATGACGAAACCAGGAGATAAGTATTTGAATGATACGGACCATTACTGACAACCAGAATAAAAGGAGACAAAAAGATGACAGCAACCCTGAAGGAAGAGATATGGATGTTAAAACTGCTTCTGAAGCAGGAAGAAAAAAAAAATGCTTGAGGAAATGACTCTCCGTGCTATGGAGTCACAGATTAAGATGACTGAAAAGGAGTCACCCGACAATGTCTGGTACCTGACCAGGCACACACTGCAACGCAACACAAGTCCCTGCAGACCACGACCTGAGCTGGCAGGAAGTGAGAGAGGGGACAAATGGGTGCGAGCATGTTTCAACCCCGATGTAAGAGCTTCCTTGACTTTAACTAATCACAATAATCAAAACAACTAAATAATGATGTCACCGAGAAAAGACTAAGTTGTATCTAGTACACGCTGCATAAGATAATTTGCAAAGATATGGCACATTTAAACTGATTTTTAGCCTGCCAGAATTAAAACGTAAAGTTCCAACTGAAAGGATTAAGCAGACAGCTATCTGGTAAAATGAAACTTTCAAAAATAGTTGATTCTCTATTGATCTAGCCAGCTTCAGATTTATAATAGCAAATGAGTTTCCAAACTATAATGAGACCACAAATTCCTGTCTGCAGATGTCCTAGCTATATTTGTAACCGCATTGTTCTGATGCCCAAGGAGAGCTAAACTTATACCTCTGCAAAATCTGTAAATGTTATTATCTCAACATTCTAAAACTAGTACTGATGTATTTTAAGGTTTCTTTTTTAAACTCTACCACTGTTGGTGAAAACACAGAGTTTACCTTTTTTTTTTTAACCTATAATTCTTCCTTTGAATAGAAATTCAAGGGTAGACTGACTGCCTCTTAAGACTGTGTGCGTCATACTCAAATTAACGAGCATGGCATTTGGCATCTCACTGGGGGCATTATGTGATACTGGGGACCACTAATGCCCCAAAATTTTTCATCAAACGAAGAGAGAACCTCCACTCATTTATTATTTTCTAAACTCATCATGTTGCTGCTGCTACTGTTGCTAAGTTGCTTCAGTCATGTCCGACTCTGTGCAACCCCACAGACGACAGCCCACCAGGCTCCCCCGTCCCTGGGATTCTCCAGGCAAGAACAATGGAGTGGGTTACCATTTCCTTCTCCAATGCATAGATTTGATCAAATACAATGTTTTTTTTTTTTTTTCAAATGAGTGCATGATAAGCTAACGACCAGCACATTACATTAAAAGTCAAAAAATGTGAAATACATACCAATCAAGTTATGATTTTTTTCTGTCAAAAAGCCAAATGTACTCTTTTGTGTGTGTCCTTTATACAGGCCAAAAGGCTGTTTCCATTATTTCCGGGAGTATATGGATTCACAAGTACACAAAATCCTCAAACTAAAGTTATTAAAACATTTATTCCACGTTGAAAATTATAAACGAAAACTCTTCAGTGGTGTGACATTTCACAGTACTCTACACTTAGCTTTGGTTTTGCCAATATTTCACAATAGCTATAAATATAATACAATTTTTGAAAATTATAAAACTATACTGTATGCCTATAATTATATAATATTATACATCAGTTATACTTCAAAAAAAGTAAAATATAAACTTATGGTAAGACTCAGTAACATTGTTCATAACAGCCAAAAATTCAGAACAATCCAAATAGCCACCAACTGGTGAATGGATAAACAAAACATGGTATGTCTATGCAATGTGATACTATTCAGAAATAAAAGTAAATTTACTATTGACACATGATAAAATGTGAATGAACCTTGAAAACACTATGCTAATTGAAAGAAGCCACTAACTGAAAGAAGCCAGATCCAAAAGACACAGGTTTTATAATTCCATATATAAGTAAAATATCCACAAAAAGGACCTTTGGGGGTGATAGAAATGTTCGAAAACTGAACTCTGTTGGTGGCTGCCTCACTATTAACTTTTTTAATAGGTGAATTTTATGGTATAAGAATTGTGGACACAATAAAACTTTTTAAAAAACTTCTGAAAGTGTCTACTGATATTTACTTTTAATTTCAGTTTTCCATTCTCATTGAGACTAGGCTTCATTCTTATGATTACTGGTCGTTTTCATTTCTCTTGTTGTGACTGTTCACAGTCTTTGCTATTTGCCTATTTGGCATATTTTTCTCATTAATTTGTAAGAACTGCTTGCATATTAAAAGAAATTAGCCCTTTTCTCATATATATTAACTGTTTAAGAAAAACGTTTAAAATTCTTTTACTAGACCAGTTCATCACTTTTACATTGCTTATAGTATTTTTCTTAGAGGAATTCTTAATTTTATGTAGTTAAGTATACTAATTTTTTCTACATTCTGGCATATATGCCTTTGAAAATCAGAAAAAAAAAACTTAAAGAAAAGCCTCATTACTAATTGATAACGTTAACTTAAATTGTACAACAGAGAAAATATGTTTTATATAGTTTCAGAGGGTTTGAAAGTTAGGTTTTCAGAGCATACATTTATTTTTTAGTTAAATTAGTTATAGCATTGCTTTATTCTTTCAAAACTGAATACTTAGGAATAATTGAAAGCCTAAGGTGAACTAAATAGTCCTTAAAGGAATGGTAGGTCTTATTTTTGCTTACAGCATTAAACCTCATCTAGAGATAACTATGTTCGTAGAGTATATTTGTAAAACATCTTGGCACTGTGACTTTCTTCAATTATTTTTAAAAACACCACAGTAGTGTGAGAGAGATTGCTATTTTTTTAAAATGCTACTCAGTAAAGCTAATGACTTTATAAAATAGGCAATTATTTCCTTTGAGGTCAGAAGTAGACTTAATGTTAGAGTAGGAAATCAAAATAAATGTGATTGGCTTTTCTCAAAATAGTAAATTAGCTCTTGACTCCCACCTGGCATTTATCTTTGTCTCCAGAGTTAGTGACTAAATCTGACTCGGCATCAGGGTACAGAGACACCACTGGCTGCTTAACTCGCCAAGGAAACAGCTGCTTTGTATTGACATCCCCTGCACTTGTCTTTCGACCCAACAACCACTCGCACTAATTTGGGTTGACTACCTGTTGAAGTAACCTGCTCAACCTCAGTTACTCAGCTCAGTTTGTTCTTCATTAGACGGGAGCAATCACGAGGTGACTGATATCTGAGGGAACCACAGCTGAGAAGTAGAGAACTCACCACCAGGGCTTGCGGGAGGAGCCAAAAGAACCAGCTTTTTTATTGCATATGCAGAGCATGCCTTGCTTTAGATCATTATCAGCAGCTAAGCTGAACCGACACACGTCTCCAACAAATTAATATCTGACAACAGAGTGAGCTTTATTCAGCCTTTATTTTCTTTAATGTTTTTTCTTAAATTATGAACTAATTGCTTTTTTTATTTTTTTAGCTGCACAAATTTTTAAAATGCAAGAGCCTCCCCTCCCTGTCAATACCTCCAAGTTCTGCTCTCCAGGGATCACCACAATTAGCAATTGATGTGCATCTTCTGCAACCTTTTTATGCTGCATTAATATGCATGCATACATATCATATACATGTATACTTACATATGTGCACATAGGCACATACACGCACGAATCAGTCCATGGGGTCGTAAAGAGTCAGACAGGACTGAAGGACTAAGCACACAAACCTGTATTTTTTTTAAACAACACAGTATCATAGTAAATGCTCTATATTTCTGTTTTGTGCCCAATAAAATATCACAACACTCCTTCCATTAAAGTAACTACAGTTCTGCTCTGTCCCTTCTTTTTGTGTCATGGTGTACCACACTAGGGATGCATCATAATTTATGGAAACATTCTTCCTTTAGAGGACATTTCAATTGCCTTGTGTTTTCATGGTTAAAAATAATCCTTTAATGAAGATATACTCAATTATTAGAAGAATATCGGAAAATTTAAAGGAGCCAGAATATCAGTCAGCCAATACATGCATTTAAAATTTTTATTGTAATAAAAAATGCCTTTCCAATTGGTTGTTATTCTTTACACTTTTACCAACAAGAACGACTACTTTAAGAACCTAAGTACATGTGACACACACTTGTAACACACTTTATGGAACTTCATTATCACCTATTTCAAAATGCACTTCAAGAAGAAACTGTATAATGACCCCCAAGAACATTTAGAAAAAAAGACATCAACTTTGGGGCCTGGGAAGGGGAAGAAATGGTTACAGCCAATGAATAGCATAGACTCTGGTAATGCCCCCAACTCAGCCTTCGCAGTTACGACAATCACCCAGGTTTTATGCATCTAATAACACATGAAAGCTAATCCCTTGGCCACCAACTTAAAAGCTTTATTCCAGGAGATCGACTTTGTTTCACAAAAGGATGATTCATTGCACAATGGTTATTAGTTGTCTTTGCCAGAGAGCTTTAGTCACATTTCCATTTTCTAACACAGGCTGACAAGACTTTTTCTGAAAATAAAAAAGGGAAAAAAAAGTGGTGTTTCCTTTTGTTCTTATGGAAAGGTTAAGTGTTTCTGATGTTTCTCTTTTGCCTTAGAAAAAGCAAACACTAATTTCTATTTTGTTGTGGCAGGAAAAAGACTACAGTGCTAACTAGCAGGGATGAGTCTGGCCCAGGACGCCTCCACAAGCAACAGCAGGTGTCCCGCGGGCAGTGGTTCTTTGTATACCCCTGTCATTCTTTCTCTGCTGCTTCCATGCTTTCTCACTAATTCATTTTCTTTATCAGAGAAATGAGCACATACAAAACTGGAAAAACACCCTAACAAAAAAACCACATAAATCTACACATAGATGTCCTTTGAAAAGTGTCACTGATTTTACATTCTTAGGATCACTGGTGCCCAAAACTTTGTAATTTCTTGGAGCAGAAAATGAAAACAAAATACAACATGGGGTCACCAATTCTTTTTTTTCTTCAAATACATAAAAAATAAAAGCAAACAAACGAAACAAAATCAACCAACCAACCCCGAATCTGCCAGCAAACCTGTTTTATAAAATAATGACTATTTGAACACCAAAATGACAGTCTTGCTTTTTAATTCTTAAAAATAATAATAATAATCTTCAGGATATGTCATTATGCCATTCTTGGGCCACAAAACCAACCTTCATACATTTAAGAGTCAAATCATATCTCAGAGCTTTTCAACTACACTGATCTAGAACTAGATATCAATAAGAGAAAAACCTGAAAAATTTAGAAATACATGGAAATTAACATTCCTTAATAACTAAAGGGTCAAAGAGAATTTAGACAATATCTTGCGAAAAATACAAAATACTACAACTAAAAAAAAAAAAAAATCCCAATTATACTGCAGAAGAAGTCTCTCATTATTCAACTGCTACAGAACTAAGAGAAGTCCACCTCTTGCCAGCGCCCAGTCAGGGACTGGATAACAGAGCTCCGCTCCCCTGAAAAGGCAAGAGCTTACCTCCTGCTTTTATGGGAGAAAAGAACAGAGCAGCGAACACAGGCAAGCATTTAAGTTTTGTTTCTAGCAAATGATGGCAAATCAGAAAGAACGGTATGAAAGAAGAAACCATTGATTACATTAAGATATCTGAATGTCATTTAATGAAAATATAACCTTAATGGAGGACTTTAACATTCACATTAAAAGATAGTTCATTGTAAGGCATTATATAATGAAGCTATTCTTGTGTATGGGATACTATGGTTAACTGAAAGCCAAATTAAATAATCTTCTGTTTTTCAGCTTTTAGTAATGAGAAAATTATTCAAAGAACAATTCTTTGAGATAGACAAATATAAAAGCCATACTTCTTACTTATTTATACCACATCTTGTTCCAAAAATATCTAACCATATAAAATTCGTTTTCCTTCTGTGAATTAGAATTTAAGCCCTTCAAAGAATCTCAAGATTTCTGATCTGAGGCACCTTTCCATTTTTTAAATTTCAATATTATACATTATAAAATGAGGTTAAATGTTTGCCCAGTTGCACAGTGAGCCTGTGAAATATGGGGTAACTGGTTAGGAACCAAAAGGCAAGAGGTCAGGGAATCAGTTTTCCTGCTCCATTACAACTTCCAACAAAGGTCCATCTAGTCAAAGCTATGGTTTTTCCAGGAATCATGTATGGATATGAGAGTTGGACCATAAAGAAAGCTGAGCACTGAAGAATTGACGCTTTTGAACTGTTGTGCTGGAGAAGACTCTTGAGAGTTCCTTGGACTGCAAGGAGATCCAACCAGTCCATCCTAAAGGAGATCAGTCCTGGCTATTCATTGGAAGGTCTGATGTTGAAGTTGAAACTCCAATACTTTGGCCACTTGATGTGAAGAGCTGACTCCTTGGAAAAGACCCTGACACTGGGAAAGATTGAAGGCCAGAGGAGAAGGGGACAACAGAGGATGAGATGTTTGGATGGCATCACTGACTCAATGGACGTAAGTTTGAGTAAACTCTGGGAGTTGGTGATGGACAGGGAGGCCTGGTGTGCTGTAGTCCATGGGGTTGAACACGACTGAGCGACTGAACTGATGTTTGTGACCCCTCTATTTTGTTCCATCTGGCACAGATATAATATTATTACTATTAATTGAATATTCACTCAATTTCTGAAGCTTTGCAAATGACTGTTAACATCAGGTCTCAACAGTATAGATTAAAATGATAAATTGAAGAGAATTTTGCTGGTGAAAAAGTAAATTTATACAAGCTTGCTTGCATGAGTAACTTCTACATTCTTTGTAATGGATTTTACATAAGAGGAGCATGTATATTGTGACAATCATAGGCCCACTCAAACAGCTGGATATGCTGCTAACCCATCACTGTCAGGGTTGAAATGAAACTTGGTTTCCTTCTTACATGGAAAAAAGACCTACTTTTCCAAAATACCAAAAACACGGAGTTAAATTCATTTAAAAGAGTTTACTCCTCAGAAGATAATGAATGTCTCTAACAAAACAAACATCTTTCTCTCTCCAAACACACACACACACAATTGGAAAGAATCAGGTACACATGGGATCAAATTCTGGCTCAACCATTTCAGCCTCAGCTTGCTCTTCGGTAAAACAGAAATAATATATATTGGACAGGATTGCCATGAAGATCAAAATTATTCTAAGTACCTAGTAGTACTAAGAAAGTGATTGATACAATGTAGCTGTAGCTATGTATATGAAAGATTTGAGAATATTAACCTCATTTTCATGCTGTTTATTCTTTCAAAGCTGTATTTTTAGGATAACTATATTTGAATTTCTAACTGCTGTTGGCTTGTTTTATGTAATATTATCTAATAATGAGGACTTTGACATGTTTCTATATCTTTTGTAGACAGAATCCAATAGTAAATATCCTATATGTATAAGTACACAAAGTCCTATTTCACAGGTAACAAGTTGATTTCCTTGATGTTATAATAATGGCTGACTTGTATACACAAGTTTCAAATCATCCTCATATTTCCCTTTATCTCAGTCAGTATATCAGCTCTTTAGCAAATGGAGATCACACCTACCTGCTGCAGCATTACCACTGATCTCCCTTCACACCTCATGTAATCTGACTACAATAAATACTGTAATAATGTTACTGCTTTATATATAAAAAAGCAGATTGCTTTATATATAAAGCTAAGACTGCTTAGCTGCTCAGTCGTGTCGAACTCTTTGCAACGCTATGGACTGTGGCCTGCCAGGGTCCTCTGTCCATGGGGTCCTCTGTCCATGCCATTTCTTCCTCCAGTTATACAGAGTAGATGCTCAAAAAACAGTCAATGAGTTTAAACTTGGCATGTACTCAAGGAGACTTTAAGTGAATTCAAAAACCTAACTACACTGACCAAAATAGGTAAAAAGCTAGATGACACAAAGTTTCAGGTGTCATAAATCTAGAAAACATAATCTTCCAAACTCTCTATTATCAAAGCACAAGCCCAGAAATAAATGCCCACTCTCTTTCACATCAGCAAATTGGCTGCACAGTTTTTACAAAAGAACTGTGGCTCTGCACTGTTAGGCTCAAATGCCCTTGCACTGCATTTTCATTAATACAAAACACTTAGAATTATTTTGCAGAGAAGTTTATTTTGTAAAGCAGAGAGAAGCCATAAATGTCTCAGTTATGCATTAAATAAAGCTTTGCAATTTTAGTCTTCTCTTAGCTAACTGAATTTGAGTGCTTCCATTTGTTATACGTGGCAATTTGAAAAATACATCCAAATGTTTCTTATACTCCATCATCGTCAAGGAAAGCAGAAGAGGAATGCACCCACACTTTTCTGCTGACATTAATAAGACCCCTCACACCAGCTCGCTCCTCTGATTCACATGATCACTTCCTCCTTTGAGTCCTTGTATCACGGGATCTGTGCTCACCGGTATCTGTTCAACTCTACCTGGCGTTTCTTCTACCGTGTACAGCCGCTGGTGCGCACACATCATCCACATGTAAGCTCCCTGGAGATGAAACCTTTCCCTTGTCCTTACTGAGGCAGGGCACAGTCAACATGTGACGTCAGTCAGTGTACCCGTCTCTTCCAGCAGAAATCTTTCCAGAACAGGTCACACACTGCTGCATTTAAATGGCTGAATCCTGGAGATAAACACCAAGAAGCCTGACATGTGCCCATGAGAGCATCAGAGCAAATGATATGTAATATGAACGCAGTAAATAAATGATATGGTTTTGTAAAGTGAAACGGACGTTTACAAAGGCTGGGTTACTGTTTAGAACATTAGCCTTTAACTGCTATTGCATGACTGATCACCCTCCTTCATGTACTACATAAAATGGTCGCTGTCTAGGCATGACAGAAAGAACAACTGTGTACATTCATTTGTTTATTCTATCATTTTTAAAATAATTATTGTAATCATTTTAATAGTGTATAAAATATACATCTAGAGATGAGAAATTCAATTTGAACATGTCCAACTTAAAAACGGGCTTCCCAGGTGGCAACGTGGTAAGGAATCTGCTCCCCAATGCAGGAGACAGGTCTGGAGGATCCCCTGGGGTAGGCAACCCACTCCAGTATTCTTGCCTGGAAAATTAATTCCATGGACAGAGGTTACAGTCCATGGGGTCATAAAGGGTTGGACTTCCCCGCCCTTTGCAACCCCGTGACTTCTCTGAGGCCACTTCCTGCCCTGGGAAGCCCTGCACATACTCTAGTCCAGGTTAGGTTCTGGATCAGCTGCTCCTCCTGCGGGCACTCTCTTCACTCTGTGCTTGACTTTGTTGCAGAGTTGATCACATCTCTGCAAATTTGTTTCTTTCTCTCTCTTGTCAACTAGACCATGTGATACTCATATCTGTGTGCCAGCTCCCAGAATACTGGCTGGCAAATTGTAGGCACCCACTACATGTTTATAGATGTTTATTGATGCAATACATGCTAGTGATTATCGAAAAATGTGGAGACTGGGGGAATTCCAAAGACCAGACTCTGTTGTCAAGATTAAAGACCTTTGGAAAATTATTTAACCTCTCCTTCAACTCTTAGAGTTAGCTAAGGAGTCAGCCATGGCTACGTGACATATTCCAAAAGTGACAAAATGCTAATGTCTCTCTAGCCAAAGAGAACAGTTGGCAACTTCAAAGAAGATTATTTGTTTGCTTAAGGAGATATTCTTTATCTTAATTCCAGGTTGCTTATGACAGGTCTCTGATAAAATGTATGAGGTGTCAAATATATCATTTTTTGCAAAAGATTTTAATCAAAATAAAATCTTACAAAAAAACAGACTGCCCTTGACAATACATCTATAGACAGTATCTGAATTAATAAACAGAAGACTTATTTTCTTTCCTAGTTAAAGATGTTTTCCAGGACTGAGCCTCAGTCATGGCAGTTCTAAAGTCTATCCAATGAGCCACATTTCTAATTCTGGCAGAGATGGGCAGTGTCTCATTCCTGTCCAGCCTCTCTTCACTTCAGATACAGATCTCTTCCCTGTCAGACTGAACAGTCATCCCTACACACTTCTGAGCACCAGGTGTGGCTACATTCTATCTCTCAAAAAGGTATGAGGAATGACAATTCTTAACAGATTTTCACATATTGAAAAAGCTTAGCAATCTGAATTATAAAGGAAGAATTACTGAATCTGTCCAGAGTTGGTTTTCTTCAAAAAACTGAAATGCTTTCAAAGAGAAAATATTAAATATGGTATGCTAATTGGTAGATTTGCCATTGAAGTCTTCTTTTTCTTAATTAACAAAACACATGCAATTAACATACTGTCTGTATAACAATTTGAACATATTAAAATAAGGGCCTTAAAAAACTATGCTTCTCAATATTATATTTAATATTATTATTATATTATATTTAACACAATATTTTTTTTAATTTTTTTTGTGACTTTCTCAAAATTTATTTATTTATTTATTTATTTATAATTTTTTTTCTTTACAGTTAAAAGTATTTTTATTTAATAGTGTTATATCAATTATGTTATATTCAATATTATATTTAATATTGTTTAATATTAACTAACGTTAATATAATACATATATTAAGTATATTAATTAAATAAATATATTAAATAAATATCACTATGATTACTTTATAAAGATGTAATACATTTCCTCCTAAGTTCCAAAGATAAATTAGTGGAGACTGAATTAATAAGGTTTAAATGGAATAAAAACAATCAAACATAGTACAGCTGAACACTTCAGTCTAGTCCCTTCACTTCAAGTCAAACCTCATGAACTCAGTATTTTAAACTCAGTTAAGCTCTTGTAACTCTTACCTGTGAACTGGGAAACAGGTTTACATGGACGTTCAAGATGGAGGACACACAGTGCCTTCTCAAGAGGATGCCAGAAGGCAAAACCAAGACACTCAAACAGAATTGCTAGGGCACAAACTGTCTGGTCAGAGTGACACCCTTTAGAGCAGACATCGGACACCGAGTACTCGCCCACAGGCAATGCCCAGAACTGTGCTGCAGCCCTCTCCAAATGCCACTTGTCTAGGGACTGAGAAACATGATATATTGCTGTAATGAGGGAAAAGTAGGAATATTATAATTTTAGGAATTCTTTTAATTTAACAAAATATTTTTAGGGATTATATACCACCAGATTTGAAGGAGGGCTTCCCTGATAGCTGTTGGTAAAGAATGTGCCTGCAATACAGGAGACTCCAGTTCAATTTCTGGGTCAGGAAGATCTGCTGGAGAAGGGATAGGCTACCCACTCGAGTGTTCTGGCCTAGAGAATTCTGTATTCTCCAGTATTCTGGACTGGGTCACAAAGACACGACTGAGCAACTTTCACTTTCAGACTTAAAAGAATGCTAAGGAGAGAGACCACGGTGGGGAAATGTCCCATTTTGTTTTTCAAGCAACAGTCTAACTTGGTCCCTTAAAATATGCTGACTGATGCTCACATTAAACAAACATCAGCACTTGTTTTAAACAAGTGAAACTGATGGACAATCCTCTTTGAGAAGCAGATGTCATGCGGGAGCTTCACTAAAGTGTGGCATTCCAGAGAGGGAATATTCATTGCAGGTATACAGCAAGTTAGCATGCCTAATAATTTTTCTTTTACTTGAGTAATTATGATTTAATTTTGGCACATTTATTTTCATTAATATTTTCACTTAAAATTATAACTGCAATAATTAAAAAATGAAAACCTGACTTCAAAATGAAAACAATATACACATGTCCAGGAAAGGGATTATCACAGCATTTTATCATGGGGTCGCAAAGAGTCGGACACGACTAAGCGACTGAACTAAACTGAACTGAACTGAAGGGAAGCCAAAATGGATGGAAAGAGGGTGACAGAGGAAAGTGGGCAGGGACATAACCGGAACAAGTCAGAGGATGAAGACTGTAAATACGACACACCACACACACAAACACACACACTTTACACTGCTTCCAGATTTAAAAAGAATAAATAAGCCTTTTTAAAATTGGAGTGTAATTGCTACCCAATGTTGTGTTACTTTGTGCTGCTCAACAGTGTGAATCAGCGATACATACACACACACATATACTCCATCCCTCAGGAAACCAAAGAATTTGTGGGACCCACTTTATGGTGATACCCACCTTATTGCAGTGGTATGGTAATAAAAGATATTAATCTTCAGGCATGCCTATAATATAAACCCTAAGAATAATTACTACACATGGGCAAGAAGAATGTACACTGACTTGAGCAAGGATGGGTGGTAGGAATGGACATATTTGATTTACTTGACCAAAGGATTTGAAGCAAATCGGGGGAAAAAAAAAAGAAAGTGAATATTTGTCAAATCTGGGTGATAAATATAGGAATGTCTGTTAAATTTTTCTCCCTGCTTTTCAGGTCCTTTCACATATTGCAGAAGGATGGTGACATGGCCAGTTCTGTGGTTTTGTACGATGACAACGGTGGAGAGAAACTTGCAAGGAGAAAGAGTAGAGGCAGGCAGACGAGCAAGGGGACATGCCGCTTCAGCGACCCAGTTAGGTGAGACGGCTTTAACTGCAGCAGGGGAGACAGGGTACTCAACGAAGAAAACTATTTCAGATGTCAAATACACAGGAACTGATAACCTATTACAGCCTGGAAAGAAAGGGGGAAAGTCAAAGGAGTTTCCAAAGTGTATAGTTTGGTTGAGTAACCAGTGCATGGAGACCGAGAAGAAAGTCTGTACTTGGAGGTGGAAAAGAATAAAAATTCTTCTGACAAAATATAAAGTGGAAAATCTGCATCTAGAGAGAAATTAAATGTCTTCATCATACAGTTAGTGTATGATACAGGGATAGTTAACAGTGTGTAAAGCAAGAAGAAAAGAGGATTGACAACAGAATCCAGGGGAAATAAAGATAAAAAAAATAAACACAATGGAGCGCCTTGCAGTTGGCAGTAGAAATAAAAGCAAGCAATGTCTAGTAAGGTCAAGGGAGCTGCACAATGGAAATGAACACAAGGCAGAGTTGTCTAGAAAGCTAACGACTGAGAAGAGAATTGTGAGTTGAGAAGAGAATTTGATCATTTGAAATATGATCAAGTTCTTCTCTCTCTTGAAACATCCATTTTATTAGAGCTCTTGGAAGAAAAAGTCACATTGCACTGCCCGGGAGATCAAACCTATAATATTGACTTCTAACAGCAGGCATGGACTTATCTTTAAAGATGTTGTGAGGCAAAAATATAAGGGAAGTGATAATTGATGGGTTTAAGTTTAGGAAGAAGTGGGATAAAACTGAATTATGAGCTTGGTGAAAGGGTCAGATTTGGAAAAGATGAGAGATCTATTCCCTCAAGTGACAGCAGAAGATAAAGAAGAGATAAGATACAGATAAGCTAGGAGGAGGTAACAGATAAGTTCAGAAAAGTTCAAGGACAAAATAAATTCCATCAAGTATGAACTTGGAGGGAAGATCATATAATAGCCAGAAGTAGACTTAAGGAATTAAGAAGAAAACCAGGTTGGGATAACTGCCATGGAGAATGGAAAACAGAGGAAAGTGATAAAAAATAAAATCACCATCCAGCACTTTGAGAACATCAAGGATGAAAGCACACACACCCATATGTATACTTACATAATGAGTCCAATAAGCAGAGTACTGTGATTTTTTTTTAAAAATGTTTCATAGCAGAAGAATAGGAGAGGGGTTAAAAAAAAAAAAACTAGAATTTCTCTAATAGTAAAGGCTGACAAGGTACCCTAATATTTGTGTTCTCCAAATATCCAGCGATTTCAAAGATATGCAGGCAAGAAAACTGGAATGAGTTGCCATTTCCTTCTCCAGGGCATCTTCCCAAGCCAGGGATCAAACCCATGTCGCCTGCACTGAAGGGGGCTCTTTACTGCTGAGCCTTGAGGGGAGTCCAGTCTCTCTTTTTACTGGACTCTATTTACTTCCTGTCTCCCATGACCCGTTCACCCCAGGAGCCAGGGTACGCTTTGGAAAATGTAAATCACATGATTACACCCCCCTCCTTAAAACCATCCACTGTCCTCTCTACTGTCCTCAGAATTAAATCCAGAGACTGACTCTGGGAAGTAGAAAAGGCAGTAGGGAATCTTCCCCATTTCAAAAAAAAAAACCTTAAATATTAAAAATACCCACTGCATTCTTTTCGGCAGTACCATATAGACAAGCCTCAAGTTCTATTCATTAATTTTGAAAAATTTAAGTAATCATAACATCTAGTAGATAACATATCTCAGTTAGGATGAATGGTCCAAGCTCAAGCTCTGTGATTAATCAAATGTGAGCAGCAGCAGTGATTAAGAGAATGCATGACATTCTCTAGGCAAGAATACTGGAGTGAGTTGCCATTTCCTCCTCCAGGGAATCTTCCTGACCCAGGGATCGAACCTGTGACCCCTGCATTGGCAGGCGGATTCTTTACCACTGAGCCACCAGGGAAGCCCAATTATATCATTTATAAAAATAAATAGCCTTACCATAATAGTCCTACTTTTTAATGAGTGCTTGTACACCCATATCCATTAAACCTCGTGCAAACATACAGTCAACCTGTGTTTCCTTCCAATTTTAAAATACAGTTTTAAATATTTATCACCGTCACCGATTTGCTTCTTTACAACCAGAAACATTCTCTCCAGGAAGAACCCTTTGTGTTTAGAGCAGCACAGAGACTCTAATCTGCACACACTGGCAAAGTCTTTACTGAGTATTTCTTATATGCAATTCAGTATATACAACCAAGTTTATATTGTCATTTTTCCTGAATATTTAAATATAAAAGGTCGACAGAAAAGAATCCGACAAAATGTCCACAAGCGGACATTATCTGGTCTTAAAAACAAGCTTAGGATATTCTCTCAGGGAAATCACACATAATACATAGTTGTTTTTTTTCTTCCTTGAAACATTTTATACGCATATCTATAGATCTCTAATCACTAAAAATAAGCTATTTTGAAAATGATAATAGTAAAATATGATCCCTGGATGGAACAGTTACTGAGATGGCAAATGCCTTACATCACAGAAGTTGTACCTTTGGTATCCCTTGGGTAGTATCTTCCACAGTCATCACTGTATTTAAAAAGTCATCAGTTGTTTTATTACATTTATTTTAATAAAAGTGATGTAAATCATCAGATTGCTTTGAGTTTGAAAGGCAATTTCTCACTTCTGGGAGAACCTAGCTGGGGATGAGGAGCCCGGCTGGTGTGGCTTCTGTGGACTATTCCCCCAGGTAAACTAAACAGGCACTTACTACACACACGCAAACGGAACCCTCACTTGGCATAGCACTCTTTCACGCGGGAGATGTCCTTTCATGCGCAGCACACCTCCAGAGCAGCACTGAAAGGACATAACGAGGTATGACGAAGAAACAGGAGGATCTGGGTCAGCCCCAAAAGGCTTTGATGTTTTCAAGGAAGAGTATTTTGTGATACAAAATATTCTGTCCCTTGTAATGTTAATGATCGAAATCTGCCAAAACAACAGTCGGTACCAAACACTGCAGCATTATATGTTCAATAAATATACATTTTTTTTTTTTTTACTCAATCCAAAAACAGAGGAGTCCAAGCAGTTACATACATTCGAGTATTCTATTTTCTTTTTTTATTTTAATTCTAATTGAAATTCTGTCAGTTGAACAGAAATAGAAACATCCCTTTTTTATGAATGGATTCCTGCCACAGAACGTGTTCAGAATTTGGGATGCAATTTTCTGTACGAGGATGGCAGATGCTCTCCCTTAAGTAAGAGGGAGGACAAGTCTAGTAACTGTCAAATCCCTGCATTTTCTTAAAAGCAGGCACTCATCTAGACGAAATGCTCTCACAGGCAAATTTTGCTAGGGAACCAAGGACAACCACTCTCTTGCGGGGGATAGTGGAGGAAGAACATCCAAATTCTGAATTCTCGATTTCGTGTTTATGATTAGAAAGCTGCATGTGCTCCCTTTCCAATGCTAAGTACTTTCTCACCTCCTTGTTTATATGAGGGGCTCCCTGGTGGCTCAGATGATAAAGAATCTGCCTGCAGTGCAGGAGATTTGGGTTCAATCCCTGGGTCAGGAAGATCTCCTGGAGAAGGGAAGGGCAACCCACTCCAGTATTCTTGCCTGGAGAATTCCCATGGACAAAAGAGTCTGGTTGGCTAACAGTCCATGGCGTCGCAAAGAGTCAGACATGATTGAGTGACTCACACATTCATTTTCACTTATTTATATCAAATACTGAAATTTTTCTTCATTCGGGAGGAAGAATAATTTCATGAAGACCAAAAGGTTTATTCAGTTCAGTCGCTCAGCCATGTCCGACCCTTTGAGACCCCATGAACCACAGCACGACAGGCCTCCCTGTCCATCACCAACTCCCAGAGTTTACTCAAACTCATGTCCATTGAGTCGGTGATGCCATCCAACCATCTCATCCTCCGTCATCTCCTTCTCCTCCTGCCTTCAATCTTTCCCAACATCAGGGTCTTTTCAAATGAGTCAGCTGTTTGCATCAGGTGGCCAAAATACTGGAGTTTCAGCTTCAACATGAGTCCTTCCAATCAACACCCAGGAATGATTTCCTTTAGGATGGACTGGTTGGATCTCCTTGCAGTCCAAGAATCCACTAATAATATTCTCATGATTTTTCCATTAAAGTTTTTCATTAAAGAAACAATGACAGACTTTATTTTCTTGTGCTCCAAAATCACTGCAGATGATGACTGCGGCCATGAGACTAAAAGATGCTTGATCCTTGGGAAAAAAAGTTATGACAAATCTAGACCATGTATTAAAAAGCAGAGACATTACTTGGCTGACAAAGGTCCACAGAGTCAAAGCAATGGCTTTTCCAGCAGTCATGCATGGATGTGAGAGTTGGACCATAAAGAAGGGTGAGCACCAAAGAATTGATGCTTTTGCACTGTGGTGTTGGAGAAGACTCTTAAGAGTCCCTTGGACTGCAAGGAGATCCAACCAGTCGATCCTAAAGGAAATCAGTCCTGAATATTCACTAGAAGGACTGATGCTGAAGCTGAAACTCCAATACTTTGGCCACCTGATGGGAAGAGCTGACTCATTAGAAAAGACCCTGATGCTGGGGAAAATTGAAGGCAGGAGGAGAAGGGGATGACAGAGGATGAGATGGTTGGCTGCCATCACCAACACAATGGCTGTGAGTTTGAGCAAGCTCTGGGAGATGCTGAGGGACAGGGAAGCCTGGCGGGCTGCAGTCCGTGGGGTTGCAAAGTCGGACACAACTGACTGAGTGACTGAACAACACCACAGAAAGAAATAGCAACTTCACATTTTAATTGCACATGGTTTCTTTTTGTTGCTTAATTTAATATCACTCTTTTCTTCGAAGGATCAAAAGCTGCCACATTTGTATTACTTACTAACTGTATCCCCAGGGCTTATTGAGACACATTAGCACAAATACAAATAGCAGCAGAAATGCACCTGTCCTGACTTATACACATATTCTAGATATACATTCACCACAGTCTTCTAAAATAGAGTTTCTTTATTTTACTTGCTGGAAAAAATTGTGATGCTAGGATTGCAGACATACATGCCAACTATAGCACACCGCACTGAAAAAAGGAAGATACAATCTGGTTCCCTTTCTCACAGTTTTCAAATGATTTAGACAGTAAGGCCCTTATGTATAAAATCTTCAAACAGAGAAAATGTAGATAATTAAGAGTGAATAGGAAATCAGACTGCAAGCTATGGTTAAGGTTCTGCATATTTTTCACGGACTGATGTATGTACATAACTAAAGAGATCATACCAACAAAGCCTGTCATCTTGGGTGTATAAAGGGACTGTTATTAATCCCATCATTAATGGGACCCTCATCCTACCCTCCAGCCCTGGACTGTAGCTCTCTAAGCTCCTCTGACCATGGGGTTTTCCAGGCAAGAATCCTGGAGTGGGCTGCCATTTCCTTCTCCAGGTATTAAGTTCCAAATTGGTGGCCCTGAACCTGAAACTAATCGGCCTTTGGTGATACCTGACCCACAGACATGATGGAAAAATGACACACCTCGAGTGAGTACTGTCTCTTGAAAATCGTATGTAACAGAAAGAGAAGGAATTTCCAATAATTTAAAAGTAACAGATTACACGGAACACAGTAATTTCTCAATGAAAATAAGCCTCAGTGAAGGCAATGTACAGGCTGATTGAAGCCTTATGTGCAGAAGACCGCTTTATATTTATGCTGTGTTAGGGAAACAGCACAGAAAGACCGAGGAAAAGTGTTCATTGCATGTCAGTATGCTAAACATCACAGGAAGTATGTAAATGGATTAGGATTCTTAGATGAATCTATCTAGCACAGCAATATGTAACAAATTAAAGTGGAAGAATGAAAATGTCACTATCATCACTTTCCTCACAGCTTCCCTTACTAAAAATGGGTTATGTCATTTCTTACTACCACCCGACTTTCCCAAGATGAGAATATTGTTAAAATGGTCTGGGGAGGGATGGAAATCAAGCTTAAGCATAAGAATTTAGTTATACAAAGTATACTTTTACTTAAAAAAAAAAAGCAGGAAAAATTTTAGCTGGAAGGTTTCTTGAAGCTTGTGTTACATTGCTGACTGCATATTCTAGAAATACTTAATGCTAGTCTCAATTAGCAGCATGCGATTCACATTTTCAGCTAAGTCACACTTTCAGCTAAAATGACAACAGAAGAGAATTTCCGTTAAAATATACAGAGGTTCTCATACTTGCTTGAGTCACAATGCTTGTGTGTCAGTGCTCTCTGAAGTTATTGTTATATCTAATGTCACCACAGGTATTAATAATTTCACTAAGCATAAACGATAACAGCATTATCTCCAAATCACAATTACAAGCATTCACATCCAGAAAAGCAGGGAGTAATCCATTTAAGCACAACGTATTTCTTCAATGCTGTCCTGCAATATTTGCTTATATCTGTTTCCCTGTTTATCCCTAACTAATTCTCGTAACAGACAAAGGTAGGTTTAAAAACAATTACAGGGTAAAATTGCTATCTTTGGGATATACTCTTTATTTATTTTTCCTGAAAAACTGGGGAAGCACTGCAATTATTCAGTTCTAATGGTGAACACCAGTCCAGCTCACCGCGCTGTGTACAGGCTCTGAAATATTGGTAAGTGATAGTCCTTGCCCCTGGTGTATGTATAGGCTGGGAGGAGTGACAGTCACTAAATTTATAAACATGTTTCTCAGGCCAAGCAAGAGCAGCATGCGAGTTTGAAAGAAAAGTGGAACTGGTGCTCCAGGAAGCAGTGCAACCAAGGCAAGGAGGCGTTAAAGAGGATACTGTGGGAGGGAAGACAGCTGATGGCTTTTCATCTTTAGACTGCAGAAGTTCATGGCTGGGAGTGATGAGAAGCTAGAGGGCTGTAGATGACAGGATTATGAACGAAAGGCAAAAACACTTATGGCTTGAGGCATTACATGGTGAGTCTGTTCTTCTGCTTTTGAAACTTAACCTAAAAATTAAAATACCAGAAAGTGAACACTTAGTAATCCTCCCAGCCAAATTTAAATGAATTTTTTAACGTACAGAGCAAAATACAAAATGTAGTGAAATAATTAGATAAAATAAGTTTTGCTTAATTAAATCCACTTGGGAAGTATATGCAGTTAATAAAACACATTTCCAATTTGCATTATAGTATTAAAGACCTATTTGTTAGTCTGATTTTATTTACCAAGCAAAACTGAAAGAGTGAGATGGACCAACAAAGGTGAATTCTTCTGAACAACGAGAAAATTTTCTATATTAAATGAAAAAGAAAAAAGAAAAGCAATGAATACTATATTTAGGAAGCTTTGACAGTTTAATTTTGCTTCTAATAGTCTGGGAGAACTCCAAAACCTCTTAAATTTCCCAAGACATAATAATATAGTACTTGTAAAATTTGAAGAAATATAGTTAGGAAAAAAAGTCTAAGTATTGATAAAGCAAATTATTAACTTCAGTGTGAAGAGAAAACAACAGTCTTTGGAGTAAACTGGTTATAGACCAAACTATAGGTTGCAGTCATCCAAAAATTTTTAATAATTTAATTTTTAACTTTAATCCATTTTCTCCTAGCAGCATTTCTAATTTTAAGTTTTCAGTTTTTTTGCTCTTTTCTCTTATGGACTTATTAAATAAGCAAACCCACAAACTGTAAGCCTTGACTTTAGGGGATAAATGAAGATAAGGAGCTCGGCTTTCTGTACTCAGAAAACACCTAGTCCCATGAAATGGCACTGCTTTCTAAGAGTCTGGGTCCGTGTGACTGTCAAGAAGGGTCCTCAGGAGGGGAGGTCCAGGGATACCTGGGACTGGGTAGATACACCACTTGATACCACATGTTCCCACAGGAATTTACGGTGGAAGCTTGACCCTTCGGAAGCTGCCTCTCTGCACTAAAGAGGTTGAGCACTATGGCAGAAACTAGCCTTCCCTGCCAGTGACCGATTCCCCTCTATCTGCTCTGCCTGATCCTCTGTCCTTGTAGGCTCTCGACATCTAACTTCTGTGTCCAGTAATCAGGCTTTGACTTGTGGTCCCTTTAACCCTCTGTAAGGTTTCAACCTCTGCAGCCCGGCCAGGTGTCAGCCTGCCCCACTAGCCCGGCTCCCAGCGCCTCTTGCTTCCTGCTCTGAGAGCGCCTGGCTGTGGCCCCAGCCGCGGCGGCGCCCCTCGTCTGCACGCCCATGCAAAGATAAGGTCCCGTCCATCTCCACTGGACAGAACAGGGGTCTTTTACCTCGGATTCAACCCAACTCCAACGTCAGTATTCAAGGTTCTATTATTTGAAATTATCACTTACTGGAATACTCTTCACTCATATTCAGTGAATTGCCATTTATTTGGTACCTACCACATACTGGGAATTCCAACCAGAGTTGAAGACAGTGGTCAGATAAACACGGATCCTCAAAGACTAAGGGACTTTAAATCTGAAAAGTGAGCCACAAATGTAAATAAGCAGATAAGAGAAAATGTAGTGGAGACACTTATGAGATTACAGTGGAGGGAGGAGTCAGTTCCTTCTGAGTGGGCGGGGTGAGACGGGAGAGGTGCCGAAAGATCTCAAGTGTCTTTACAGATAGAGCTATCCTAAGTGCTAGGGACACTGCTGGTTCCCAGGGAGCTTTAACGTCTGATGAGCAGGCTGTAGCCCAAAGCAATTAAACCAGAATCTCTGGAGGTAGAATCCAGGCATTAATATATATTTTTAAGTTCCCCCCCAAAAATTACGATGTGCGGAAGAGTCTGACAAGCAGTGAACAAGATCATTGTTTCCTTGAGAAGATAATCTCACACTAATTTTAACTCTAGACACAGCACAGTGTTCACTGTAGATTCTTAATATATATTCAGCAGTTGAATAGACAATTGAATGAAAGAATAATTTTACTAAACTAAAAGACACAAAGCAGTATTTCATATTATCTGAATGATTGTTTATACCATATTTCAGATAGTATATTAACCAATAATGCTATAAAATAAGAAACTGTATTTATGAATAGATATGTATATCAGAAAAAATCATAATAGCTAAATCTTGCCATATTCCTACGCTGATATTTTGAACAGAGATATTTATTAGATGTTGTAAATGCATATAAACTGAGTTAATGCACAGTTGTATAAACTTCCTGTTTTTTAAAACATATTTTCATATGCCTAGAGCCTCAAATGCAGTCTCAATGGAATGAACTATCCATTATCTTGAGAACATGGATCAATGCTACTTTCATGGTGAGCTAATCAGTCAGGCTTACTAGATAAACCTTTCTAGAATTTTCATTAAAAGATATAGAAAGTAAAACTTTAATATTAACATGGGCATTTATTATTGTGTGCATATACATATATGTAGAGAAATTTATATACACGCATATGCCTACATATACCTTACTGCAGATTACTTAGAATTATTTCACAATAGCTTAACAAATTTAAATAATAAGAAATGTAATGATTCTCTCTTTAATAGCAGCTGCAGCATTTAGTGGCCTCCCAGATGGCACAAGTGGTAAAGAACCTGCCTGCCAATGCAGGAGATATAAGAGAGGCAGTTTCAATCCCTGGGTCGGGAAGATCCGCTGGAGAAGGGAATAGTGACCCACTCCAGTATTCTTGCCTGGTGAATCCCATGGACAGAAAAGCCTCTTGGGCTACAGTCCACGGGGTCCCAAAGAGTTGGACAGGGCTGAAGTGACTTAGTATGCATGGACACACTACATTTAGTTTGAGTTTTTGTTCTAACTTTAAACTCACTATTAAAGTTAAGTACTTGAGAAAACACACCTACATAATTTGAATAATTCATAATAGTTCATTACAAGCAAAGAGCTTGTAAATGATACCTGTCACTTTAAATTTATAATACATACACAGTAGTTCCTTAATAAATTATTACTACTCATGTTAATTCACATTTTAAATTCTGCCTTCAAAATATGGGCCTTTAGCTACTAAATGTTGAAAACCGCCTGGGAATAAGAGACATTTCCAATAAAGAAACTTTCATGGTTCTAGGCCAATTATTACCATTAGTCTTCCTGAGGGGCTCCTGTATATATTTATTTTTGGTTTTGTGTAGCTAGAATGGGCACCCTCCAACTTGGTATAAATTCTTTTCACACCAACTTTCCTCATCTTTCCTGATACGTACTTTTCCTCTTCTCATGGATGCTTAGATGAAGTGATAACAGATACTGAGAATATATAAACATCATACTTGGGTAAGAAGAAGAGTTCACATGTTTTATGTTGTTCTTTCCTGCCACCTGATATACAAAAGAAATCTTCATATATCAAATATATTACACTTCTGTGAAGCAATAAAACAACAAAGACATCATACTACACTCAATCATGTTAAAAGTTATGGCTGAGTACAGAAGGACATATTTTTGGAGTTACAAACTAATTGAAGGAAGCCACTGATCATTTACCTTCCCGAGAAGAATTCAAATTTTTCTAAGATACCTATACTGTAAATTCTATTTTATCAGCTGATGTTTTAATATAAGTAAGAACCAGTTTATGGAAAGCAATTATCCTTCAATTAAAAATAAATAAATGAAAAAAGAACCAATTTCATTAAAAATAATAGCAGTTATCAAAACTGAAGGAGCATATTAGTACCTATAACCTCCAAATTAATTTCAGATACAGGACTGAAATTCAGAGAGGCCAAAGGTGACTTGACCTATGGTGGTATGGCCCCTTGAAGGACAGATCTTTCTGCTGTGTTTGTTTGTACCATCTCGGATCTCCCTCTCACCTCCTCTCTGTCCACACTTCCTGGGATTTCTCTCCTACATGCTGGGACTCCTTCAGTCACTTATAATCATTCAACCTATTTAATCCATTATCAATATACAACTAGCTTCTCAGTAACTACTTCATCTCTTGTCAACTATTACTTTAAACTACTGCATTTAAAAACTGTTCAGACACAAAGAAGTGATAGAGCATATTGTCTTAAAATTGCTATGTTCCCTGATTAAAATTTACTGTATTTTTGCTGCTATGTTCCCTGATTAAAATTTATTGTATTTTTCCTTCTCTGTACAAACTTGTTCTTTAATGCACTATTTCTAGTAAATTACTTACTCAATTTTGTCATTCAAATTTTTAAATGGAGAGAAAATGTCTAAGGCTCTTAATAAAAAAGGAAGATTAAGAGTGTCAGAATTAGTCTGATCCAATGACTTTAGCTAAGCAAATCTTTTTAAAACAGCTCAAACAGTATGAGCATTTTACAAATGAGCTTTAAACATCCTTAATCTAAATTGCTCTTAACTTCTGAATACCTAGCAAACTACAATTTGCAGCGTGAATATAAACATTCACGCCAGACTAATACAGAAAAATCTAGGACAAATCCATGATTAATCATTTTTTTCCAGTTTGTAATATCTAGCTCTGTTTAAGAAGGGGTTTAATGAATACTACTATGATAATTTAAATAAGAAATTGATTTCATTTTTGCATCATCACTGTCATTTCCATCAGAACCATTCCTATCACTCGCATTTTCTATTCATTACCTCCATTTCTATCTATATTCAATTCACAAAGAAAAACGCACCATTAGATTCATCACATCTTCCAAAACTATAAGCAAGCATACAAAATCCTCTCTTCTCTGCAAAGAATTATCAACATGAGAGGGCAAACTCTAGGTAACAGAGCCAGGGATGTATGGCTGAAATCTATCCTTGTAAATTATACCTACACTTAAATTTAACTGTCTGAAAACTAAAGACTTGTAAACTAGAGGGTGTTTTTCTCTCCTATGGTTCATTCAAACTACTGTGAAAAGGTAAAGGTATATTCTTCAAGATAACATCCAATTTTGTTTTTAGATGAAAGTCCCAAGAACGGAAAAATCCAATGCATATTGCAACAGATTTATTTATGGTGACAAGAGAACTGGGATGTTAAAAACTGTAAGAAGAATGAAAGTAGTATCAGTGTGGAATGGGCACTAACCAGGTACATTTCAAAATAAATTCCAGAAAACTAACTCTATTGCTATAGATACATGACCGTGAAGAAGTTACTTCACCTTTCTGTGCCTGAGATAAACATCAGTTGTAAAATGAGCATATTAACAGTATCCATGCTCTGTTCTTCTGAAGATTAAATGGAAAACAAATACGCATGTCAAAGCACTAAAAACACAAAAGTTATGATTACAAAATCTCTTCCAGCTTTAAAATTTGATTTTCAACCTAGTAGTCTAATTGCAAACCTCTACGAATTTGGAGAAGGCAATGGCAACCCACTCCAGTACTCTTGCCTGGAAAATCTCATGGATGGAGGAGCCTGGTGCAGTCCATGGGGTCGCTAAGAGTCAGACATGACTGAGTGACTTCACTTTCATTTTTCACTCTCATGCATTGGAGAATGAAATGGCAACCCACTCCAGTGTTCTTGCCTGGAGAATCCCAGGGACGGGGGAGCCTGGTGGGCTGCCGTCTATGGGGTCACACAGAGTCAGAGGCGACTGAAGCGACTTAGCAGCAGCAGCAGCGTCTACGTATTTTACACGACAACTTACCTAAGTCACCAATATTCTCGTTGAATGTTCAGCGAGAATCCGGAATTCTAGTTTGAATAGAGATTACTGTGACTGCGAGGGGAAAGGTGAAGTGTCCCTGTCATTTAAAAGCGTTTCTTATTTTTTGACTTTAAAATTCCTTCCAACTGTTGATAACTCTGAATTTTGGGGTAGCCAAACTCTTCAAGGGTTAATAGTGACCTGTCATGATAAGAACAGTCTGTGAATTCCATCAATATAATGCCTGGACCTTGGTTTAGAGAAGAGCAATTTACTCCAGGGCATATTCATCAACAATTCCCTTCTCTTGAGCTACTTTCATTTTTATGTGACTTCTTTGCAGAGGCAGAAACGACTGATGCATTGTCTTAGCTGCACACAATTCATTTACAAAGCATCTAGACCAAGGGGCTTAAAGCGCTGGCTTGGCAAGGCTAACTAGTCTGAGGTGAGTTCACCACCTAAAGCAACCACAATCCCCTTTCGATAATACATCCGAAAGCTTCTTTCCAAGTTTTCTGTAGAACAGATTCTCTTTAAGTAGCAGCATAACTGATTTACGAAGGTTTCTGTGTCCTCTACAGAAGTCCCGTGTTTCACACCAACCCAAGGTTATAAAAAGGCTGAAGTCAAGAATATGTGTGATGGACACTGGCCCCTGACTTTTCAACTTGAAATGCCACTTACTTCTTAAAAAAAAAAAAGGGAGGGAAAACGGAGATTAAAAGGAACTGAACTGACTTTTCCTCAAAGAATCCCAGAAGCAGACAGAAGTGCTTTATTTCCTCTCCAATGATGAGATGAGCAAAGTGAGAAAGAAAATGTCAGCTATTCAGAGCAAAGATGAAAACAGTGTCAGAAGATCCGAACCCCAGCCTGGGCTCCACCGGTTACCCTGGCTCAGCACTTCCCTCGCCGTAAGCCACTGGGGAGCAGACTGCCAGAACCACTGGGATCTTTTCCTCAGTTTTGCTCTGTCCCTCTGTGAACAGGAATACTCATGCCATCCTTACCCCGTGGTTCTCTGACTTCACCTCCAGCTACCTTCCCTCTCACTCCAGACACACTGGAGTCTTAAATACAAGGACTTAAGTCCCATACACTACATAGCTGACTTACTGTTTCTGCTTATATTCTTTCTTTCTCACTTGAATGCAAGCTCTGTGAGTCAGAGACTCACAGGTCAGGTTTGTTCACATCTGTATTTTTCTCAGGACTTGGGATAATGTCTGCAATGTCACAGTTGCTTAAAAAATATCTGTGGAATCAGTGGTGACTGAATTTTTCCCATAAGGCTACTGTGACGGTGAAACAAGATATCATACAGTGAATTTACCAAATTATAAAACACGATTCACTATTTTTAATTCCTGTTAACATTCTGTGGAAACAAAATATATTATGGGAGACAATACAAGATAATTAAATAAAAGTAAGTTCATTGGAAGGACTGATGCTAAAGCTGAAACTCCAATACTTTGGCCACCTCATGCGACAAGCTGACTCACTGGAAAAGACTCTGATGCTGGGAGGGATTGGGGGTGGGAGGAGACGGGGACGACAGAGAGTGAGATGGCTGGATGGCATCACCGACTCGATGGACATGAGTTTGAGTGAACTCCGGGAGTTGGTGCTAGACAGGGAGGCCTGGCGTGCTATGATTCATGGGGTTGCAAAGAGTCGGACACGACTAAGCGACTGAACTGAACTGAAGCTGTAAGAAATACAAAATATTTGATTTTATTAGAAGATAAGTTAAAAAATAGTTTTAGAAAACAAGTGAAGGCTTAAACATAAACCAAAAACATAAATACCTGAGGTTTGTGAATTCAACCAGAGCTGTGACCTGTTGAAGTGTTGAAGCACTAAAAATCTGACCTGTGGCCTGATAAAGGATAAGCCAGATTTAGGGGTGGGGGAAGGGCACGGGAGCTGCATAAGAGACTAACAGGTCTGGAGACAGGAGGAAAATAAGGCAAGAGAAAGCTGTGGAGAATTAAGTACCACTCGGCAAACACACTTACAGAAGATTAGATTTTTAGATGCTGTTGACTTGGGCAATAAAAAGTACATCAAAGTGTACCCTGTTGATGAATGGCACATAACTAATAATTCCTAGGTTAGCCCTTGCGGGCCCATTGAAAGATTGGTCATTCCCTAAGTATGACACGATGAAATGAAACTGAGCTGTAGACCACATCAAGTCTAGTCCCAGGGGGAATAACCTGGTCTAGGCTGGAGTTTTTCCCAGGAAGAGATCAAAACAAACAAATAAAAAGTTAAACCCCCAAACCTAGATTAAAAAACAAACAAAAAATCACACTACACAGCAAAGTTCCTATTTGCATATATTAGAGACACGCTTCTCTGTTTAGTACCGGGGCAGGGGCAGGACGACGGATGGACAGACATGAGTGGCATATGTGTACTCAGGGTGGGGGGTTCTCCCTGGGAACTTCAGCTTTGATTCAAAGGGCACAGGTTCCAGCAACACTAAACTAAAATGGGATAAAATACAGCTGAGTATTCCACAGCTGAGGAAGACTGTCCTGCCAGATGTGTGGTTATAGTAAGTATAAAATGATGCTAACTACACATTTTAAATCTTTATAGAATGTACTTCGGGTAGGTGTGCAAAAACATTTAAACATACAGGACAATTGAAAAGAAGTAGATGAAGTGATTTTCTTTTCACAAAGAATTATAAAAGTGGCATAAAATTTATCAAACTGAAAATTATATTGGGATATAAATTTGCATTTTTTGGTAAATAAGATGAATAAGATTTATAAAAATAGAACTTTCAGCATATAGTTCTTTTCATTAAAACCAGTTCTAAGATAAGTGACTCACTAAAATACTTGAGCTACCTGTACATGTAAAATCAGTCCCCTGATGGGAATCACTTAAAACTGATCAAACAAAGAACTCATCTGCAATCACCTTATAAAAACTAAATTTAACACACTACCAAGCTGTTTGTATATGTAGACATAGCCTATATGTGTTTGAATTTTTAAAAGGAGAGAGAAGGAATGATGGGAGAAAGCAACATAACCCTCATGTCAAGCATATACACATGCACTTGTCTGAGTCTCACAGCGACCCCGGGAAGTAGAATTAGCACGTTTCAGGAGAGCTAAGTGGCCTGCCCAAGGCAGGATAACAAGCAGCAACGGCTGATCAGCTGGGTCCAAACTGACACCCCTTCCAAGACACAAAGGCATGGCCCAAAGAGACAGGCTGGTCATCATAAACAAATGAACAGATTTAGTATTTGATCCAAACAGGAAAGGCAGGAAGGACTTAGGGCAAATTATAAAAAAGAAAAGCAAAGATCAGGAAGAAAGAAAATAAAATTCATAATTTACAGAAAATAGTGGTTAGATCCTACTTGGGCCCAGATGTAGTCAGGTTAGTAAATTCTATTCTCATAATATTTTAACTTCTCCTAGGAGGGTAGTGCGGTATTTTAAAGCGTAAATTCAAAGTATTATGCAAACAACAGCAAATGACACAGAAATGATAAAGTTTGGTGGCCAAGACATTACCTTTTAAGGTTTCCGTGCACAGAGGCAACATTGAAAGGGAACAAGACTCCTGGAAGAGAGCAGCACCACTGCACCAGCTGCTTCAGTTACCGACTTACACCGGCCATCCTCACGCCAGCTCGACGGAAAGGAGATCAGCAGTTGGGAATGAATATATAGGCATACCACTTTGCTCAGTAGCCACCTTATTTGTGAAGGAAATAAAAATGTATGAATATATCACATTCTTTTTTTCTCCTCCACACTCTCCAAATCACACCCTGAGAAGCACAACACTGACATTACAAGGCAGAAGTGTAAAGAGAGTATACTGCAATAGTTTCCGACTTTCAGTCAACCTGTAAGTTTCTTAAAATGTGCAGAATGATGGCCCAAACACTAAAACAGACAATAAGAGATCAGTCTGCTGTAAAATGGTAGTGGAGTGAGTTGAAGAGATCCCTTGGTTTGCCTTTGCTGAGTAAGAGCTGGGTGAAATTCCCTGTGGGCAGCTGGACACTCATGTCAGCCTCAGAAGACACTCCTAGGCTAGCTTCAGGGAACCACAGCCCACTAAAATTATTACAACACAGGCCTCCAAAAGCAGTGTGACCTTGGAAAAGGAAAAGAATATGGAGTGAGAAGTTCCAGGCTAAAGTCTTGGACCCAGCACAGAGCTGCCGTGCCTGCAGG
Organism: Moschus berezovskii; assembly: GCF_049115385.1. NCBI lineage: Eukaryota > Metazoa > Chordata > Mammalia > Artiodactyla > Moschidae > Moschus > Moschus berezovskii. The sequence continues at coordinate 105,098,118 of NC_142469.1, forward strand.
TGAGTATTTAAGTATCCACTCTCAGTTCCTTACCTGTGAAATGAAGAAAATACTGTCTTCACCTATTACTTAGGGTTGCTGGGAGTATGCAGTGAAAAACACATTAGAAAGGGTCTTGGGAATTTTAATGTGTGCATCAACAATTGGTAGTAGTATTTCTAACAGAGTATAATGTCTATATTCAAAGCACAAAGATATTCTTAAATTGAAAGAAAAATGACTGAGTGGAAAAGTAACAGTGTTATGAGAAGTTACAAGTATACGGTAACAAAAGAATACACAAAAGGACATTTAAAAAAGCTTTAAGGCTATTGACTTTCTGTCCAGCCACTAAAATTTTGCTGGAAAAAATAAACATATATCCTCTTTACTTTTTTGACCATATTGTTCTAAAACTTTTTAAGACCCAGTCAACAATTGGTTCCCTACATCAACCACATCTCCACTTTGGCCTACAGCATATTTTCCCCTTGTTTACCCAAACTGGAGCTATTACCCTGATGTGTAATTTTGTTGAGTTCTGTCACCCCAACTTCTCTCTTTTTCCAGATAATACAACAGCTGCAATCCCTAACTGAACCTTTATAACACAAAGCCAAGTACATCTTTAGAATCACAAAAGCTGTTTTCATAGACATATAAAAACAGCAACCTAGCTTTCCACAAACGTCTTTACTGATTGGTGACAACATGCAACTGTGACGCAGGCATCCAACAGTACATGCCTGTCCTCTCCCAGGGCTGAACTGGCGAAAGGACCCTGGGCACACACTGCGTAACACATCCCACGTGCACGCCCTTCCACGGGCTGACAGGTGTGGGCGTATCTTTGCTCCATCCCCTTGCAGTTAAGAATCCCTAGGGTAGCATCTTCTGCGTGCTCCAGTTTGATATTTCTAACTCCGCCTTTACGACTTCTGACCTAAGGTTGACTGGACTGTGATCTCCTCAAAGGCATGACTTTTTCTGTGTCCCTGTGCCTACTCTCGGAGAAGACAATGGCAAGCCACTCCAGTACTATTGCCTAGAAAATCCCATGGATGGAGGAGCCTGGTAGGCTGCAGTCTGTGGGGTCGCTAAGGGCCGGACACGACTGAGCGACTTCACTTTCACTTTTCACTTTCACACATTGGAGAAGGAAATGGCAACCCACTCCAGTGTTCTTGCCTGGAGAATCCCAGGGAGGGGGGAGCCTGGTGGGCTTCTGTCTATGGGGTCACACAGAGTCGGACACGACTGAAGTGACTTAGCAGCAGCAGCAGCAGCAATGCCTACTCTGGTAGGCACTGGGCTTTCTTCTGATGTTCAGTGAAATAGTTTGGCCTGAGTTAACAAGAGATGTAAACAACGTGTGATAAAAGATACTTTCTCTTTCACACAAAAGGCCAGGATAAATCTAGATTGAGAATAACACCTGGTTTTAACAAACATTTCCTATCTGTATCAGAATTGAATCTCACTATGGCATTCTGTACACAGAACAAAGGAAACCACTATACCTGTCTACACAGACATAACTGAAAAAACTCTGTGTCTCTCTACCTGGAGGAACCTGTATTCTCAGTAGCCAGCATTCTGTATCTTTGCCAGAAGCTAGAATTGGAAGCCATCATTTCAAGTCTCCTTTAATAAAGCAGAAAAGCAATAATGTCTTGGCAATGTCAGTTCCCAAACACTGACAACCTCAACTACATCCTCTGGCCCTGGGTGCTTATTAAAGCTGCACTGATGCACTTCACATTTATAATGCTGCTATAATATGGGAACAAACTCATGGCTTTCCAATATTCACATTAGCTTGCCAATTCCAACTTGATGCTACTGTAAACAATAGTAAAGATCAAAGGCAGTCTCCCAAGATGGGACACTCAAGCTCTGCCCACTTACAATACTATTGCTCTCTGGAACTATCAATTTTAAAGTAAATATATTTTACAACTCATTTGTCCGTTCATTCATTCATGCATTCAACAAATAAGCACTGGTCAACGATGGACACTGATGCTGGGAGGGATTGGGGGCAGGAGGAGACGGGGACGACAGAGAATGAGATGGCTGGATGGCATCACCGACTCGATGGACATGAGTTTGAGTGAACTCTGGGAGTTGGTGATGGACAGGGAGGCCTGGCGTGCTGTGGTTCATGGGGTTGCGGAGAGTCGGACACGACTGAGCGACTGGACTGAATTGAACTGAAAACCCTTAGGAAGAGGTGATGTGATATGATGGAAAGAGACTCAATCAAAACATATTGGGTTTAAATCTTGGCTTTACACTTTACTAGTTTAATGATCGCCCACAAAATATCAATACTTTGTCTCCCTGAGTACCCATTTCCTCTCTTGTAAAAAGGGATCTGGAGGATGAATAATAAGACATTTTATCTAAAGTACTTGGCAGCACATGGAACAGTTGTTTTTGTTTGCTTTCTCTTTCCTTGCTGGGCTTCCATTGAGGTTCAACTGGTAAAGAATCTGCCTGTGATGCAGGAGACCTGGGTTCGATCCCTGGGTTGGGAAGATCCCCTGGAGAAAGGAAAGGCTACCCACTCCAGTATTCTGGCCTGGATGATTTCATGGACTGTATAGTCCATGGGGTTTGCAAAGAGTTGGACACAAATAAGCAACTTTCACCTCACTTCACTTCATTTCTAGACTGTGGGTATAGAAAGATGAATAAAACATGTTTCTGTCATTTAATAACGTGAAGCATAGTGGGACATGTGGATACCCATCAACAAACAAATTAATACCCAAGATGAGAGCAAATAAAATTCAAGTGTGAATATAACACTGCTATTACGTAACAGTAACAACTGACAGTGATCTTGACCAAAAGAGCCAAGACAAAGTTACGAGGTAACTTAACCAGATCTGACTTTCAGCGACAAGAAGCTAGAGGTTATATACCATGTTCTCAGATGAATCCACAGCAAAAAATCACTCAGCTTAAAACTGAGTATTTGGGGGGTACAAATCAAAACAGTGAGTTGCCTACTGAACAAAAGGCAAGCTCACCAAGCTCGGTTCTGAAGCTCTAACGTGACTCTTCGCCCATGGGCCACAGCAGCGGCATGTTCTCCTCCGCCGAGGGGACGCTGTCTGTTCTCCATCCACTTCTGTCCGGCCACGCCCGCACACTCTCCCTGCAGGGGCCTCCTCCACCACCTCTCATAACTCCTTCTGCCATAAACTTTCACAAGGCCACTACTTTGAACTTCCAAAGCATGTTGTGCCTCCTTCATGACACTTCTTTTTACAACTTGTCATGCGATATAATAACTTGATATAGTAACATACATAATATGTTAACAATATGTTAAAATATGTTGCAAAATAATAACATGCAAGGCAATAACTTGCCTTGCGATATAATCACTTGATTACAAGTTTTATCTTCTTCATTAGATTGCACACTCCTTGAAGTTTATTTGATTTTATTTTTTTCAGGGAGTAGTTAGTCGATATACATGACTGAAAGTATTTTAAAATTTAAAAAGAAAGTAATTAAATCAGCCAAGGAAAATTTAGCCTATGGTTCTAAGCATACACATTTACTAAACAGACACGGCCTTCAGCCTTGGACAACTGGCCCTCAAGTCACCCTTCTCCATCTCAATCGTCTGGGGCACAGGTCTCCACCAGACCTCTTCCTTGTGCTACCGGAAGCGCCCAGCAGAGAGCAGGTGGAGCCTGGCCAGGTAAGCGGCCTCTGGAAGGGACTGTCTTGCACTGTTTTTCAGTCTCCCAGCTGAAAGGGAGAGAACGCTCCTGCCAGGTACGAGCTGACAGCCCGAGCTTTAAACTCTGACTTGACCTGAAGACTTTCTCCCATGACCTTCTTCATGCATTCGGCTAAAAAGTCAGCAAGGAAGCCTCTATACTTAAGGACACTGCTTGTGCAATTACGGCCTCTCTTCCCCAGGTCTAACCGTCACAGCAGGTGATGGGGCAAAGGAAAGTTCTGGGTTTCTGCGGTAACACCAGTGCTACCCAGAGCCAGCCATGTGCACGTTCCCCAAGTTACCAAAGCTCAGCCTTTCTACAGCCTGAGAAAAACAGCTGGACTAGAAGCCCCAGCGGGTCAGCGGGTCCCTTCAGGGCTCGGTCTCCCCACTGCCCGTGGCATCTGCCTTGAAAAACGGCTCTGACTTGGTGCTTCCGGCAACTCTTCCCTCCTGACGACTCAGTTCCTAAGCTATGTTCCACACTTAACAGTTTGATCAATGCCTTCCACACCGTATGCACACATGAAAACACATATATAATGCCCTTGTGCAAGAAAGTATACCTCTCTGAATATTCAGCTGCTATATAGACAAACACTAAACAGATACATCTTTATACATATATATACACATATAAATATATACATGCATATATTTATAAATATAGGGGCTTCCCAGGTGGCTGAGTGGTAAGGAATTCATCTGCCAGTGCAGGAGATGCAGGAGACGTGGGTTTGATCCCTGCGTCTAGAACATCCCCTGAAGAAGGGCATGGCAACCCACTCCAGTACTCTTGCCTGGAGAACGCCATGGACAGAGGAGCCTGGTGGGCTGCTGTCCCTGGGGTCACAGAGAGTCGGGCACGACTGAGCGACTAAACACAGCACAGCACACACCATCCGTTTCAGTTTACCTCCAGTTCCACACTTCCCAAATGCCTACTGAGCGTGTGATCTGAAGTCTCTAATACCTCACTCACTACACCCCAAAATTTCCTATGAAAGTAAACACATATTCTCATATCCAGCAACTGAACTGAACTGAACTGAATACTATTTATAGAAAATACATACATAATAGGTGAAATACCTATGTAACAGCTGAAGGAACAAATCATCGAGTATCATTGTGCGGTATACTTCAGGGCTTGCTTTACTTTCTTGGTAATGTCTACATTTAAAGATGTTCTTCATAAAATATATCTCTTACAAATACCTAATGAGTGGCTACTACAGTATTCTTTTGGTACTGCTGTAAATATTGTCATCTTTACAAATTAATATAGCTCTTTGGAAATAATGCATTGAGTAACAGCAAATTATAATCTCAAAAATCAAAACCAGAAATATCTAAATACCTAGGGCAAATGCAACTTAAAAACAGTCACCATACAACAAAACGAAAATCAAATGTCTTAAGGAAATAGTTGCCGAAAGTGTGGTGTTCGAGATGGTATAAAAAATGCATCCAGTAGTAAGTCTGTGGTTTTGTATTTTATTATAGCTAAAGATACTGAGGGCTTCCCTGGTGGCTCAGAGTTTAAAGCGTCTGCCTCCAATGCGGGAGACAAGGGTTCGATCCCTGGGTCGGGAAGATCCCCTGGAGAAGGAAATGGTAACCCACTCCAGTATTCTTGCCTGGAGAATCCCATGGACGGAGAAGCCTGGTAGGCTACAGTCCATGGGGTCGCAAAGAGTAGGACACGACTGAGCGACTGAACAGAACGGAACGGAAAGATACTGAATCTAGAGAAAAAGTAAGAAGTAATCACAGTGTGTGGGAAGTTTCCTATTTAACTTGAGATCAGCTGACCTACGGAGTATGGACATGGCTGTCCTGCTGCTGCTGCTGCTAAGTCACTTCAGTCGTGTCAGACTCTGTGTGACCCCATAGACGGAAGCCCACCAGGCTCCCCCGTCCCTGGGATTCTCCAGGCAAGAACACTGGAGTGGGTTGCCATTTCCTTCTCCAATGTGTGCAAGTGAAAAGAGAAAGTGAAGTAGCGACCCCATGGACTGCAGCCTACCAGGCTCCTCCATCCATGGGATTTTCCAGGCGAGAGTACTGGAGTGGCTTGCCATTGCCTTCTCCAATGGCTTTCCTAGAAAGAGGTTAAACATCAACAACAACAAAACCTATGCTGGATTTCAATAAGAGTGTCCTCAGAGTGAAGGAACTTTAGAACCACATGAAGCCCTCGCTGTTTTTATCCACTTTCCTCCGCCAGAGAGCGAGCACATTAAGAAGACAGACCTGGTACTGCAGTGCACATGCTCAGTAGCATGGGTGTTATTCCTGATAAAAAGCACATGACAAGGATTCTAAAATAGGGCTTGTCCTGTCAGTCAAATCAGAGGCAGGCTATCGTCTCCAAGTGATTACTTTCTGGGCTATAGCGTGGCGGATTTCCAGGTCAATTACAGTGGGGCTGGGAAGGAAATATGAAGATAGATCGGCATAATTCTAAACAGGAGCTTCAGTAAAATAGAAGCCTAGGGACATATTAACACAATGTCCAATTACTTAAAAGTGTGGCTTTGACCAGAGCTGAAAATGTATTTATATTGAATCTTTCTATAGGTAAGGAACTTTTTTGTTAACAAGAATGGACCTACAGGTAATTTTTTACAATAACGTTTATAAATTTCTGTACAAAAACATTTCTCACAGGAAAAAAAACAGGATTCCTTCACTCTCTTTTCATCTAGAAAATCACCCATATGGGTAAATTAATATTTGGGAAAACTAGCCAATGATATTTCATATGGGTCAATTATCCTTCTATTTTCATTCCTAAAACTGATTTAGGTTTTAAATTCCCCTAGTCCATTCTCCACTTTCCACTGCGCCAACTGCTTCACTGTGTAATGGTGAAAATATTAAAGAGACCAGCAGCATCAATTTAAGGATTTGTCTCACAGAATACCTACAAACAGGGCACATTTCCTTTGTTTCAGATACAAATCCTAAAAGGCTCATGGAATGCATGGAACATTGGACTTGCCCCCCAAAATGCAGACTACTTGAATCACAGCTTAATTGCTTGTGCACTAGACTCCCACATTCCAACAGTAAAAGAAGAAAAACCCTGTCAACATTTATGTGAAGAAAGTGCTGGGTTGCTGACACTGAATTTTGCAGCTCTGCTATTTTTAATAGTGATTAATAAGCTCTCACATTAAATAATGGAAGATTATAAGGGAAACACACAAAAAGATGTACATTAAAACCAAAACAAAAGAAATACTATCATAGTTTGCTACCTAGCTAAAGACATAATTCTCCAAGGGGCGGGCGGAGGGGTGGGGGTTGTGGAGAAATTACATAATTCTAGGATAGTCTCCGCCGTCCCTGGGATTCTCCAGGTAAGAACACTGGAGTGGGTTGCCATTTCCTTCTCCAATGTGTGAAAGTGAAAAGTGAAAGTGAAGTCGCTCAGTCGTGTCCGACCCCTAGCCATTGCCTTCTCCAAGGATAGCATCAGTGTTTACTAAAACTTCAATAATACAGGTCAGTAGGATATAATCCTGGAAAAGTTGCCAAAGCTGAAACAACAGAAGTCAAATCCAGTCTCCCCAGTTAATGTTACGATAGCAAATTTTTATCTGATAGCTAATAATTGTGGAAATGAAAATAAACATAGTATTTTATCCAAGTATTCTTTATACAAGTGAAAAGGTACATGCATGCATGCTCAGCCATGTCTGATTCTTTGGGACTCTTTAGACTATAGCCCACCAGGCTCCTCTGTCCATGGGTTTTCCAGGAAAGAACACTAGAGTGGTTTGCCATTTCCTTCTCCAGGGGATCTTCCCAACCCAAGCATACAACCCGTATCCCCTGTGTCTCTTGCGTTGCAGGTAGATTCTTTACTCACTGAGCCATCAGGGAAGCCCCAAGAAGGTGCATAAGAATCTATTAATGACAAAAGTCAATTAGTGAGTGTCTTAATAACAAATCATATACTACATTGCACACAGAAGATAGAATCTATAACATTAAAAATAGACAAAAGATTTTAGAAATTTTCAGCGTAACTGTCTGGAGATCTGTTATATGTCACTCAAACTATCTAAAAAGCAATCTCTGGAGTTGTTGTGTCTCTGTGTCTAAATTTCTCACCTTTTTATACCTGTCATAATGGTTGTTAATTATAACTGGGAAGCATAGGGTTAGAATCAAAAGAAATTTTCAGAATCCTCTGATGATCCCCTGCAGGATGGAGGATTCTCTTCTCTGCTTCTCCACTTGTATTTTTCAAATAGTAAGGACCTCCTGGGTGCCAGACCTTGGCTGATCTTGGCTTTGGCCGATAGACAATAAACAAAGAGCAGAAACCTTTGCCCTCATGTTGCAAGACAGACAGAAACTAAATAAACTCTACTGGCAGAGGCTGTGTCTGGGCTGAGAGGTAAGTTCATCACTATTATATAGAGGGGTCGGGGTGGCCTCCCGGAGAAGGTGATAGTTCAGCAAGAGCTCAGAGGAGAGTGTGTGAGCCGTGCAGATAGCTGGAGAAGAGCAGTTCACATGACGGCACAGCCCGAACGAGCACCTTCCCTATCTGAGTGTAACAAAGGGCCAGTGGGGCTGGGCTGCAGTGAGCTAGGGAGGGAGCCCAGGAGGGCCCCTGCCAGGGCTAGAGCTTTAGATGGTCAGTGTTGACTGAGTCTGCGGGAGCCAGGAAGGCTGTGCAGGTTTTCAAAGGTAAAGAATCTTACACGAATGTAACTTTTAAATGAAAATTCTCAGGTCTCCGCTTCAGAAGGGATGAATTCACATTCAGTAAGATCGAGCCTCAGGAAGTTTCGTTTAATCCCCAGGGAGTTCAGCTGTTGTTGAAGACGTTTAGTTGCTCAATTGTGTTGGACCCCTTACGCCTCCATGGACAGTAGCCTGCCAGGCTCCACTGTCCATGGAATTCTCCAGACAAGAACACTGGAGTGGGTTGACATTTCCTCCTCCAGGGGAACTTCCTGACCCAGGGACTGAACCTGTGTCTCCTGCATTGGCAGGTGGATTCTTCCCCACTGAGCCACCAGGGAACCCATTCTCAGCAGTTCAGCTAAGGGTGACTCAAAGACCATTTTGAGAAACACAGCTTTCCTGAACCGCTGACAGCCTGGCATCTAGTCCGTCTTTGCATAATTTCCGTCAGCTAGCTACTACAAAACACAACCCCCATCTGTGTAGCATCTGTTCATGCTCAACCACTGGGACAGAAAAGTGAAGGAAGGAAACCCTAGGCATAAATGTTAGAAACTGAACTATCCAGTTTCCATTTAGCCAGAGAGTTAAGTCCCAATATCAGCTGAGATATGTTGACATTTGGTGGCTACCTGTGCTGTGCTTTGTCACTCAGTCATGTCCAGCACTTTGCGACCCCATGGGCTGCCAGGCTCCTCTGTCCATGGGGATTCTTCAGGCAAGAATACCCGAGTGGGGTGCCATGCCCTCCTCCAGGTGACTAAATAGTAACAGGCAAACTGATGAATTATGTGAGTATTGAAAAGCTTCTGACTGTTCTAGGGACTGATTTAACTAACGATTCCTGAGTCCGTGGGATCTGCTAACACACAAGGCTGGTGTGTCTGCTGAGTCTGTTAAAGTGGGGATCATGTTAAACATTAACTGACAATCACTGCAGATGCTGATTGCAGCCATGAAATTAAAAGACACTTACTCCTTGGAAGGAAAGTTATGACCAACCTTGATAGTATATTAAAAAGCAGAGACATTACTTTGCCAACCAAGGTCCGTCTAGTCAAGGCTATGGTTTTTCCCGTGGTCATGTATGGATGTGAGAGTTGGACTGTGAAGAAAGCTGATGGCCGAAGAATTGATGCTTTTGAACTGTGGTGTTGAAGAAGACTCTTGAGAGTCCCTTGGACTGCAAGGAGATCCAACCAGTCCATTCTAAAGGAGATCAATCCTGGGTGTTCATTGGAAGGACTGATGCTAAAGCTGAAACTCCAATACTTTGGCCACCTCATGCGACGAGTTGACTCACTGGAAAAGACTCAGATGCTGGGAAAGGTTGGGGGCGGGAGGAGAAGGAGATGACAGAGAATGAGATGGCTGGGTGGCATCACTGACTCGATGGACATGAGTTTGAGTGAACTCCGGGAGTTGGTGATGGACAGGGAGGCCTAGTGTGCTGTGATTCATGGGGTGACAAAGAGTCGAACACAACTGAGCAACTGAACTGAACTGTCTGCCAGAATGGCCATGGTTTTTGCCCATTTTCTCATTAGCTACTTGGATTGTGAAAGTTGCTCAGTCGTGTCCGACTCTGCAACCCGATGGACTATGCAGTCTACGGAATTCTCCAGGCCAGAATACTGGAGTGGGTAGCCTTTCCCTTTTCCAGGTGATCTTCCCAACCCAGGGTCGAACCCAGGTCTCCCACACTGCAGGCGGATTCTTTACCAGCTGAGACACAAGGGACGCCCACTTTCACTTTCATTTGGATTGTAAGAGTGTTTAATTTCAGAATCATATTAACTATTTCTTATATATAAGGAAACCATTTCAAGTTTCAAGTTACGACATTTATGTCACTCTAACACAGATAACTTTTTAAAAACTTATATAATCACATCTAATATTCAAATGTATAGGGAACATAATAAATTTCAGATGACATTGAAATCATCCACTTTGAATTAATCACAGATTATCTCACTTTAAAGTTTTCAACGTTTTAACATACTTGATAAGTATAAATAACCAGGGGAAAAATTAATAGAGAAAAGAAGTCTAAAATTTTCTCCTCAGAATTGGTAATTAGGAAATCAACAGATATGGGTAGACAATAAGCAAATGAATATGGTTCTTGAAGGCTGAAGAATCTAGAATATATAACCGTTAAATTAGTTCAGGGTTTTTATTAGAGATTAGAAATTTAAACAGAACTTAAGGGCTTCCCTGGTGGCTCAGAGTAAAGTGTCTGCCTCCAATGCGGGAGACCCGGGTTCGATCCCTGGGTCGGGAAGATCCCCTGGAGAAGGAAACGGTAACCCACTCCAGTATTCTTGCCTGGAGAATCCCATGGACGGAGAAGCCTGGTAGGCTACAGTTCACGGGGTCGCAAAGAGTCGGGCACGACTGAGCGACTGAACGGAATGGAACGGAAAGATACTTCTAAGCAAATAGCAATTACCATATCAAAGTATTAACATATATTATCTTGATCCTGTAATTAGGCAAAGGAAACTTAGCCATTTAAGTTTCTTATATCTCTCATCAAATAGGAGCAAAATATGTGCCAATTGAAATATAGTGAAAGCGTCAGATAAAAACAAAACAAACAAGGCACTGATTAAGAAAACATCACTTTTCCCTTGATCCTGACATTTTTTCTCACATGCCTCTGTTTGCATTATTCATAGGTTTTATCAGAGTTCTACTTCAGTGGGTTAATGATAAAACATTTTCCATTTGTTCCTGCCAAAGGGCTTGCTATTTCATTATTGCTCAGTGCTTTCACTGTCTCAATATGACAAATGCCAAACATATGTCAATCGAAACACTCAACTGGTAACAGACGCTGAATTTCCCAGGCGCTAGAGTTCAATCAGGAACTTTCTGGTGTAATGAGACTTGCCTATTATGATTCTGATATACATCATTACAGAATTTTATCCCATCTTCTCCAAAGAACTAGCACAAACCAAAAAAACAAATTAAAGCAAAACTATGATAGCCCCTCTCATGTTTATAATCCGTCTGTCATAGATCAAAATTAGTTATCAGTTCAGTTCAGTCGCTCAGTCGTGTCCAACTCTTTGTGACCCCATGAATCACAGCACACACCAGGCCTCCCTGTCCATCACCAACTCCCGGAGTTCACTCAAACTCATGTCCATCGAGTCAGTGATGCCATCCAGCCATCTCATTCTCTGTCGTACCCTTCTCCTCCCGCCCCCAATCCTTCCCAGCATCAGAGTCTTTTCCAGTGAGTCAACTCGTCGCATGAGGTGGCCAAAGTATTGGAGTTATGCGGACAGTATTTACCAAGGGCAATGCAGGACTTTTCTCATGTTACAGTCAAATTTTATCAAAGATAAAAATGATATGCTATATCCATATAGTTCTTTATACTATTTATGCCCAAGGATGCTCATAACAATTACCTAACTGGATACTTGCAAAAACCCTCTAAGGAAAGTGGGAAGGAATTTCTTTTTTCTCCCATTTAATAGACATAGAGCCCAGAAAAATTAAGCGGCATATACAAAGTCATGGTTAGTCATTGAAAGGGACAAGACCAGATCAAAACTCGTCTTGACCCAATAATCACGGCTTTCCCCATCAGGCTCGTCTCCAAGGACACAGAGTTCACAGAGACTGAAACATCATCAGCCTCCCTCTTATGACTGGAAAACAGCCCTACTCTCTGAGGGATTTTCTTTTAACGTTCAAAACAAATGAATGTGTATTTTAGATCTCTGCCTATATTCTCTGAAAGAAAATCATATCTCTACAGCAAACACAAAGATCAGTCTTAAATCTGGACCCAAGAACATGCATCTCTCTAGTTAAGCACACAATCCCATTTTCTAATTTTAGAAACCACTGACATTCAAATAGTGTTTAACTTCCATTGTAAATACTTGTTTGGTGGAGTCTAATACAGCCCATGGAGACAGTTTTATTACAAATGTGAATTTCTTTTGTAAGTATGTCTGTCCTTTCTACCAAAGTTAAGAGATATTGAAAGTCATTTGAGCTTTAGCTCAAGTGCAAATTTCCTTATGAACAAGGCTAATGATGACTCAAAATTTTAGAAATACAAAGAGTTGTTTCATAGGTTACTTCACGTGGCACTAATTTCAAGTTAAACAGTTTGACATTTTTAAACTGGCATTTGGTAGTTAGCTCTCAGGTGCATTTCATGAACCCTCTTATACCTCTCATCTTCCTGCTGACTGCTGCTGCTGCTGCTAAGTCACTTCAGTCGTGTCTGACTCTGTGTGACCCCACAGACGGAAGCCCACCAGGCTCCCCCATCCCTGGGATTCTCCAGGCAAGAACACTGGAGTGGGTTGCCATTTCCTTCTCCAATGTGTGAAAGTGAAAAGTGAAAGTGACGTCGCTCAGTCCCGTCCAACCCTTAGCGACCCCACAGACTGCAGCCTACCAGGCTCCTCCATCCATGGGCTTTTCTAGGCAAGAGTACTGGAGTGGCTAGCCATTGCCTTCTCCATCCTGCTGACTAGGGAAGCTAAATGATATTCCTTGACAAGGGGTTCGTGACGTTCTGTCTGTCCTTTGAGATAAAAAGATTTCCCATGTGTGGTTTTCAAGTCTGTTTGGAGAAAGTGAAAGAAAAAAAAAAAAGATAGTCCTGCTCTTGGATTATTTCTCAGGTATTTTAGAAATGATGTCAACAGTACTCTCAACATGTTTTCTCTAGGCAAAGGGATGTATCCATATAAGTAAGTGTTTGTTTTTTACTTAACTTTCATTCAGTTCAGTTCAGCTCAGTCGCGTCCGACTCTCCGCGACCCCATGAATCACAGCACGCCAGGCCTCCCTGTCCATCACCAACTCCCGGAGTACACTCAAACTCATGTCCACAGAGTCGGTGATACCATCCAGCCATCTCATTCTCTGTCGTCCCCTTCTCCTCCCGCCCCCAACCTTTCCCAGCATCCGAGTCTTTTCCAGTGAGTCAACTCGTCGCATGAGGTGGCCAAAGTATTGGAGTTTCAGCTTTAGCATCAGTCCTTCCAATGAACACCCAGGATTGATCTCCCTTAGAATGGACTGGTTGGATCTCCTAGCAGTCCAAGGGACTCTCAAGAGTCTTCTCCAATACCACAGTTCAAAAGCATCAATTCTTCGGCGATCAGCTTTCTTCACAGTCCAACTCTCACATCCATACGTGACCACGGGAAAAACCACAGCCTTGACTAGACGGACCTTTGTTGGCAAAGTAATGTCTCTGCTTTTTAATATACTATCAAGGTTGGTCATAACTTTCCTTCCAAGGAGTAAGCATCTTTTAATTTCCTGGCTGCAATCAGCATCTGCAGTGATTTTGGAGCCCAAAAAATAAAGTCTGACACTGTTTCCACTGCTAAACACCAGTTTCTACAACGGCAACCCACTCCAGTGTGCTTGCCTGGAAATCCCATGGACAGAGGGTGGGCTACAGTCCATGGGGTCACAAAACAGTCGGACATGACTGCGTGACTCAGCATGCACATGACCAGTCTCTACACGCTTTCAAAGATAAATAAAACCTTCCACTGAAGAGAAGGGACAGCCTAGCTGAGAAGGCAGGACTAACAGTGCTATGTTACTTTCTCGCGTATGGATTAATACAAAGCAAAAAGGTGGAGGAGCACAAAGAGAGATGAGACTAAACTCGTCTCACCGGTTTTCAGCTGCTCCACAGAGGTGATACAATCTCAGCTGATGCTTTCCAATAACATCCTCACAAATAGAAAATAAAGATTAATAGGTAGGTAGGTTAAGGCTAGTCAATTGACCAAGATAGTATTACAGGTAAAATAAGATGTACAGTAACACATAATAAGCAGTTAAAAGTCAAAGGATTGTAAATGACTGTTACAGTAAGTTCAACCTCTCGGTAGACGGAAAGTTGTCTTACTGGAAGTAACCTAAATGCCCATGCACAGATGCGTGCATAAAGAAGATGTGGTATATTCAGACAATGGTATATTAGCCAAGAAAAAAAGACAGAGGCAGGAAGAGGGACAGGGAAAGGAATTAAGCCCTGAAACAGTGTGTCATCAGGCAGACTCTTCTGCAGGGGACTTTGGCTCATTCCCAAGGGGAACTATAGAGACAGCCCTCAGACTGTCCTGATTGCGAAAGGGGTAAAGGGTGAGGGGTGGGAGGAAGGGGGAGTTAGAGAACCCACTGCCCCCACCCTTGTTACTCATTAAAGACAACCCTAGGAAGGTGTAAATTCCCAGGCTTGGCTGGGACAGTCGACTTCCACATGGCGAAATTTCTGAACGGAGTAGCCACATTTCTTATAGGATCCATTTCATCAGAGTTATCTCCAGAGTCCATTTCATTAATATCTAAGTACATATTAGGTCTTAAACAGAAAGCTTCAAGTCTCTGGTGGACATAAAACAATGTATTAGCATACATTACAAAGTTTTTACAAAGATGTTTAAGATGTGGGTTTCAGAAATTTTCGGGAGTAGAACCACTTCACTATAAATCAAGCTGTGAGAGTGTCGTGTCAAACAGCTAAATCAAATTGCATGTAATGATGGAGTCAGCTTCAGACCTCATAGGGCAAGTCAAAGACCACCACCACCAGGGAGGCCTTGGGTTGACTGCTCTCTGCTCAGATGTCACTCATACTCGCCGGACAGGTCACTAGTACTAAAACTGAGAGAACAGTATGTGGAACCGAGTGTGATGAAAAGTTTTCCTATTTATGTAATGCTGGAGTGGGGAGCGTATCCCTTGTCCAGCGGATCTTCCCGACCCAGGAATCGATCCAGGGTCTCCTGCACTGCAGGCGGATTCTTTACCAGTTGAGCTATCAGGGAAGCTCATACGTAATTTCAAGACTCTAGTGATCTGATGCTTGTAATATGCATTGGTAAATGTTCCCCTTTTCAGAGTAGTCCCTGGAACATACATATAAGTAAGATTCTATTAATATTCAAGTTTACAAGGTAAATAGTCCAAGCAGAAAAGAGGACAGTGAATATGCACAGGGGAATGCAAATTGCAAAAATGAGTTACTAATTTTCCTGGGTATAAACATCACTGGTCAGACCAATGTCTGAAAACCATATCCTATTTCCTATCTATAACAAGCAAAATATAATTTATACAAGATTTTTAAAAGCATTAGAAACAGAAAGTAAGAGTTACAGAAGAATACGAACAAAAGAAGAACGACAGTGAATGAAAATGGATTTTTTTCCTAAATATAGTCATTCAGAGACGATGTTTGTTCTTAAAAATCATCAGTCCTGATTATAAAACAAATGAGGACTTGGTGCAGAAAACTGAGCAATTCTTGGCATTTCCTCCTTTTCCATTTTCTTAATAATTTTAATTATTTATATAAATTAAAAATTTTATTGATATACAACCATATACAAAAAAGTTCACAATTTACAAGTGTATCACACCTATATGAGAGCCCTCAGATGATTCTGTCTTTGTTGAGGGCAAAGCAAGCTCATGTGAGAGCTCTTAGTCAGTCCATTTAACACATATCTGAGGACAAACTGAAGAAATGCATCATTTCTTCTCTTGGTGTTTTCTACAATCCTTGACTATTTCTTTCATTGCAGAAACTTTCAGACTAAGTTATTAATTCACTTAATAGCTATTAATTAAATACTTAGTATGTGTTCAGCAGCAGGTACGTGGTGATAGACCTTAGGGTTTAGTGGAAGACACAGATAGGACAAAATCTAATATACAAATTCATGATTATAAAATATTAAATGCTACAAAAAAATAATAAAAATGATGTCACAGTCAAGAATAACAGGGTATCCTAACCAAGAAAGAGTGGTTAAAGAACTAAATCAGAGAGGAGTTGAAAACTTGAATTAAAAGAACCCATTCATGGGAAGAAAGAAGAAAAGACCATTCTAAAAAAAGGAACAGAATAAACAAAATACCTACGTCTGGATTGTTCCACAAGCAAAACAGATGACTTGGCTGCAGTGATCAAAGGCAGGAGTTAGAAAACAAAGCCAGAGACTCGGCCATGGCTATCTAGGCTGAGAATAACGATCAAAGTTGCTAAGTGCAATGGAAAGGAAACAGGGTTTTTAGCAAGGAAGTGAAGAGACAATTTATGCTCTAATCAGTTGACTCTGACCACTCTATTAATAGGTGGCAAGAGAGAAAGCAAAACACCAGTGAGTTAGTGCAGTCACACAAGCAACAGAAAATGTACTCTAATGGTAAATCAACTATCGTGTGGAATAACTGGATATAGGAGTGTTGGAGGGGACAGAACAAAAGATCAATCAGGCTTGTATTTCAGCTATCAGGTAGCATGACATATTATTTACTGAAACTGAGAAGATCCATGGAGAAACAGGTTTCCATAGGGAAAAGCAAGAGTTTAGTGCAAAACATATTAAGTTAGAGACAACTCAGCAACATCCATGTGGATTTGCTAGCTAAGTAAATTTGGACAAATGAAAAAGAAGCACTGAAGGGAGATCCAAGCCAGATGTATAAACGTGGGCGTTATTAGCATATAGATAGTTTTCAAAGCCTTGGAATGTAATATAAAGAGAAGCAAAGAGAACTCAGTGTGGAACCAGGAGGAGCTTCAATATTCAGAATTTGGTCAGATTTGAGCCAAAGACAGCTAAGCAGAAAGGACCACACATGTAGAAGGAAACTCAAATTTTCAAAAGAAAAAAAAAACCAAAACAGTATGTTTCACCCAGTAGAGGAATGATGAACAATGCCAGTGCCAAATGCTGGTAAGTGGTGAAGGAAGACAGGAAGGAAGAAACATCTAAGTGAGCTCGGCAACCTTCAAAGTTACTGGAGACTCTGACAAGGATGAGGCAGCAGGTGGAGAAATCAGTGGAGTTCAGGTTGCTGTTGTTCACTCACCTGGTCGTGTCCGACTCTTTGCGACCCCATGGACCGCAGCACGCCAGGCCTCCCCGTCCATCACCAACTGGGTCTTACTCAAACTCATGTCCATCGAGTCGGTGATGCCATCCAACCATCTCATCCTCTGTCACTACCTTCTCCTGCCTTCAATCTTTCCCAGAATCATGGTCTTTTCAAGTGAGTCAGCTCTTCACATCAGGTGGCCAAACAACTGGAGATTCAGTTTCAGCATCAGTTCTTCCAAAGAATATTCAGGGTTGACTTCATTTAGGATTGACTGGTTTGGTCTCCTTGCTGTCCAAGGAATTCTCAAGAGTCTTCTCCAGCCCACAATTTAAAAGCATCAATTCTTCAGTGTTCAGCCTTCATTATGGTCCAACTCTCACACCCATACATGACTAATGGAAAACCCGCAGCTTTGACTAGACAGACCTTTATCCACAAAGTGATGTCTCTGCTTTTTAATACACTGTCTAGGTGTGTGGTAGCTTTCCTTCCAAGGACCAAGCGTCTTTTAATTTTGTGGCTTCAGTCACTCTCTGCAGTGATTTTAGAGTCCAAGAAGATAAAATCTGTCACTGTCTCCACTTTTTAAACCCTTCTTCATTGAGTTACACAATGAAGACTTCACCATGACAAGGCTGTGACCCCTGAATGGGGGAGTTCAGGTAAGATCTTTAAAAGGGTGGATATTACTAAAAAACGACTGTGGACAGAGAAAAAGAGAAAGGATAATGATTCAAGGGGGAGGTGACTAGCTGAAGAAGCATCGTCTTTGACAAGTCAAGAGGTGGGGGCCCAGAGCAGGTCTAGTGATATTGGTATCAGACAGTAAGAAAGATATGTTTCTAAAGAAACAAGTGAGAAGGAGACAGTGCTCTGCGCTGTAAACCTCAGTAAAATATTAGGCAAAGTTGTCAGCCAGAAGGAAAGAGGTAGAGAAGGCACGGGGGGCATGGTGGCGCCAGGCCAAATAATCAAGGTCCAGGTGTAAACTGGTGCTTACAGGAAGTGGTAACTCTTACTTGCTTAGGAAGTCCGGGTAATATTTGTTAACAGGAATTACAGAGCAATCTTCCAACTGTAACCTTACGCTATCTTCTGTTTATTCAAATGTTTACTAAAAAAACCAAACCCCTCCCCCCACAAAAACCTCAAAACTTCATGAGAACATAAACTGAAAAACTGGATTAGCAAAGACATTTAAAGTCATGAACTTGCTTGGCAAGTTCATAAAAAAAAAAAAAAAAAGCATGTGGAAGAGCAGCTGAAGGAAAGCGAATAAATGGTGAATGTGCAATTCAGAGTGAATAAACGGAGAAGGAAAGGGCTGGGGAAGGCTGAGAAAGAGAGTGAGTGAAGTTAAAACCACTGCACTCGTGTGAGTCCTGTGAGCATATGCGCTGCTGTCAGTGCCAAGAGTGTTTATGTTTGTACTTTTGGAGAGAGACGAGTTTCTGCTGATGACAAAATTGTAGTCTAATTCTGTCATCGGTGTTTAGAACAGAATGAAATAAAAGTTCATTGGAGATGATAAAATGAACAAACTAAGATTCAGGGTGTGTGTCTCTATGCGTGTCACATCCAACTCTTTGTGATCCCAGGGACTGCAGCCCTCCAGACTTCTCTATCCATGGATTTCCCAGACAAGAATACTGGAGTAGGTTACCATTTCCTTCTCCAAGGGATCTTCCTGACACAGGGAACATACCAGGATTCATCTCTTGCATCTCCAGCACTGGCAGGTGGATTCTTTACTACTTCACCGTGATAATTCACATAAATGGTGAATTCCCAAGAAAGCTGACAGAAGCTGGAGCAGAGAACAAGACGGGGATAATGAAATCTTCTGCAAGGGGGAATACAAGTTGGGATAAGGACAAGGTTAGCAGATGACAATGGCACCCCACTCCAGTACTCTTGCCTGGAAAATCCCATGGATGGAGGAGCCTGGAAGGCTGCAGTCCGTGGGGTCGCAAAGAGTCAGACACGACTGAGCGACGTCACTTTCACTTTTCACTTTCACACATTGGAGAAGGAAATGGCAACCCACTCCAGTGTTCTTGCCTGGAGAATCTCAGGGACGGGGGAGCCTGGTGGGCTGCGTCTATGGGGTCGCACAGAGTCAGACACGACTGAAGCGACTTAGCAGCAACAGCAGATGACAGGATCAACCTGGAGGAGAGCCTGGTAGAGCCAAATAGCATGAACTCAAAAGTTTTAACAGGAGGGATGGGGGACTGATCTGGCTGGAGACCTGGAGAAAGTCAATCTTGACTTCAGTACCTGACTCTGAGGAGGCACCTGTGAGACTCAACAGCCACATCTGGAAAGGCCTCAGGGAAAACAGGAAGTCCTACTTAAGGCCAGGTGGTGGTAGAAACGTTCTGAAACAAGACTGGGAATTTAACAATGGAGTTTGCTGTTCAGGGAAAAAGAATTCCAACAGCAGAATGATTAAATCATTAAGGAAGATGTTGGAATATAATTATCTGGAGGACTTTGTAGTAAGGGGGTAATCCTAGCTACAACTATTGTATATCCAACTCAAAATTATTCACCTCCTTCTATACGCAAGGGACAGTGCTTTTAACAAGTTTTTCAGTCAGAAGCAATCAAGAACCAAGTAGGAAAGGTACATAGTCTGGTGTACAGCTCAGATGTCGTGACACCAATGCAAACAGTAGGAAATTATTTCCAAAAGTCAATAATATCTACAAATTTTTATGGAAAGATGACTTTAAAATGGCCTTTACAGTAATATAAAACATGTTTTAAATCAACTCTAGCATTATTTTGAAGCACATCAAATAAAATTAATTCATTTCTAATCAAACCACTAAAATATTCTTTAAAGCAAGACTTTCAGTTCAGTTCAGTTCAGTTCAGTTCAGTCGCTCAGTCGTGTCCGACTCTCCGCGACCCCATGAATCACAGCATGCCAGGCTACTGAGAGGTAAAATTTAAAAATTAATATGTATACACACACACACACCCCTCAGCTGTTGGACTAACTGTATTCATCAAACCTTGCCCTAAAGGAAACCAGACATAAGTTTACACAAATTAACTGGGTACAGAAATACTCAGACATTATCTAACTGCAAGGAGATCAACCCAGTCAATCATAAAGGAAATCAACTGATGCTGAAGCTCCAATACACTGGCCGCATGATGCGAAGAGCTGACTCACTGGAGGAGACCCTGATGCTGGGAAAGACAGGAAGCAAAAGGAGAAGGGGCAGCAGAGGATGAGATGGTGGGATGGCACCACCGACTCAATGGACATGAATCCGAGCAAACTCCAGGGGACGCTGAAGGACAGGGAGACTTATGACTTAGCAACCTATCAACAACAACTATAATATATGCTTTTAAATGTTCAAGCAATATTGCACAGAAGCACACTATCTTTAACTGTGATATAATGCATGTATTATGGCTCATAGTGAAAAACCCTTGACATTGCCTAGACAGAAATCAGGACAACAGAATACTGAAAAATTCCTTTCTCCCAATGTGAAAATGTTCAAAAAACAGGTCATCAACATGGGAAAAGAATCTGACAAAGAATGGATATATGTATATATATGCCTGAATCACTTTGCTGGACACCTGAAACTAATACAACATTATAAATCAACTCTACCCCAACATAACAAAAAAAAATTAAATGAAAAAAAAGGTTCAATAAGGTTCCAGCTTGGAAGAATTCTGAAGGCATTTAAAATTAATAGAAAATGCTGCTGCCGTCACCCTTAATCCCACATTGTGAATGGACCACGCTGTAGGATGATCGCATGGTCATCATAGCAAGATAGGTGAACACACAGACCAGCATCGGAGGCTCACGTCCTTCCTGTGTGGCACAAGCTTTCCTGAGTCCGGCTGCAGGTCAGCTACGCATGTTCCCCATAGGAACCTCCCCAACCCAGCCAGGTCACAGAATGAGGAGCGTGGACTCCACAGCTGAGAAGGTGTTGTAGAATAACAGCATGGGTCTTTTCACTCCGGGCTCCCCTTGTGGCTCGGCTGGTAAAGAATCCGCCTGCAATGAGGGAGACCTGGTTCGATCTCTGGGTTGGGAAGATCCCCTGGAGAAGGGAAAGGCTACCCACTCCAGTATTCTGACCTGGAGAATTCCAGGGACTGTATAGACCATGGGGTCGCAAAGAGTCGAACACGACTGACCGACTTTCACTTCACTTCTTCTCACTCCCCTGAAGCTGCCACAGCGCGAGTCCTTATCAAACTTTCTCTTGTTTCCTGAGTTGCAACTTAGGAGTTAATTTGGAATCAAACCCTGAAGGGAGCTTCAAGAACAGCAACATTTGTAATTATTGCCCAGTTTTCTACAAAAAAAAAAAACAAAGTTTTGACTTGGGCACAATCACAATAAATAATCTATACATTACACAAGCACTTAAAACCTCTTTCAGGGCTTCCCTGGTGGCTCAGTGGTCAAGAATCCGTCTGCCAATGCAGGAGACCCCGGTTTGATCCCTGAACGAGGAAGATCCCACATACCAGGGAGCAACTAAGCACATGCACTGCAACTACCGAGTCTGCGCTCCTGAGCCGGGGGCGCCGCAACTACTGAGCGCATGCGCCCGAGAGCTCGCGCCCTGCAACGGAGGAAGCGGCTTGCACTGAGAAGCCCAGAGACTGCAGTCAAGAGCAGCCCCCGTTCGCTGAAGCTAGAGAAGAGCCCTCACAGCAAGACCCACCAAAACATCCTCTTTGAAGTGCTGCTCCTTATTTCAAAAGTTGTACTTGCTGATCTGAGGACTCAAATACACTCTTCTTCACTGTGACTCTTATGCCATCATCTTCACTAAACAGTTTATTAGGTGGAATCTCAGAGATAATGCATTTGTGACATAGCCTAAATTTTCTCAAACCTACCAGGATATTGGGTACTATTTCACATATTTTCATGGGTTTTTAAGCAAACTCTTTAATCTCCCTATTTTTAAATATTGATAAAATTCCTAGTTGAAAAATACAGAGTTCAAAACTCTTCTACTCGAAGAGGTAAGCGGTAAGTTATACGAACATTATTAACTCCAAAATGTTTCTGTTACTAGAACACTCCCTATATAGGGAATGAAAAATACAAGTGTTATATTTGTCAATAAAACATGTAACACAAACTGTGACAGACCACTAAGCTGATTTGTAGGAAAATATTCTTAATTAAAACCTTTAGAAAAACAACAGCTGGCCATGCCTACACACCCTTGCCCACCCCTCCTATCCAATCTTGTCTGGGTGTAACTGACATACAGGAAGACACACCATAGGCACAGAGGCTCAGCTTGCCCCTGGAATGGCTTTTCATGAAAAGCTAAGCCACTTCTCTAAAAGAAAGCTGTGGTTCACAGTGAAAGGTTCTGATTCATCGCAGAGGAGGTATCTTTCTTCCTGCTGGAACCACTGGTGAAAAGGAAAGCCCTCCTTTCTCAAAGTCTCTTAGTTATTGGGGCAATATAAAAACCAATGACCACTATAAACCTTAAAAATATAAACTGTACATTTTTGTGACTTTCCTCATACATTAGCAGTTATTTAAAAAAAAAATCTTCACCTGTATCTAAGCCCTTTCTTCCTTACAAATATGCCTTACCAATAAGGAAAAAATACCCTAATGACATTTCATTATCAAACACCTGAACAGAAAGAAAAATTAAATGGGTGACTAATAATTTCCCACGCATAAGAAAAAAGGTTATGAATTTAAAAAGTGTTTCTAATAATCTATGTTTGTCAAACTGTTGTGACCTAGTTTGTGACCATGGCTAACTTCTCTAGTCTCAACTTTCTTCCATATAAAATGAGGTGACTAACCAACTACAACTGAGATCATAAAAGTCAATTAACATTTGAGTCCATTATTATTAAATTTCTATTTTCATCTATTTCACTCTCAATATGATGACAAAGGGGATAGACTTACTTGTCAATTACATTAAGTCCCTTTTCCCCACTACACTCACTAATGAAGAGATTGTAGGTTTCAAGACAGTCATTCAGTAAGTGAAGGACCATAAAATCATTCTGTGTCTGAATGCCGTAAAAACCTTAAAAAGTTTATACTTGACTATGTCAGCTTCATAACCAGTTCAATTCAATCTCTCAGCTGTGTCTGATTCTTTGCGACCCCATGGACTTCGCAAGCAAAGCCTCCCTGGCCATCACCAACTCTCACAGCTTGGACAAACTCATGTCCATAGAGTCGGTGATGCCATCCAACCATCTCATCCTTTGTCAACCCCTTCTCCTCCTGCCTTCAATCTTTCCAGCATCAGGGTCTTTTCCAATGAGTCAATTCTTTGCAAGGGCGGTCACAGTATTGGAGTTTCAGCTTCAGCATGAGTCCTTCCAATGAATATTCAGGACTGATTTCCTTTAGGATTGACTGGTTGGATCTCCTTGCAGTCCAAGGGACTCTCAAGAGTCTTCTCCAACAACACAGTTCAAAAGCATCAATTATTCAGTACTCAGCTTTCTTTATGGCCCAACTCTCTCGCATCCATACGTGACCACTGGAAAATCCATAGCTTTGACTAGACGGACCATTTTCGGCAAAGTAGTATCTCTGCTTTTTAATGTGCTATCTAGGTTGGTCATAGCTTTTCTTCCAAAGAGCAAGAATCTTTTCATTTCATGGCTGCAGTCACCATTTGCAGTGAATTTGGAGCCCAAAAAAATAAAGTCTGTCACTGTTTCCATTGTTTCCCATCTATTCGCCATGAAGTTATGGGACTGGACGCCGTGATCTTCACTTTTTGACTATTTTTTTAACTTCATTTTTTTACTTCTTTTTTTTATTATTTCATAACTAGACATAACATATATATTACATGGAGATTTCTGCAACAAAATTTAACAGTGGCTATCTCTTATATGGAGATATTAGTGTGATCTTTACTCTCCTAATTTTCTAGATTTTTACACATTTAAACAAAGAGAAAATATTTTTATGATCATAATTACAATACCATTTTAAAATGATGATTTTGTTTTGAGGAAAATATATTTAAATATATTTAAGAACATTGTAAGTAGAGTTTCATTATAAAACCTGATCACATGTTCTGTTTGTTCATCATTCAGGATATTTTTTCAAATGGTTTCAATATAATAAAGCCTTAAATGCTTTGTTCTAAATATTCTTGATTTGATTTTTCACACTGTGTATTTTAAGGACTGTTCATCTGATTCCTTCTTGTTCATTTAAACTCATCTCATCAAAATGCAAAATTTTAAGAGCCATTTTATCTCCAAAAAGACATTTAAGTCTAATTTATGTCCCTATTTTTCTTAGAAAAAGCAAAACAAATTTTACTAAAAGTAAATGAACTTAAGCTTCAAAAGTTCAAGGCTGACACAGAGGTAAGTTAAACATCATGAGACTTTAAAGCACTCTGGCCTTCAGTTCTTACTCAAAAAGTTTATTTACCTGCATATTATCAGCACTCTACAGAACTTTTCCTCTCCCTTAGAATCTCATATTCCATATTCTTCTTTAACACAGACAATGAATAGTGACCCATTTCCTAGAAAACAGGTGGTAACTCCTATAAACCTCTAATTGACCTAGACCTTGATCCCAACTTCATTCTTCCCAATATTTCAGTGTCTAGTGCTGGTCATGATTTCCTCAAGATCCTTTCTTGATCAAGATTCTGCCGTATGGTCTTCAGCTTCTGCTGTTATCTGCATCATAGATTTTGAGCTTGCTTGCTCCCAATACGGATTAGAGCTCCACCATGAACTTCATTTTACCAGCAGACTCACCATTCTCATCGACTTTCTTCCATTCGAGGACTGCTTTGTCCTAGAACTCTCCCTCTGTCTTATATTGGGGACACAGCCTGTCCTGCTTGCCACTCCCCTTTCTCTTGTCCTGCTTGCCATTCCCCTTTCAATTCCATCATACCTCTAATTTAGTTTCAAGATTGTGACTTTAAATATACTAATTCCTCTACCTAAAACATCCTTTAGAATCTACCATTCACCAGAATGAGCAAATACTTAGTTGTACTCAAGACACTTTTTACTGAAATTTATAGTTGATTTACAATGCTGTGCTCATCTCTGCTATACAGAAGAGTGACTCAATTATACACATATGGCATCCTTTTTTTTTTTTACCTTATTTTCCACTATGGTTTATCACCCAATATTGAATACAGATGCCTGTGCAATACAGTAGGACGTTGTTGTTTATATATCCTACGTATCCACTAGTCCCAAGTTCCCAGGGCTTCTCTCCATAGCCACAACCAGCTGCAACCGCAAGTCTGATCTCCATGTCTGTGAGAGTCTGCTTCTGTTCTGCAGATGCGATCATTTGTGTCCTATTTTAGATTCCATCTGTAAGTGACATCGTACAATGTCACTTTCTCTGTTTTACTTCACTCAGCATGATGATAATCTCTAGTTACATCCATGTAACTAGATAGCATTATTGCAATTTCTTTATGACTGAGTAAAGGGGTACGTTTGTGACATTGTACAGAAGACAGGGACCAAGACCATCCCCATGGAAAAGAAATACAAAACAGCAAAATGGCTGTCTGAGGAGGCCTTACAAATAGCTGTGAAAAGAAGAGAAGCGAAAAGCAAAGGAGAAAAGGAAAGATGTAAGCATCTGAACGCAGAGTTCCAAAGAATAGCAAGGAAAGATAGATAAGAAAGCCTTCCTCAGTGATCAATGCAAAGAAATAGAGGAAAACAACAGAGTGGGAAAGACTAGAGATCTCTTCAAGAAAATATAAAGATTCCAAGGGAACATTTCATGCAAAGATGGGCTCGATAAAGGACAGAAATGGTATGGACCTAACAGAAGCAGAAGATATTAAGAAGAGGTGGCAAGAATACACAGGAGAACTATACAAAAAAGATCTTCACGACCCAGATAACCACGATGCTGTGATCACTCACCTAGAGTCAGACATCCTGGAATGTGAAGTCAAGTGGGACTTAGGAAGCATCACTATGAACAAAGCTAGTGGAGGTGATGGAATTCCAGTTGAGCTATTTCAAATCCTAAAGGATGATACTGTAAAAGTGCTGCACTCTATATATCAGCAAATTTGGAAAACTCAGCAGTGGCCACAGGACTGGAAAAGGTCAGTTTTCATTCCAATCCCAAAGAAAGGCAATGAAAAAGAATGCTCAAACTACCGCACCATTGTACTCATCTCACACGCTAGTAAAGTCATGCTCAAAATTCTCCAAGCCAGGCTTCAGCAATACATGAACCATGAACTTCCAGATGTTCAAGCTGGTTTTAGAAAAGGCAGAGGAACCAGAGATCAAATTGCCAACATGCGCTGGATCATGGAAAAAGCAAGAGAGTTCCAGAAAAACATCTATTTCTGCTTTATTGACTATGCCAAAACCTTTGACTGTGTGATCACAATAAACTGTGGAAAATTCTGAAAGAGATGAGAATACCAGACCACCTAACCTGCCCCTTGAGAAACCTATATGCAGGTTGGGAAGCAACAGTTAGAACTGGACATGGAACAACAGACTGGTTCCAAATACGAAAAGAAGTACGTCAAGGTTGTATATTGTCACCCAGCTTATTTAACTTATACGCAGATTACATCATGAGAAACGCTGAGCTGGAGGAAACACAAGCTGGAATCAAGATTGCCGGGACAAATATCAATAACCTCAGATATGCAGATGACACCACCCTTATGGCAGAAAGTGAAGAGGAACTCAAAGGCCTCTCGATGAAAGTGAAAGAGGAGAGTGAAAAGGCTGGCTTAAAGCTCAACATTCAGAAAACTAAGATCATGGCATCTGGTTCCATCACTTCATCGCAAACAGATGGTGAAACAGTGAAAACAGTGGCTGGCTTTATTTTTCTGGGTTCCAAAATCACTGTAGATGGTGACTGCAGCCATGAAATTAAAAGACACTTACTCCTCGGAAAGAAAGTTATAACCAACCTAGACAGCATATTAAAAAGCAGAGAGATTACTTTGCCAACAAAGGTCCGTTTAGTCAAGGCTATGGTTTTTCCAGTGGTCATGTATGGATATGAGAATTGGACTGTGAAGAAAGCTGAGCATCAAAGAATTGATGCTTTTGAACTGTGGTGTTGGAGAAGACTCTTGAGAGTCCCTTGGACTGCAAGGAGGTCCAACCAGTTCATCCTAAAGGAGATGGACTGGGTCCTGGGTGTTCATTGGAAGGACTGATGCTGAAGCTGAAACTTCAATACTTTGGCCACCTCATGCGAAGAGTTGACTCATTGGAAAAGACCCTTATGCTGGGAGGGGTTGGGGGCAGGAGGAGAAGGGGATGACAGAGGTTGAAATGGCTGGATGGCATCACAGACTCGATGGACATGAGTTTGGGTGAACTCTGGTGATGGACAGGGAGGCCTGGCATGCTGCGATTCATGGAGTCACAAAGAGTCGGACATAACTGAGCTACTGAACTGAACTGTACTGAACAGTATTCCATTGTATACATATACCACATGATCATTACCCATTCTTCTACTGATGGACATTTAGGTTGTTTCCATGTCTTGGCTACTGTGAATATACTGCTATGAACATAGGGGTGCATGCATCTTTTTGAATTATAGTTTTGCCAGGTATATGTCCAGGAATGAGATTGTTGAATCATATGGTAATTCTATTTTCAGTTTCCTGAAGAACCTCCATTCCTACTAACACTGTAGAAGGGCTCCCTTTTCTCCACATCCTCTCCAGCATTTGCTATTTGTAGACTTGTTAATGATGGACATTCTGACTGGTGAGCTTCCCCAATGGATCAGAGGGATAAAGAATCCATCTGCAATGCTGGAGATACAAGAAATGTGGGTTCGATCCCTGGGTCAGGAAGATCCTCTAGAGGACGAAATAGCAACCTACTCCAGTATTCTTGCCTGAAAAAAATCCCACAGATGGAGGAACCCAGCAGGCTATAGTCCATAGGGTTGCAAAGAATTGCACATGACTGAAGGACTAAGTACAAATGTTGACTGTTGTTAAGGTGGGACCTAATTGTGGTTTTGATTTGCGTTTCTTTAATAATTGGTGATATTAAGCATCTTTTCATGTGCCTACTGGCGATCTGTGTATATAGAAATGTCTATTAAGGTCTTCTGCCCATTTATCCATTGGGTTGCTTGCTTTTCTGATTGTTGACTTATATGAGCTGTTTGTATATTCTGGAGATTAAGCCTTTGTCTGTAAACATTCAATTTAAACATCTTTTCCCTAGTGACTTCTAATCCCTGAAGTGGAATATATGAATATGTGTTCACTTCTTTCTCTAGGTAAAACCTACGCAACACGCACATTCACTTGTGTGTATGTGAACATGCACACACACAGACATGAGGTATTTAGCTTCTACTGGAATTATCTGTTTACATATCTTTCTTCCCTACCAGACTGTAAGCTCATGGAGGCCTGACATACCTCACTGTTCTATATACACCCATTAATTCCCCTAGACAGGCAACAGCCCATATCATATTCTCCATAGGTCTGTTGGATGAATTAAAATACGACCTATCTGGAAACTTATCTTTATTTTTAGGCAAATTCCTTGGTATAATACATCTTCCTTTAACACGTAAATGTGAGGCAGGCTAAAGAGTCTGGAGTTTATATGATGGTCTTTGGGAGACACTGCACTTCCAAAGCCAGGAGCTACCATATCAGATAGTGCTTTGGGGAGTTTGGAAATAACATCAGGGTAGTATTGAGAAGTGAGAGCAATTTATCTACTACCAAACCTAGCCTACAGAAACAAGACTCTATAGTAAGATGGTGATAATATGAGATAGAGAGGGGAAAAAAAATTACATAAGATGCCCCACAATACATGTCAGGAACAGGCAAGAAAAGGTTTTACAGCCGCGCTGCCTCCAGGCAACTGAAAAGACACGGGGCACTGTCTGAGATGATAAATGAAATGAAGTAACTAGGGGAGGTCACGTTCCCACAGAAACTATATATGCATGTGCTCAGTTGCTTCAGTCATGTATTTACATGCATATATATATACATAACATACATATGCAGATACAGCTGGTGGGGGTTTAATTGCTAAGTCGTGTCCGAGTCTCTGTGACCCCATGGACTGCAGTCTTCCAGGCTCCTCTGTCTGTGCAATTCTCCAGGCAAGAATACTAGTGTAGGTTGCCATTTCCTTCTTCAGGGGATCTTCCTGACCCAGGGATTGAACTCACGTCTCCTGCTTGGCAGGTGGTTTCCTTACCACTGAGCCCTCAGGGGAGCCCCATATAACTATTTATACTTCAGTTCAGTTCAGTCGCTCAGTCGTGTCCAACTCTTTGTGACCCCATGAATCACAGCACGCCAGGCCTCCCTGTCCATCACCAACTCCCGGAGTTCACTCAAACTCATGTCCATCGAGTCGGTGATACCATCCAGCCATCTCATTCTCTGTTGTCCCCTTCTCCTCCCACCCCATATCCCTCCCAGCATCAGAGTCTTTTCCAGTGAGTCAACTCGTCGCATGAGATGGCCAAAGTATTGAAGTTTCAGCTTTAGCATCAGTCCTTCCAATGAACACCCAGGATTGATCTCCTTTAGAATGGACTGGTTAGATCTCCTTGCAGTCCAAGGGACTGTCAAGAGTCTTCTCCAACACCACAGTTCAAAAGCATCAATTCTTCGGCGATCAGCTTTCTTCACAGTCCAACTCTCACATCCATACATGACCACGGGAAAAACCATAGCCTTGACTAGACGGACCTTGGTTGGCAAAGTAATGTCTCTGCTTCTTAATATGCTATCTAGGTTGGTCATAACTTTCCTTCCAAGGAGTAAGCATCTTTTAATTTCATGGCTACAATCAGCATCTGCAGTGATTTTGGAGCCCAAAAAAATAAAGTCTGACACTGTTTCCACTGTTTCCCCATCTATTTCCCATGAAGTGATGGGACCAGATGCCATGATCTTCATTTTCTGAATGTTGAGCTTCAAGCCAACCTTTTCACTCTCCTCTTTCACTTTCATCAAGAGGCTTTTTAGTTCCTCTTCACTTTCTGCCATAAGGGTGGTGTCATCTGCATATCTGAGGTTATTGATATTTCTCCTGGCAATCTTGATTCCAGCTTGTGCTTCTTCCAGCCCAGCGTTCCTCATGACGTCCTCTGCATTTAAGTTAAATAAGCAGGGTGACAATATACAACCTTGATGTACTCCTTTTCCTATTTGGAACCAGTCTGCTGTTCCATGTCCAGTTCTGACTGTTGCTTC
This sequence comes from Moschus berezovskii, assembly GCF_049115385.1. NCBI lineage: Eukaryota > Metazoa > Chordata > Mammalia > Artiodactyla > Moschidae > Moschus > Moschus berezovskii. Next base: position 105,128,715 of record NC_142469.1, read on the forward strand.
CTGGCCTGCATATTTATACTTAGGAGGGTACAAATGGAGAAGAGGAAGGTAAAGCATCTGAGCTAGTTGATGAATCTGAGGCTCGGGCAGGTGCTACACCTGCAGCAAGCTCCTGAGGGCTCGCTAAGAGCAGGGCCTTTCCTATTCCTTCAAAGGGTCCTCCCCTCCCTCCATACCGGAGACACCTATTGCTCATTCGTATGTAATAAAAATACAGTGGAATGACAAGTATAGTTGCTGAGCTGAGAATACAGTAATATTCCATGTTCCTTGGGTACAAGGATGGAGTCAGTGCTAGAAATGGCTCTTCCTAGAAAGAGCCAAAAGTGGTGCCACAGGTTGAATGAAGGTGTCACCGCTAAGTTAAGATGCTGTCACAAAGGCTAATAAGAAGATTAAATGTATTAAAAAGAGGGCTGAGACTAATATAAATTTCCTTTCCCCAAAAGAATACCAAGCATTTGAGATATAAGAGGTTAAGTGAAGGGCAAAATAGATGGTCAGACTCATTTATAAGTGATTTACTTTTGAGGAGAGATTGTGAGAGATTACTTAACTTAGAATGAAGAGTAAAATATTCAAGGCAGTTTTACAGTAATTAATGAAAAAGTGGAAATGGATATTAAATTTCTAACTCATCAGCATCATGACCCAGACAAGAAAAAGAAGCCAGTTTTCACCTTTGCTGAGGAACTTCTTATGTAACAACTTCAGTTCAGTTCAGTCGCTCAGTGGTGTCCGACTCTCTGCGACCCCATGAATCACAGCACGCCAGGCCTCCCTGTCCATCACCAACTCCAGGAGTACACTCAAACTCATGTCCACAGAGTCGGTGATGCCATCCAGCCATCTCATTCTCTGTCGTCCCCTTCTCCTCCCGCCCCCAACCTTTCCCAGCATCAGAGTCTTTTCCAGTGATAACAACTTAGAGATCTTCATATACAGAGCTCATTATTAAACTCAGATTTTAAGAAGTTTTTCCAACTAACACAGTTGGGTAAGGTAACGAAAATGAATTTAAGTGAACAATCTACACAGTTGTATTCAATTTACTTTTGGAATACTGCTATGATAGGGTCTGTCAAAATTGTGATGCAAAAATTGGCAAAAAAATTATCAAAGGAAGGAAAACTATGTCTTCTCAGAGCTAAGCAGACCTCACTCATAAAGAGTTGTAAAAGAAAAAAATTAAACAGACTTAGCTAAAAATTTAAATCCTTTCTTTCTAAACACAAAGTACAACCACTATAGTCGAGTCACTTAAATCCCTTGTGGGTTAAGTCTCTTGTCTATAAAACAGAAACAAACATATAAATTTCTTTGATGACATTATTATTTCACACATTACATAACAATCTGTGAAAAGAGCACTGTAGCACAGAACTATGAGATTATGTTTGTAAAACAGGGCTTGCAGGAGGAAGTCTTGTCATTCTGCTGCTGCTGCTAAGTCGCTTCAGTCGTGTCCGACTCTGTGCGACCCCATAGATGGAAGCCCACCAGGCTCCCCCGTCCCTGGGATTCTCCAGGCAAGAACACTGGAGTGGGTTGCCATTTCTTTCTCCAATGCATGAAAGTGAAAAGTGAAAGTGAAGTTGCTCAGTCGTGTCCGACTCTTAGCAACCCCATGGACTGCAGCCCACCAGGCTCTTCCAACCATGGGATTTTCCAGGCAAGAGTACTGGAGTGGCATGTCATTCTACAAAGTCCTAAATTCTCTACAGATTTTAAAATGTGAAAGAATTAGCCTTAGATACTTTTAAATGGAAAGCAAAGTATATTAGAATAAAACATATGTCCCTACGACTCCAACACATCAAATCTGAATACATTTTATATAGCACATTGTCAATATCTTATCTACAGAAATTAAGAATCATAAAGATAACATATCCTCATTATGATACCTGTATTTTTTTTCACATGGTTTATTCTGTCATTTAGATAGTCCAAGTGTCCCTGAAGGAAGACATGTTACGATTAGAAATCCACTTCTAGGGCCAAGATCAAGCTCAAATCTGCATAACAATGTCTTAAGTGCTTTATCTCTCTTAATATCAGAGTCACAAGCTCTTAAGTTCATCTCTCCTTGTCTTTTAATAAACAGAATCCAACCTAGTTACTGAGGCCTCCCACCAGAATACTCTGACAGCTCTGACAGTAAAGAATCCGGCTGCAATGCGGGACAGCTGGGTTCGATCACTTGGTTGGAAAGATTCCCCTAGTGGAGGAAATGGCAACCCACTGCAGTATCCCTGCCTGGAAAATCCCAGGAACAGAGGAGCCTGGTGGGCTACAATCCACGGTGTCATAAAGAGTCAGATACATTTGAGCAACTTTCACTCTTCACTATCACTCAGAATGTCTCTGTTTATGCTTTCCCTCTCCCAGAGGGCAGCCCTTCTGAAGAGTTATCCTTCTTTTTCCACAAGCCCCATAAACTCTATGAACATAATGAAGGGTTTCCACCATCCAAATGGAAAGAGATACCAATTAAGCAAGTTATCCTATAAAGCAAAAAAAAGAAAAATGAAGCAAACTTCAGAAAAGCCATGCCAGCATATAATCTGCCACCAATACTCTGAAACCCTTAGAAACCTCCACTTACTTAAGTTTGAGTGGAGTTTTGTGGTTAAAGCTGACTGCGTATATACCTATCTGGACAGAGAACACAGAATACCATGTGCTTCCCTGGACATGCTTCCCTGTCCATCACCAGCTCCAGGAGCTTGCTCAAACTCATGTTCATTGAGTCAGTGATGCCATCCAACCATCTCATCCTCTGTTGTCCCCTTCTCCTCCTGCCCTCAATCTTTCCAAGCATCAGGGTCTTTTCCAGTGAATCAGTTCTTTGCATCAGGTGGCCAAAGTATCGGAGGTTCAGCTTCAGCATCAGTCCTTCCAATGAATATTCAGGACTGATGTATTTTAGGAATGACCGGTTTGATCTCACTGCAGTCCAAGAGTCTTTTCCAACACCACAGTTCAAAAGCATCAATTCTTCAGAGCTCAGCTTTCTGTATAATCCAACTCTCACATCCATACATGACTACTGCTTGACCTTACCCAACACCAAATGAATTCATTTCCCTCATGCGCCACACTTCTATCACTGGGTGGCTGTATCTAATTCTTCCATGTTCTTCACACTGAAAATTCTCTGACTCTATTTGTTGGTTCCGTCAATATTTACTCAAAGTCTCCCCCTAAATCAGGCAGAATACTGGCACTGGTGTACACAAAATTATTTTCAAACATCACAATTTGATTCTTCTCTTCATTCCACGGGAACCACACTGAGTATTTCATGAGCTTTACTATTAATTATCACCTCAAGCTTGTGATCTCAATATTAACGTCAATACCAGAGACAGAAGCTGGGTTTAGAGAGAGAAAGTAACTAACCCTATGTCATGTCAATGCAAAATGCAGAAGTCAAGACTCATATCCAGTTAGCCTGACTCTTTATCTGCAGAGTAACAAGACAGAATGTCATAATATAAGTTCAGTAAACAAAATACACAAAGATGTGAATTTGGGGGGATGTCGTAGGGTTTCCCTAGTGGCTCAAATGGTAAAGAATCTGCCTGCAATACAGGAGACCTGGATTCAATCCCTGGGTTGAAAAGATCCCCTGGAGAAGCCCACGGCAACCCACTCCAGTATTCTTGCCCAGAGAATTCCATGGTCAGAGGAGCCTGGTGGGCTCCGTCCATGAGAAAGCAAAGAGTCTGACAGGACTGCACGGCTAACACTTTCATAGTAACGCAGGTTATCACTCTGGTGATAAAAGCATTATAAGTAACTCAGATTTGATAATATCCTGACACCAGTATCTCAGAAGCTACTGCTTTCCAACAGTCAGCATGCTAAAAGAAGATGTTTCTGTTTCAGAAAGAAATTTACATATTCTGAGTAATGTAATCTGAGAAAACTACCACAATACTGTGTATTACATATTCTGAGGAATATAATCTGAGAAACTACCACAATACTGTGTATTACATATTCTGAGGAATATAATCTGTGAGAAACTACCACAGTACTGTGTATTACATATTCTGAGTAATGTAATCTGAGAGAAACTACCACAGTACTGTGTATTACATATTCTGAGGAATATAATCTGAGAGAAACTACCACAGTACTGTGTATTACATATTCTGAGGAATATAATCTGAGAAACTACCACAGTACTGTGTATTACATATTCTGAGGAATATAATCTGAGAAACTACCACAGTACTGTGTATTACATATTCTGAGGAATATAATCTGTGAGAAACTACCACAGTACTGTGTATTACATATTCTGAGGAATATAATCTGTGAGAAACTACCACAGTACTGTGTATTACATATTCTGAGGAATATAATCTGAGAGAAACTACCACAGTACTGTGTATTACATATTCTGAGGAATATAATCTGTGAGAAACTACCACAGTATTGTGTATTACATATTCTGAGGAATATAATCTGAGAAACTACCACAGTACTGTGTATTACATATTCTGAGTAATGTAATCTGAGAAACTACCACAGTACTGTGTATTACATACTCTGAGGAATATAATCTGTGAGAAACTACCACAATACTGTGTATTACATATTCTGAGAAATATAATCTGTGAGAAACTACCACAGTACTGTGTATTACATATTCTGAGGAATATAATCTGTGAGAAACTACCACAGTACTGTGTATTACATATTCTGAGGAATATAATCTGTGAGAAACTACCACAATACTGTGTATTACATATTCTGAGTAATGTAATCTGAGAGAAACTACCACAATACTGTGTATTACACATTCTGAGTAATGTAATCTGAGAGTAACTACCACAATACTGTGTGTTACATACTCTGAGGAATATAATCTGAGAGAAACTACCACAGTGTTCTGACTGTAAGAAGTCTGTTCACAGATGTCCATGGAGAGGGAAAGATATATATGATGAACAATGCTTTTCTTCTAGAATGTGAAATCTATGGACACTACTGATTACTGAATTACACAATCACCCATTACTGATTCGGGCTGGTTAGTGAGTGTTCTGCTGTCTCTGGGTAATCCTTTCCAATGTGATTATGAGTTAAAGGGGGTAAAGTCGTCAGGACTGGAAATCACCGTGAGGGGCTAGAGATTGAGTTTTAATATTAGAGCTTCTGCATATTAAATATCAAGAGGCAAACAGCGTTTTTAATCAAGTAAATGGATGACCCTTTTTCCCCCTGAACCAGGAAGAGAAGCTCTGTAAAAGTGAAAGTTTTTGAAAGGAAGTAAATAGGAGAAAGAGAAAGAATACAGTAAAACATACCTGAAATGTTAAAACTTGCAATTTAAAGAATGGCTCTTGATTTTTCAGAGTTCAGTTCAATTCAGTAAGCATTTGCTGAGTGCCTTATATATACAGGGTAGGCACTGTGGTAAAAAAGCTTGGTGAAACAACCAAGCACTTGATATCAGTGCTTTAGGGATCTAAGAGTTATACAAAAGGTAAATCACGCAGAGTGATCTATGCACTCAAGCAATCATGTCCCAGTGGAGGAAGTATGTGATTTAGTCATTCGCTATTTTAGTAAAGAGATACATTCAGATACAAACACAAAGTAAGCATACTTGAAGCATCCACTCAACTCTGAGGTTACGCCTGTCGCCAGCATAAAGACTAGCACTGCTTCTTGATCTGGTGGCAACTATCAGAAAAGGAAGCACAGCCTCCAAAACAAAAGGCAGCCCTTCCCCTTACAGACAGCAGCAAACCCATGACCTCTGTTACTTCCAGTGCTGCTGTTTAGTTGCTCAGTCACATCCAAATCTTGCGACCCCACGGACTGTAGCCCGCCAGCCTCCTCTGTCCATGACAAGAATACTGGAGTGGGTCACCATTTCCTTCTCCAGGGGATCTCCTGACTCAGGGATCAAACTTAGCATTTTGTGAATTGCAAGCGGATTTTTTACTACTTAGCCACCTGGGAAGCCATACCACTGATAATTAGAGTAAATACCACATTATATTATTTTCACACACAGAATAGATTAATCTGATCATTACTATAGATGCATAATATGTAAATAAATGTAAGCATAATGATTATCAGCCAGGTTATACTGATTTATCTTTAACGATTTCTAAACAAACCTCAATGACAATTACAAAAGGACCTGTCTTATAGAGAAGCATAGAAAGACAGCACCATTGAACAAAACGAAACACTTACTAACTTGAATCATCATGCAGAAAAAATGGGAGGAAGATTGCAATTATCCATGTTGCAAGGAGATTAAACATTTCTCTTTTAACTTGTGCTCTCAATACCACAAATAGAAACTTTCATACTTCCTCTAGAAAAAAAATTATGTAGCAAGATAAATTTTTTTGAGCTAAATGAGCTTTGCTGACAAAAAGACCAAGTGATATTCATCACTTGGAAAGCGAAGAAGACAATAATTGAAGGTGAAGGGATGGAAATTTCCATAGTAAAGCCAGTTTGATTGAAAGGTAATGCTCCCCACAGTAACAACAAAAAAAGTAAGCAGTATCAAACTGGTGTTGTTATAACAACCAGGTTTTCCAGGAAAATGGGCATTTCAGGACGCTCTCCAGAAAGACCAGGTGGTGCAGTGGTAAAGAATCCACCTGCCAATGAGGGAGATGCAAGAGACATGGGCTCCATCCCTGAGTCAGGAAGATCCCTTGGAGTAGGAAATGGCAACCCACTCCAGTATTCTTGCCTGGAAAATCCTATGGACAGAAGGCCCACAGTCCATCGATTAGGAGAGAGTCAGACATGATTGAGTACATATACACACATCCATACATCCATATTTATTTAATGGTGCACATGCGCTCATTAAAGAATGAACACAGCTCTAAGTCTTCCCAGATTCCCACAACAGCAAGGATATACACTAAAAGTAAACGTAAACGTGCAGTTATTACTGACATTTCCATTTGCATTTAATGCATTTAATATTTTCAATCATTACTAGTAACCTAGTGTTGTTACTCTTTTCATTTTCTTCTATTAAAACATGCCTGGTTGTTAAAAAAAAAAATCAGGAGACACAGCTTCAATTCCTGGGTGGGCAAGATCCCCTGGAGGAGGGCATGGCACCCCACTCCAGTATTCTTGCCTGGAGAGTCCCATGGACAGAGGAGCCTGGAGGACTACAGTTCATAGGGAAGCAGAGAATCGGACACAAGTAAGGCAACTGAGCACAGCATAGTATCTTGCATATACTAGGCATTAAAGAAATATTTTTAAAATTAGACCTACTTAGGGAGATTTTATTTATAAGGAATAACAACTCATTAAGGATGAAACAATTTGTGAATGAAATAACAAATAAACGTGTTAGCTACTTTCTGCCTTGATAAAGTCTTTATATAACAGTGTGTGTGTATGATCATCCCCAAAATTCCCAGATGGTTTTATTTTCACACAATTATTTTCCCTTTTTCTTATAATATTCTAAAATAACTGCTGATCAATCGACTAAAGGGAAAGTGAAAGTAACGATCTTTAATCCCAGCTTTAAATCAACTGTAATCCACCTGGAAAGTTAGCCACCGTTCTTTATTTATTAGAGAAGTGAATCAGTAAGATAGAAAAAAGTGGCTGTACAATATATTTCAAAGCCTCCAATGATCTTTCAGGCTTTCTTGCCTCTTTCCATCTGCATCTTCCATCCACCAGTCTTGATGGGGTTACAACCTAAATCAGTTTCCCTGAAGCACACACTGCAAAAACTCCCTGGCTCCAGTCTCAAAGAAGACTAAGGAAAACAATGAAACCACAATGAGAGCTGTAAGAAACACTGGCATAAGCTGCAGACGGATCAAGCTTTAATCATTGCTCTTGAGAACTTCAAGGCAGAGGCACCAGAGATCAAATTGCCAACATCCGCTGGAGAAAGCAAGAGAGTTCCAGAAAAACATCTATTCCTGCTTCATTGACTATGCCAAAGCCTTGGACTGTGTCGATCACAATAAACTGTGGAAAATTCTGAAAGAGATGGGAATCCCAGACCACCTGACCTGCCTCTTGAGAAACCTGTATGCAGGTCAGGAAGCAACAGTTAGAACTGGACATGGAACAACAGACTGGTTCCAAATAGGAAAAGGAGTACATCAAGGTTGTATATTGTCACCCTGCTTATTTAACTTATATGCAGAGTACATCATGAGGAACGCTGGGCTGGAAGAAGCACAAGCTGGAATCAAGATTGCTGGGAGAAATATCAATAACCTCAGATATGCAGATGACACCACCCTTATGGCAGAAAGTGAAGAGGAACTCAAAGGCCTCTTGATGAAAGTGAAAGAGGAGAGTGAAAAGTTTGGCTTAAAGCTCAACATTCACAAAACGAATATCATGGCATCTGGTCCCATCACTTCATGGGAAATAGACGGGGAAACAGTGGAAACAGTGTCAGACTTTATTTTTTTCGGCTCCAAAATCACTGCAGATGCTGATTGCAGCCATGATATTAAAAGACGCTTACTCCTTGGAAGGAAAGTTATGACCAACCTAGATAGCATATTAAAAAGCAGAGACATTACTTTGCCAACCAAGGTCCGTCTAGTTAAGGCTATGGTTTTTCCAGTGGTCATGTATGGATGTGAGAGTTGGACTGTGAAGAAGGCTGATCACCAAAGAATTGATGCTTTTGAACTGTGGTGCTGGAGAAGACTCTTGAGAGTCCCTTGGACAGCAAGGAGATCCAACCAGTCCATTCTAAAGGAGATCGATCCTGGGTGTTCATTGAAAGGACTGATGCTAAAGCTGCAATACTTTGGCCACCTCATGCGACGAGTTGACTCACTGGAAAAGACTCTGATGCTGGGAGGGATTGGGGGTGGGAGGAGACGGGGACGACAGAGAGTGAGATGGCTGGATGGCATCACCGACTCGATGGACATGAGTTTGAGTGAACTCCGGGTGTTGGTGATGGACAGGGAGGCCTGGCGTGCTATGATTCTTGGGGTCGCTAAGAGTCGGACACGACTGAGCGACTGAACTGAACTGAACTGAATGAGTGAATCAGCAACAAAAAGCAACACTGAGATCCACATGCACTCACAAGTACACTGTGCCCTTGGGACACACAAGAGATGGATGACAATCATTCTGGCCGCACGGGAATGGTCAGCTCTTTGCATGACCTTCTCCATAGCTCACAAAAACTAGCCTCTCAACTCAGGAGCTGTACTAGCTCCAAAGTCACCAGATTTGACAGTATCTTAGAAGCAGTAATCTGCTTCTAAGGGGACTCTGAATTGAGTACAGGCCAGACTCTGAAGGATGAGGCCCTTACGTCAGACTGTATGCTAAAAAGTAAACCAACCAGATCCAAATGGTTCTTGGGAAATCATTACAAATGGCAACGGACAAAGAGAGGTAAACAAAACTGGAATTATACCTGTAGAATTATGCAATTTAAAAAGTGTTAATGTAAGGATACAAACGACACAAAGGGAACATTTTATTGGATTCCAGTTTATCTCTTCTACGTATTCTAAAATCTTAACTATAAAATCTTAACTATAAAATATGGGCTTTTCTTTCTTCACAATCAGTAAGATAGGAGTGGGGCTTCCCTGGTAGCTCAGCTAGCAAAGAAAACACCTGCAATGCAGGAGGTCTGGGTTTGATCCCTGGGTTGGGAAGATCCCCTGGAAAAGGGAAAGGCTACACACTCCAGTATTCTGGCCTGGAGAATTCCATGGACTGTATAGTCCATGGGGTTGCAAAAAGTCGGACACAACTGAGCTACTTTCACTTTCACTTTCAAGATGGAACCGAGTAGTTTACTTTGAGGAACTTAGTACCTTGAGGATTTAGGTTAAAATTTAGTTAAACTAATCTAGCTGCAAAATATTTCCTCAATGAAGGATAACAATTTTGATAATTGCACAGCAAATGCAAACTGCATAAGTACTAGGTCCTCTTGCAGTAATAATCAAAATTAGTGATTTTTGATTCACATTCTAATTAAGATCTAGTGAACTGCTAGAAAGAAATTGTTTTAGTGATGTGCAAAGAAAAATAAAGCATGATAAGAGAAAGATGAAATTCCAAAAATAGCAAACATTTGTTTAAAAGCTGACATTTTTATCCATGTATTCATTAAACATATTTTATGAATAGTTGTTACAGGAATACGTCTTCTGACAACTACTTGAGATTCTGCTCTGTGATGATTATTTGGTTCATTGTTCATTTTTCGACTCCTCTGAGGCTTTTACAGTTGGGTGATATACTGACTTGTGGTGCGATCCACCCATAAGCATTTTGTCCCAATAGAGATAGCCTTTGAAAGTTTAAGGGACTGATCATCATCTGCCTATCTACTCATCATGGGCCTGTTTCCATCTTCATGGACTAAAGCAGGTGCACCAAAAAAAAAAAATGTATGATTTACTTTCTGTACTGGACATTTAGTTACATGATACAGAAATAAAACCAACCAAATACATTGCTTCCCTTCAACCTTATCTCAACAGTTTTTTTGAAAAATGAAGCAAATTAAAGGGGAAAAAAAAACATTCAGAAGGAGTAAAACACTGAAAAAAATTCAACATGATAAAAATTTTTGAGTATTATAAGAATATTAATGTATGAATGGTAAGAGCTCTCTAAGAGAATGAGATACAACACAATCTCAGAAGCTATGTAAAGAAAGTTTACAAGTAGCGAACACATCAACATTACAGAACCCCCAGGACACAAACTCTAAACTCTCTGTACCGTGGGGGACACATGATGCAGGGCCAATTCTGGAAGGATGCCAAGAAGTACAGCAAGGAGCCTGAGGAGGGGAAGTGTGCTAGATGGCATCTCAGCATACAGGGAGATCTACCAAATTCTGAATGTCAAAAACAAGTGCATACGAAATGGAAAAGAGGTTTAATTATGAAGTACTAGAGAACAGTGCAGGAATACAGAGGTCAAGTCAGAAAGGCCCAGAGCCCAGCTCAACCAGCCAAGCCTCCTATGGGCAATTGCATGCCAAAATGATATGATACTCACTATCATTCATTTAAAAAATAAATGAACAAGAGTTCCAGTTAATAACTGGAAATGTCATACCCTCCCTCTTTTGCTTTAAAGGATACTGCTATTGAATTTTTATTCTAATACAATATATTTTTATGCTTCAAAGTCTTATTGATCATGCTGCATACTCTATACAACAAAAAGCGTATGATCTCCATGGCAACCAAATTCCATAGACTATTCCACTAACTAGACTAGTTAGGGGAATTCAGTAAGCATAAAATGAACATGTCATTCAAGTTCACTTATTTAGTTACAAAATGCCCACATCTCATATTTTCACTATGAAATTTGTTCTAAAGAATATAGCAGCCCAAGCCTGAAATGTAACTGAACATTACTGAGGTTACAAGTATGACATATTTTAGACATTACGTGAAAATACTTTCCTATGCTTTTAGGATAATCTTGTTGAATATTTAATGTCCTAGAAATTGTTCTTAGTTTTTGAAGACTCTTTCAGAAAAGTGCATGGCATATAATTGCAATATATCCCACAACAACTCTAAAAATTTGCTGATAATTAAACTGTCCTAAAAAATGTTTTAGGATATGGTAAAAAATTTTAAAACATGAAAATAATTTGATTTTTTTTCTCTTAGGGTTTAACTCTAAATTAAATTGTGGAATTATGCTTTTTATATGTTTGATGCTGTTCTATTTGAATAATTTTAAAGTATCAAATTGAAATAAAAAATTTTTAAAATTTTTATTTTTATTGGAGTATAGTCATGTCAGTTTCAGGTATACAGTAAATTGATTCAGTTACACATATACATGTACCTATTTTTTTCAAGTTCTTTCCCCATTTAAGTTATTATACACACTACTACATTTGAAATAGAATGGATATTTTTAATGCCAATCAAAAAGTAAATAAAAATCATCTTAAAAAAAATCAAAGGAGGGAGTTAAGGTTGGACATTTGCTCATATCTATAGCAGACTTCTAATAATACTTATTAACTCACTTTAAAGGAATAGGTTGATTTGAATAACAGCTATTAGTTTTAACAAATAAAAACATATTAGATTTTTATTTCATAGTAAAGAACGTAGGCTCATTCATCAATGTTTATCTAGTAATGCCATAATTAACTCCTGTCACTGTTCAGTTGCCCAGTCATGTATGAATTTTTGTGACCCCATGGACTGCAGCATGCCAGGCCTCCCTTCCCTCACCATCTCCCAAAGTTTGCCCAAGTTCATGCCCATTGCATCAGTGATAATATGTCTAATGTTGAGTCTAATACGTCTAATATTATCTAATAAAATTAGATAATACGTCTAATTTTTAAATTAATACAAAATACATTATTTATGATAAATCTATTTAGAAACTAAGGTACATAGGGGAAGGGGATTTGTGTTGCCTAGTACTGCTAGAATAATGAAACAATACCATAACACAAATATATCAATAACTCAAGAGGTCGCAACAAAAGGTAAAAATTTCACATATAAAGATTTTAAACAACTTATAGAATTCTAAATGTTCTAACTTATAAAAACCAATCCTTCCCCATGAAACAGTCAAAGCCACAGGAGAATGATTGAATTACCATTTTTTCTTCTTCTTCCTTGTATTTCCACAAGTAATTCAATTACTTATGTTTCACAATTATACTTCAATATTTCAAAGGCAGACAGCAAATATAAAATATTTTGTTATTATTTTTCATGCTAATCATGTTTATTGAAAGGTAATGATTAGTAAAATATAGTACTTCCTACTTTATATTTATCATAAGAAGTAGATCAACATAATGGTCCAGACACTTCCATAAAGTGTGGAACACACAAACTCAGGAGGGAAAAAAAGGAATATCTTCATAGACAACAAAGTAGAGCAATTATCTTCTCTTGAATAAGTCATTCTTTATACAAACTAAAGCAGAAAACTGTATGAACAATGTTGATACTGATATCATGAATTTTCTACAATAAAAGACAATTTGCTGCTGTTGCTGCTGCTAAGTCGCTTCAGTAGAGTCTGACTCTATGCGACCCCAGACGGCAGCCCACCAGGCTCTCCCCATTCTAAAGGAGATCAGTCCTGGGTGTTCATTGGAAGGACTGATGCTAAAGCTGAAACTCCAATACTTTGGCCACCTCATGCAACGAGCTGACTCACTGGAAAAGACTCTGATGCTGAGAAGGATTGGGGGCGGGAGGAGAAGGGGACGACAGAGAATGAGATGGCTGGATGGCATCACCGACTCGATGGACATGAGTTTGAGTGAACTCCGGAAGTTGGTGATGGACAGGGAGGCCTGATTCATGGGGTCACAAAGAGTCGGACAGGACTGAGTGACTGAACTGAACTGAACTGAATGTATCCTGCCTGAGGACAGTCTCTGGATTAAACCTTCTGGCTAATCCTGTTATCTTAAAATGTAAATTATGGGAGTAAGTCTGGTCTTTACAAGGATTATGTAACAATGTATCCTGCCTGAGGACAGTCTCTGGATTAAACCTTCTGGCTACTTCTGTTATCTTAAAATGTAAATTATGGGAGTAGGTCTGGTGAGGTCTTTACAACCTCCAGACATTCTTTGGATTCATTGGAGAGTATATAACTCCATTGCTAACACTAGCAAGGGGGTACTCTTTCTACCCCTTTCTGATGTCTATGTCAGAGCTTTCTCTATCTCCTTTATACTTTAATAAAACTTTATTACACAAAAGCTCTGAGCAATCAAGCCTCGTCTCTGGCCCCAGATTGAATTCTTCTCCTTCGTAGGCCAAGGTTCCTGGCGTCTTTGCATGGTTCAGCAACAACCTTTCACTACCATAACACGGTTAATCAACTATTCTCCAATACAAAACAAAAAGTTAAAAAAAAAAGGAAAAGTTGGTAGACCCCTTCAATAAGTGAAACTGGAAAATAACACCTAATATATTCTCTTTTATAAACTTTATTGAAAGGATAAAAATGAACACTCAGTGAAATCACAAAAGAAGAGGAAAGGCCTAAAAACACCCCAAAGTTACATCCACCCCAAGTCTTCTTTACTCTCCGAAGCACAAAATTCAAGAGCTGCAGAGACGGGAGCACACTGGGCACCACCGCCTTGTGACGTCAGCGGATGGAAAGGCGGCACTTTTCTGAAAGCGATCCTAGGGAGGCTGGGGAACCCGAGACAAGCATTTAAGGGAGATCTGCCAGTCCCCACATAAAGGCCCGGAATTAAGAGGAGAGAGGTATCAGAGAGTGCTTCATGAGGTACTTAAAAGCGCAGATCCTTAACGCCTCGAAGATTCCAAGCAGAGGCTCCCACAGGCTGTGCTGCAGAGTCACTAAGGAATCCACACCTCCTCCTGAGATCCGGCAGACAGGTGTCAGGGTGACAGGTGACTAGAGAACCGCCAGCTCTGAACCTGTCGCAGCCAGGCCTGTGCTCAGAGTAACCTTCTCTCTTAACAGGACGTTTTCAGTGCCGCTCCATGAACAGAGAGAACGCCCGCTTTAATATATTAGGGGCACGAGATGGCAAATCGGTCTTCATTTCCACCTCAGAAAGAATCGCCGGGCACGGTTTCAGCTGCACCCCAGCCGGCTCTTCCCGCATGATCCCCAAGGCACTAGTGGTAATTCTCATTTATCTCACAGCCTGTACAGAGCAGAGCCCATCCAAGGAGAATACCCTACTTTCCTGCAGCCCCTGCCACCCGCCTCCCGTCCCCCAATTCTTCAGTTTGCCTTCCAGGGCCAACCTAGTGTGAAGTACAAAATACTGATTGGGAAGGTGCTCCAGAACCCTGAAGAGCCAGTCAAATTACCATCTGCCCCGTCTTTTCTTATCTCCCAGCCTACAGAAGTAAACACAATCTATCAGTAAATGTTGGAGCATAGTTCTGGCAATTAAGGGAGTAAAACCTTCCCAGGTTACATGCATGCAAAGTCTCCGGTGTGCAAGCTCCTGTAATACAGACACTGTCCCCGCAGGCCCAACTTCTCCCTCTCCTTGTTCACCGAGACTCTGCGATTCATTTTCACCTCCGACAGCAAAATCCCCAGGACAAGATTGTCAAAGAAAGGATTATCTTTCAGATCAATGCTGAAATCGATTGCAAACCCCAGTATTTATCAGCCTGCGGCAAAACTGCAACTGGTTAGGAAACATGTCTTCTCTCTCAAACGCATGTTCAGCACGTGCAGCGAGGCAACATTTCACCTTATTCTCCACAAATATAACAGCCTGACTTTTCCCCCAGAGATGCACAGTCCTAAAATATACATCACTGGCCAAAGTGATCTTTCCAATATCCTCTTATAGGTGAGGCAAAATCCTTCGGTTTCAGCTTAATATATTTATAATACATGAGGTACAGGTTATTTTTCAGTTAAATTTTCTAGCACTAAAAATGGAGGCTAAAATATAGACCAAAATGGCAACAAGGCCAATGGGAATAGGGCAAGATTAGCTAACATATTTCCACCCTACTTCCTGATAGATTTTTCTTCTCCCACATCTCCCCGTCCCCAAGTAACTGCTGCTGCTGCTGCTGCGTCACTTCAGTCGTGTCAGACTCTGTGTGACCGCATAGACAGAAGCCCACCAGGGTCCCCCATCCCTGGGATTCTCCAGGCAAGAACACTGGAGTGGGTTGCCATTTCCTTCTCCAATGTGTGAAAGTGAAAAGTGAAAGTGAAGTCTCTCAGTCGTGTCTGACCCTTAGCGACCCCATGGACTGCAGTCTACCAGGCTCCTCCATCCATGGGATTTTCTAGGCAAGAGTACAGGAGTGGCTTGCCATTGCCTTCTCTCCCAAGTAACTGTTTTATGCCAAAACTCAAGCGAGAATTTACTAAGATTATGGACAACTTGACTGACCAACATGTTACATCAGCCATATAATAGCAATGGAATTTTATCAGGGAGGTTTTTTAGGGCCAGAAAACCTAGGCTTTCAATTCTTTGGTATAATTAAATAAAGTTAAAACTAGAACTTACCTCAGGAATTCAAAACATTCTTACTAAGAAGTCCAGATACTGATGTAAATGATACAATTGATTTACAACAGGTGGATGCAATTAATTTTTTAAAAATTACGATAGGGCTTCCCTGAGGGCTCAGTGGTAAAGAATCAGCCTGCCACTGCCGGAGACAGGGGTTCAATCCCTGATTCAGGAAGATTCCACGTGTCACGGAGCGACTAAGCCCATGCGCCTCAACTACTGAGCCTCTGCGCTAGAGTACAGGAGCCGCAACTACTGCAGCCTGCTTGCCTAGGGTGTGGGCTCAGTAACAAGAGAAGCCTCTGCAATGAGAAGCCCGAGCGCCACAACTAGAGAGTAGTCTGACTGTCAACAAAGAGCCAGCACCGTCATAAACAAATAAACAAACAAATACAATTTTTAAAAGTTAGACTTTAAAAAAAAAAAAAAACCAATAAATCATGAGAGCCAGAAAGTACCTTAAAGAAACAAGGTAATAAAAAAAAGACACTTTGGGGCAAGAAATACACTTAAAAACAGACCGATATGGAGTACTAAAGCAATGATTTATTATACTCAAACAGCAAATAAGCATCTAGAAAGAAAACAAAATGTCAAAATGATATATTCATATCACACTGCCTCACACAAAAATTCTGCAATGTCTAGACACTTCAAGTTTCTTAAACCAGAAAGAAAGATTGACCAAGACTTGCCGAAGGCTTCTACTTTAAATATTCATATTTAAACCAATTACTTAGACTCTAAAATGTATTGTCTCATAAAATATGATACATGTAGTGACAAAAATTTTATGTAATTGAAATGCCACTGAATTAAAATGCACAGATTCAAAGTTTATAGTGAATGTTTTAGATTTCAAGGCCAACCAGCAAAACCTTTTATCCAAGATGAGATTGGCACTTAGAAAGATCAATTAGATGACAACGAACAAGAAGTTTGCAAAAGAATCAGAACTGATGTGGATAAACCACTGGCAGATTAATCAGTGTATCATCTTCTCACTGAAGTAGGTCAGACAGAAAAAAGATGTTTGACTGGACTAGGGGTGGTTATGTGTAAAATGGAGACTCAGAGACGAAATGTAAAATCAAGACTCAATGGTAGATTTGATACTAAAGATAAGTTGCAGGGCAGATTCCAGGTAAATGGCCCAACAGTACAGCCATCTGAAACAGAGATGCTGTTAGAGAACCCAACTTGGAAGTGGGAGGGTGGGAGCGAGTCTTGAATTTAGACACGTGGGGTGTGAGCTGTCTGAGATGTTGTAAGTATAGAAAGTCATAAAGGTAAATGGATATATGGGTCCAGAGTACAAAGAAGCAGAAATCTGGAGTAGAAAAGTCACCGATGCCATGTCCTGGCCGAGGTGTGAGTTTTCCGGCAGTGTTAATCGTCACGTTTGGACAAGGCCCCCAACAGATGAAGGACCTCAGAGAAGCGCCAGCACTGACTTCAGACTAGGAAGACAAGCCGAGAATCCAGCAGACTCTGCTGGCTCTGCCGGAGTCTGCAAGGAAGAGTGGTTTAAAACACACGGGCGATCAGGAAAGGGGGGATCCAGCACTCTGGCAATACGATCAGCAGGGTGAAAGCCAGGTACACAGTGAAGGTGGTTCCACCGTTTCCTAGGAGGGGGTGAGCCATGGCCTTGCTTCCCTCGCGTGAGGCTTTCTCCCTGATACAACCTGAGCAGTGAGGATACTGTGGAGAAACAGCAGCGAGGCTGAAAGAGTGGACATCTTGACATATTTCAGGCTGGGAACTGATGCTAGTTCTGCACCCACCATCTCAGAGAAAAAGTGAAAGCTGGGAAGATATGAAAGGCAATCTAATCAAACACCTTTAGTTTAATGAACCTTTGTTAAGATCAAGCTCCTGGAGTTTGATTTCACAGGGTCATGAGGTCATGATTCCTGGTGACGTGTGGCAGAAGCCAACACAATATTTTAGAGTGATTGTCCTCCAATAATTGTATTTTGTTCTATACTTGTCAATAGTGTACAATTATAATCTTTGGTAATTATTAGTTACTCAAAACAGTTACATTTTAAGTGAACTGTCATCACCAACAGAATATACTTAGATGTGTTCTTTCTATAAAACTTTCTAAATAAATGAAGTTTTACTAAATAAATAAATAAATTAGCCAATAAATCCTTCAAAAAAAATAATAAATAGAGCTCCCCAGATCACGTGTTTTGGATATTCACTTGTCCCTGGCTTTGCCTTACACTGGTATCCTTAAGTCGCATCTGATTCTGTGTGATCACACAGACGGCAGCCCACCAGGCTCCTCTGTCCCTGGGATTCTCCAGGCAAGAATACTGGAGTGGGCTGCCATTTCCTTCTCCAGTCCTTATACTAGACTTGAAGAACTAGCCCGTGAAATAATAATAATAGCAATAATAATAATAATACAATGGGAGCAGAAATAAAATAAATGTTCTGCAAATAATAACCTATTTATTCCTTACAACAACCCTGTGACGTAGGCCCTACTGCTATCTCCACTTAGTCACCACACAGAGGAGACAAAGAGAAGTCAAGTCTCCCACGATCAGAGAGATGGCTAGTGGCAGAGGCAGGGTCTGAATGCAGGCAACTTGCTCGGGAATCCAGGTGCTTAACCGTGATGAAACACAGTTCTCTCATATGCAGGAATCCATTTAAAAATAAAAATTGCTCGAGCACTCTCACTCACTAATAAGGTTATAATGAGTGTGCTACTATGCTATTTACACATCATTATTTCAAAAATGGAAGCAATCGCATCCTGCTATAATTCCTCAGTAGGTTCACAGATTTTAGAATATTAACAAGTAACTTTAAGCTATAAAACAATTTATACATAAATGAAGGATGTCCTGTGGTATAATAGTAACCATAGCAACAGAGTAAGATGAGTTTGCAAAGTGAAAAGTATCCTAAGGTACTGATGCCCTCAGAAAAGCTTTCTCTCCATTTACAATAAGGACACGACCAGTAGCAGCAAAATAACAGTACATTTTCATAGTGGAGTATATTACAATCTAGATTAGCAATATTATATGTTAACATTCTTATTTCCAAAAGGAAATAAAAGGACTATACTAAAATCTGTCCAATTTGTATCTCAATAATAGGAATGCTTAATTCATTCAAGATTTTATACTAAATCTTGAATAAGGTAACATTTTATATAAACCATGATATATACAAACATTCAATTTGAAAAATATACAATCAGAATAAAGTTTTAATAATGCCATAGCATACTATATTTACAAAGGGTAGATGAATATTTTGTGGAGTAGTCATATTCTATCCCCTAAGAAACAGATCTTTTTTTTTTAAAGAAATCAAAACTTGTAAAGACTAGGAATCATTTGGAGAAATAATGAGGTAAATCCCTTTCTAATATCTATTGGCAAAAGAACTATAAGGTTACTTAAGTAAATAAATATCATTTAAAGACCACTAATACCCACTCCAGTATTCTTGCCTGGAGAATCCCATGGACGGAGAAGCCTGGTAGGCTACAGTCCACGGGGTCGCAAAGAGTCGGACACGACTGTGCGACTGAACGGAACGGAACGGAACGGAATACTATATAATGGGTTTCCCTGGTGGATCAGATGGTAAAGAATCGGGCAATTCTTTCTCCCGGGCAATGCGGGAGACCCGGGTTCAATTCCTGGGTAGGGAAGATCCCCTGGAGAAGGAATGGCTACCCACTCCAGGATTCTTGCCTGGAAAAATCCATGGACAGAGGAGCCTTCGGGATATACAGTCCATGGGGTTGCAAAGAGTCGGACACGACTGAGTGATGAACGCACACACAAACACAGTGTTGCATATACAATTAATAAAGAAAGAAAGAAAATACTAAAGGAAGGCTTCCTTCAGCTACAGATTTGGTGTAACCCTGTTCACTTCAGTGTGCATCAATGACAAATTAAAGCAAGTTGTTGCTTTTCCAATATTTGGATAACAGAATAAGAATACAAAATTCAGAGTTTGGTACAATGTGCTAATATTCTCAAGACAAAGTTTAATAGAAACTGTGTGAGTTTCAAAACAATTTTATATGTCTGAGAACTAAGGAGACTATGTATTAACTTACAACAGCTTTCACATAAATCCACAGTGTATGATGATCAAAAGGTCAATCTTCTCTTAGGACAGGAGTGCTGTATAACACGGAATAAATGAGTGGTCCTGTGCTATTACAGCACACCTCAGATTCTACGGGGTGCATTTCAGGGGCAAACGGACTGAAAGATTTTAGAGAAAAAGAGCTGGGCTGCTGATGAAGCGTTAAAATCACTTCGTATGAGGAACATGTCACAATGAGGGAAGTTTCCCAAGCTCAGGGACCTTACCTTACTTCGTCACCAACACCCAGCACACAGTAGGTGCAGAGTAAGTGTTTGTTGTACAAGTGAACAAACTAATGTATATAAACGTGCAGAAAAGAGTGAGACAAGGTTGAGAAGCCTCAAATATTTGAACGTGTATTTCAAGGATATGAGTTACTCGATTTGGCCTCCAGAGGAGAACCAGGACTAGAGTTTGGAAGTCACGGGAAAACAAATTACTTCCCAAAAGAAGACTGTTGTGCTATTGGGATGCCCAAGTTTTTCTCCTGCCTGGATGGACCAAGCCAGATGCAGGTTCTGATGTGTTGAAAATGGGGTAAGCAGCGTCCTGATGCATGGGACCCCCAGAGGCACAGGACTGCCCCAGAGTCCTGCCTTATGTGATGAAGTTCAGTTTGGTTCAAGGCACTAGTGTTTCTAAATGCTCCCTAAATGGAAAACTATGGATCATTAGTATAATTTCTTGTAGGGTCATTAGTATGAGCTTCCTGGTGCTCTTTGGGGAGGGTGGGCAAGGGAACTCCTGGAGATACAAAGATGGGCCACACCTGTTCCTGGGCACAGATGAACCACCATGCTGTGAAGACACTTTAATGTGTGTGTGTGTGTCTGTGTGTGCTCAGTTCCTCAGTCGTGCCCGACTCTTGCACCCCCATGGACTGCAGCCCACTAGGCTCCTCTGGCCACGGAATTTTCCAGGCAAGAATACTGAAGCAGGTTGCCATTTCCTCCTCCAGTGAATCTTCCCAACCCAGGGATCAAACCCACATCTCCGCATCTCCTGCATTGGCAGATTCTTTACCACCGAGCCATCTGAGAAGCCCCAGACACTTTTACATCACTCGATAATTAAATTGAGGTTTGCATGTAGTCTCCTCCCTCTGAACTATAACCTCCGGAAAGTAAAATGCTTAAGATTCCTTCTAACCCTGAAAGTTTATTACTATCTAAATATAGATTATAGAGGCTAGGAGCAATACTAAGAAAACATCATTTAATCCTGGCATTTAGCCTAAGAAGGAGGCACTATTATTATTTCCATTTTATAGACTAAGAAAAAGCCATTTGGAAATACAAAAAAACTCGCCTAAGATCTGACATTCTGCAGAGTTAGAAGTAAAGCTCATTATATCGGTCTCCAAAGTCAAGGTCCAAGCATCGACATTAAATTAAGAGAGATACTGAAAGAGAGAGAGGGAATCAGCGGAGACTAATTGAAACAATAAGTAAATCTGCGTTTCGGGGAAGACAGGGTAAGACTCAATTATTAATTTAAGGGAATTTGAATAAGATCCAATGAGATCAATTTCAGTCCCGTATCACATTACATTCAATTTGACTTATCTCATTGACAAACTAGATTTTTTTATAGTAATTCTGGAAAGTCGCTTTTACTATGTTTCAAACCGTCTCCTCATAGTCAGGCACAGGATTAGTAGTTTATCAGTAAAATGATCTGTCGTGTATACACAAGATTAGGAAACTCTTGTTGCTGTTTACTGGATATTATCACTGAATCTTGATGAAAATAACTGATTCCTACAACAACTGCCTCTGTAATATCTCTACCAACAATTAGAATCCTTGAGCTTTTAAAGACACATAAAAAGAACTCCTCTAAGCAAAAAATGAGAAGATATAATCTTTCCTTAGAAGATGTGTCATTGAGAAAAACAAAAGCTAAAGAAAGAGCCTTAGACATCAAAATGTAAGATGACCAAGGGTGAGGATTTGATTAAAGAAATGCTGCATGTAACAGAACTAAAAATATCATCTAACTAACTATTAGAGTCATTATCTGAGAAAAAAATCACTGTGTATTATTTAGCTTGTTCTACTGAAGAGTCACTAACAGAAAGTTCAAGATCTTAAAAAAAATACATAGCAATTATTGTGGAGGTTCAGGAGAGAGCGTAGATAATATAAAGAAACAAATAGAAAAATGTCCTTGGGTTCAGCGGTGTCACGAAGAGGAAAAAACAAAAATATTCCAAAATTCATATTGTATGTATCGTAAAATACTTCTTGCATTTCAATATATATCTATGGGACATCTGAGTGTCAAAACATCACGTCCGTATTACTTCTTCATCTTCTCCTATGGTAATTATTTCAATCACAGTTTAACACTCCCTAAACACCTAAGATGGGCTTACCTGATAGCTCAGTTGGTAAAGAATCCACCCACAATGCAGGAAACCCCGGTTTGATTCCTGGGTCAGGAAGATCCCTTGGAGAGGGGATAGACTACCTACTCCACTATCCTTGGGCTTCCCTGGTGGTTCAGATGGTAAAGATTCTTCCCACAATGCGAGATTTAGGTTCGATTCCTGGGTTGGGAAGATCCCCAGGCGGACGGCATGGCAACCCACTCCAGTATTATTGCCTGGAGTATCTCCGTTGACGAGGAGCATGACGGGCTGCAGTCCATAGGGTCACAGAGTCGGACACGACTGAGCAACTAAGCATGCACACATGCAAACACCTAAGATATATCTGAATTTTATACTTAACTAAGCAGCCTGACAATTTCAGAGTAAGGTGAGTCACCTGAGTCATGGACACTAATGAGATGGTGGTGGCAATGACATGGTTGAAAGTGGAAAGTCATGGAAACATATCACTCAAAAAGGTAGAAAGAAGACTGACCAGGATGCACACAGAACTAGCTCTTGCACTCCTTTCCAAGTGTATTGAGGGAATTCTAAACTAATGTGATGATGAAAGCAAAATAGTGACTTCAGTTCCTGACTGACTTGTTGTCATAGCCACAAGTGCAAACTCAGGCCAAGGGTCACATTTTATGCTTTACTAACCATTTTTGTTTCTCTTTTAGAAATATTTTAATGGTCTTTGTAAAATGCTTTATATCATACATGATTATACATATAGGTACTTTAATATATGAGTAAATAAAATTTAAAAATCTCTAGAACCATGAATATATTTAAGATATGCCTTTAAATTTGTCTTTATTCATCAAATATGTAAATGTTTAGTTCAGTTCAGTCACTTAGTCATGTCCGACTCTGCAACCCCATGAATTGTAGCACGTCAGGCCTCCCTGTCCATCACCAACCCTGGAGTTCACCCAAACTCATATGCATTGAGTTGGTGATGCCATCCAGCCATCTCATCTTCTGTCATCCCCTTCTCCTTCTGCCCCCAATCCCTCCCAGCATCAGAGTCTTTTCCAATGAGTCAACTCGTCGCAAGAGGTGGCCAAAGTAGTGGAGTTTCAGCTTTAGCATCAGTCCTTCCAATGAACACCCAGGACTGATCTCCTTTAGGATGGACTGGTTGAATCTCCTTGCTGTCCAAGGGACTCTCAAGAGTCTTCTCCAACACCACAGTTCAACAGCATCAATTCTTTGCCGCTCAGCTTTCTTCACAGTACAACTCTCACATCCATACATGACCACTGGAAAAACCATAGCCTTTACTAGACGGACCTTTGTTGGCAAAGTAATGTCTCTGCTTTTTAATATGCTGTCTAGGTTTGTCATAACTTTCCTTCCAAGGAGTAAGCGTCTTTTAATTTCATGGCGCAGTCAGCATATGCAGTGATTTTGGAGCCCCAAAAAAATAAAGTCTGACACTGTTTCCACTGTTTCCCCATCTATTTCCCATGAAGTGATGGGACCAGATGCCATGATCTTCGTTTTCTGAATGTTGAGCTTTAAGCCAACTTTTTCACTCTCCTCTTTCACTTTCATCAAGAGGCTTTTTAGTTCCTCTTCACTTTTTGCCATAATGTACATAAATTTTTTAAAAATATATTTTTAAGGATGATCTCTAGTTTAATAGCAGAAGGGGAAATCTTGTCTACACCAACTGAATGCTCATGAAGGGAAGTTGTTGTTCAGTTGCTGTATTTTCTGATTCTTTGTGACCCCATGAACTGCAACACACCAGGCCTCCCTGTCCCTCACCATCTCCCAGAGTTTGCCCAAGTTCATGTCCACTGAGTTGGTGATGCTATCCAACCATCTCTGCCTCCCTCTTCTCCTTTTGCCTTCAGTGTTGAAGGGAAGGTTAGACACTAAACTTTATTGGGAGAAAACATGTATCTGAGCTTTGAATATCAAGTTTTGAATCTACAAAGACAATTCATCTATTTTAGACTTGTGAACTGTGACTGATGAAATCTCAAGCCGGTATTCAAAAAAACCAAAAGATACCTAGCATAAAAGAGTCATATAGATGTTTCAGATGGTTCTGCTATTGTTTGTACAAAGAGAAAAGCAAATGAACTCAGTGAAGATTATAGGCAACGCTCCACAAAAGTAATTAACAATTATTCTGTGTCTACTCCATTTCTATGCAATGAGAATATAGTCAAGATGTGTCCTGGCTTTTTGCTTTAGTCTCACCAATTAACCGACAATAGTCAGATATAATGGTAATTAGACACCTCAGCTGGAAAAAGATCATTATGTCCTAATGAGATGATTAAAAACAACAAAAAGTATGCTTCTTGCAAAGTATTAGCATGTTCTTCAAGTAACAATAGTATAATTTGTCTCCAAGTTTATTGTGCTTTGTCGGCCCATATAAAAGAAATTCTCCAACCAAAATATGCCTTAGAAAGTTACATAACCTAAACATAAAATAACAATTTTAATGAACCATCTGTACATTTGAGATATTAATACATTTGAGAACATTTACTAATGCTACCCTGATCTGAAAAGTCATAATTGCCACATTAAAGTTTTAATCTTACACTGGGGCACGTAACATTCCAAGAATTTCAGATCCCATACTGTTATGTAGTTTAGTCCACCTTCCGATATTCGGTTTACTCAATTCAATTTCCCATTAGATGGAAGGCCAAATATAGATTTAACTATGAACACCCCTGGCAGGAATATACCAATGCGGAGAGCTGGAGATAATGTAGAAGGTATCTGAGAAGTACACACCCCACCCAGCCAAGGTCAAAGGTTTCCTCGGAAATCCTCCTTTGGGTTGGAGTTTTATTAATTGAAAGCAGGTCATGCTTTAGTTGATCGCATAAGTCATCTAGAAAGGATAGTAACTAACATCTCCCTGCATGACATCCTGAACTAATTATTCAGTATTCTGGCATAATATTGGGCTTGGAGGAACTAGAAAACACAATATAAAACCAAGATGGGGAAGAACACAGAGGGACAGAATGAACTGTACAGTGCCTGGCTAGTCAGGAGGCGTCTGGGTGAAATACCTGCGATTCAATCTCTCGACACTCTTCATTCACTTATCCATTCATTCAGAAGGCACTGTTGAGTACCGATGATCCAGGAAGCAGAGCAGAAGTTTACAGTTAACCAAATATCCTTTGGCCCTAAAAGCAGAGGTTGCTCTCTTACGGAAGCAGTATTTATCATTGCTAGTAGGGAATCAGAGAAGGCAATGGCAAGACACTCCAGTACTCCTGCCTAGAAAATCCCATGGATGGAGAAGCCTGGTAGGCTGCAGTCCATGGGGTCACTCAGTTGGACACGCTTTCGCTTTTCACTTTCACGCATTGGAGAAGGAAATGGCAACCCACTCCAGTGTTCTTGCCTGGAGACTCCCAGGGACAGGGCAGCCTGGTGGGCTGCCGTCTATGGGGTCGCACAGAGTGGGACACGACTGAAGTGACTTAGCAGCAGCAGCAGCAGCAACAGTAGGGAAATGACACTTGATTCCCCGCAATTTTACACCTGTGCATTCTAAGCCAGAAGCCATCACCTGGGAACACCATCACTTACTGCTGTCAGGCCTGCAAACCTCTCGGCCTTCCTTCCTGGGACAGGAGGCTAGGATTTCCTTCTTTGATCAAAGGCCCATCTACCCACATTCTCCATACGCCACCCTGGCTTACCCCCTTCTAAAGATCTTGCTCTGTGGATTATCCCACAGCACCCAGCACGTGGCAGGATAACTATTCATCTGTCTGATAGTGGGCCCATGGAGGACAAGGAAGACTGCTTACTTTACTCATTTTAATAACTCCAGCACCTAAGACACCTCGTCTCCTAACGTTTAGTCAATCAGTACTTGCTGAAGATGGACTGATCAATGTTTCCCAACTTCTGCCCCACCTCTGTTGCTAGCATTGCTATTTCCTCGTCATATACCACGTACACTAAATACAAAGTTCTCAGCATCCCAGAGATACATATATAATTGTTCCATCACACTTTATATATTCATATTGTCCTCTCCCCTGTAATATACTCACCACATAGTTTTTTGTTTATTTATTCACCATACCAACCAGCTTGTGGGATCTTAGTTCTTAGACCAGGGATCAAACTCATGTCCCCTGCAGTGGAAGAGTGAAGCCCTAACCACTGGGCCACCAGGGAATTTCCTACACTCACCATGCAGTTTTTTAAGAATGACTGCATGCTTCTTATATAATAAAGGTGAAATGGTATATAGCCAAGCATATCTGAGCCAAGGTGTGTCTTTTTTTTTTCCAGCTATCTTCTATCAATCATTTATTTGTATAACACAAAATTGCCATTTCTCTGAACTGAAGCAGGAGAAAACCTTACATAATCTACCACTGTTTTGATATACCTTGACATATACATCATGTAATGGCATTTTCCTTTGCTATACTTCACAATATAATAGAGGAATGCTTTTTAAAGTCAGCAACATCAGCAGGAATGAGACTTTTAAATGCATCTCCTAGGAAGATAGAATTCTTACACATAAAGACCAAGAGTTTATTCCATAAGAGCTACTTTTTTTTCCCTGAAATTATTAAGTTGCAATGACACGGTCACAATTACATTATTAAGCAACAACCACAATAAAAGAGTATATGGTGGAAGACCTAGGCAGAAGTTTTGGATGATGTTTTTAAAAATTTTAATGTAATGGCATTATAAGTTGAAATCTAAATGTAAAATTGAATTTCTGCTTTTATGACCCTATGACAAAATATAAAAACTACTAATAACAAAAAGTAACAAAGGCTATATATTGTCACCCTGCTTATTTAACTTATATGCAGAGTATATCATGTGAAATGGAGGGCTGGATGAAGCACAAGCTGGAATCAAGACTGCCGGAAGAAATATCAATAACCTCACATATGCAGATGACACCACCCTTATGGCAGAAAGCGAAGAGGAACTAAAGAGCCTCTTAATGAAAGAGAGTGAAAAAGTTGGCTTAAAACTCAACATTCAGAAAACTAAGATCAAGGCATCTGGTCCCATCACTTGATGGGAAATAGGTGGGGAAACAGTGGGAACAGTGTCAGACTTTATTTTTGGGGGGCTCCAAAATCACTGTAGATGGTAACTGCAGCCATGAAATTAAAAGATGCTTGCTCCTTGGAAGAAAAGCTATGACCAACCTAGACAGCATATTGAAAAGCAGAGACACTACCTTGCCAACAAAGGTCTGTCTAGTCAATGCTATGGTTTTTCCAGCAGTCATGTATGTATGTGAGAGTTGGACTTATAAAGAAATCTGAGTGCTGAAGAATTAATGCTTTTGAACTACGGTGTTGGAGAAGGCTCTTGAGAGTCCCCTGAACTGCAAGGAGATCAAACCAAGCAATCCTAAAGGAAATCAACCCTGAATATTCATTGGAAGGACTGATGCTGAAGCTGAAATTCCAAAAGAAGAACTGACTCCTTGGAAAAGACCCTGATGCTAGGAACGATTGAGGGCAGGAGGAGAAGGGGACGACAGAGGATGAGATGGTTGGATGTCATCACTGACTTGATGGACTTGAGTTTGAGCAAGCTCTGGGCATTGGTGATAGACAGGGAGGCCTGGCATGCTGCAGTCCATGGGGTTCCAAAGAGTCACACACGACTGAGCAACTGAACTGAACAATGCTACCTAAAACTTATTGAGCACTTGACACGACCAGGCACCATCCTGAGGGCTCTCTATGGACCAGTGCCTTTAAACCTCAAACCAGTCCAACGACACAGGCACAATCATTCCCAGTATTGGTCACAGACGAGGCATGGAGACTTGAAGGCATTTTCTCAGGACGCCCACTGGTAAGTGACAGACCCAGGGTTTAAACTCATGCTCTTAATGTTAAGCATCATACTTTCTTCAGTGTCTTCATGTTCTAATGTGAATGAAAATAAAATATCACTCTATTCCTTTTTCTCTCTAAAAGTGAAATCATTTTTTAAACTGTTTGGAGCACATTTCAGGATAGGGATGACAGAAAATCACTGGCCACTCAAATTTCAGTATTTTCAGGAGAGGATCTTATGAAGCATACCTTCAATATCACCAAGGTACAGATAATGGTGAGTTATCTGACAGCTGCCAAAAACCGACTACTGTACTACTTCATCAGAAACAACTCTTTCAGCCCTACTCAGTTACTATGCTGTTGAACCTACACTGCTTTCTATTAAAATACTTTAATAATCAGTGAGTCAGCTTATAATAAATCAAATATTTTTTTAACGTTTATATAATTATGTGGGCAACCCAGACACAGCTCTCCCTTAGAGAGTTAAGCAGGAGCAAATCTACTCGGCTGTGTTCAGGAGAGCAAAGGTTCTTCATGAGTAAGCGCTGAATCTAAATAAGCCTCAGTCCAAAAAGAGTTTTATTGCAGACTGATAATCCCCTAGGTTTATAATAAAAATGCTGACATAGCCTTAGCTCCAGTATCACAAATGCAAGGCTATAATGTTTGCCTGTCAGAAATTCCTATTTATTTCCAATGTCCTAACAGATGTGCTTTACTGCCTTTAAATTCCCTCCAAAAGCTAATTGCTTGTCTATCAAAAAGATAAAGATCTTGTTTTAGGCTTTGGGGATATTACATGCGGAGAGAAAAACCAATACTCCAGCAATACATTGTGTCCAAAATTCCTCTGCAGTAAGAAAGCCAAACTCTCTTGGAACATGAGAAAACTACCAGGAAGGGATGGTCGGATTATGCCAAGGTCTTAAAAAGTATAAGATTCTCCATACAGCAACATTAAAAGATATGATACACTTTGATTTTATAATACCAATGATGCTTGAATTAACGTTGCATGATGACTATAATACTGTGAAAACAAATTTCAGAATGAAGGTGACATTCTTTTAGACTCTTCAAATCAAATAATGATTCTGACAAAATGTACCTTCAACATACCTAGTCCAGTCCAAAATATGACTTCTAACCCATTCATGAAGTGCAGGATTTTCATAAAAATAAAATAAGGAAAGCAAAATAGAAAATATCAAAATATTATATATATTAAGAGTAAATATTATGTTAGGAAACGTTTTTGTCAGGTAAAGATAAACACAAGCATATAGTATAGTGATGTAAGTATGAAAACACTAAACCTGAGTAACTCCTTCCTTTTACAGGTGAAAAAAAGCAGGCTCTAAGGGACTCCCTTAAAGTTGTAACTAATTAATAACAGAGCCTGAAATTGAACCTATTCATCTCTTATTCTATGCATGGTCCATATGTACATAACTATATGTCCCTGTATATCTATATTTATATCTATAGCTATCTCCTTCACCTTGATTGTATGCCCTAATTTCATATACTAATTCTACTCTTAACCCTGGATATAATACTATATAGTGTTAACATCACAGAGACATACTAAATACTAACTGTGAAGGTAGATAATGACAACCATAGCAGAAATTTTGCAACATGCCCCTTTATAAAATTACACTTAAAAAATCTGAGGCAACAGCATACGCAAAGGGGCAAGTACAACTAAGGTGTGTTCTCGTATCAGCAGCTTGACTGAAGTTCTTTCAGAAGAACAAAGACAGAGCAAATTTTTTTTAAAAATGCATACACTGCATTAGATATTATACAGTAACATGAGGATTCCATTCTCCAAAGAGCTGGTTTAAACTGAAAATATGTAAATAGCCTCAGGAATGTAAATTTTTAGAATTACCACTCAGGGGAATTAAGAGGTTTAAAAAGAAATTCCTTAATTAATAATTAACATTAAATGGGAAGATTATAACTTGAACATGAGTCTTGATGCCACTGTGAGGTTGGAGAGATGCTGCTGCTGCTGCTAAGTCACTTCAGTCGTGTCCGACCCTGTGCGACCCCATAGACGGAAGCCCACCAGGCTCCCCAACCTGACCAAATCTGGATATCTGTGTGTTTTTAGGTTATTTTACTTATAAAACTCTTAGATGCATGAAAAACAACACAGAAATGGTGCCCATTATCTGAACTGTTTCGTCCATACGGACTTCCCAAGCGGCTCAGTTCTTAAAGAAGACACCGGTCAATGCAGGAGATGAAGGTGTGAGCCCTGTCGGAAAGATGCCCTAGAGGAGGACATGGCAACCCACTGTAGTGCTCTTGCCAAGATAATCCCACGGACAGAGGAGCCTAGCAGGCTACAGTCCATGGGGCCGCAAAGAGCTGGACATGACTGAGCACACACGCAGTTGTGGAACATGTAGACATATGCAAGCACACACAGACACACTATAGACAGGAGACAGTGAGACAAGCAAGCAGACTGAAGAAAGCCTCAAGTAACTCGCTCCTCTACCCACACTGTTCCACAGCTTCCATGTTTCACTAAGCAATATATTACAGGCATCTTTCATGCAGCCCTCATTCATTCCAGTGAATGTTCAGTTCCCACTTTATACACGTTCCTGTTGCTATTCAGTCGCTGAGTCACGTCTGACTCTTTGCAACCCCGTGGGCTGAAGCGTGCCAGGCTTCCCAGTCCTTCACTGTTTGCTGGAGCTTGCTCAAACTTGTGTCCATTGAGTCAGTGATGCCATCCAACCATCTCATCCTTTGTCATCCCCTTCTCCTCTGGCCTTCAACGTTTCCCAGTGTCAGGGTCTTTTTCAATCCAGTCGCCTCTTCACATCAGGTGGCCAAAGTACTGGAGCTTCCTTCAGCTTCAGCATCAGTCCTTCCAGTGAATATTCAGGACTGATTTCCTTTAGGATGGACTGGTTGGAACTCCTTTCAGTCCAAGGGCCTCTCAAGAGTCTTTCTTTGCAGATAATCTATTTTATCCACATTAAAAGACTGTAGCATTTTCTGCTATATCATAAGAATTTTGAAATTTCACCAAGATATGCATAAATACAGTTTACTTTTATCCATCTTGCTTGATAGACTTTTCAATCTGACTACTGATACCTCCGTGCAGTGACAGCCCTGATTCTGCATGCCCAAATCCCGGCTCTTGGGTTCTCTGGACTGACCATGTAATAATTTGCTTTGGTCTTTGGGACTTTTGCTTTGGCAAAGGGATGTAACTGGAGCCTTGAAAACACAGTATGTTTAAGAACTTCCACTCATGCTGCCCTTAGGAATCCTGCTGCTAAGACAGCAAGCCAAGTTTAGCAGGATGATGAGACGTGCTCAGTGACTCCTGTCATCACAGCCACCTGCCAGTTATGCAGTGAGTTGATTTTAAATCAGCTAATGCCCAGCCAATCTTCCAGCTGCCCAGACTCACATGAGTGACTTCAGGTGAGGGACCAACCTTGCCCAGATCAACCAGCCAAATCACAGGCATATAAGCTAAACAATTGGTTGCTGTTTCAAGCCAGTAAGTTGTTCAGTCCTGTGTTACACAGCCAAGGTTCATTAGCACAGAGTATTTATTCAGCTTATAAAAATATTCTTTCATTAAACTGCATTCTCTGCCTTTCATTGCAGTTGGAGTTTCATCCCACCCAGCATCTCGCATTATGTACCCTGCATAGAAGTTAAATGAGCAGGGTGACAATATACAGCCTTGATGTACTCCCTTCCCGATTTGGAACCAGTCTGTTGCTCCATATCTGGTTCTAACTGTTGCTCTGTTGCTTCCTGACCTGCATACAGGTTCTGCAGGAAGTAGGTAAGGTGCTCTGCTACTCTAAGAATTTTCCACAGTCCAGACTTTGACTCTATTGACTCTATCTCCTGGTCTGCTTAATTTTTCTTTTTATTTTTAAATTTCCTTTCTGTTTTACCTGTTGGCATTAATTTTTAATTTAACTTGAAGATTAAAAACAAGCCTAACTTTCAACAATGTCCTTTCTGTAAGTCTGTCCAATAAGAATGTAATTCAGTAATACTATTTTCAATTACCTGGAAATTTCTATTTTTCTGATTGCCTCTTCTTCATAATAGCCAGTTATAACTATAGTATCCTCTCAAATCCTACTAGAGGTACTAATCAAGACTTCTTTTTTAAAGTCTCCTGTGTTCCCTGAGTTATACTTAACTCTTCTGGTACCAGTTACTCTTTTGTTCATATAGTTTTCCCTTAAATATCTAATGATTCCTGATTAGCAGTTTATTGTTCTAAATAAAAACATGATAGCAATTAATAGGAAGCGTGCACTGCTCTATGTATGCTGTGAA
This sequence comes from Moschus berezovskii, assembly GCF_049115385.1. Lineage (NCBI taxonomy): Eukaryota > Metazoa > Chordata > Mammalia > Artiodactyla > Moschidae > Moschus > Moschus berezovskii. The sequence goes on from NC_142469.1 coordinate 105,161,449, forward strand.
ACACATTCTCCCCAGAGCTCTCTCCCTGGGCTGAAAGGGATGTCGACTGCCAGACTCTTCTTGGGCTTTGTGAGCAGAAAAGCAGGCAGGTGACCCCTCCAACTACCAAATAAGACACGTTGCATTTTATGTGTGAAATGTTTCATGAATTTCATTCTTGGACATCTCTTCTACTTTTTCTCCATTGTTCCATGTAGAACTTCACAGTAGGGGGAAAAAAATCTGTTTCCTTATTTTAATGCTATCATAGGCAAAAAGGAATTAGGCTACTGTGTTTAGTCTGCTGGCTTAAACCAGAAGCACCATAACCAGTTTTGCTATCAACCTCTTTCTAAGTTCTCACATGTAAGCTTCTATGGGTCATAAATGCCTGATGCTGAGAAGAGAATTCAGGAAATTCTACCTTTGAGAGAATACAATTTGAGAATGTTTTTGTGTAAGGAATAATTTATTTGTACAGAATAATTTAAATTTCTAATGCAGAGATTTTATAAGGAAAACTTGGCTCTTCTCTTAAATTCAAAGGAATATACACCTTACAACACTTTCCAAGGGACTTCTGAAATTAGCAATTACATAGATGAATGGTTTATTCTTTGCAAACATTGCTACACTAAACACTCTAGAAGTTAAAGTTCATTTAAGCTTCCTGACACTAAATATTTCTTTTTTTATGTTTCAAACTTACAAAAGCAACGTAAGCTTGAAAGAAAAGCAGTAGATTAAAATAAAGTAAGGTTCTTTACCAGTGGCAACAGAGATGAATCACTTTCCAAGGAGAGTTCGTCAAGGCTAGAAACTGGCAGAAGAATAGTAGCCCTCACCTTCAAAGAACGAGCTAATCTTAAAACACACCCCATCTTCTGTTTAGCTTTGATGTATTAATATGTCGATTTGTCTTCAGTCTCAAGGCTGGTGCCCAAGAGGCTACAGTGATTAAAAAAAAAAAACTATGTCTTATATAAAAATGCATATCTAATAAGGCTTACTCTATTTGTATCTTAAAATAGTGATTTTTTTAAAATGTGACAGAAGAACCTAATTTTCAAAAGAAAACTTATAGGCGCCCCCAAATACATATATCAAAGGAATAAAGTGGAATTGTTGTGCATAAGGAAGTTGGGGTGAGGGATTGAAAAGCCTCATAACTTAGTTTTATGACCTGGAGACACAGCAAAGACACCTTTTCCTCAAAGGAGACTGAAATTCACTCTCCAAATACATGCAGAGGAAAAAAACCTGTGACTTCACGTTTTGAAATTAATATAGACATATTGTCCATAAACACTTATTGAAAATGAAAATATTTCAGCAACTATAGCCCCACAGGTTCCTTGGTCCAAGGAATTCTCCAGGCAAGAATACCGGATTGGGTTGCCATTCCCTTCTCCAGTGGATCTTCATGACCCAGGGATTGAACTTGAGTCTCCTGTATGGCAGACAGATTCTTTACCGCTAAGCCACATGCGACATAAAAGACACACATTCTACTCTCCAGGATCAAACGTGATTCCTATATAAAGCCGAAGCCAAACTGCAGAGTGCTTAATTCTATAGCAGATCAACATAGGTTGGAGTATCAAAGTGGATGCACCACAGAGGAAAAAGGAAAGATTTTCCTCAACTGCATTTTTTGAGGATAACTGGCATTCAAGCAAACTGAGGAGGAAGACAAGCAACAGTGGGGAAACACTGGCAGATTTTAGAGAAAAGGACACATCAAGGTGACAAGAGAGCATCTGTGTAATGAGACGGAAAATGACATTTTTTAGAGTTTGAAGGGAAATAAAATTAAACTGCAAAGAGTGGGAATATAATTTGTGTTTGCTTCCAATTCCTGGAGGGCCTGTCCTTTCTTCACTCAGCCCAGGCCTGGACAATGGCTTGCTCTGACTGGTGACATGGGGCCAAAGAGGCGGCCAAGACCTCCCTCCTCTCCGCCACAGGTTGGATGTAGCCCAGACAGGACCAGCTCATCCCAGGGCAACGACAGCACGAGCCATGCTGTGCCAGTCCACAAGGCACGTGCAACTGAAAAGGAATAAATCAACAGTGGTGAGGCCACTGGATCCATCACCACTGCAGCACGGACTAGCCTGGCTGATGGGCAGATTACAACCAGATTAAGGACGATGTTAAAACGAGGACCTGACGTTGAGTGTCTCATGCTAGGTTACCAGTTTTCATCTCCAAACATGTCTTTGCACTCAGTGGTTTTAACCTGGGGATGGGCGAGGCTGAGCTTGGTTTTGTCTGGACTTGACACGGCAGCCTGACAGTCCATGTTTATATCCACCCCTCTAGAAATCAGAGATGAAAAGAAATGTCTTTGCTCAAATATCATTGTCTTGGCGAGACTTGAATGGCTGATTTAAAATTGTAAAGCAGCCCCCTCCTCCTTTGTTACGCTCTGTGAGTTCCCTCCTCGCTGTCTTTCTTCTCCATAGCACGTCACCACCGTTTGTGTGCATGTGCATAAATACACGCATATACATACATGTAAATACACGCATATACATACATGTAAATACACGCATATACATACATGTAAATACACGCATATACATACATGTAAATACACGCATATACATACATGTAAATACACGCATATACATACATGTAAATACACGCATATACATACATGTAAATACACGCATATACATACATGTAAATACACGCATATACACACATGTAAATGCACGCATATACATACATGTAAATGCACGCATATACACATGTAAATACACGCATATACATACATGTAAATACACGCATATACATACATGTAAATACACGCATATACACACATGTAAATACACGCATATACACACATGTAAATACACGCATATACATACATGTAAATACACGCATATACATACATGTAAATACACGCATATACACACATGTAAATACACGCATATACACACATGTAAATACACGCATATACACACATGTAAATACACGCATATACATACATGTAAACACACCTTATCTGTTCACTCATAAAGCTGCAAAACCTTGAAAATTACTATCCATTTCACAGTGTCTTCCTAAACAATCACGATTTCTATATTCCCAGGAAGAAGTGACAATTCCCTTTTTAACAGATGAAAATAGGAAAGGCAAAAGCACTGGGAAATTTATTCCAGTTACTTCATTAGTAACAACTTGCAAGAAAGACTTGGAGCTTGTTTTCTCTCACGGATAAATTATATCACAGCTCAAAGCAAGTCTTGAACTGCACAGGACTGACAGATTTTGACTAATGAAGGACGTGTTTCAGCTGAGCAGGTGCAAGGAAAAGCCCCACTCATGCTGCCAAAGCAAAGCAGTGTTACTTAAGACCAGAGATAAAATGCAGAACCATTTTTCCCATGATGAGCGAGGTATTTCTGTACATTATGGGTTAACATGCTTTTCTTTGCTTTTTTTTTTTTGCATGCTGACTGGAGGAGTTACCATTTTCATGTTTGTTTGTTTTTAATGGCAAAACAAATGTGAAGTTTTAAACAAAACAATTTTAATGTACTTTTGTAATGCTACTGATTTGAAAAGTAGAGACTAACTACACTATTCCCTGGTGACTCAAACGGTAAAGAATCCTCTGGCAATGTGGGAAACCTGGATTCGTTCTTCCCCAGGGAAGATCCCCTGGAGAACAGAATGTCTACCCACTCCAGTATTCTGACCTGGAGAATTCCATGGACAGAGGAGCCTAGCAGGTTATATACCATGGGGTCACAAAGAGTCAGACGTGACTTAGCAACTTTCACTTTCAAGACTGTTCACAGATAGCATGATTTTTTTTTCTTGCTTTCAAAAACCCTTTTCCCTCAAAGTAAGCCACAATTCTAAAGGAGATTAATCCTGGGTGTTCACTGGAAGGACTGATGCTAAAGCTGAAACTGCAATACTTTGGCCACCTCATGCGACAAGTTGACTCACTGGAAAAGACTCTGATGCTGGGAAAGGTTGGGGACGGGAGGAGAAGGGGACGACGAGAATGAGATGGCTGGATGGCATCAACGACTCGATGGACATGAGTTTGAGTGAACTCCAGGAGTTGGTGATGGACAGGGAGGCCTGGTGTGCTGTGATTCATGGGGTCGCAAAGAGTCGGACACGACTAAGCGACTGAACTGAACTGAACTGAAGCCACAATACCTTTGAGATCAACTCTCAAACTAATCAGAGAAGAAATACTTGCTTATAAATTTCTACTCTAATTATTTCACAGATGACTGAAATCTAATCTAGAACACTATGGATATTCTAAAAAATTACCTGAGCACAGGATGATTAAAATATTGTACCATCACACATGTGTCCAGCAGCATTATAATCTAGGAAACATTCATTAAAAAAAAAAAAGAGAGAGAGAGAAACTGACCTTTCAAATTTTGAACAAGTCAAAAAGCTTCAAATATTTGATAACTACCAGTAGTGTCATATACCTGATGATTACCACTAGTTGTAAGGGGGTATTCAACTTCAGGATAGATAAGGCAAAGTCCCCACTGTGGAACTCACAATACAGTACACTGAGACAAAAACACATAATTATATCATCTGAAACTGACTAAGGAGAAATTGGTAGAATTTCAAGGCGGAAGTAAACATGTCTTGAAAACGAAGGAAAATTTCTAGGAATTGATATCGGAGCTCTGGGCTTTAGGGAGTGGACACAGTGTCATAAGGTCAAACATAATCGAACATGTAAGGACTACAAAAGTGATTATAAGCAAGAAGGAAGCCATTGGTGACAAGAATTTGACAATGGCATAGAATCCAGATTTTCAGGAAATCAGGAATGAATGGGAGACAAGGAAGAGAACAAAGGTCATTCTTTCTGTAAGTCTTCATGATGATGAAACAAAGGAAATAAATGACAGCTGCTTGAGGGCAAAGTGGAGTTGGAAACCGAGACAGAGGAAACTGCACTGTAACTGTCTAGACCACAGTGTAGGAGACATTGAAGATAAATACATTTTAGACAGTAAAGGGAGGAGATGTAATGGTGAGCAAAATCAAACAGAAATAACGCGGAAGGGGGAGGAGGGACGACTACCCTTCACTGAGTACTCAGTGTGTGCACAGAGAAGGCGATGGCACCCGCTCCAGGACTCTTGCCTAGAAAATCCAATGGATGGAGGAGCCTGGTGGGCTGCAGTCCATGGGGTCGCTAAGAGTCGGACAAGACTGAGCGACTTCACTTTCACTTTTCACTTTCATGGATTGGAGAAGGAAATGGCAACCCACTCCAGTGTTCTTGCCTGGAGAATCCCAGGGACGGGGGAGCCTGGTGGGCTGCCGTCTATGGGGTCACACAGAGTCGAACACAACTGAAGTGACTTAGCAGCAGCAGCAGCAGCAGTGTGTGCCAGATTTTTATTGTATACTTTCTTACACATTTCCTTAATTAAGTAAGCATCATTCATAGGGTATTGCTATCCCTAATTAACAGTCAAGAAATGATGGAGTAAAAAGTCTTCTTAAAGATAGAACATCTCAGAGGTGATAGTCTCTCTCTTGGAAACAGAAGACAAGGTCATCTGTTCTAAAAGGCATTAGTAATCGGGTTTTGGAAATGGCAGAGCTCCTGTGTTGAATGGAGAAGCTAGTTCATAGCAGATAAAATAGGAAAGAAACAATCCTAATATATAGTAATTATTACATAATAACAAAAAATCTGGAATGACTTAATTTTTGTAAGCACTTAATTCAACAATCAGTGTATCCGTTTACATGAATAAGGATCCAATGTATGCTTTAGTGACAACAGCCTTAGTTTACTTCAAACTGATATTATCTGCATCAGTCCTTTATGATGTTTAATTTTAACTCCAGCTGGAGAAGACTCTTGAGAGTCCCTTGGACCACAAGGAGATCCAACCAGTTCATTCTAAAGGAGATCAATCCTGGGTGTTCATTGGAAGGACTGATGCTAAAGCTGAAACTCCAATACTTTGGCCACCTCATGCGACGAGTTGACTCACTGGAAAAGACTCTGATGCTGGGAAAGGTTGGGGGCGGGAGGAGAAGGGGACAACCAAGAATGAGATGGCTGGATGGCATCACCGACTCTATGGACATGAGTTTGAGTGAACTCCGGGAGTTGGTGATGGACAGGGAGGCCTGGCGTGCTGTGGTTCATGGGGTCACAGAGAGTCGGACACGACTGAGCGACTGAAATGAACTGAACTGAACTGAATTGAACTGAAAGGCATCTCTGTAAGGTAGTTGTGCTAAAATAGTAGCCCATGTACTATTTCACAAGTATTTTCCCACATGAAAACTCCATGCTGGGATCACTATCAAATGACTAATTTAAAGCTAATTATTTCAGCATTAATTTAGATAATGGGCCATAACAAATGGAAAAAGAATACTTCGATATTTCACCAGTTTCTTACTGCCCCAAGTAAGATACAAGAAAACATTTCTGCTGTTATTTTTTTTATTTATACATTAAAACATACCCTAAAATAACCCCAAAGTGTTGTCATATTTATAAATAATATTCTAGCTGATCAGAGAATGCAATAAATAAATAAAAGTTTTAACACTAAGTTTATTAAGTCAAACTCAATTTTGTAACTTTTTTTGGTGTGAAAAAATAGCTAATATATAATGTCTGCTGACCACATGGTCTTGCAGTCCTTTTGCTAATTACCTATAAACCACTGAATAGGTTTTACAGCGGCTACTTCTTACTAACCATATTGTTTCCCTAAAACTGTATTCCTCTTTTCACACATTTTTAACTATTGTCAAGAGCATTTATATTTTTTAATAGCATATATAGCAGATGACTGGATATAAACATGACATATACATATTTAAAGGAATGATGCTTTACACTTATGATAAAAGTTTCAGCAGACCAAAATATTGCGAGTTTTATTTTAGTCAACATTTAAAAATTCTTCATTAAAACCTGGCAGCCTCAAGCACAAAATGTGGCAGACAGACATTAAAATGTTGTAATAACAGTTTCTAATACAGAAAGCAATTAGCTCTTTTAAAAAAAATGATCTATTTTATATAAGCCATATCTAATTTGGGACATCTGCTTTAAACAATGACAGAATTAAATCTGAATTCTGTCATATAATAAATCTAGAATTATAATTAATTTTTAAAGTACAAGCAGTTGGATAGCATAGCAGAGGAAATGATATGAAATTAAAACTTTAAAAGTATTTAAACCCTAATAAAATCTTGACTTCTAGCCCTCCCAGGAATTTTTATATGTTCCATTCTTTGTTCAACTGGATAAACTCTATAGCCCAGTGTAAATTCCTACTCGACCAGAATTATGTCTGACTCATCACCTGCATCAACCATCCACACAGGTCTGAAGGTATTTGTTGAAATATAATGTCTATACCTTTAACTCCAGTAAGTGTCTTACTTGTACAGTACACACATTGATTTGTTATCACTTTAATTTTAAAATTACTGAATATATCAAATAATTAGTAGGTATCCAAAAAGCCTTTTTAACTAAAACAACTATAAATTCTTCCCTAAGCTTTTCACTGTCCGGACAACCTGAGAGGTTTTCTTCTTATTAATACTGCACAGATCTTTAGAAAAACTAATATCAATTACTTTGATTTCCCAAGCTGCCCAAACTAATAGAACTTAGTAATTAAAGCTATTTTTAAATGATCCTAAATCTGAGCATTTTCCCATTTAGCCTGATTAGAAGCAGCCATCAATATTAACATCAATCGCTGACAATTCGGTATACATTTGACGTGGTAGAGGTGGTCATTATCTAAAATCTCTTTCCTAAAATGTGACTATTATCTGGGGAAAAACATGTAATGGGGAATTAAGACATTTCTATTTCCAATAACTGATTCTACCATGAATCTTGTATAAAGCCTTCACATTCAGAGGCAAAGATCTCTTTATTGTAATATTCCATCTCACACTAAATGGCCAGTATTTTAAAAGGCCACTTTGTTCATTCCCTCCCTTTTACCACAAATGCAATAAGATATCAATACATTGTGCACTGTCTTATAAATGTGTTCGGAGGCAGGTCCCCAAACTGATGATAGGTATCCAGAATAAAATACTATTCAGAACTGGATGACTGCTAACTTGTAAAGCAAAAAAAAAATCAATAGAAATCAACATAACTTTTATAGAACCACTTGGCGACATTTTAAAGACTTTGGTCAAGCTGACTAGTATAACCAGGAAATTATAGATATTGATTCTTAAGTCCTTTGGTAGAATTCTTATCATCTGCCAAAACTTCACTCAAAGATGACAGGCCACAAGACTTTGCAGTTACCAAGTGATGGTCTGAAAACTTCTATGGTATTTGAAGGGCAGAGTGATCTACTTTCTAGAGACAAAAAAAAAAGCTTTAGAGCAGAGTCATCTGCTTTTTCAGAGCAAACTGCTTGTCAGGTCACCTACTTCTGTCCTTATAAAATTCTAGTCTGCTGTATTAAGAAGTCTATAAGTTTAACGGACTGGTTCCAAATCCTGAAAGGAGTATGTCAAGGCTTTATATTATCACCTGCTTATTTAACTTATATGTAGAGTACATCATGTGAAATGCTGTACTAAATGACTCACAAGCTGGAATCAAGATTGCCAGGCGAAATATCAACAACCTCAGACATGCAGATGATACCACTCTAATGGCAGAAAGCTAAGAGGAACTAAAGAGCCTCTTGATGAGAGTGAAAGAAGAGAGTGAAAAAACTGGCTTAAAACTCAACATTAAAAAAAACAAAGATCATGGCATACAGTCCCATCACTTCATAGCAAATAGATGGGGAAACAACGGAAACAGTGACAGACTTTATTTGGGGCTGCTCCAAAAATCACTGCAGATGGTGACTGCAGCCATGAAATTAAAAGATGCTTGCTCCCTGGAAGAAAAGTTATGACAAACCTAGACAGCATATTAAAAAGCAGAGACACTACTTTACCAACAAAGGTCCATATAGTCAAAGCTATGGTTTTTCCAGTAGTCATGTACGGATGTGAGAATTGGACTGTAAAGAAGGCTGAGCACAGAATTGATGCTTTTGAACTGTGGTGTTGAAGAAGACTCTTGAGGGTCCCTTGGAGAGCAAGGAAATCAAACCAGTCAATCCTAAAGAAAATAAATCCTGAATATTCATTGGAGGGACTAATGCTGAAGCTGAAGCTCTAATACTTTGGTCACCTGATGCAAAGAGCCAAGTCATTGGAAAAGACCCTGATGTTGGGAAAGCCTGAGGGCAATAGGAGAAAGGGGCAGCATAGGATGAGATGGTTAGACAGCATCACTGACTCAGCGGAAATAAGTTTGAGCAAACTCTGGGAGATAGTGAAGGACAGAGAAGCCTGGTGTGCTGCACTCCATGGGGTCGAAAAGAGTTGCTCACAACTTAGCAACTGAACAACAACAAAAAAGTTAAATGTAAAAATTAAATTACAACTGTTAACAATCACTTACAGATGGAAGACCAATTGTCCTTATTCTATAGTAACCAGCTCTTCCAACAGGAAGCTGCAGTGTTAACCCCATGACCTGCCTGGGGTGGGTGGGAGGGTCCCTTTTAAAAGGATACTGTAAGAATTGATTTTGTGTAACTATAATAAGAAAGAGAAATATGTAAATAAGACAGACGCAAAAATTGAAATGATAGACAAAACTGTGACCGAAACAAAAATTCAGTTTGTCCATAATAATATAAAAAATACAAGAAACTACTCTAATAAAATAGTCCAATGTAACAAAAAAAAAAAAAAATCAAGCTAACTTCTCCATAATAGAACATATTTTATAGAAATTTTTCTGGAAAACATATGCAAAACTAACATTCAAAGGATTTGGTAGGTGCAGTCCTATGTGAGAAGGATTTTTTTATTTAAAATATTAGTAGTATTAACTTTCAATACTTAATTTATATGTTATGTGTGTATTAACTTTGAAAGTATCTTTTATATCCATCTTTCAGCATTTCACTGCTATTCCTTATGGCAACCCAGGTAAATACTACAATGGTATCTCGTGGTTTAAAATCAGACTAACTAAACCCTTAAGTGGGGGCTTCCCTGGTGGTTCAGTCAATAAAGAGTCTTCCTGCAATGCCAGTTTGTTCCCCAGGTTGGGAATAGCCCATGAAGAAGGAAATGGCAACCCACTCCAATATTCTTGCCTGGGAAATCCCATGGACAGAGGAACCCGGCGGGCTACAGACCATGGGGTTGCAAGAATCAGATTTGAGTTAGTGACTAAACCTAAACTCTTAAGTGAATCGATCCATTTTACTCCTTGGGAAAATAAAGATCATAACTTCTAAGATTCTAGCTTCTAGAGACGTTCAATTGTTTATAAAACCAGATTTATAAAACTTCATACAATTTGGCTGATTCTTCACTACGGAAATCATATGATGCATATGGAACTGGAGGTTGCAGACTGCCTGGTCTCTGCTCCTACTCACTGAATGTAGTGTCCAATGAATCCCACTGCTAGTGCCAGCAGCCCTATAAGGGTCTCTCTCCCCCTTGGACCCAAAATCTTCCTGGGATGACAGAGGGAAGAAGACCACTTGTGCCAAACTAAACAAGAGAATAAATACAGCAAACTACTTTTCATCATTGCCCCAAATATCCTAAGTAGGAGACACATACAAACAATGGTTTACTCAACATTAATAAATAGCTTCTAAATAATTAAAAGTGGAAAATGTTCAATGAGAAACTAGATAGTAATAAAGAAAACTCTGTTCATGAAGAAATTGCTACAAGGCATAGAGGCAAGAGAACTAACTAGCATTTAGAAACAGACCACAGTGGAGCCTGAATTTCCTTCAAGTCTTGGAACAGCTGCTGTGCATTCCCAACTTTACCCTTGGCTCTGGCTCTTCTTTAACGATGGAATGCCAGGGATACATCCTGGGGGCTGAGACCGTGGCCTCTGGAAAGTCTTCTCTCTGCAATTTCTACTTCAGCCTGGACCACTTGCAGTTGTAAAGGTACACTCTCATGACTCTCTCCTTCCAGACCACACATCTCTTAAGGCAAAATTTTATGTCTTATTTAGCTTGTATCGCCACCAATGGCCTGCACAAGGACAGTGGCAGACAAATCTCTATTCAATTAAATAAATCCTCCTAGATTCCAACTGTGTCATTGTAATATTGAAGCTTTCTGTTCCTTTCAGCTTCTATAATTCTATGATATTTTGAAATTGAAATACTGTACTCTTCCCTTAACTATTTTGCATCTATCAAAGAACAAAGCATCTTCTGTAGTTTACCTTGATTTCTCCCTTTCATGCAAGCCAGTCCTGTGTGCTCACAAGAGCCAAGTTTCACACACAATAGTTAACAGAGTAGCCTCGGACATGTTTTTCATATATGGAAAAGACACAACCCTGGGTCTTGGGAAGGGCAGTCAACTGTACTCTGAGCCATGCATCCCATTTACAAAATACATAATTCAGTAATAACAGTAATTCAATTCCCATCTCCATCACTCTCTCCCCCTCACACCCCGCCTCCTTCTCTTTCTTGAGTTTGACCATTCATAAAAATCAAATCAGTGCCACAGAAGGACTTGACTTTTAGGGTAAAGTCATCGACATGACTATGAGTGATGGCTCAAAAGAATCAGACTTGACTTTGCCTGACTGTGCCTGAGACCACATCTGTCAACGATGCTTTTCTCACCCTACATCTCAAACGTTTTCTAATAGTAGAGCTTCGTCACATTACCTCACCTTGTTATTAAATCTTTCCTATTTTATTTAAATAATACTCTTAATTTGCATTGCTCTTCCAAGGAATTTTATTTCTTAATTTGGCTGACAGATTTTTCAAACTGTCATTATGATTTAAGAGTTTGCTGATTCTCAGTGATAATCACATAAAGTTCAAAGGAAAACAATTTGATGATACTTAATAGTCTCTGATGATTCCACTAATTGCTTTACACCAGTGGATCTGTTACCTAGTGCATGTAAATATCTCAAGCACATGACTAATTTCGGATTTCACGGACTGGGGACCTGATCCAACTCGTACGGTGAGTCTAGCTGAAATTCAGGAAATGTGACCTACTCTTCAGACCTACTCTACAGTCTCAATTTCTTGTGTTCACTCAGTTAGTAGCAATATCAGCTCTAAATCATAAAGGCATCAGGGATGTTCACAGAAAACTCTGGCTCCCAAACAAACAAACAACTAGCCTCAAAGCATCCTGGGTACAAGGTGTTCCATAAGAATTAAAATGCTTCCGTACTCCTGAGTGCTGTGACTGAAACATAGTAGAAATTAGAACAAAAATCAATTATTTGACACTCCAAATCTCAGTAACAGTCCCATTTTACTTAAATATTCACACAATTTGCTCACACAAAAAAGTTAATGTTAAATTACTATAATTTTCATATGCTCCTAATTCTACTACTGGACAATACATCTTTTTTTTTTTAATCCCCTGTGGAAACAAGTTACCAGAAAAAAAAAAATCTCAGCCACATAAATTTATTCTACTAATCTGACATGCAATAAATACTCAACACAAATACATAAGAAGAGCAACAAATCTTTGGCTAAATATGGCTTTGAAGCTGTTGAGCTCTCTTCCTCTGCTGTGGAGCAATGCAGAAAACCAACCAACAAAGGTTTCAAACCTCTATTTTACCAACAAGGTAACTGTGTTCAATGGTGATAGAGAGATCATTAAAGGTAACATGCTGCCTTGTTCAAGGCATCTTAAGGGATTTTCTGGGCAAACACATGCAGATCCTAATTGTCTCTGCAGCTTCTCAAGAGACCTCGACTATTGTAAACAGTGACATAGGACGCGTGTAGTGCAGAACATAAATGAGAAGAGAAGACATGAAGAAGCGAAATATAGCTGGAGACACAGATGGTTACACTGAGATCCCAGGGTTCCCAGGGTATCAAATCTGCAAATAAACACACACGCACACACACATACAGACTCCAACGGGGCCAAACATCCCTTATAACTCAAGAATTCTAACATCCAGAAGAGGCTTCTGATAAGAACCCCTGAGCAAAGTGGACAGAAGTGAGTGAAAGCTAGGTTTCCCATCAGCACTGAACCAACTCTTAAGCTTTCACCTCTACTTAGCCTTAATCTGAGTCCCAGAGAAGTTAATTCAATTCACACAGAATCTCTAGCTTGAAATTAGGAAGAAATGAAAAACTACAATTTCATATTTGACTTCTGTATTATCTCCTTCCCTAGAAACTGCCTATTATTTATAAAATTAAATAGTGAAAGAGTACCTTAATTAAAAATGTTAGCAAATCCTTGTAAATTTGGGTCATTTGTTAGGTTAATGAGAAACATGTTTTTCTTCATTTAGTTTCCTTAAAAGTCACTAACTTCTGTCACTTGTTCTTAAGTTTACTTCATCAGTATTAATTTTCATGCATTAATTTCTAATTTGTGCAACCTTTTTTCTGCACAAAACTGGATTTTCAAGCCAATAGACGACAAGACTAAAAATGCTTGAAGAAAGCAACTCTAACTCAACTCCAAGTGCGACAATACAATCAGAGCAGAAGATGTTTTCAGGTTCCTTCACAGTCTCTTTCATAGTTTCATTCATGATCAGCTAAAAAAAAAAAAAAGGACAAATTCTGAATTGCTGAATTGTGAAGTTCCTTCTCAACTTGTAATCTGTTTTAGTAGACACTGTATTTCCCTCTGTAAAGAATTCCACAGTATTTATTTTCTTTTATGCCTAACAATAAAAGTAAGACAACAATATCCCAAAATGGTTGTTACTACTATTCAACTCTTTGAGGCACAGAATGAAAGATAAGCTTTCAAACAACTTTCATGATTTAATATATAGTAAGTAGAGACAGCTGACACAGTGGGAAACAATCCGCCTGCCAATGCAGGAGACAGGAGACGTAAGAGACTCGGCTTCAGTCCCCAGGTGGAGACGATCTCCTGGAGTAGGAAACGGCAACCCACTCCAGTAATCTTGACTGGGAAATCCCATGGACAGAGAAGCCTGGCAGACAATAATCCATGGGGTCACGAAGAATTGGACACAGCTGAGAGGCTGAGAACGCACAAGAATAGATAGGTTAGACACACACACAAAAAAAACTGTTTTAGACCAACTGAAGAAAGCTTTTATATTAAGGAAACAGGAATGGCTAGACTGTCTGCAGCCACAGACGCCCCACCGGGCGCTCAGCTCTCTCCACAGCTCCGTGGTTCTGCCGCTAACTAGGTCGAACTTGCGCGTCTGCCTCTAGGTCATCTTGCTCCACACCACTATAAACATTCTCAAGGAAACAGACCTGTTTTGCTTTAAATATTCTAAAACAGTGTTATTTTACATTTTCTATAATCTCATGCTTATCCCAACCTGTTTATTCCTTAAAATACTCTACTTGGGGAAATGGCACCACCATGCCCCAGTTGCTCAGGCCTAGTAAAGTACAATTTTTGAAAACGTAAAACCATGACTTACATGTAAATGTCAAATAAACACGTGCCAAAAATTTTATATACTCAGTAATTAATGAGGAAAACAATAAGATGTCAAAATCAGTTAAAATGGGAACTTGAGCAAGATGTTTAAAATCAATTATAAAAAGTAGTGTTAGGATTGCTCTAATAGATACAAACTGTCCAATGGGGCAATAAACGATACATTTTTAAATCATCTTTTCCACCAGGCAGAAAGTACCTGCAACGCTGCTGCTGCTGCTGCTAAGTTGCTTCAGTCGTGTCCGACTCTGTGCCATAGACAGCAGCCCACCAGGCTCCCCTGCCCGTCCCTGGGATTCTCCAGGCAAGAACTCTGGAGTGGGTTGCCATTTCCTTCTCCAATGCATGAAAGTGAAAATGAAGTCGCTCAGTCGTGTCCGACTCTTCGCAACTCCATGGACTGCAGCCCACCAGGCTCCTCCGTCCATGGGATTTTCCAGGCAAGAGTACTGGAGTGGGGTGCCATCACCTTCTCAACCTGCGTCTCTACCAGATCGTAATCTATACATCGACCTCTTCCCCTACAGTTATCAAATAGGTCAGAAAACAGAAAATCAAAGGACAAAGCCTACACTGAACTGAGGAAATGCCCAGTAGCGGCTGCCCATTTCTCTTCTTCAGAAGATTTTTCTGATCTTCTTACCCCTTGATCGTAAATAATCCCCAAAGATTGTTCTTTAAACAGAAAGTCTAGCCTCATTAGGTTTAACCTAATTATTCAGAGATGCAATGCAGCAAGGGTCCTGATTAAAAATACCAGTTTTATTAAGTGTGCTCTGCAAATTTAGGGAGGGCCTTACAGTACCGAGCAACTGTGAAGGACTGAGAATTAACTCCTCTCTGGACTTTTTGTTTAGTGTCCCTTATAGGATTAGATTCTTAAATCCTCAATTATGTTTTTATTGTGAGTCTAGAAGACCAAGTCCAAGAGACTTTCCCCAACAGATTTCACCGTTGTCTATGCATCTGGGTGTATTCTTCTCTTCTTGGATTCCAAAATTTTCTCAGCTCTCTGATCTGGCAGGGGACCATACAAGTTATGAGGCTGGCATCGTAATCCAGTTCCGATGCCAAGGTTCTTGCGAGGACTCTGTAGGCATTAAACCACATTAAACAGTCTTGCATACAGGCTTCCAAGGGAGTGCCTCTCTCTAATAGTGGGTGATTCATACCTGATTCAATAATAAGCACTGTCAAAAGTTATATTATTTGCACAACTGATTTTTCCAACTATATTCTGGTAAAAAGAGGGCAAGATTCTTACAAATCTATTCACCAATAATTAGATTGCCAAGTAAAAAACATCAATAAAATTGTCATTTTTGAATCCAAAGGGACAAGTGAAAATCAGATACCATTAAAATACTTCACTTCAGTTTACCACACTAAAGTCTGTTAAAATGAGACTTAAAGACATCTCAAGAAAGAGAAAGGGCTTCCTCACAGAACCATGAAGAATACACCATTCAAACAGTACCAACAACATCCAAATAAATTTCTCTCATCACTTCATCCAGTCCTTGGTGATTAACTCTTGCTCACCAAATATCGTTTCATCTGCTGCTGGACTGAAGAAAGACCCGGAAGCCCTGCCTCTGGCCCTGGTGCAGTCTGAGCATTTCTAACAGTGCCCGCGTGGAAGACTGCTCTCAAACTTGTCCACTAAAGTGAAGTAGCCCACAGTGCTGTACCGTTCCTCCCATAGATTCTAAGATTCTTCCTTGTTGAATGTACAAATTCTAACCTATAGCTTACAGCAGAGCCATCAGGCAAGCACTAGAGAGAACAACTCTGTTTGATAATGAGACTCATTACTGTCATTAACTTATTATAGTAACCAATAATATCACAATGAACAAGAGTAAAATTAACACTTGGGGCAAAACACATAACTATTTCATAATCTTTTCCTCTGAGAGTTAAAAACATACTAGGGACACTGACAAATATCCAGGGCCTTTTCAAAATATGTACTATCTATAAAATATGTATATAAGTAAATAATATCTTGCTTTTACAATCTTAACCTATTGAAGGTTGACCATCTTTTCATATTTGACAACTTAACCTATGCAGCTCTTATGACAGCTTGAGCTAATTAAGAAACATAGAACTACCAAATAAACCTCATATTTTCTTTCTGTCTTTCTACTTATAAAATGAAAGAACGATCTTTGTGATTGTCCAGAGGTCCTCTGGAAAAATGCAAAGATAGTTTTCAGCATAAAAGATATCCTGAAAAAAAAATTTTTTTTTCTAAATTTCACACCAAATCTAAGGAAGGCAAAATCAAGAATTGACAAAAAAGATTTTCTTAGTTAATTAAGATAGATGCATGGGAGCATAAGAAACAATACTTAGCTATTTATTTATCAAGATTAAAAAAAAAAAGAAGGGGCAGGAGTATATGGAAACTTTGGTTCTTCACAAATGAGGAATCACTGGTCATCAGTCTTCGCTGCTGTTCCCGTGTGTTTGTTTTATTTTGTCTTTGTAAACAATCAAGGACAAGATGAGGTCAACACAAATCTGAGAAAGTTATTCTTGAGATACAAAATCCCTGACACATGAGCAAATTACTCAACAGGTAAAGAAGAACCTTTTATCATTCTTGGTAAATCTAAGACCAATTTATCATTTTAAGAGAGTGAGTTAATTTATAGCTTTGTATTTGTGCAATGCTCCTGGTGGTAAAGTTTTTATGATATTCTTATTTCCTTATTCTCTCGTGAAAAATCCTATCAAAACTGAGCAAATTTTACTAAACATTTAAATACATTCCATTATTTCTTATCAGACTCAGATATTACAAGACAAGGCAGGAAAATTCCATTCCCCCAACCAGGCTCCAACTGACATACTCACGCCTTCATCAACCCTCCTACGCTGGAGTTAACTAGTCCTTTAGGGAAACATTGGTCTCATTTTTCTCTTGATAAGCCAAAGAACTCATACAGTTGTGTTCCTTTGTCATTATTGCTTCTACTGATAATAATTATTAGTTATGACTTTTAGCATATTTAATAACTTCTATTTCATAGAGAAGGATAGTAGGTAGTGAGACCCGTCTGTCATACACAGTATTTTACCAAGTCAGCAAAGCTCATAGACATATATCACACAGTTTTCTGTAGCCACATTCCTCTCTTTTATACCTTCCAAAAGTGGCAAAAAGGAACACACTCATTTTTTATTCATAAATTAAGAGTCAATTTTTTTTAATTTAAATATCTTTAGCATTAATTGTTTTAGTATCATATCTTACCAACTGAATATCCAACTAATATACCCAACAGAAGGCAGAGTGTCAGAGAATAGCAAGGAGAGATAAGAAGGCCTTCTTCAATGAACAGTGCAAAGAAATAGAGGAAAACAACAGAATGGGAAAGACCAGCGATTTCTTCAAGAAAATTGGAAATATCCAGGGAACACTTCACGCAAGAATGGGCACGATAAAGGACAGCAAAGGTAAGGACCTAACAGAGGCAGAAGACAGAAAGAGGCGACAAGAAGACACCAAAGAACCACAGAAAAGACTTTAGTGACTCAGATAATTACCACGGTGTGGCCACTCACCTAGTGCCAGACACCCTGGAGTGTGAAGTCAAGTGGGCCTTAGGAAGCATTAATATGAACAAAACTAGCAGAGGTGATGGAATTCCAGCTGAGCTATTTCAAATCCCAAAAGATGATGCTGTTAAAACGCCACACTCAACGTGTCAGCAAATTTGGAAAATTCAGCAGTGGCCACAGGACTGGAAAAGGTCAGTTTTCATTGTAATCCCAAAGAAGAGCAATGCCAAAGATGTTCAAACTACCTCACAACTGGGCTCATTTCACATGCTAGCAAGGTTATGCTCAAAATCCTTCAAGCTAGACTTCAGTAGTACATGAACCAAAAACTTTCAGATGTACAAACTGGATTTAGAAAAGGGAGAAGAATCAAAGATCAAATTGGTTCGAACACTGGAAAGCCAACATTCATTGGATCATATTACAATATATATATCATCATGATAGAACTGCTTTCTTGTATACTATTTTATTGCCCACTATTCCACTGCATCGGAGAAGACAGTGGCACCCCACTGCAGTACTGTTGCCTGGAAAATCCCATGGACGGAGGAGCCTGGTGCGCTGCAGTCCATGGGGTCGCTAAGAGTCAGACATGACTGAGCAACTTCTCTTTCACTTGAAACTTTCATGCATTGGAGCAGGAAATGGCAACCCACTCCAATACTCTTGCCTGGAGAATCCCAGGGGCTGGGGAGCCGGGTGGGCTGCCATCTATGGGGTCGCACAGAGTCGGACACGACTGAAGCGACTCAGCAGCATTCACTGCATACTGACACTTATTCTAATATTATGACTGTCTGTGGTCCTCTTTACCTCCCTAACTGTTATGATTCTTACTACAAATCACATGAATTATCAAACAGGAGGAAGGAAGGGAGGGGAGGGGAGGATAAAGAGAGGAAAGGAAAAAAAACAAAAAAAGAAATAAAAGACAAGTCGTTATTATCTCTTTCATGGAAAAGGGTGGAGGAGGAAGCACCTAACTAGAAATACAAAAGATGAAACCTCCAGTGCTGTAACTGACTTCATAGTTAACTGGTTTTGTTTTGTTTTTTGCCTTTTGGCTGCACGGTGCAGTACGCAGCACCTTAGTTCCCTGACCAGGAAATGAACCCAAAGCTGCTGCATTGCAGGCACAGATTCTTAACCACTGGACCAACAGGGAACTCCCTATAATTGATTTTTATGCATCTCCAAATAGTCGGTTCAGTTATGCATCTGAGCACCCTACCTGCCTTACAGAAGACAGCTGAGAGCAACAATAAAAGAGATCTATTATAGCTCTTCTTTTTTAGTGTTCTCTTTTACAGAATAAAAAAGAGACAGAGTCAGGTGTTCTTCAATTATTTCTTTGATACTTAGGATTTTTTTTGATGTCATAGTTGTTGTCTTTTGCAAACTAAATTGTGATTGATTTTTTAAAAAAGCATTCATAATAAAGGAGTAAGTAACCAGTCAGATATAATTAAGAGATTACATCAATCTCACTCCTAAGTGTCTCATCAAAAGATTCCCACACACATACACAAAAGAACCAATCTTGTTATTTCCAGAGCAATTGTTCATAAACTTCTTAAAGCAGATCCCAGTTTTCCTAGGCAAAATGAAGATACCAAATATGTGAAATAAATAAAATTTATTCTTGTTTAAAACAGCACTTATTATTCTAAAAAGTAAAGAGCTACAAGAAAGAAAGAAAAAAAAAAGAACGGTTCATATTTCTACCGTCAAGAACAGAAAGTACACAAGTAAAACAAAACTGATTAGGAAACTAAAGTAGTATAGAAGGTTATAAAATAAAAAGTCAAACTTATTCCCCTACCCCTCTGGGCAGTGTTTTCAAGAGTTAACACTATCAGCAATTTCTTGTCATTCCGTCTAGAATAACTTTTGTACATTCATCCAAATATATTTATCTCAAAGGTAGTACTTTGCTGAAAATAAACCAAAGAGAATATAGAGTCCATTTTTTGAGTAAAATTTATTATAGAGTCAAATGTCACAGAGGACAATTGTGGACTCAAAAAATTCTAACATTCATTTTGGTCAGGTAGTTTAATTTGGTTACTTAATCTTACAAATCTGTATTCAAACACATGAGCAGCTACACTATTAATATAAACTGGTTTTAGCAGCCTGTCTTAAAAATCTCAAATACAGAAATCTGAATGAGAGGTAAAAGTTTGGTTTTGTCAGGCGAGTGTATGTTCCTCGGTTCTGTCTCATCACAACAAAGATTTGGAGTGACGGACATTAAAGCCTTCGGTGTGTCACAGCTGTGGGTCTTGGACAGACCATGTTATAGTTCTCAGGTCTCGAACAAACCATGTTACAGCTCTTAGACAAATCAGAGTTACAGCTCCGTGTTATAGCTCTATTTTATTTAGATAATAGCAAGAAAATCTATCCTCGAGGCACAAGGGCATGTCAACCCAAAGACACGAAGAAAACAGCGCCCCAGCGCACGAGGGACAGAGACAGCACAAGCCCTTTGGCTCCTCTTTTTATATGTTTTTGCTCCCCCTGGGCCTGCTCTATGTAAACTGGGCTAGCCAGGAGTGTTGTTTGTTCTACCTGAGGTCCTCACTCCGGTCCTCAGACCTTCCTTTGTTCTATTTTCTCAGGCTTTTCCCTTCCTTATCTTTTAGCCACCGCCATTCTGGACTCCTGTTTCCTATTCTAACTACCTAACAGTTTCAAAGTTGAATTACTAATACCATACAGCAGTTGGTTGAATTCTTTACTTGTGAATATAGCTCAAACAAACAAAAATGCTCAGAACTTTGAGCAAGCATTAAGCTAACATTTTACATTCACTTTTTGTTGTACAGCTCACTAAGGTGTGCCAGAGGTCAGCAGGCCTTCTTGCTGCTCACCTAGGAAACAGAAAACTCGCTTCTATGCTCAGTGTAATCACAATCTCACCATTTTCAATACCTTAGATTTTCTTGCCTATGTCCCCTCTCATCCACTTCATCACTCCTCTGTTGCAACAAATAGTATGGAGAAATGCTTACAGTTCCTGTTATATAACACCGTGTTAGAGTTCCCAGTTATAGGAATTAGAGTCAGCCCTCTGCTACCCTTGCCATTCGGCTGGTAAAGAATCCACCTGCAACACGGGAGGCCTGGGTCTGATCCCTGGGTTGGAAAGATCCCCTGGAGAAGGGAAAGGCTACCCACTCCAGTACTCTGGCCTGGAGAATCCCATGGACTGTGTAGTCCACGGGGTCGCAAAGAGTCGGAGCATGACTGAGCGACTTTCACTTTCTGTGACCGTAGCACAAAATAATTGTCTATGGAGCAAAATGTGTTGATCACTAGAAAGTGTCCCAAATATTCCCCTATACACCCCCTCCTCAACTGTTTTCAGAAAGGTCACAGCATTTCTATCCTAAAATTAAGAACTGTTTGAGGGTACAAGTAAGAAGGAGACTAGAGATAGAAAATGACAGTACTGCATAATTCAAGAATAGAAAAACACCCTGGAGAAGGACATGGCAATCCACTCCAGTATTCTTGCCTGGAAAATCCCATGGAGAGAGGAGCCTGGCGGGCTACAGTCTATGGGGTCGCAAAAGAGTAGGACACGGCTTAGCAACTAAACCACCACCACCATCATGTATGTTGGGGGTAAGTGTCTAGTGCCACAGTTCCATCTGACGTGGCTCCCACTTTGGAGATGTTTCCAACAGCTCCTTGTTTTGTGCACTTCCGTCCTCTAAAATTAAGTGGAATTAATATTGAAGGTGTAAACGTTGTAAGTATTCAATAAACCACTGTGTGTTTTTTTTTTTTTTTTTTACAAAACCCCTATCTTTTAATGGTTGATACCTCAAGAGAGTTTTGAAAAAAAAAAAAAAAGAATAGAAAAACAAACATCATATGTGCCTACTTGGCAAGATCAAGATGAAAGTCATTCAGTCGTGTCTGACTCTTTGTGACTCCATGGATAGTCCATGGAATTCTCCAGGCCAGAATACTGGAGTGGGTAGCCTTTCCCTTCTCCAGGGGATCTTCCCAACCCAGGGATCAAACGCAAGTCTCCCGCACTGCAGGCAGATTCTTTACCAGCTGAGCCACAAGGGAAGCCCAAGATACCTTTCTCCTAAAAGCTTCAAAATACTCTGCCTTAAGAACATACTTTATACCACATTTTCATAACATATATTCTCTGCCCTGAGATTTTACATTATGCTACATGAGATTCCAACAGTCTCCCTGTATTTACAAGAATTCTTTCATTATGCAACTCTTCTGAGGAAATTAAAGTCTTGATTATCTTTTACTCTAAAAAACCATATTAATACTGTGTGAGGAAGCTTTTTACAAATAAGCAGTTATCTCTTGGCTTGGCTCACAATGTAGATATGAGTATGTACAAACATACTGAAGCTCACTTTTATCTGTTGACTTGGCGAGGCAGCGGTGTCCAGTTGTTTGATCAAACATTCATCTAGATGCAGCTGTGAAGATGACTTTGCAGTTGTGATTAACATCCGCAATCAGCTGACTTTAGGTAAAGGAAACTATCCTCCACAATGTAGACACTTCCTACAGTCAGTTAAAGATCTTTAAGAGCAAAAAACCTGAGAATTCCTGGAAAAGGAATTCTGCCTTAGTTCTGTCATATAAAATTCCTGCCTGAGTTTCCAGCCTGCTGGCCTGCCCTAAAAATGTCAGGCTTGCCAGGCCTCATAGCCACGTGAGCCAATTCTTTAAAATAAATCTTATTACATCTCTCTTATTATATCTATTTAATCTTGGTTCTCTTTCTTTGGAACCCCCAACTGATACACATATCAAATCTCTATCAACACAATATTCAACACATATTTATTGAGGGCATTTATGTGTCAGATATTGTTCTAGGTGGGATTCCCAGGTGGCTCAGAGGTAAAGAATCCGCCTGCCAAAGTGTGAGACCTGGGTTTGATCTTTGGGCCGGGGAAGATCCCCTGGAGAAGGAAATGCCAACCTACTCTAGTACTCTTGCCTGGGAAATCCCATGGACAGAGGAGCCTGGCGGGCTACAGCCTGTAGTGTCACAAGAGTTGGACATGACTTAGCGACTAAACAACAACTCTTCCAGATGATGGTGATGTAATGATAGAACTGACAAAAGTCTCTATGTTCACAGAGCTCATACTTTAATTGTACTGAGATGAGAATTTAAAATTTTAGGTAAAGTGACCACGTGATTTATCACACAATCCAGGACACTTTAACAGTAAAATGGGGCACAAGTAATAATTATGCCAGGACAGCATGCCTGAACCATAAATATTCTGGACATCTCAGCCTGATACAGGTCTCCTTAACCTTTGGTAAAGTTTGGGCCCATCTTCCCCAAAGGACAATGTATTTGGTTAAGTACAGAGAGCCAAAGAAGTGTATAATTAATCAGGGTTGAGTTATAGACCTATAGGGATCTCAGATTCACGGTGCCAGTGGGTTCATATTCCAGTTATGCCTAGATCAATTACATATTATACAAAGCATTCAACTTTTATGAGTCTTAATCATGTCACTTAGAAATCTATATATTAATGAGAACTAATGAGAATCTGTAAATCATGTATGAAAGGAGTTGTGACATGATCAGTTCAGTTCAGTCGCTCAGTCGTGACCGACTCTTTGCGATTCCATGAATCACAGCACGCCAGGCCTCCCTGTCCATCACCAACTCCCGGAGTTCACTCAAACTCATGTCCATCGAGTTGGTGATGCCATCCAGCCATCTCATTCTCTGCTGTCCCCTCCTTCTCCTGCCCCCAATCCTTCCCAGCATCAGAGTCTGCATATCTGAGGTTATTGATATTTCTCCCAGCAATCTTGATTCCAGCTTGTGCTTCTAACAGCCCAGCGTTCCTCATGATGTACTCTGCATATAAGTTAAATAAGCAGGGTGACAATATACAAACTTGACAGACTCCTTTTCCTATTTGGAACCAGTCTGTTGTTCCATATACAGTTCTGACTGTTGCTTCCTGACCTGCATACAGGTTTCTCAAGAGGCAGGTCAGGTGGTCTGGTATTCCATGATAGACATTCAATAAAGAACATATAAAAACAGATCAGCAGTCTTCCCCAGTGGTCCAGTGGTTAACAGTCCACCTTGCAATGTGAGGGAAACCAGCTCGATCCCCAGTCTGGGAGGGTCCCACCTGTCGCGAAGCAGCTAAGCCCATGTGCCACAACAACTGAGCCTGAGCTCTGGAGCCACCAAGGCACAACTACTGAAGCCCGCATGCCCTAGAGCCTGCGCCCCACAAAGGAAGCCACTGCAGTGAGAAGCCCGCACATCGCAAGGAAGAGCAGCCGCCACCCTCCGCAACTAGAGAAAGTCCGAAGGCAGCAACAGAGACCCCAGGGCAGCCAAAAATAAATTTTTTAAAAAAAAACAGATCACTGAAATAAGCAAGGGTGGGGATAGTTTTGCTTATAAGTCTTTCTATTCTCCTTGACCATATGGACCTGGACGGAGATAATTTTATTAAATGCAACAATAATAATGAAATCACAGCCATGCTATAACACTTGTGAGCACAGGCGTGCATGGTTGACTCAATCTGCCATTTATCATTTCTAATATTGCTAGAAGTACATTCATGAAACCAAATTCTACACCAACACACACTACAGTGGAGGCTGACTTAAGAGGAAACCTGCCAGTTGTCCAGCTTGGCTCAGAATGGCACCAAGGAAACAATGGTGAGGACACTTTCTCTGAAGTGTCACAACCTGAGCCAAAACAGCTATAAACATGTCATAGCATTTTTGAAGCTGGTTTGACAACTGTTTGCTGTTGCTGTTTAGTCACTAAGAGAGTCCTGTCTGACTCTTTGCGACCCCATGGACTGTAGTTTGCCAGGCTCCTTTGCCCATGGGATTTCCCAGGCAAGAATATTGGAGAAGGTTGTCATTCCCTTCTCCAGGTTATCTTCCTGACTCAGAGGTCGGTTGAGCCCACATCTCTTAAATTGGCAGGCGGGTTCTTTACCCCTGAGCCAGTGGGAAGCCCTTGATAAATCTTTATCCACGGCTAAAACCTCAGATTGAATACTGGACCATGCCCACTAGCTATCTGCAAAAAATATAAACACCTCTGAGTATGACCTCAAAAGTAAGAAAACCCCTTCTTTCCCGTTTTTTTTTTTCTACTGGCTTATTGCAGGGCCCCATGGTCTTACTCCATTCCCTTGGGATCCTCCCAACACAGGTGTGAGTCAAGGGGATCTACTATGAAAATGATATTCTAATTCTGAAAAAGGATGGATGAGGATAGCTTGGGTGTCCTTTCAGGATGCAAAGTCCTAAACGATGCCAAGCTGTGTACAGTTCCTTCCATCATGGCAGAGGTAGCAGCTAGGGTGAAGGGGAGCAGGAGATCTGATGAGAAGGAAGATCTGAGTCCCAGTGCCTTTTCCCCACAGGCAGGAAGGTCCAGGGCTTCCTCGTCCCACACACACAACTAACTGCTATTACTGGCATCACTGACTCGACAGACACGAGTTTGAGCAGACTCGGAGAGATGGTGCAGGACAGAGGATGCTGGCGGGCCGCGGTCCCTGGGGTCGCAGAGAGTGGGACACCACTGAGAGCCTGAACATTGACAACAACAAAGCAGGGTCGATTTACCTTTCATCACTGTTAGTGAGTCCAAGCTCCCTGAGTCGCTCAGGCAAACAATGAGACTGTATTCAGACTCGGAGGACGACAGAGGAAAGTCTCAAACACTTTGTGGAGGTCAGGATGTCAGGTTCCAGTGTAAAACAGAGAAGGGGAGGAGCTGAGGGAGTAAATTAAAAGCCCACAATCTTGCAAATCTCTCCTGGAAAGGCCAACCTCCAGGAGGGGAGGGGATCTGTTAATCTCTTCTTTCTTGTAGCCATTCACAGGTGGGTAGGGTCAGATATGACTGAGCGACTTCACTTTCACTTTCACACACTGGAGAAGGAAAGGGCAACCCACTCCAGTGTTCTTGCCTGGAGAATCCCAGGGTCGGGGGACCTGGTGGACTGCCGTCTGTGGGGTCACACAGAGTCGGACACGACTGAAGTGACTTAGCAGCAGCAGCAGCAGCAGGGTCAGATTATTTTCCTGGGAGCTGAACAAAGGCAGAGGAGCAGGGTTCCCTGAGGCAGGTCATTATGTATGATTATAATAACAAAAGCAAAGACAAGCAAAGGTTAAAATCAAAGAAACAGATCCAACATGGAGTTAGAATTGGCCCTTTCCTGCAAATCAGGACAATAAGAGATCATTCTGCAAAATGTTCTAATTGTTATTTACCCTTGAATTTTTCCTTACAAATCTGATTCATTAAAGAGAAAACCAACTTTCTTAATAAACAGAAACTCACATTCTTTCCATACTAAAACAATGTTCTAGTCTTTTAATAAACCCAAATATGATTTTCTAACCAAATATGTATAATTATTACAAAATAAAGTTAACTAATTAAAATGCTATTGATCTTTTATTGAAGTAAATTTAAAAGATGCTTTTTTAAAATTCTACAGAAAATGTTTCAAAAATAATAAAAAGATACAGAATTTATTATTATATAAATGATTTTGGCCTTCTTACCTAAAGCAAAGTTGTTAGGCCTTAAATAGTTGATCTCATTTTTATTGAATGAATACTATCTGACATCCATTTGGCTAAAAAACTACAATCAAATTTGGATTAATTTATGGATATTTAAAAATTTCCTTAGTAGATTGTTACTTAATGGTTGTAAAGTAATGATGGTGGTAGTGGTTTAGTCACTAAGTTGTATCAGACTCTTGCCACCCCAGGGGCTGTAGCCCACCAGACTCTGTCAACAGGCAAGAATACACGAGTGGGTAGCCATTCCTTTCTCCAGGGGATCTTCCCAACCCAGGAATTGAACCTGAGTCTCCTGCATTGCATTCCAACATTTAAAAAGGCAACAGCAGTGACTTCTTTGCCTCCTGAAACTTTACTGAATAGCTTATATATTTACTCATACAGACAGAGTCATATCTTCTTTATTTTTGAGTATTTACAAAGAGAAAGAATACACAAATTAATCCCTCCGTTCCGTTCCGTTGCTCAGTCGTGTCCGACTCTTTGCAACCCTGTGGACTGTAGCCTACCAGGCTTCTCCGTCCATGGGATTCTCCAGGCAAGAATACTGGAGTGGGTTACCATTTCCTTCTCCAGGGGATCTTCCCGACCCAGGGATCGAACCCAGGTCTCCCCCATTGGAGGCAGACGCTTTAACCTCTGAACTACCAGGGAAGCCCCACAAATTAATACTTAGCAAAGAAAGAAAGAAATTGAAGTTGCTCAGTCGTGTCCGACTCTTGGCGACCCCATGGACTGTAGCCCACCAGGCTCCTCTGTCCATGGAATTTTTCAGGGGAGAGTACTGGAGTGGGTTGCCATTTCCTTCTCCAGGGATCGAACCTGGGTCTCCCAAACTGCAGGCAGGTGCTTTACCATCTGAGCCACCACAGAAGCCCCAGTTAGCAAGTAAAGCAAAGTATATTGTCCCTTAGCTTTTATGAATGTTCACATGGAATTTACTCCTAAAGAAAGTTTAGTAAATTACAGCATTGAGAAAATTGTTTTATATATATAAAGGAATTACAACAAGCCCCTTTGGAATTCAATCACAAAAAGGACAGATTCAATTACTTGATAGGTCTTTTGTGCTTTGAGATAGATACAAAGAAAATGAGAGGCAGACTTGGGTCATCATTAAGCTGTAATCCCATATGGCATTTCCTCCTCAAAGCTTCAGCTCCAATCCATTTACACTGAATATGAGTTGCAAACCAAAAATTACAAACACACATACACTCATAAATGAGAGATAACTATACTGAGTGAAATGTAAACTGACTTTTAATTATTCACTAATTGTAATTTAGAATATTAGTGGCATGACACAGTGTACTCCTCAAGGTCCATATATACCAGGAATTCACCTTATAGATTAAAAAATTCCCACTATTAAAAGGCATGTTAGGCTCAATTAGTATAAATTCTTCTTGAACAGGAGAGAGTTCAACATCAACCTATAATCATTCTAAATGCTAATCTACACTCAAGGTTAAAAAATATAAAGTAGACTGTACCCTCAAAATAATACCCAGAACATAGTTAGGATTTACCAGCAATAGCTATTGCATAAACTTTAACCTATTGGCAATTTTTCAGCTATGAATGTCAGAGTTAACTTATGAGTAAAGAAGAACTGAATTAGGATATAGACAAGTACAATTAATTCTCGGTATTTTTTCAAATTAGTTGATCATGAAATAGCCTATGAACTTTAAGATCTTTATCAGTCTAAGACCCTAGGCAGTGACTACCAATGAAGTGAAGCTGGCAGACAAGATGGAAAATATTGGCTATTTATGACCTGTGAGGGCTTTCCAGGTGGCTCAACCTCCTCCCTGGAGGAGGAAATGGCAACCCACTCCAGTACTCTGGCCTGGAAAACTCCATGGACTGAGGAGCCTGGTGGGCTGCAGTCCATGGGGTCGCAGAGAGTCGGACGCGACTGAGCGACTTCACTCACTCACTCATGAACCATTACCTGGTCTTCCCCCAGAAATTCAGACCAGTGAATTAACTCATGACCTCATTTTACATCCCGTTACTTAAGCTAAAAGGGTGAGTATCATCTATGAACCTTTCCTTCACATGTCCTCCATATTCATCATAACTTCTACTATTTCAGAGACGAAGCTCAGTCTGCTCTCTGCACAACAGGCCAAAAAATCCAACAGACGAGGTGTTGAGGCAAGAAATATGACTTTACTCAGAAAGCTGGCAGGCTGAGAAAATGGCAGACTAATGTCTCAAAATAACCATCTTGTCAGGGTCTGGATGCGAGGTTCTTTTATAGAATAGAGAAGAGGGAAAACTGAAAAAGTAAAGACCATTATTTCACAAATATCTCCTCGAATGGGAGAAGTGTTAGTCACTCAATCGTGTCCTAGAGACCCCATGGACTGTTGCCTGCCAGGCTCCTCTGTCCTTGGGATTTTCCAGGCAAGGATGCAGAACTGGGTTGTCATTCCCTTCTCCAGGGGATCTTCCCACCCAGGGATCAAACCCAAGGAACCCAAATCATGGTCTCCTGCATTGTACGTAAGTGAAAGTGAAAGTTACTTGCTCAGTTGTGTCCTACTCTTTGCAACCCCATGGACTTCATGTAGCCCACCAGTCTCCTCTGTCCAGGGAACTCTCCAAGCCATTCCCTTCTCCAGGGGAACTTCCCAGAGGTCAAACCCTGTAGGCAAGGGATGTGTTCATATCTTTACACAGGGGTGGAGGGTTCCCTGAGGCTGCTCATTACGGAGGAGATGTGTTAATCTTTTCAGGCAGAGGGGCAGGGTTCCCTGAGGCTGGGGTCGTTATGTATGACTATAATAAAAGCAATGTAAAAACAAAGGTTAAAGTCAAAGAAACAGATCCATCAATAAGTCAGAATTTGGCTCTTCCCACAACACTACTGAATTGCTTTCTGAATATCAGACTTGACCTGTTAGCACCATCTTCACTACAGCACTCTAGTACAAGTTCCCAAAAGCTTCCTTTCATCCTTACCTGTCCCCTTTGACCACTGTACTTCTCAATGCAACCAAGGCATTTGCCCTGGAGAGCACATAATGCCACCACCATCCCCACCCAGCTCTACAATAGTTTACATGCCTCTTCCTAGGCATTTATCTCCAATTCAGGTAGCTCAGTGGTAAAGAATCTGCCTTCAATGCAGGAGCAGTTGGAGATGTGGGTTCGATTCCTGGTCAGGAAGATCTCTGGAGTAGGAATTGGAAACCTACCCCAGTATTCCTCCATGGACAGAGGAATCTAGTGGGCTACAGTCCATGGAATTGAAAAGAGTCAGCCAGGAATGATCAACGAAGTACAAAGTCCTTCCATTATCTGGCCCCTTCTGACATGGTCCAACCTCAGGTCATACCTCTTCCTCCCCTTTTATCAGCCCCAGACATGCATCCCCAGGTATTTCTCACACCACAAGCTTTGGGCAGGTTCTGTCTACTCTTCTGCAGATAGTTGGTATTGCTGTGCAGTTTCTAGGTCTCACCCGACCCTGCAACCCCATGGACTGTATGCAGCAATCCAGGCTTCTCTGTCCTTCACCATCTCCCAGAGCTTGCTCAAACTCATGTCCACTGAGTCAGTGATGCCATCCAACCATCTCACCCTCTGTCAGCCTCTTCTCCTCCTGCCTTAATCTTTCTCAGTATCAGGGTCTTTTCTAATGAGTTGGCTCTTCCCAAGCTTCAGTATCAGTGTTTCCAATGAATATTCAGGGTTGATTTCCTTTAGGATGGACTGGTTGGATCTCCGTGCTGTCCAAGGGACTCTCAAGAGTCTTCTCCAGCACCACAGTTCAAAAGCATCAGTTTCTTCAGCATCCAGCCTTCTTTATCATCCAGCTCTCACATCTTTACAAGACTACTGGAAAAAACCATACCTTTGACTAGATGGACCTTTGTTGGCAAAGTGATGACTCTGCTTTTTAATATGCTGTCTAGGTTTGCCACAACTTTTCTTCCAGGGAGCAAGTGTCTTTTAATTTCATGGCTACAGTAACTATCCACAGTGATTTTGGAGTCCAAGTAAATAAAGTCTGTCATTGTTTCCATTTTGTCACCATCTATTTTCCATGAAGTTATGGGACTGGATGCTGTGATCTTCATTTTTTGAATGCTGAGTTTCAAGCCAGAATTTTCTCTCTCCTCTTTCACCTTCATCAAGAAGCTCTTTAGTTTCTCTTCAATTTCTGCCATTAGGGTGGTATCATCTGTATATCTGAAGTTTTTGATACTTCTCCCAGCAATCTTGATTTCAGCTTGAGCTTTATCCAGGCCAGCATTTCACATGATGCATTTAAGTTAAATTGATGTATTAAGTTAAATAACCAGGGTGACAATGTACAGCTTTGACGTACTCCTGTCCCAATTTGAAACCAGTCCACTGTTCCACGTCCAGCCAGTTCTAACTGATGCTTCTTGTCCCGCATACAGGCTTCTCAAGAGGTACACCTCTAAATCCCCTTCTTTTTTTTCGCCAGTTCTGAGGTCAGCTATACTGTCACTCCCTCAGAACTCCTTTCCTCCCACTTCCTTATAGACCCTTGTGACACTGCCTAGACTTGTCTTGGGTTTAATCCTATTGCTCCTTGAAGACAGGTACTATATTTCTAACATCCCTGTTCATATCATACCCATAGCACCTGGTACAGTGTCTAGCAATGGAAGATGCCTAATAAATACTTTTTGAAAATTAGCAAGAACGCATGAATGAGCAAAAGAATTAATACGTTGATTCAATTATCCATAGTTGATTATCACATCCTTGACACAGCCGGTACTATAGAACAGGAGTCCCCAAACTTTTTGGCACAAGAGACTGGTTTTGTGGAGATCAACTTTTTCCACAGATGAGGTGGTGGAGGAGCAGGGATGATTTCGGTGCGGTTCAAGTGTGTTGCATTTATTGTGTACTTTATTTCTAGTATCATTACATAAGCTCCACCTCCGAACACCAGGCATCAGATTCTGGAGGCTGAGGACCTCTGCTATAGAAGATTTAGTTTCTGATTCAACAGAGATTTGTTTGGTGTGCATGGCATTCTGTTTATTTGATAAGTATATTTATTCAGTATTGCAAATAAATTATTGATTCTGCTGCAGTAATAATCACACATGGGTATGATTAAAATCCCCAATCTATACTAACAAAGCTCCTTAAAATCAAATTCGAGTAAATGAGATGGTTGGATGGCATCATGGACTCAATGAGTTTGAGCAAACTCTGGGAGCTAGTGAAGGACAGAGAAGCCTAGCATGCTGCAGTCCACAGGGTCACAAAGAGTTGAATGTGACTGAGCAATTCAACAACAACAACAAAATTTATGTTAATTCTTAATCGACCATTTTTATTCCACTCATTTAATTATTCCAACAATTATTAATGCTAAATTTTTAGAAAAATACAAGCTAAGCAGCGAAAGAGTCCTTTTAGAAGTTTCAGGGCAAAGAATACATGTTTCATCTGCTGAAAAAGCATGATGATATCCAAAAGATTTCGAATTGCATATAGCAAAATTCCACGATGATAAAATCCACACAGCAACTTTACTTCTATGAAAAATTTGCTAACTTTAAGAGACTTTAAAGTCAACACTTTGATGTTCTCAGAGTCTCTCTGTCATGGGTACAGTTCTCTAGAAGGATAGCAAAAGGGAACAGCCACCCAAGGAACCAGTCTACTGGACAGGATCTCTAGGAACAGCGCAGAGGGTGCCTAAGTGGGAACCAGACAACTCACCTGATGAACCACCAACAAGGACCACTTCACAGAACTCTGGATTTTAAGAGTTTCCCATTTTCTCTCATTTTAAATAACAGTGCACCTTTGTCTATGCTGTTTCAACTGACTTGTATATACCATTTCTTCATCAAATAAGAAAAGTGAATGTTAAGGCATTTTGTTTCTTAATCAGTTGTTTTCTAGTTTTGCAAAGTAATACATTTAAAGAAATTTCCATATGCTTTACAGTATTAGGAAATACAAGACTTTTTACTTATTTATTTTTGGTCACTGTTAAAGATTACGTCCAGAGGAGAATTTAAATATAGCTGTCTGAAGTGCTCCAGGAGTTCTGGAGCATTTTTACATTAATGCTCCACATTTACGTCACTTCAAGTCAGAAACAAAGTGGATGTGTCACAAGTTTATGTCTATTTCATGAAATATGTATTTACTGTATGTAACAGTTATCATCAAAGCCCATGAAAGATAATTAATAATCAGCTGTTAAAATAAGGGCAGTAGAAACAACTCAAGCACTGAGCAGGAAGCCATAAAATACCATTGAGTGTGTCAACTTGGCCATGAACTCATCGTGTGATCTGGAATGAAGCACTTAGCCCACCTGGACTTTGGTTTCTAGATAAGCAGGTGACGAGTGTGGGCTGTGGGGTATCACAGTCTTAGCAATGTTACCGGTTCTAAAGATATTTGTGATATGGTGTATTCCAGCATTATCTGGATAAGATGTCTAAGGATAACATTCGTTAGTGTACAGAGAATGGTAAAGCAAGTTTCATTACTGCTTTCTTAATTGATGCAAAAATGCCCATACTTTTACATTTTCTAATATGGTATTTTTTCTAATTCCATTTTTATTAACTTTCTCTTCTCCTAAAAAATAAAAAAAACTTTCTTACTTACCAAACTATTAGGATCAAATAATATATCTTATAAAAATATTATTTTACTGGCATGTTTCTCTTGAGAATTTAACATGCAGATGAAGACTTCAAAATTATGGCGCCCACAGCAACTGTAACTCAGCCTGCTAGATGCAGATATGTAGCATCTTCTTATTAGCAGATATGCAGTAAAATGTATGCCTTAATATATACTGTTTATGCAGTCTACATGAATTATGCTCGCTTTGAGGACTATAAACTTGGAGTTTTCTCCCCAAAACTTTAATTCTTACTCATAATTTCACATTAACATAAGGCTGGAGCAACATTTTTGTCAGAGTAGTTCATATATCATTGTATTTCTTTGAAGGAGACACAATAACACAATAAAGTATATAACAACAGGAAATTAGAATGTATTTATTCCAGTCTATATTGAGGCATACGCATATGGTTATGCTTGAAAATTGTCCTAGGGCAGGCATAACATGTTTTCCTAGGATAGAGAGATAAAACAGTGATGTCCTTGCTTAATATCGATATTAAGCTATAAACACCATATGAGGTTATAACTTCAGAACGTGATTTATTTTCACTAAAATTCTAAGGGTCTATGTTTTGATTTTTAGATTATATATAAAGTCTATGGCATTCATATAACAGAAATTAGTGCTGGATATACATGTACAAGGGGGCTTCCCCAGTGGTGCTAGTGGTAAATAACCCACCTGTCAACACAGGAGACATAAGAGATACGGATTCAATCCCTGGATCAGAAAGATCCCCTGGAAGAGGGCACAGCAACCCACTCCAGGATTCTTGCCTGGGAAATCCCATAGACAGGGGAGTCTGGTGGTCTACAGTCCATAGGGTCGCAGAGTCAGACACCACTGAAGCGACTTATTAGCACAGCTACATGTTCCAGAGGCCTGATTCCAAATTGTTGTTGTTCAGTCGCTTAGTTGTATCCAACTCTTTGCGACTGCAGCATGCCAGGTTTCTTTGTCCCTCATCACCTCCCAGACTTTGCTCAAACTCATGTCCATTGAGCCGGTGATGCCATCCAACTATCTCATCCTCTGTCGTCCCCTTCTCCTCCTGCCTTCAATCTTTCCCAGGATCAGGTTCAAATGGTCCTAGTTAATTTGTAAATGCGTGATAGTCCAATAACCTGTGGAAAATTCTGAAAGAGATGGGAATACCAGACCACCTGACCTGCCCCCTAAGAAATCTATGTGCAGGTCAGGAAGCAACAGTTAGAACTGGACATGGAACAACAGACTGGTTCCAAATAGGAAAAGGAGTATGTCAAGGCTGTATATTGTCACCCTGCTATTTAACTTATATGCAGAGTACATCATGAGGAACGCTGGGCTGGAAGAAACACAAGCTGGAATCAAGATTGCCGGGAGAAATATCAATCACCTCAGATATGCAGATGATACCACTCTTATGGCAGAAAGCAAAGAAGAATTAAAGAGCCTCTTGAGGAAAGTGAAAGAGGAGAGCGAAAAGGTTGGCTTGAAGCTCAACATTCAGAAAATGAAGATCATGGCATCTGGTCCCATCACTTCATGGCAAACAGATGGGGAAACAGTGGGAACAGTGGCTGATTTTATTTTTCTGGGCTCCAAAATCACTGCAGATGGTGACTGCAGCCATGAAATTATAAGACACTTACTCCTTGGAAGGAAACTTATGACCAACCTAGACAGCATATTAAAAAGCAGAGACATTACTTTGCCAACAAAGGTCTGTCTAGTCAAGGCTAAGGCTATGATTTTTCCAGTGGTCATATATGGATGTGAGAGTTGGACTATAAAGAAAGCTGAGTGCTGAAGAATTGATGCTTTTGAACTGTGGTGTTGGAGAAAACTCTTGAGAGTCCCTTGGACTACAAGGAGATCCAACCAGTCCATCCTAAAGGAGATTAGTCCGGATGTTCATTGAAAGGACTGACGTTTGGCCACCTGATGCAAACAGTTGACTCATTAGAAAAGACCCTGATGCTGGGAAAGATTGAAGGCAGGAGGAGAAGGGGATGACAGAGGATGAGGTGGTTGGATGGCATCACCAACCCGATGGACATGGGTTTGGGTGGACTGCGGAATTGGTGATGGACAGGGAGGCCTGGTGTACTGCGGTTCATGGGGTCACAAAGAGTCGGACACGACTGAGTGACTGAACTGAACTCAACTGAGAGTCCAACTCCTGGCCTGAAATCAGAAGCTCTGTTGTTAGCCCATAAGAATACAGCCAACAAAAAACAAACAAAATTCTACAGGGACCTGGAAAGTCAACCATTCCAGTGGAATCAATCACACATGCTGCTATAGAGGCAGAGCAATGGAGCAAAGTGTTGAGATTATGGGAAACTGGAAACGCCTTCAGAGGGTAGTTCCTCTGACAAAAAAAATATGTTCAATAAATTATTACTTGTAATTAGTAACAGTACTCTGCTTAATGAACTCCATGATGGTGATGTTTTAACCATATCCAAGAACTAATTTCATGTGTTTAGAGAGTTAAGACATGAGAGAGACTCAGGCCATTTATGTTATTCACACTTAAATCTAGATTTTGGCATATTCTCTACCATAATTAAACAAATTAAACTCAGTAAATTAAAATGACTGAAAGAAAACATTTGCAAAATACCTATGGCAAAAAAGCCCCCACAAAAATGAGTGAGGGACTCTTGATATTGCCTGTAGACATGAGTGCTCTCATCACGACTCTACTCTCCTGTTACAGTTCAGTCATCTGTGGGGATGTGGTAAGGTCAAGAGAGTTCTGGGCCCAACGCAAATGCCAAATTATTAGGTAACACTATCATCTGAACATTTCAGTTTCTGCCACTCCAAATCTGAAATGATATGTGTTTCTATCTCACATAATTATTGGAAAGAGATGATGCACTTAGTAAAATTTTAGAATTCAGAAAATAAAATACTGACATAAAATACTATCAGAATAATTCTGAGATTTTGAAGTTAACTTACATAAAGAATGCAACATAATGCCAACTCTTCTGACAAAATCAAACATTTGCATGGTTCAGTTCAGTTCAGTCGCTCAGTCGTGTCCGACTCTCCACGACTTCATGAACCACAGCACGCCAGGCCTCCCTGTCCATCACCAACTTCCGGAGTTCACTCAAACTCATCTCCACAGAGTCAGTGATGCCATCCAGCCATCTCATTCTCTGTCGTCCCCGTCTCCTCCCGCCCCCAAACTTTCCCAGCATCAGAGTCTTTTCCAGTGAGTCAACTCATCGCATGAGGTGGCCAAAGTATTGGAGTTTCAGCTTTAGCATCAGTCCTTCCAATGAACACCCAGGATTGATCTCCTTTAGAATGGACTGGTTGGATCTCCTTGCAGTCCAAGGGACTCTCAAGAGTCTTCTCCAGCACCACAGTTCAAAAGCATCAATTCTTTGGCATCACTCTTAAATCCTGCTGAAATTTAACCAGGTGCACTTAAAATTACTACTTTGCACATTGATTCCATAGTTACTCATTACTATACACTACTTACAACATACTATATTGATCTTAATGATTTTTTAGTGGATAGGGACTGTATCTGTTCAACTTTCTTCAGTCAAGAATAGCTCATTATACAAAGGTAGCCCTAAGAAAATTCTTGGGAAGAGCCTGTGCTGTGCTGTGCTGTGCTGTGCTGTGCTGTGCTGTGCTGAGTCACTCAGTCGTATCAAACTCTTTGCGACCCCAGGGATTGTGGCCCACCAGGTTCTGCCATCTGTGGGGATTCTCCAGGCAAGAATACTGGTGGGTTGCCAGTACTCAATCCCAACTCAGGGACTGAACCCAGGTCTCCCATATTGTAGGCAATGATAGTAATATAATATTTACTTATAATAAAACAAACTGAACATTCAGCACTCATTGCCATGTAAACCTTATACAAGATAACCTTATGATTTGAATGTAAATCTCTACACATTTCATTCTCAGTAAACTGATGTACAATCAGGTATTTAAGATACCAAAATCACATAAACCACCTGGATTGCAAGTACAACTCAGGACAAATTGTACTTCAAGGAGCTTAAGAAAAAAAGTTAAATAGGTAGTTGCACTTAGAAGTTTTTTAAACATTTAAAACAAACACAGGTCTTATCATTTTTTTGATGGAAAATGCAATGAATAGTATATTCTATGGAGATAGGTAGGCAGGTAGATAAATAGAGATGTAGTATGTAGCCCCCTCATGCGAAGAGTTGACTCACTAGAAAAGACTCTGATGCTGGGAAGGATTGGGGGTGGGAGGAGAAGGGGACGACAGAGAATGAGATGGATGGATGGCATCACCGACTCGATGGACATGAGTTTGAGTGAACTCTAGGAGTTGGTGATGGACAGGGAGACCTGGTGTGCTGTGATTCATGGGGTCGCAAAGAGTCGGTCATGACTGAGCAACTGAACTGAACTGAACTGAAACATATACCTACATATATAGACGCAAAGAACCAAGTTGTAAGAACCTTGAAAATTCTTTAAGTTACATACATGGTTAGTGATTTTAAAAAAGTATAACTTTTTATGGGTTAATCATTTATAATCTCTTAAATCTTTATAATATAGTAGGAAGTTAAAGTGTTAAAATATCTTCCTTAGTTATGTGAATTCAAGGGACATTCTGCAATTGTAAATAATATTCCTTTTTAACTACTTAAAAAGTATATACTTTATGCCTTTCTTCCTTTAACATAAATACACTGTTCAGTCAACTTCCTGATTCATGTTTTTAAAGTTTATATTGGAACAAGTTTCATTCCAGTTTGATTTGTGACATAGATAACATTGTAAGCTACTTTACTACATTGTTTCTTAAAAGCCATTTCCATCCCTGCACAGTATACAGATTAAGAAAGTTACACATAATAAGTAATGTGCCACTGTAATCTGAAAATATTCATCTTGTTCACGTTCTCCAGCTCCTACTAAAAGATTTATAACACCACTGAAACAGGAATTGATGAATTCATCACTATCTGGGGTATTTTGATCATAATCAATAACATAATTTTACCCTTAGATAGGATTTCAATTAAAGCATATTTTTCAAAGCAATTTTATTTTAATATAAAAATGGGGTTTAGTTTCATGAAGATTAACCCACTAGATGCCAAAAAGGAAATTATTCTGCCTCTGAAATTCTGTATTAGAAAAATACATGAAAACAAATTCTCCTCTACTTCACATTTCCCGCAAGTACATTTCATAAAGTTACATTATTATATTTTCATCATGGAAAATGAAAAGCAATATACTTTCATAAAATAATAGAATCATAAAAGGTTTATCAGGCAAAAGTGATGACATGCCCAGATACACTGCCACTGCTCAGATAACATGCATTTTATATGAAAAGAAAACACTTTCACTTAAAATTAATTCGTCATATCATTACTCAATATCAAAAAATCTTTTAAAAAAATCCTATGAAATCCATGCATGGTATAAAAAATACAATATATTTTATGATTATCCTCTTATTCTACTAAGTCTTTTATTTTTTCCTCCACTATTAGAATGTCCAAAGAACTGTCAGCCACGAATTGGCACTTACCAAGAGCATTGCCAATGACTAAACAACAAAGTGGATGAACTCCCACTGCGAAAGGCCCCCTAAGTGGGACTGGCCTATAGAGGGGCCTGCTGACCTCAAACTCACCTTAAAACAACGCTCAAACCGAGGAAACTACACTACAGGAGGACAAGAAGACGACATCAGCAGCAGACAGCCTGCTCAAGATGCTGATCTGACTGGTATGATCATTTATGTTTTCCTGAATCCTTGAACCTGTGCGTATCAGTCAAATGTTTTCTATCAGGGACATGATTCTATGCTACTTTAAAACTCAATCCAATTGTTGGGTTGTGGCCAATGACCTGAGTCTACTACTTCTGGGTTACCTTGGTAGATTGGGTAGGGCTTGGTGGATTGGATCTCTAGGGCTCTGATTGGATACCCCCTAGGAAATTTATTTAGACGAGTGTTCAGTCCTATTCTATTTATTCATGATATTACTAGATGGGATCCTCTCATCTGGCCAATTAATAATACCTGCTCTGATGCTGGCCATAGATTTAAGTTTTCTCTTAGGGTCATTCAAACTCAATTGGAGTGACAAGCTAGGTCTCAATAAAAAATTAGCCTCTCCTCTATTAAAAGGAAAACTCCCACAATTATGGGGAGGATATACATAGTTAACAAGGACTCCCCTGGTGGCTCAGACGGTAAAAGCACTGCCTACAATGCGGGAGACCCAGGTTCAATCCCTGGGTCAAGAAGATCCCCCTAGAGAAGGAAATGGCTACCCACTCCAGTATTCTTGCCTGGAGAATCCTATGGGCAGATGGA
Organism: Moschus berezovskii; assembly: GCF_049115385.1. NCBI lineage: Eukaryota > Metazoa > Chordata > Mammalia > Artiodactyla > Moschidae > Moschus > Moschus berezovskii. Next base: position 105,201,162 of record NC_142469.1, read on the forward strand.
GGAACCTGGTAGGTTACAGTCCATGGGGTTGCAAGGAATCGGACACGACTGAGCGACTTCACTTCACTTCACTTCATATATAGTTAACACCAGGTTATGATAATTTAAGTTTAAAAACACTTCTATGTTAGAAGTAGTTAAATCATACTAAAAATTATCAACTTGGTAATTATGAAACAAGGCTAGGTGGTTTATGAACTATGCGTATTACTACACTTAGAGTGAGTGGTATGGAACTCAGTGGATTTATGGCACTAATTTATGGCCTTGACATCTACAGAGATGGATACAAAGGTGTAACCTGGGAGTCCCATGAATTTAAGGTCATACATGTTAAAAAAATTAGAGGTAACCCTAACCAATCTACCATTGGTATGATCCCAATAGGTCAAAGATCTGTATTCTACTGGTATGACCATTTAGCAGCTTTGTGTGTGTGTGTGCCTTCATTGGGGTTGGAGGGTGTAATTGGCCATATCGAAGCCTTAACAACTTTCATAAGCTTAAAATGATAGTAACCGAGATGATGCTGAAGCTGAAACTCCAATAGTTTGGCCTCCTGATGCGAAGAACTGACTCACTGGAAAAGATCCTGATGCTGGGAAAGATTGAACAAGGGAGGAGAAGGGGACGAAAGAGAATGACATGGTTGGATGCTATCACCGACACGATGGACATGAGTTTGAGTGAACTCCGGGAGTTGGTGATGGACAAGGAGGCTTGGTGTGCTGCAGTCCATGGGGTTGCAAAGAGTTGGACATGACTGAGCGACTAGACTGAACTGAACTGAACAACAAAGGCATTTGTCATCTGCCTCTAAGCAGACTGACCCTGTGCTGCTATAGTTGTTGACCTTCAACAATTCCTGGGGGGAGGGAGGCACTCTGTGCTCCAGGGAATCTGGTGGGACAGGTCTTTAGATAGTTGGATGCTTCTCAGTTCAGTTCAGTTCAGTTCAGTCGCTCAGTCGTGTCTGACTCTTTGCAACCCCATGAACCACACAGCACGCCAGGCCTCCCTGTCCATCACCAACTCCCGGAGTTCACTCAAACTCATGTCCATCGAGTCGGTGATGCCATCCAGCCATCTCATTCTCTGTCGTCCCCGTCTCCTCCTACCCCCAATCCCTCCCAGCATCAGAGTCTTTTCCAGTGAGTCAACTCGTCGCATGAGGTGGCCAAAGTATTGGAGTTTCAGCTTTAGCATCAGTCCTTCCAATGAACACCCAGGATTGATCTCCTTTAGAATGGACTGGTTGGATTTCCTTGAAGTCCAAGGGACTCTCAAGAGTCTTCTCCAACACCACAGTTCAAAAGCATCAATTCTTCGGCGATCAGCTTTCTTCACAGTCTCACATCCATACATGACCACGGGCAAAACCATAGCCTTGACTAAACGGACTTTGGTTGGCAAAGTAATGTCTCTGCTTTTTAATATGCTATCTAGGCTGGTCATAACTTTCCTTCCAAGGAGTAAGCGTCTTTTAATTTCATGGCTGCAGTCAGCATCCGCAGTGATTTTGGAGCCCAAAAAAATAAAGTCTGACACTGTTTCCACTGTTTCCCCATCTATTTCCCATGAAGTGATGGGACCAGATGCCATGATCTTCGTTTTCTGAATGTTGAGCTTCAAGCCAAACTTTTCACTCTCCTCTTTCACTTTCATCAAGAGGTCTTTGAGTTCCTCTTCACTTTCTGCCATAAGGGTTGTGTCATCTGCATATCTGAGGTTATTGATATTTCTCCCAGCAATCTTGATTCCAGCTTGTGCTTCTTCCAGCCCAGCGTTCCTCATGATGTACTCTGCATATAAGTTAAATAAGCAAGGTGACAGTATACAGCCTTGACGTACTCCTTTTCCTATTTGGAACCAGTCTGTTGTTCCATGTACAGTTCTGACTGTTGCTTCCTGACCTGCATACAGGTTTCTCAAGAGGCAGGTCAGGTGGTCTGGGATTCCCATCTCTTTCAGAATGTTCCACAGTTTATTGTGATCCACACAGTCAAAGGCTTTGGCATAGTCAATGAAGCAGAAATAGATGTTTTTCTGGAACTCTCTTGCTTTCTCCATGATCCAGCGGATGTTGGCAATTTGATCTCTGGTGCCTCTGCCTTTTCTAAAACCTGCTTGAACATCTGGGAGTTCACGGTTCACATATTGCTGAAACCTAGCTTGGAGAATTTTGAGCATGACTTTACTAGCATTGGATGTTTCTAGGAACAGATTTTATGATCTCAATCCTTGCGTATCTAGAGAGGCATTCAGTCCCATTACTTTATGGCAAATAGATGGGGAACAACGGAAACAGTGAGAGACTTTATTTTCCTGGGCTTCAAAATCACTGCAGATGGTAACTGAAGCTATAAAATTAAAAGACGCTTGCTCCTTGGAGTTCGTGATGAACTGGGAACCCTGGCATGCTGCAGTCAATGGGATTACAAAGAGTCAGACACGACTGAGCAACTGAACTGAATGGTATTCCAGTAGTCATGTAAGGATGTGAGAGCTGGACCATAAATAAGGTTAAGAGCTAAAGAACTGATGCTTTGAACTGTGGTGTTGGAGAAGACTCTTGAGAGTCCCTTGGACTGTAGGAGATCCAACCAGTCCATCCCAAAGGAAATCAGTCCTGAATATTCATTGGAAGGAATGATACTGAAGCTGAAGCTCCACTAGTTTGGCCACCTGAACTAACTCCTTGGAAAAGTCCCTGATGCTGGCAAAGATTGAAGGCAGGAGGAGAAGGGGACGACAGAGGATGAGATGGTTGGATGGTATCACTGACTCAATGGACATGAGTTTGAGCAAGCTCCAGGAGTTGGTGATGGACAGGAAAGCCTGGAGAGCTGCAGTCCATGGGGTCTCAAAAAGTCAGACAGGACTGAGGAATTGAACTGAACAAAGAAAAGCATTAAATCCCTTCATGGTGACATCAGTCCTCATGACTAACAAAAAAAAACCTTTTATAAAATGAGTGCCTAATGGTATTGAGAAGGGAATGGCAACCCACTCCAGTGTTCTTGCCTGGAGAATCCCAGGGACGGAGGAGCCTGGTAGACTACCGTCTATGGGGTCACACAGAGTCGGACACGACTGAAGTGACTTAGCAATGGTATTGAACTCGCCCTTCACAAAACCTAACACAGTGGCCGTCCCCACTGCTGCTGTGGGGCGGTCTCGCAGAGCTGTCTGAGATGCTGCCTCCCAGGCTGCAGTCCTCACTCTGCCTCAAATAAAACTTAACTCACAACTCTCAAGTTGTGCATCTTTTTCTAGTCGACAGTTATGACAACTGACGAAGTGACCCAGAGTGAACTTCCTTCCTTCACTGGACTCCACGAGGAACTGGAGTTTCTTGCGCCAATCCACCTCCTCGGCAAGTGCAGACGAATTTGGGTTAGTCTCTCCTGGTTCTCAAATCTCCCGTATTGGTTGAGATTCTGAGTTTCATTTGGCGGTGGAGCAGGTTACCTGCCCCCTCCCGGTAGGAAAGATACTGGGGGAGAGAGGGAGGGTGAAACATCCGAGGCACAGGCACTCATGGGTCTAAACACTGAGTGGGGCTGGGTTGAAGGATACCGAGAAATGCTCACCCAGTCAAAAGATATTGGGTGGGGGGCTGGCTGAAAGATGCCTGGGGAATTACCCGCCCAGTGGAAAGGTATTGGGTTGGGGGGCTGGATTAGGAAAAAAATTGAGGAGTACCCAGGGCTTGGCTGAAATACGCCAAGGCCGCTCTGTTGTAGGGAACTGAATGGTCTTGATTCAGTGGTTAAGAGGCTGATCTGACACTTTTCCTCAATTTGACTCCCATTATAGAATTTGCCAGGGTTAAAAATGAGGAGAATCTATGAGAGCTTTGCTCCGAAGAAAAGGGACAAGATTCCCCCCAGCCAGTTTAGGTTTTCTCAGGTGACTGAGAAATTTACAGGAATGTTGGAGGTCTAGTCCTCATAATGTGCAGTGGTCCCATAGGGAAACCCACTCATCAGTTAAAATACTTGCTCATCTGAGGGTCGCACATAAGGACTGGCCATTCAGTGACCTGAGCAGCCACGGTGGTCTTAGATTTCCCGAGGCAGAATCCGAGACACACAAGATGAGCTAAAATGACTCTGGGGTGACTCCTGGAGGGGTTAAGCTCACAAGCAGCACATAGGCCTGCTACACAAGCTCACTGGTGACTTTTATTCCTGACAAATTCAGCTTAAAATGGGAAACAGAATCTCTCAAAAACAGAAACAAAGGGGTGTCAGAAAGCCAGCCTCTGACACCAGTGTTAACTCCAGCTGGATTCATGTACAATATGTACGGAGCTCATACTTGCAAGTACCTAGTTAATTGGAGAAATTAAACTAAAAGGGATCTCAACCAAAAATGGCCAAACTGGGGTTTTTTTGATATTCCAAGGTTGATATTTTTGCATGCACAATGAGAAAAGGCTGGCAGTGCTTACTTTGATTGGTATCTAGAAGGTTCTAAAAGAGGAAACAACACTTTTTTTGCAGGAAACCAAGAAATTACTTGAAACTATATCAGAACTAGAAAAGGCTGCCAACACCGACTCTGCCAGGTCGCAGGTCTAGTGGGACTGGGAAGTCACGTTTGGCATTTATGCCACTCGGCTTTAGATTTCTGGGCCTCTCTTTGCCTTTTGTTTCATTTGGATTGTGACTCCCAGCTGGTGAAGTTCTGGTTTGGTTTGGTTTTGTTGGTTTGGTTTGAGTGTCCAGATATCTATACAAATTGCTGGAGCTAATATGGGAATTGCTTACTCTAAGGTTCCACACCCTACCTGGGAACCCCTTGGAAAAAAATGTTTTTAGATGACTGGTCAATCTATAGCTATGATCCAATGATAAGAAAAATGGCCTAAAAATATTAGATCTTTATTGACACAGGACAGGAAAACGGACTGAAGTTCCCTTATGTCCAGGACTCCCTCCTGTAATCAACAGCCTGGGGCTGATCAAACTAAGACCCGTACTTCCCCAGAGGGACAATCCCTGCTGGGGGCAATCTGCCCTTGCTATCAGGGCCAAGTTGAGCACTGCTGCTAAGTCACTTCAGTCGTGTCCGACTCTGTGCGACCCCATAGACGGAAGCCCACCAGGCTCCCCCGTCCCTGGGATTCTCCAGGCAAGAACACTGGAGTGGGTTGCCATTTCCTTCTCCAATGTGTGAAAGTGAAAAGTGAAAGTGAAGTCGCTCAGTCGTGTCCGACCTTTAGCGACCCCACGGACTGCAGCCTACCAGGCTCCTCCATCCATGGGATTTTCTAGGCAAGAGTACTGGAGTGGCTTGCCATTGCCTTCTCCAGTTGAGCACTATCTGGTCTAAATTTTGGCTATAAACCTATGACCACAGAAAAATACAATTTTTGACAATATGGACAAAATATTCTTTAGACTCCAGAGAAATCTTGAAGAAAAAAAAAATCTCATTAAGAATTCTTGCCCTGAGGAAATAACTCCTCCTATACCTTTAGACGGAGAAGGCAATGGCAAGCCACTCCAGTACTATTGCCTAGAAAATCCCATGGATGGAGGAGCCTGGTAGGCTGCAGTCCATGGGGTCGCTAAGGGTCGGAGACGACTGAGCGACTTCACTTTCACTTTTCACTTTCCACTTTCACACATTGGAGAAGGAAATGGCAACCCACTCCAGTGTTCTTGCCTGGAGAATCCTAGGGACGGGGAGCCTGATGGGCTTCCGTCTATGGGGTCACACAGAGGCGGACACGACTGAAGTGACTTAGCAGCAGCATACCTTTAGACCAGAGCTCTCTGGATCACTTATCTAGACCATCTCTAATTCCTAAAACAAAAAGGAAAAAAAAAAGTGTGTGTGGGGGTGTGATAGAGCCTTTTAAAATCTTATTCCAACCACTGGTTACAACTAGTGAGTTTTGTACTGTGATATATGATTCATAACTAAGCTTGGAAAACAAAGCTACAGGATCTCTTGTTCTGTCTGTTTGGAGATGTGTATGTCTCAGTGTGTGTCTTTGTTTTTTGTATAATATTGCTGATTGATGAGGTCAGTTTGTAAATCAATGACAAAATGAAAAGACAAGTTACTGAATGGAAGAAAATATTTGCAAATGATATGACTGGTAAGAGGTTAATACCCAATGTCAACAAATAGCTCATATAACTCAATATCAAAGAAACCAAACAAAAAAATGCAGATGGCCAAGAGGCTCGTGAAAAGATGATCAACTTTGTTAATCATGGAGGAAAAGCAAATCAAAACCACTGTAAAATATCACCTCACACCTGTCAGAATGACTATCATCAAAAACAAAAACAAATGTTGGTGAGGATATAGAGGTAAGAGAATCCTCGTAGAGTGTTGTTGAGAATGTAAATGGGCGCATCCACTGTGGAAAACCATATGGAAGTTTCTCAAAAATCTAAAAATAAAACTACAAATGACCCAGCAATCCTACTTTTGGTTATATACCTGAAAAAATAAAAACATGAATTCAAAAAGATACAAGCACTTCTATGTTCATAGCCCAATGTCTATAGCAGCATTATTTGTAATTGCCAAGGTATGGAAATTACCGAAGTGTCCACTAACATATGAATGGACAAGGAACTTGTGACATATGTCTACATATATGTAGGTACAGATATATATATACACACACACACATACACACCCACAATGGAAAATCACTTAGCCATAAAAATAAATGAAAATTTTGCCATTTGTTCACTGATCTTAACGTGGCCAGCTTCAAACTATGTACAGCCCCAAATTAAGAAATGCATATCTTTCTATTGTATCCAATTGGTGTTCCAAGATTTGGTTCTCACCTGTTGACTTTCAAACTGAAAAAGAGATGAAATTAGGACTCTAATAATTCTGAGTGCTGAACAAGATTCAACTAAGAAAAGAGAATGGTAACAGACCATTCTGTAACTGGTCTGAAATCAGACCAGTCCTGATTTCAGTTTCTTATAATATTAAGTCAGAAACTCAAAGAACAAGTTTCTAATGAAACATTTGTGAAAAATCTAATGCCTAAACACAGCAGCCAGCTGAACAGAATAAAATCAGGTGGAAACAAGAATAAACACAACTAGGTAATACTGGAGAAAACACATAGGTGCAGAGGCATGGCACTTCCACAGACAGAGGATACTTTGGGTTGATTAAGGAACCAGCAGTGGCATGATTTAGGCAGAGGAGAACCCTGAACACAGAGACTTCTTTACTAGAAACAAAGGGATGTTTGATGTTTCCTGTGTCCTAGAGGCCTACATGCAGGAAATTCAGGTTGTTAGATATGGCTGACGTAACAACTTACGCATATCTGTGTATTAGATATGCTCTCTAGTCCCATTAATTTTTTTTAAGGCATAATCAGAGGCTTAGAGAAACAATTAGTTAAATATGAAGCAGAAAATATTCAGATATACACATTCTGAGTTTTTCTGTTTCAAAGCCTGGGGCTGGGGAACACGGTGGTAGAGTAACCTAGCCTAGAGAGGAGAGACTGGAGGGACCAGAGGCCTCGTTGATGAAAGGATGGTGAAGACTCTGCGTCAGGAGAACTGACCTCAGAGCGAGGCAGCCTCCAGCCCGACAACTCATCACCTGTGAGCAGCCCAGGAGCCAAGGCGTCTATATTTATTACTCGCTAAAACAAGAGATCTTTTCAAGAAAATGAGAGATATCAAGGGAACATTTCATGCAAAGATGGGCTCGATAAAAGACAGAAATGGTATGGACCTAACAAAAGCAGAAGATATTAAGAAGACGTGGCAAGAATACACAGAAGAACTGTACAAAAAATATCTTCACGACGAAGATAACCATGATGGCGTGATCACTCACCTGGAACCATACATCTTGGAATGTGAAGTCAAGTGGGCCTTAGAAAGCATCACTATGAACAAAGCTAGTGGAGGTGATGGAATTCCAGTTGAGCTATTTCAAATCCTGAAAGATGATGCTGTGAAAGTGCTGCACTCAATATGCCAGCAGATTTGGAAAACTCAGCAGTGGCCACAGGACTGGAAAAGGTCAGTCTTCATTCCAATCCCAAAGAAAGGCAATGCCAAAGAATGCTCAAACTACTGCACCATTGCACTCATCTCACACGCTAGTAAAGTCATGCTCAAAATTCTCCAAGCCAGGCTTCAGCAATATGTGAACCGTGAACTCCCAGATGTTCAAGCAGGTTTTAGAAAAGGCAGAGGCACCAGAGATCAAATTGCCAACATCCACTGGATCATGGAGAAAGCAAGAGAGTTCCAGAAAAACATCTATTTCTGCTTTATTGACTATGCCAAAGCCTTGGACTGTGTGAATCACAATAAACTGTGGGAAATTCTGAAAGAGATGGGAATCCCAGACCACCTGACCTGCCTCTTGAGAAACCTGTATGCAGGTCAAGAAGCAACAGTTAGAACTGGACATGGAACAACAGACTGGTTCCAAATAGGAAAAGGAGTCCGTTAAGGTTGTATATGGTCATCCTGCTTATTTAACTTATATGCAGAGTACATCATGAGGAATGCTGGGCTGGAAGAAGCACAGGCTGGAATCAAGATTGCTGGGAGAAATATCAATAACCTCAGATATGCAGATGACACCACCCTTATGGCACAAAGTGAAGAGGAACTCAAAAAGCCTCTTGATGAAAGTGAAAGAGGAGAGTGAAAAGTTTGGCTTGAAGCTCAACATTCAGAAAACGAAGATCATGGCATCTGGTCCCATCACTTCATGGGAAATATATGGAGAAACAGTGGAAACAGTGTCAGACTTTATTTTTTGGGGGTCAAAAATCACTGCAGATGCTGATTGCAGCCATGAAATTAAAAGACGCTTACTCCTTGGAAGGAAAGTTATGACCAACCTAGTAGCATATTAAAAAGCAGAGACATTATTTTGCCAAAAAAGGTCCATCTAGTCAAGGCAATGGTTTTTCCCGTGGTCATGTATGGATGTGAGAGTTGGACTGTGAAGAAAGCTGATCGCCAAAGAATTGATGCTTTTGAACTGTGGTGCTGGAGAAGACTCTTGAGAGTCCCTTGGACTGCAAGGAGATCCAACCAGTCCATTTTAAAGGAGATCAACCCTGGGTGTCCATTGGAAGGACTGATGCTAAAGCTGAAACTCCAATACTGTGGCCACCTCATGCAACGAGTTGACTCACTGGAAAAGAGTCTGATGCTGGAAGGGATTGGGGGTGGGAGGAGACGGGGACGACAGAGAATGACATGGCTGGATGGCATCACCGACTCGATGGACATGAGTTTGAATGAACTCCGGGAGTTGGTGATAGACAGGGAGGCCTGGCGTGCTGTATTTCATGGGGTCGCAAAGAGTCGGACACGACTGAGCGACTGAACTGAACTGAACTGAATTCTTAGTAAACGGCCTTTCCTGTGTCAGAATAGTTCCAAACATTTCACATGTATTTATTCTTTCAATAGTCACGATAGCCCGGTGTGTGCGTGCTCAGTTGCCAAGTCTGACTCTTTGCGACCTCCTGGATTGTAGCCCGCGAGGCTCCTCTCTCCATGGGATTCTCCAGGCAAGAATACTGGAGTGGGTTGCCATCCCCTTTCCCAGGGAATCTTTCCCACCCAGGGACTCAACCGGGTCTCCTGCATTGCAGGCAGATTCTTTACCATCTGAGCCACCAACAAAGCCAAGGACTATCATAACAGCATATAAATTTTAACACTTGAATAAATATTTTGTGTTTTCCACTGATTCCAGGATAATAATGAAATCTTAAAAGTGCCTATAATTCCTTGGAAAACAGATGTGAACCATACCACATTATTTTGGGGGAAAAAAAGACACTGATATATACACAAATGATGTTGCCATTCCTTCTAGGAAGCAAGTTATAGCACCCAAATTTCCACACAGCCCTTAGATTACTCGTAGTAGGGTGAAATGTTCCAGAAGCCGAGGGAAGCAGAGGAAATAAGAACATAACCAAATGCAGCTGGTGAATTGAGGCTGTTCACATGGAGCAGCATTCTATAATGTTTTTATGTCACAAATAAATTTGGGATTAATTATTTTTAAAAACTAAAATCTTTGTACAAACTCAATTGCAAAATTATGTCAGGTTTTAAAAACAGAAAACTCATTTTAAGCTAGTTAGTAACTATGTTAAAAGCATTACATCAGGGATGTAATACAGAGGTTTCTTGGTACTGTGAGGTATCTGGTACCCATAATCTACACATTAAAATTTAAAAAGTAAGCATTTATATAATGAGGCCAACCAGATTCAACTAATCCTCAGTTCTATAGTAAACAACCATTTGAATTTACAGGTGGAACATTAAAATGAGGTTACAAGGTATTCAGATTATGAATTTCAACTTATATTAATAAGAGTGAACACATCAGGTTACTGCTAAACTCCATCTAATTACTTACAAATTAATCAAAGACAATAAAGGAAATTAGCATCTGAAAGACACTCATGATAATACCACTAAGAACTGTCAAGCCTCAATTATCCATGCTAATTAAGAAAGCTGGCTAATCCTAAACAGTGGATAATTTTAACAGTTCTTTTTATTGGCACAGATTATATTTTGTGTGTGACAGATCTACCTGAACATTTTGCTTTTCTTAGTTCTTGGTAGATCATGATGCAAGTCAGCTAGGATTTTTTTTACCTTAAAATGGGTAAATTACAAAGTATATAATCTATACCTATAGTAGATAAAATCAAGGTGCTGTTTAGAATCTTTTAGCTAAGCTTTCAATAATACATTTAATAAGTGCAAGTTAAGGTACATGAATTGTGATAAAAATGAAAAAAGATTAACTTTTTTTGAGACACTTAAAGTGTCTCAAATTTAAGCCATATAAAGTGCCTTGTGAGTTACTCTTATTTCATTTTACAGATAAAATTATAGAATGTTCAAGAAGTTATATACCAAGTTACATGTGGTAAATGAATAGGTATCCTATTCTTTGGGGCTTCCCTGGTGGCTCCGACAGTAAAGAATCTGCCTGCAATGCAGGCAGGTTTGATCCCTGGGTTGGGAAGATCCCCTGCAGAAGGAAATGGCAACCAGCTCCAGTATTCTTGCCTGGAGAATTCCATGGACAGTGAAGCCTGACGGAATACAGTCCATGGGGTTACAAAGAGTTGGACACGACTGAGCGACTAACACACACACCAACAGTGTCTGTCTGAGCTACCAGGGAAGCCCCATATGAACAATACTAATTGCCAAGCATAGAGCCATCCATGCTCAAACTAACTAATGGATGAAGAGCCAAGGCTGCGGTCATCACGCAACAGAGCTTGAGCGCCGAAGCAAACGGTGTGAGTCCACGTGCAGGTTCAAACTGTGGCACCCCGAGACCTCAAGGCCTGCACCAAGTACAACGGAGGTGCTGGTTCCTGTGATCTGAGGCTGAAAGGTAGGAACAACCACCAACCTGAAGCCTATCCTAAATTATGAACATTTCTTTAAGCTCCTTAAACCCTGCCAAAGTTGGTCGACCTGCAGAAAAATACTGATGGTCACAATTGACAGCTTAGGGTGACTCAAGACTGTAGAATGAGAAATATACAATAAGCCCTTGAAACTTGAAGCCAGAATACAACAGACAGAGCCTTTCAGCTGCCGTTCTCCAACTCCAAGCAATCCTGTTTTCCAAGCAATCACTTCATTCTAGGAGGGTAGGTTGATGGTGATGATGATGTTAACAATGTACTTTCACCTACACTGCTGACTTCCTTTTCATTTTAAGATAGACGTTAATACATATCGGCATTTCATAACCTCATACACTAAGGCCTGAAGAGGTTATTACCTAATTTATACGAGTAGCTGTAAGAAATGAGTTTTGCACTCAAGCCTCTAAACCACTAAAATCGATGCTTTTTTTTTTTCTGCTATCCTATCCTCTCCATAGCCAAGGGCACCCTACATTATCTCAGAAGTTTGAAATATCTACTTGTGAAACTAAAAATTGTGTATTATCAAGTAAACATATTTTTTACACGTGTTCACATCTGAATATATTAGTAGTAACAAATTGTCAGGAAACATAAAATGATTATATAGTAACAAGACAGTCAAAAACATTTAAAGTCATATCTTCTTGAATTACAAATCCCTCCATTTAAAAATATTATGCTTCAAAGAGGACTCTTTATTTAAAGGTCTGAATAGTAAGCTAAAATTTAGAATTAAGAAATTCAGATTTAATTCTGTCCTTTTTATACAATATGCTTATTACAATATCACCTCCTAATTTGAGGAAATTACCCCCAATGCAACCTCTTTCCCAATCTATGCCATTATAAGCCTTAAACTTAGTTCTTTTCTGTATACCAGGGAATTTCTGGATATCAATAATTCTCACTTCCCAAGATGAGGTACTTGGGAAGGTACTTGAAAACATGAGTCATCCTAGGTTCCTCTTTTTTTTAAGTTTGTTTTCTTAATTTATCTATATGTGTGGTTGTGTCTGCGGACCTTCTCCAGCTATGAAAAGCAGGGGGCTGCTCTCCAGCTGCGGTGTGCAGGCTTCTCATCGAGGTGGCTTCTCTTGTGAAGCACGGGCTCTAGAGTGCAGGCTCCGGAGTTGTGGTGCAGGGGCTTAGCTGCACCAGGCATGTGGAATCCGCCCACACCAAGGATTAAACCCATGTCCCCTGCACTGGCAGGCAGATTCTTAGCTACCATACCACCCGGGAAGTCCCATCCCAGAGTCTTAAATTAGGAGTGAGCCACTGATTTAAGAAAAATAACTTGACTAGAAAATGGTATGAGCTAATCGGCCACTGTTCCTTTGGTATTTGTGCCTGAGGTGGCACCATACAGAAGGATGCTATCTTCCTGGAGTACAAATGAATTTACCTGGATTTTAACCCAGGTTTTTCTGAATCGATGACTCCTCTTAGAGTATATTTAGGAACTTCCCTCTTCATACACAGGGGACAGATACATTTTATCAAGTTGTTGATTAAAGAAAACCAACTGAGATAGAATAAAATTATCATTTTTTAATATAAATTTAAATCAAGCATATATGTGTAAAACTTAAGATCATAATGTTGATTTTCTATCAGATTTTGCTTATTAACAATAATATTTGACACACAACTTAGAGTCCATTCATTCGGTGTTGTTTCTTAGAAGAACAGGTGGCCTGTCCAAGATGATACTGAAACATGCATGTGTGCTAAGTAGCTTCAGTCGTGTCCAACTCTGTGACCCTATGAACTGTAGCACCAGACTCCTCTGTCCATGGCATTCTCCAGGCAAGAAGACTGGAGTGGGTTGCCATTTCCTCCTCCAGGGGATCTTCCCAACCCAGGGACTGAACCAGTGTCTCTTATCTCTCCTGCACTGTTAGGTGGGTTCTTTATCACTAGTCCACCCGAGAAGCCCATCCAAAGATGGGACTGTGGTTTATTTAGGATGCTTCTATCACAAGTGATTAAAGACAAACACATTTCAAGGAGTGACAGACCTTATGAGGGCGGAGGATGGGTCAGTGGAATGGATATGCTTAGAATGTCTTCATTATCTTTCAAATTCAAAAAAAGTGTGCACTTTAATATTGTACCTAGATGAAAAAATAAAAAATCCCTAAGGAAAGCAAATACATCCCTTTAGAAGCACTTTTCCCCAATGAAAGTTAAAACAAAATAAGAACTAAATTTCCTTCCTTTGTGCGGCCAAACATTTGCACAACCTGAAATTGTCCTTGGGAAAGTGGTTAATACACTAAAAGAACAAAATCTCACTTCCAAGTCCAGGTTACCGCATGTATGCAAATGTACACACAGAACTCTATTTATCAATTTCAGATTGCTTGTGAAAAGTGCTGAATTCTATTCTTTCGGGGGGACAGAAAATATTTATAATAGCACAAGCCCCGCAGCCATATCATCTTGTAACTGGCTCTAAGAATGAAAAAAAATCTTTATGACAATAACAAGAAAATGAATTTTCATTTTCAAAGGCAGTCTGTACCATCACTGGCTGTCCTGCCACCCAGCTCTTCTGAAGGCATTCAGACCCTTCACTGCAATGTCTCAAAAATCAATAGCAATTTATTCTCTCTTTGGACCCCAAGCAACAAAAGTAAATAATACTGTCACCTCCAGTCTGCCTGCAGAACATGGTCACAAAACAGCCTTGCGACTAAAATACAACCTTATGCGGCTCTTTATTTATGCCGGCACTGCCGACTGTATTGGCTTTCACAGAGGACAAATACTTCAGTAGAACCACACAAAGAAGTCAAGCTCCCAGTCCTTGCACAGACTGAATGATGAGGCATGAATTGAGAAAAAATTCTGACATTGACCTAAGCTTCCAGTTTCAATGATGTGAGTTTTATGAAAGAAAAAGAATTTTTTTCCAAGATTATTAAAGCTAAGGGGGAAAGTATGAGATGAAATGTACAATATTTATAATATTTTTTCCTATGGAATTTAATAAAATCACCAGACTTTCTGAAGCAAGTAGTTGAACCATAATATTCTGCATCTAAAACCTACATGTGATCAATATTTACATTTGACTGATAGAAATATTAGTCTATAAGCAAACTAAGAATTAAAAATGAAAGTTCCATCTTGATTATGTTCTACAGAGTAAGCGCTAGGAACATCAGGAACGACAACACATCAACCCTAGAATATATATGACAGACAGTATTTCAAAGTAATAGAAGGAATCTTATGAATGATCTAGTATAATCCAATCCACTTGCAGATAAAGGAAATCAGGCCCCATATCTAACACTAGAAAGCTAGTTAATAGAAGAAGCAGGACTCAAATACATTTCTGACATGCTTTTCATTATGTTGTTGTTATTATTGTTTAGTCACTAGGTCATGCATTTAACTCAGATGACCATTATATCTACTACTGCGGGCAAGAATCCCTTAGAATAAATGGAGTAGCCATCATAGTCAACAAAACAGTCCAAAATGCAACTCCTGGATGCAATCTCAAAACCGACAGAATGATCTCTGTTCATTTCCAAGGCAAACCATTCAATATCACAGTAATCCAAGTCTATGCCCCGACAAGTAATGCTGAAAAAGCTAAAGTTGACTGGTTCTATGAAAACCTACAAGACCTTCTAGAATTAACACCCAAATAAGATGTTCTCTTCATTAAGGGGACTGGAATGCAAAAGTAGGAAGTCAAGAAACACCTGGAGTAACAGGCAAATTTGGCCTTGGAGTACAGAATAAGCAGGGAAAAGGCTAATAGAGTTTTGCCAAGAGAAACTGGTCATAGCAAACACCCTCTTCCAACAACACAAGACAAGACTCTACATATGGACATCACCAGATGCTCAACACCAAAATCAGACTGATTATATTCTTTGCAGCCAAAGGTGAAGAAGCTCCATACAGTTAGCAAAAACAAGACCAGGAGCTGACTGTGGCTCAGATCATGAACTCCGTATTGCCAAATTCAGACTTAAATTGAAAAAAGTAGGGGAAACCACTACACCATGCAGGTATGACCTAAATCAAATCCCTTTGGAATGTGAAGTTAAGTGGGCCTTAGAAAGCATCACTACAGACAAAGCTAGTGGAGGTGATGGAATTCCAGTTGAGCTATTTCACATCCTGAAAGATGATTCTGTGAAAGTGCTGCATTCAGTATGCCACCATATTTGGAAAACTCAGCAGTGGTCACAGGACTGGAAAAGGTCAGTCTTCATTCCAATCCCAAAGAAAGGCAATGCCAAAGAATGCTCAAACTACTGCACAATTGCATTCATCTCACACACTAGTAAAGTCATGCTCAAATTCTCCAAGCCAGGCTTCAACAATACATGAACCATGAACTTTCATATGTTCAAGCTGGTTTTAGAAAAGCAGAGGAACCAGAGATCAAACTGCCAACATCTGCTGGAGCAAGAGAGTTCCAGAAAAACATCTATTTCTGCTTTATTGACTATGCCAAAGCCTTTGACTGTGTGGATCACCACAAACTGCGGAAAATTCTGAAAGAGATGGGAATCCCAGACCACCTGACCTGCCTCCTGAGAAATCTGTATGCAGGTCAGGAAGCAACAGTTAGAACTGGACATGGAACAACAGACTGGTTCCAAATAGGGAAAGGAGTATATCAAGGCTGTATATTGTCACCCTGCTTATTTAAGTTATATGCAGAGTATATCATGAGGAAGGCTGGGTTGGAAGAAGCACAAGCTGGAATCAAGATTGCTGGGAGAAATATCAATAACCTCAGATATGCAGAAGACACCACCCTTATGGCAGAAAGTGAAGAGGAACTCAAAAGCCTCTTGATGAAAGTGAAAGAGGAGAGTGAAAAGGTTGGCTTGAAGCTCAACATTCAGAAAACGAAGATCATGGCATCTGGTCCCATCACTTCATGGCAAATAGGTGGAGAAGCAGTGGAAACAGTGGTAGACTTTATTTTTGGGGCCTCCAAAATCACTGCAGATGATGACTGCAGCCATGGAATTAAAAGACGCTTACTGTTTGGAAGGAAAATTATGACCAACCTAGAGAGCGTATTAAAAAGCAGAGACATTACTTTGCCAACAAAGGTCCGTCTAGGCAAAGCTATGGTTTTTCCAGTAGTCATGTACAAATGTGAGGATTGGACTATAAAGAAAGCTGAGCACCAAAGAATTGATGCTTTTGAACTGTGGTGATGGAAAAGACTCTTGAGAGTCCCTTGGACTGCAAGAAGATCCAAACAGTCCATCCTAAAGGAGATCAGTCCTGAATATTCACTGGAAGGACTAATGTTGAATCTCAAACTCCAATACTTTGGCCACCTGATGCGAAGAGCTGACTCATTGGAAAAGACCCTGATGCTGGGAAAGACTGAAGGCGGGAGAAGGGGATGACAAAGGATGAGATGGTTAGATGGCATCACCAACTCAATGGGCATGAGTTGAGTCAACTCCAGGAGTCAGTGATGGATAGGGAAGCCTGGCATGCAGAAGTCCATGGGGTTGCAAAGAGTCGGATGTAACTGAGTGACTGAACTGAATTGAACTAGGTCATGTCTGATCTTTGTGACCCCATGGACTGTAGCCTGGCTCCTCTGTCCACGGGATTCTCCAGGGAAGAATACTAGGGTGGGTTGCCATTTCCTTCTTCAGAGGATCTTTCAGACCCAGGGATTGAACCTACTTTGTAGGTGGATTTTTTACCACTGAGCCACTTGGGAACCCCTTTCATTATAATGCTTATTGATGAAAAATTATTCATAGGAATATTAAAGACGAGATAGTCTTTCTGACGAGAACCTATAGTAAACCAGCATCCTCTCAAGATTATAAATTATTCCTTAAGAGAAAAACCTAGCCCTTTGGAAACTTTCTGCAGTAATTAAATTTTTAAAATCATAGAAGAATTTATCAAGCATATTAGAAATATTTACTGAACTTTTGCAGTGTACTGATCAGAAAATATATACACACTTAAAAACTATACACAAGCTTAAGAACTGTAAAAAAAAAGAAAATAATTAAATGTCAAATTATATGGTGACCAGGTAGGGGCAGAAGGGGAGGAGAGTTAGGTGAGCGAGAGGGAGACTGCTCATGCAGGCAGACCCTGGAGGTGGGGGGTATGAACACTGACAGTTCGGGGTTCTGTGTGAGAGCATGGACTGGTCTAGCACTGGGTACCTGCCAGGTGAAGTGGAAAAGCAGAGTAAGGCCAGATGCTGGAAGCCCCGAAAATCTAGCAGAAAGACTTTAATTTGATGCGGCAGATACTCCAAACAATACAGAAGTAATCATTTTATACTGGAAAAATTATGGCAGTTGTATTTTGTCTCAATCCTAGCTTAAAAAAAAATCCAAACGATTTTTAAAGGTTTCTACTTGTCAGAAAAATATAACTTAAGATACAACTTAATTTTCTAAACTAAAATATCGTTTATTTGAGATTTAATTTAAATAACCAAAAACACACCTTTATGAATAAAATGATCTAAGACTATAATATTGGCTTTCTGGTAAAATTAATTCCATTAAACTAAAGTAAGGGGAAAAACTCGGAATCTCTCATTTTAATTTTGTGACATTGCTACTGCTGAGTCACTTCAGTCGTGTCCGACTCTGTGCAACCCCATAGATGGCAGCCCACCAGGCTTCCCCGTCCCTGGGATTCTCCAGGCAAGAACACTGGAGTGGGTTGCCATTTCCTTCTCCGATGCATAAAAGTGAAAGTGAAGTCGTTCAGTCGTGTCCGACTCCTAGTGACCCCATGGATTGCAGCCTACCAGGCTCCTCCGTCCATGGGATTTTCCAGGCAAGAGTAGTGGAGTGGGTTGCCATTTCTAACCACTTGGCAAAGAAAAATTAAAAATAAGACTGGAAGTTTTGATAAATCAGATTTAAATTTCATACCCTATTAAAGAAGATATATCAAATTGATACATTCTACTCCCTAAGAAAATACGAAGTATCTTAGGTTATTCATCAAAGTTGATTCAACGTTAAATTTTAAAAGAAATATCTTATTTTAGGTTTTTTTTTTTAAAGTTTTAGGTTTAGAAACTTTGTAGAAAAATCAACATTCTTTTTTATTTTATGCTTTAATTGAAGAAAGTTTAGGGGGAAATATATATACATAAAACACAGAAATACAAATAATCACATGACAGCCTCCACCAGCGACGTCTACTGTGGCATTTGGCACTGGCCTCTTTCTGATTTTAAAACAATCTACAGTGGAGATATAAATATTTTACCTATAATTTAGCAATGCATACAACTGCCTTGAAATTACTGCATCAAAATACCACAGTAACTCCACTCATTAGAATTTATCTAAAAAAAAAAATTGTAGATGTGGACAATGCCCTAGCTACAGGAATGTTCAATTCCATAGTGTTGAAAAGAGTGAAAAATTTGAAATAATCTGATTCATTAAGAGCAAGGCATTCAATAAGTAATTTATAAACATACATGTATATATTTTGTCATCATTTTTCTTTTTATACTTATTGAATACCGTCAATGTGCATCTTTTATTTTTCCTATGGTCCTAGTTTTTGAAGAAATGTTCTCAGAATGTTTACACGTTAACTTGTAAACACTAAGTAATATGATTGCACTTGTAGCTAAGTAGGACACTACGGGAACCCCCCAGAATAGGACTCTCCCCATGACCTCTGCCTGCCTTTTCTCTGTAGAAAACCTTCAAAGAATAAATTTAATCAGAGAAGTGAGAAGACACAGAAAGAAAGGAAAACAGTCAAGCAAGAAAAAATTATAATATCAATAATTTAGCCACCTCCTCAGGGGCTATAGATAATATTCTGAGCCATGTCCTGTGAGCTGTTTTGCAGATACTGAAACCCCCAGCAAGTGGAAGAAGTTTACTATATGTTGGCCCATAAGCACCAGCCCACAGACCCTTTGGAACCAGAAGGCTGATGAAGGTGACTCCCAATTACTTCACCAACAACCAATCAGAAGAACATGAGCTGATCACATACCCCACAACTCCCCTCCTTCACCCTGTCTTTAGAAACCTTCGTCTGAAAACTGCTCGGAGACTTCAAATCTTTTAAGCACTAGCTGCCCTGGACTCCTTGCTTGGTGCCTGCAATAAATACTGAATATTCCTTCACCTCAACCCAGTGTCAGTATACTGGCTTTACTGCATGCAGGCAAGTGGATTCAAGTTTGGTTCCATGACACACTGACCCCAGCATTAAGTCCTTTTGAGGCAAAATCATGCATATCTCACATGCCCCTGTACCTTTAGTATCCAGAGAAACGCTTGGCACAGAGGAGACAGTCAATACAAATTTAACTGAGTGAAATGAGTTAACTGTTTATAAGTTATAATCACACACTTTAAAACAAAATAAAACAAAAACAGAAGAGACTTATAATAAAGAATGATGAAATATAGATTAAAAAATAAATGTAAATAAAAGTAAGTGGGGGGGTATATATGGAAACCATACAGAGCAAGGAGGAAAACCACAGAGTCAGAAACGAGCTCATACCAAGAATCAATCACGTTTGCACTGCATTTTAGGAAACCACATGCTGTAAGTGAGACAACAGAAGACAGTCGTTTACAGTTAAAACTCTTAAGCCAGCAGAATTCAAATCCTGACTTCACCAGGTATCAGGATCATCAGGAAACCAAGAACTCACTCTTTCTGAGGCTCCTTTCCCTAGCTGCAGAAGAAAGATTTTATGATAGCATTGTAGGAGGGCTATAAGATTAACATGAGCTAATCCATGCTTGGTGCTGATGGCTCAGTGTTAGAACACAAGAAGAGTTCAACGTCGTCAAATTCCATTATACCTATCTATTGATATATGCAAAAGACACCCCTCAGTTCTTCCAGGTTGCATTTATTTCACAAAGTTCAATATTTATCAAGACCTATGTTAAAAATAATGAAGCCCTCAAGTCAATGCCCTCAAAAAACTCATGGAAATGGAAAAACAGAAACATTAACATATATTAGTGACTCAGGAGACATGTAGCATAATAGAGGGATGCACAATGTTCTTTGAGAGGAAAGGAATTGATGAATTATCTGATGGATAGGGGTGTAGGGGAGAAAGATATCACAATAAAAGCGATACAGAAATTGGGATATGAAAGAGAAGTCAGAGTGTGTCAAAGTAGGGAAAATGGAGGTAGAAAGCCGTCTCGTGCAGAATTGAGCGCAGAAGTCAAGAAACTGAGAGTCAGAAATAAACAGATGCAGACAGGGGCTGGAAAATGAATGATAAGATGCTGGTAGAAGGGTGACCTAAAACAAAATGCAATATTGTGCTGGGGTCAATTTCTGAAGGATTTTGTGTGTTAAGGCTTGCCATTTGGGGTTCATAAGGTAAGGAGCAAAGGAGAGTCATCTTGGGCCAATAATGACATCAGTATCTTACATACTATGATTGTTATAGAAAAGAATATTGGGTTTAGATGGGAACAGAGACTAGAGGCCAAAGCACTGACAAAGAAACCACCACAGCAAACTCAAGAACAAAGCAACACAGGCTGGAACAAGATAAGACAGTGGTGCTGGAAGGAAGGAAACAGACACAGGAAAAACTATTGAGGCCCAACGAAAAGAAGTGGTAGACAGACCAAAGGGGCTTCACAGTGTTGATGCTGTTTTGCTAGAGCAGTGATAAAATTATAGGTAATATCGAGGGAGGGCAGCGTGGAGTGGCAGAAAAAGAAGAACTTACTTATTTTAAAACTTGAGATTTTATCTACTTATTTTTACTCTTTTGCCCATGGTGGGTCTTCACTGCTGTGCATGGGCTCTCTCTAGCTGTGGCGAACAGGGGCTCCCGTTAGCTGCAGTGCAAGGGCTTCTCAATGCAGCAGCTTCTCCTGTTGCGGAGCACAGGGTCTAGCATGCGTGGGCTTCATTAGTTGTGGCTCACAGGCTTTGGAGCACTGACTCAGTAGTTGATGTGCATGGGCTTAGGTGCCCCACAACATGTGGGATCTTCTAGGACCAGATTGAACCAGTGTCCCTTGCATTGCAAGGCAGATTCTTAACCACTGGACCACCAGGGAAGCCCAAGAATTTATTTCTAAATACAGAGAATTGATGTATCTCTGCAGCACAAAGGAATGATCAAAAGAAAAACAGAAATATGGCATTGTAGGTCAGGCTGTAGATTTGGAAGCATTCTACACAGAGCCGGTCATCAAATTTATAGGACTGGGTAAAATCACACATAGAAAGCATTGAAAGTTAGAAGGAAACCCCAGTAATGCCACTTACACTATCAATGAAGAGTATAAAATACCTAAAGTAATAACTAGGCAGAACCTATGAGAAGCAATCTACAAGCTATACTTGTAAGAGTATAAGAGATAAATGTAAACACCTTCATCATAGAGACAAGAGATTATGTGTCAGGATGAGAGAAATAATTTGGTTAAAGTCATTCATTCTCTAACTAATCTGCAATCACAATTCTAACAAAAAACTGCAATTTTGGGAAGCTTAATAATATCCTAAAGTCATCTGGAATAAGCATCTGAGAGTAGCTATTTTTAAAAGAGGTACAATGAAAGGAGAACCTAACACATATTAAAGGATTATAAAAGCACAATAATATAGTAGCAACTCATATACAGAAGGATTACTGTATTAGAAACTACAAAAATAGACACATGTACAAGTGATTATGGAAATTATAAAAACCCTGACTTTCAAATCAGCAGGCAAAGAGACAACTTCATATGAAGCAACATATAAGAAAAGTTCCTCCTCTGAGATGGGTTGAGGAGGATGGAAGAAGTCTGAGCTTTACATGCATAGAGTGGAAAGCTTCAGTGACAGAAACACAAAACAGAGTGTGCACCTATTGCAAGTTATGGAAATGAGGGAATTGTGGGTTCCAGTGAATGTTTAATGCTGCAAGGATCAAAGAAGACACCCTCGGCCATAATGAAATGAAGCCTTTAGAAGGGGACGTGTCAAGAAGGATTATTTGACAGGGATGATAGGAACAGCTCTTGAGAACAGATGTCTGGATGAATTTTGATATCTGGCTTACTGGAAATGAAGAAATAGCAGAGGTAAAAAAATAAAACTTTATTGTCAGGGAGTGGGCCTGCCAAGTTTAAGATTTCTAAGATGTCAGTTCTGAGAAATGGCATAATAAATCAGACTGCAGCAGTAGAAACGTCTGGCCAGGATTTTGACAGGTCAATAATGTAAGGTCTGACGTTCCAACAAGAAGTGCCTAGGAAGCAAGGCAGAAAGGGGATGTGCAGTGAGGGGATGAAGTCCTCCATTCCTGTGGAGGGCTGGTCTCCTGGTAAACAGATGAAGAGGAACGAAAGGAAGTGACCGCGCTTAATATTTTTTGAGCTGTGACTAAGGTAAAAATTTCTGACAGCCAGACTGTGAGGCAGTAATTTCTCTCTCCATGGTGTCTAACACACAGCACATGTAGCGTCAAAGAATCACCAAATAAAAGGATGCTGTAGGATGTGCTAGAAGAAATGCTGGAAAGCCTAAAGCCAACCCCACAATCTGACCACGGGAGGAGGAGACAAAACAGGATGTGCAGCAGCCACAAGAGCGCATGGAGGTGAGCAGCGTCACCAAAAGAAAGCTTAAAAGGAAGGTCAGTGGGAGAAGGACAGTTCAAGGACAGAAACAGACTCTTACGTGACTGATTTAAACTAGAAAGCCAGGGAAGCGATCAAGAGTGTGAAATGCAGCTGTCAAGTAGATCCACATCTGTACCTGCAGTGATTTAGAAAGTATTGTCCAGCTGGCAGAATTCTTTGGGGAAAAAAAAAGGCTTATCTAGGTAAAAATAAAAAATTAAAAGGATTATGTTTTTTAAAAGCTTTATTGAGAGGTATAACTGACAGACTATAAAATTTTACAATTTGATATGTATGGGCCTACGGATGCACCCAAGAAACCCTGGTCCCTCGTGACTCAGACGGTAAAGAATCTGCCTACAATGCAGGAGACCCGGGTTCGATCCCTGGGTCAGGAAGATCCCTTGGAGAAGGGCATGGCAACTCACTCCAGTATTCTTGCCTGGAGAATCCAATGGGCAGAGGAGCCTGGCAGGCTGCAGTCCAGGGGTCACAAACAGGTTGGACACGACTGAGTGACTAACATATGCACACACCCATGAACCTATTACCACTGTCGACCTAACACGTACATCTCCCCCAGAAGGTTCTTCCTGCCACTTCCTAATTCCTCCCTCCTGCCCCTTCTAGAAAAGCTCCTGCCTTCGCCCCCTCATCCCTAGGCATCACTCAGCTGCCCTCTGTCTCTAGAGAATTTTGTAATTGCGGGAATTCTTACAAATAAAACCATACAGTTTATACTCTCTATTGTCTGATTCCTTTCCTTCCATATAATGATTTTGGAAATCATTCATGTTGTTGCACCCATAAATATTTCACTTCTTTTTATTATTGAACAGTACTCAATTGCATAGACATACCAAAATGTCTTTATCCATTTACCTGCTGATGGATTATTTTCAGCTTTTGGCCATTGGAAATAAAGTTGCTACAGACATTCGTGTAGGAGTCTCTGTATGGACATTCACTTTTGTTTATCTCAGGTAAATGTCCAGGAGAGGAATGGCCAAGTCACAGTGGTTCTATATTTAGCTATTCAAGAATCGGCCAAATCATTATTCCACAGTGGTTTTCCCATTGCCACTCCTACCTGTGGTATATGTGTAAGAGACTTCTGGTTGTTCCACATCCTCCCCAATACTTGGTATGAAAGTGAAAGTGAAGTCGTACTGACTCTTTGCGACCCCGTGGACTGTAGCCCACCTGGCTCCTCCAAGAATACTGGAGTGGGTTGCCATTTCCTTTTTCAGGGGCTCTTCCCAACCCAGGAATCGAACCCAGGTCTCCCGCATTGCAGGCAGATGCTTTAACATCTGAGCCACTTTTTAACTTTACACATTCTAACAGGTATAGAATGGTATCTAACTGTGGCTTAAATCTGCATTTCTCTAACAATAATAATGTTGAGCATCTTTTCATGTACTCATTTACCATATATATGTATGTATGTATACATATACATCATCTGGTGAAGCATTTGTTTAAATCATTTGTGTATGTTTCATTGGATTTCTTTCTTATTTATTGAGTTGTGAGAATGCTATGTTCTAAATACAACTTCTTTCCCTGAAAGAAGGTTTGCAAGCAAGTTTTCCCCAAGTTTGCCTTGTCTTTGCATCCTCTTAACAGTGTTTCTTAAAGAAGAGAAGTCCTTAGTGTTGATGAAAACCTATTTATGGATCACGCTCTTGGTGTTGAATCTAAGAAACCTTTGCCTATTTCAAGGTCACTGAGTGTTTTCTATGTGCTCCAAGATTTTTACCATTGTAAGCTTTACATATAGATCCATGATCCGTTTTTAGTTAGTTTTTGTATATTTTGTGTGGTATGGATTGAAGTCATAACTATTTTGTACCTGAAAGTGATCTTACAGACCGTCCAATCTAACCCTTCTACTTGTAGATGGTATCCACATTATCAGACATTGGCACAAATGATATGTCTAAAAATGTACACCTATAAAGTAGATTTGAGACCTAAGTTCAAACCTAAGGACAAAATCAAAAGCTCGCAATGCACCTTCATGTCTTCAGTGTAGCCAGGTTACAGAAAAATCCAGCAATTGTAACACATGCTGATTTGAAAAGCTACTTTTACAGGCTTAAATTAAATAATAACCAAAGTATATTTTTTAAAAGCCACATGTAATACAAAGTAAAAAGAAACATTTATTGGAATCAAGAAGGATATTTTAAAGAATACCTCCCCTGACAGAGGTTAAGTAACCACATCCACCGATGAAGCTGTAGCATTTTGTCTCAACTACCCCAAAAGACAGTTTAGGACAAATCTTGACTGATATTTATTTGATATTACTACCCTTTTTCAAAAGGGCAAATACTTTGCTCCACTGTCAACATCCAGCAATCAAAAACTACAGTGTATAAGAAACTCCTTGGGTGTACTGTCTACTTTGCCTCTGACCCATGAAGCCTCAAAATTGATTATTCTGAAGTAGAACATGCCAGTAAGGTTGGAGCCATGGGTTAAGGGCTGGAGCTCAGCACTTGGAGGGTCTACATTTTAAATTCTCCCTGTGGTGCCTTCCCTAATCACTGTTTGAATATCTTTCTTTTTCACTGGAGTAGGGAATGGGAACTCACTCCAGTATTCTGGCCTGGGAAATCCCATGGACAGAGGAACCTGGCAGGCTAGTCCTTGGGGTTGCAAAGACTCAGACATGACTGAGTGACTAACAACACTTTCACTTTCGTCACTACCATGTAGGATTTTCTTTCTCTCTTCTGATCCTATTGCCTTTCACATTAAAATATTTTTTTCTGATTTCCCCAAATTATCAAATGCAACACCTTTCTCTTTTCTTCTTCAAATAATATTAAGTATATACACACATATATGTTGTTATATCAAGATTATTGACATACAAATCTAAATCAAGCTGGCAAATGCAAAATTTGACTCCCACTGCCATTATAACTCAACAGAGCAACCTTGATAAACCGATAAAAGAGATGTAAGGAGCTTATCTGTTAGAGGTACCACCAGATCTCTTTCTAGTCTTAGGGTATTTCAGGAAAATGTTTACTTCAATAGACTCACTTAATGCAAAAGACAATATCATAAAGGCTTATAACACATTTTAAAAAAAAAAAATGAAATACAAGTTCACTAGTAAAGCTCACTGTATAGGTAATAAACTGACAATAAACTTTACAGCATAAATAACCACTCCTTATTCTTCTCATAAATTCAGGTTTACATCCAATGGCTTTGTTTAAAGCAATCTTCCGTGAATCATTTTCTGACCACAACGTCTGAAACATTTTTTTCACAGTGTACAGCAGGAGATTTTTAATACAAACAGCTTTCTAAATTGTCTGTATTATTGTTTCCACAGCAGCCACAATGTGATAAATATCTAAAGCGTGACTACTGTACTCCAGCCTCACACTCAAAAGCATAAGAGACAAAGAGAAATACAACAAAAGTCATCACAAAAAAGACAAAATGCAGGAAATCTCTAATTCACAGGTTTTTTGAACAACTCTAAAAATAGCAAGGAGAGTCCTCTTTGCGTGACAGCACATAAGACTCTTATTTCCTTTTCTTCGATCAAGAAATAATAAAGCAGAAGATAAAGTAACATGTAAGTGTTAGTCACTCAGCTGTGTCCAACTTTCTGCAGCCTCATGGATGGCAGCCCACCAAGGTCCTCTGTTCATGGAGTTCTACAGGCAAGAATACTGGAGTGGGTTGTCATTTCCTCCTCCAGATCTTCCTGACCGAGGGATCGAATCCAGGTCTCCTGCACTGCAGGCAGATTCTTTACCGGCTAAGCCACCACTGGGATTCTTTACTTCCCAGCCACTTTACTGGGAAGCCCACAGAGTAATACACCAGCAAAATATGCAGCATTTACCAAGTACAGATTCTCTTGTAAGACTTCTGAATCTTTAAGTAATATGATAAATATAACTTGGGAAAATTTGATGATGAAATAAAACTGTCATGAAGAAAACGTAAAGCTATACTGGATGTCCACTGCTGGTCCTGAGTGCATTCTCCTTGTGACATTATAGACAAAGAATCTGGTTGCACGTGTTTATCAGCTGTAAGTTGTTCATACCCTTTGATCCAGTAAATCTCATTTCTCTGAGTCAACCAGAAGTTCCCAAAAACTAATTCTACACTTGGAGAAAGCTTCACACACAAAGATGCACAATAGCAGTGTTATGAATAACAGAAACATATTGAAAACACCCCAGCTATCTGACAACAAGGAAGTAAAATATGGTGTATTCAGTTCACTTGGTGAATCATTACATGGGTATTAAAATCTCCTTGCAAACACAACGTATGAACCCTGTAATATATAATGAACTTAAATGAAATATAGAAATGTACAAAGAAGATCATTATACCTACAATAAAAATGATTCGTATAATCAAATGCACTGTTAAGAAATCACTATCACTAAAAACTTGAAAAACAGTTTTATTGGGGCGATGGGAATACAATACTTTTTATCTTTATTTTACTTTCTCACACTTAATAAATGTCATTTAATGAGATATGCTATTTTAAAATGTAAAATATTTGATATTTTTAATAAAAGAGCCAGGGAAAAGAAATTGACTTATGCTTCTCCAGCAGGGAAGGGGAGAAGCCTAACTTATTCCAGGCCTGTGTGGTCCAAGAAAGCTAGTGGAGTCTGTGCTGTTGAACAAAGCTAGTGAAGGTGATGGAATTCCAGTAGAGCTATTTCAAATCCTAAAAGATGATGCTGTGAAAGTGCTGCACTCAATATGCTAGCAAATTTGGAAAACTCAGCAGTGGCCACAGGACTGAAAAAGGTCAGTTTTCATTCCAATGCCAAAGAATGCTCAAACTACCACACAACTGCACTCATCTCACATGCTAGTAAAGTAACGCTCAAAATTCTCTAAGCCAGGCTTCAACAGCATGTGAACCGTGAACTTCCAGATGTTCAAGCCGGATTTAGAAAATGCAGAGGAACCAGAGATCAAATTGCCAACATCCGTTGGATCATCAAAAAAGCAAGAGAGTTCCAGAAGAACATCTACTTCTGCTTTATTGACTACACCAAAGTCTTTGACTGTGTGGGTCACAACAAACTCGGAAAATTCTTTAAGAGATAGGAATACCAGACCACCTTACCTGGCTGCCTCCTGAGAAATCTGTATGCAAGTCAAGAAGCAACAGTTAGAGCTGGACATGGAACAGACCACTGGTTCCAAATTGGGAAAGACAATATGTCAAGGCACATTGTCACCCTGCTTATTTAACTAATATGCAGAGTACGTCATGAGAAATGCCTGTCTGGATGAAGCTCAAGCTGGAATCAAGATTTCTTAGAGAAATATTAATAACCTCAGATACCCAGATGACACCGCCCTTCTGGCAGAAAGCAAAAAAGAACTAAAGAGCCTCTTGAGGATAATGAAAAGTTGGCTTATAACTCAACACTCAGAAAACTAAGATCATGCTATCCGGTCCCATCACTTCATGGCAAATAGATGGGGAAACAAGGGACACAGTGACAGACTTTATTTTTTAGGCTCCAAAATCATTGTAGATAGTGACTGCAGCAATGAAATTAAAAGATGCTTGCTCCTTGGAAGAAAAGTTATGAGCAACCTAGACAGGAAACCAGAATTGAAAGAGACACAGTGTACCCCAATGTTCATCGCAACACTGTTTATAATAGCCAGGTCATGGAAGCAACCTAGATGTCCATCTGCAGATGAATAGATAAGAAAGCTGTGGTACATATACACAATGGAGTATTACTCAGCCATTAAAAAGAATACATTTGAATCAGTTCTAACGAGGTGGATGAAACTGGAGCCTATTATACAGAGTGAAGTAAGCCAGAAAGAAAAACACCAATACAGTATACTAACGCATATATATGGAATTTAGAAAGATGGTAACGATAACCCTGTATGCGAGACAGCAAAAGAGACACAGATATATAGAACAGTCTTTTGGACTCTGGGAGAGGGCAAAGGTGGGATAATTTTGGAGAACGGCATTGAAACACGTATATTACCATATGTGAAATGAATCGCCAGTCCAGGTTCGATGCATGATACAGGATGCTCAGGGCTGGCGCACTGGGATGACCCAGAGGGATGGGATGGGGAGGGAGGTGGGAGGGGGGTTCAAGATGGGGAACACATGTACACCTGGGGCAGATTCATGTCAATGTATGGCAAAACCAATACAGTATTGTAATAAGCCTCCGATTAAAATTTTAAAAATTTTAAAAAATTAAATAAAAATAAAAAGCAGAGACATTACTTTGCCAACAGAGGTCAGTCTAGTAAAACGTAGGTTTTTCCGGTAGTCATGTATGGACGTTGAGGGCTGGACTATAAAGAAAGCTGAGCGTCGAAGAATTGATACTTTTGAACTGTGGTGTTTGAGAAGATTCTTGAGGGTTCCTTGGACTACAAAGAGATCCAACCAGTCAATCCTAAAGGAAATCAGTCCTGAATATTCATTGGAAGGACTGATGCTAAAGCCGAAGTTCTAATACTCTGGCCACCTGATGTGAACAACTGACTCACTGGAAAAGACCCTGACCCTGGGAAAGACTGAAGGCGGGAGGAGGAGATGACAGAGGATGAGATGGTTGGATGGCATCACCAACACAATGGACATGAGTTTGAGCAAGCCCTGGGAATTGGCGATGGACAGGGAAGCCTGGCGTCCTGCAGTCCGTGGTGTTGCAAAAGTCGGACATGACTGAGTAACTTAGCTGTGCTGTCCAAGAATGCAGTCACTAGCGAGAGATAGCCATTTAAATTGAAATTAATTAAAATGAAACACAAAATTTAGTTCCTCACTCACACTAACTACATTTCAATTGCTTAGTAGTCATATATGGCCAGTGGCTACTGTATCATACAGCAGACAAAACATTTCCATCATCTCAGAAAATTCTATGGGAAAGAGCAGCTCTAGATAATTTGCACGACCCCAAAGAGAGAAAGGGGGGATTCAAAGTGCAAGACTCTCTGGCTAGTTTATGCTAAACAAGCAAGTTCAGTTTACTGATGGAGCCTGTCCTATAGAGTGAAATACTCTATAAAATGGCTGGCTCCTGGGGCAGTAACAAATGAACTATCGATCATTACTTTATTTCTGCTAGTTTCATTGGGATACTCTTTTTTTCTGGTGTCTAATAAATTCACTCAAAAATCATGTGTCATAGGTTTACAGACTTAAACAAATTGTACCTCACCCTAAAACAGAACACAAGCCTTTCCAGGGAATAAACAAAAATCACTCTTGTAATAATGGCTTGTCTTGGGGAGGTAGAAACAGAGGAAATCAAAAGAGAATTTTAGCAATATTTTAAAATTCTTTTCTTTTAAAAATTTCTGTTAAAAGGGACAAAAAAAATAAATTCTTCTGAAAAACTAGTACTTCTTAGCATCAAAACCACTTAAGGAGATAAATATTTACGAGTGAAAAAAACATCTTTCAGAAAATGCAGTAGTATAAAGCCCTAAATAAGAATACAATTCACTGAATCATTAATGCAAGTTTTATCTACTGTGATATTTTGTGCAGCTGGTATTCCATTACATATTACACATTTCCCAGTAGAATGTTTATTTAATTTTCTTGATTTACCCTCATCATTGTATGAAGATGTTCCAATCAATTTTAAATTAATAGGCTGACTTCATTTGGAATATGCAGACTGCATTTTACTGACATATTGTGAACACTACAAAAGGCTGATTATCTTTGTTGAACTATGCCAAGATCCTCTGATTTTTTTCAGCCTTTTCACCCTTGAGATTTAAAACTCAACTCTTTAGCCAAAGAAATTGAGCTAGCGTAAACTATAACTATTAAGATGAGTTGCATTTAAAAGTGTTTTAATTCCCCACAGCTTTCTACACAATTCAAAAATTATGTATATTTTTAAAACTTACAAAATGTTCCTTAGAGTTGGGCATTTTATTCCCATAGCAATTAATATCAGTGGATAATCCTTAAAAAGTATGAACCTTAATGACTGGCTTAAAAATGTGTTTATTTAGAGAAGCAAACAGTCAGAAAAACACGTTTAGCGTCTGGAGTCAGAAGGGCTGGATTTGATGACCAATTCTGCTAATTCCTGAAACCTGTTTTTTTATGGAGAAAATGGGCCTAGTAAGAAGGCATAATTTAAAGGGAGTTGTTGTAGTGATGATACAGAGCACGATCCGAAAAGCAGGTTACTTATTTTAAACCCTTATCAATGTTAATAAGGTAAACCATTTGAAACAAAACCAAAACAAAATAGCTACGATTAAAAGACAGATTACAGAAAGATAACCTCCCTTTAAATATAACCAGTATTAAGAACAAACAGATCTGTGAAAAATGTAAATAATGGACTAAGTATTTCTTTATCAAATGTCCCATTAAATAGAACTTCCTGGGACTTTTCATATGTAACTTAAAAATTAAATTAGACATTCTTCACAAATACACTTATCACAGAAAATAAAGAAGATCTGTAATTTATATAAATTGCATCTGTCATATTGTTAAGTCATCAGGTCCTGATATCCTCCTGCCCATGTTCAAATCCATCCCATCACTGACTAGATGTGGACCTTGGGCAGCTTGCACTTCTGACCACTAATGCTGTCATCTGTAAAACGGGGATGATGACACCATCTTGATGGTGCTGCTGTGAAGACTCGCTCACAAAATATGCAGACTATAAAGTCTCAGTGAACGTTTGAAGTAATTTTAGCATCTTGATTGGATGATGTTATGAACACTGTCCTCATGTGATAGCAAGAGACAGACCAAGCCAGGTTTCTCTTTTTATAATGGCACTAATCCCACATTGAGGGTCCCACCCTCACAACCTCAACTAAAGTTAACTACCTCCCAGTGTCCCATCACCTAAAGGAGTTGGGGCTTCAATATATGAATTTGAGAACAGTGGGACAATTCAGTCCATAGCAGTAACATACAATCAATCAATGCTGAAAGAAGGTCCTGAATATTTGGCAGTACATGGGAATTGCTTTATAACCCTGACTAATTTACCTTCATAAAATATGATAAAAATAAAGAGACTTACAGCTGAGTGGAGAATGACTTAAGCTATATTCCTGCTGCTGCTACTGCTGCTGCTGCTGCTAAGTCGCTTCAGTCGTGTCCGACTCTGTGCGACCCCATAGATGGCAGCCCACCAGGCTCCCCCGTCCCTGGGATTCTCCAGGCAAGAACACTGGAGTGGGTTGCCATCCTGAGGACACCTTAAAAGCCTTTTCTAGAAGAACAGCTAGTTTCCTTCTACTTTTTCTGTATGGGAAAGAGATGAGCTTCTTGTTCAGTCACTCAGTCATGCCTGACTCTTTGTGACCCCAGGGACATCAGCATGCCAGGCTCCCCTGTCCTTCACTGTCTCCCAGAGTTTGTCCTTCACTATCTCCTGGAGATGATCTAAAACAGGATAAATTTAAGTTAACGTTCATAAAGCACCATGCCTCTTTTTAACATGGTCATCATGTTGCAGACATTACCTAAAATGACAAAAGAGTAATCACACTGTTGATTTTGAACAATCTATATGATATGAAACACAAAATCAGTCTTCTAAGAAATGATAACAATTTGTTACTGAAGACATGTATGCAAATTGTCCCACCTGTGTTACTTTTCATACAGGCCAAACCTAGCAGGAATCTCTAATTATCATACCAATTGGAAGGCTTAACAAGGGTGTTGCCGGCCCACAAATGCAATTTGATTCTCAGCATGACTGCAAGAATGGCAATTTACAACCTCCAGCAATAAGGAACTAGGAATATTAAGGTTTTATTAATTTATACAATGGAGGGCACATTGTTCTTAGATTAGCCAGAACAACAGAAAAGGAACATTTTGGGGATCTTATATTAATACTTATTAATTGGTGTGAAATTTGGATTACAATAATTATGGTAATGATTCTAACAGTTATGAAGCACACATACCTGTGAACAGGGTATTTATTATAATTACTCTGTTCACAGCAGACAAATATTTCACTTGAGTAAACAGCCTGAATTAAAAGTCAAGTCATAAGGTAAATACCTAAATTACAAATGGTACTGCTTTATGTATAGATGGCTCTCACAGACATAATATTGCCTGAAAGAAATCAGACATAAAAGGAAACATAATGCATGATTCTTTTTCTATGAAGTTCAAGAACAGTCAGAACCAACCATTGGTGTTAGGTGTCGGAGGGCGGTTACTTTTGGTGTTGGACTGACTGGGAGAATGCACAAGGGAGGCCTCACAACTGTTCAGTTCAGTCGCTCAGTCGTATCCGACTCTCCACGACCCCATGAATCACAGCATGCCAGGCCTCCCTGTCCATCACCAACTCCCGGAGTTTCTATATCTTGTGATACAGGAGGTGAGAATATTGGTATATGCATACAGAAAAACCCCTTGAGCTTTACACATAAGATTTGTGTATTTCACTATTTGTGTGATATATCTCAAGTGAAATGGAAAAAAAAATGTCTATAGTATTAGATAACCATCTAGTAAAAATGAGTCACAGATCAATAGTACCAGTTAATAAATATATAATAATCTTTTTCTTTTGTAAGACAAGGTTTTCAATTTTAACTTTACTTTAGTAAATACCAAGGGTCCCCTTAGAAAGTTGTAAAACCCATCCTGTGTAGCACAGCATTACATATTCCACATTTCAATGTGGCTACAACTCCTAATATTCCTGTCAAGACTGCCACATAAGCTGGGTTATTGATAAAACAATTGCTACTCCTGTAAGGAGTTTTATTTGCTCTTGTTGCCTATCAGCTTAGTACACAGCAGAAAATATACTTGAAAATAATCAAGTTCTATAAACAGGAATAAATGATTATGGAATAGGAATCTCTATAATTGTGTTTTTACTTTTTTTTTTCCTAGTTGTTTCTCAAGAAGTACAGCCGAAAATTGAACCATAAAGTTTGCCTTGACAGAAAGGCATTAGCTTACCACACTAAAGCACCAAGATAGGAGAGACAGTTATTTATGAAGAAACACTATCTGCTATTATCCTTCTGAGATTCTACAAAAGGGCTAAATATTGATGCATTTCCAAGTCACCTTTCCCCCATGTCTTGTATTAACAAGCAGGAGTATGTTTTAGATGCTCCTAATTTGTCAAGATCAGGTGAGCAGAACTGTTGCACAGAGCACACTGCTCTATTCCTACAAGGGCTCTGCAACCCTGCAGGTTATTAATAATTCATAGGTCTTTCTTAGTTCACAACAGGGGCATTACTCAGAGGGCATCATTCTTACTGAAAGAAGTTAACGGCAGTGGGCCTTCAATGCACAAGTCAAACAAGAAGACTTCTATGAATCTGTGCACAATTCAGACCTGTTAAAGAGCTCCAGTTACTTCAGTCCCTCACCCCCAACCCTCCCCCACCCAAAATACTCAGCATTCTTCATCTGTTTATTCTGGTGTTGTGCTGATGTGCTCAGTCGTGGCTGACTTTTTGCGAGCCCATGGACTGTAACCCACCAAGTTCCTCTGTCCATAGGATTCTCCAGGCAAGAATACTGGAGCAGCTTGCCATTTCCTTCTCCAGGGGCTCTTCCTGACCCAGGGAATGAACCCAAGTTTTCTGCACTGCAGGCCGATTCTTTACCACTGCGCCACCGTGGGAAGCCACGACGGGAAGCCATGGACAGATTAAATCGCCCTCCATTTATTTGGCTGTCCACCAACTCCTGTCACAGTATAGTCCACAGATGGAGAGGGGGCCAGCTGGCCAAGTCAGAGCAGAGCATTTTCAGAGTTTTAAGAGTTGTATTAACATGGAAATTCTTTTGAAATCATTTCCCTTTATTCCATATTGAAATGGTCAATGCTGCTGGGTATAAGCATGGTTCTCTTAACTAAATTAGTATGTCCAAACTAGTCTTTCAGGCAGGATTATGACGTCTATTGTAACTTCTGGGTTCCAGCATTATTTATTTATCAAGGAAATACAAGAAGGGTCCCAATGTCTTTATGACTGAGAAGAAACAAATCTCCTGGAAAAGGAACACTATCTTTTATGGTCTTTCTCAGTACCCTCAGGCCTCCTGGGTAAAATGGAAACCACTCCATAAAATTCATCTCAAATAATAGCCTCAGAAGTCTAAGAGGGAAAATTAGGAAAGAGTTTAAGATAGTAGAACAAAGTAAAGCCTGTGCCCATGACTGAATGTCCTGCTTCTAAAAAGCATCTCAAAAACAATAGAAAATCAAAACCAGATACCGTCCGGCCAAAGTGCCTATGGAAGTGTGGTCACCAATTCCAGACCAACGGCATATGTCAGATCTCTTTATTCTGAGTATATGATAACTCAGAACCAGATGTATTACTCCCTCTAAATGGAAGACATTCATGTTGGTTAAATCAGAGCATTTATTATACATTCCTGGAGATGTATTTCAGGAAATATATTTGGTATTATCTAAAATGTACTCCAATACAACTTAAGTTTCAAGTAAAATTTATGCTTTCTGTGTATCAGTAAAAAGGAACCTTGCTCTAGCTAAAAATAATACCTAAATTTTACTGAGGATTTACTATGCACTAGGTAACTCTCTAAGAATTTGGCATGTATTAATATATCTATAATGCTCATGACAATCCTATGGAGTAGGAATTATTATTACCTCCATTTCACAGATAGGAAAATCAAGCAGACACAGAATGTTTAAGCAATTTGTCCAGACACCCAGCTAGCAAATAATGAAGCTGCTATTCACACCCAAGCTGTCTGTCTTCAGAGCCCATGGTCTCACACTGAGCTGTCTCTTAAAGGCACTATCCATTTACTCCATGAGAAAAGATCATTATGGAAAAGGAATAGCTTTTACTCATTAGGAAGGCTCAATCAATTTTGGGGAGGATACATCTATCCCCTACAAAATAAATAGAAATCCACCACCAAAATAACTGTTATCAGTGACACTTGCTCTGTTACTAGGCACAAGAGTTTCAATGACTAACAAAGAAAAGGCTTTCAGACAATCTGTAAATGTATAAAGTTATTGATAATAATATATGATAGATAACAGGTTAAACTGAGAAAAATTTGATTCTATAACTACATCTCACTTTCTTCCCTTGAATCTAACCATGTTGAATAAGACGTTCATCCTTGGGGTTTTTAGTTTTTTGTTTTTAAACCAATGGAATGCCCCAAGTCAGAGTAAGTACAGTGAAGCAATCTTCGAAAACCCTGGGGTTTGTCTTTATTGATAATTCCAAATTTTAAGTTCTGCTCATCTGATGATTACAGAAAATAACTACCAGATGTCCCTCTTGTCACTGAATTTATGCCTGCATGCTGCAATAAATAAAAGTTTGATCATGAAGGATATGATGTTCTAAAAGATGGAGCCTTCCATAGCAGTATGACAATCATTTACCTTGGACGTCTGCGACTGACCTCTTTCAAAACAGAAAGAACTCCACCAGGATGAAAGTAAGTTATTATTTATTTTTCTAAGCATATTATTTATTTTCTACATGTGATAAGCATCAGATTATAAATAAGGAATCTTTTCATAAATACCTAAAAAACTTTTGCAAATTAAAGTCACTGAGTTATTCTTTTTGTTTGTCCCAGCTAAAAATACAGTTAAAAATGCTATAAAGAAATCACGGAAATGAGAACTGACAGCCAGGAAGAATGAACATACAACCACTGTATTGACAAATGTCAGTGGTAGGTTCAGGAAGACTGGACCCAAACACTGGTAGAATCAATGAAAAGAGCATGTACATCTAAAGCAGTGGCTTTTAGTTTTTAAAATCACAAAACACAGTAAGAAGCACAATTTACATCAAGACCTGATAAATACATACACATTCATAGGTCTCTAAGTGAAATCACAGCTTCATGAAACCATACAGACCTTCATAGATGAGAAGCACTCTCCTTTCTACTCCACACTTCTCTATTGTATTCCATTAAAAGATAAAAACTAGTTATAACTGGCTCAGTTCACTTTGCGAGTCACGATCAGCTCACTATTCCTCACTGTAGGCTCTGATCTGAAGGGGATGAGAAAGCCAGCACAGTCAGAAGAATCAGCAGCAGAGAAACAGGGAAGTGAAAGTGAAGTCGCTCAGTCATGTCCGACTCTTTGCAATCCCAGGGACTGTAGCCTGCCAGGCTCCTCTGTCCATGGGATTCTCCAGGCAAGAAAACTGGAATGGGTTGCCCTTTCCTTCTTTATTTCCTTCTTCCCAACCCAGGGACTAAACCCAGTTCTCATGCATTGCAGGAAGACTCTTTACTGTTTGAGCTACCAGGGAATCCCAAGGATGTGTCAGAAGTGGGATGTGTGCTGGGAAGAGATACTCCACGACCAAGTGGAATATAAGAATCCAGTGTTCTGGGGAGGAAGGAACAAAATGGCGGAGGGATAAGATGGCAAGACCACTTTCTCCCCCACAAATTCATCAAAAGAACATTTGAACGCGGAGTAAAGTCCACAAACCAACTTATGAATACTGGCAGAGGACATCAGGCTCCCAGAAAAGCAGCCCATTGTCTTCTAAAGGAGAGAGAAGAAATCCAGCTCCACCCACCAGAACACCGACACATGCTTCCCTAACCAGGGAACCCGGACAAGTCACCCGTCCAACCCCACACACAGCGAAGAAACTACGTAATAAAGAGAACTCCACAAACTGCAAGAAGAGGGAAAGGCCACCCCAAGCAAAGCAATATAAGCAGGATGAAGAGGCAGAGAAATACCCAGCAAGTAAAGGAACGAGATAATTGCCCACCAACACAAACAAAAGAAGAAGATATAGGGAATTTACCTGATAAAGAATTTCAAATTTTGATGGTGAAAATGATTCAAAATCTTGAAAGCAAAATAGAGTTACAGATAAATAACCTGGAGAAAAGGATTGAGAAGATGGAAGAAAGATTTAATAAGGACTTAGAAGAAATAAAAAAGAGTCAATATACAATGAATAATGCAATAGATGAGATCAGAAACACTCTGGAGGGAACAAACAGTAAAATAACAGAGGCAGAAGACAGGATAAGCGAACTAGAAGATAGAATTGTAGAAATAAATGAAACAGAGAGGAAAAAAGAAAAACGAATTAAAAGAAATGAGGACAATATTAGAGTCCTCTGGGACAATGTTAAACGCTCCAACATTCGAATCATAGGAGTCCCAGAAGAAGAAGACAAAAAGAAAGACCATGAGAGAATACTTGAGGAGATAATAGTTGAAAACTTCCCTAAAATGGGGAAAGAAATAATCACCCAAGTCCAAGAAACCCAGAGAGTCCCCAACAGGATAAACCCAAGGCGAAATACTCCAAGACACATATTAATCAAATTAACAAAGATCAAACACAAAGAACAAATATTAAAAGCAGCAAGGGAAAAGCAGCAAATAACGCATAAGGGGATTCCCATAAGGATAACAGCTGATCTTTCAACAGAAACTCTTCAGGCCAGAAGGGAGTGGCAAGACATACTTAAAGTGATGAAAGAAAATACCCTACAGCCCAGATTACTATACCCAGCAAGGATCTCATTCAAATATGAAGGAGAAATCAAAAGCTTTACAGACAAGCAAAAGCTGAAGGAATTCAGCATCACCAAACCAGCTCTCCAACAAATACTAAAGGATCTTCTATAGACAGGATACACAGAAAGAGTGTATAAACTTGAACCCAAAGCAATAAAGAAAATGGCTACGGGATCGTACTTATCAATAATTACCTTAAACGTAAATGGGTTGAAATTTTCAAAAAGGCTAGGAAACAATTCTCATAGCCATCAATAGTTCAGTGTTGAGTTCATGAATAGTTTTTAAAGTTTGGGACAAACTGTAGTATTTGCTATTTGAAGTACTATTTGTAATTGGCATATTACGATGTAACATTGGTCTTCATTTCCATCTTAAAACGCCTAAAAATGCCTAACAGGTTTTTAGATTTGTGAATTTTAGTTGAAATGTATTTTACGATGTTACTAAACCTGCAGAAATATTGAAATATTTCAGAGAACTTATTCACTGTACATTTATTTTATTTATAAAAGTTATGAACTGTAAAAAAAAAAAAATTCATGTAATTCCACTATGTAGAAACATCTAATATTAAAATTTTGTCAGTAAAAAAAAAAAAAAGAAGTGGGATGTGTCAGAAGGGAAATAGTAACGATCCCCAAAACAGAGACACTGCATCTTCTGGTTCCCACTGCCTCCAGGAAAAGATGTATCTGAGTGAGACCTTCAGAATCATGAGTGTTATCTACTATCCAAGACTTATAGACTGAACTGTGTCCACAAGTAGCCTCATGAAGGTATGTTCCAGGGACGTCCTTACCCAGGCCAGGTACAACTGGTGAGCCACCCAAACATTCATCATGGAGCTGTAAGAATCAAAGAAGCAGTCTGTCAGTTCTACTTTGGGCTGCTGCTAAGTCACTTCAGTCGTGTCCGACTCTGTGTGACCCCATAGACGGAAGCCCACCAGGTTCCCCCGTCCTTGGGATTCTCCAGGCAAGAACACTGGAGTGGGTTGCCATTTCCTTCTCCAATGTGTGAAAGTGGAAAGTGAAAAGTGAAAGTGAAGTTGCTCAGTCGTGTCCGACCCTTAGAGACCCCACGGAATGCAGCCTACCAGGCTTCTCTATCCATGGGATCTTCTAGGCAAGAGTACTGGAGTGGCTTGCCATTGCCTTCTCCGCCTACTTTGGGCAATAAAGGATAATGAGAGTTTATCTTCAGGTTTTTCTTTCAACATGGTCTTGGGTCAATAGTGAACAGGTGCACCAAAGTGCTGGTAACAGCACTGGAGCCATCACCGCCCCTGACGATGGTCTCTGCCCCAAACATACGAAAGGCACTCAACCTGGAAAAGGAGATTCTCCATCCAGTAGACTTCACCCCTCTGTCACCAAAATATAAGATGCCAATAACTAGCTTTTTTTTTTTTTTTAGCTTCTAAGAAACTTTAGGTACTTAAAACACGTGCCTGCTAAGTCACATCAGTCATGTCTGACTCTTTGTGACTGTAACGACTAGAGCCCATCAGGCAGCTTTGTCCATGAGATTCTCCAGGCAAGAATACTGGAGTGGGTTGCCATGGCCTTCCTCCAGGGGGTCTTCCGGACCCAGGGATCCAACCCACATCTCTTATGGCTCCTTCACTGACAAGCAGATTCTTTACCACTAGTGCCACCTGGGAAGCCCCAAAGTGAAAGTGTTAGGCTCTCAGCTGTGCCTGACTCTTTGAGACCCCATGGACTGGAGCTTGCCACGCTCCTCTGTCCATGGGATTTTCCAGGCAAGAATACTGGAGTAGGTAGCCATTCCTTTCTCTAGGGGATCTTTCTGACCCAGGGATGGAACCCAGGTCTCTTGCATTGCAGGCAGATTCTTCATAGTCTGAGCCACCAGGGAAACCCGACATAACACAGATTCCTCAAATACTCAAATCCTCCAATTCAGATCTCAAAAATCTTGGTGGTCTCTCTAAAAACTTAATTGCAGTCTTTTAAAAAGAGCCATTTGAGGAGGTGTGTAGTGACCGAACAATCAAACAGGAAGTAAATATCAGGAATAAATCAGCTAATTCAACATGAACATGATTTTTAATATGACACACAAAAATTACTGAATATACAAAAAATGTGTCTATTGACCTTGTGCACTTCCAGGGATAAATACTGGAGCAACTTGGTGTTTTTAGATGTAGAAGAGGAAATACGGAGCCCTGGTAGGCATTTCTGTCAATGGCTGCAATCAGGCGCTTAATCGTGATTGTTTCTCTCATTCTACAGGGCAGAGATGAGGGTGATAATCGTGGCAAGTGGCAGAACAAGAGGCTCCAGAAGCAGAATCAAAAGTATAAAGAATAAGCATACAGGAGGCAAGTCTTTTACGGCAGCCGTTTGGAAACCTGCCCGCCAGCACTAACGCTCCTGGAAGCAAATGAACAGATGGACACCTCTAAGCTTAGAGACCCACTCAAAGTTACTCACAATTAAGACGTGCCGTTCCTCAAGAGGAATTACAACCCAGGAAGAATTCAGTTACCTGTGACTGACCAGTCCATCCTAAAGGAGGTCAGTCCTGGGTGTTCATTGGAAGGACTGATGCTAAAGCTGAAACTCCAATACTTTGGCCACCTCATGCGAAGAGTTGACTCACTGGAAAAGACTCTGATGCTGGGAGGGATTGGGGGCAGGAGGAGACAGGGACGACAGAGAATGAGATGGCTGGATGGCATCACCGACTCGATGGACATGAGTTTGAGTGAACTCCAGGAGTTGGTGATGGACAGGGAGGCCTGGCGTGCTGTGATTCATGGGGTCGCAAAGAGTCGGTCACGACTGAGCGACTGAACTGAACTGAACTGAACCTAAGAACAGTTAGCATAGTTGAAAACTACATTCCTCTGAGTCATCGGGGAAGCCCTGAAAATTACACACAAGTCAATTTAAGTTAAATGTGAACCTTCATCCTTTAAAAAAGTTATGAGTACCTGGTATAGAATTTTTTAACCAGATTTAAAAATGATTTCGATGATACTTTTTTTTTTAATTTAATGATATATTACACATGTAATAATTTCCCAAAATAGTTCCAAAGCAGGTTTCATGTTAAATGTGAAGTTTCAGTCCAAAAGGAATGGACCTTATCTGGATTTTCTATGTTAGGCCCACATTCATTTTTTATACCGAACCAGTAAGATTGAACACCACAACAATTAAGTGAATGACGTTGTAGATGGATTTGTCAAGCATGCTTTTTAGCTCCAAAGCTTTAAAGTCAAATTCTCGTAACTGTCAATATGCTCCTATCACATCC
Source organism: Moschus berezovskii (assembly GCF_049115385.1). Lineage (NCBI taxonomy): Eukaryota > Metazoa > Chordata > Mammalia > Artiodactyla > Moschidae > Moschus > Moschus berezovskii. Next base: position 105,243,117 of record NC_142469.1, read on the forward strand.
ATACCTGTCCTCTACACCACAAGTCAGTGTAATCTGCAGACAGAAATGAGAAGAAATTGAACATATTTTATCGCTGTTCTGCTTGAGGGAAGAAGAATAAGGTAAATCAATACTTCTTGTCATTTCATAAAAATACTGTATTCTCCAAGACATTTAGCCAGCATTTGCCCATTTAAGCAAGGACAAAAACATAAAACAGAAAGTTTTTAACTCAGAAAATTAGCACGGCAATATTTCTGGGTCACAGAAATTGAAGTCATAGCATGCATTGCTTCAAAATCTAAGTTAAATACATTCTCAAGGTTGGTTGCTCTCAGTAATGGCAACTATCATTAAGAAAACCTAAAATTTCAGGAATGAAGAGTCATATTTAACATCCTGTTACTGCCACTGAAATATTACTAAATTTATAGCCCCATTAAAAAGTGCTGCCAGGACATGACTTTCTTTGTAAAATCAGATCTGTGAAAACACTCTATGTCTTTGCTCACACAGTATATTCTCCTCACTCACTGTCCCATCAATTCAACAGGAAATTTTTCTTAAAACTATACTGTGCAGTATTATTTCTGACCTTTGGAAATGGATATTTGTTGATTACCTAGCCATGTCCTTATACATTTAAAGAGAACAATGTAGAGTCAGAGATACTCCCAATGATCTGTCGTAATTTAGGAAATGAATTTGGAGGGAAAAAATATAAGTGGACCTGAGTTATAAAACAGGTTATAACTATACAAATTAAACAAAGAATTCCCTGGTGGCTCAGGCAGTAAACAATCTGACTGCCAACTCGGGAGACCTGGGTTTGATCCCTGGGTCAGGAAGAACCCTGGAGAAGGGAATGGCAACCCACTCCAGTATTCTTACCTGGAGAATGCCACGGACAAGAGGAGTTTGGTGGGCGACAGTCCATGAGGCTGCAAAGAATCAGACACAACAGAGCAAGTAACACCTTAAGTGATATTTAGGAATATTAAAAAGTATTAATGGGGGAGAATGGATATATGTATATGCATTGCTGAATCCCTTCAGTGTTCACCTGAAATTATCATAACACTGTTAACTGGCTATACCTCAGTGTTCTTGCCTGGAGAATCCCAGGGATGGAGGGGCCTGGTGGGTGGCCGTCTATGGGGTCGCACAGAGTCGGACACAACTGACATGACTTAGCAGCAGCAGCAATACATGATAAAAATTTTTTTTAATAAGAAAATTCTTTAAAGTCAGAGATGCAATGCCACTTCTAATTTTCAGAAGTGATTTTATTTTAAAAACATTTTGAATAGAATGACTAATAAAATAGGACCGCTAATGTAGCAAGAAAAAAATTAAGTATTAATAGTAAAACATGGTAAAATTGGAAGTTCATGGAGTTTAGAGTTGGAGAAACTATAACAGAGTTTAAATCATGGCTAACAATTAACTGCTGATTTGGGGGCAGTTGTGGTCTCTCTGAACCGAAGATACACTTTCTGTACAACCGGGATATGCAGAATGCATGGCTATTCTGAAGATTAAATGAGTATCTACCTACCCAAACAGTGTCTGGCATAAGGTGTTCGGTAAATGTTACTTTCTCTCTTCTACAAATGAACTAACAACAGGTAATGAGGTCTGGAGTTAGGACAGGGGGAAATGGGTAGTAGGTTCTAGTGAGGGGAAGAGAGAGGAAGGGGCACAGTGAAAGAAAAAAACGATAGAGGATAAAAATGAAGCACACAATACATCCCTGTGGTAAGGACTGCTAAATATCATGAAGACAAAACAATCAGGAAAACACAGAGTGCTAGATCATTAAAATCCTGGCTTTTCAGGCCAAGGAGTTCAATGCTGAATCCTTAGGAAGATATGGTTCTGCCTATATGAGAAAAGCCCAGGCTTATGAGAGGAAGAAGTAAACCAATTCAAGCCCTGTTTCCCTTGTGGGTTTCTACATGAAACTTTTGATTTAGAAGTTGGTGGATTTTTCCTGTGCCCCTGATTAGGCTTTAATGACTGGGAATGGAAAGGTCTTTTGGAAGAGCATTCATTTGTTGTGAAGAAATTAGACCCTGAATTCACTGAGTTGTTTATTCAAATGCTTTGTGACAGGAAGGATTTTAAAAACGATGCTCCATCTCAGAGATTACATTTTTTCATCCATAAATATTTCAGAATATGTATCTCTAAAAGGGAAGGACTCTTCTAAAGTGTACTGGAATAGCATTACACATCTAAAAGTTTTTAAAATACTTCCTTAATATCAAATTGGTATTCAATTATGTTCTACTGTCTCTTAATTTTTTAACAAAAGATCCTTTGTTCGACTCAGAATCCAGATGTTTTCTTCCAAACATACAGGTGCTGGGGGTGACAGGGTAGCTAATTGAGAGCACAGACGAAAAAGATTAGACATGGTCTGACAGTTATTAAAGTTGGGCGACTGGTATAAGAGAGTTCATTATACTACTCTCTAATTCTGTATAACCTTCATATTGTTGATTAGGAAAATGTTTTATACTTTCTATAGCAGAAAATTAAACAGAATCAAATATCAATAGTATAAAAATAAAAATAGCTTATTTTAGCTTATTTTATTTTCTATGTATGTTACAGCAACAAAAAGTTTACTTCAGTTCAGTTGCTCAGTCATGTCCAACTCTTTGTGACCCCATGAACTGCAGCATGCCAGGCCTCCCTATCCATCACCAACTCCCAGAGTTGACAAACTCATGTCCGTCAAGTTGGTGATGCCATCCAACCATCTCATCCTCTGTCGTTCCCTTCACCTCCTGCCCTCAATCTTTCCCAGTATCAGGGTCTTTTCCAATGAGTCAGCTCTTCGCATCAGGTGGCCAAAGTATTGAAGTTTCAGCTTCAGCATCAGTCCTTCCAATGAACACTCAGGACTGATCTCCTTTAGGATGGACTGGTTATATCTCCTTGCAGTCCAGGGCACTCTCAAGAGTCTTCTCCAACACCACAGTTCAAAAGCATCAATTCTTCAGCGCTCAGCTTTCATTATAGTCCAACTCTTGCATCCATACATGACTACTGGAAAAACCATAGCCTTGACTCAATGGACCTTGGTTGGCAAAGTCATTTCTCTGCTTTTTAATGTGCTGTCTTTAATGTGCTGTCATAGCTTTCCTTCCAAGGACTGTCTTCGGTTCCTCTTCACTTTCTGCCATAAGGGTGGTGTCATCTGCATATCTGAGGTTATTGATATTTCTCCCGGCAGTCTTGATCCCAGTCTGTGCTTCTTCCAGCCCAGCATTCCTTATGATGTACTCTGCATATAAGTTAAATAAGCAGGTGACAATATACAGCCTTGACGTACTCCTTTTCCTATTTGGAACCAGTCTGTTGTTCCATGTCCAGTTCTAACTGTTGCTTCCTGACCTGCATACAGGTTTCTTAAGAGGCAGGTCAGGTGGTCTGGTATTCCAACCTCTTTCAGAATTTTCCACAGTTTGTGGTGATCCACACAGTCAAAGGCTTTGGCATAGTCAATAAAGCAGAAATAGATGTTCTTCTGGAACTCTCTTGCTTTTTCCATGATCCAGTAGATGTTGGCAATTTGATCTCTGGTTCCTCTGCTTTTCTAAAACCAGACTGAACAACTGGAAGTTCACAGTTCACGTATTGTTGAAGCCTGGCTTAGAAAATTTTGAGCATGACTTTACTAGTGTGTGAGATGAATGCAATTGTGCGGTAGTTTGAGCATTCTTTGGCATTGCCTTTCTTTGGGATTGGAATGAAAACTGACCTTTTCCAGTCCTGTGGCCACTGCTGAGTTTTCCAAATTTGCTGGCATATTGAGTGCAGCACTTTTACAGCATCATCCTTTAGAGTTTGAAATAGCTCAACTGGAATTCTATCACCTCCACTAGCTTTGTTCATAGTGATGCTTTCCAAGGCCCACTTGACTTCACATTCCAGGATGTCTGGCTCTAGGTGAGTGATCACACCATTGTGATTATCTGGGTCATGAAGATCTTTATTGTATGGTTCTTCTGTGTATTATTGCCACTTCTTCTTAATATCTTCTGCTTCTGTTAGGTCCATACCATTTCTGTCCTTTACTGAGCCCATCTTTGCATGAAAGGTTCCCTTGGGATCTCTAATTTTCTTGAAGAGATCTCAAAAGTTGGGCTACACCTATTCAAGAAATAGTTAAAACTTCTATTGAATTTGCAAACTTACTGAAAATCTTCAAAAGCTATTAAGTTTATGGAATCAATTTTTGCATATCCATTTTTAGTAGACTTTCAATACTCTAATAGTACCATTTCTTAAGGGAGGAGTCCACGTTAAGAGTAAAACATTCCTGGATCCTATTTCATTTCATGTTACATATTCTATAGGATGGGCTTCTCTGGTAGCTCAGACAGTAAAGAATCCACTTGCAATGCAGGAGACCTGGGTTCGATCCCTGGGTTGGGAATATCCCCTGGAGGAGGGCATGACAACCCACTATAGGCAATTCTTGCCCGGAGAATCCCCATGGACAGAGGAAACTGTCAGGCTATAGGCAACAGGGTGGCAAAGAGCTGGACACAACTGAGTGACTAACACAGCACAGCGCATTCTATAGGATAAGTGAGGCCCTCACACCACAGCACAGGTAAGGAGAACACAGTTGAGGAAGGGCAGTCATTTTCAGACCTCGTGAGCCATGAGGACAACAGAGATTGATACATGTGTTCTGTCCTAAGCCGCCTCATCTGCTGCCCCTTAGAAAGGCGATTACAGGAGACTCTGGGGACTTGGCCCATAACTTCAGACATACATATATGTTATGTAAAAGTCTTGCTGGTGTACAGGAAATGCTCTCGTTCCCCCACTTGAACATCTCAGCAGAGGTGCCAATAGGTTCCAGAAGAGGATCAGCTTAGACAGGGTATCTGTAACTGTGGCAAACCCTGCAGTTGCTTTGTCTCTCCCTGTTAACAGAATCCTGGTATAATGAGGGGTAGCCAGGGGCCTAGATTTTTTTTAAAAAGTACATTTCACAGCCAGAGGTGGCCATATAACAGAGTCCTTGTTAGTGGTGGTAGTACACCACGGGTGGGCTGTGGTGAAGTCCTTCACAAGGGGATGGATGGACTGCTTTGCTACATTTTGCCACTAGCCCTTTGCTCCTTTTGTCTTCTTATCGGTAACTCCGTGTGCTGGCCAGTGTTCAGGAACCATCATATCCCAGCTAAACCCTAGTGACCGTGGCTCCCAAAGCCCAGGTGCCTCACGTTTCTGCGGCCCCTGGCCAGAAAGACGCGTTTTTCCTCTTGCACCTCATGCGTCCACAAGCAGTTGGCCCCAAGGGAAACTCCACTGACACACAAAGCCCCTCTGTGGCTCCCCACCCCCTCCCCTCAAGCCAGGCGCCTGCCACCAGGCTTCCTGCTTCTCTCCCCTCTACTACCTTCCGTCAGTTCTTCTGAATCACGTCCCAGATTGACAGCTGCTTCCCTTCGAGGGAGGAGATCCCAGTGGGGTACAAATCCCTCATATTTGGAGGCAGAGGATGTTAGAACTGCTAGAATATAGACAAGGGACTGTTGGAATATACACATTACTATGAATATTTCTTGAATAGAAAGTGGTACTCATAAAACCTGATCCGGTGATGGAGTTCACAGAAATGATCCTACCTGAATGTTTTTTGAAGAGTTCTCCATTGTCCACTAAAAGGTTTTGTTAGCCATTTCACAAATATCATTAAATCACTCCTCTGTATGGTTAAGGATTAAGTGATGGTTGGTATAGCCAACAGACAGTCACTGGGATAGAAAAATAAATCAATACTTTTCAGACCATTTCAGGTAATGTAAGTCAGTGGATACATTTAGACTACTAGGTGATGAACAAAGCATGAGGAAGATGTTGGGGAAGTATATAAAATCATTCTTGCCATTTAAAAATCTTACTGAAGAGAAAAAAATTCCAAAAATATATTAATGGAAATCAATACATAATACTAACATATGGAGGAAAAAATGCTGCTGCTGCTGTTTAATTACTAAATCATGTCTGACTCTTCGCAGCCCCATGGACTATAGCCCACCAGGTTCCTCTGTCCATGGGATTTCCCTGGTAAGAACACTGGAGTGGACTGCCATTTCCCTTCGAGGGGATCTTCCCGACCCAGTGATAAAACTCTTGTCTCCTGCTTAGCAGGTGAACTTTTTACCCTGAGCAACCTGGGGAGCCCTAGAGGAAAAAATACATGCCTCTCCCCTGCGGAACTACTGTATTACAGCAAAATAAACAAAACTAGGATTAGAGAAATGATTTATTCCTTCTATACACTATGCTGAAACTCTGAATAGATAACATCTGGTAAATTATGGAATATGATTAGTATACACAACACTTTGGAGATCACCAATAACTTAGCCTTTCTAAAGTAACAGATAATTAAAAAATAAATATTTTAATGTATGATCTATTTTGTCCATTTCTTGTTATATTTTTCAAAGTCAAATATGAAATAAAAGCTAATTTTAAGAATAAAAATGACTCCAGTGTCTGAAGTCTGAGTTACTAAAAGAATAATGAAGCCATTAACAAAACTAAGTTGGAAGAAACTGATTTAGGAAGAAGAAAAAGAGATTTTATATTTCAAGTATGTTCAATATGCATAAACAGCAGGACGATCCTTGCTTTTTGCCCATCATTTTTAGTACAGTACATGTGAAATAGAAGAAATTTTGATAACACAAAGATTTTGACTATTCGCATCTGAACTTCACTCACGTCCTTGTCTGGTGGCCTCCAGCAAGAGTATAAGATTTGATTTCCTTCATAGAAAAATTGTGACCACAACATCAAACTAGAGGATTATCTTTTGAGAATTAGCTGGCATAATTCAAGTAAAATACCAGCAAACAGTAGGTATTATATGTTAATATCGCCCCCCACCGCTTTCTTCTTCCTATTCTCTTTCTGAAACCCAAGTTTGGTTCTGTACGAGTCTCAACTTGAAATTGATTCGTTTGCTAACCATCCTTCAACATGAAATATGCATCAATCACACATTCTTTACCCCTGTTCTTTACAAAAGTTATACATTCTTCAAGGCCCAATTCAAGGCTCATCTTTTCAATGAATAAACAATTATTCCAATCTGTACTGATTTTTCCTTTCCTAAAATGCTTCATGATGTATGTTTCTATTATGGCTTGTCTCCCCAACTAAACACAAGCTTCTAAACAGCAAAATCTGTGTCTAGAATTGTTCTAGTTTGTAACACTGGACTCTGGCTCTCTTCAGAGATCAATAAAAAATCTTGCTGAATAAAGAAATCAGTGGTGGTAACCATTAAAATCTAAGGACTAATATTGATTCAGATATACCCAGCAAACTTAAAAAATAACTTGTCATTTTTTTAGTGTCAATTGGTGAGAAAACCAAAATTCAATATGATTATAACTGAAATGAACAAGAAAAACAGCTACTGGTTTGGCCTATAAAGCACTGCTTAAATGAGATCCTGTAATAAGGTAGTTTTGTAAAAGATCCTATACCATACTATTCAGCAAATGCACAGATGGCAAGAATTAAGAACAGAAATAGACTTTTATCAGATTCTTGATATAATCTAAAGTAAGAGGTTTAAGTCGGAGAAGGCAATGGCAAGCCACTCCAGTACTCTTGCCTAGAAAATCTCATGGATGGAGGAGCCTGGTAGGCTGCAGTCCGTGGGGTCGCTAAGGGTCGGACACAACTGAGCGACTTCACTTTCACTTTTCACTTTCACACATTGGAGAAGGAAATGGCAACCCACTCCAGTGTTCTTGCCGGGAGAATCCCAGGGACGGGGGAGCCTGGTGGGCTTCTGTCTATGGGGTCACACAGAGTCGGACACGACTGAAGTGACGCAGCAGCAGCAGCAGCAGCAAGAGGTTTAAGTAACTTAAAAGTAATTTTTTAGTTTGTGATGCATTTGTTAAAAAAGTAGATCACCCAGTCAGCACTAGAATTAAACCTATTACAGCGGCGAAAAGTGAAAGTGTCAGTCCCTCAGTTGTGATTCCATGGACTGCAGCCTCTGTCCACGGCATTCTCCAGGCAAGAAGCCTGGAGTGGGTAGCCATTCCCTTCTCCAGGGCATCTTCTTGACCCAGGGATCAAACTCGGGTCTCCCACATTACAGGCATGTTCTTTACCATCTGAGACACCAGGGAAGCCCTACTACAGCAGTAAACTACAAAAACTATCCATCATTTTAAATGTGACAAAAATAAACCCATCTGTATAGAAGTCAAGGACACCAGTGTGCCAGTCAGTCTACCTAGGACTTGAAACAACGCAGTAAGATAGCTGATTCTGAAAAGTCAAGGATCCACAAGCCAGAGTCCCTGTGCACAACTCAACTTCTAACACTTCAGTTATGGCTTCATCACTGACCTTTGGGGTTAGCAAAATTATAGCTATATGGCCTCATTCTTCACCTACAGACTCACATTCCACACAAACGCACACCACAAAATAAAAACCAGCAGAAGCTTATGACTGCATGTGGGGAACAGTTTCATTCAGAAACAATTTCCATGTATCTTCTATTTAAAAAGTACTTTAAAACCATAGTAGAATGTCTTTGTAAAACTATCTCCTGCAAATTTATGTCTTTAAAATAAAAGCTGAATATTATCTTGATAGTTGTTCTTTAAGGTCAAAAAAGCAATTAAAAAAACAAAAAACTTAAAGAACCAAAATTGTATACAGTAACGTTTAGGTAAGGTCTGCAGATTAAGGAACTTCAAGCATCATACATTTTTCCAGATACTGAAATTAATGTTTCTAAATATCTGTTATGGTATATTGATTCTCCGGTTTATTTACAATTGTTCCCTTGAAAGAAATGTTGAGTAGTTAAACAACAAAAGCCCTCTATTTTGAAAAAAAAAAAAAAATCATTTTCTAGTTCCTCCGTAGATGGCCACTGCAAAGAAGTTTAAACGATTCTAATTCTCAGCTAATAATATACAGACAGCAGATACACAAAAAGCTTCATTTAGATAAAACGACAAAGAAAACTACCATTTCCTGATTTTCTTCCTTATCCCTCCCCACACACCACCTTGATTCTGCAAATGGCAGAATAAATGAAAGCTCCTTTCTTCTATATCAACTCTTTTGTCCTCTGAAGGTTGCCTAATCATATTCATCTCTTAAAATGAAGTAAGAAGCATTTCAAAAGCTGTATTCATATTAAATCAACTTTCTGATTCCTGCATTGCAGGAATAAAGCAATGTAATCACATCTTAAATTGGTTTACAGCAGGCTGTCTACCTTATCCTAGTTCTCAGGATTGATGAAATGAATAGTTTTAAAATAGCACTTTTTGAAATGACATGAGAATTAATAGTGCATAATTATCTCACTGTTGACAAGTGAGAGATGTTTAACTCCTTAAATGAGCTTTCCTAATGAATCAGTGTCAGAGAAAAGCTTCATTGCCTGTATATTGTTGACTGATATCTAGTGGGTCTGACTTAAACCATAAAGGCATATTAAAAACCAGCTTCTAAAATCATTTAGGTAAAAATTAAATGATCCAAATTTCACTTAATATTTGGCATATCTTATGATTTTACATAAATTTCAGTAGTTTTCTAGATGCTGGATTACTAGGAAAATCTTATTTTAACATTTCACTTGTCAACTAAGAAATGTTCAACCTTTCTCTAGAGTTTCAACAAAACAGACTTTAGTATTAGACTCTTTATTATTGAAAAGAAAAAATTTGAAAAGCAGCATTTAGAATGTTTCTGACATGTTTGAGAATTCTAATGAAAGATCAACTATAACACAATGAAATAAATCTTCATGCTTTTAAAACTAAACTTTTAGTACATGTACAAAATTTATTAAGGTGTTATTTTTACTAAATTGAACTTTACCATTTAATATTCATTCCTTGTCCCTAATTCACATTAACTCATAGCTATACTATTCAGTTCTGTATTTTAAATCTTGTGGGTAAAACCAAAACAGATTCACATTTCTAAATACCTGGAAAAGAGAAAAACCAGCACATTCCCAGCAGCAGGGCTATGCAGATGAAACCTAATATAAAACAGTATTTTTTTTCCCCGTGTATCTTTCACACAAACCAACTGTCTACTTTGAGAATGTTTTCAGGCACTGCGCTAAGAACTTCCTATTTAATCCTGGAGCCCTCCATGGAGGTAGATAACATTATCTCCACTTTACAGATGAGGAAGGCAGGGCTTCCAGAGGCTCCTGTTTCACAATCACACAGACGGGAACGAGCAGAGCCCCACGATAAACTGAGATGACCAGGATCCGAGAGTGCAGTGGCCACAACATAGAGGCGGCCCTTCTGCCTAGAGGCCACAGGCGGTGCTGGGAGGAAGAGAGATTTGCTTCCTAATCAAACCCCTAACTTAAGGGTTCAGGCTTCCCAGGTGGTGCTGAACCACCAACCAATGCAGGAGACATGAGAGACACGGGTTCGAATCCCTGGGCTGGAAGATCCTCTGGAGGTGGGCATGGCAACCCACTCCAGTATTCTTGCCTGCGAACACCCATGGACAGAGAAGCCTGGCTGGCTACAGTCCCTAGGGTCATAAAGAGTCAGGCACATAAAGAGTTCAGGCACATAAAGAGTTCAGCAAGGCCTCAGGATGGATAAATTTGGGACAAAGATTCACAGTCTTTACCTGGTATCTTTAGTTAACATCAGAGAGAAGGACTGAAGAGCTTAAAAACAGAGACTCTGAGAGTGAAACAGTGAGAACAAAAGGTGAAGACAGTGTCCACCCAGACTCTCAAAACTAACAGAACTGCCTGAACTGGCAGTGCCCTCCACCTGGGCAAAAGGGGCCCAGCGCTACCAGGCACTGGTGGACCACGGGAGGCTGTGGCCAGAAGGGGGAGTACCCTGGGAGGGACGCTGGAGAAACAAACTATTTTAACATCCTTTAGGAAACCAAGAAGAAGACTCTACACATGGACATCACCAGATGGTCAACACCGAAATCAAACTGATTATATTCTTCGCAGTCAAAGATGGAGAAGCTCTATACAGTTAGCAAAAACAAGACCAGGAGCTGACTGTGGCTCAGATCGTGAGCTCCTTATTGCCAAATTTAGACTTAAATTGAAGAAAGTAGGGAAAACCACTAGACCATTCAGGTATGACCTAAATCAAATCCCTTATGATTATCCAGTGAAAGTGAGAAATAGATTTAAGGGACTAGATCTGATAGATAGAGTGCCTGATGAACTCTGGACGGAGGTGCGTGACATTGTACAGGAGACAGGGACCAAGACCATCCCCATGGAAAAGAAATGCAAAAAAGCAAAATGGCTGTCTGAGGAGGCCTTACAAATAGCTGTGAAAAGAAGAGAAGCGAAAAGCAAAGGAGAAAAGGAAAGATATAAGCATCTGAATGCAGAGTTCCAAAGAATAGCAAGGAGAGATAAGAAAGCCTTCCTCAGCGATCAATGCAAAGAAATAGAGGAAAACAACAGAATAGGAAAAACAAGAGATCTCTTCAAGAAAATCAGAGACATCAAGGGAACATTCATGCAAAGATGGGCTCGATAAAGGACAGAAATGGTATGGACCTAACAGAAGCAGAAGATATTAAGAAGAGGTGGCAAGAATACACAGAAGAACTGTACAAAAAAGATCTTCACGACCAAGATAGTCACGATAACGTGATCACTGACCTAGAGCCAGACATCTTGGAATGTGAAGTCAAGTGGGCCTTAGAAAGTATCACTATGAACAAAGCTAGTGGAGGTGATGGAATTCCAGTTGAGCCATTTCAAATCTTGAAAGATGATGCTGTGAAAGTGCTGCACTCAATATGCGAGCAAATTTGGAAAACTCAGCAGTGGCCACAGGACGGGAAAAGGTCAGTTTTCATTCCAATCCCAAAGAAAGGCAATGCCAAAGAATGCTCAAACTACCGCACAATTGCACTCATCTCACACGCTAGTAAAGTCATGCTCAAAATTCTCGAAGCCACGCTTCAGCAATATGTGAACCGTGAACTCCCAGATGTTCAAGCTGGTTTTAGAAAAGGCAGAGGCACCAGAGATCAAATTGCCAACATCCGCTGGATCATGGAGAAAGCAAGAGAGTTCCAGAAAAATATCTATTTCTGCTTCATTGACTATGCCAAAGCCTTTGACTGTGTGGATCACAATAAACTGTGGAACATTCTGAAAGAGATGGGAATACCAGACCACCTGACCTGCCTCTTGAGAAACCTGTATGCAGGTCAGGAAGCAACAGTCAGAACTGTACATGGAACAACAGACTGGTTGCAAATAGGAAAAGGAGTACGTCAAGGCTGTATATTGTCACCTTGCTTATTTAACTTATATGCAGAGTACATCATGAGGAACGCTGGGCTGGAAGAAGCACAAGCTGGAATCAAGATTGCTGGGAGAAATATCAATAACCTCAGATATGCAGATCACACTACCGTTATGGCAGAAAGTGAAGAGGAACTCAAAAACCTCTTGAAGAAAGTGAAAGAAGAGAGTGAAAAGGTTGGCTTGAAGCTCAACATTCAGAAAACAAAGATCATGGCATCTGGTCCCATCACTTCATGGGAAATAGACGGAAAAACAGTGGAAACAGTGTCAGACTTTAGTTTTTTGGGCTCCAAAATCACTGCGGATGCTGATTGCAGCCATGAAATTAAAAGACGCCTACTCCTTGGAAGGAAAGTTATGACCAACCTAGATAGTATATTAAAAAGCAGACATTACTTTGCCAACAAAGGTCCGTCTAGTCAAGGCTATGGTTTTTCCCGTGGTCATGTATAGATGTGAGAGTTGGACTGTGAAGAAAGCTGATCGCCAAAGAATTGATGCTTTTGAACTGTGGTGTTGGAGAAGACTCTTGAGAGTCCCTTGGACTGCAAGGAGATCCAACCAGCCCATTCTAAAGGAGATCAACCCTGGGTGTTCATTGGAAGGACTGATGCTGAAGCTGAAACTGCAATACTTTGGCCACCTCATGCAAAGAGTTGACTCACTGGAAAAGACTCTGATGCTGGGAAAGGTTGGGGGCGGGAGGAGAAGGGGACGACAGAGAATGAGATGGCTGGATGGCATCACCGACTCGATGGACATGAGTTTGAGTGAACTCCGGGAGTTGGTGATGGACAGGGAGGCCTGGCGTGCTGTGACTCATGGGGTCGCTGAGAGTCGGACACGACTGAGAGACTGAACTGAACTGAGGAAACCAAAGTCTCTGTATCTGCATTCCTCCCCATGTAAAAATCGTACCATTTCTTCTCCCAAACTCCCTGGGAGATTGAGCATCAGGAATAAAACTATATCACGAGCAGCCAGCTTCAGTCTCCTGTCTCAGGTTTCCAATAAAATAATTAGATACACAAATGCTTCAGGCTATTCTAGACCCTACGTCAAAGCTCACTGGACTGCTTTCGCTAAACTGCTGCTGCTGCTAAGTCACTTCAGTCGTGTCCGACTCTGTGTGACCCCATAGACGGAAGCCCACCAGGCTCCCCCGTCCCTGGGACTCTCCAGGCAAGAACACTGGAGTGGGTTGCCATTTCCTTCTCCAATGTGTGAAAGTGAAAAGTGAAAGTGAAGTCGCTCAGTCGTGTCCGACCCTTAGCGACCCCACGGACTGCAGCCCACCAGGCTCCTCCATCCATGGGATTTTCTAGGCAAGAGTACTGGAGTGGCTTGCCATTGCCTTCTCCGTTCGCTAAACTAACGCACCTGAAAATGTTTTAGGAGCAATGTACTCTGAGTTCCCAATATGACGTCTTCAAGGATAATCAGCCAAGGAAGTCTAGTCAAGCTATTTTATAAATATTTGTGAACGTGTATAAACATGTTCTGAATAGAAAAAAAAAAAGCTAGATTTGATTTCCTCATTGGAAAACTAGAGGTCACCAAGGGCCATTTCAAGAAGAATATTAAATTCATTATTGTATGTGAATGGGCCTGGTAGAAGCTCGCACCAGTGGGTGCTCAAAGATGATATTTGAATTGCAAAACAAAAGGACTTCATATTTTATTAATACTGCAAAAATCTACCAAGAAAAACAATATATTCTTATTAACCACTTTTAAACTATATCAAATAATTGTATTGTATTTACCAAGTATAGAGATTTATATTGGAAAACAAAAACATACTGGGAACTGAAGCATTTCAAAGATAAAGATGTACTTCATTCTGGCTTACTTCACTCTGTATAATAGGCTCCAGTTTCATCCACCTCATTAGAACTGATTCAAATGCATTCTTTTTAATGGCTGAATAATACTCCATTGTGTATACATACCAAAGTTCTCTTATCCATTCGTCTGCAGATGGACATCTAGGTTGCTTCCATGTCCTGGCTATTATAAACCGTGCTGCAATGAACACTGGAGTACGAGCCTATTATACAGAGTGAAGTAAGCCAGAAAGAAAAACACCAATACAGTATACTAACGCATATATATGGAATTTAGAAAGATGCAAATGATAACCCTGTATGCTGCTGCTGCTGCTGCTGCTAAGTCACTTCAGTCGTGTCCAACTCTGCGTGACCCCATAGACGGAAGCCCACCAGGCTCCCCCGTCCCTGGGATTCTCCAGGCAAGAACATGGGAGTGGGTTGCCATTTCCTTCTCCAATGTGTGAAAGTGAAAAGTGAAAGTGAAGTCGCTCAGCCACGTCAGACTCGTAGCGACCCCATGGACTGCAAGCCACCGGGCTCCCCTGTCCATGGGATTTTCTAGGCAAGAGTACTGGAGTGGCTTGCCATTGCCTTCTCCGGATAACCCTGTATACGAGACAGCAAAAGAGACACAGATATATAGAACAGTCTTTGGGACTCTGTGGGAGAGGGTGAGGGTGGGATGATTTGGGAGAATGGCACTGAAACACGTATGTTGTCATATGCGAAACGAATCACTAGTTCAGGGTCGATGCATGTTATAGGATGCTCGGGGCTGGCGTGCGGGGATGACCCAGAGGGAGGATAAAGGGAGGAGGGAGGTGGGAGGGGGGTTCAGGAGGGGGAACTTATGTAAACCTGGGGCGAATTCATGTCAATGTATGGCAAAACCAACCAATATAATATTGTAAAATAATTTGCCTCCAATAAAAAATAAATTAATTAAAAAAAAAAGATGTACTTCAGACTATCACTTTGTAATGCTCCTTTATTTTTTAATTTGCTATCTTCAACAACAAAAATGAAAAATGTTAAAATAAAAAGGGACTTTTTTAACAAGTTCTAGAAATTATCTTCCAGCTTTTTAATGTCTGTGATGGAAGCCCTCCACACCAGCCGTATCCAAGCTTGATGTCAGACAAGCGCTGACAAGGCGTTTGTGGTGGGGCCTGGGGAGCAGCTGCGTGCACAAGTAGGGTCAGGGGTCAGGTGCTCACTTAGCCGCCCCCTCCCCTGGGCAGCCTTTAAGTGATATACTTGAAAACGCTTTCCTCACTAAAAGGAACATGGTTTTAGAAACAGCTATATGGCAACATCATTTGCACTCATACGTGTATAGATGGAAACTTGAGCCTACAGGGCCAATCCAAATATTCTGGGCCCCAGATCCTGCTGACTTGACCAGAAACACCCTTAATCAAGTCGAATCTGCTAGTACTTTAAGAACTCACGCTCCAGGGTATAAAATCTAGATACCCCTCTTCTGTATTGCCATTTAATGAGCAGTATCAAGCCTCTTGGAGGCAAGGAACTGGCTTTTTTGAACGTTTCCCTCAAAATAATGAGGTTTGGAGAACAGCTGTCAGTCATGGAAAGGCATCAAACGTTGTACGTTGAAACCTTGTTCCAAAAGAAAATTAGAAATTAAAATAATACAGTTAAGCGCTTATAAAGTTTACAAGATTCTTATCTGCTCTGAAAACATGAAAAGAATCATATTATCTTCTTGGCCAGAGAAACTCGGGTTCTGTTTTTAAGGCCCTACTCTGCAACCCTCAGTCAGCCCTGTAGGAAGGTAATTCCCAGGGCCAGAGGGATAGACCCTGCGGCTTCTCCAAAGTAAACGCAGAGAGCTAAATGAAGGTACTCAGACAGGCACGCACAGGTTGTGCAGAGCTTAGCTGTTTGACTCCCATGGATTCTAGAGCAGAACACTAAACACTTGTGTTTATTTAGAGAGCAGGTACAGAACAGACCAGCAGAAACACAGCTTTCTCAGTCTTCCCCTCCAGCTCCTGCTAATCAACGGGAACCACACAGCTAACAACCTCATTCGAGGGTCTTAAAATGCAAGTTTTAATGACATTTCATTGTAGTTCCTTGTACCCCAACGTGTTTATGATGTTTTCATTTTACCTGTGTTAGAGAGAGAAAGACCACAGCAGGAAAACAGCTCTTGTGAGAAAGAAGGACATAAAATGCAAGCGATGAATTAAAGAGGCAAATGAAGGAACTCTTTTCCTTTATTAGAAATAGAGGAAACAGATTGTGCTCGTCTCCCGAGGGCCCACAGCCGCGCTGCGTGGAATTCAGCCAGCTTCAGTCACAGAGCTCACTCAGGAGTTTTGCTCTGTGAAAAGAGGAAGCCAGATGGGCTATTTACTTTCAACAAGATAATTCTGGAGGAAATTGTTGTAAGTCAAAGAAACTTTTTAGCTTCATCTGCTATTTTAGCCTCTACACTAGATTCAGGAGGCAGGCAGGGAGGGTTCTGTTAGTGAAGAAATAGAGGAGAGCTGGAGTGGGAATTGGGGAAACAAGAGAGAGAGCAGTGCGAATGTGGGCGGAGGTGTTCCCCAAGTACAGCAGCTTCACAGACACGCCACCCGCGCTCACAGCCTCGCTCCGCCAGCCACTCACTGTAACCCTGGACCAGCAATCTCACCCCCAGAGCCTCAGTGTCCCCCCGGGCCTGGGTCTCAAGGTGATGTGAAGATTAAATGGCATAATGTAGGTACACCACTTAAAATATAACACACAACAGAGCTCTCAGTAAACACAGGGAATTATTTTTCTCCAGATCACTATCTCTTCCATTTACAAAATATAAAAAAGCTATCACATACATACATATGTATATATAGGTATGTGTATGTGAATATATTCTTAAGAACATAGAAGAGTGAAATGTTATATTAATCTACCGATCATACTTGATGAAATCTGTTTATGTAAAAACAACCTCTGTTTTATTTTGCTGTCACAAGGAAAGAGGAATATAATCCAGATAATTTTATCCTTGGGTCAAGAATTTTAAAGGGATTTTTCTATATAAAATTACTTCTTTAAGAAAAACAACTGTGGAATGAATATAAAAAAGCTCATTAAATTGTGTGTTAGGATTCTCATAAATATAAAAGATGCTTCCTAACCAAGACAGCAAAGTTTTCTCCATCAAACAGTAAATAATGGCTACTGGGATGGAAAAGTCATCTAACAGCCACATTTTCAGGATATATGACATATAAATACTGTTTATTAAGCAAAAACTTAAAAGTATTTAGATTAAGGTATGGAGTCACTAAGCATCCAAGTTAACCTACCTTTTTTTTTACACTTATAATATTTTGAATGATGACTGATAATTCTAAGATAATAAAAGATACTTTCTGAATGATGCAATATTCAATTATGTTCAGTCTATTTTTACCATGGCAGGAGAAAGGAATACATTTTTAGAAAGATTATTCAATACGAAGGACTAAAATAAACATATTGTTTCACTTGGTTATCTTTGGATTGATTTTGAGAAAACCACAAATATTCCATTTCAATTTACTTATATTAAAGAAACAGCATCACTATTTTTTGGTAATACATTCTCCTCCTGAAGGGGAAAATAACCCAAATAAATGATCAATTTATGGGTTCAAATAGGACAAATACAAGAGCACGTATTTTAAAATTAAAAAATCTAACAAAAATTGTTACTACATTTAACTTTCTGTATACTTAGTGACAATCCAGCTGTGCACCCAGTAAACAAAATAAGTGAGAAGGTTCACTTATGCTTGCCATAATAGCGGTGGATATTTCAAGCTTTATAAACAGTCATCAGGTCATCATCTGCAATGCAAATCCACTACATGCCTGGCATTCATCTGGGCCATATCACATTCCTCTGGGTCATATCCAGGCAAAGGAAACTGTTGCCAATAGAATGACATGTATGCAACTTGCTGCGCCATGAGTAATGAAGTCCTCTGTCTCTGACCCATGAGTCTTTTGTCTTCTGACAGCATCCACGATACATTAACTGGCTAACATATTAGATTTTAAGTCGAGAAAGTGCTGCACTCAATATGCCAGCAAATTTGGAAAACTCAGCAGTGGCCACAGGACTGGAAAAGGTTAGTTTTCATTTCAATCCCAAAGAAAGGAAATGTCAAAGAATGCTCAAACTACCGCACAGTTGCACTCATCTCACACGCTAGTAAAGTCATGCTCAAAATTCTTCAAGCCAGGCTTCAACAATACATGAACGGTGAACTTCCAGATGTTCAACTGGTTTTAGAAAAGGCAAAGGAACCAGAGATCAAATTGCCAACATCCGCTGGATCATCGAAAAAGCAAGAGAGTTCCAGGAAAACATCTATTTCTGCTTCGTTGACTATGCCAAAGCCTTTGACTGTGTGGATCACAATAAACTGTGGAAAATTCTTCAAGAGGTGGGAATACCAGACCACCTGACCTGCTTCATGAGATATCTGTATGCAGGTCAAGAGGCAACAGTTAGAACTGTACATGGAACAAGAGACTGGTTCCAAATAGGAAAAGGAGTGCGTCAAGGCTGTATATTGTCACCCTGCTTATTTAACTTATATGCAGAGTACATCACGAGGAACGCTGGGCTGGATGAAGCACAAGCTGGGATCAAGATTGCTGGGAGAAATATCAATAACCTCAGATATGCAGATGACACCACCCTTATGGCAGAAAGCGAAGAACTAAAGAGTCTCTTAATGAAAGTCAAAGAGGAAAATGAAAAACTTGGCTTAAAGCTCAACATTCAGAAAACTAATATCATAGCATTCGGTCTCATCACTTCCTGGCAAATAGATGGGGAAACAGTGGAAACAGTGGCTGACTTTATTTTGGGGACTCCAAAATCACTGCAGATGGTGACTAGAGCCATGAAATTAAAAGACAATTGCTCCTTGGAAGGAAAATTATGATCAACCTAGACAGCATATTGAAGAGCAGAGACATTACTTTGCCAACAAAGGTCCTTCTAGTCAAAGTTGTGGTTTTTCCAGTGGTCATGTATGCATGTGAGAGTTGGACTATAAAGAAAGCTGATTCCCGAAGAATTGATGCTTTTGAACTGTGGTGTTGGAGAAGACTCTTGAGAGTCCCTTGAACTGCAAGGAGTTCAAACCAGTCCATCCTAAAGGAACTCAGTCCTGAATGTTCATTGGAAGGACTGATGTTGAAGCTGAAACTCCAATACTTTGGCCACCTGATGCAAAGAACTGACTCATTTGAAAAGATCCTGATGCTGGGAAAGATTGAAGGCAAGATGAGAAGGGGACAACAGAGGATGAGATGGTTGGATGGCATCAGCGACTCAATGGACATGAGTTTGTTCAAGGTTCGGGAGTTGGTGATGGACAGGGAGGCCTTGTCGCAAAGAGTTGGACACATCTGAGTGACTGAACTGAACTGAACTGAGAGTAAATATCAATTCCCAGATCCAGTATGCTTATTTCTGTCTAGAACCACTCATGATACTTGATATAAAGCCTAGTTAGGGCAACCATTCCCACACTTAATGTCCCAGTATGAACTTACATAGATGTTCTAGTGTTGAAGCTACTCATCCTAGATTCTTTGACAGAAGGAATAAAAATTTATTAACATGAGAATGTAAAAACCAGGGTCATTTCCCTACCTTCTAGAATCTAAACCTATCAGTTCTCCTATTGGGCCTCAACATAAAATTAAAATGTTACCCTCCAGTTCCACTTCCCCTGTAGTGAAACTCCTATGAAGGGAAACCATTAATACCCCTACACTGCACTTCAGTGTGAAGAAGAAAAGTATTAAGTATACAAGACAGTAACAGTCTATTTTAGGGGGAAGGGAGAACTGAGATATGGCCAAGATGGGGAAGGAAATGAATAAGGAGTGCTACTAGCCACAAACAATATATATACACTTTTTTTTTTTTATTCTAGGGCTGATTTTCCAAAGTACCATCAATCTATCAATCAATTGACAATAAGCCTATGCTCGTGGAGGCAGAAAAATAGCTAGAAGATGATTATTTATAAAAATTAAGGCTATAA
This sequence comes from Moschus berezovskii, assembly GCF_049115385.1. Taxonomy (NCBI): domain Eukaryota; kingdom Metazoa; phylum Chordata; class Mammalia; order Artiodactyla; family Moschidae; genus Moschus; species Moschus berezovskii. Next base: position 105,263,363 of record NC_142469.1, read on the forward strand.
TTTATAAATTACCAATGGGGAGGGAAAGCAGGAAAAGTTGCAAGAGTAAGGGAATTAAAGAGTTGAGAAATATTTTAATTTCCATTGTCAAAAGTCCTACACAAGCAAAGTATGTAAGGTTCAAAATTCACCTTCAGAAATGTAAAAAAAAAAAAAAAGATTCAAGTTCCGCCTAGTGCTTTGTGTACAACAGTGCCAAAGACCTGTCTATTAATTATCGCGTGTGAGCTCATTTGCTTAGTTGTATCTGACTCTGCAACCCCATGGACCATAGCCCGCCAGCCTCCTCTGTCCACGGGATTCTCCGAGCAAGAATACTGGGGTGGGTTGCCATTTCCTACTCCAGGGAATCTTCCCAACCCAGGGATCAAACGCACGACTCCTGCACTGGAAAGTGGATGCTTTATCACTGAGGCACCAGGCCCCCTACTATCTATTACTTTCTGTTAAAAGCAAAGGAACAACTTGAAAAAGAGGGTGAAATAATAATTTAGAAGCAGAGTTATAAAAGTGGTTTAATTTCTAGACTTCTGGCTGCATATCATATATGATCAATAAATATTTTAGATTTACTGCTTTACAATGTATATACATTTTTAAAATGTGCTTAAAATTAGGAAAATCCACATTATTTCAGAAAGTGACTTCATATTCACTTATCTCCACAATTCATTAAAAATAAAAATAAATGGTTTTTCAGAATAACCACAGACATGTGTTTGATGGATGACCATTTCTCTGCCTACCCACCGTGAGCCATGAGGGAAAGGTAAATATGTTTATTCATAGAGTTCTGTATTCTCATGGATAACTGATGTTGCTGGCATATGCTGTTACTTAATTACACTGAGGCAGAATAAATGCCTGATGCAAAGTCACTGCTGGAGTTGTGCTCGCTTACTATAAACAGATACAAATATTTTGAGGAAAGTTAAAAAGTCAGCTTAAAACTCAACATTCAAAAAACTAAGATCATGGCATCTGGTCCCACCACTTCATGGCAAATAGATGGGGAAACAGTGGAAACAATGGCAGACTTTATTTTCTTGGGCTCCAAGATCACTGCAGATGGTGACTAGAGCCATGACATTAAAAGACACTTGCTCCTTGGAAGAAAAGCTATGACAAACCTAGACAGCATATTAAAAAGCAGAGACAATAGTTTACCGACAAAGGTCCGTCTAGTCAAAGCTATGGTTTTTCCAGTAGTCATGTGTATGGATGTGAGAGTTGGACCATAAAGAAAGCTGAATGCCAAAGAATTGATGCTTTTGAACTGTGGTGTTGGAGAAGACTCTTGAGTGTCCCTTGGACTGCAAGGAGATCAAACCAGTCCATCCTAAAGGAGATCAGTCCTGAATATTCATTGGAAGGACTGATGCTGAAGCTAAAGTTCCAATACTTTGGCCACCTGATGCGAAGAACTGACTCACTGGAAAAGACCCTGCTGCTGGGAAAGAAAGAAGGTGGGAGAAGAGGACAACAGAGGAGGAGATGGTTGGATGGCATCACTGACTTCAATGAACATCAGTTTAAGCAAGCTCCAGGAGTTGGCGATGGACAGGGAAACCTAGTGTGCTGTAGTCCCTAAGGTAACAAAGAGTCGGACACGACTGAGCGACTGAACTGAACTACCCATGTTTTAAAAAGGTTCAAATTTAAACCTATCTCATAAATAAGATGAAAGAACATGTTTAGAATAATTCTGAAAAAAAAAATCCAGCTTCACTTCTTTGTTTTAGAACTAGGGCTTTTGTGTCATTCAGGGTCTCTATCCAGTGGACTTGAGGAGGAGGTGAGTGAATACTCTAGGTAGAAGACTGTATAGATGCCCTCAGAGTCGGTCAAACATAAAGAGCTTACAAAAAAATCCATTTTCCTATTAAAAAATCCCTCAGAATAATTAAAATGAGTTCCCACTCAAATTAAATTGCCTTGTAGTTTTGTGTGCAAGGCTTTAGACATTATAAACACTCCTTGACTTTGGCCTGCCAGGTTTCCTCAATCAATCATGCAGTAGCCTAAAATTAAATTGAAACGATTGGATCAAGGAAAATCAAATTTTTTAACATTTAGGTTCAGTAATGTGATTATGAAGCTTTTAGTGATATTGTAATTACTTTGAAGCTTCGAGCATATGTTTCTACTGAGAGTATTCCATGGAGAAAAGCTGCATTAAGGAAACAAGTAAATACAGACCCCAATGATGCAAAAGTAAATTTGTTGTAAAGCTAAAAGCTAAAGGTTGGAAGAGAGACAATGCATTCGTGTAATTTATACTCTAAACATCCTGTGTAGAGTAACCACTTTAAAATCCTGGCTAGTTCCAGAATTAAAATAATGTAATGGCCTCCCTCTAAGGGCAAGCATTAGAGAAGCAATAAAGAGATACAACAGTAAAGAACAGGGTAAAAAAAGAAAAAAAAAAGTCATTGTCCTGTGCAAGCTCCAATTCTGTGCACAGAAAAATGTGACAGAGTAAAATTTCTCTCTCAAAATTAATGAACCACTGTCTCAGAATTTGAAACGCTTTAATACACTTAGTAATTACCAAAATAAAAAACCAAAGACTTACTACCCTATTTATTAATGTTTTTATCCATTTCAACACTCACTAGGATTATGCTGGGTTTGGGGGCTACAAGATACATCAGATAAGGTAACATCGTCAAGGCAAACAGGAAGGGTGGTTGGAGAAGACAAAATGAGAGACAAGACAATGGTCTGCTCTCCATTTCTCCTCTGATTCATACTTTCCTTCATTCAACAATTATTTATTATGTACGAAGTATACATAATATAATTGAAACATACTCCTTTCCTCAAGAATAAGGCAGGCAAGTAAACACATAACATTAAAATGGAATGATTTAGGTCTTCAAAGTTTAACAGGAGAATGAATCCATCAAATAATCTGTAAACACAGAGTTTTAGAAGGATTTGTCTATTCTGATTATATCAAGGCATAGCTAATCATCTGAATCACTGAAAGATCTAATGTAGGAAGCAGTGCATTGGACTCACGCCATTTAATTCGGCTGATGTCAATTTTATTCATTTATTTTTAATTGGAATTCACTTCTCACTTTCAGCCACCGGTTCTGCCCTTTCCTGCTGTCTCCGAGGAGGCCTGACTCACAACGTTCACCGGCCACTGACCACGGCAAGCTTCACCTGTTTGTTTCCTTTGCCCAAACGGGCCTTAGAAGTCAACACAGTGTCCACCTGTTGCCAACATGCTACTCTTAATTAAACTGGGACAGACCGGATTCGTATTGCTGTCATTCCTATGTCAGTCAAAAGTAAATGAGGAAGACAACATAACCCTGATGCCAAAGCTTTCTAAAAATAAACCTGAACAGGCCCTTCTTAGCATTAAGACCTAATGGTTCCTCATTACTTATAAAACAAAACCTGAACTTTTCCAAACAGGCCCTTACCTTCCTGCCCTGACTGTTCCTCCCCCTTCTTACGCTCTATCCTTGTCCAGTACACTTCCTCTGATCAGCACTTCCCCTCCAGACTCTGCTTCCAAGTCCCCAGGCCTTCTGGTTTGCTGCTGCTGCTGCTAAGTCACTTCAGTCGTGTCCAACTCTGTGTGACCCCGTAGATGGAAGCCCACCAGGCTCCCCCATCCCTGGGATTCTCCAGGCAAGAACACTGGAGTGGGTTGCCATTTCCTTCTCCAATGTGTGAAAGTGAAGTCGCTCAGTCGTGTCCGACCCTTAGTGACCCCACGGACTGCTTGTCAGCTCAAATACCACCTCTGCTCTGGAGGTCCTTCAGCATTATCACACAAATATACGCTTCCATTACAGCTTCTGCTGTGGCTGATCATTACTTTGTCCATGTACACAGCATCTTCAAGAAACCATGACTTGCTCACTTCGTTACCAAGACTCGGAGGTGTCTCAGGTCATAACTTAGGGTCTCAATAAATGTTTGTTGACATGAACATTTATTTTCTTCTTTTATCCAGTAAAAATGAACTCTTTTGTTTTCTTACAAATCAAATTCTAAATCTATTTAATATATGTATTCCATACTTCCTTTAGAGTTTCTCCTAACAATACATAATGGAATATTTTACAAATATTTCAGCTGAAACTGCTTCATGAAACCCAAATTCCACACAGACATCTTTTTAAAAATGAACCAAATTAAGCTTGATTCTTTTCTTGCCTTTCATAACTTTACTGGGATTTATATAAAACTTCTAACTGTGTATTTCCAACCTAGCCCGATTAGTTATTATTTACAAGGGCAGGACAATGTTAAATGATTCCACAGGAGCATTAGGTGTCTAACATTCGTAGTGAACTGGTGATTCAGAAATCAAAATGTACATAAAAGGGTTATTTGCTCCCGCTTTGCCTGATCATGTGTTGTTGCGTGGAGTCATATTTCCTGTCAAAAGCATAACAAAGCTTCCCCTACTCTACAGGATACAAATGAGCAACCTGGTACAGCAAATCACCCAGATGCAATTCACCATTTCAGTCCTGGAGTGGAGCCACATGTTCTTTTGTCACCCGGGAAAACTACCTTGAAAAGTGAGTTATGTCCTCGGCCAGCTTTATCAACTAGTCCACACGTAAAGACACACACACACACTCACACAATGCTAGATTGCCCATGTGTAACAGTACTGTATTGCCACTAACTGACCCCAGAAAAGGAAAAATCAAGTAACACAGCTGTTAATTCAATGTCCTGTATCAGTCACCCTTAGTTCATAAGAAGACACTTTAAAACCAGATTTCAAATGGTGAAGGTCTTAACGGTGACTGTGGTAGGCTGGACAGACCACCTCGGCATCTCCACATGCTAATTCCTGAAACCTGTAAGTGCAAACTTGGATGGCAAAAGGGTCTATTAAATTAAGGATTTGAGATGGGAGGTTATCCTGGTGACTCCTAAATGTAACCACAGCCCTCTTATAAAAGGAAGGCAAAGGGAGATCTGACTACAGTGAGAGAGAAGGCACGACCCACAGAACAGAGACAGAGGGAGGCAGCCGGGAGGCAGCCAGGAACCACGGAGCCAGCAGCCTGGACAAGAGGAAGCGAACTCTCCACGGAAGCTTCCAGAAGGAACGAGGCCTGCTAACACCTAGAGTTTAGCTCTTTAAAACTCATTTTGGATGTGTGACCTCCAGAACTGTAAGATAATACATCTGTGTTGTTTTAAGCTGCCAAAATCCTGCTAACTTGTTACAGCAGCAACAGGAAGCTAAGACGGTGATTGAGCCATGCCTCAATGGTACACAATACTATCGAAAAAAGCTAGTGAAATTATGGTACTATTTGTTTTTCTGGAAACACTACTTTTTTGACCAGAACATGAAATTACTAGAAGTATGCTACCATGACTAATTTATTTGACAATTTGTCACAAAAGAATAATCAGTTCTATACATATTTTAATCAATGATACAACTATCCTGTCCTTAAGCCTAGGTTTATAACACTGCATTTTATTCTATTTCCATATACTTGCATACTTAATGCTGAAGATCTGAAAAAACACAGAAAACCATAATAAAAAAAAAAATCCCAGAACCCAAAGGTAATAATTTTAAGGTATACATCCCAGGATTTTTACATATATAAATGGCACCTAACGCTATAGTTTTCATTTATGGTAAGAAAGTTCTTACATTAATTTACAAAAAAGTCTTTCTTAACTATCAAAGAATTTGCAAATATTTATCAGTCTTAGATCATTAATGTTAATCATCCTGTTATCATCATTTGTTGAGAACAAAAAAAAATCATGTCATCCCAGAAACCAGACCTCAAGTGGCATTTTCACCTTCCTCTAACTTTACAGTCATAACTTGTATTCTACTGAGGACAGAATGATTAAATTGGGTACAGAAGTCAGAAGAGATATCTAATAAAGTTATACATGAATAATTGTGACAACCATAACTGGATTCAACAGAGTAGTTCTTTATATGTTAGACCTCCAATACAAATAATTCCAGAACTTCCCCTCGATTCCCTCCCCTCCAAAAGAGTTATAATGTGTGCTGCAGTTTTGCATAGTGACCAGGGAGGCCTGGCGTGCTGTGATTCATGGGGTCGCAAAGAGTCGCACACGACTGAGCGACTGAACTGAACTGAACTGAACTGAATGGCGAGGATACAGACCCAGTGTGAAACTCCAGCATCATACACTATGAATAAGATGATTTGATGCCTTTCTTGAAATCAAGCTGATGGGAAAAAGAAAATCAATACACTTGATAAGAAACTCTGCAAGCAGTAAGCAAAAACAAACACATATATACACACACACGAGAAATAAAAAAGAAGAAAACCCTAGAGAGGATCACAGTAAAGGAAGAAATTCCCTTACCTACCAGTAACTGGGCATGTCACCAGTTACTCAATGAACAATAGTAGGAAATAAATGTCAGACCTCCACTATGTATTACTTCCTGTTGATATCATGTAATTCGGTCCAAACTGACTGCACAGTAAAACACATACAATTCCCACCCAACACTATGAATTCAGGCAATCATTTAAAAACATCTTTCAACAGTGTCACACATATAACCAGACTTAGTGGATGCCAACTGACGTGTGCAGTCCACCTCTGCTTGTGATCAGCATCCTGGAAAGGCAGCAACTCAGAAAAAGCTGCCCCAGTTCTGCTTAAATCTGAACCTCTCACTCCATGAGGACTCACCAGGGAGCTGGAAAGGACTTCAAGCCAGAGTTCAAGGGCAGAGAGAAGACCGAGAGAATGAATTATTATTCTTGAGACACTGTATTTCTCCAGACAAGTAAGCCCAACTCCTGCCCTGTCCTCAAGCCAGCCCAAGGTTCTTCACTCCCCAAAGCTCTGACTCAAGGGAAAAAAACGTGATCACAACCATATTACCCTGAAAGCAAAATGCAGAGGCTGGGCCTATGAGTAGTTCAGTTTTACTGCAGACAACTCCTGAGAGAGAGAGATTCCAGGGGAGGAGTCACAGCAGGGCTGGTCTCTTTAGTCACACGATTCCTGACACAACCCTCAGGAGTGCTTGTATAACCAGCCAAGCCCTGTGGAAAGCCCAGAGGCAAGCAAGGGAAGAGCTCACCTCTTTAATTAGTCAGACAGCAGCTGCTTCTGTGAGCTCTGACAGAATCAAAAGAACGTGGGGAAGAAGAAAATGAGGGGAGAGACGAGGGGGAGTACAAATGGATGATAAAAGCCAAGGTTTCCCTCAGAAACACACGCATCCCAAACCTCGTCCTCTTTCTCCACGTTATTAATACAAGGTGAATCTCGGGTGTCCCTTTCCTTTCTTCCCATGTTCTGGAAAATGAATCTACTCTGAACAATAAGCTTAAAAAATGACTATATAGTTGCAGAGGGGTTCATCTCAGGTGATGTTATTTACACACTGAAACTTCAAAAAACATTTAATTGTAGGGATAACTGGCGCATTCATCAATTACAGGGATAAATAAAGGACATGTTTCAACTGGAACACTAATATTAGTTTCCTAATCACTACTATTTTCCTCTCCTAATTTGATAAGGGTGGGGGTTTAAGGGACAGGGAAGGTTAGAATATACTGTATACAGAAATTTTTCTCTCTCTGATGCTAAGGTCTCTAATGTTATCCTTTACGGGGAACCCTATTCAAATCTTACAGTAAGAGTCAACTTGAGAAATCATCAAGAAACCATCAATACTCTTAAAAATACAGATGTCCTAAGATGCTTTTGAACTGTGGTGCTGGAGAAGACTCTTGAGAGTCCCTTGGACTGCAAGGAGATCCAACCAGTCCATTCTAAAGGAGATCAATCCTGGGTGTTCATTGGAAGGACTGATGCTAAAGCTGAAACTCCAATACTTTGGCCACCTCATGCAACGAGTTGACTCAACTGGAAAAGACTCTGATGCTGGGAAGGATTGGGGGCGGGAGGAGAAGGGGATGACAGAGAATGAGATGGCTGGATGGCATCACCAACTCAATGGACATGAGTTTGAGGGAACTCCGAGAGTTGGTGATAGACAGGGAGGCCTGGCGTGCTGTGATTCACGGTGTCGCAAAGAGTCGGACACGACTGAGCAACCGAACTGAACTGAACTGAAGGTGGTCTTTATACATGGGCCAAGCATATAAGTAAATAAGCCTGGAAGGTTGGCTGCAACGTAAATCTATGTCTTCAATATCACAAAACTTGAGAGAAGCCATTCAGATTACTACAAAGAAGCATTTAAAATGAGTTCATTAAATTCAAATTAAAATAGAAACACTATATAAGCAACGGGCCACAATTAACAGCTGAAGAAACAGCAGGTAAGAAACGATTTCCATTGATCAAAAAAATAAAAATTAACAGAATAAAGTATTCTGCACTGAAATGGTTTTCATGAATATGAAACATTATCAAGTAAGAACTTTTTTTCTGAATTTTTCAAAGAGGTTTGGAGGTAGAAATGGATTTGCATATCTTAATACAAAGTGTTTTCACTGAATCATTTTCAAGCAATGAAGCCAGGAGTTTTCAAAAAAAAAAATGCAGACTTCAAAAAACCCTTAGAAATAGTTACAAAGTTGAAAAGGGCACAGAGTCATCATTTTGGAGTCTTTGGAACCAAAGAAGAACTGTACATAATTACAAGAAATCTAAGGAAAAATGGAGAACTTCTTTCGTGACACAATTGTACATCATCATCAACAGCTTTCAGCCTACTTTGAGGACTGAGATGTAGGGTTGTTTCTCATCTAAAATTATTGAAATGGCAGAGCAAGAGACAATACACAGTATTTAACTGAAATATAAATTCTGAGGCTTTAAAATTCACCACATACAACCTTTAAAACTAATATGCAGACTTGTGGCCAAACAGTACAGTTAGACCGTACATTCACGATGGCTTTTTTCCTCTGGTTTTTTTTGTTAACTCATGTATCCCTGGCACCCAGAACAGTACTGGGCATACAGTAGATACTCAATTACTCAATCTGCTCTCAAGGAAATAAAGCATGATAAAGTGAGAAGTGAAGGGGCTTTCTTCTTAAATTCATTTGAAAAATTAAAATATATTGTTTCTCCTCTATCAGAAAGGCAAAAATATTTTATGCTACACGGGGGGAACATGGACACGCACAAATGCTGTTGGTGGCGGCAGGGACGCATGGACACTTGTGCACTTCGTGCACTGTTTAAAGGCAGTAAGTTTAGGGTGGGGACGGGGCAGGGAGAGAGGGCAAACCCAGTAGGTGCTTTGCCGTGGAAAGCTGGGTCAGTTCTGGGGAGGATGTCTTTTTGTAATTTCTTCAGCTCACAGGAGTAGGATAGCTCTTTGCTGCCTTGCTATGGTGGACAGAAGTGTAAAACATGGTGATTTCTTTTAAACAATTTGGAAATACCTAGCAAAATTCAAAATCTACAAATCTTTCTTTTTTAAATGTGTTTATTTATTTGGCTGTGCTGGGTCTCAGTGTGGCACGTGGGATCCTTGGTCTTCACTGAGGCATGCCACATGTGACATTTAGTTCCCTGACCAAGGATGAAACCCAGGCCCCCTGCACTGGGAATGCAGAGTCTTAGCCACTGGACCACCAGGGAAGTCCCTCTACAAACCTTTTAACTAGAAAACCCACTCAGAGATTGAAATATTTTTACTTTACATACAAGCTTACATATGCAAATAAAGTGATATGGACACAAACACTCCTAATGATAGCAACTATCTATAAACCTACTGTATGCTCATTTATTGGAGACTATCTACATAATTTACGTACATCCATTAAATACTAGACAGGAATAACTGTAGGGTCGATCTGCACACGCACATTCAAAAGTTTTCTAAGAGATGTTAAGTTAAACAAAGTACAAAAAAGATTGTTCTAATGTTTTTTTTTTTTAGATCACTAAAAATCATTTTTAAGACATTGAGTTTGAATTTAAATATTGGCAACATAATTATATACATGTATTTCCAAGTACTTTAGGTTTTCCCTGGTGGCTCAGTGGTAAAGAATCCACCTGCCATGCAGGATCCACAGAAGACCTGGATTCAAACCCTGGGTCGGGAAGATCCCCTGGAGGACAGCAGAGCAACGCACTCCAGTATTCCTGCCTGGAGAATCCCATGGACAGAGGAGCCTGGAGGGCTACAGTCCATGGGGTCGCAAAGAGTCGAATCAGACTGAAGTGACAGCACGCACACACTTCTGTACTGGGTGTACATGAGTACATCTGACACTACTGCAACACCTAAATTTACTTCAGTACAACAGACACACAGGATACCACAAATGTCACTATTAAAACTCAGTTTTAAACACAAAACACTGTTAACTTTTAAAGCGTGAAATATAATTTTAAGAGAAATGCCAAAATTTATATTTTTTTCTTAGTTGAATTTTCTTAAGCTTTTTATTCTGGTTTACATTATCTTAAAGTCCTCTCCATATTTCTCAAAAAATAATAATTTTTCACCTACTTGTTTCTATAGCTGTCTGAATCAGGTCATTTAACATATTAATCATAACCTAACTGGGACATGTAGTACTTTTGAAACAGTCTCTGTGACAAGAAACAATCTTGAGTTTTGAAAAAGTAAAGGAAGATAATTTTATTGGTAGTGAGGAAATCAACTGCCCTCACTTTTATTCTACCAAGAAATGCAATTTTTGGTTTTCCTTAAAAATTAGCTGGGATTTAAAATAAAGTAGAAATGGAATATTAGAGGATGGGACAATTAAAAACTGCTTAGGCACAAAAGGGGCAAACTGGCAAATTCTGAGTAACACAAATGCCTTCGTGCTGTCATGCCCAACTCTTTGCAACCATATAGACTGTAGCCCGCCAGGCTCCTCAGTCCATGGGATTCTCCAGGCATGACTACTGGAGTGGGTTTCCATGCCCTCCTCCAGAGGACCTTCCCAAGCCAGGGACAGAACCTGTGTCTCTTATGTCTCCTGCACAGAGAGTTGGGTTCCATACCACTAGTACTACTGGGGAAGCCCCTATATAGCTTTACTGTAAATTTATTTCTTTTATAATTATCCATGTATCAGATTATGTTGAATTAAAATCCGTACAACTGTCTTCAAGACAAGGTGTAGACTATTTTTTTCCTGTAAAATACGGACAGCATGAATTTTGGAAATTTTCATATTTTTCTGATTCAGTTTAGATTTGTGTTAGAAAATGAATCTTGTGTAACTGTCACCTAAAAAGGCTCAAAATATTCACAAAAATTTATATATTTTTCTTAATTAGATAACCCATTCATCAGAATCATGTTAAAAAAATACAGAAAACTGGACAACATCCTTAGGTTTTACACTGTTGCAAACAGTGTCAGTTAGCTGGCATATTACTCCTAGTGTTGGATAGAACGTTTCAGATTTCAACATTAGTCTAATAAATGACTGATTTAAGAAGAGTTTATCAGTATGCAGAAACTTACATACTTTTTTAAAAGTCACCTTCCATCTTCTTGGATAAACTACAGTTGACCTCACATGAACTTGAGGCACTCAAAAGTGCTTTAAGCGGCACCCAGTCAAGAATAACTCCCCCGCCACAAAAAAAACAAAACAAAAACAAAAACCTCACCAAACCAATTAACACACAGTCTAGAGGAAATCTGTCATAATAAACTCCCCAAGGAGCAATGTTTTGTAATCACACCGTACATTTCCACTTATTTTCAGAGATAAACCTTTGATCTTTGGCTTAACAATTCTGGAAAAGGGAGACTTTTCCAGTCTTCTGTACTACAGTGTTTACAAGCAATTCTAACAGCCACTTCCAAAGCTTTATTCACAAAATCGCAGCCAGGTCATTCTGTATACATGTATTTATACATATATATATGTATTTTTTAAAGGTTGTTGCATAATGAATCGTAAATTCATTATGCTGGAAGTTTTCATCCTTGCTATCATTCACTATTAATTATTCTTTCATCTCAGACCTCCAAAGAGATCATCTAGAAGACAAAAATCCAAGAGCGTAAGAAGTTCAAATCCACCTGCGGGAAGTTCTTTTGGCCTCAGGCACCGTCACCGGCACCGGCCTATCAGGAGTTTGGCGCTCCGCTAGGGTTTCCCTTCAAGCGCTCCCGGGACAGTGTGGGTCCCACCCCGTCCTCGGGGGCAGACAGCCCCCCAGGGCGCCCCGAGCGGCTCGGGACGAGGGGCCTGCCCACGGACGCCGGCGCGGGAGCGGGCGGCGCGCGCCCGGGGCCCGCGGGACGCAGCCTCCTCCGCAAGGGGCCCCCGGGCGACGGCGTCTCGGGGGGAAGCCCGGCCAGGCGGGCGCGGGCGGGCTCGGGACTGAGACACACGTCCTCTCGGGGAGCCGGCGGCGCGGGCCGAGGGGGGCGCGGACGCCGCCACCGGCCACTGACAGCGGGCCCCCGGGGGTCCCCGCCGGGCGGGGCGGCGCAGAGACGCTGTACCTGGCAGGTACCCACGTACCTATCATGGCCACTGGGCAGGCGGCCCGCCGGGCGAGCACGCTCCCACTCGCACCCGGGCGACCGCCTGCGCCTCACACGAGCGGCGCTCCGGGGTTAAATCGTGCGGGACGCCCCTCCTCCGCCTCCCCCGGCGCCCGGCCCTCGCAACGCGCACGCGCGAACGGCGTGCCGCCCGCGGCCCTCTGGGAGTCGTAGTTTTCACTCGTCAAGTGCCGCCTCGGGTCGGTCGCCGCCCGCCGCCCGCCGCTAGCCCTTCCGGCCTGAGGCCCAGGAAACGTGTACGTCACCGGGAGGCGGGGCCATCAGGCCTCAGTGTTGACGCGTCGCTTAGCAACCGGGAGGGTTACCTTTGGAAGCTTGTGGCAGCTCTGGCCTCGGCCCTGCCCTCTTCCCGCCCCTCCCCTCCCCTCAACTCCCTGCACCTAGGAGCTGCCAAACATCTGGATAGACCACTGCTACGAAGGGGTTGAATTTCTACCATTAACGCGCCTTTTTCCATTTTTTTTTCCCCCGACCTCCTTCTCACATCCATAAATCTCACTGACTCTTTTACTACACGTTGTATGAGAACAAGACATTTTCTAGGAAGATGGTGGCAGAAAAAGAGACCCTGAGCTTAAACAAATGCCCAGCCAAGCTGCCGACGAGGACCAAGCTCCTGGCACAGCAGCCGCTCCCGGTGCACCAGCCTCACTCCCTGGTTTCTGAGGGCTTCACAGTCAAAGCCATGATGAAAAACTCAGTCGTAAGTGATCTTCCCGAATCGAATGCACTCGCTCCCAGTCGGGGGACCCCAGGCTGCAGAGGTTGGCTGACCCTAGGATGGATTCTGAGCCCATGTCCTGGGTGGTCTTCGCCAAAAATGGCAATTTATTCGGCCAGTAGCAGACGGTGCCCAACAGAGTGTGGAGGTCCAGGCTGGGATGTTAAGAAGGGGTCTCGGGCAACTGATGTACTGTGCCCCTTTCTAAGCACCTTCCTAATAACTCAGGGTTTCTAGACCACCTGAATTTATCCTTCAGCTATATACACAAAGAAAGATCCCCTTTACTTATTGATTCCTAAACTAGCCCCACTCAGAAAAGCGCCTTATAGGAGAGGGCTATCATGAACTCCCTTGCAAAATTTAACATTTCTGATGTACAGCTGGGAACCTAAACTCATTAAGGTTACTCATTAAGAGTAAGAAATTTCATCAATTCAGCCTACACATTTTAAGAATATCCTAGCATTTTTTCTAACAAGATTCTCATGAAAAGGCATGTTAGAGTACTGAGAAGCAACTTAATAAGAAGTCTGTTTCCAAATAGACCTTTTAAACTTTTAATTTTAAAATTTCCAAGATTTGATGCAAGTACTTCTGACTATTAATACAATTCATGTTTCATTTCTATTGTTTTGTGGTAGTAAAAGTCCAATATTCTCAGTACTATTAGGGGGGAAAAGTTTAAACTGCACATGGAAGATTTCAGTATATGCATGACAGTTAAAAAAAAAACTTTAAATGTGGAGTGCTACACCAGGTTTTACTACTGACTAAGCACCTGGCTGAGAATGATATATTCAATAATAAATGCAGCTTTCAAATTTGTGTAATTTACACTCTGAGAGGATCTGACTTATTGTGTAGCAACTCATATGTTGAATGAATAGCATTGCTTTCCAGTGTCACATTATTTGTTTCACATAAATGTTGTAAACTTAATACATTATTCCTAAACTACATCCTTAAAATATGCAAATGAAACAGATCACCTTTAGACCCAGGGGCCAGATTTCCACATTGCTACACAAAATGAAATTCTGATTATTGGAATGTGTGTCAGTTGCATTGCAATAGTTATTCCCAGAAATAGACTAAAACTTTCTGCTTGTTGTAACTGCAGTCCTTTTGTGAGTATATCTTGTAAATAGGTGATGTGAGAGCCAAGATGATTAGTTTCTCAGCAACACAGAATACCATAACAGTCAAGCTAATTATTTCTTTTTTTTTCCTTCTTCTCAGTATATATAATTATAATTTTAATGATTTTCCCAATGTTATGTTTCTTCAAAGACATGTACAAAATTGGTCAGATTCTTTTTTTAATAAAAAAGTATATGTATAATCGTGTTTATTTTTAGAAACATAGCCTTTCACCTAAAGTCATAATTCTGGAAAATCAAATATTTCAGTGTTGTCAAACGTAACAAGACTCAAACAACAACGGAAAAAACTGATCATGAAACAGCCTTAATTATAAACAACTTATTTGAGGTACATTATCTTCTTGTCTCCATATACTTAAGGAAGATCCCTTAGTGTAATAATAATGTCTCCTTGGGGATCTTCTAAAGAGGATGCGTCATTCTTTCACTTCATTTAGTGGGAATCATAATTGTTAGATGAAAATATTGTCCACCCATCCATCCATTTATTCAGTCAATGATAGTTTTGTTTGTTCCTAAACCTAAGATCCTGCAAAGTGCAGTTCTGGGAATTTGTGATCAGCGAAACAAAGCCCCAGTTCTTAAAACTCCGAGGAAAGTCACCACTAACAACAATGGACAGGTCTTGACAAAAGAAAGACACTTTATATATCCTAACTTCAGTGGTACAAGAAATAAAACCTTTCCTCTTCATATCCAATATTTACATTTCAACATTTCTGTCCTCAGCAGTACAGGCCTTTTTGCATTATATGGTCAATTGGGATTTCCCAGCTAAGGATGCTAGAATGGATTACCATTTCCTCGCCCAGGGAATCTTCCCAACCCAGGGACTGAACCCACCTACATTGGCAGGTGGATCCTTTACCACTGAGTCACCTGGGAAGCATATAGTCAAAACACACTTCTTTCTTAAGGTTTATTTCTGTTCAGAAAATAACACCCTGACCCATAGCTTTTTGTGAATGCAACTCCTTGTTCCACAAGCCAACCCACAAATCACTTTTCTAATGTTAGGACTTGCCATCAGTTCCCTCTTTCCAGCCCTCACTAATTAAATAAGTCTTCACTCCAGAGCACTTCCACAAAAGATTTACAGAACTGTATCCTAAGGAGGTCGGAGAAGGCAATGGCAAGCCACTCCAGTACTCTTGCCTGGAAAATCCCATGGATGGAGGAGCCTGGTAGCCTGCAGTCCGTGGGGTCGCTAAGGGTCGGACACGACTGAGCGACTTCACTTTCACTTTTCACTTTCACACATTGGAGAAGGAAATGGCAACCCACTCCAGTGTTCTTGCCTGGAGAATCCCAGGGACGGGGGAGCCTGGTGGGCTTCTGTCTATGGGGTCACACAGAGTCGGACACGACTGAAGTGACTTAGCAGCAGCATCCTAAGGAGGTATATGAAGACTCCCAGTGTTTTTTGAGGGTGCTTCAGCAATACAAGTTTGGTCATAGACAGATATGATCATATGGGCTGTGCAAGCCCATATGCTTAAACAGTCGTAATCTATATATGTGAATGCAGAATTATTTCTAAAACAATAATGAATGTGAATGGATAATAAAAATGGCATAAAACATGTAAAGCATATAAAACAGTGCGTGGCACAGTCAGTGGTCATTTGTTTCCTAAGGACTGAAGGGATGTGAGTGTGTAGATGTGTAGGGAGAAGGGCGTTAGAACAAAGGGAACAACATAAGCAAAATCGAGACAGTGAAGAGTTGCAATTTAATTTGGTGGAAGCAAATAAGAATAGTGGGAGATGAAATTAAATCCATAGAATAGGGTTAGATCACAGAATGCCATTTTTAACCAGCTTATTAACGTTATGCATGTCCATTGTGAAATATTTAAGTGACTTGGCTTAGTAAAGGAGGCTTCCCTGGTGGCTCAGTCGGTAGTCTGCCTGCAATCTAGGAGTCCTGGGTTGGGAAGATCCCCTGGAAAATAAACAGCAACCCACTCCAGTATTTTTGCCTGGGAAATCTCACGGACAGAAGAGCCTGGCTGGCTACAATACATGGGGTCTCAAGAGTAAAGGTTTTTCCTATTTAAGGTAATGGGGACATTTTTAACTTTTTTTTTCACTAGTCCTCTTGTAATTTCAGTGTTTTATTTTAAAGCTTTGCTTCATCTTAATTCATTTTGGTTTGAGAAGCAGGTATAAATTTATTTTATTTTTCCAAATTGGTCAGCAGTTGCTATATTAACTTTCACTTGTAGTTAAACTGAATTATATATATATAAAAAACTTCCTATTTAGTTTGAATGATCTATCACTGCTATATGTATATTAATCGCAATGGCTTTGTGTATGCTATAAAATATAATAGGACTAGACATCTCTATTCTATTTTGCTTTCCTAGCAATCCTGTGAGGAGGCAGAGAAGACCTTTTTTCTTTCCATTTAGCATACAAATCTGACAATTTAATTTTTTGTTGTTGTGAATCATCTATTAAATGGCAGAGCAAAGAATGAATGCTGTATTACTAGATTTTTCTAACTCAGGCTAGTCCTCTCTTGATCACTTTTTTATTGACTTCGGTAGATGCATAACATGCAAATGGAAAATGCACACACATCACTTGATAGATATTAAACCAAACATACTGGTGTAGCCAGAACCCAGATCAAGAAACCTTACCAACACCACAGAACCCCTTCAGGATCTTTCTAGTAGTTTAGCTGCCCAAATGCATCCCAATTTAATCTTATCCCAACTGCTATCAACAGATCTGTGCATATATTCAAAGAATCATACAGTGTGTAGTTGTTTTATGTCTGGTGTATGGGATAACTGTTGTGAAATTCACCCACATTACTGCATATGATCATAGATCCTTCATATTCATTTCTTTATATTATTTTCATGGGAGAATATAACATAATTTATGGATCCATTCGTTCGTTGATGACTATTTCTGTGACTTCTAGGTTAAGACTTTTACAAATAGTGCTACTAGGAAAATTCTAGTATTTTTTAATTGAAATAAAGTTGATGTACCATTTTAATATAAGTTTCAGATGTACAACACAGTGATTCACAATTTTTCAAGATTATACTGTCATGTGGCAGTCCATGGGGTCTCAAAGACTCGAACACAACAACTGAACAACAGCACACTTCATTTGTAGCTGTTGTAAAATATTGGCTATATTCCTCGTGCTGTACAGTACGTCTGTGTAGTTCACTTATTTTATACATAGTAGCTTGTGACTCTCAATCTCCTACCTCTATCTTGCTCATTCTCCCCTTCCTTCTCCCCACTGGTAATGACTGGTGTGTTCTCCGTATCTGTGAGTCAGTTTCTTTTTTTTTATTCGCTAGCTTGTTTTATATCTTATAGTCCATGTGATAACAGACAGTATTTATCTTTCTCTGTCTGGCTTATTTTGCTAAGCATAATATGTTCCTGATCCATCCATGCTATTTCAAGTGGCAACATTTCATCCTTTCTTCATGGCTGAGTAATAGTCTATTGTGGGCTTCCCTGGGGGCTCAGTGGTAAAGAGTCTGCCTGCCAGTGCAGGAGAAGCGGGTTCAGTCCCTGAGCTGGGACAATCCCCTGGGGAAAGAAATGGCAACCTACTCCGGTGTTCTTGCCTGGAGAATTGCATGGACAGAGGAGCCTGGTGGGCTCTATAGTTCATGCAGTCGCAAGAATCAGACATGACTAAACAAAATTGTAATCTCTTGTATGTATTACCACATTTTTAAAATCCATTCATCTATTGATGGACAATTAGGTTGCTTCCATATCTTGGTAACTGTAAATAATGCAGCTATGAACATTGGGGATGTTCACTCACTCAGTCGTGTCAACTCTTTGAGACCGCATGGACTGCAGCACACCAGACTTCCCTGACCTTCACTATCTCCCTGGGTTTGTGCAAACTTTTCTCCACTGAGTCAGTGATGCCACCCAACTATCTCTACTCTGTCTCCCCCTTCTCCTCTTGCCTTCAGTCTTTCCCAGCATCAGGGTCTTTTCCAGTGAGTCAGCTCTTTGCATCAGGTGACCAAACTATTGGAGCTTCAGCTTCAGCATCAGTCCTTCCAATGAATATTCAGAATTGATTTCCTTTAGCATTAGACTGGTTTGATCTCCTTGCTGTCCAAGGGAATCTCAAGTTCAGTTCAGTTCAGTTCAGTCACTCAGTCGTGTGCAACTCTTTGCGACCCCATGAATCGCAACACACCAGGCCTCCCTGTCCATCATCAACTCCCACAGTTTACCCAAACCCATGTCCATCAGTGATGCCATCCAACCATCTCATCCTCTATCGTCCCCTTCTCCTCCTGCCCTCAGTCTTTCCCAGCCAGCTCTTCCCATCAGGTGGCCAAAGGATTGGAGTTTCAGCTTCAACATTGGTCCTTCCAATGAACGCCCAGGACCGATCTCCTTTAGGATGGGCTGGTTGGATCTCCTTACAGTCCAAAGGACTCTCAAGAGTCTTCTCCAGCACCACAGTTCAAAAGCATCAATTCTTCAGGGCTCAGCTTTCTTTATAGTCCGACTCTCACATCCATACATGACCACTGGAAAAACCATAGCCTTGACTAGATGGACCTTTGTTGGCAAAGTAATGTCTCTGCTTTTTAATATGCTGTCTAGGTTGGTCATAGCTTTCCTTCCAAGGAGTAAGTGTCTTTTAATTTCATGTCTACAATCACCATCTGCAGTGATTTTGGAGCCCAGAAAAATAAAGTCAGCCACTGTTTCCACTGTTTCCTCATCTATTTCCCATGAAATGATGGGACCAGATGCCATGATCTTAGTTTTCTGAACATTGAGCTTTAAGCCAAATTTTTCACTCTCCTGTTTCACTTTCATCGAGAGGCTATTTAGTTTTTCTTCACTTTCTGCCATAAGGGTGGTGTCATCTGCATATCTGAGGTTATTGATATTTCTCCCGGCAATCTTGATCCCAGCTTGTGCTTCATCCAGCCCAGCGTTCCTCATGATGTACTCTGCATATAAGTTAAATAAGCAGGGTGACAATATACAACCTTGACGTATTCCTTTTCCTATTTGGAACCAGTCTGTTGTTCCATGTCCAGTTCTAAGTGTTCTTTTCTGACCTGCATACAGGTTTCTCAAGAGGCAGGTCAGGTGGTCTGGTATTCCCATCTCTTTCAGAATTTTCCTCAGTTTGTGGTGATCCACACAGTCAAAGGTTTTGGCATAGTCAATGAAGCAGAAATAGATGTTTTTCTGGAACTCTCTTGCTCTCTGCATGATCCATCGGATGTTGGCAATTTGATCTCTGGTTCCTCTGCCTTTTCTAAAACCAGCTTGAACATCTGGAAGTTCACAGTTCACGTATTGCTGAAGACTCAGTTCAGTTCAGTCGCTCAGTCGTGTCCGACTCTTTGCGACCCCATGAATCACAGCACGCCAGGTCTCCCTGTCTATCACTGGCTTGGAGAATTTTGAGCATGACTTTACTAGCGTGTGAGATGAGTGCAATGGTGCAGTAGTTTGAGCATTCTTTGGCATTGCCTTTCTTTGGGCTTGGAATCTCAAGAGTCTTCTCCAACACCACAATTCGAAAGCATAAATTCTTCAGCACTCAGCCTTCTTTATGGTCTAACTGTCACATCCATACATGACTACTGGAAAAACTATAGCTTTGACTAGATGGATACATGTCAGCAAAGTGATGTCTCTGCTTTTCAGTACGCTGCCTAGGTTTGTCATAGCTTTTCTTCCAAGGAGCAAACATCTTTTAATTTCAATTCTGCAGTCACTATACACCGTGAGTTAGTGTTTTTAGTTCCTTCAGATATATCCCCAGGGATGGAATTGCTGGATCATGTGGTATTTCTAGATTTAGTTTTTTGATGAATCTCTGCACAGTTTTCCACGGGGGCTGCACCAATTTACATTCTCACAACAGCATGCAAGTTTTCCTTTCCTCCACTTCCTCATCGGCACTAATTATTTATGGTCTTTCAGACGACAACCAGTCTGACAGGCATAGATGATATCTCATTGTGGGTTTGATTTGCATTTTTATGATGATTGACAATGTTGAGCATCTTTTCATGTCCCTTTTCAACATCTGTATGTGTGTCTTCTTCACAAAAATGTCTATTCAGTTCTGCCAATTTATTCATTGGGTAAATTTGTAAAATATAATGCTAAGCCTATGTCAAATTTTACATTTTCTATATTTTCTTCTAGAATTTTATGGTTTCTAGTCTTATATTTATGTCTTTAAGCCATTTTAAATTAATTTTTGGATATGTGGAAGAAAATATGCTAATTTCTTTTTTTTTTTAATATAACTGTCCAGTTTTCCAAGCAACATTTACTGAAGAGACTGTCTTTTCTCCATTGTACATCTTTCCTTCTTTGTGGTAGATTAGTTGACCATAAGTGTATAGGTTTTTTTTTCTGGGTACTCTATTTTTTGCCATGTATCTATGCGTTTTTGTTTTTACCAGTATTGTACTGTTTTACTTATTGTAGCTTTGTAGTATAGTATGAAATCAGAAAGCACAATACCTCCAGCTCTGTTCTTCTTTCTAGTAGAGGTTTTTGGAGAGTATATGTATGAATGTCCAGGTTACTGCATCCTGGGGTATGAATATGTTTGCTTTCAGTTCAGTTCAGTTCAGTCGCTCAGTCGTGTCCGACTCTCCGCGACCCCATGAATTACAGCACGCCAGGCCTCCCTGTCCATCACCAACTCCCGGAGTACACTCAATTTAGTAACTGTATTAAAACCATTTTCTAAATTGATTTTTCAAATTTAAACTCCTGGCCAGCTCTGTATAAGAGTACCATTTGCTCTATAATATCATCAATAATTATTGTTTTATTTTGCATGTTAGGTATTCTAGTGGGTATGTAATGTTACTGTGATTTAATATTCGTTTTTTCTCTGACTAATGGAGTTTAAAACTTTTTAATTGTTTATTGGCTATTTGATTCTCTTTTGTGAAGTGCCTTTCTATACTTTTGCCTGTTTTTCTTTTGGCTTTATTTCATGTATTTATTTGTAATGATTCTTATTCTTCATATTTTACTCTAAATGATATAATAATGCCTGGAGGAGGACTTGGCAATCCAAATGATGTAAAGCAGTTGTCAAATACATATATTTTAAGTAGAGTTTCCCCATTGGTGAGTTTCCTTTTCATTCTCTTATTGGCAACTTTCACCTTTCTATTTTTAAAATATACATTTTTGAGAAAAAAATGATCATTAACAGCTTTCTTATGTATTTATTTATAATGTTTTCCTCAATCAGTTTCAATAGCTTGATAATGAGATACATATACATTGAGACAAAAGCCTTTGAAAGTAAATTGGAGTGATTAGAAACAAAATAGACGAAACAATAGTGAAACAATGAAATAAAATGTAATTAAAGTAGAAAGCTTGAACTTAAGAAAAGGGGGATAGATTTTTTTCATTCATAAATAAGGGTCAGTATATTTATTGATTGATGGTCAAATTTGCTTCTGAACTTTTTGGCGTCTATTGCTGAGAGGGGAACCTTATACACTTCCCTTATCACAAAAGAAGTAGCCTGTCAATCCCTGTAAGGCATTCTACCTTTCTCCACACCGAGTTTTCAGGGAAATTCACCCGGTAGCATTTTAAATACATGCAACACACCATACCTACATTTTTATTTCTTACATGGAATACACTGGTCAGTTTCATTCACAGACGAGTTCTGTAAGAGCCGGGTAGGTGACATTGAGCTCTGTCTTGAGGAAGTGGGTTTTGCATGAGATCAAATTCCCATGGTACTTGTGTTTAGACTTTTGGTGATCTGATTTGACCCGAGAACAGAATTCACAGTGCCTTCTGGGGAGTGTAGACTTTATTCTAGTTCTGGTTGTTCTCAGTTCATTTTATGACAGGAGCAAGACAGCTGCTGACTTTGTAAAGTGTCAGAGAGGAAGTGTGATGCTATGAGACCTCAAGAGCCAAATGGCCTGGAAGAGGCTAGGTCTGGAAAGGCTTCTCAAAGAGGATCTTGTTTGGTGAGCTATAAAAGGTGAGGGGGACCCAGGGGAAGAGTTAGGGGCAGTCGGAAAAGGCTGAGACCAGTCAGACCTGGCTTCCTGCTCACTCAGTGTTCAGTCTTCATTTTACGCTTTCTTTTCCCCAAAGAATTATGTCATAAATTCTATTCATTATGTATATATCTAAAATTCTTTAAATTGTTTATATTTTATAGACTATATAAGCAAAGTATATATGACTTTGTGAAAGTATAAATGCGTAATACATGTGTGTCTATATAGCTTACATATTTAGTTTGTATCATATATAACACTTTACATGAAATTGTGTAATTGAAGATTCTTTTTAACTTGCTAATATTTTACATGTCATCACAAACTCCTCTTGAGCATTTAAAAGACTTTGTAAAATTCTGTTCTCTGAATGTGTCATCATTTCTTTAGTCATTCTCTCAGGTTGCTTTCAGTTTTTTGCTGCTATACATAATGACAAAATTAATATTTCTAAGCATTTTTTTTCTATACTTTAAAATGTCTCTTTGAAATATAAGTTCTGAGGTAGAATTACTGAATTGGAGTTCTTTGGAGTCTGAAGACTCCGATGGAGGGTTTAGGTAAACCCCTCAGCAAGGCTTGACTGCATCTGGCTGCTCTTCATAGCCCGAGGCAAAGGCCTGGGGCCGTTAAGTACACCAGCCCTGCCTGCCTTCCACCTTCCCCACCTGCCGTGTGTTGAGGGGAGTCAACCTCTCAGTACCTCTGATACCCATTCGTAATACATATTATAAATGGATTGGAAACATCTAAGGCTGTGGTTCGCAGATTGCAAATTGTAATTACGTGTGTGTTTGTGTGTGTGCTGAGTCATGTCCAACACTTTGTAACCCCATGGACTGTACCCCCCAGGCTCCTCTGTCCATAGGATTCTCCAGGCAAGAATACTGGAGTGGATTGCCATTCCCTTCTCCAGGGGATCTTCCCTACCCTGGGATCAAACCCTTGTCTTCTGTATTAGGCAGATTCTTTATCACTGAGCCACTTGCATGCCTGTAATCACCTGATTTCTGGGTCCACCCTCCAGATTTTCAATTTAACTGTTCTAATTGTGTCAGGCATTGTTTTATTGTTTAGCAGAGGTTCAGAGGGCTTCCCTCGTATCTCAGCTGATAAAGAATCTGCCTGCAGTGCAGGAAAACCCAGTTTGACTCCTGGGTCAGAAAGATCCCCTGGAGAAGGGATAGGCTACCCACTCTAGTATTCTTGGGCTTCCCTTGTGGCTAGGCTGGTAAAGAATCTACCTGCGATGTGGCAGACCTGGGTTCTATCTCTGGGTTGGGAAGATCCCCTGGAGAAGGATATGGCAACCCACTCCAGTTTTCTTGCCTGGTGACTCCCCATGAAGAGAGGAGCCGCGGCAGGCCACAGACCACAGGGTCACAAAGAGTCAGACACAACTGAGCAACTATGCACAGCACGGAGGTTCAGAACTTACCGGGACATAGTTACACTGTTCAGTTTTCCAGACATTTATTAAGCAGTGTTATTCCCTGCTGATATGTTGTATAATGATACACAATACTCAGATATTTCAGAGAGAATTTTAACCAATATAACAATTTAAAGTATTGTAACTCAGTGATATGTCTAGAAACTGGTGAAGCCAGTCTCTCTTAATGGTGCCAATCTGAGGGGCATGGAATTCTATGTTGTTTTGATTTAATTTTGCATTTCCTTGATGACTACAGTTACATTTTCTTTTCATTGTTCATCTTTTTTCTTTTTGCTTTCGGTGATGTGCCTATTCCTAGCCCTGCTCCCTTTTCCTGTTGGGTTGTCTGTCCTTTTCTTACTGATATATAGATGTTCTTTATATAATCTAAATATGGGCCCAGCTTATAGCTCCTAGTCTGTGACTTGTCATTATATGTGGGTTTTTTTTTTTTGCATTTTTTCGATGAACAGAAATTGTAAATTTAACTTTATATTTATCAATTTCTGCCATTATTGTTTGTATGTTTTGTGCCTAATTTCAGAAGTATTTTTGATCCTGATATATTGTTTTCTTACACAGTTTATTCATAAAATGTTTACATACAAATTATAATTGCATCACTAGTTCATTTTTTGAGATGAAAAGGAAGACTTTAATTTGATCTGTTCCATATGGAGAGAGCCACCCATCCAGTACCTTTTATAAATAGTACCTGGCAACGCTCTGGTCTGTCCTATTTGTCCATTACTAAGCCAGCATCCCACTCATATTGTCTTAATTTTTGTAGCTTCATAAATATTGATATTTATATGTAAGGAAGGTGAGTTCTCCAAATTGCTTTCATTCTCTTTCACATTCTTGGTCTCTTAACATCTATAATAATTTTAGAATAGGTTGTCAAGTTTTATGAAAATCATTTTAGGGATGTTTTTTAAACTTTGAAAAGTAGAATTTTCTTTCCCATGCAGTTAAATGTTTTTCCTATTTCTTAGAAAACGTTTTATAATTTGAGAACCTAGATCGTATCCTTTTCTTTCTTTATTTTTAATTGGAAGATAATTGCTTTACAATATTGTATTGGCTTCTGCAAGACAGTACTGGGAACCAGCCATTAAGTATACACGTGTCCTTTCCCTCTTGAACTTCCTCCCAAACCCCAGCCCATCCCGACCCTCTGTATTGTCACAGAGCGCTGGGCTGGGCTCCCTGTACGACCGGCGGCACCCCAGTAGCTGTCTGTCCCCCACCCGGTGACGACGTGCGCGTCTCAGCTCCCTCGCAGCTCTGCCCGCCCTCTGCGCCCCCGCTGTGTCCGGAGTCTGCTTTCCATGCCTGTGTCTCTATCTCCGCGCTGCAAATGCGTTCATCGGCGCCATCACAGGCCAGGGCCGCTGATGGGCGTGACACAGATGCAGAGACCCTGGAGACAACGCCAGCAAGCAGAATCAGCAGCGCATTAACAGGGCCGTGCACCACGACGAAGCGGGGTTTGTCCCACGGATGTTAGGATCCCTTAATGTCTGCAGATAAATCTGTGTGATATGACAGGCAAATTGAAAGAGAAATACTGTTTTGGGGATTTTGATTAAGTTATGTTGGATGCACAGCATAATTTGGGGACAATCATAATCCATTCTTAATTTGCTAAGGGTTTTGAAAACATTGTGAGTAGTACTGCTGCTGCTGCTAAGTCACTTCAGTCGTGTCCGACTCTGTGTGACCGCAGAGACGGCAGCCCACCAGGCTCCCCCGTCCCTGGGATTCTCCAAGCAAGAACACTGGAGTGGGTTGCCATTTCCTTCTCCAATGCATGAGAGTAAAAAGTGAAAGTGAAGTCGCTGAACTTTATCAAAGATACTTTCTGCACTTATTGAGATGATCATAAGATTTTTCTCGTTAAGTCTATGACTATTAACATTAGTATCATCTGGCATTCTAATATTAAATCATTCTTACATTTGTGTAAATTTGTAATTATGAAGTGTTCAGCTTAAGAAAACAAGTATAAACTATTGGCATCTCTTCCATTTATCAAGAAGCAAAATAAACCTTCCCCATAACCCATAACAGGTTTCTTATATTTTATTATCCAAAATTAGGTATTAATGCCTTGGTAGTGTCTTAACTCAGTCTGACATAACAAAAATATCACAGACCGGGGGTACTTTAACCACAGACATTTACTTCTCACAGTTCTGGAAGGTGGGAAGTCCAAGAGCAAGGTGCTGGCCATTTCAGTTCTTGCTGGGAGCTTCCTTCCTGGCTTGCAGATGGTAGCTTCCTCTGTGCATGCAGAGAGAGACTCTCCAATACTCTTATTAAATTGCTAATCCCACCCTAGAGTCCCCATTCTCATGATGTAATCTAACCCTGATTACCTCTTAAAAACCTTGTCTCCAAGTACCATCAACTTAGGGGTGAGGTCTTCAACCTATGAATTTTGAGATATACCAATACTAAGTCACTGACCAGTGGGGAGATGGGACTGATAAATTTCCCTGATCGTCTGGGACTGGAGGAGGGGACTTCTTTCTGGAATTCTTTGCTGCTAGAACAAATGATGTTTCTAGAAACTAAAGTAAAACTTTCCTTTAGGAAGAAAATTAATTATGTGAACTACACTGTAGCAGGGCAAAGGCTAAGAGAGTTTTGCCAAGAGCACACACTGGTCATAGCAAACACCCTCTTCCAACAACACAAGAGAAGACTCTACACATGGACATCACCAGATGGTCAACACCAAAATCAGATTGATTATATTCTTTGCAGCCAAAGATGGAGAAGCTCTATACAGTTAGCAAAAACAAGACCGGGAGCTGACTGTGGTTCATATCATGAACTCCTTAGTGCCAAATTCAGACTTAAATTGAAGAAAGTAGGGAAAACCACTAGACCATTCAGATATGACCTAAATCAAATCCCTTATGATTATACAACCTTCCATTATATATGGAAGTGAGAAATAGATTTAAGGGACTAGATCTGATAGAGTGCCTGATGAACTCTGGACGGAGGTTTGTGACATTGTACAGGAGACAGGGACCAAGACCATCCCCATGGAAAAGAAATGCAAAAAAACAAAATGTTTGTCTGAGGAGGGCTTACATATAGCTGTGAGAAGAAGAGAAGTGAAAAGCAAAGGAGAAAAGGAAAGATATAAGCATCTGAATGCAGAGTTCCAGAGAATAGCAAGGAGAGATAAAAAAGCCTTCCTCAGCGATCAGTGCAAAGAAATAGAGGAAAACAACAGAATAGGAAAAACAAGAGATCTCTTCAAGAAAATTAGAGATATCAAGGGAACATTTCATGTAAAGATGGGCTTGATAATGGACAAAAATGGTATGGACCTAACAGAAGCAGAAGATATTAGGAGGTGGCAAGAATACACAGAAGAACTGTACAAGAAAGATCTTCACAACAAAGATAATCACGATGGCGTAACCACTCACCTGGAGCCAGATATATTGGAATGTGAAGTCAAGTGGGCCTTAGAAAGCATCACTAAGAACAAAGCTAGTGGAGGTGATGGAATTCCAGTTGAGCTGTTTCAAATCTTGAAAGATGATGCTGTGAGAGTGCTGCACTCAATATGCCAGCAACTTTGGAAAACTCAGCAGTGGCCACAGGACTGGAAAAGGTCAGTCTTCATTCCAATCCCAAAGAAAGGCAATGCCAAAAAATGCTCAAACTACTGCACCATTGCACTCATCTCACACGCTAGTAAAGTCATGCTCAAAATTCTCCAAGCCAGGCTTCAGCAATATGTGAACCGTGAAATTCCAGATGTTCAAACTGGTTTTGGAAAAGGCAGAGGAACCAGAGATCAGATTGCCAATATCTGCTGGATCATGGAGAAAGCAAGAGAGTACCAGAAAAACATCTATTTCTGCTTCATTGACTATGCCAAAGCCTTTGACTGTGTGGATCACAATAAACTGTGGAAAATTCTTCAAGAGATGGGAATACCAGACCTTCCTGTTGAGAAACCTGTATGCAAGTCAGGAAGCAACAGTCAGAACTGGACATGGAACAACAGACTGGTTCCAAATAGGAAAAGGAGTACGTCAAGGTTGTATATTGTCACCCTGCTTATTTAACTTATATGCAGAGTACATCATGAGGAACGCTGGGCTGGAAGAAGCACAAGCTGGAATCAAGATTGCCAGGAGAAATATCAATAACCTCAGATATGCAGATGACACCACCCTTATGGCAGAAAGTGAAGAGGAACTCAAAAGCCTCTTGATGAAAGTGAAAGAGAGGGTGAAAGGTTGGCTTGAAGCTCAACATTCAGAAAACAAAGAACATGGCATCTGGTCCCATCACTTCATGGGAAATAGATGGGGAAACAGTGGAAACAGTTTTAGGTTTTATTTTTTTGGGCTCCAAAATAACTGCAGATACTGATTGCAATCATGAAATTAAAAGACACTTACTCCTTGGAAGGAAAATTATGACCAACCTAGATAGCATATTAAAAAGCAGAGACATTACTTTGCCAACAAAGGTCCGTCTAGTCAAGGCTATGGTTTTTCCCGTGGTCATGTATGGATGTGAGAGTTGGACTGTGAAGAAAGCTAATCGCCGAAGAATAGATGCTTTTGAACTGTGGTGCTGGAGAAGACTCTTGAGAGACCCTTGGACTGCAAGGAGATCCAACCAGTCCATTCTAAAGGAGATCAATCCTGGGTGTTCATTAGAAGGACTGATGCTAAAGCTGAAACTCCAATACTTTGGCCACCTCATGCGTCGAGTTGACTCACTGGAAAAGACTCTGATGCTGGGAGGGATTGTGGGCAGGAGGAGACGGGGACGACAGAGAATAAGATGGCTGGATGGCATCACCGACTCGATGGACATGAGTTTGAGTGAACTCCGGGAGTTGGTGATAGACAGGGAGGCCTGGCGTGCTGTGATTTAAGGGATCGCAAAGAGTCGGACACGACTGAGTGACTGAACTGAACTGAACTGATGCTGTTGTTCTGCAAAAAAATAATTTATTGGATTTCAGTATGTTTTTCTTTTAATAGTGTGGATTTGAGAAATTATTTTCATTATAAAAATGAAAAATTGTGTAGAATTTTAAGAAAACATCTAGAAGCGAAAAAAGATAGTAAATATCAAACTCCTTTTACTAGTGTTAATCACTCTTGAATTATTCCCCCAAAGCATCACTACATTCTTTCGAATAAAACTGTAGTCATCATATCATACAGGTATTGCTAATATATTTAAAATTTTACTATCTGCGTTATATCCTCATTTGCTAATTTGTGCCTTCTTTTTCTTTGTTTAGGTTTCCTTATGATTCATTATGCTCTTTGTTTCT
Organism: Moschus berezovskii; assembly: GCF_049115385.1. Lineage (NCBI taxonomy): Eukaryota > Metazoa > Chordata > Mammalia > Artiodactyla > Moschidae > Moschus > Moschus berezovskii. The sequence goes on from NC_142469.1 coordinate 105,292,563, forward strand.
CTCTTCATATACTGTCTTCTGAATTTATATACTAATTCTTTTGGTTTTGACTACAGATTTCTTATTTCCACTCTAGCATTTTCTTTTTCTGTGTTGGTCTTATTATTAAAATGATGTGTAGTTTTAGTTTAGCTTTCCTCTTTTATGTGGTTGTTGTTTGTGAGGGATTATTTTCCCTGTTGGTTGGGGTTTATAATTATGTTTTGATCATTATTTTTTATTAGTAGATTTGTTGCTTCATGGTTTTACACCTTGGTTTCTACAGTTTCAGCTGTTTAGAATTTATTAAAGATATTTATTGGTCTAGAATAGGATTACTTTCTAGAAATATTCTATGGAAACTTGAGAAAAGACTTTTTTTTGTCTATACTTCTTTTGGATTGTTAATTCCAGATAATTTGTTTAAGAGCAGAAGATTACAAAGAACATCTGTGTAAAAGTATGGCTACTATTTAATGTTATGTTATAAGTGATAAGGATTAGGTCCATCTTAAAACAAATTCAAAATACGAAATAAGTTTTGGTATTTGTTCCTGTTTTTTTTCTGTATTCCTACTTATTAGTCCACGAGGCAGCAATTTGTCCTAGGTTACCTAAATTCTTTGAAGATTTTACAAACATAACTAATTGCTAAAATCCATTTATATCATTAAACGTTTGTGGCCCTTGTAATTTTGATCAGTAGGAGAAAAACACAAAAGAAAACAAGTTACAAACAAGAACCAGAAAATAATGGAGAAAAACCACCTCAGGACCCATTGTTTTGCTGCTCTTTAATCATGTCAGAGGACCTAGCCAATCCCTGCTTTGGAGTTCTGAAAATGACGTAACCATGGGGCACATCTTTTACTCCTACTTACTCGAGGGATCTAGACTACCAGAACCTGTCTATAGTATTTTAATTATTTTATTTTCTGAAAAATATGTATTTGTATTTCAGTGTGTGTTTTTCATATTTAAGTCCCTATAATGAGATTTTAGATGGAGGACTCAGGAAGATGTATTGGTTTTGCTTCTGCTCCCCTAATGAGAATTAAAAATCCAGCTGTTAAACTGACAGCAGAGGTGTGGGGGCAGTGCAGTCTCATTACTGATCAGCAAACAGTGGCCATGTTATGGGTGCAAAGCACACCAAAGTTTAATACATAGGGTGACCAGTGATTTCATAGGACCTAGAAAGTGAGGCAAAAGACATTTAGATTTCATATTTGGGATACAACAACTCTGAAGCACGTTTAAGATAATTCAGTTAGTCTGTCATAGAGAAGTGCTATGGTCAGAGATTTACTTTTAAGTCTTCCATATACATTTAAGAATCATAATCGAAACAAAAATTTCAGATATTATTATCCATGAATTTGCTTATTTATCAAAGTTACTATCATATTGGGAAAAGGATATGAATTGATTTATTATAAATAATTATTGTTATATAAATAATTTATATTTAAGAGGTATCTTTCTAAAGCAATTCAAATTAAGGTCATTGCTATAGCACAGAATAGAAAAAATATGATTATGTAATAAATGCCAAATAAAATAATAAATATGGGATAGATCATGGCTAGCTACCTTCCTTTTGTTGTTTTTGCTTAGAACAGAATCCACAGAGAAATATATTTCACAGATTATCTATCCCTGAGGAAAGCTGTAAATCCATTACCAAATCTCATGTGTCTTGCACTTTGCATTTTAAGATAAAAAGTTATTTTACATGATAAAACTACAACTTGATTTCAAAATTAAGTAGAATTATTTAGTGATTTCACATGAACATGAAATATTATTTGAATTTAATAATAACTATATGTATTTTATGATTATAAAATTATATATTTTAGAATTTATATAACATAGTGACTATCGACACAGAACAGCAACAGTTGTATAAAATAAGAGTTAGTGCTTTTAAGCAATAATGAAGGATGCCTCTGTATATACTTTATTTCTCTTTGGAATTTCTTGAGTATTTGATATCATATTTACTCATTATTATACTAGATCATACACACATTCACAGGTATTTAAATGTACAAAATCATCTTTTTTCATTTTTAAATTTTTATAATAAACTCATCAAATATAGTTTTTATAAGTTTCAGGTTTCAATGGCCAGTGTCTTATAATTCTTTGTCCCTGAGCCTCTCAACACTGTGCACAGTGTGCTAGATATCCGAGATGCTCAGTTGTATTCCTTGTTTAAGTATTTTTTAAAAGTAATTTGACTGTGAATGTCCATCTACACCTGTTATACATTTACTTCCTATTCATCACTTATGGAAAGAATATAGTGATTTCCTGATAAGAACTCCTCCTTTTATAGGTGAAAAAAGACTTTCTCTAAGTCACATTTGGCCTTCTATTTATGTGAGTGGAAGCTAGTTTGAACTGATGTGAAACTTGTCAACACTTGGTATATTTTAATAAAAAAAATCACAGGAATGGTGTTTTAGATGAGGACCTTTAAAAACCAAAGGAATCAAAAACCTTGGGAGCATTTCAAAGGCCAGAATCAGCACAAATATATTGGGTATATTGGACTGGATTGAGATACTTACAGTGACTTACATAGTACAAACACCAGGTTTTTCTTGAGATAACACTGGCAAATCCAGAATCATCAGGCTGATTCAGTCAGGTTAGAACTTAAGATGAGATAAACCTAGGAGATGGCTTAACAGGATTCAGGCAAGCCGAATGTTTGAGTCAAAATCCAAACCTACAGTTCTAAAATGAACCAAGATCCAAGCACAAAAAGGGTTACTAATGGGAGCAGAAGGCTCAGGGAAGCCAAAAAGATACTTAAACCCTTCGTGGCCTGTTTGGAAAAGCACAGACTGGCATTGCCCTCTGCTAAGGATGGAGAGCATTCTAGGGTGCTGATGCTAAGCAGGCTAGAAAATTGCGACCACTGTCAGGCTCATGCGGACAAGTTCAGTGAAATAATTCTGTTCCGGGAAATAATTGGTCTATCTTGTTTTACTCTGCTTTGAAACCATAGATCTCACCTCCATCTGTTCAGTCATCTGCAAGTTATAACAAGTGACTTTTGTCAGTAATGAAAGTAGATTGGAGTGTATCTGCTAAAACATATTAAAATTCTGGAAAACAAATTCAGAACGTACATTCAGTTTATGGTGAAGTGTCATTAATCTCCTTTCCGTTGTCAATTGCTTTAGAAAATGAAAATCATTTCTTCAAGTGTCAGCGTGATCCTTGCACAGAGTTTGATAAAATTGTGAGAATAGCTTATCGGGGCTTAGCAGTCACTGACCTATGCCTGCTTCCACTTTCTGACCCCAGGCCCACATTCCTTCAGTTTTACCTCTTAATTTTTTCTTACTTTAAATTAATGCAGTTATTTCAAATATGTAAGTAATTTTTCTTCTTAAAAGAACGTAATTGAGGTACTAACAATAAACTATATAAAGTATAAAAGTGACTACATTTTGGCTCACATATACAACTTGTGAAGCCATCACAACAATCAAAATCATGCAAATTTGTCCATTACCCCCAATCCTTTTGCAATCCCTCCCTCTCTCTCATTTTCCTATCTTTGCTTTCTGTCATATAGATGCATTTGCATTTATTTATACAGAATATAAATCTGCCTGCAATGCAAGAGGCCTGGGTTTGATCCCTGGGTCGGAAGGATCCCCTGGAGAAGGGAATGACTACCCACTCCAGTATTCTTGCCTGGAATATCTCAAGGACAGAGGAGCCTGGCGGGCTCCAGTCCATGGGGTCCCAAAGAGTTGGACACAACTAAGCCATTAACACTTTCACACTTTCATGCAGAATACACTTCATTTTTTTCCTGGCTTCTTTTTCCGTCAACATAATTACTTTAAGAGGCGTCCATGTTGTTGCATATACTCATACTTCATTCTGCTTTATTGCTTGAAGTATTCCATTCATATGAATACAGCACAGTTTAAGCACTCGCTGCTGGTGAACATCCGAGTAGTGTCCAGTGTATGGCTGTTCCAGCTGCTATGAACATTGGTGTACAAGTGCTTGTGTGGATATGTGTTTATCTCTCTTGGTTAAATACCTGAGAGTGGACACGTTGCACCAGCTGTCAAGAAGTAGAGAGGATCAAAATCACATCCTGGCAGCCTTACCCCTAGCTGGTACATGAAGTTATTAATGGAATGATAAGTTTATCCTTGTCATCTTTGAGGCATTTGAAAGAGCTCACAGAGCATGTATAAGCCTGTTTATTACGTGAGGCTTGTTCTTTTAGGCCTTATAGTACATAGAATAAAAGACAAAAAATAATTTATTTCTTATTTTAATAAATGTAAACTGTATCACTGTGTCCAACACAATTTCATGATCTGAAAATATCCATCATTGATTTATCTATGGTATAAAGTACATATAGTTATTGTATGAGCTTTATTGAAGTATTGTTACATTGGGTTATGAAAACAAAGTTTTCATAATTTTATCCACTAAATATATTTATGTTCCCATTCACCATCTCCATTAAAAGTTATCCAGCAGATATTAATATTTAGGATCTCTCATAAAAACTATGGTAGTTAGTACTTTAACATTTTCCTTCATTTGTTGAGATTTATCTGTAAATTTACATAATACTCAAATTTATATCTACCTTCATTTATTTTCTGTTAACGATATCTTGGGAATCCATCACATTTTATAAGGAACCAAAAGTTTATTTCAGCCAAGGGCAAACAGCTAGTTTTCATGCTGACCTGGATGCATATATGCAATCTAGTCAGTGCATTTTGAAAATTTGAATGCTAGTACATTAAACTGGAATAATGAACCAATAAAAATTTTTACAGCATTCAGAAAAATTATTTCTTAGACATTCACACTGTCATTTTACTCATTAAAGTTATTCTAGGATCATAAGTTAGGTCATGAATTCCTAAGCCTCGGGAAAAAAATCAGAAGATCTTTTCTGTTGATCAAAGGACTTGACCTGACTACAGGATAGCAAAATCTTCTTTTGGAAAGCTCAACTAGGCCATTTGTAACTTGATTATCCATCTTCAGCCAGGAGGGTAAAATTCTTGGAAAACCTCTCGCGAGGCATCTGTAATGCTCTTCAATTGGTAAATGCCATGGTTTGTCACAGTTGCAGTTATCTAGTCTCTGTCAGTAACCTCAGATATGCAGATGACACCACCCTTATGGCAGAAAGTGAAGAGGAACTCAAAGGCCTCTTGATGAAAGTGAAAGAGGAGAGTGAAAAGGTTGGCTTGAAGCTCAACATTCAGAAAACGAAGATCATGGCATCTGGTCCCATCACTTCATGGGAAATAGATGGGGAAACAGTGGAAACAGTGTCAGACTTTATTTTTTTGGGCTCCAAAATCACTGCAGATGCTGATTACAGCCATGAAATTAAAAGACGCTTACTCCTTGGAAGGAACGTTATGACCAACCTAGATAGCATATTAAAAAGCAGAGACATTACTTTGCCAACAAAGGTCCGTCTAGTCAAGGCTATGGTTTTTCCCGTGGTCATGTATGGATGTGAGAGTTGGACTGCCGAAGAATTGATGCTTTTGAACTGTGGTGCTGGAGAAGACTCTTGAGAGTCCCTTGGACTTCAAGGAGATCCAACCAGTCCATTCTAAAGGAGATCAATCCTGGGTGTTCATTGGAAGGACTGATGCTAAAGCTGAAACTGCAATACTTTGGCCACCTCATGTGACGAGTTGACTCACTGGAAAAGACTCTGATACTGGGAAGGATTGGGGGCGGGAGGAGAAGGGGATGACAGAGAATGAGATGGCTGGATGGCGTCACCGACTTGATGGACATGAGTTTGAGTGAACTCCAGGAGTTGGTGATGGACAGGGAGGCCTGGCGTGTTGTGATTCATGGGGTCGCAAAGAGTCAGACACGACTGAGCGACTGAACTGAACTGAACTGTGTCTCTGTCAGTGTTTGACACTGGTTTCAGAATTGCAGATCCGCAAATGCTTCATCAGCAGATGGCAGGACTACTATAATTTCAGAAGGTTTTCATGGAGATTGAATGAAATATAATAGTGAAACAGACACATGCTCAGCAACATGGGAATCAAATGTAGTTAAGTGCTCAGGAGATGGTGGTTTTCTGTTTTCCCCAAATCTATTAACATGTAATTGGCCAATCCTATAACCAGACCTTTTTAAGAGTTCATAGGATTCTAATCTCCTTGATACTTTAGCCACCCGTGGTAATGAGTTATGTGCTCAGGAAAGTATATTAATGCCTATGAGTCACTAAGGTACTATCTCCTGTTTGCCTCATCACTTCACTGACCTTTAACTTGTTTTGCAAATACACTTAATTCAGTAAGGAAGATTGCTTCTCCTGAAGTTTTTCCATTAGTGAAAGGTGTTTCCAAACGATGTATGTTATTTTTATTTGGATGATATATATGGTTCAAACAATTATATATATATATATAATATATATATATGCAATATATATATGGATGATATATATGGTTCAAACAAATATATATATAATATATATTTTACATATATATATTATATTATATATATATATATTGCTTTTCAGGAAGCACTTTAATATTAGCATAACATCTAACCATGTTGGTATTTCTGTTTTCTCTTATAGTTAGGATAATCCTTATATTTTAAAGTAAATAATAAAAATCAAAGTAAAATTTTCATATCTAAGTATTTTATAGTGTGATTTGCCACTAAATGCATTAATCCAAACAGAGAATATAGAGACTATTCACATCCCCATTTTGTTTAAACACTGGAGTCTAATTGTCATGTGTTTCTGCTTTAACTCAGTTCAGCTGCTTTAATTAAATGATGCCATTCATCTAGCTGGAGTCCTGAAATCTTTTGTATCTTTGAAAAACACAATAAAAATAGGAATGAATTCTCTATAAAAGGTGGTTTATCTTCAGCTAGAATTTTTTTTCAAGATTTTAGTCTTTATCTTAATTGTGAATATCAAATAGAGGCTTTCAGAGTGATATGGGCTAATTTCAAATTTCTCTAAATCTACAAATATACTGTTCATTTTCCCTAGTCTGGGCCTAAATTGCTCTGCTTGCATTTGTAATCAGAAATTGATTGGGTTGCTGTGGAAACTGGAAACGCATACTGCTGGTTGAAGAAAAACCGAGGTAGAACAAGTCCTGTTATAATAATTGTCTGTCATCCTAAATGCCTATCATTCTCAACAGTACCTGGATAAAATTTTCACACTCCAATCCCCAAATGCTTCTCTTCAGAATACTGCTTTGTGGTCACTCTCAACCCTCTAGATTGATTTTTTGACACCAAATGACTTTGTTACATATTTAATTTGTTTTCATGTTGAATTATTTTTTTCTAACACAAAATGAAATATTTTCATCTTACCCACATCTATAATACACATCATAGAAAACAGCCTGAAGCTCAGTAAAATACTAGTTATTGAGAAGCCAGCCATGTGAAACATTTCCACTGCTGGCCAAGAAGATACAGAACTAGGGCAAAAAGATTCAGTTGAAGAACCAATTTTTAACTTCTGGTAATAAAGACAGCCTGGAAGAAGTGAAGGTCTATGTTACATTAAAAATATTTATTATTATAAATATTTATTATTTTTGCATAATAAAAAGGCAACTTATGAGTTTTACCATGTGAAAGAAAAGCTGATTTCTAATCGCCTTTAAAGGTTTGCCTTATGAGAGCTGACGAAATGAAGGTTAATGAAAGAAATGAGAAAAAGCAAAAGGAGAGTAAAATGGCCTCAGCAGAGGCAGGAAGGAGGGAATGAGTGATGATAAACCAGCATCTTCCAGTGGTACACATTTCCACTAACACACGCAGTTTTTCTGGAGACTTCCATTGGTTCCTTTCCCTGATTTCAGTGAGAATAAATGCAGAAAGTTATGTGTGACTTTTAAAGTTTAAAACAAAATATCCCCAGTTTGCCATAAATCTTAGGAAACCAGGGATTCATAAAAGAGAGACCAAGTTGCTAAAGAAGGTTAATGGAACAGAGCATCTATATACAATAAGTCCCTGGTTGAAAAGAGACAGTGTGGCGGCCCACTTCAGCTCTGGTGTGTCAGGGGAAAGAAAATTCTGGTACTTATTTTAGTTTTGTTTTAATAAATAGTGCCAGACTGAGCATAGAAATCTGCATTAGCATAAAAATATTAAAATATACAATACATGTGACATTGTCTAAATGATGACTACCTATTTTATGTACTGTTGAGATTTGCATGCTAGACACCTCCACTATAGTGTTGGTACTTCATTCCCCAATTTCTTCAGAAAACTTCATGGTTTCAAATGTTTGTATAGGAGTGAATAGACTGGATCTTTAGAGCATGTTTTTGTCTTCCTGTTAAGAGCTAAAACAAAGGAAAAATATAGAGAAGTTTCTAATACTAGTTACCCTGATGCACAGTTGAAATTGTTTTCACAATTTAAATTTACTGCTCAGTAAGTTAGGCCGAGGGGAGAAAAATGTCTGTCTAGACACATGTACTATACTGTGTATTTTTTCTTAGTTTTGTTTAGTGTTAGTCACTCAGTCACGTCCAACTCTTTGTTATCCTATGGACTGTAGCCTGCCAGGTTCCTCTGTCCATGAGATTTTTCAGGCAAGAATGCTGGAGTGGGTTGCCATTCCCTTCTCCAGGGAATCTTCCTAGCCCAGGGATTAAACCTGGGTCTCCTGCATTGCAGGAAGATTCTTTACCATCTTACCCACTAGGGAAGCTTAAAAATCAGGTGAGCATACACTGAAAGTCTTTCTATCCATTTCTCCTTTACAGAAGCATCCAAATATTTGTGTGTCTTACAGAAATATTTTATGCATCGTAATCAAACATGTATGTTTGCATTCATTATTGTCATACTTCTTTTTTGAGCAAATCTGAGGATTGTGTGAAAGTCACTCAGTCGTGTCCAATTCTTTGTGAGTCCATGGACTATATAGTCCATGGAATTCTCCAGACCAGAATGCTGGAATGGGTAGCCTTTCCCTTATCCAGGGAATCTTACCAACCCAGGGATCAAACCCAGATCTCCCACACTGCAGGCAGATTCTTTACCAGCTGAGCCACAAGGGAAGCCCAGGAATACTGGATTGGGTATCCTATCCCTTCTCCAGGGGATCTTCCTGACCCAGTAATCGAACTGGGGTCTCCTGCGTTGCAGGCGTATTCTTTACCAGCTGAGCTATAAGGGAAGCCCCATCTGCACACACACTGTGAGGACTGTGTAGGATGACATTACAGTTTTATCTTGTTTTCCTCTCATTTTTATGGCCGGGTCGAACAGTTTTTCCATTGTCTGTTGGCCGTTTGAATGCCGTCTTTGTGATGTGCTCTTTGTGCTGTCCTGCTCTTTTATCTCTTTGGTGCCTGTCTTTTTATTACGGACTTGTGAGTGCTTTTTATATCCAATAGATCTTTAGCTCTGTTATTGGCTATATGTTTTGTAAATATCTCCTCCCCTCTGTGGCTTGTCCTTCCATCAATTAATAGAGCCTTCTGATAAGCAAAACAATTCTTTCAATGTTGCCAAATTTATCCATCTTTTTCTTCATGGCTGGTACCTTCTTTGTCTTAAGAAATTGTTCCCTTTCTTGAGGCTGGACAAATATCCTTGCTTTTCCCATTTTGATCTACAACCCACCTGTGGGCAGTTGTTGAGTAACCTGTAAGGAAGGGTTGGACTTTGTTTTGTCAACCTGCATATCTCTTTGAGATAGCACCAGTTTTTGAACACACAACCATTTCACCATGGCTTTGCAGTTCCACCTTTATTGTAGATAAAATATTCATATATGTTTGGATTTGCTTCTGGACTCACCATTCCACTGGCTTATGTCCTGCTCATTGTAACTTTATTACATTGTGTGTTGTTGTATAGAAATATAAGTCCGCCAACATTTTTCTTCTTCAGGACTGACTTGGATGTTTTTGGTCCTTAGAATTTCCATATAAACTTTAAATTTGCTTATAAAGCTTGTCAAGTTACAGAAAAAAAGTTTGGATGCTTATTTGGATTGCAGTGATGTATCAGTGGTGACGACTGGCATGTTTATTACATTGAATCTTCTAAGCCATGAATGTGGTATATCACTCATTTTATAGATCTTCTTTAATTTCTTTTTATAAAGTTTTATAATATTCTCTATAGAGGTCTTCCATATATTTCTTGATATTTATTCCTTAGTATATCTTTATGCTTATTATACTTATTGTATGGTTTTTAAGATTTATTTTCTACTTTTGGACATGTATAGTTTTTTATGTAAGAGACTTTTAAAACTTGCCTATTAGTTTTAATAATATATATATTGAGTTTAAGACTGTTTGCATACATAATCATATGTGATTGAAAATTTTTTATTTCTTCTTTCCAATCCATGTAATATTTCTCTTGTCCTGCCAGATGCCATTGGCCTTCCAGTTCATTGTTGGATAGATAAGTAATAATTGCCATCCTTGCCTTCTTCCTGATTCCACAAGGAGAGCCTTTAATATTTCATGATAAAGTATAGTATTTGTTATAGTTTTACTTTAGATTTCCTAAGATTATTGCATGCCTGCATTCTAGGTCACTCTTGTCATGTCCAACTCTTTGCAACCCAATGAAGTGTAGATTGCCAGGCTCCTCCGTCCTTGGGATTCTCTAGGCAAGAATACTGGAGTGGGTTGCCATTCCCTTCTCCTGGAGATCTTCCCAACCTAGGGACTGAACCCATATCTCTTATGTCTCTTGCATTGGCAGGCAGATTCTTTACCACTAACACCACCTGGGAAGCCCAGGATTATTGCAGTGTTATTCTACTTGCTGCTGCTGCTGCTAAGTTGCTTCAGTCGTGTCCGACTCTGTGCAATCCCTACTTGCAGTGTACTTGAAGTTTCTATCATAGGTATTGATTTTAAATTTTTCTCTCTATTGAGATGATCATTTGCTTGAAATAAGTTTTTTCAGTATTTCTTTATGAATTTTATATTTATATTCATAAGTGACATTGGTCTATAATTTTCCTTTTTATGTTATCCTTTCTGGATATATCTGTATATTGTGAAAATAAAACTGTCTTTAAGAAAATTAAGAAAAACATAGTAGTCCAGATATCAAGTACATGTTTGCTATGTATAAATGAGACAATAAGATACAGTGGCTTGAGTGTCAGGAGTGCTCTAGTTTTTTTCTTCTTTCAGTTTTATCATCAGACTCTGTGTACTATTTTACAAATCATTAATTTCCTTGATCTCTTACCTTCTTTAAATGAGGCATTAAAAATGTACTATTTTTAAAGCTTTTTCCAGCTCTTGTTTCCTGTGATATGCAAACAGTTGATGCTTGTGCATGACTCTAAGTATACATAAACTGACGTTCCTTTCTTTTCTCTTGACTATTGCATAGTTTCAGCCTATGTATAGGATTTTGAAGTCAGTTTCTAAACTGATCTTGAATTGCCCTGTTATCAACTAGTTGCCATATGACTGACTACTTAGTACATTATTTATAGTATTTGAATTAATCCATACGTAATTATAGATGGGATGTGTACTACACTGTAATCATTAAGAGCATATCAGAAGCACTGCACATGTTATGAACATGAACAGCAGAGTCAAACTGCTTGGTTTGGAAACTCCAGCTATTCCATCTCTTTGCTGAATGAGTTATTTTTTTCTTTTGCAGTCTCTCCATCTATAAAATATGATATTCAGAGTGCATACCTCATATAGATATGGGGACTAACTTAGATAATATATTCAAAACATTAAGATCATCGCCTGCTAAACATGTGAGAGCTGTTTTTATTAGTATGAGCATATAGTTGCTTTCCAGTTGCTCATTCATTTCTGACTCTCCGCGACCCCATGGATGGCAGCACGCCAGGCCTCCCTGTCCATCACCAACTCCCAGAGCTTGTTCAAACTCATGTCCATCGAGTCGGTCGCCCTCTGTTGTCTCCTTCTCCTCCTGCCTTCCATATTTCCCAGTATCAGGGTCTTTTCCAATGAGTTGGCTCTTTGAATCAGGTGACCAAAGTATTGGAGTTTCAGCTTTAACATCAGTCCTTCCAATGAATATTCAGGGTTGATTTCCTTTAGGATTGACTGGATTGATCGCCTTGCTGTCCAAGGGACTCTCGAGTCTTCTCCAGCACCACAATATAAAAGCATCAATTCTTTGGCACTCAGCTTTCTTTATGGTCCAACTCACATCTGTACATCACTACTGGAAAAACCATAGCTTTGACTATACAGACCTTTGTTGGCAAAGTAATGTCTCTGCTTTTTAACACACTGTCTAGGTTTGTCATAACTTTTCTTCCAAGGAACAAGCGACTTTCTATTTCATGGCTGCAGTCACCATCTGCAGTGATTTTGGAGCCCAAGAAAATAAAGTCTGTCACTGTTTCCATTGTTTTCCCATCTATTTGTCATGAAGTGATGGGACCAGATACCATGATCTTCATTTTTTGAATGTTGAATTTTAAGCCAGCTTTTTCACTCTCCTCTTTCACCTTCATCAAGAGACTCTTTAGTTCCTCTTCACTTTCTGCCATAGTGGTGATGGGGGGCTAAATGTGGATGGAGAGGTTCAGATAATGACTTGAAAATAAGCCATTTCCTTAACTTTGAAAATGCTCCATTATCTTAGGTCAAACAAACAGAAAATCATGTATATGTAAAATTTAGAATCTATTGTCAAAAATTTTCTTTCAAGAGAAAAATAGGACACATTTTTGAAATCCTGAACATGAACAGCCTTTGTTTTTCACTCAGAAGGTGACATGCTTTTGACCCAAACAATTCTAAGCATTAGGGGGAAGCACTTCATGTTTTCGAATGAAAATAAAAGTCTTCATGTTTCTAGCTATTAAACAACAATTAGACTCCTTCTGCATAAATTGACATGGAATTTCTTTTAATTTTAATATGAAAAATGGGTCGAGAAATATTCATCAAATAAGAGAAGCAACTTCCAAGAATAGAGGGATGCTCAGATAATTTCCATTGATTACAACTGATCTTATTTATAAATTTCCAAAATCATATTTGAATAAAGCGATAAATTGGTCCTGCTAGGAGTAAAACTACTTTTGTTAGGCAAGGATTATGTCCATCCACTTTTTTATATTTTCTCCATAACAGTGTCCTGGAGGAGGAAATGGCAACCCACTCCAGTATTCTTGCCTGGAAAATCCCATGGACAGAGGAGCCTAGTGCACTACAGCCCCTGGGGTCACAAAGAGTCAGACACGACTGAGTGACTGAGCAGGAGTGTAGTTGTTAGGTTAGGATTTTGGCACCTGAGAGTCAATCTAGTGCTGGTTTCTAGGTTAAGTGAACCATGAGAACTTTCATATTACCTTAAGTTTCTGAAAATATTCTTGGTCAATGAGAAAACATATAGTAACAAACGCTCCAGACCCACTCTCAACATCTGCAAGCGTAAGAGCTGAGAGACATAGGAGGAGAAATTGTGACCATCATTTATTGGAATGAATTTTACAATACACCATAATTTTATTTACTTAGGAATTATCCTCCCGGATTTACTAATAATTATGGTAATTAATGTTTTCTCACCAGTTGACCAGGTCTGAATAAACTGTGGGAGATAAGAGACATATATTTGTTGGGTATATAGAGGTAGTGAATCTACTATTCAAGAAAGGATCTGCATGTGTGCTAAGTCATATCCAACTCTTTGTGACCCCACAGACCTGTAACCCACCAGGCTCCTCTGTCTATGGGATTCTGTAGGCAGGAACACTGGAGTGGGTTGCCATTCCCTTCTCTAGGAGATCTTCCCGACCCAGGGATGGAACCTGTGTCTCTTATGTCTCCTGCATTGGTGGGTGGATTCTTTACCACTGGTGCCACCTAGGAAGCCCTCAAGAATCTGAGATAAATAAAATTCCTGAAAAGTCACTTAATAGAATGTATCGTTACTTATGAGCAATTATTTTTGCCTACAGTAATATAAATGCAGCTTCAGGTGTAGTAATTGTGTTTAATGCAATGTTCTAAAAATCCAATATTAGCACTAATTTTTTTGAAAATAAACCTTCAAATATTTATGCATGTGTCTTTGCTCTGGTTAGTTTAGTTCAGTCACTCAGTTATGTCCGACTCTTTGTGACCCCATGGATTGCAGCACACCAGGCTTCCCTGTCCATCACCAACTTCTAGAGCTTGCTCAAACTCATGTCCATTGAGTCAGTGATGCCATCCAACCATCTCATCATCTTGTCGTCCCCTTCTCCTCCTGCCTTCAATCTTTCCCAGCCTCGGTCAGTTCTTCACATAAGGTGGCCAAAGTATCGGAGCTTCAGCTTCAGCATCATTCCTTCCAATGAACATTCAGGAATGATTTCCTTTAGGATTGACTGGTTGGATCTCCTTGCAGTCCAAGGGACTCTCAAGAGTCTTCTCCAACACCACAGTTCAAAAGCATCAATTCTTCAGTACTCAGCTTTCTTTATAGTCCAACTCTCACATCCATCCATGACTAATGGAAAAACCATAGATTTGACTAGATGGACCTTTGTCAGCAAAGTAATGTCTCTGCTTTTTAATGTGCTGTCTAGGTTGGTCATAGCTTTTCTTCCAAGGAGCAAGCATCTTTTAATTTCATGGCTGCAGTCACCATCTGCAGTGATTTTGGAACCCCCCAAAATAAGAGTCTGTCGCTGTTTCCATTGTTTCCCCATCTATTTGCCATGAAGTGATGGGACTGGATGCCATGATTTTAGTTATTTGAATGTTGAGCTTTAAGCCAACTTTTTCACTCTCCTCTTTCACTTTCATCAAGAGGCTCTTTAATTCCTCTTCACTTTCTGCCATAAGGGTGGTGTCATCTGCATATCTGAGGTTATTGATATTTCTCCCAGAAATCTTGATTCCAGCTTGTCCTTCATCCAGCCCAGCATTTTACATAATGTACTCTGCATATAAGTTAAATAAGCAGGGTGACAGTGTACAGCCTTGACGTACTCCTTTCCCAATTTGGAACCAGTCCATTGTTGCATGTCCAGTTCTAACTGTTGCTTCTTGACCTGCATACAGGTTTCTCAGGAGACAGGTCAAGTGGTCTGGTATTCCCATGTCTTGAAGTATTTTCCCCAGTTTATTGTGATCCACACAGTCAAAGGCTTTGGCGTAGTCAATAAAGCAGAAGTAGATGGTTTTCTGGAACTCTCTTGCTTTTTGCCCTGAAGTAAAACCTGAGGTAGAGATCAGGTTGCAAGTAATTCGTGAAGGGAGAGCATTCAGGGGACACCTATGAGGGAGTGTGTGCAGCAGGAGGGTGAGGGAGAGCTAAGCAAAGATGTGACTCCAACGATAGTCTGGCCTCAGCCTGACCCCATGCAGAGGTCGCACCAAAGATTTTGTCCTCACTTGAGGCAGAGAAGTGAGGCATTTGTGCACGAGAGCTGTCCATGCTCCCTGCAGCCAACAACCATGACTTCTGACATCTAATCCTGGGATGGGCCTCACTCACAGGTCCCTCTGGGCAATGGAGGAGATATCCTAAGCTCAATGTCCTGCTAGATATCCTCCAGTATCCTAAGTTCAATCCTTCCGAGAAGGTGGCAGGCGTGTGCTGTTGCTGTGAAGCACACGGGACCTCCCAGGATTTGCAGTGGGCACCGACAGCCTGTCACCCTTCTAACGTCAGTAACTGTTGAAGCCCATACTGTGGAGATCAGAATGGGGAGGTTTCCTGTGGTCTCACTGAAGAGCAGGGATGCACTTTCAGAGGCAGGAATGAGAACGAATGCTTGAGGACCATAGTGAGGAAAGGGGAGCGGTTATAGAAGAGCAGCTGGGAGAGGCCGAAAAGGACCAGGGCGCCAGGAACACTGCGCAAAGGAGGAGTTGAAGGAGTAAATGCCATGCAAAGCCAGCAGAGATGTCCTGACCCATATGAGTGAGGACCCACAGGAAGGCCAGAGGGACTGGAGGGGAGTTAGAACAGCAGAAAGCTGAAATAGGAAATGAGGTGAGAGAGTGGGAACCTAGAAAGTGCAAGGCTGTATAGGCCTTTGAAAGGGCTTTAGCTTTTACCCTGAGTGGGACAGGCCCCTGAAGGATTTTAAGATAGTGGTGTCATGGTAGTGGGATCACTCTGAATGGTGCTTCCAGAGCAGGCCTTAGGGCTGTGTGGGCATAAAATGAGACTTTTGCAGTGGTTGGGCATGAAGTGATGGTGACTCAGATGAGGGTGCTTGCAGTGCATCTGTGGAAAACTGAGTAAATTCGGGGTGGATGGCCTGGCTGGCACCATGTGCTGATGGCTTTTATAGGCAGGAGGGGCCGAGATGTGTATGAAGAAACAGAAGAGTGAAATCCTACTCGGGCTTCTTTCTGGTGACTCACCCGCACGGAATCCTACCTCCCCACGTGGCAGGATGACTTCACTCTCCCTGCTTCTTTGTGGTTCACTCTCCTTCCCCCCCTGCCTTCTAAAAACTCGAATCCCTGTACTTAACCCAAGAAGCAGAGAAGGCAATGGCAAGCCACTCCAGTACTCTTGCCTGGAAAATCCCATGGACAGAGGAGCCTGGTGGGCTGCAGCCCATGGGGTCGCAAAGAGTTGGACGCGACTGAAGTGACGCAGCAGCAGCAACCCAAGAAGAACCGTTTGGTTCTCATTTCAGCTTGTCTCTGGCTTTGTCCACTGCATATCCAAGGATTAATGTTTGGCTTGCATTGCTAAATGAAATGCCTTCTATTTGCTCAGGCAATATAGATGAACTGATAGAAAGTTTTAAATTATCTTTCCTTTTCCTGTTCATTGCAGTTCTCTTTAAATAGAAAGAAGTATGATCAAGACTTCTTTTCCCACCAATATGAAGTAACTTATTGCCCTAGAAACTTTGGCATGTTTTGGTTGTGAATATCTTTTCCCTATTATCGATTCTCAGCACTCTACTCATTATATTATATATCTCTTTTATTATAACAGCCTCATATTTTAGATCTCAAATTTAAAGGTGGGAAAATTGATTCACAAAGGTTAAGTGAATTGCCTAAGATAAAATGCCCAATAAGGGGAATTTCAAAAGGCTATCTGAATGAAGCTAAAATTATCTACTTTATAATGTCTTTAAAGATACAAGGAAATAAATTGTTCTAGTAAGCTTTATAAGATCTGGGAACTCTACTGTTATATTCATTGTTATATTAAGTGGCATTTAGTAAATTCTCAGTAATGGCAAGCCACTCCAGTACTCTTGCCTAGAAAATCCCATGGATGGAGGAGCCTGGTAGGCTGCAGTCCATGGGGTCACTAAGGGTCGGACACGACTGAGCGACTTCACTTTCACTTTTCACTTTCACACACTGGAGAAGGAAATGGCAACCCACTCCAGTGTTCTTGCCTGGAGACTCCCAGGGATGGGGGAGCCTGGTGGGCTTCCGTCTATGGGGTCACACAGAGTCGGACACGACTGAAGTGACTTAGCAGCAGCAGTAAGTACTTGTTGAATGAATGAATTATTTAAAGGGCATTATCAACGTGGCACTGGAATTTTGGAGGAAGGAGAGCCTAGTTCTGCCTGGGAGCTTCATAGCAGGCATGTTATCCTAAGCAGACTTTAAGATTGAGCAGGATTTTGACAGGTTGAAAATGGAAATCAGTTTACTCCAAACCAAGAAAGCACCAAAAAAGCTATGTAAAGCATAGTTTCTTTTGTGTGGAGACATGAAACTTGAGATTGGAAAGCTCATTTATGATGGATCACTTTTAGGACATTGATTTCCAAGTACTTCACTCTCTTCACATTTTGGAGAACCTGTCAGAGATGTTAAGAAGTAGGAATCATGAGAGCCTAGGGATTCATTTTCTTTACATTATTTGTGGATTTTAGTTTAAAAGGTCATAGATGTATAGGAGTCTTTTTCAGTACTACAAAATTGCACAGTTTCTGGTCATAACAGAGTTTAGTATGACAGGCATACCCATGGACTTTGTTCTTTTCATCATGGACACTAATTTACGTGAACAGGTCATCAGCTGTGCTTTGTCGTATGCTAATATATCAGATTTTAAAATCACTTTCACATACAGAACAGACCAGCATCAATTTAGGAAGCAGGTTAGTTTTGTATTTTTCAAGCATAACCTTTGCTTTTCATTCTGATAGGAAATCTATTGATTTGAGTACAATATTGTTTTACAGTAAAATGTAACCTTGATTTATATTCTGATATTAAGTATTTATAAGAGTTTACCCTGTCTGTGCACTATTTTATCTCTATAATTACCCTGCATAGACCAGGTTTTCTTTTGAATGACATTTAAGAATCCATTTAATTAAAATACCCACGAAAGTGCTTGTGGGTTCTGTTTTCATGAAATCAATTAGTGATCCTGGCAGGTTGTTGGGTTTTGTTTTGTTTTTTTCTAAATTTTAAAATGTGCCTGACACAAATCAGGAGTATGCAGACTTTCAAATTTACAATATCCATTCAAACTTTAAATGCCCTTGATTAATAAAAATACATGTGACAGCAAAGTATAGCTCTGCTTTTAAGCTGTTAGAGAGAACATAAAATGATTATGGCTTGCCGTAAATGTTATTATGGTCCTGAGATGTTTCCTGAGGGATTCAGCAATCTCCCGCACTTTCCTTAAGACTGACCTGCTCTCCTTGAGAAGCAGACAAGAAGGAAAGCTCCAGAGGCAGGACCACTGCCGGGTCAGCTGTCATGGCGCTGACAAGACTCTGATAGAAAACCTAATTTACAGTTTTAAGAAGCACATCCATTATCCTTTCGTTTTTAAAATAGAACATACATCAGCAAAATGATAGAAGAAAGCGCTTAAGAATTATGAAGGTCAAGGACTATTTTATATCATAAAGTCACAACCCTTTTTGAATATTACTTTAAATTATAGCAAAGTCTAATGATATTCATGTGTCCTGTTTGCTGAAATTTAACATCACAGTATTCCAACTGCTGATGACCTAGTGATCATGGATTTACTATTAACTCCTTCTTACGTTTAGGTAAGTTGATTTATGTTTAGGTAATGATGATGTCAGTATTGATGAAATAGATGCTTACCAGAATATTCTTAGAATAACTTAGATTCTGTTGATTTACATTAAAAGTTCAGCACTGTTTTAATTTTTATTTTATATTGAAGTATTTGCCATGTTGGGTTACTTTTCAGTGTATAGCAAAGTGGTTTAGTTATACATATACATATAGCTATTCTTTTCCAGATTATATCTCATATAGGTTATTACAGAATACTGAGTAGAGTTCCCTGTGCTATACATTAGGCCCTTGTTAATTATCTATATATACTAGTATGTATATGTTAATCCCAACCTCCTAATTTATCCCTCCCGCCCCACCCCCGACCCCAACCTGTCTCCTTTGGTAACCTTGAGTTTGTTTTCTGTGTCTGTAAATCTGTTTCTAAAGAAGTTTGATTGTATCAACTTTTAGATTCCATATATAAATGATATCATATGATATCTGCCTTTTGCCTCTCTGACTTATGTCACTTAATAGGATAATCTCTAGGTCCATTCATGTTGCTGCAAATGGCATTATTTCATTTTTTAAAGCTGAGTAATATTCCATCATATAGAAGTACCACTCTTATTTATCCATTTATCTGAAAATGTACATTTAGGTTGCTTCCATGTCTTGGCTGTTGTAAACAGTGCTGCAGTGAACATTGGGGTGTATGTATCTTTCAAAGTTTTTCTGGATATATGCCCAGGAATGGGACTGCTGGACCATATGGTAGTGCTATTTTAAATTTTTAAAAGGAACCTCCGTACTTTTCTCCCTAGTGGCTGTACCAGTTTATATTCCCATCAACAATAGGAATACCTTTGACTTCATTGCAACATGGGAGAGAACAGTCTCTGTGCTATTGTGAAGGTGTACTTTATGGTTTTGTACATGATAGACTTCTGTCAAGTTTCAGGAGTGCTGAAGAGAACTGAGTAGTGTTATCAGATTGTTCATGTGTTTTGTATTCTACACACCTCTGTGTACGTATGTGTATATGTATGAATGTATTCATTTGTTTTGTTTGGTATGCTAAACTTCTTGACTTATCAGTGAGGGATAAGAGTACTGAGTAGTGTTATCAGATTGTTCATGTGTTTTGTATTTTATACTCCTCTGTGCACGTATGTGTATATGTATGAATGTATTCGTTTGTTTTGTTTGGTACACTAAACTTCTTGACTTATCAGTGAGGGATAGAGCTGAGCTGTAATCTCTCACTCTGATAATAGATTTGCCCCTCTCTTTTGGTTGGTATGCATTTCTCACTCATATATTATCAGGTGATTTCATTAGGTGCCTAACATTCAGAATTATCATACCTTCCTAATGACCAAAACTTTAAGCATTATACAGTGACCATTTTTTTCCTAAAAATATTTTTTCTGCCTTTAATTCTCTGACATAGCTACTCCAGCTTTCTTCTGTTTAATGTTTTCCTGGAAGGTACTTTTAATCTTTTGCTTCAATATTTTTATTTCCTATTTTTTTGTTTTATTTTTGGTGTTTTATTTCGGGGGCTTTTGAAAACAGCATATAAACTGGACTTTGTTTATCTTACCCTTTCGATCAATTTTGAAAGAATGTAACTAGTTTACATTTATTGTGGTTATTAATTTATTTGAATTTGTTTTTACCTTCTTATTTAAGAATCTTGCTTTTCTTATTCTATGGCTATTTTTATTATTCACTATCATTTTTAGTTCATGATTGTCTTACTGATTCGATGGGTTTTTAATCTCTCTTTGGGGGAGATTTATGCATACTATTTCAATTCTTTTAGTCATTATCATTGAACATTTACCATGCATTTTTACCTTAACAAAATCTAAATTTAAGCTATTTTCACCTCTCTACCCAAGAGTGTAGTGAATGTTGGAATACTTTAACTGTGATCACTCTCGGACTTACATCCTACTTTTCTCCAGCATTTTAATTCTGTCCTTTCTAAAATCCCATAAGTTAGACTTTGTTTTTATTATTTTAAATAGGTTATTTGATATGCTTATATGTTTACTTTGTAATTACTCATCATTCCTTATTTATTTATTTAAATTGTGTCCCCTCTCTCCTGAATCCCCCTCCCGCCCCCAACCCCCCCCCCGCCCCAAACCCATCCGTCCAGGCTGTCGCAGAGCACCAGCTTTGGGTTCCCTGTGTCAAACAAAACTCCCACTGGCTATCTGTTTTATGTATGGTAATGTCTCTCTTTCGATGCTCTTCTCTCCAATCATCCCACCCCCTCCTCCCACTGAGTCCAAAAATCTGTTCTTCATGCGTGTCTCCTGCCCTGCGTGCGGGATCGTCAGTACCGTCTTTCTAGATTCCATATACCTGTGTTAACATATAATATGTGTCGTTCTCTTCCTCATTTACTTCACTCTGTGTAATAGGTTCTGTTTTCATCCACCTCATTAGAGCTGACTCAAATGTGTCCCTTTTTATAACTGAGTAATATTCCATTGTGTTTATGTGCCACAACGTCCTTACCTGTTCATCTGCTGATGGACATCTAGGTTGCTTCCGTGTCCTAGCTATTGTAAACAGTGCTGCAGTGAACACTGGAGTGCATGTGTTCTTTCAGTTCTGGTTTCCTCAGGGTATATGCCCAGTAGTGGGATTGCTGGGTCGTATTGGTAGTTGTTTTTTTAAGAATTTTTTAAAAATTAATTAATTTAATTGGAGGCTAATTGCAATATTGTATTGGTTTTGCCATACATTGACATGAATCAGCCACGGGTGTACATGTGTCCCCCATCCTGAACCCCCCTCCCACCTCCCTCCCATCCCATCCCTCAGGGTTGTCCCAGTGCACCGGCTTTGAGCGCCCTGCTTCATGCATCGAAATTAGGACTGGTGATCTGTTTCACATATGATAATATACATGTTTCAATGCCTTTCTCTCAAATTATCCCACCCTCACCTTCTCCCACAGAGTCCAAAAGTCTGTTTTTTGTATCTGTGTCTCTTTTGCTGTCTCACATATAGGGTCATCATTATCATCTTTCTAAATTCCGTATATATGCATTACTGTACTGTATTGGTGTTTTTCTTTCTTTCTGGCTTACTTCACTCTGTATAATAGGTTCGAGTTTCATTCACCTCATTAGAACTGACTCAAATGCGTTCTTTTAAATAGCTGAGTAACATCATTCTATCGTGTATATGTACCAGAGCTCTCTTATGCATTCGTCTGCCGAGGGAGTTTTACCCTAGCTTTTCATGGAATCTCCATACTGCTCTCCACAGAGGTTTGATCACTTTGCTTTGCCCCAACAGTGTGAGAGGGCTCCCTTTTCTCCACACCCTCTCCAGCATTTACTGTTTGTCGACTTTTTGATGATGGCCATTCTGACCTGTGTGAGATGATACCTCATTGTGGTTTTGGTTTGCATGCATGCCAAGTCACTTCAGTTGTGTCCGCTTCTTTGCAACACCATGGACTGTAGCCCATCAGGCTTCTCGGTGCATGAGATTCTCCAGGCAACAATACTGGAATGAGTAGCCATTTTCTCCTCTGGGGGATCTTCCTAACCCAGGGATGGGAACATCTCATGTTTCCTGCGTTGGCAGGCAGATTCTTTTTCACTGTGCCACCTCTGTATGATTTCAAACAAATTATAGAGTATCTATTGTTTCTGCTTTTTTATTTGCATATGACCGTGTTCTGAGTATTGTAATTATTGTGATATTAGATGCAGAAATCAGGATTGGTGATATCTTCTTCAATCTTAGACTATAATACCCCGTATAGAGTTAATAGTAATTTAAAGGAATCACAAAGAGCCTAGATTTCACTTGTATTCTTCTTGTGTATTTTTCTCAAATTATGTTAAAATAATTATCAGCATGAAAATGTACAATAAAGGAGAAATACATGTAAAGGATACTTATAACTGCTCGCATCTTTGCAAGATAAAGTCGGTAATGATTTGAAAAAAAGAGAGAAATTTCCCTTGGAATAAGGAGAATAATTATTAGGAATATAATGGCAGCAAAGTCCTTCCAAGAAAAGTATATTCACTTTATTATGTTGTTAATGATATATGTGTTGATCATTACTGTGTATGAGACAGTGTCTCAGGTAGAGGTAAATGAAATTCCGTCTCCTGTTTAAGGAGTCTAGCAGGGATATATGACAGTGAGAGTGCAAATAACTACATTTCAGAGGAGAAAAAAATAAAATCTGTGGAAGATAAGGGGAAGGACAAATTACTTCTATTGTGAGCTGTTGGTAGAAGGTATTTGGGAAAGATTTTCGTATATTTTGAATTTGATGTAAAGACAAAGATAAGATGGGAGGTATGAGCAAAGTCACAGAGGTACAAAAAGAAAAGATGTTTTCAGTAAATAGTAAATTATGTTGTTAAAAAGTAGCGGGGCTTCTGTTTGGGGCATGATAGACTGAAGCAAATGTGTTTATTTCAGTCCATCTTCAGTTCAGTTCAGTTGCTCAGTCGTGTGTGACTCTTTGTGACCCCATGAACCACAGCACGACACGCCTCCCTGTCCATCACCAACTCCCGGAGTTCACCCAAACCCATGTCCATTGAGTCGGTGATGCCATCCAGCCATCTCATCCTCTGTCGTCCCCTTCTCCTCCTGCCCCCAATCCCTCCCAGCATCAGGACCTTTTCCAGTGAGTCAACTCTTCGCATGAGGTGGCCAAAGTATTGGAGTTTCAGCTTTAGCATCAGTCCTTCCAATGAACACCCAGGACTGATCTCCTTTAGGATGGACTGGTTGGACCTTCTTGCAGTCCAAGGGACTCTCAAGAGTCTTCTCCAACACCTTAGCCCTACTAAAACAATAGAGACTATTTTAAAAGAGCATGGCTTCCAAAAAGGATGGGAATAACCACAAGACAAACAAGATTTTGTCTTGTTTAGGTGCAACTGAGTTAATAGAGCAAAGAAATCTAAAACTTAATGGATAGCAAAGGGTCAGAAAATTTTTTATACCTCTAATACAAAGAGAAAAATCAAAGCAAATGATTTCTTTTTAATTACACTCAAAGAACAAAATAATACATGGAAAGCATTTAATATTCTTAGAGAAATAAGAAAAAAATCATCCTTGAAACAGGAAAAGGAAGATGCAGAAATATTTTTTTCTTTAAGGGACAGCCCTGTGAGACTATTATGAAAAGACCTACAGGGTTCACCTCTCCCAGAGCCTTGAATTCTGAGTATTGAGGAACCATCCAAAGCATTTGAGCAAGTGATGCTCGGGACGAAGGGCTTTGCCTTAGGAACATTAACCTGGTACCAAAGACAAAGAGTGGGTAAGGAAAAAGGGGCAGTGAAAGGAACTGAAGGTCTAAGTTCAAAAAGTGCTAGTAGGAATAGAGAACAGATTTAGGGGAAAAAATCATTAGAGGATGGGAGAGAATTGAGTCTGTAGACACAAGAAGGAAAGAAAGTGTTGAGTCTCAGAAGAGGTAATATCAGTGTTATCCTTTTGTGTTTGTGACATTAATGGAAAGTGCAAATAGAAATAATTGAGCAAGACAGAGAAAATTGATCTCTGAAGACTGAGATCCAAACAGTGAATTTGGCGACATGGCGGACTCTGATGATCTTCAAGAGAACGGTTTTGGTAGAATGTTGGCGGTGAAAGCTGGTTGGAGTGGGTTAGGAGAGCATGAAAAGAGGAACCAGAAAATTTAGGAATAATGCTGGGAAGGAGTTTTGCAACAAAAGATCATAGCTAGCAGGGCCTTCAAGAGGAGGTTTCATTCATTGAAACATAATAGAGGAAAGAGTGAGGACATTCTGTTTTTATTTGTGTTTTCCAGTTGAGTGTTAGAGAGCATCCTAATATGTAGAAAGTTTTATAAATTTTCACTATGATGTTTTATATAAATCATGGCAGGAAACCAGGTTGCTTTTTGAAATACACAAACTGCCCACAATACACTCAAACACAGAAACTAGCACGTATACTTTAAAAACAGACACATGTGTTATCAGTGTTAACACATATCTGGCTAGTTTTACATCATGTAAGGATAAATTCAGATATTTGATATTTGTCAATTCTTACAACTTGGCTTTGATTAAATAAAAACTTAATTTTAGACCTTTATGGAAGTCAGCATACAGTGTAATGACAGATCCTTGCTTCTCCCTGAAAAAACCTAAGAAGGCGTACTCCTGATAAAAAACCTAAGAAGGCATACTCCTGATACCATCTCATAGTCTGAATCATGGGAGAAGTCTTCCTTTACAAATGAGTTAGAAAGAAGCACATACATCCACAATACTGGGGGAATAATTGCATTGTCGAAGAAACCGTTTGCTAAGACTCAAAAAGCCTTTGCCTATTAATTCCTTACACAAAACCTTAGGTTCTTCAACTTGAAAAGCAAGAAGCTGTGTGTTTCCCAGTGTCGCTAAACCCCCAATTCTGATGGTGGATACCCAATATCTCATGTAGGATAATGTTAAGTAGGAAACTTCTTAAGGGTGAACCCAGAACCTAGGCAGAACATTGTAGGAGGGAGGTCCTTCTGGAGAGTAGGATTAGATGCTAATCAAGGACTTACCACCTTGAGAGGGCCCTCACAGTGCCTTCCTGGCAGGGACAGCTACATCGGTTTTTCCTTTCCTAAATGGATGCATTCATTATGGCTGCCTTGTCCTGTTCCACCACTGTATATTGGTGTATGAAGGGGTGGGTAAACTGCCCTTTGAGTTCATATGTGTCACATCACTCAGAGATGTCAACTTCGAACTTTATGTAAGATGACTGTGTGGAACTTTCAGTTGTCTGTGGAGACTATAATGTATGGGTAAAAAAGGTAAAATAGAGACTTGGTGATGAGACTGGTAGACTTCAGCAAAGACTAGTTAGATTCTTACAAAACCTGTTTTCTCATGTTCCTGAACACATAGCTAACCTACATTTCCCATGCTTCTCTGCAGCAAGAAGTAACTATTTTACTGAGTTCTAGTCAATAGAATGTGTGTGGCAATAATGTATGCCATTCCTAGTGTGGTTCATAAAATCCACACATGCTGACTTAATGGAGACAACTTCCAGGACCTGGGAAAGACTAGGAGCCACAGTGTAGAGGAAACTGATTCCCAGAATGACCAAGGAGAAGAGAGGAATATCTGCTTTGAACTTTGATCAGAATAAACAAAATCTGAATGGATTTCACACAATAAAAGGGCTTTCCAGGTGGTGCTAGTGGTAAAGAACCCGACTACCAATACAGGAGACGTGAGACCCGGGTTCAACCCTTGGCCCAGGAAGATCCCCTGAAGGAGGGCATGGCAGCCCACTCCAATATTCTTGCCTGGAGAATCCCATGGACAGAGGAGCCTGGTGAGCCACAATCCATAGGGGTGCAAACAGTCAGACATGACTGAAGTGACTTAGCACACACACAGTAAAAATTGACTGGGGGTTTTGATCATTATAGTAGAAAGCATTTTTTATACTCATCCAATTTTTAGTTTGTTTTTAAATTTCTCCTTCCCATTTTTAAAAAATGTTTTGAAGGTTGTTCTTGTGAATTGTTCAAGAATCCAGTATAAACAGTAAAATAAACAGTAAAATCCATAAATTTTTTTCACTTGCATTATATTACTTAGGTTTAACTTAGACTTCATTTAAAAAAATCAAATTCTTTGTTAGTGCAGAATTCTCTTAAGTCAATGTAAAATGAATTATGTATTAGTTATAATTTGGTTATATATTGAATTATATATTGGTTACATATATATAATACAAATAATTTATATATTGGTTATAATTTCCAAATAACACTTTAAATGACACAAAACGGTAGTGGTTTTGTAAGCATAGACATGCTAA
Organism: Moschus berezovskii; assembly: GCF_049115385.1. NCBI lineage: Eukaryota > Metazoa > Chordata > Mammalia > Artiodactyla > Moschidae > Moschus > Moschus berezovskii. The sequence goes on from NC_142469.1 coordinate 105,319,430, forward strand.
AATTTCTGCCATCAAATACTTTATAATAGGAAGAAAAATAAATATGTGACCTGCCCTTAGCTTTTGCATGACAGCAAAGAAGAAGTGATTGATATTAGGTTATTCATTTATAGGTAGCTCATCTGTGTTTTATTTCTTATCCTGTCAGACTGAGAAGACCTACCAATTTTATTAGGGCTGCTGATGTACTCTGCACTTATAGTTTTATTACCTGGTGGAGAAGCTACAAAATATTGGCAGTCTTTAATAACGAGCACTTTATATTTCCTTATGTCAGCAAATTTCTTAGATTAATAGTCTGCGTTTGGTTGATGGAACTGTACTGAGCTTTCTTTTTTAAGGTTCCAGTTTCTCTTACTGCTTATAAAAAAACCCTAGCCGGAGGCCTGACGTGTATATAGTCACATCCATATATATTTACACACACACACACACACACACACACACGTGCTGTGCTGTGCTCGGTCCCTCAGTGGTGTCTGACTCTTTGCTGCACTCCAGGCTTCGTTGTCCTTCAGTATCTCCTGGTGTCTACTCCGTTTCATGTGCACTGAATCAGTGATGGCATCCAACCATCTCATCCTGTTGTCCCCTTCTCCTCCTGCCCTCAACACACACACACTGTGTTGTTGACCTTTCACTTTCTCTTCCTGGGCAAACCTTTGTCTGAAGCAGATATTAAATATTTGTCTATGATGATAAATGATCAATACATTGTTGTTGATCATTTTACAAATATTTAGTTTGTATAAGATATATATATATATATTAAAGATATATATTTAAAACCAACAACAGGATTTAGGAAGAAAATACAAATCTTAATATTCCAGAGTTGGGAGGCATAGGGATGCTTGTTCTTTCATTTTTTGAAATTAAAACTAGTTCAATGTAAGTGTTGGACAAGTATCCAGAATTTTGAAAATCTGGAGAATAGAATTTTAAAAGATTAATTGAAGTAACTATTTAATCTTTTATTTTATTGTAAAACTTTTTTAAGATTGATCATTTATTTGCAAGGAATCTAAAATGATGCAAGAGATATTTTTTTTCCCCTCATTTGATCTTCAGCTAGTAAGGAGTAACTTAATGACTCTTAAAAGCCTGGAACAATTTTCAGAATAATTGAAACTTGACTGAACTTTGCTATAATTATTTTATAATATTTCTGTCAAACAGTTGTTAGTTCCTATAGCATTAAGTAATAAAGTATTGATAAATATATACATTTCCTTTATTTAATTTTATGGCATAACTGTATTGGTACATAGGGTCTTCCCTGGTGGCTCACCTGGTAAAGAACCTATTTGCCAATGCAGGAGACACAAGAGACACAGGTTCCATCCCTAGGTTGGGAAGATCCTCTGGAGAAGGAAATGGCAACCCCTTCCAGTATTCTTGCTGGAAAATTCCATGGACAGTGGACTCTGATGAGCTACAGTCCATGGGGTCACAAAGAGTTGGACATGACTGAGCATGCACGTGCTTATTGATACATCGGATGCTGACCGCGCTTATCATTTATAGGGAACTAAAAAGTTATCTTTCGAAAGGTAAAAATCAAGTAAGTTTACCACAAAAATCCATAATCATGTTGTTTTTCAAGATATAAATTTTACTTAAAGAACATATTTTTCCCTATAGAGATGAAAAAGAAATGCCTACTATTTCAAAGTATTTTTGGTTAAGTTATAGGATGAAGTTTCTTATATTTAGCGATTTGAAGATTAGATAGTTCAGTTCAAATCATATGAATATCATGCATTAATTTACATAAATTACTTTAATTATCTTTCAGTATATCATCAAATATTAATTTAGACTGTTCTCTTAAATCTCTTGGACTTCTTCAATAGAAAATAATTTCCTGTGAATTTACATTAATTATTTCCCCCTATAAAATCAGGATGAGATAACTGTTCCAAAAAGATTAGCCAGAGAGTGCATATTCATTTAGACCATTCTTAAAACTATCATAGGAGAGCTTGATTATAATTTAGCATGATTTGAATTTGAATCAAGTCCTTCAAACCTCTATTTCTATCTGTAAATGGAATAAAAACTTCAACATAAAATTAGCCTTTAACATTGATAGTTTATCATTTCCTTGTACTGATATACTAATATTAGAATCAGATTTCAAGTAGTAGGCAATTCTTTTTTATCTGTATGAGAGATTCTGCTTTCATATTATTTTTAAGTAATAGTGTATATAAATGATGTTTTAGTCTTTTTAGCTGTTACACAATTAGAAAAAATTTTTACTTGTTTCCTTTGTATAATATTGGCATGAACTAAATTTTCCTGAATTGGTAGTGATGTGTTACCACAGGAATGGATTATATACTATATAATTAAAACTAGATAATTCCCACAATCATGTATGTGCTAAGTCACTTCAGTCATGTCCAACTCTTTGCAACTGTATGGACTGTAGCCTGCTCGTCTCCTCTGTCCCTGCGATTCTCCAGGCAAGAATACTGGAGTGGGCTGCCATTTCCTTGTCTGGGGGAATCTTCCCAACCGAGGGATCCAACCCGCATCTCTTACGTCTCCTGCTCTGGCAGGCAGGTTCTTTACCACCAGTACCACCTGGGAAGCCACAAGCATACTCATAGACTTTAAATATTTTTATATTGTTTTCCCTTCTTCAGTCCAATTTTAAGTATCCTAATGGAACACTCTAATGTTTTGTAACAAGTCAACTAATTTTCTTCATTATATATATTTTTTTACTTAGCAAGTCCATACATAGTTAATTCTTTTAATCTTTCCTCATAAATCGGTCTTTCTGGCTCATTAATCATCTGTACTGCCCTTTTAAAATCTTATCATATATATTCCTTTCCCCAATACATTGTAAGCCTGACTTTCCCTCTGCACAAAATTTATTATACATTCTTAAGTAGGCAGAAGATATAAATTGCTTTTCGGGGGAATGACGCTTTAACATTAAAATGTCTCCGAGTGGTCTTATCTAGATCTGTGTTGATCCGGCTATGTATCAAAAGACAAAACCAGAAGAGATCCGAATAAGTCTTTTAAATTACTTTGCACTTCTAAAATACCAAGTTACATTTTATTGGGTACCTTTAATAAAAGAACAAGATTTATCACTTAGAAAACCTTGGTCTTGTATTACTATGTTGTCCAGAAAAATTTCTCACAGGGGAAACATATGTATTTAAAGAGGTAGTAGAATAGATTTTTGTTTGTTTGTTTTTGCTTAATATTCATGTGTTTTGACTTTTTTGAGGAAAAATTGGAATAAAACATAAGTTTCAGGTATATGGCATTTTAAGTTGATATTTACATGCGCTACAATCCCTGTAGTCAGTCTAGTTATCATTCATCACCAAATAGTTGACCCTCTTCACTTTTTTTGCCTTCCCCTCAATGCCCTTTCCCTCTGGTAATCACCAATCAATCTGTTCTCTATATCTATGATTTTTACTTCTTTTCTTTTATTTTTCAGACTCCACATATTAAGTGAAATCAGTGGTATTTGTCTTTATTCTGTCTGACTTATTTTACTTAGCATAATACCTTTTAGGTCCATCCATGCTGTTGTAAATGGCGGGACCTTCTTTTTTATGGCTGAATGGCAGTGTGTGTATACATGTGCCTGCGTGTGTGCTCACTGTATATTTATATATGCATTTCACAATTTATTTATCCATTCATCCATTGATGGACATTTTGTTTCCATGTCTTGGCAATGTAAACAATGCTGCACTGAACACGGAGTCATATATCTTTCTGAACTGGTCTTTCATCTTCTTTGGATAAAAACTCAGAAGTGGCATTACTTGAGCATACAGTCGTTCTATTTTTATTTTGGAAGGGAGTGTCCATACTGTTTTCCATGGTGACTGCACTAATTTTCAGTCTCACCAACGGTGTGCTAGGGTTCCCTTTTATTCACATTCTCACCAACACTTGTTACCTTTTGTCTTTCTGATAATGGCCATTCTAACAGGTGTGAGGTGATGTAGGACTGTGGTTTTGATTTTCATTTCCCTCATAATTTGGGATGTTGAGAATCTTCTCATGTACTTTGTTGGCTATCCAAATGTATTCTTTGAAAACAATGTCTTTGGAGATTCTCTGCCTGCTTTTTATTGGATCATTTATGGGTTTTTTTGGTTTTGTTTTTTGTTTGTTGCTGTTGAGTTGTTTGGGTTTTTTTGAAATATAGTTTAGATGTTAACCCCTTATTGGATAAATGATTTTGCAGATATTTTCTGCGATTACCTAGATTGCCTTTTCATTTTGTTGATGGTTTTCTTTTTGTGCACAGAAGCTTCCTAGTAGGATGTAGTCTCACTTCTTTATTTTGCTTTTGTTGTCTTTGCTTCTGGAATCAGATTGGAAAATTTAGCATCAAAAATGATTTCAAAGTGCCTACTGGCTCCTGTTTTCTACTGGGAGTTTTATGGTTTCAGGTCTTGCATTCAAGTCTGATCCATCTTGAGTTAATTTTTGAGTTAAGATAGTGATCCAGTATCACTCTTTTGCAGGTGGCTGTCCAGTTTTCCTACTACAATTTATTGAAACACTGTTCTTTCTCTATTATATATTCTTGACTCTTGTCTTAAAATAATTGACCATGTAGGCATGTTTTTTTTCTGTGCTCTTTGTTCTATTCCATTAACTTAAGTGTCTTTTTGTTTGCCAGTACCATACTGTTTTAAATTACCAAAGTATTTGTAGTCTTCTTTGAAAACAGGGGCATGATACCTCCAGTTTTGTTCTTCTTCAAGATTGCTTTGAGTATTTGGGTTCTTTTGTCATTACATACAAATTTTAGAATTATTTGTTCTAGTTCTGTGAAAAATGCCACAGAGATTGCTTTGAATTTGTATATTACTTTGGGTAGTATGGACATTTTAACAATATTAATCTTTCCAATTCATGGACACAAAATATCTTTCCATTCGTTTCTGTCTTCTTCAATTTATTTCATTAGTGTTACAGTTTTCAGTGTACAGGTCTTTCATCTCCTTGCTTTAATTAATTCCTAGGTATTTTATTCTTTTTGATACAATTGTAAGTGAGATTGTTTTCTTAAGTTCTCTTTCTGTTAGTTTTCTATTAGTGTACAGAAACACAGAAGACTTGCATATATTAATTTTGTATTCTGCAACCTTACTAAATTATTTTGTTAGTTCAAATAGTTACTTGGAGGAGTCTTTAGAGTTTTCCCTATATAGTATCATGTCATTTACACATGTTTTCTGTTTTCTTTCTTTCTTTCCAATTTGGATGTCTTTTATTTCTTTTTCTTGCCTAATTGCTGTGGCTAGGATTTCCAGTACTATGTTGAACAAATGTGATAGAGTTGGCATCCTTCTTGTGTTCCTGAACTTAGGGCTTTTAGATGTTGATGTGATGTTAGCTGTAGGTCTGTCACATATGGCATGTATTATGTTGATGTATATTTCCTCTGTTTATATCACATCTCTTTTCTTTCATAATTCTTGCATTTCTAGTGGTTTTTTTTTATCATCTTCCACAGGACTGATTGCTTCATCAGGTTTTCAAAATTCTTGGCTAACTATTTCATAAGAATGTTTACCTTTGCTTGAGTTTTATTCAATTGTTGTTTTTTATCTTTGCTCTTTTATACTTGCCTTTCTTAGGGTATTTTTTGTCTTGGTGCTGTGCTAGGTTTTACTTCAATACTCATCATTATATAAGTTGACTTTTCCTAGACTGTAATGTGAAGTAAGTTTCTGGGTCATATAGAGGGTAGCATTCTTCTGGGATTCTTAATAATCTAAAATTCCTCTCCATCTCTGCTGTCAAAAAGAACAAAGGTTACAGATATTATTTGTTTATGTTGTTACTTCAGTTCAGTTCAGTTCAGTTCAGTCGCTCAGTCGTGTCCGACTCTCCGCGACCCCATGAATCACAGCATGCCAGGCCTCCCTGTCCATCACCAACTCTTAGGTGGCCCTTTTCTGCTTTTCTGATTCCAAATGAATATGATAGATCTGCTATGAGCTCTATTTGCCCCCAATTTTGCAAATAAGTAATAAATAGTTTTTCATGGGATTTTCCTCACTCCAAATTTTTTTTGTGTGTTGTTTTCTTTAATCCCTCATTGATCTCGCATCACTCACCATGTGTCATCTTGTCTATTTCTCCCACATGACTTTTGCCTTATCTTGTTAAACTTTTGGTGGCAATATTTTTCTCTCCTAGTTTTACAGTAAATGGGATTCATAGTGTATTTGCATGATTCTAGAATAAAAAGAAGGAAGAAATGACCATTCTGGAAATTATTTTAACTTTCAAGATCTTGTACTTACAAATACCAAGGAAGTAAAGTAGTTTAGGAAGGAAAACATTTTCTCAACTCTTATATTTCTTTTTAAGTCAAAGTTATTTCATATTTTATTGTATAATGAAAACAAAGATATAGTGATAAAATTAAAGGAAACACAGATGAGGAAACTTCTCATTGACTCACGTTGTATGATGTGTGTATGTGTGCAATTGCTTATACGAGTGTGCTGTTGTTCATTTGCTCAGTTGTGTCTGATTCTTTGCAACCGCATGGATTGCAGCACTCCAGGCTTCCCTGTCTTTCATGTCTCCTGGAGCTTGCTCAAGCTCTGGTCCATTGAGTTGGTGATGCCATCCAACCATCTCATCCTCTGTCATCCCCTTCTCCTGCCTTCAATCTTTTCCAGCATCAGGATCTTTTCCAATGAGTCAGTTCTTTGCATCAGCTGGCCAAAGTATTGGAACTTCAGCTTCATCATCAGTCCTTCCGATGAATATTTAGGACTGATTTCCTTTAGGCTTGACTGGTTTGATCTCTCTTGCAGTCCAAGGGATTCTCAAGAGTCTTCTTCAACACCACAGTTTAAAAGCATCAATTCTTCAGTGCTCAGCTGTCTTTATAGTCCAACTCTCACATCTATATATGACTATTGGAAAAGCCTTAGCTTTGACTAGATGGACCTTTGTTGGCAAAGTAATGTCTCTGCTTTTTAATATGCTGTCTAGGTTGGTCATAGCTTTTCTTCCAAGGAGCAAGCATCTTTTAATTTCGTGGCTGCAGTCTCCATCTGCAGTGATTTTGGAGGCCTAGAAAATAAAGTCTGTCACTATTTCCATTGTTTCCCCAACTATTTGCCATGAAGTGATGGGACTGGATTTCATTATCTTAGTTTTTTGAATGTTGAGTTTTAAGTCAGCCTTTTCACTCTCCTCTTTCACTTTCATCAAGAGGCTCTTTAGTTCTTCACTTTCTGCCATAACTGTGGTGTCATCTGCATATCTGACGTTATTGATATCTTTCCCGGCAATCTTGATTCCAGTTTGTGCTTCATCCAGTCCAATATTTTGCATGATGTACTCTGCAAAATAAGCAGGGTGACAATATACAGCTTTGATGTACTCCTTTCCCAATTTGGAACCGATCCAAATTGGGTATGGAATGCTTATATATAATTCTAATATCTAACATGTTTCAAATTATACTTATAAATTCTATTCAAAATGTAATTATATATGTTCATCTCAAGTAAACTATATCTATGGAAGAATAAACACTTCTGAATGTAGAGAAAAGTCATCAATAAATATTCTGATTTGTGAGTATCTCGTGAGATCCAACCAGTCCATTCTAAAGGAGATCAATCCTGGGTGTTCATTAGAAGGACTGATGCTAAAGCTGAAACTCCAATACTTTGGCCACCCCATGCGACGAGTTGACTCACTGGAAAAGACTCTGATGCTAGGAGGGATTGGGGGCAGGAGGAGATGGGGACGACAGAGAATGAGATGGCTGGATGGCATCATCGACTCGATGGACATGAGTTTGATTGAACTCCGGGAGTTGGTGATGGACAGGGAGGCCTGGCGTGCTGGGTGATTCATGGGGTTGCAAAGAGTCGGACACGACTGAGCGACTGAACTGAACTGAACTGAAGTGAGTGAGGGCTGATTAGACTAATGGCCAAAACTGGCATGTCACCGTAGAGAAGAGTTTGAGAGTTTATCCTCAACTGGTCTCAACTCTTATTTTGGCCACAAGGTGACCTAACATCATCTAGCTTTCACAGATGAAGATCTTGGCTTAGGAAAAACAAAAGCACTTTATTAGCAGAAACATAAAGATATCAAGTAGATAAAAGTGAAAGCATATTGCACCTAAACAGGTAATGATGCGTTGGTACCTTTACCTAGGATAGAAGACACGTTATTTAGATAGGTCTTTGTTTCTTGTTTCCCTTTCGCATTCTTACTACTTCTTTCATGGTTGAATGAACCGTGGTAGAAACTGTAGTGGGAAAATCCCAGACTGTTAAGGTTCTAATCTTGTATTTCTTGTTATGTTATCTTCCAGCTAATTTGCAGCATGCATGCTCTCTCTGTGTGATGACACACATGGTTTTTCACATTTCTTTATTCCTTTGTCTGATCATTCAGTTCAGTTCAGTCGCTCAGTCGTGACCGACTCTCTGCGACCCCATGAATCACAGCACGCCAGGCCTCCCTGTCCATCACCAACTCCCGGAGTTCACTCAAACTCATGTCCATCGAGTCGGTGATGCCATCCAGCCATCTCATTCTCGGTCGTCCCCTTCTCCTCCCACCCCCAATCCCTCCCAGCATCAGACTCTTTTACAGTGAGTCAACTCGTCGCATGAGGTGGCCAAAGTATTGCAGTTTCAGCTTTAGCATCAGTCCTTCCAATGAACACCCAGGACTGATCTCCTTCAGGATGGACTGGTTGGATCTCCTTGCAGTCCAAGGGACTCTCAAGAGTCTCCTCCAGCACCACAGTTCAAAAGCATCAATTCTTCGGCGATCAGCTTTCTTCACAGTCCAACTCTCACATCCATACATGACCACGGGAAAAACCATAGCCTTGACTAGATGGACCTTGGTTGGTGTCTGATCATTAGAGTTTATAAATTATAATCAGAGCATTTAATATCTTTGCAGATTGCATGAACTTCCAAAGTACTTTATTTCAGAGGAATCCAATACACTGATGGGAAAGAAGAACTTTAAAAAGAAATTTTTTTTTAATTGAAGGATAATTGCTTTATAGACTTTTGTTGTTTTCTGTCAACCTCAACATGAATCAGCCATATGTATACATATCCCCTCCCTTTTGAACATCCCTCCTATCTCCCTCCCTATCGCACCCCTCTAGGTTGATAAAGAGCACCTGTTTGAGTTCCCTGAGCCATACAGCACATTCCCATTGGCTATCTATTCTACACATGGTGATGTCAGTTTCCATGTCACTCTCTCCATGCATCTCACCCTCTCCTCCCCTCTCCCCATGTCCATAAGTCTATTCTCTACGTCTGTTTCTCCATTGCTGCCGTAAATAGATTCTTCAGGACCATTTTTCTAGATTCCATACATATGCATTAGAGTACAGTATTTATCTTTCTCTTTCTGACTCACTTCATTCTCTGTAATAGGTTCTAGGTTCATCCACCTCGTTAGAACTGACTCAAATATGTTCCTTTTTATGGCTGAGTAATATTCCATTGTGTATATGTGCCACAACTTCTTTATCCATTCGTCTGTTGATGGACATCTAGGTTGCTTCCATGTTCTAGCTATTTGTAAATAGTACCACAATGAACAGTGGGATACATGGGTCTTTTTCAATTTGATATCCTCAGGGTGTATGCCTAGGAGTGGGATTGCTGGATCATATGGTGGTTTTATTCCTAGTTTTTTAAGGAATCTCCATACCGTCTTCCATAGTGGCTGTATCAATTTACATTCCCACCAGCTGTGTAAGAGGGTTCCCTTTTCTCCACACCCTCTCCAGGATTTACTGTTTGTAGATTTTTTGATGATGGCCATTCTGACTGGTGTGAGGTGATATCTCTTGTAGTTTTGATTTGCATTTCTGTGATAATGAGCAATGTTGAGCATATTTTCATATGTTTGTTAGCCATCTATATGTCTTCTTTGGAGAAATGTCTGTTTAGGTCTTTTTCCCACGTTTTGACTGGGTTGTTTGTTTTTAACCAATGTAAATTTAATTTTATTGTAGACAGTTCTAAAAATGTTTTCTGTTAAATGTCTTGTTCTTTCTGGAGAATATCAGCTTGCATCATTAGACACAAGGATTTTCAAATTTTCTATTAAAATATTCATGATATGTAAGATGCAAATAGTTATAGCCTCTTCACTATACAAAAATAACATTTTTACTCTAATTATTCAGTAAGAACTAACTCTGTTGCAAGATACTGAAGGTTTATGTTTAGATATAAACTATTTACTATTCTTTCAACATTAAAGGTAAGAGGAATACAATGTATTTTAAACTCTTGCCCATTTATAGCCTCCTTTCACATTTGGCTCACTCATTTATTTGGCCTTAGTGTTAGGTGTGACAGTGTATTAGCTAGGCTGTCACAGTCATTCAGTCATTTTATCAGTTCTACAAGACAGATACTAAATAGCACAGTCTAAATTGAAATCTCTGATGACTCTCTGGAGACAATTTGATAAGAAGAATCACGCTTGGGCACTTAGATATTTGGCCTTTTCCTATACATAGCTGCATGAAGAGAGCAACTTTTGAGTAAAGTTTTTTAGTCTTCAATTGTCAAGATTTCTTTCTCATCATCTGATTATTGCATCTCATTTTGTTAGGAAAGCCTATCAATCTTTTTTTTTTTTTCACACACAACAAGGAATTTAAAGAGCCACCAGTGACTATTACTTTAAACAAAGCAATTTACAGGAAATCATGTAGTCCAACCACTCTTTTTAGAACTATTTTAGACAACAGAGACAATATTTTAAAAAAAGCTCTTAGTTCCAAGTGCATTGCAGTTCAGTTATAAAATTAAAACAACATAACCATAACGTGCTCAGCAATCTTTGGGACTTCCTTTTGCCACGCAGTTATTGCAAAAGCATTTTTAAATCAAGTTACTGCATCCTAGAATGAAAAAGTTAGAATCCATGAAACTGAGCTTGTTGTTAAGATGATAGAGCTGAGAAAAAATAAGCCTTGAAAGGTAAACTTAGATGTGTTTCCATAGTCTTTTTGAATTTCAGTTTGTCCAAAGGAAAACAAGGAATCCACGTGTGGTTTGAGATTCCCCATAGCTCTCTGAGTAGGTAAGTTCTTTGATAATATTACCCTCAGTGTCTGTTGAATTAATAAGTATGCATCTTTGTTTATAGAGGTGTGGGGAGGATCCTAGAGATCAGCCCATGTAATATTTTAATCTGACAAATGAGGAAGCTGAGGCTCCAGAAAGTCTGATCACTTGCCTTGGCTGTGAGACAGCCCACCCTCTCCAAGTTTATGCTCCTTCTCTGTCTCAGTGTCTTCATGATCCTTTTGGGAACAAGGCAAGATATAATTTGTTGCCAAGCTGAAAAGTTAAGTCTAGTACCAAAGTCTTCAAAATTTCTTAATTGAAGTACTTATCGTTTTACTCCTTCTTTTCCTTTTCACTGACACTTAATCTTTCTTACGCGACCTATCTGAAAAAGTGTATTATAAGTTATTGGGTTTTTTTGTAATCCTCATATGACAGTGCTAATTTAAATACAACTTATTCTAATATTTGCAATGCTAATATTAGTTTTTATTTATGCTAATTATATATAAAATAGTCTCTGCAAACACTTTAGACTAAGTTCTTTAATTTTAAGAAACCAACAAGGCATATTTTAAGTAAAATTTTTCCATTTATGGAAATGAATTTCAAAATAGAGTATGTAAATTTTAATGTAAGAGGTGTTACATAGAAAAGAATACATACTGGTTTAATCAATGTTGACTTTTTGGTTATAAAATTGTGATAATAATTGATAATTACTTATATGGAAAAATAAACAGAAAATCCAAGCAAATTAATTCTGATTTAAGAATTATTAACGACATGGTTATGAATAGACAAATCTGTGGCACAGAAACCATAATTCTCTAGTTATTTCTAAATTGTACAAAATTCAGATTTATGGGAAACTACAATATATATGTGCATAGTTCCTCTAAAAAGTATGGGTACCCTGAAAGGCTAAATAACATTTTCTAATGAAAAGGAACAATGCCTTAAAACCCAAATGTTTTATCTTATGAGTGTTCAGAATCCTATATATCTTTCTGTGACAGTGATTTGCATTCTTACTTCTTTATAAGATTCTAGGGGATATTCTTATCTCGTTTCCTAAATGATGTATATCTTGAGGATAACACGTTTGACATATCTTCTTGTCCCCAGTGATACCAATCCTAGTGACTGGGAAATACTATGTATTCAATGAATTTTTCAGTGAATGGATGATATAGTTAATATCTATTTTAGAGCCAATTTTTAAACTCTGTTTCTAATTAATATTTTAGTTTATATGACCATAAGTTCTTGAATTCAGATTTGTGTTTCTAACACTGAAAAATCTATATGCTACTTTATAGGTTCCTCTGGCCATTTTAGATAAATGTATTAGTTATGCATATATCTTCTAGTTTAAAATCCATTCTGGTTCCATAAGTGATTAGTTTATGAATTCCAGTATTATAGTCTGTTGATATTCTTTTCTTTCCTCATTTCCAGTTACTACTAACTTAACCCTGCTTTAACAGTGACACCTTGCCAGCAGCTCATATTTTGACTCCTAAAATGTGTACCTGGTTTTACTTTATATTCCTTATGCTTTCTCAATGCATTACACATATTCTGGCTTCCACCCTCCCAGGTCACTACCGCTGTTTAATTTTCAGAGGTCTTACCATCTTCTTCTTCTTAATTGACCTCCCTGTATCATTGAAACAAAGCAAAACGTGTCCCTCTCATTTGCTGATTTCTATGATTTACTTACTTTCCCCATTTTTGCCACCCTTTTGACTGTTGTTTCTATTCTCCTATAGAATCCAAAATCTCCAAGTAGCGTTTTGGGTCCCCAGCCTTTTCCTCACTATACTGAAGCAACTTAGCACGCACACACACACGCACTTTCCCTTTGGAAATGTTTGCCAGTTTGCTTCGACTTAACTAAAGCACTTGATTATAGACCAACTTTGTTGACAGCCTAGATCTTTCTAATAATCTCCACACAGATTGTTCCATTGGCTCAATGATCATATCTGGTTTGTCCCCCCCAGCATTTCAACCATAACTTGAAGAAGAACCTAATCCCACCACAGGGTCGAATATGATTTATTCGGAAAGGTTTCTTAGGAGAGATGAGGCTGGTGCTTAGTCATGAAGGTGGTTAGTAGTTTCAGGAGAAAAAGCATAAAAACAAGTAAAGTGTGTAGAGAGAATACAGGTTGATCAGAAGCATAATCATGGAGACCCACGAGATCTGGGCATGTCTGAGGACTGCCAGTGTTTACTATAATTCTTGCCCAGGTGCCTGTAGAGGAATGCTGGGGAGAGCAACAGTCAGCTTGCAAAGGTCTTTGTGTAGCATGTCAGTGGGAAATCATTTATGGATTTTAAGTAGATGAGAGATATGATTTAATTAGTCAATTAAAATATTCATTGTGCAGCAGACAAAGGAGTGATCTGAACAAGGCAGAGCTGGATGCAAGAAGAGCAAGTAAAGAGAAAGGGCTTTCCTGTAAAAAATTTAAACCTTTCCAATGCTCAATAAGTAAAAATGGAAAACAAAATGATAAGGAAATATTTGTTATAAATGCAAGTATGGTTCATATCTTTTAATATAAAAAGCTCATACAAATTGATTTTGATATAAAAAATACATGAACACACATGCACAAACATACTCATGCAGCATTTGTACTATAAGGAGGAAACGTTTATCCTCACTTTTTAAACATCATAATCCAAATGGATGTTATGGACTGAATGTTTGTGCCCCCCTAAATTTTTATGTTGAGCCCCTAACCCCCAGTGTGATAGTGTTTGTAGGTGGGGCCACTGAGAGGAAATTAGGTTTAGTTGGGGCTTCCCTGGTGACTCAGATGGTAAAGAATCTGCCTGCAATCAGGAGACGAGGGTTTGATCCCTGGGTCAGGAAGGTCTCCTGGAGATGGCAGTGGCTACCCACTCCAGTATTCTTACCTGGAGAATTCCATGGACAGCGGAGCCTGGCAAGCTATATAGTCCGTGGGGTCACAGTCAGACACAACTGAGCAACTAACAACAACAAAAATTAGGTTTAGGTGATGGCCTCTTGAAAGTTAGGTCTCTATAATGGCATTACACTCTTGTAAGAAGAGGAAAAGAGCCCAGAGCCCACTCTCTCTCTCTGCCGTGTGAGCATTGTGAGAAGGTAGCGGTCTGCAAGCTAGGAAGGGGACTCTCACTGGAACCTGATCTTGCTGGCACCCTGATCTCAGATGTCCAGCCTCCAGAACTGAGAAAATAAAATTTCTCTTGTTTCCATCACCCAGTTTATGGCATTTGGTTATAGCAGCCCAAAGAGACTAAAACAGAAGACCTGTTCTGTTTAACTACCAAATGATTTTATCGAGAATCATAATATATAAATCTTGATCTCATTTCATACTGAAGATTCTGTCTGAAGGAAATAATACGAAATGTGGATAAAGTGATACACCTGAAAATTTTATAATAATGTAACTACAAAAGGCAAAAGAAATAGAAATAATGTAAACTCCAAGTATAATTGCAGATAGAATATTGCTTAGTCACAAAAAGTGAAGTTTTGATATCAATAGCAACATGAAAACATACTCAGTGAAAAATTACACTAAATAGAAAGGACATAAGAATGAAAATATGGTATTTGCATACATGTTTTTGGAAAAAGTCTAGAGAGAAAGCATAAACATATTTATAGGTGATAGGACAGTAAGTGATTTGATAAGATTTCCCCCCATTTGGCGGTTTATTGTTCATGTAACTTAATTGCAGAGACATTACTTTGCCAACAAAGGTCCGTCTAGTCAAGGCTATGGTTTTTCCCATGGTCATGTATGGATGTGAGAGTTGGACTGTGAAGAAAGCTGAGCGCCGAAGAATTGATGCTTTTAAACTGTGGTATTGGAGAAGACTCTTGAGAGTCCCTTGGACTGCAAGGAGATCCAACCAGTCCATTCTAAAGGAGATCAATCCTGGGTGTTCATTGGAAGAACTGATGCTAAAGCTGAAACTGCAATACTTTGGCCACCTCATGCGACGAGTTGACTCACTGGAAAAGACTCTGATGCTAGGAAAGGTTGGGGGTGGGAGGAGAAGGGGACGACCAAGAATGAGATGGCTGGATGGCATCACCGACTCTGTGAACATGAGTTTGAGTGAACTCCGGGAGTTGGTGATGGACAGGGAGGCCTGGCGTGCTGTGATTCATGGGGTCGTGGAGAGTCGGACACGACTGAGCGACTGAACTGAACTGAACTGAACTGAACTTAATTGATTATTGGTATCTTCGTAGTCAGAACCGTGTCTCATTTCTCCTTCCAGACCTCTTCATTCAATTAGTGATG
Source organism: Moschus berezovskii (assembly GCF_049115385.1). NCBI lineage: Eukaryota > Metazoa > Chordata > Mammalia > Artiodactyla > Moschidae > Moschus > Moschus berezovskii. Next base: position 105,334,863 of record NC_142469.1, read on the forward strand.
TGCCTTTAAGTTTTTCCCAAACCCAGCCTTCTAGTACAGTGACTAACAGTGGTAAAGAATCCACCTGCCAATGAAGGAGATTCAGAAGACGCAGATTTGGTCCCTGAGAGGAGAAGATCCCCTGGAGGAAGGAATGGCAACCTACTCCAGTATTGTTCCCAGGAAAATCCCATGGGCAGAGGAGCCTGGTGGGCTACAGTCCCTGGGGTCACAAAGAGTCAGACACAACTGAGCAACTAAACACACGAATCACCTGGAAGTTTTCTTTAACACTCACTGTTGCCATGCAAGTGAAAGTGAAAGTTGCTCAGTTGGGTCCGACTCTTTGTGACCCCAGGGACTATATAGTTCATGGAATTCTCCAGGCAGGAATACTGGAGTGGGTAGCCTATCCCTTCCCCAGGGCATCTTCCCAACCCAGGAATTGAACTGGGGTTTCCTGCATTGCAAGCAGATTCTTTCCCAACTGAGCTATCAGGGAAGCGCTGTTGCCATAGGGCCTGGCTTTAAAAGACTCCATAGTGTGTCCATATATACTGAATATTTATAGAAATATATATATTTTAAAAGACAAGGCACTTGTTATCCTTCGTGGCCCTTACTAACAAAAGCATTACTATTAAAGTGTTTTGTTATATTGTTAAATTGTTGTATTGTTAAAACTTCTTATAAAAACTTTACCCTGTAAAACTTTTTTTTACCAGTGAGCCTGGTAGAAGAGCTCACTTTTGTTAATGCTACAGTGCCCTACCTACCATTACAACCAGATTTGTTAACTGTTTATCTTCTGCAGGGCTTCTCAGGTGGCGCTAGTGGTAAGGAACCTGCCTGCCAGTACAGGAGATGTAACAGATTTCGGTTTGATCCCTGGGTCAGGAAGATCCCCTGGAGGAGGGCATGGCAACCCACGCCAGTATTCTTGCCTAGAGAATCCCATCGACAGAGGAGCCTGATGGGCTAATGGTCCATAGGGTCACAAAGAGTTGGACACGACCGAAGTGACTTAGTTTGCACACAATCATTTACAAGTATTTTTCTGGTTGTTTGGAGACCTTAGGTATTGCATTTTTCTGATATATTGAAACAATTATGACTGGCATATAGGACAGACACTGAGTTACATTACTTCTTACTCACAAATCTAGACTGATGGCAATGAATTCAACAGTCCTGGGGTCAACATGCCTCTGCCTGAGTAGCTCAGAAACAGTGTAATTCTGGCCCACGAGCTGCTTAATCACAGTGATTTTATGAATCCACATGTCATGATGATGGCTGATTAATGTCAATGTATGGCAAAAAACCACTACAATATTGTAAAGTAATTAGCCTTCAATTAAAATAAATAAATTATTTTTTAAAATTTCATGTTGAAATATTTCCTAATGAAATTGGGAAATCAGGGTCTTTGCCTTTTATTGTTTCAATGTTAGAGAGTTGGCTAAATGGACCATTAGAGAGATACAATGTGGCTTCTGCACTTGAAGTAAAAGTCTTTTCTTCTTTTTAGCTTTTTCAGTTTATCCTAAAAAGCAGATCTACTGAAAAGAAACTTTCAAAGTATATGATGAGGAATTTTAGAGAACCCTAAGTCCCTTCCTACTAATTGTTATTAGTTTTGTGACCTTATGACAGAGACTGTGATCTAAGTCTTAAATCCATTACAGCATATTCAATAAATGTAGGCATATAAAGTATGCTGTCATCTGTAGTTGCTTCAAAGTGCTTTCAGTATCTCGGTTCCCAAGTGCATTAGATTTTATTAAAAGAATTCTGCTGCAACATCCATTCTTCCTAATTGGTTTACGGATAGCTCCCACCATTCAGGCAAACCCTAATTGCATTTTCCCACAAATCTAGTTTGATTTATGGTCCCCTATTTGCTCTATATTATTTATATAAATCGAGATTAAATTCTTAAGACATTAAATAAAATTTAGAGTAGTTTTTGTATGAGACATATAAGGATCCTTAACAGTATTTTTTGCTTTGTTTTTATTTAGTCAAGCTGTATCCAACTGTGTAATATCAGTAATAATACCTTTATTACCTTTCCAGAGATTAATTATATTTCACTTGTTTTTTTATGTACAGATTTTTAGAATTAGTTGAATCATGCATGGAATATTAAAAATAGTATATATTTCTGTAAGGTTTAAATGGGTATATATTTGGAACAGAAAAAATATTACCTAAGGATATACTGACAGAGCATTTGCATAAAATTACATAATGTCCCTTTGCATTAAAAAGTTTAGGTGGGAATATTCTAATTGGTTTTACAAACTGTAACTCTTGAGATTCCAAGAGTTAATTTGGAATGGATCGATAGCAGACTTCAGAGAATCTAGTGTTTTTAAATAAGTAAATGGCAGACATATGAAAACAGAAGATAACAGATAATAAAATTCTGTCACTGCTGAGTCAGTGCATATTAGCATGGACAATTTTTATAAAACTAAGTAAAGATTTCCATGGAATTGTAGGTATGGAATCATTTCATAGAAAGCCCATGAAAATTTATGGGCAGAAAGAGGAAGTATAAGTTGTCTATTACAGTATATAAAAAGCCTTCTGGGCATCTTAGCAATATGTTCATTATTTGAAAAGTTTTGGATATTAAGAATTTTGAGTTCTGAACCAGAAAGAAATGGAGTATATTTAGAATAAGAGATAAAAAGGAAAATAAATTGATTTTAAGATAAATACAAAGAAAAAGGAGAAAAATGCCTAATCTAAAACAAATTTTCGGCCAGATAAGCAAATGAAAGGCATGCTCTCAACAGAAGAAATGGTAAATTGTCATCTAGAAAAAAACTGGAAAAGATGGTTAGGAGATGATGATAAGACAAAGAAATATAAATCATGGCTGTAGCTGAATTTTTAAAGTGCATGATTGTATTGGGTCTCTGCTGCTGCTGCTGCTAAGTCACTTCAGTCGTGTCCGACTCTGTGAGACCCCATGACGGCAGCCCACCAGGCTACCCCATCCCTGGGATTCTCCAGGCAAGAACACTGGAGTGGGTTGCCATTTCCTTCTCCAATGTGTGAAAGTGAAAAGTGAAAGTGAAGTTGCTCAGTCATGTCTGACTCGTAGCGAACCCATGGACTGCAGCCTACCAGGCTCCTCTGTCCACAGGATTTTCCAGGCAAGAGTACTGGGGTGGGGTGCCATTGCCTTCTCCAATTGGTTCTCTACTGGAATAGAAAAAAGATTCCCTAGCACTCACAGCAACTTTTTGCAACCCCATTGACTGCAGCACGCCAGGCTTCCTTGTCCATCACCAATTTCCTTGCTCAAACTCATGTCCATCGAGTCAGTGATGACATTGAACCATCTCATCCTCCATTGTCCCCTTCTTTTCCTGCCTTCAATCTTTCCCAGCATCAGGATCTTTTCCAAGGAGTCAGCTCTTCCCATCAGTTGGCCAAAGTACTGGAGTTTCAGGTTCAGCATCAGTCCTTCCAATGAACACTCAGGATTGATCTCCTCTAGAATGGACTCGTTGGATCTCCCTGCAGTCCAAGAGACTCTCAAGAGTCTTCTCCAACACCACCGTTCAAAAGCATCAATTCTTCAGTGCTCAGCTTTCTTTATAGTCCAACTCTCACATCCAAACATGACCACTGGAACCGTCATGTGTGTCCACCCCAGCCAGCTGTAATAAGAGGCTCTTCCCCGTTCCTACTGAGGTGGTGTCAGAGGGACAGGCGTTTCACTGCTGCGCGCTGGTAGTGAGACCACTCCATCTGTGATGTCAGCGTGGGGAGCGATGGTGGGCACTGCTCCCCTTCTCTGCCAGGATGGTGGTGGTGGAGGCCGAGGTGCTGAAGCTCCCACCCTCACCCAGAGTGATGAGGCACTCTCCTCACCCACCCCAGCCGAGGCCAGCTGGGACCCCAGTACTTCTACCCCCAGCTCTTTCTGCTAGAGATAAACCAGCTGAAACAGAAGGTTTAAGATCTGGAGTCTCACAACACGCCAGTGTCCGGGTTTCAATAAAGAAATTAATTGTCACACCAAGAATGAGGAAGGTTGTAAAGCGAGTAAAAAAGACAATCAACATATGCCACACACCCCCAGCCCCTGGCAGGCATCATTCTATTCTCATTCTGTGAGTTTCTTTTAGATTCCTCCAGAAGGTGTTATCACATAGTATTTGTCTTTCTGTCTGACTTATTTCACTTAGACCTTAACAAATACTCAGGTCGTTCCAAATGGCAGGACTTCCTTCTTTTTATGGTTGAATGATATGCATTATAGGTCTTCTCTGGTGGATCAGTGGTAAAGAATCTATCTGCTTATGCAGGAGACGCAGGTTGGATCCCTGGGTCGGGAAGATCTCCTGGAGAAGGAAATGTCAACCCACTCTGGTATTCTTGCCTGGGAAATCCCAATGACTGAGGAGCCTGGAGAACTATAGTCCATGGAGTCACAAAAGAGTCAGACATGACTTAGAAACTAAACAGCAGAAACAATATCCATTATGCGTGTGCGTGCACACACACACACACATACATACACATAAAGATGCTTTCTTTATCCATTAAAAAGTTAATTTTCCAAAACTGTAAGAAATGACCAGTAATCAGCACTGTATGATAAACACACACATACAAATACACACGCATGTACACCATTGTACTATGAAGTACAGTGAAAGTGAAAGTCGCTCAGTCGTGTCTGACTCTTTGCAGTCCATGGAATTCTCCAGGCCAGAATACTGGAGTGGGTAGCTGTTCCCTTCTTCAGCGGATCTTCCCAACCCAGGAATCAAATCCAGGTCTCCTGCATTGCAGGCAGATTCTTTACCATCTGAGCCACCAGGGAAGCACTATGCTGCTGCTGCTAAGTCACTTCAGTCGTGTCCAACTCTGTGTGACCCCATAGATGGAAGCCCACCAGGCTCCCCTGTCCCTGGGATTCTCCAGGCAAGAACACTGGAGTGGGTTGCCATTTCCTTCTCCAATGTGTGAAAGTGAAAAGTGAAAGTGAAGTCGCTCAGTCGTGTCCGACCCCTAGCAACCCCATGGACTGCAGCCTACCAGGCTCCTCCATCCATGGGATTTTCTAGGCAAGAGTACAGGAGTGGCTTGCCATTGCCTTCTCCGAGGGAAGCACTATAACTTTCTATAAATACGTATGCATGCTGGGTACATTTTCTTTCCTTAGATTATGTTCTACCACCTTTGGAGGGTATGGTGACATGATGGTAGATAGTAATATTTTTTGTAATTATAACTTCTTGGCAAAATAAAAATCTGTCAATTCTTTATCAGTTGCCAAAAATGTGATTCAAAATTTATTGTTCCATGAATCCCAAAAGTCTGAGAATGACATCTCTACAGCTTCCATCATACTAATATTGTGGAAAACATCCTCTTTTGTATGGCATCCAGCTCAGGGCTCTGAACAAAGTAGTTGCCGTAGGCACATGCTCATTTAACAGTTGAATGAACTTGGCTGAAATTAGTGGCTAATAATTCTAATACCAGACCAAATTCCAAATCTTTAATGAGCAAAAGGAAATCGTATTTCTCCACTGCCCATTGTCTTCTCAGTAAGCTATGTGATCGTATGCTGGGGACAGAGTGCTCTGTAGTGAAGGTCATTTTAAACTCTCAGTTCAGCTCAATTCAGTTCAGTTGCTCAGTCGTGTCCGACTCTTTGCGACCCCATGAATCACAGCACGCCAGGCCTCCCTGTCCATCACCAACTCCTGGAGTTCACTCAAACTCATGTCCATCGAGTCGGTGATGCCATCCAGCCATTTCATTCTCTGTCGACCCCTTCTCCTCCCGCCCTCAACCTTTCCCAGCATCAGAGTCTTTTCCAGTGAGTCAACTCGTCGCATGAGGTGTTCAAAGTATTGGAGTTTCAGCTTTAGCATCAGTCCTTCCAATGAACACCCAGGGTTGATCTCCTTTAGAATGGACTGGTTGGATCTCCTTGCAGTCCAAGGGACTCTCAAGAGTCTTCTCCAGCACCACAGTTCAAAAGCATCAATTCTTCGGTGACCAGCTTTCTTCACAGTCCAATTCTCACATCCATACATGACCACGGGAAAAACCATAGCCTTGACTAGATGGACCTTGGTTGGCAAAGTAATGTCTCTGCTTTTTAATATACTGTCTAGGTTGGTCATAACTTTCCTTCCAAGGAGTAAGCGTCTTTTAATTTCATGGCTGCAATCAGCATCCACAGTGATTTTGGAGCCCAAAAAAATAAAGTCTGACACTGTTTCCACTATTTTTCCATCTATTTCACATGAAGTGATGGGATCAGATGCCATGATCTTTGTTTTCTGAATGCTGAGCTTGAAGCCAAACTTTTCACTCTCCTCTTTCACTTTCATCAAGAGGCTTTTGAGTTCCTCTTCACTTTCTGCCATAAGGGTGGTGTCATCTGCATATCTGAGGTTATTGATATTTCTCCCAGCAATCTTGATTCCAGCTTGTGTTTCTTCCAGCCCAGCGTTCCTCATGATGTACTCTGCATATAAGTTAAATAAGCAGGGTGACAATATACAGCCTTGACGTACTCCTTTCCTATTTGGAACCAGTCTGTTGTTCCATGTCCAGTTCTGACTGTTGCTTCCTGACCTGCCTACAGGTTTCTCAAGAGACAGGTCAGGTGGTCTGGTATTCCCATCTCTTTCAGAATTTTCCACAGTTTATTGTGATCCACACAGTCAAAGGCTTTGGCATAGTCAATGAAGCAGAAATAGATGTTTTTCTATTTTAGAAAACAGAAAATAGATGATTTTAAACTCTAGTAAATGCCTTTGTGTTACCACACTCCTCAATTCCACTTCAGCATTTAATCATCTTAATATTTCTTAATATCCCACTCAGTTTCTAACATTAGTCTTTATGTGAGCTTCAGGTAAGCTGCATTTGTCTTTATCTGTTTATGTGAGATATATTTTTATATATAGTTTGTTAAAATTAAAACTTTTTGCACAGATATTAAAAATTAATATGATGTCAAATAATTTAAAATATTAAGATAATAGGTAAATTATTTTGCTATCTTGTTATATTAAGAATTGACAAAATAATTATTTTTATTAGACTAATAAATGAATAATATTTACTTTTTAAAAATAAACAGGTATAAGAAAAATAATGTTTAGACTATATGTATGGAACAATACAATGGAGTATAATTTCCTAAACATTTCACTAATCACTTTGGTTGTTTTTTTGTATTTTATTTTATTTTTTTTAATTTTTATTTTTATTGGAGGCTAATTATTTTACTGCAGATGCTGATTGTAGCCATGAAATTAAAAGACGCTTGCTCCTTGGAAGGAAAGTTATGACCAACCTTGATAGTATATTAAAAAGCAGAGACATTACTTTGCCGACCAAGGTCCGTCTAGTCAAGGCAATGGTTTTTCCCGTGGTCATGTATGGATGTGAGAGTTGGACTGTGAAGAAAGCTGATCGCCGAAGAATCGATGCTTTTGAACTGTGGTGTTGGAGAAGACTCTTGAGAGTCCCTTATACTGCAAGGAGATCCAACCAGTCCATTCTAAAGGAGATCAATCCTGGATGTTCATTGGAGGGACTGATGCTAAAGCTGAAACTCCAATACTTTGGCCACCTCATGAGACGAGTTGACTCACTGGAAAAGACTCTGATGCTGCGAAAGGTTGGGGGCGGGAGGAGAAGGGGACGACGGAGAATGAGATGGCTGGATGGCATCACCGACTCTGTGGACATGAGTTTGAGTGTACTCCGGGAGTTGGTGATGGACAGGGAGGCCTGGCGTGCTGTGATTCATGGGGTCGCGGAGAGTCGGACACGACTGAGCGACTGAACTGAACTGAACTGAATTATTTTACAATATTATATTGGTTGGTTTTGCCATACATTGACATGAATCCACCCCAGGTGTACATGAGCTGCCCCTTCCGAACCCCCCTCCCACCTCCCTCCTCCCCTTATCCTCCCTCTGGGTCATCCCCACATACCAGCCCCGAGCATCCTGTAACATGCATCGACCCTGAACTGGCGATTTGTTTCACATATGATAATATACATGTTTCAATGCCATTCTCCCAAACTATCCCACCCTCACCCTCTCCCACAGAGTCCCAAAGACTGTTCTATACATCTGTGTCTCTTTTGCTGTCTCGTATACAGGGTTATCATTTGCATCTTTCTAAATTCCATATATATGCGTTAGTATACTGTATTGGTGTTTTCCTTTCTGGCTTACTTCACTCTGTATAATAGGCTCTAGTTTCATCCACCTCATTAGAACTGGTTCAAATGCATTCTTTTTAATGGCTGAGTTATACTCCATTGTGTATATGTACCAAAGCTTTCTTATCCATTCGTCTGCAGATGGACATCTAGGTTGCTTCCATGTCCTGGCTATTATAAACAGTGCTGCAATGAACATTGGAGTACATGTGTCTCTTTCAATTCTGGTTTCCTCGGTGTGTATGCCCAGGAGTGCGATTGCTGGATCACTAATCACTTTGAATTTTGTAACCTAATGAATGAGTTCATATGTAAATAATTCGGATTTAAAGTTGTACTCAATATGAGTAGGTCAATATAAGATATTTCTTCATTGATAAAATTCACAGTTTGGCAGGTGAAAGATTCTCATATAATCTCTTTTAATGTTCATATTTTGGAAACTCATGTTATCAAACGTAGACCACCATTTTTCTTTTTAAACTCTCATTTATCATCACTTAATTTTCAGAGGAGCCTGGCCTGCTACCACCAATGGGGTCCCAAGGAATTGCACACAACTTAGCTATTAAACAACAGCTCATTTTTTATCACACTTTTATGGTTTTGTGGTTAATATTTATACCCTGAGAACATATTTTTTATTTTATTTATATAGAGAGATTTGAAGGTGATATATTAAATATATTTCTAGAATATTCCACAAAGTATATCGGACTTGGATTAGAACTTCCAGTTATTAGGAATCTTATAATTTTTAACACTCTGAACTTAGTTTCTTTTATTAAAATGTTTTCTTTAAACAAAAGTTCAGGCTTTCCTTCCTTACAAAGTGATAATTTTAAAGTGACACTTTCTAGGAATACTTTGTAAGATAGCTTGAAATAAAGTAAATCCTTAACAGTGATTATAAATTTTTTTCCTCCAAATGTTTCTGAGATTTTTATTGCCCATTATTAAGATAATTTGATTTGTCTTCAGAACGTTTTGTACAAAATGAAACTTGTAAAAACCAGTCTTTTCATCGTGCATTTTCCCATGTGTTTTAAAACCCGATTCCTACTTTAATTTTTTAATTTTTTCCTTTGAAGGTGAGAGGCCCTCCAAGTGCAGGAGCATTCAAAGAAAGACCCACCAAACCCACAGCGTTTCGAAAATTTTATGAACGAGGAGACTTCCCAATTGCCCTTGAACATGATTCGAAAGGAAACAAAATAGCGTGGAAGGTAAGTCCTTGTACAGCTGCGAGAACCAGCTGTGCTCGCTGTGGAAGTGATATCTCCCAGTGCCAAACACAATCGGCTGATAAGTAAATAAGCTGGGGTGATTTCTCGGTGAGTGGAAGATAGTGGATAAGCTCTTAGAGGAAGCCCCTCTGTGTCAGTTGCCCACCTTGACTAACAATTAAATTATAGCCTGCAGGAAAAGAAAATGACAGAGTTGCTTTGCCTTAGAGAATTGTGTGCTGACCGATTCATCTCTATTTTTATGAGAACCTGGCATTCCAGCCTGTTTCAGGCAGTCCATCAAATGATGGAACTGGTGGCTGGATGCGGAGAGCAACAGCCATTTATCTCCCCCCAAATTTCACCTTCCTGCAGGACACTTCCAAATGGAAGCTTTAATTACCTAAATGGATAGGTCAAGATTGTCTGCTCCCTGGAAATGCAGAGTGGAATACAAAAGCAGGCGGGTTCTGACGGAGGCCCTCTCCTCTCTGTCTGCAGCACGTGTCAGCCAGTGCAGTGGCTGTCACACGTGCTCTGTTAGAGACTGACCTCCTCCGCTGAAAGCATTATAGCACCGACATTTTTCTGACAAAAGGTTAATTGGCTTCAAAATAAATGTATTGCCTAATGACTCCATTCTAATGTGGCTGTGTTTCTTTCTAAAAGGCTCGCTGATGCTATTTGTAAAAACTTGCCAATCTCTCAAGTGGAGAAGGCTTTTACATTTAATTTGAAAAATGAATGCTGATCTCTAACCAGCTTCTGCTATTTAATTATTTTTTGTTATCAAGGACTTTGCTTTGGATGATATTTATCAGCTAAAAGGGCTTCTCTGCCTGAAGACTGGAAAGCAGTTGCATGAGTGTGAGCACAGCATCAGGTTAAGGGACACAAAAGGTTTTGCCAAATATTTTGAATTTAGCAATTGATCCATGTAGCAAAAATGTCCCACAGTAGTGTCTGAAGGGCGAATGTCAGGATTATTTATCATTAGTAACAAATTTATGTTAAAAAATAAGAATGATCAAAGTGAAGAATTCATCAAAGTAAACAGCTTAGAAAGATTCATTAAAATTAACCTTTTCCTTCTTTTTTGGAAAAACTGAAAGAATTGATTGTATTATTTCTAGTATGTCTTTAAATGTTTTCACATAATTATCAAACATTTCTAGATCTTGAGCAGTCATATAATATCCAGTTACTGAACTTAGAATTATTAAAAAGTTATTTGGCAAGGAAAATCTGAAGTTGTCCTTGTTATTAAGTTTTGTTATATATTTTGGACAAATGAAGGACATTATTATCTTGGTTTTAATCATCTGTCTTAAAATTTGCATTTTTTATATGAAAATGTGCATGGTGAGAAAAAATATATGTCAATATAACTAATTTAGATATTTCAATCTTAAAAACTTTAGTTAGGGGTTGGTTTGTATTTGATTAATTGCATGGATTTTATGTTTGTGTCAATGTACCAATTCATGCATGGTAACATAGAGATTCTTAAGAAATTGACTCCTTTTGAGTAAAAGAATATGCCATATTTCCTTATGAAAAACAAGTGGATTTTGGTGTTTTATGTAATTTTAGCACATAAAAATTGTATCAATAAAAGAATTCATAGATTTTTTTTGACCTGCTTGAATAATCTTGAGTAACTTCTAGAAATGTCAAGAGACAAAAAAAAAGTTTATCCTGAAAATAATAAAAGCATAGGATGAATCATTTTGCGTTGTCTTTGGTACTCCAGCAGTCAGATGGCATATAAACTGCTTTTCTTTTTTATAGCTATATTAATTCTTTTAAGCTACTATTGACTATTGTAGTGATTCAGCAGGCTAAAAAGTCAGATTAAAGAGGAAGCAATTTATTTGCTGCTGCTGGTAGGATAATAGGATACATTTAAAAAGACATCTTATCCTATAACCAGTAGACTTCAATCCTTTAAAGCTTTGCCAACCAGATTTCAATTGTACTACTATAATGCTGAAGATAAAACATTAAACTTATTAAGCACAGGCTTGTGAGCAATCTCTCATATTTATTCGTATTTATTTCTTGGCACATATAGTGTGGGGAACGTCTGATACTTGGTAAGACCAGAGGCCTTCTTTTAGGATAACATTTCTAAGGAATGGATATTGAATGTTGAAGAAAGCAGGGCTCCCCAAGAACCCTGCAAAAACCACACTAAAATCTGCCCCAGACCCGGCACTATACTCCATTGTGTGTGGATAGAGCTCTGGTCAAGCAAACTTCTCACCTCATGGCCTAGCTTGCCCCTTGCTGAACACTTCTGAGTAGCTCTGATTCCCATGAAAGTACCTGTCCTGTCTCCAGTCTTTGTGACACCCGTAAGACTCCAAGAGTGGTGGTGAGATGTGAACTGGTATGTGTAATTAAGTGGCAAGGAGATCCATTTCCTTTATCAGAATTTCAAGAAATGTCTCTACAAGGTTAGGTTTCTCAACCCACATCCTGAACTGCCATCATAGTTTAGAGCACACGAAATGATCATTTCTTCCACATGTCAGAACAACAGGGCAGACCAGACGCCAGAATCTGTGCAGTTTAGTGCATCCCTCGTGGTATCACTAAAGATCCAAGCACGGTCTAATGCATCTTTCAGCAATGGTGGAAATGTGCTTCATCTGTAATGTCTAATACATTACAAGTAGCCATATGTGGCCATTAAGCACTTGAAATGTCCCCAGTGAGCCTGAGGAACTAAATTTTAGATTTTAATTAATTTTAATTTAAAGAGCCACATGGTTACCATATTAGACAGTGCTATTCTAGATTAAGATAAGATAATTCAGTCAAAAATAAATGCTTGAACCTGCTAGCCAGATAGGAGACTGTAACAATCTGAGAATCATTATTAAAATGAAAAAATAAGACTAGTATATGCATCTTTGAGATGGCTATGCTTATCATACATTCCTTGGTAAATATGAAAAACCTTTTGCAAGATATTTGTAGCAAAATTTTCTGTATACTTATCAGGGGCAAGTTAATGATCTATGAACGATCAATCAGTTCAGTTCAGTTCAGTCGCTCAGTCATGTCCAACTCTTTGGAACCCATGAACTGTGGCACACCAGGCTTCCCTGTCCATCACCAACTCCCAGAGCTTGCTCAAACTCATGTCCATTGAGTCGGTGTTGCCATCCAACCATCTCATCCTCTTTCATCCCCTTCTCCTTCTGCCCTCAATCTTTCCTAGCATCAGGGTCTTTTCCAATGAGTCAGTTCTTCGTATCAGGTGGCCAAAATATTGGAGTTTCAGCTTCAGCATCAGTCCTTCCAATGAATATTCATGACTGATTTCCTTTAGGATTGACTGGTTTGATCTCCTTTCTTTTCAAGGGACTCTCAAGAGTCTTCTCTAACACCACAGTTCAAAAGCATCAGTGCTTCTTCAGCACTCAGCTTTCTTTATGGTCCAGCTCACACATCCATGCATGACTACGGGAAAAACCATAGCTTTGGCTAGATGGACCTTTGTTGGGAAAGTAATATCTCTGATTTTTTTAAATTTATTTTAATTGGAGGCTAATTACTTTACATTATTGTATTGGTTTTGCCATACATTGACATGAATCCACCCCTGGTGTACACGTGTTCCCCATCATGAACCCCCCTCCCACCTCCCTCCCCATCCCATCCCTCTGGTTCATCCCAGTGCACCAGCCCCGAGCATCCTGTATCATGCATCGAACCTGGACTGGCGTTTCGTTTCCCATATGATAATATACATGTTTCAATGCAATTCTCCCAAATCATCCCACCCTCACCCTCTCCCACAGAGTCCAAAAGACTGTTCTATACATCTGTGTCTCTTTTGCTGTCTCGTATACAGGGTTATCATTTGCATCTTTCTAAATTCCATATATATGTGTTAGTATACTGTATTGGTATTTTTCTTTCTGGCTTACTTCACTCTGTATAATAGGCTCCAGTTTCATCCACCTCATTAGAACTGATTCAAATGTATTCTTTTTAATGGCTGAGTAATACTCCATTGTGTATATGTACCACAGCTTTCTTATCCATTAATCTGCAGATGGACATCTAGGTTGCTTCCATGTCCTGGCTACTATAAACAGTGTTGCGATGAACATTGGAGTACATGTGTCTCTTTCAATTCTGGTTTCCTCGGTGTGTATGCCCAGCAGTGGGATTGCTGGGTCGTATGGCAGTTCTATTTCCAGTTTTTTGAGGAATCTCCACACTGTTCTCCATAGTGGCTGTACTAGTTTGCATTCCCACCAACAGTGTAAGAGGGTTCCCTTTTCTCCACACCCTCTCCAGCATTTATTGCTTGTAGACTTTTGGATAGCACCCATTCTGACTGGTGTGAGATGGGACCTCATTGTGGTTTTGACTTGCATTTCTCTGATTATGAGTGATGTTGAGCATCTTTTCATGTGTTTGTTAGCCATCTGTATGTCTTCTTTGGAGAAATGTCTGTTTAGTTCTTTGGTGCACTTTTTTATTGGGTCATTTATTTTTCTGGAATTGAGCTGGAAAACTGGTCAAACACTTGTAAAAGAATGAAACTAGAACACTCCCTAACACCATACACAAAAATAAACTCAAAATGGATTAAAGATCTAAATGTAAGACCAGAAACTATAAAACTCCTAGAGGAGAACGGAGGCAAAACACTCTCCTACATAAATCACAGCAGAATCCTCCATGACCCACCTCCCAGAATATTGGAAATAAAAGCAAAAATAAACAAATGGGACCTAATTAAAATTAAAATCTTCTGCACAGCAAAGGAAACTATAAGCAAGGTGAAAAGACAGCCTTCAGAATGGGAGAAAATAATAGCAAATGAAGCAACTGACAAAGAAATAATCTCAAAAATGTCTCTGATTTTTAATATGCTGTCTAGGTTGGTCATAGATTTCTTCCGAGGAGCAAGCATCTTTTAATCATGGCTACAGTCATCATCTGCAGAGATTTTGGAGCCCCCCAAAATAAAATATGTCACTGTTTCCATTGTTTCCCCATCTATTTGCCATGAAGTGATTGGACTGTATGCCATGATCTTTTTAGACTGTTGAATTTTAAGCCAACTTTTTCACTCTCCTCTTTCACTTTCATCAAGAGGCTCTTTAGTTCCTCTTTGCTTTCTTCCACAAAGGGTTGCCATCTGCATATCTGAGGTTATTGATATTTTGTCCTGGCAATCTTGATTCCAGCTTGTGCTTCATCCAGCCCCGCATTCTGGGTATAAGTTAAATAATCAGGGTGACAATATACAGCCTTGACATATACCTTTTCCAATTTGGAACCAGTCCATTGTTCAATGCCCGGTTCTAACTGTTGCTTCTTGACCTGCATTTGACCTCCTGAGGTTTCTTAGGAGACAGGTAAGGTGGTCTGGTATTCTCATCTCGAAGAATTTTCCAAAGTTTGTTGTAATCCACACAAAGGCTTTTGCATAGTCAGTGAAACAGAAGTAGATGTTTTTCTGGAATTCTCTTGCTTCTTCTGTGATCCAATGCTGCTGCTAAGTCACTTCAGTCGTGTCCGACTCTGTGTGACCCCATAGACGGAAGCCCACCAGGCTCCCCCATCCCTGGGATTCTCCAGGCAAGAACACTGGAGTGGGTTGCCATTTCCTTCTCCAATGTGTGAAAGTGAAAAGTGAAAGTGAAGTCGCTCAGTCGTGTCCGACCCTTAGCAATCCCACGGACTGCAGCCTACCAAGCTCCTCCATCCATGGGATTTTCCAGGCAAGAGTACTGGAATGGCTTGCCATTGCCTTCTCCGTGTGATCCAATAGATGTTGGCAATTTGATCACTGGTTCCTCTGTCTTTTCTAAATCCAGTTTGAACATGTGTAAGTTCTCAGTTCATGTACTGTTGAAGCCTAGCTTGAAGGATTTTGAGCATTACTTTGCTAGCAGGTGAAATGAGTACAATTGTACAGTAGTTTGAACATTCTTTGGCACTGCCCTTCTTTGAAACTGGAATGAAAACTGACCTTTTCCAGTCCTCTGGCCACTGCTGAGTTTTCCAAATTCCCTGGCATATTGAGTACAGCAATTTAACAGCATCATCTTTTAGGATTTGACCTCTACTAGCTTTGTTTGTTGGAGAAGGAAATGGCAACCCACTCCAGTATTCTTGCCTGGAGAATCCCAGGGACAGAGGAGTCTGGTGGGTAGCTGTCTATGGGGTCATACAGGGTTGGACATGACTGAAGCGATGCAGCAGCAGCAGCTTTGTTTGTAGTGATGCTCCCTAAGGCCCACTTGACTTCGCATTCCAGGATGTCTGACTCTAGGTGAGCAATCACACCATCGTGGTTATCCAGATCATTAAGATCTTTGTGTACAGTTCTGTTCTTCTGTGTATTCTTGCCACCTCTTCTTAATATCTTCTGCTTCTGTTAGGTCCCTACGGTTTCTGTCCTTTATTGTGCCCATCTTTGCACAAAATCTTCCCTTGGTATCTTTAATTTTGGTTTCCTCTTTTTCTTTTCATTGTTCACTTGGGAAGGCTTTCTTGTCTCTCCTTGCTATGCTTTGGAGCTCTGTATTCAGATGGGTATATCTTTCCTTTTCTCCTTTGCCTTTCACATCTCTTTCTTCTCGGCTATTTGTAAGGCCTCCTCACACAACCATTTTGCCTTTTTGCATTTCCTTTTCTTGGGGATGGTTTTGATCACTGCCTCCTGTACAATGTCATGAACCTCCATCCATAGTTCTTCAGGCACTCTGTCTATCAAATTTAATTCCTTGAATCTATTTGTCACTTCTACTGTATATCACAAGGGATTTGATTTAGGCCATAATTGAATGCCTTAGTGGTTTTCCTTGCTTTCTTCAATTTAAAGTCATACTTCATCAACTACTTCCCAACTGTTAGACATTATAGGATTATTCCAATTTTAGAGGGGGATGTAGTTTCTAAATAATATTAAATGAAACACCCAGATACATAAACCTTTGTTTCCACCTCTGATTGCATCCTTAGGTTAAATTCCCTGAAGAGGAATTAGTAGGTCAAAAGTAATATTTTAAAAACAGTCATTCCACAGAACCATCCTCATCACTGGATCCTCTTTTAAAATAAAAGTCTGCTAAGGTGATGGGTAAAGCATCTCATTTTGTTTATTGATTATTAGGATCATTAAACATTTTTATATGCTTAACTAATTTGCTTGCCTTTTGAGTCCTTTTCTTAAATTGTCCGGTTTTCTAGTGAAGAGTTAGTCTATTTCTTATTGATTTGTTAAAAATGTATGTGTAAATTTTATCTGTCAAAAGTATTTTATTATCCTTTTGACATAGATAATATAAACAGATTCTTAAAGTTTTAATTTTTGTTTGTAAGGTTTGATGACCACAGTCATTTTAAATCTGCCTAACCAAGTCTCACCTTTCTAATCAAACGTTTCTTCCCGAGACTGTACGTCATGTGTTTCTCGTTGCTGTCTCTGAATACTGCGCATCATCCGTCTCAAGCAATACTCCTACTCTCACACTTACTCTTAACACAAATGAAATTAAGTCTGGTTTTGGTCCCTAAGAGCTCTGCACTCTTCTACTCTCAGAAGTCTTTCAAATAGGAAAAGAAGAGATGCAACAGGAAAACTACGTGCCTAACTGTAGAAGTTTTTGAGGTCTTCCTCAAAATGGAAAGTTGTAAAAAAATAAACTGCATACAACAGACAGGTATAAACCTTGTCTGAAACTGTACACCATTTCATTTCTCAGCACCTTATATAATCTGTCCCGAACCACACATACTTTTTAGTCTTTTTAAAAGGAATCTTACTCAGTTTTTTCCTCTTAATTTTTTTTCAAACTTGCCTTCTTAAGTCATAGAAACTGCATAGTGGCATTGTCCAAATTAGCATAGCAACCTGGGGCATTTCTGTATTCTTGTTTTCTTAGTCTTTGATATGGAAATAACCTCTGGTTGGCAACCCACTCCAGTGTTCTTGCCTGGAGAATCCCAGGGACGGTGGAGCCTGGCCGGCTGCCGTCTATGGGGTCACACAGAGTCGGACATGACAGAGCGACTTAGCAGCAGCAGCAGCAGCCAGTCATGTTGAAGTTAAATGAATAAAGCCAGAACTGTGTGCCTGTGATGCACTCAGGTAGGTCCAAGTGACAACGGGCTTTCGGTGGCCCCTCCTCTTTGCCAAAAATGCATCTCCCTCCCTGGCCTATTGGAGGTGCATAGAACTTCACCATTGAAGCATAATTCCCTGAGGTTAATGTTACAAATTATACATTACTTGTTGGTTAAAACTTGGATCACGCAACTTTGTTTTTTGATTAAAAATTAATTCATAAAGCAACATTAATTATGTAATTAAAACACACATCTTTCTGTATTTTAATCAATGAGTTATATGTATATTCATTTATAAATTTTAATCCACTTTAACATTTTACTAAAAGATTTTAAGCTGTTTTACAGAGAACTGTAAAATACAGAAATTTAGCATACAACAGGGAAGATGAGAGAAAATGAAAACCAGCTAGGGACCTGCAATGGAGCTGGTAACAAGGCTAATAAAATAAGCCAGGGATTTTGTCTGTATTTCTAGCTTGTTCCCTGCCTTATGCCAGTGTAGTGCCTGGAGGAGTGTCTGGCACAGAGCTGACGCCCAGAGATGTGTGTTGAATGAATATAAAACATCCCACAACTGGTTACCGCTAAGTTCCACTTCCAGGACACTGTTTCCTGAGCACGCGTCTCACCCTCTAGGCCTTACTCTCTTTTGTGACAACCTGTACTGAATGACTGGCGTGGCCCTTTGTAATTGGGGGCTAATAAAGTTTGTTTCACAGTTACTAAAATAGCCTTATTTTAAGATATTCATGAAATAGCTTAAAGAACAAACATTAATTAGAAATTAGCCGTAGAGACCAAGTCTTCTGGTGGCAAATTAAGATAAGGGCCAGAAAGTTAATTTGAACGCACAGTCCAGAGCTGTATGCAACAGTTTCTGTAGGTTGAATTTTACCTTGAAAATGCTTAAATTATATGTAATGCTTTCCCGATGATTATCGATTTCTTAAATTCTAATGTAAGTTTATTTTTCTTTACAAATGACTGAAAATGTATGTTCAGTCTGAATATTCAAGTAAAGAAAATGCTGTGCTTAAGATAATTGGATGCCTAAAGTTTTAAAAGAGCATCTACTGATGGTGTCTGGACAGTGCCTTCAATTCCATGTCAGCCCCCTAGTTTTTAATACTCATATATGACTCTGCCAAGAATTTCTTCTCCAGCACGTTCTCTTCCTTTTTTTCAGTTCTTGGAGGCATTGGTATTCATGAAACATACACAGCTCTGTCAATGTGACTGTTTTCCTCGACATGACTGATAATTTCTACCAGGACAAACATTTATTGAATATAATTATTATTAAAATGTATGCTAATTTTCTTATGATTAAAATTGGTCTAAACCATGATAGCTCGTTGTCTGTAAACACAACCACATTTTAAAGTAAACCCCGCCATGATACGATGAGGAAACCCCACCGTGATATGATGTCTGGTCCACTAACCCTCTGTATGCGGCTCTCAAAGCTCTGTCATTTTGATTAATAATTAAGTCCTTCAGTTTCTCAATGTTTCAGTTTTTTAGGATTCAAAAAATTAACGCTGTATCTATTTCCCCAGGCAAAATTGATATTGATCTTTAAAAATCTTATAAGCAAATTTATTTGAATTGAATAATTTGTTTTACATGAAGAAAGAATGAATATATTCTTTGACTTGTCCTGGGCTTCTGTATTTTTTGATAACTGCCAAAGCTTGAGTTTGGAGAACAGGCCTAAGTAGAACTTGTAAGGCAAATTTTACAAGAAAAATGACAATTTACCTAATTTTTGTACAAGAAAGGCTGCCGCATTCCCGCTATTAATTCCTCTGTGATTAATTAATAGATAGAGCTTTTTCTCAAAGTCTTGAAAAAAATATAATAATCCTCCAGCAATTAAAGTACTTTTTGGTGTTTTTTGAAGGAAGGGACTGCATACACAATTAATGCCATCCTTTTATTTGATGTGAATTGCTCTGTCTTAAAAGTATTTGGCATGAAAATACAGCCATGTATCAGAAATAACTTTAATTTAAATTGGTTAGATGACCTCCAAAAGCTCGATGAAAGATTTTCTGCTGAATGGGCTGGTGCTCCCTGCTGCCTGTATAATTTATGTGAGAAATTAGTGCGAATGGTTCACTTTTATGGAGCAGTGCTGCTTGTAGCAAGCCTGCAGAAACAATTTTCCCCCAAGCCTCCATCTGTTCTTCAAACTAGGGCATATGCCATCTCATCGAGCTTGAAAGTCAACTGATTTATAACTCCTGGAAAGTGCATAGATTGAAAAGAAAGGTCGGCCGCTGTTATGTGACAGTGATTTGGTAAGCATCGGCTAAAGACAATTCACATTACAAGGGGCCCAAGGGGAACAAGCGATGCTGTAAGTTTCATCTCAGTGGGCTGACAGCTAAAGGAAAAACAAATGACTCCCGTTTCTCAAGTTACACAACCCCAGCTCTTCAGAAGTAGGAGTGGTCTTGGTGGAGCCAGGGTACCACAGCTAAGATGCTCTGTCACTATCCCTCGAAGAAATGGGGCTGCTGCCACCCTCCGCAAGATAAATGTTGCCATCTCAGAAACATCCAATCTTTAAACAGAGGATGAGATGGCTGGATGGCATCACCGACTCAATGGAGTTGAAGCAAACTCTGGGAGATGGCGAAGGACAGGGAAGCCTGGCATGCAGCAGTCATGGGGTCGCAGCGAGTCAGACACAACCAAGTGACTGAACAACAGCAATCTTTAAACAAAAAATGAGTGTTGCTGTTTTTCGCAAAGTTTTGTTTGGGGACACATGTCAGACTTTTGATGATTTTTATATGCCTCCTGGAGAGTGAATTTTCAGTTCTATTCCAGTTAGTGATTTAATTAATGTTTCCCTCTTATCACTTGTCAGATATTCCTTCTCTTTACTGAAGTATTTTTGAGATCAAAAGTTCTTTGACAGATGACACAGGAATCAGATTGAGGGTATGATAGGTTAAAAGTAATCATTTGGTTGATGTTTTTATTTAGAGTGATCAGTGTCTTTATATTTGAGGCTTCTGGATACTAAGTAAATTTTCAACTGCTCTAAGTTATATTACAGTTTCTCTGTTACTTTCAGGTAAATAAAGTATTAATGAATAATCATATCAATTTTTATAAATATTTGAGGCAACAACTTCAGGAAATGTTTTACCTTTATAAAAAGAAGGTTATGCTGACTGAAAATTCTCTGAAGAAATTAATTCTGGTAGATTAATTAGTTAAACTCATGTGAAAATTTAGATTTTTCCAGTAGTAATGTATGGATGTGAGAGTTAGACCATAAAGAAAGCTTAGCACCGAAGAACTATGCTTTTGAACTATGGTATTGGAGAAGACTCTTGAGAGTCCCTTGGATTGCAAGGAGATCCAACCAGTCCATCCTAAAAGAGATCAGTCCTGAATATTCATTGGAAGGACTGATGCTGAAGCTGAAACTCCAATACTTTGGCTACCTGATGCGAAGAACTGACTCATTTGAAAAGACCCTGATGCTGGGAAAGATTGAAGGCAGGAGGATAAGGGGACAACAGAGGATGAGATGGTTGGATGGGATCACCGACTCAATGGACATGAGTCTGAGTAAGCTCTGGGAATTGGTGATGGACAGGGAGGCCTGGCGTGCTGCAGTCCATGGGGTCGCAAAGAGTCAGACATGACTGAGGGACTGAACTGAACTGAAAAGTGTAAATTTTTATCTTTATTATTACCTATAAAGTTTTATTCTCAATATGAAATATATACATTTTATCTTATAAAATAAAAAATACTGAAAAGTAGAAGGAATAAATAAATCAGTCATCTTTCTACCACTCACTGAAGGCAGTTGTTAACATTTTTCAAAGTATTTCTGTCTTATCTTTCTTCTCTTCAGTTGAGATCGTAGTATACATAATAGTTTGTAAAGAAATATTTGTCATTATATGGTATGTAAAATCTGTATGCCCTTATTCTTAGATTTTCTAACTTTTTTTCTAACTTAAAAGTATTACTGTTTTTGAAAATTTGAAAATGAATAAAGTATATACATAGGGTAACATTTATCCAATAGTGTATTGTTTGAGTTCGGCTATCTTCTACATGTGTGCTTTTATTTTATTTTAGTTTAGTTTTGGCTGTGCTGGGTCTGCACTGCTACCCGGGTTTCTCTCTCATTGGGGCAAGCAGGGGCTACGTCTCGCTGTGGCGTGTGGGCTTCTCATAGCGGGGGCTTCTCCTTTTGTGGTGCACAGGCTCCAGCGCAAGCAGTACGCAGTAGTTTCAGCACATGGGCTCAGTGGTTGCAGCTCTCTGGCTCTGGAGCGCAGGCTCAATTGTGGCAAATGGGTTTTGTCGCTCCTTGTCATGTGGGATCTTTGCAGACCATGGATTGAACCCGTGTCTCCTGCATTGGCAAGCATGCGGCATCTCCTTAAGCAAATCTTAAGCTGCCATGACAACCACATAAGTGGATTCGTCATTATGAACATGCTGGTAATATAGTTTTGGAGAATAGCAAGAGATATTAAGAAAACAGTTTATTAAATATGAAACACATTTCTTGCTATTGGGTAAATTATAAAAAGTGAACAAAGATAGTTGATAGAATTATTATAAGCCAGTCTCCCCCTTCAACCTAAGACATATCCCTTATAGGAAAAAAGTCCTGAAGAATTTCCAAGATTGCATTCCAGCCTGAATTAGGGAAATCTCATGAAACCTTCACGGAGAAGGCAATGGCACCCCACTCCAGTACTTTTGCCTGGAAAATCGAATGGACAGAGGAGCCTGGTGGGCTGCAGTCCATGGGCTTGCTAAGACTTGGACACGACTGAACGACTTCACTTTCACTTTTCACTTTCATGCATTGGAGAAGGAAATGGCAACCCACTCTAGTGTTCTTGCCTGGAGAATCCCAGGGACAGGGGAGCCTGGTGGGCTTCCATCTATGGGGTCGCACAGAGTCGGACACGACTGAAGCGACTTAGCAGCAGCAGCAGCATGAAACCTTCAAGCTATAAAACCTTTAAGCCTCCCTTTTCTTGAGTTGCTATTTAGTTTCATCCTTGTATTTCATCCTGTCATTTCTATCATTGTCTCCCATAATTAATTTTTATCTCTTTATTCATTTTTTAATAACTTCTGATTTTCTTTAGTATCAACTTGTCTACGAATGCCTCAAATTCAACTTACACTGCTATAGTTAATCTTGCAAATCTTTATATTGTTGACTGATATTGTTGTACATACTGGCTTAAAAATTATTGTACAAATAGGTTCATCATAGGAAATTTTCTGATATTTTTATCTGCATTTTTTAATATAGATAAGCAAAAATAAAAACATGAATCAACTATAATCCACCCCACCTTCAGGTAGCCTCTTTTAGTATTAACTTTTCAGAACTTTTCTCACCATATGAAAATATATGTATGTATACAAATTTTAAAAATTGTTTTGTTCATACTTCATAACTTTTTAAAAGTAATTTCAAGTCATAACTTGCATATGCACTTTAAAATTATTTGGGGAAGTTCTAGACAGTTCCATTGGAGAAGGCAATGGCACCCCACTCCAGTACTCTTGCCTGGAAAATCTCATGGATGGAGGAGCCTGGAAGGCTGCAGTCCATGGAGTCGCTGTGGGTCGGACACGACTGAGCGACTTCACTTTCACTTTTCACTTTCATGCATTGGAGAAGGAAATGGCAACCCACTCCAGTGTTCTTGCCTGGAGAATCCCAGGGACGGGGGAGCCTGGTGGGCTGCCGTCTATGGGGTTGTGCAGAGTCGGACACGATTGAAGTGACTTGGCAGCAGCAGACAGTTCCATAATTTAACCAATTCCATGTTGTTCGATAGTAATGTTTTCCTTAGGTATTAATGCTTTTCTTCAGTGTTTTGCTATTACAAGCAATACTATTATCACCATTATTGTATATTTCACATATATTATATCTTGCGAATATATGATTGTTCCCTAATGGTAAAAATCTCATTTCCTTAGCCTTTGCCTATTTTCACCGTATAGATTTCTGGCTTCTTGGACCTTTGAACATGTGGTTTAGATGCTAAGTTGTGTCCAGCTCTTGCGACCCCACAGACTGTAGCCTGCCAGGCTCCTCTGTCCATGGGATTCCCCAGGCAAGAATACTGGAGTGGGTTGCTACTTCCTTCTCCAGAGGATCTTCCTGACCCAGGGATTTGAACCCAGGTCTCCTGCATTGCAGGCAGATTCTTTACCAACTTAGCTACATTTTCACCGTATAGATTTCTGGCTTCTTGGATCCTTGAACATGCTCATTTCTAAACATCACTGATTACGAACGTGGTAAATTTAAAGTGGCTTCCTCAATATCTAAGTCTATAAGATGATATTCTGTTTTCTTTTGGGGCAGGATATTGGGCTTCCCTGGTGGCACCAGTGGTAAAGAACCTGCCTGCTGGTGCAGGAGACGTAAGAGACACGGGTTCAGTCCCTGGGTCAGGAAGATCCCCTGGAGAAGGAAATGGCAACGCACCCCAGCATTCTTGGATAATCCCATGAACAGAGGAGGCTGGCGGCCACAGTCTGTGAGGTTTCACAGTCGGACACGACTGAGCACGCACACACAGACACGCACCGTGTATTTATAACGCCCGCTATTTTCAGGTCTTCCTCAGTCAGGAACCGGTGTTTGCAGAGGCTCGGAACATGTCACTGCGCTTGACCTCATTCATTCTCTCCTGGGGACAGGTGAACTCTCCTTATCAGTCATACCTAGGTGGACTGCCAAGCTACCCCCAGTCCCTAAAGATCGGTATGAACGTGCTTCAGCTAGTCCAATTCTGGTGATAGAAAAAGGAATTTTCTGTGACTTCTGACACTGAGATAGATGGAGTAGGCGAATTCCAGAAATGCACAATATCAGCTGTGTTTTTCTCTGCCCTTACCTGTAGCATTTTGCTCGTGGGGCGCACCACTTTCCAGAATGCAGTGCAGTGTGCTGCCAGGGGTCTGCGTCCCTGCTCCAGTTGTGTTCTGAGAGTTGTCCGTGAATGGATGTGGGGGTGATGGTTATGGGCTGAGAATGGGAAGGAGCACACTTTGACTTAAAAAGCACCTGCTTCACAGCTGCAGGATACTGGCCTACTCCACGCCCGCCCCTCAGTGGAGTTTGTTCCAGATCTTGTTTCAGAGGAAGCAGAAAGTGTAGGAGGGATTAAAAAAAACAAAACCCACAACCTACCACCTTTAGAATGGGTGCCCCTGGTTGCAGCATATGAGTTGATCCTGAAGTGTGGTTTTGCCTGCCTCTACGAGTTCTACGAGCCTCTTCATCTGTAGAAATTCCTTTTCTTCCTGCAAGTGCATTCATTATTATACCTGGTTTCTCTTGCGTGTTATGTTCTCATCTTTTTCTGCATCTTCATAGGTAATTCGGTAGCATGTTGGGAGACCCTGTGTCAGAGACTCTTTTCCAGAAGCTGTTTAAGATAGCCGAGTCCAATTTAGTTGTGTCCATTATTGGACTGTGTTCTATTACAGAGAAGTTACATGATCCCATCAATACCCAAGAAACAGTGACTCATTGACTCTTAAAGAAGCGAACACTTAACAACTGGTGAGACAGAGCGGCAGCTTCTGTAGCCGGGTTGATGTCTTCCTCTGGTCTTAAGAAGTTTAGTGTCACTGTCCGGCAGAGAAACAGTACAGAGCAAGTGCTTCCTTCCGGGTAGCTCGCATGTTCTTAATCCTTTTTTCAGTGTGTGTTTAACATTTGCTACTTTAATTATCTGGTTCCAATAATTTTTGTAGACAAATTTAAAATGAGAGGGTCTTATGGTAGTTTTATCCCTAGTTTTTTGAGGAACCTCCATACTCTTCCCCATAGTGGCTGGATCAATTCACACCTCTACACCCTCTCCAGCATTTATTGTTTGTAGACGTTTTGATGATGGCCATTCTGACTGGTGTGAGGTAATACCTCATGGTAGTTTTGATTTGCATTTCTCTAATAGTGAGCAATGCTGAGCATCTTTTCATGTGTTTATTGGCCATCTGTACTTTTTCTTTGGAGAAATGTTTGTTTAGGGCTTCTACCCATTTTGACTGGGGTGCTTGTTTCTCTGATATTGAGTTGTATGAGCTGCTTATATGTTCTGGAGATTAATTCTTTGTCAGTTGTTTCATTTGCAATTATTTTCTCCCATTCTGAGGGTTGTCCTTTAATTTTGTTTATCGTTTGCTGTGCGAAAGCTTTTAAGTTAAAGAGAAAAACAAATGTCATTTATTAACACACACACACATACATGGGATCTAGAAAGATGGTGCGGATGGACCTATTTGCAGTGGAGATGCAGATAGAGAGGACAGACTTATGGACACAATAGGGGAAAGAGAGGGTGGGATGAGTTGAGAGAGTATCATTGAAACATATACATTATTGTACGTCAAAATAGACAGACAATGGGAATTTGCTGTATGACACAGGGCGCTCCAACCCGGTGTTTTGTGACAGCCTCAAGGGGTGGGATGGGGTGGGAGGTGGAAGGGGGAGGTTCAATGGAAGAGGCATGTGTATCCCTATGTCTGGTTCATGTTGTTGTGTGGCAGAAACCAACACAGCATTGTGAAGCAATTATCCTCCTATTAAAAATAAATTAAAAAAAAAAAGAGAGGCTCCACAACATGTTTAGCAGATCATAAATGTATATATTTCCCATGAATACAGTTGGCCGACCCTTTTGGATTTTCCTCATAGTTGTCTATTTATTATTATTTGTTGCTGTTCAGTTGCTCAGTCGTGTCTGACTCTTTGTGACCCCCATGGACTGCAGCACGCCAGGCTGCCCTGTCTTTCACCATCTGCCAGAGTTTTCTCAAACCCATGTCCACTGAGTCGACGATGCCATCCACCCATCTCATCTTCTGTCACCCCCTTCTCCCACCTTCAGTCTTTCCCAACATGTATGTTATTATGTAGACAAATAATAAATTTTACCTTTAAAATGACCCTGAGGTGCTCAATCCACGTACCTATATATCTAGATATTGTATCATTCCCAAGCATCAGTGAGACATCCCTGACTCCAAAATTCTACACTATATTTTGAAACATATACTGTTATTCATATTTTTATCTAGATACGAATTTTCAAGATGTATCCTGTTTGGTGTTCAATCTGATTTAAATTAGAAAACTGGGAAGTTCATGTCAAATATAGATCGGACTTGCTCACTGTAGCCTTCACATCTCTTACTCTCTTTTCCCTTCTTCCCTGTCTCTTTAACCCACTGTGTTTCCTTCTACGTGATTGCCTGAAACCTGTCTTTCAGACTAATAACTTCACTTTCTTCAGTTAGATTTAACCTACTGCTTAACTTGTGTGTTAAATTTTTAAAATTCAGTTTCTGTGAACATCAATTCTAAAGTTAATTTTGGTCTTTAAAAAGATCTGCCTGTTTCTTCCATTATGTCTTCTTGCTTTTTGGGTTTTCTTACAGTCTTTGTCAAGTTATGTATTTTACGTATGTTTATTTAAAGTTTCTTTCACGTCCATCTATTATATCCAGTTCCAGGGGTGTGAGTTTGAATGTGTCACTTTCTCCTATTCTCAGCTGTTTTGTTTCCTCACTTGTTTTATGGATATTTCAGTTCAACTCAGAGTTCCCCTTTTGTGGAGTGTATTTTCCTTGGGAGTCGTGCTTGCGATGGGGTATGGGGGCATCCCTGTGGATGTGATTTAAAATGTGTCTCTCCATGGGCATGGCTTCTAAAGTAATTTTTATATTATTTAGACTCCACATTTCTGCACCAATCTGTTGCTCACCACTCAAGATTTGAGTTTCCTCTTCATTTCTGAGATCTATATTTGCCTTTCTTACTTTTGAGGCTGGCTATGGATTTTCATAATCTTTCATCCAGATTTTATAGCTTGGTTTGGTCATATTGATCACAGGCCTTTCTATATGATTGTTTTCTCAGTTAGCCTAATATCTTAGAGAAAGAACTATTTTAAGATACAACTTTTTCCATTGTAAGATCAAATCTAAAATGTTCCCACTTAAAAAAAAAAATCGAGGCAAAAAATGCTCTTTATATTTCTCATGGAAGTCTTTCGTTTAAACAACTGCAATGAACTAATTTATACTGCATGACTTTGTGTGTGTGTGGTTGTTGTGTTGGCATATAACCACACATAGACAAATATTACATCTATTTTAAAATATTTTTGGACTTGGTATAATTTGGACTTGGAAAAATCACAAGGGAAAACGTTATAAAGATTTTATACCAACCCAAATTCTCATATTTGTATATAATATATGTATATATGTTTATATAGATATCTTGCTTCTATTTAAGTGTTAGAATTAGTATTTCATCTTCATTCAGTAAAATATAACCAGAAAATTAAGGTGGTTGCGGTGAGTCTAAGAAGACTTATATCTTCTCATTGTTTATACCTGGTAATACTAAGTCTCTTGAGAAACATTAGCCCATGAAACATCTTTTAAATGCTTTCCATGTGCAGTAAGTCATATAAAATTTTACTAAGCATAATTATGTTTTAAAAATCGATGTAGTATAACATTGTATTAAAGAGATTTAGTTTTTTTTTTTTTAATAAATCTTCCTCCACAGAATGAATCACATTAGAGTTATCGATTTCTATTTTGAAGAATTGCTTCGGTAGTAAAGTATTTGTATATGCACAATGTAGATTGTTCTTTTATGACATTATTCTTTCTGCTTTATATTTTTTAAAATGCGACATAGCAAGTGGTAGTGTACTAGACTGGTAATATTAAAACCACAAGTCAAAAAATGCAAAAGGGAAGATTTTTATAATTCTATTTGGGAATCTAGCTTTTTCTGCCAGTGTTCATTATAATTTTAACACTTCATTATTGTAACTTATTACATTTAATAAACTAACAATTGGGACTAGCTTCAAATCTTAAATAGCAATTTAGCAGATGGTCCATTTCATGGAAAAGAAATGTAAACTCTCACGATTGTTTGCGTATCATTGGGGAAATGCATTGGTTAGTTGCAGTATTACTAGTAATGTTTTCTCTGGTCAACAATGATAGAATTTTAGGTCAGTTTTCAGAAATAATGATGTCTATTCCCAATGAATACATCCTCTACAGAATGTGCTAGTATTGTACAAAACTTTTTGGTAAGAAATGATGCATGTTATTAAGGTAAAGCGTTACTGTTTGGCTTCTTAAATAATTAACTTGGGTTTTTCTCAACATTTTCTGTCTTACACTTTATACATCAGAAACCTTTCCTCTTGTGGATTCCCAGACATGTCATCTTGTTTCTTGCCTCTTAACCTTTCCTTGTGGTTTAGAACCCAGTTCTGAGAAACCAGTTTCCAGTTCTGGGAAACCAGCATGTCCTATTACTAGCTCTCAAAGCTGAGTAAGATAGAAATCTGTTTCCGTGTCTCACTTTGCGATGATGGATTTCAAAAGGACAGAGGCGGAGTGTTATTTAACTTTCACCTACCATAGTCCCTGATATATCATGAATAAATATTTTAAAGCTGGTGTTTCAAATATTTCACTAAAAATTATATTTTTACATTTCACATCTTTTTATTTAATACACTTGCAATTAAAATTTTCATCTACTTGTCTCAAGAACCAAGAGTTAAGATGGATATCTTAGACATATTTTTAATTTTGTTTACAAGCCACAAAGATCTTTTCATAGTTTTTATTTTTGTATTTCCTTGTAGAATGTGATTTGCAGTTCTTTTGGGACCTGTTTTGGATCAGCACAGTGAACATTGCTTATTTCTGAAAATAGAATTAGCTTATTTAAACTCCAATGGTCTGTATTCTTATGTATCCATTGTTTTTAACTGTGTATCATCCAGTTCATGTCCATGCAACTTAGTAAGAAGTATCCATTTATTCAATAGACATTACATGAATGCCTACTAGGTGTCAGGCACTGTTCTAGACTCTGGAAATTTAGCAGTGATCACTGCCTCGATGGACATGAGTTTGAGTGAACTCCGGGAGTTGGTGATGGACAGGGAGGCCTGGCGTGCTGTGATTCATGGGGTCGCAAAGAGTCGGACACGACTGAGCTACTGAACTGAACTGAACTGAAAGCAGACTGATTATCTGTCCTCATGGAACTTGTATTATAGTAGTAAGGAAATAAACAATCAAACAAGTAAATACAGAAACTGTTAAATGGTAATATTATGAAGAAAAATAAAGCCAGGTGATACAGATAATCGTAGGAGGATAAGATACAATTTTATGGGATGGTCAGGGAACACTCCTTTAAAAAGTAACATTTAAGCAGAGGCCATTTGATAATATTGTCTAAATCCTTCTTTAGAATAAGAGTCCTAACTTTATGCTTTCCCCTTTTTAAAATGTAGCAATATCAAAAAAGAAGGAAGTGTTGAAGAAAAAATACAGTAAAAACAACTAAATAAATTTTGTACTTTCAAGACCTATTAATTACTAAAAATCAGTGTCAAAGTTATAATCCAACACTAATGAATTAACAAATTATATTTTAATTAAGTTCTTATTCTACTTTAAGGCTAATTAAGGGATCATAAATGACTGTGTTTTGTATATTTCAGCATAAATATTTTATGAGCATATGCAAATGAGTATTTCCTTTGTGAAAAGTACTTTTCACATTTTAAATAAGAGGAAGTCTAAATAACAGAGCACGCCTGTTTTTTATGTCCCCTTTCACTTTTCTTTTCAAAATAAAATAAATACTAGTCAGCAGATTGAGAAAAACAAACAAGAAATGATGAGATGCACATGAGCAGACACATCTGGGCCCAGAAATGCACTGTCCCTCTTGTCTTTACATCAGTCACACAAAATAGGAGCTTTCAGCGCAGGTGAAGGCTGACCTGGAGGCAAAACTTGCTTAGATGCCTTTGGAGACATAATCTGATGGATTCACCACATAATCTACTTTTTTTTTCATATAAGCGTATCGTGGTATCTGCTCTGAAAGTTACACAATATAATGTTTCTCAGAAATTAATACATTTGAATAAAAGTAGATTAAACTGGGTGTGATACACATGCTCTCTTCATTTGTTTATTCTGAGCATTCTTTCATCCATCACACTTTGGAAGTTTGCAATTTATTAGGCGCAGTGGAAGTCGGTGATAGAGTCCTTTGTGCAGTGGGTACAATTAGTCACGAATGGAATGCAGTAAAATAACTTACAATAGTGCAAAATTACCTGTATTTTTGAAACCATAAATCTAAAGCTTGCCCCACTGTGAGCCATAAAGTTAGTAGAGAAAATGTGCTTGGGAAATTAATTGGGTAACAAACTACTTTATCAGAAGTCTAAATTTTGTGTAATTAATGCACATATTTTGTCATTTATTTTGCTTTATAAGATTATTTTATCAGCACAAAAATGTTCATCCGTCTCAATCAAAATCTGATGAGAGTTTCTAGCAGATGGAGTATAAACATATTAAATCTGTTTTGTATTGAAAGAGTAATGGAATATTTAATAGACATTTACATGTATAACTTCAGCCTACTTTTTAAAGAAAACAGGATGGAGTCCAAATTTTAGCTAATAGAAAGCCACCTTTGTCACTTTGGACCTTAGATTCTCTTATGCTTTGGTTTAATTATTTATTCAGATTGGACTTTAATACAAAATCAGTACAGTGTGGAATGCTAAAAAGCCGGTGCCAGGATGGGGGTGGTGGGTGAGTGTCCTTTCTGTGACAAGAGTAAATGGAAGGAAGGACGTATGTGCTTTCAGAAGCCCCAGTGGTTCACAGCTGGGTGATTAACATTGTGAATCACTTTCTTCCTTTTCTCCCACTTCCTTGCCACCAGTCCACATAGCGACCCTAATGCTTTTTCATTGGAAGGACTGATGCTAAAACTGAAACTCCAGTACTTTGGCCACCTCATGCGAGGAGTTGACTCACTGGAAAAGACTCTGATGCTGGGAAGGATTGGGGGCAGGAGGAGAAGGGGACGACAGAGAATGAGATGGATGGATGGCATCACCGACTCGCTGGACATGAGTTTGGGTGAACTCTGGGAGTTGGTGATGGACAGGGAGGCCTGGCCTGCTGTGATTCATGGGGTCGCAAAGAGTCGGACACAACTGAGCAACTGAACGGAACTGAACTGAATGGAATGCGTTTTCTGGTTTGATTGGATTACTTTTGATGGATTTAAGCTGAAAGCAAAGTTCAAAGAAAGGAGACCAAATTCAAGTGCCTGGATGATCAGAGATTAACATTTCAAACCCCCACAGGTTCATGGGGAGATGCTTGAGCTCAGTCAGGCAGCCAGACTGGAAATCACGTGGAGTCGCTGATGGGTGTAAAGCTTTTTATTTCATCAGGACACTCATTTCCTGTGACCCTGGACTCTGTTCCCATTCACCCACAGGGCTCCACCAGGAATGCGTTTCCCCTAACTCTTGTTCAAGTTCTCACCTTCAGGGGTGTGGTCTGTCTGGCCCATCAGAGCAGCCATCCTTGGTCATTCTCTTAAAAATGGCACCCCTCCCTGTCCCCCAGGCTCCAGGGATGGGGTGTTTCTCCAGAGCTCAGTACCGGGCAGTACTCCTGCCTGTCCCGGGGGAAGCGGGGGACTAACTAGGAGAGGCCATTTGTCTGTGGATGTCTGCTCCATCCCCATTTTTTAGACAGGAAGGATGAAAGTGTGAGAGCAGTTATAGGGGTTAGGGGAAAGTGGAGGTCTTCTATTAAAAGAACTTTCACTTATCAAGCATGTGGTTATTTGGACCGCTTTGCGGGAGGAGGGCCGTGGAGGAGATGCAGTTGGGAAGAGAGGCTGATAACATGGAAGGCCCCTGTCTCGCTGCCACCGACTCCTCTCTGCCGCAACTTCCAACACTTTCCTTCTCCTCTCTCCTGTTATTAGTTAACTGACTCATTTATTCAGGCAACGTTCACTGACTGTCCCAGTGATCTCTCCTGCCTTATTTTTGTACCGCTTTGTTTTGTCTTACTCTGCTGACTGTTAAAACTCGCCTGTTCAGTGTTACTTTCCATTAGAGGACTGCTTCTTGTTCTTCCAAACTGAATGGCATTCATCGCTCAAGCCTAAAAGAGGGTGACTGTAACGCACCACGGAAGACGGGAAGTTTAGAGAATGAGAGAGGCCTAGAGTGACAGGGTCTTTCCGCTGCTGTCTTTAGAGCTGCCCTTACTTACTGCTTCTGCCACCCGAGGGAGGCCTTCATGATTGAAGTTAGTGGAGTTCATTTATGCTTTGCTTTTCACTGTTTTATTATATTTCATCCAATAAGGACTTACTGGGTGTCTACAGTTTGCCTAGCACTGATTAGGTGCTCGGCATGCAGCATTCCTGGAGAAGGGCATGGCTACCCACTCCAGTATTCTTGCTTGGCGAATTCCATGGACAGAGAAGCCTGGCGGGCTGCAGTCCATGGAGTAGCAAAGAATCGGACAGGACTGAACAAATAACACTTTCACTCATGCAGCATCTAAATCATTACTCTCATGGTGGTTGGGTCATTGAATGTGATGCAAGCATGTTGGGTTGGTCAAAAAGTTCGTTTGAGTTTTTTCCATAACATCTTACAGAAAATGTATATTTTTTTAAAACAAGCATTTTGGTTGTCTGAGATTTTAACTCAGAATACCATATGATGATATTCTTGGGCATTAGAAAAACTGAAAATTTTATTTTTTTTTCTTTGACTAAATTTCCTTTCTGCCTTATTAGGAGATGGGTTTTAGAGAAAAGTAAAGCTATTTAAGAAAAGCAATTTTTTTTAGTCAATCATTTTAATAACTAATTGTAAAATCTAAATATGTCATATCAATATTCTGACCTATGTGGGCTGGTTGCTTCTAAATTTCATTATAAATGGTCAAATGAAATTGAACAAAATTTTTGCTGTATTTGGTTTAAAATTATTTTGATGTTCAACATGTGTTACTAGCATTTACAAATTCTTTTCGCCACATCTATTGCATTCTTTAGTTCTTCTGGGACTTGCTGCTTAAAGGAAAATGAGAACAGTGTAGCTCACATTATTCTGATAATTAACATCTGTGAAGGACAAGCTTCTGCATACCTTTTTCTCATAATAGGAGGAAGTGCAGAGAATGAAACATCACGTGCTGTGGTTTTAATATTTAACTGTTTTTCTCTCTTTGGGACTGCACCTCTCTCTTCTGCACATAAACACTATTTCTTAATTTTTAAAAAATCTTTTTGCTCAAATAAATATAGGTGATTCCAAATGAACGATGTGCTTGGCAGTAGTCTTCTCCACATGAAAATCCATGATTTGTAACTCTAATAACTTTTCAAGTAATTTCTTATTTTTTAAAAGACATTTTTGTATGATTTATAAAAGGAAGAGTTAATCAATGCTTGATTTTTATCCAATTCCTCTTGCTAGAGCTTTATTCAGGCTGGGGAGGTCAGGCTTTTAACTGTTTCCAGTATGGCCCGCTGAAAATGTGTTGAGTTTCTCGTGGTTCTCCAGAAGAATGGGTTCTGCAGTCTTCCCCTCACTAGTTTTAATATTAATTAGCTTCCTTTGGTTGCCTAGCCAGAACCAGTTTGCTAGCCCTCTGGGGTCTTGGGAATTGTTCCTACTTCAGTATTTGGATAAGGTGATTGCCAGTTAGCAAAGGATTTCTGGTATGGTTGGTTGATTGGCTTTCTTCTAGTAACCGAACCATTCCTGAGGCGATTACACTGACACTTACTCTCACTTTTGACATCTCGAGCTCTTCTAGTCTCCATGAGGTTTTCAAGCTTGTTTGTGAAGGTTTGTGTGTGTGTGTGTGTGTTTAATGGAGCAATATTCTTTTTTAAAAAATATGCTATTCTTTTTAAAAATATGTTAAAATTATTTTTTTAAATATTAGGAAATAATGAACTTTTTTTCCCTATAACAGTTTTATTTATTCTAATGACTTGTTTATAAGTGTTATTGCTGTATCATTAAAAAATGATAAAATATATGCAACAGACAATTTTCCACCTTAACAATTTTTAAGTGCATAGTTCAGTAATAGGTAGCTGAGGCACATTTTACTTCTACCCTCTTATGGTTTTCTGGTTGGGCTTGAGAATTAAATTGACAGATTAACTAGAGGGAAGCAAAACAAGTTTACGAAAGTTTCAGGCGCTGTGGTGCGCCTCATAAAGAATCAAGACCTAAGGGAAGGGTGGCGCCTACATTCTTTTATAGTAAGTTGAACAAAGAGAGGAAAGTGTGGAAAAGTAATTAAACTCTGTGAGAAGGCTAAAGGGGGATATGAATTATTTTAATAAGGTCTGTTTGATTAGCATTCCCTCATTCTCAACTTCTTGTCCTTGATGATAAGAATCTTCCTTACCTGTTCTAGGAGGACCTCTTTCACATGGGAATTTCATTGCCTGCTTTTAAGTTAAAGAAGGAAATTCAGAGTATTTTTCCTGCATTTGCTATTTTTCAAGTACCTTTAGCCCAAAATAATTCTTTTCCCAAAAGGTGTATTTTGGCATGGCATATTCTGCCACCCTTCAAGTGTTTAAGTACATCCCTTGTTGTACAACCCAATCTCCAGAATCCTTTCATTTTGTAAAACTAAAGCTATGTGCCCATAAGGCAGCTTTCCATTCCTTCAGCTCTTCCAACCACTGGCAACTGTCATTCAAATTTTTGTTTGGATGGGGAAAAAAAAATTGGATTTTTTTAGAATAGAGTTAACAAATATGTTAAGTATATGGTTAGACATACTTTGCTATTTATATAAGTGTGAGGGAGGGAAAATGCCTTCCTTCTACCCTTTTATGTTTAGTGACCAAGGAGTGCAAATTAAAGGACAGATTGAGGACAGATGAACAGAACAAAAGGTTTATTTTATACGCACACAGAAAAACCTCATAGTAAGAAGTGAAAATCTCAGAGAGTCTATTAGATTCTAGGCGGCTGTGTGACATTTTTAGTGGTGTCTTAATGTAAAGGGTGATAAATTGGGGAAAAGAGACTAAATAAAGAAAAAGGGGGGCTGGGCTTCTGAGGTAGAAGGGGACAGGTTGTGGGAAGGGGACTAAAAATATGTTCACCAAATTTGGGCTGTTCACTGAGATCTGTCGTGGAGACTCAAGGTGTCTCAGATGATAGGAGTTGTCTCCAGTCTTCTCCTCTGTTTGGTCTAGAAGAGGAAGACACTTTTGCAAATGGAAGTTTCGTTCACAAAAGAGAAATGTTTGTCCTGCAGAAAAGGGAGAGCAGGATGCTCCTCCCGTGTTTGTTGCTTCTTTCGCCTTCAACTCCAAATCCTCCTTGTACCGAGGTGGCAACTTTTGGTGTGGAGTATTCTGACCTCTTTTATAGATTATTGGTATCATGGGCTCTAAGTGTTTAAAAAAATAGAAGAGTTGAGTTGAGTCAGTTATAAAACACTTACTTGAAAGGTTGAGCAGACATTTTCAAAGTGGTGAGAAAACCACCCGCATTACAACGTACGTGTGAATTAATTAGAAATTAGTTGTTGTGCTGGTTGTTACTTGTTTTTTCCCTGGTAGCTCAGACAGTAAAGAACCCACCTGCAATGGATTTGATTCCTGCGTCAGGAAGATCCCCTGGAGAAGGGAATGGGAACCCACTCCAGTATTCTTGCCTGGAGAATTCCATGGACAGAGGAAACTGGCAGCCTCCAATCCATGGGGTCTCAAAGAGTTAGACACAACTGAGGGACTAACACTCACTCACTCTAAAATAGCAGGATAAAAAGGTGTTTTTCAACGTGGTATAAAGCTATGATGCATTACATAATGAATGCATGCATAAAAAATGATAAAACCTTTAAAGATGAAATAAGTCGTTTTCAGTTCAGTTCAGTCACTCAGTCGTGTCCGACTCTTTGGGACCCCATGAATCACAGTACGCCAAGCCTCCCTGTCCATCACCAACTCCCGGAGTTCACTCAAACCCATGTCCATCGAGTCGGTGATGCCATCCAGCCATCTCGCTCTCTGTCATCCCCTTCTCCTCCTGCCCCCAATCCCTCCCAGCATCAGAGTCTTTTCCAGTGAGTCAACTCTTCGCATGAGGTGGCCAAAGTATTGGAGTTTCAGCTTTAGTATCAGTCCTTCCAAGGAATATTCAGGACTGATCTCCCTTAGAATGGACTGGTTGGATCTCCTTGCAGTCCAAGGGACTCTCAAGAGTCTTCTCCAACACCACAGTTCAAAAGCATCAATTCTTCAGCACTCAGCTTTCTTCACAGTCCAACTCTCACATCCATATATGACCACTGGAAAAACCATAGCCTTGACTAGATGGACCTTGGTTGGAAAAGTAATGTCTCTGCTTTTTAGTATACTGTCTAGGTTGGACATAGCTTTTCTTCCAAGGAGCAAGCGTCTTTTAATTTCATGGCTGCAATCAGCATCCACAGTGATTTTGGAGCCCAAAAAAATAAAGTCTGACACTGTTTCCACTGTTTTTCCATCTATTTCCCATGAAGTGATGGGACCAGATGCCATGATCTTTGTTTTCTGAATGTTGAGCTTCAAGCCAACCTTTTCACTCTCCTCTTTCACTTTCATCAAGAGGCTTTTGAGTTCCTCTTCACTTTCTGCCATAAAGGTGGTGTCATCTGCATATCTGAGGTTATTGATATTTCTCCCGGCAGTCTTGATTCCAGCTTGTGCTTCTTCCAGCCCAGAGTTCCTCATGATGTACTCTGCATATAAGTTAAATAAGCAGGGTGACAGTATACAGCCTTGACGTACTCCTTTTCCTATTTGGAACCAATCTGTTGTTCCATGTCCAGTTCTAACAGTTGCTTCCTGACCTGCATATAGGTTTCTCAAGAGGGAGGTCAGGTGGTCTGGTATGCCCATCTCTTTCAGAATTTTCCACAGTTTGTTGTGATCCACACAGTCAAAGGCTTTGGCATAGTCAATGAAGCAGAAATAGATGTGTTTCTGGAACTCTCTTAGGCCTGTTGAATTATGTACCTTCCATTTTCCAAGTATTCTGTCTAGTAAATCTCAGACCTCTGTGCGTATGTGTATTTATGTATGTTTGTGTTCAATTTACACTTCTACCAACAATGATCTTGTTTCTCACATCTTTACGAAATCCTGGAATTATTTAACTTTTCAGAAAATTTTGATAATTGTGAGAAGTACCTAACTAGGCTTCAAGATTTTTGGACCTACTGTCAACCTTTGCCAAAAAGCCTTAAACTGTACATGAGGTTCTATACAGGTCTTTTTACTAATATGATTTATGTGTTGCTTTGTGACAGCCTGAAACCCAGAAGCAGTGATTTCACGTTAAGGAATATGATGAAGGCTTATCATACTCTAATGCTGATCCAAAATGTAACTCAAATGTAATACTTTATAATATGTTTTGAATGAAAGGAGTTTGCTTGGCTTGCATAGCAGATTAAATCACCTTTATTTTGGTATATTAATTTATAATCGGGCTTGTTTAGTGAGTAACTTAAATTTATATGCTTATCCATATTTTTTTCCTATATTTCTTTGTATAATTCAGCTTTGTTTCAAAAACTTTGCCTGATGTTTGTTTTCTGTTTTCATTTTTCCATTTCCTTTCATTGTTTGAGACTTGGAATAAATTATACAAGCTAAATTTATACCATTTTTTCATTATCCAAGCATATATTTCTGGTGATGAATATACTTCAGAAATGGCTTATTTAATAAAACAGTGTTTCATCGGTCATTCCTATCTGATTCAATATGCAAAGTAATACATGAAATATTACAAAAAGGAATCTTTACATTAAATTTTATTCTGTCCACCATTTGTCATCCTTTCATTACTGTTTGTAAAGCAAATCCTACTTCTAAACTAAAGATACAATATAATCTGGTCTTTGCCTACTCTTTTTGTTGCTATCTGTAATTTAGTAATACAGAACTAAGCAGTGTCTTGAGTCATTAGATGAGATTTAGAAATCATTCTTTGATATATACCTTAACACATAAGAAGGTAAATGAACCACAAAGCAGTAAAATGAATACCAAGTTAAAATATTTGCAACTAACTTATTAACAGTAAATGTATTTTATAATGTTTAATTATGTATCTTAAAATATATGTTTGACAATCAAGAAAATCAAGGATCAAAGAAATTCTGTACTAAGTATAGAAAATCTGGGTGTTTCTGCTTGTGGTGTTAGGTGTTCCACTTTTTAGTCTCAGTTCAGTTCAGTTCAGTTCAGTCGCTCAGTCGTCTCTGCCACCATCAAATTTAGATGGTCAAGTTTGGATACTTGTCACTGAGGAAAAGAAAGTGTGGGTCTTGCGATCTTACACTGGACCAGTTTCAACAAAAATAGTAATTCACTGCTATTTTTCAGCTCCTTTAAATTCTGCCATTGCAGATTTTAATGAAAGGTCTCACGCTATTTGTAGTCTCTGGTAAAATTCCCCTTTCCAATATGAAAAAAAACGTGATTAGAAATTACACATACATTTTCTTCCTCTTTCCCCTTTTGTTTTCAGGCTACTTATATATCCCACATCATGTTCTGTTTTCTTTTGCTTTATTACCGTTAAATGCTTTCCTCTCCTACATCTTTCTGAAATGTTGTTTTAAGGTTACAATCCTGCATTTCTGATGTTCATCCTAAAACAGTTATTTCTTATATTCTGTCCAGGTTTATGGTTAGATTTTAATGTGAAGTCTAGTTCTGTACCAATGTCTCCATCAGGCCCAGGAACAGGAGTCCCGCATGCTATTATTATTATTTTTATACAATTTTACTTTCCCCTTGTATACACAGTTTCTTCTACTAATATTATTCCAGCCTGAGAATGTTTGTTATTGTGGTGTCATAAAGCTGATATGTTCTCTGATCAAATAACCTCATTATCTAGATACTTCAGGAAATGATATAATGAAGGCAAACTTTATGGAAAGATGTTCATTTTTTATAACAAACATTTGAAAGCAGTCTAGTGAAGTGAAAGTCGCTCAGTCATGTCCAACTCTGCGACCTCATGGACTATACAGTCCATGCAATTCTTCAGGCCAGAATACCATAATGGTGCGTAGCCTTTCCTTCTCCAGGGGAACTTCGCAATGCAGGGATCAAAC
This sequence comes from Moschus berezovskii, assembly GCF_049115385.1. Taxonomy (NCBI): domain Eukaryota; kingdom Metazoa; phylum Chordata; class Mammalia; order Artiodactyla; family Moschidae; genus Moschus; species Moschus berezovskii. The sequence goes on from NC_142469.1 coordinate 105,374,510, forward strand.
CCACGTCTGCCACGTTGCAGGCAGATTCTTTACCAGCTGAGCCACAAGGGATGCCCAAGAATACTGGAGTGGGTACCCTATCCCTTCTCCGGGGGATCTTCCTGACCCAGGGATCGAACCCAGGTCTCCCGCATTGCGGATGGATTCTTTACCAGCTGAACCACAGGGGAAGCCACAAGGGAAAGCAGTCTAAATATCCACAATTGGATGGTAGTTAATTAAATCAAGTGAATATATTCACTTGATGAGATATTATAACTTTTTGGACTAGCAATATAGTGGAAATATTTATGATATAGTGCTAAATTAAAAAAATAAAAACTCTGGATATAAAATTATATATTCTAGATTTAAAACAATGGAAAACAGATTCACATATCAAATCAGTGAGCAAGAATACCTCAGTTTGAAAAACCCATTTTTTCAGTATAAGAAGAAAGTGTCATCATTTTGTGGGGGAGCAGGAAGGAGGGATTTCCATACTTTTAGGAAAAGCTCATTACTTATACAATTAAAAATATACTGCAAAAGCAAAATATATGATAAAAATTTTCAAATGTATATGTTTAGATATTAGATGTATATATTGTTCTGAACCCTGCTATGATCAGCATCCACTTAACTTTTCTTCTTAAGAAAATGTCACTTGATGTCACCTTTAACTGTCTGATATCCGATCCCTGGAGATTCATGCCAGAACTCTTTCTCAGAGGCTTAGGACTTTAACCTATATGATCTGCTTGCTGCTGCTGCTGCTGCTAAGTCGCTTCAGTCGTGTCTGACTCTGTGTGACCCCATAGACAGAAGCCCACCAGGGTCCCCCGTCCCTGGGATTCTCCAGGCAAGAACACTGGAGTGGGTTGCCATTTCCTTCTCCAATGTGTGAAAGTGAAAAGTGAAAGTGAAGTCGCTCAGTCGTGTCCAACTCTTAGCGACCCCATGGACTGCAGCCCACCAGGCTCCTCTGTCCATGCGCTTTTCTAGGCAAGAGTACTGGAGTGGCTTGCCATTGCCTTCTCCATGATCTGCTTAATTACCTTGAAATTGCTTTCTTGAATTACATATTCACAATTTAACAGAAAGGTGTTAATTTACCTCCAGCTGCTGAAATTAATCGCCAGTTTGCTTCTTTCAATCTGTGTTTGAATTTACATGTTATCATGCACTGCCTAATGCTTCATATGCCGATTTTTACTAAGTATCATATGGTGATGATTTCCCAGTATCGATACCGATCCTGTCTGTCCCTGTGTCCTCGAGACGTCCAATGCCAGGACTAGGACAAGCATGCAAGAGATGTGTGAGTAGCACTCTGTGTGAGAGCGGAAGGAGCCTGGGAAGGGGAGGAGGACGTTGGACGGAAGCCCTCAGACCGCCCTGCAGCTCTAAGGAGAACAGGGCAAGGTGGTCAGCAGTCCTTGAGCCGCAGTCACCTCGCTGTGGGCCCCACAGCTCAGGAATGGGTCCACCTGGTGTCTCTGCCTCCCCAAGAACTGTTGGCAGGAAACAGCCTGTGGGCAGCTTGTTCTCTCCTGGAATGCAAGGTTACATTGCAGAGTACATCAGCTTGGTCCAGTGATGGATCACATTCCCTCCTAACCGACATCTGAGGCACATTCTCACGCCCTCAGCACTTCGCAAAATTAACCGTTCATGTTGCGTTGTGTTCCATCTTAAAGCTACATCATATTAAATGTACTCGTTTTGAGTAAGTCAGAAATCTAGAAACTGTCCCTGACAGTTCTTTCTTCCTCACCTCCATAGTCAGGTCATCACCAAGCCATGCAAGTTCTGTCTCTTAAATATTTCTTGACTCTGACCTTTTATCTTTATCTTCAGTACCAGAACTCTAATACCTCCACCCCCACCTTTTACTTGGGTTTCCCTGGTGGCTCAGATGGTAAAGAATCTGCCTGCAATGCTGGAGACCCGGGTTCAATCCCTCGGTTGGAAGATCCCCTGGAGGAGGGCATGGCAACCCACTCCAGCATTCTTGCCTGGAGGATCCCCATGGACAGAGGAGCCTGGCGGGCTACAGCCCATGGGGTCACAAAGAGCTGGACACGACAGAGCAACTAAGCACACATCTCTTACTCTGTCCCTTTCCAATCACTACTCCACCGTGTAGCCAGAGTAACCTTGGAGTAAAGGAGTCTAACCCAGCCAGACCCAACTGTGCCCCTTTCAGATTCACCTATTCTCTTCAGAGGGTGCAGAGCGACCTCGGTATTTTCTGTAATGCATTAGTTCATACCACACTCACCATAGCCGTCTGTGCCCCCTCCGCTGACCACCATGACCCCTCCAGCGCCAACCGCCTTCCAGTGTGCACAGCACTTGTGTGTCTCCCCAGCACAGCCTTCGTGCCTGGTCCTCCTTCTCCTGGAGTGCTCTTTTTCCCCCTCTTCATCAATAACTTTTGCACAGTTCAGACCACAGCTCAAGAGTCTTTTTATTCACAGATCCCTTCCTTGACATTTCTGATGCTGCTCAAGCCCTTGAGGATGAGCTCTTCTGGCACCACGTTCCTCATTTTATAGCATTTATTATAGCTTCAATTTCCCATATATTTTCATAATTACTGATTGCTATACTTTGTAATACTCTGAATACCCCACTATGCTCTATACTATGAGGGCAGGGTCTCCTGTTTATTTTTGCTCACCAATGATCTCTGGCACCTAGGGCAGTCCTTAGAACAAAGTAAATATGTGTTATTGGTTGAAATAGTGGGCTTGTTGTAAAGGTCAGAGGTAAGACATTGATATGGGAACAGCTCTGTAAGAATGGATGTGGTCCCCAGCATAGGAGAAGGGAATAAAAACCACCGGAGAGACTATTTAGATGCTGCTTTCCTGTAGCCGTGTTACAGCATCTTCAGAGGCATAAAGGGACCACATCCGGTTGCATGCGAAGAATCACAAGTAGTTTCAAAACACTGGAGTTAGTGTTAGAAAGATAGTTAGAAAGATAGTTTGGAAAGGGGCTGGTGATGCGGGTAGCTCTAAAGAGAATCCTGGCCATGAAGTACTTTTTAAAATTCTTTATGAAATATAGTTAATTCACAATATTGTGTTAACTTCAAGTGTACAACAAAGTGATTCAGGTGCCTTTATATAAACATTATTTTTCAGATTCTTTTCCATTATACTGTAGTTTATTATAGCACCGTGAGTATAGTTCCCTGAGCATTCTTTGGCATTGCCTTTCTTTGGGATTGGAATGAAGACTGACCTTTTCCAGTCCTGTGGCCACTGCTGAGTTTTCCAAAGTTGCTGGCATATTGAGTGCAGCACTTTCACAGCATCATCTTTCAGGATCTGAAACGGCTCCACTGGAGTTCCATCGCCTCATTTACGTACATGCTAATGTCGAGCTCCTAGTTTACCCCCCACACCCCAGGGCCCATCTTCTCTCTCCCCTTCAGTAACCGTAAGTCTGTTTTCTGTGTCTGTGGGTCTTTGCTGTTTCACAAATAAATTCATTTGTATCCTTTTTTTTTTTTTTAGATTGTACATTTAAGTGATGGACAATGTTTGTCTTTGTCAAACTTATTTCACTAAATACGATAATCTCTAGGTCTATCCATTGTTGCTGTAAATAGCATTATTTCATTCTTGTTTATGGATCCTTAATATTCCTGTGTGTGTGTGTGTGAGTTTGTGGGTACCACATATTTATCCTTTCATTGTAGAGTGGCATTTAGGTTGCTCCTTTGTCTTGGCTATTGTAAACAGTGCTGCAACGAACATTGAAGTCCATATATCTTTTCAAATTAGAGTTTTATCCACATGAAATATTTTATGTACAAGTTGAATGATTTGGACTCAACGTGAAAATTTTTTGAGAAGGTTTTAAGGAGAGAGAGACCTGAGCAGGTTTTCCTTCTGGAGAGAGAGTTTCACCGGTAACAGGGAGGAGAGCTTAGAGGACCCAGCTCTAGCCATAAAGCCCCATTCGGGTAGGTCTCAGTAACATAGGTGGGAAGGGGGAGAGCTTGAGTTAGAAAGGTGGCAATAGTGAGGCTGGAAAGCAGCCGGAGGTTCAGACAAAGGGCTATCAGCGAGTCAGCTTCTGTAGCACCCAGCCAGTTATTGCAGGGAGCAGGCAAGCTGTTGGCAGGTCAAGAAGGCAGGTTTGGGGGAGGTAGGTTGGTGGTGAGTCAGGGAACAGGCCCTTGGGTTTAGCAAGCAGTCAAATCTCATCCCTCACTATGGCAAACACATCAGCTTCTGCCTTCCCGCAAACTGCACTAGCAGGGAAACACGATTACTTCTTTACCTTCTACATCCGTGTGTCCTGTAGCTTGGGGCAGGGCTTAGGGTCAGGAAAGGGAAGGAGAACATCCATCTGGCCAGTTGGTCCAGAGAGCTAAGGCTGGGATCAGGGACATCACGGTGAGCGCAGAGGGACACAGGCGTGCATTGAAAATATCACGAAACGCCTGGTGTTCTCCCTCAAGATGAAAACAGTCCTTCTCCAAATCTATCGAAATACATCGGTAATCAGTACTTTGCCCTGTAAAAGGATATCAAGAAAAGCACTGAAAAAATACTTCGAATATTTTCTTTTCGATTTTCTTATCAAGGTAACCACCTTTATTACTACAAAGGCTTCCTTAAGCCAATTTTTATGAAGAAGTGGGGAAATTTTGAAAGTTCCTTATCCCCAGTCTTTGTGACTTTATCTAAGATTCGTGAATGGTAGCTTTGTTGCCTTTAAGGCTAACAATTTAAGGCTAATCTGTGTCAAATCGATTGGATAATAATCACTTAGTGAGTGTGTACTCTGTGCCCAGCAAGGTACTAGGTGCCAGAAGTACAGATACTGAACACAGAATGGTCTTTGCCTTCTAAAGCTGAGTGACTTGGGGAAAAAGACACACGTGTGATGTGCAAGAAAAAGAAAAGAACAAGAAAAGAATATACATTTAACAGAAATGTAAAAATCCAAATGCTATGGAAACATACAGGAAAGAGCAACTTTGGGGAAATCAAATGGTTGCCAAATAGGAGCTAGCAGTTTGCCAAGTTTGCAGAGAGAAAAACAAGAGAAGGATTTGGGGGAGGAATCCAGGCAAATGAGACTGTGTTTATAGAAACACCAGAATATCCAAGAAATTGACACTATTGGGGAACAAGGAGACTTAATGCATCGGCAATAAGGGAAAATGAAGGGGTTGAAAAAGGATCTATTTCCATCCTAAGGGAGATCAGTCCTGAGTGTTCATTGGAAGGACTGATGTTGAAGCTGAAACTCCAATCCTTTGGCCACCTGATGCAAAGAAGTGACTCACTGGAAAAGACTCTGATGCTGGGAAAGGTTGGGGGCGGGAGGAGAAGGGGACGACAGAGGATGAGATGGCTGGATGGCATCACCGACTCTGTGGACATGAGTTTGAGTGAACTCCGGGAGTTGGTGATGGACAGGGAGGCCTGGCGTGCTGTGGTCCGTGGGGTCATGAAGAGTCAGACACGACTGAGCGACTGAACTGACTGGCTGAGAAAGCTATTGAGCTTTAGTTTAATATACACACACACCACGTACACACAGAGGAGTGGGATATCTCTTGTGTAATAAGGTATGAGGACGGGGATTGGGAAGACTGGAAAGAGTAAACCATCTTGGAGTTTCATTAAAAGTTCTGCGATTGTAACCGGTCCCCAGTTCTATCCATGCACCCATGTCTGTCACTCGTGCTTATTCTTCCTGACTCGGTCCATGGATCCACTTTTATCATCTTTCTAAAATCGTGGAGCTGATGGAGAACTGCATTATGGTATCTGTAATGATTAAAACACCGGAAGTTTAGAACTATAACTTATAAATGTTAGGTCAATCAAATACCTAAGTAATTAAGGTAGATTTAAGATACATCAAAGGGAAAAGGCATACTTTCTCTTTACTATAGAAAAGTAAGTAATAGCTGATCAATATTCTTAGAAAAAAAGAGATGTAAAACTATATTGTGCCTGTGTGCTCAGTCATGTCCGACTCTTTGTGACCCCTTGGCCTGTAGCCTGCCAGGTGCTTCTGTCCATGGGATTTTTCCAGGCAAAAATACTAGAGTGGGTTGCCATTTCCTTCTCCACGGGACATTCTTGACCCAGGAATTGAACCCACACGTACTGCATTGGCAGGCAGAGTCTTTACCACTGAGCCACCTCGGAAGCCCGTGAAACTATTTTAACAGGTATGAAATCTGGGGCAAGTTACTTAACCTCCCTGTGAGCTCAATTTCCTTAGCTGTATCTATTTGTCTACCTCATAGAGTTGTCATTTGTTTTAAGGATTAAATGAAGTGATACATGTTGAATTTAGAACAGTGTTTGATCTGTGGTCTGTGGCAGGTATAAATATTAACTGCTGTTTTTATTATCATTAGTATTGTTACGTATCGAAATACACTAACTTATTCTAATGCCCAAAGTAGAAAAATGTTTTAATATATTTTTATAAATTTTAACTCCCACATATTTTCCCTTAAACTATAGTTATTTATTTTGTATCTGCACTTAAGTATTTAATTCTCACTCATTTGTGAATTCTTGGAGTTATAGAATCATTTCTGGTTTAAAAGAACTTAGATGATTTTTATCTTATTTTCTCTCTCTCTCTCTCTTTTTTTTTTTGCTTTCTTGACCTCATATACCGCCTTGCATGTAATAAGCATTTAATAATTATGGAGCTGAATTATGTAAAAGCTCATCTTTTCTTATCTGTAAATGCCTATGGGTGGCTAATAGTCTATTAAGTTGGTAACAGAAATTTCTAGCAGCATAGGTCCACAAAAGAATTACATCTGTGATGTTTGTTTAACCAGTGGAATTGAAAGATGTTCTGACTTCACTGCAGGCATGAGAGGTTTACGTGACCCCCAGATAAATGCCATTTGACACAAAATGAGACTCTGTGCCAAAGGGATGAAAAGGCAAGCATTGCGGATCCTCCGTTAATCTTTGTGTCTCTTTTTCTTCTTCGTTTGCTTTGAGACTGACTTTGTTTTTCACCAAGAGATATTAAAGCAAATGTTCTTTGTGTCTGTAGTTTTATAACATATTTGTTTTGATGGATAATGTCACTGACATTAATTGCCATGTAGGCATGAGAGCATGACTTTAAAAGCCACTGTGCAGCTAGTGATGTTTAAAGTCTTATAGCTTTGACCAGGACCATCTCAGGATGGTGTGATATATATTTGATTCTGATTTCACCTGCACAAGCCTGGTGATATGGTTGAAAAGCCCCACCCTGCAGCTGGCGTTTAGCGTGACAACATTTTCAGTCCATTACTGTGTTGTTGTTTAGTTGCTAAGTCATGCCCAACTCTTTGTGGCCCCACGAAATAAAGCCCGCCAGGCTCCTCTGTCCATGCGATTTCCCAGGCAAGAATACTGGAGTGGGTTGCCATTTCCTTCTCCAGGGCATCTTCCTAACCCAAGGATAGATTTGCCGTCAAATTCTACATTGGTTGTCCCTTTGGAGGTGATGTAGTGTCCAACAAGCCTGTTCTCCTTATTGTATGATCATATTCTGGAAGGCTTCCTGGAGAGCCATTGAGTCACTGCAGAGCCATCACTCTGTGGCCAAGTCCTGGATTCTGGAGGCAGGTGCAGCTGGTGTTGGATCCCTGGATCTTAGGAGCAAACCACCCCTGACTCAGTCTTGTGAGTGTTGCATCCAGCTCAGCTCAGTTCAGTCACTCAGTCATGTCCATCTCTTTGCAACCCCATGGATTACAGCATGCCATGCTGCTGTGAGTTTTGTGAGTGTTGCACTTATTAGCTGTTTGATCTTGGGCAAGTTATTGGACCTTCCTTGGTCTCTGATTCAGTTCAGTTCAGTCACTCAGCCATGTCCGACTCTTTGCGACCCCATGGACTGCAGCACACCAGGCCTCCCTGTCCATCACCAACTCCCAGAGCTTACTCAGACTCATGTCCATGGAGTCGGTGATGCCATCCAACCATCTCATCCTCTGTCATGCCTTCTCCTCCTGCCTTCAATCTTTCCCAGCGTCAGGGTCTCTGATTACTCATTTGTAAATTGGGGATAATTATGTCATAACCCAGTAGGGCTCTTGGGAGGATTAGATGATTCAATGCATGTAAAACACTCAGCACCCTATCTGATACACAACTAAAATACATTAAATGATGATCATGTTATAATTATTCATTATTTATACCACAGAAGAAATTATTAGGGATATTGGCCTCTGGCTCCTTCAGCTTTTCAGTTTAGACCAATTCTTAATGCCATAGAGACTCTTCAATTTTGCAAAGATGTGTAATATCTTTGATAACTTTGTTTTTAATCATACATTATTCTCTGAAGAAGAAATTATGACAGGTATCTGTTTTAGATCTTCATTATTATAACTTAAAAAAATTAAAAAGAAAAACTGGTTGAGGGACTTGATTTACCAAATATTAAAATGGATTTACAAATAAAATCATTCCAAAATATGGTGCAGGAATCAATAAAGAGATCAGTGAATGAATAATCAAGGAAAACCCCTCGTATCGACAGGACTGCAATGAACGTGTTGTATGTTAGGGGAGGGCTTTCCTGGTGTCTCAGTGGTGAAGAATCAGACTGCCAAGCCAGAGATGCTGTTCGATCCCTGGGTGGGGAAGATGCCCTGGGCAAGGAAATGACAACCCACCCCAGTATTCTTGCCTGGAGAATCCCATGGACAGAGGAGCCTGGAGGGCTATAGTTTGCGTGTGTGCTCAGCCACACAGTCTTGTTGGACTCTTTGTGACCCCATGGACTGTAGCCCGCCAGGCTCCTCTGTCCATGGAATTTTCCAGGCAAGAATCCTGAAGCAGGTTACCATTTCCTTCTACAGTCTATGGGATTGAAAAAGAGTCGGATAGGACTTAGTGACTAAACAGGACTTAGTGTTAAGGGAGTTTGGAAGAGAGCTTGTAATTGTTTGGGAAGCCAGTACAAGCAGGCTTCACTGTCCGACAGGGTGACCCGTTCTTATAGCAGATCTTGTAGTGTTTTCTTTCACTTGCGGTGCCTGGGAGAGCACTTAGCACAACTCCTTGTATGCAGTAGACATTTGGTAGAAGGCAGATAATGGAACTGGTCTTCCTAGGGCACCAATAACACATATTGTCAATCAAGCCTGTCCCTCTGTCACGGAGTTCACATTCTCTCAGATGTTCCTTCAGCAGCGCTCCGGGCCACCTCTCCCAAGACGTACGAAACCTTACACGTGCTTAATCTGGAGGGTGCCTCAGCCTTGTCCAGTTCTAAAGTGGGGATTTCAGTATATCAACTTGCATTGTCACCTAGTACTTTAATAGCGATACATTCAACTGGCTGTGTGATTTTAGCAAAGTCATCCCAGCATGAGGATGAAGGATTTAAACCCGTGTGAGGTTATCAGAGAATTATCAGGTGTCACACTGCCGCCCCTGCGTGTGGGAGCACAATAGCAAGTAACGTAAGCAGGCATCTCATTAAGTATGTGTCATGTTTCAAAAAAAACAAAATCTTTACACAAAAATGGTAAAGGTTAAGAAGAACCAACGAGTCTTTTGCACATGTCCCATCAAGCTTTTAAATACCTTTTTTGATTTGTTGAAGTAGTTAGCTGATTTAGCTTTCTAAGTCAAATGATTGGTTTTTTTTTAAGTGATTTGAATCATCTTTTAAATTTCCCTACAAAACACGTAGCATTTTAAGTGATAATTCTTCACAGCTGATGTTTCGACAGCGTTTAACTAGACGGATCGGGTTTTCTGTTAATGCTTTTGAACTACCCTGGAAGCTGTTCTTCCTTTGAATTTTATTTTCCCCACTTTTGGCCGACAAGGCATTTGAGGTGATGCCAGCTTGTTTACCTGAGTCTTTCCCAAGAGGTTAAGTGATTAGACAATGAAAAGAGGAGAAGCCCTCTTGCCAGTAGGTGGCTCCCTAGGAATGTGCTCGGGAGGGGAGCGGGCACGTCACCCTCCTCCACTCGGCCTTTGTTCTCACCCCCGGCTTCTTTGAGCCTTTTTCTATAATGTCTGCGTCATTTACAAGGGAAAAGAAAGGGGGAGTTTAAAAAAAGAAAGAGAAAGAAAGCAGCAGCCTTTGAGACCTAGAATAGCAAAAGGCCCCCATCCTTACTCTGAGCGTTCAGAAAGTCCAGCCTAGTCCGACTTCTCTTTTCCACACACAACCGCTTGTTCTTTTGTTCCTTGTGTCCTTGGCAAAGACTGAAAGAACTCAGCCTGTAATACTTGGGCCTCTTGTGTCACTTAAGGAATAATAAGCCATTGTCTTCATTAAGCCAGCCTTGTTTTAGCAAATAAAATCCAGATTCTGGAGAAGGGGAGATTTGGAAGCGGGGAGAGTTAGAGTTGAGATGCTTGCAAAATTCCCTAGAGAAACTGCTTTGTTTCCCCCATTTCATTGCTCCCTTACAGAGAAGATTCATATTCAAATGGGTTGAGGTTGTGAATAGTTGCTTGCACATTCTCATGCACCCAGGAAGGCTATGATTATGGCTAATTACAATGAAGAATGAAGTCCTAACAAGAGTGCTCAATCAGATTGCTGTTCGAGCATGAAGCAACTAAGGCCAGCCAATGGAGGTGTGATTTTGGTAATCACAAACAATGTGGCTATTTGAGAAATGCTTAGTAAATCTGTTCAAGACAAAATAAGGTCTAATTAATCACTTTAGGCTCTGAATTCTCCAGATGATCCGTTTGGTCTATTTTTTTTTTTTCCTTAGGGTCCCTTTAATAAACTATATAAGTTATCAAATATGCCCTTGTTGCCCACATTTCCGTTTGTTGAAGGAATGCAATTCTGACACCTGTTAGGAAGCTTCTTTTCTGCCAATCATGCTGCAACCTGCTTTTAATGTAACTTGACAGAAGGTTTTTAAAAATAAGCATGCACATATTCTTGTTATTATCCAGCAGGAAAATGCATTATGAAAAGTTATTGTAAAATGATTAATTAATTAAGCATTTGGGTAATTAATTAATTAAGCATTTTGGTATCATCAAAATGCTGATGCATGCTAACTTCTGAGTATTCTGAGTCTGTGGTATCTGGCCCTGGAGTAATACATTCTGCCTTAAGTAATTGGAGACCTCTATAAAGAAACTATTATATAGGAACTGTATGACTCCCCTCATAATTTATTTTAAAATATTTTTTGACCTGAGAACGTCTTAAGCATGACTCTTTTTCCCTTTTGCTATTTTGTACCTTTGCTTACTCATTTGAAAATAGGTTCATAAAATGGACCAGGGTTACTGCAAGAAATTTGAAGGGATAAAAAAATCATCTAGTAAAGCTTTTAAATGCATTAATTCTCCAAAATGCCCAGTAGAATGAACTCTGCTCAATCAGTTGAGGAGTTTTATTATTTTCACGTTGCTTGTTTTCTACATATGAACCAGAAGGAGCTCCCTTTTCTTAACTGAACTGACATGGCTAAAAATTAAACTCAGCACAGATTGTAACCTAAGGATCAATGGAAAGTCATCTGACAACCTTGGCTGCTGCTCCTTATACGGGAGAAGGAAGACGAGGGTAGGAAAGTAGGAAGACGAACAGGGGGACAAAACGAATTTGACATTGACACCATCTTAAGTAACTTGCATTATCTGCCATTTATAAAGAGAAGCAAATACCGAAGTTGTAAGCTTCCTCATGAGGATAAGTGAAGTAAAAGACATTCTTGTAAGAAGGGGAGAAATAATTCCATTCTTACACATCTATAAAGCTCTATATTTCATTTACCTTAAAACCGGTCATTTATAATTAGAAGCCTTCTTTTAGGTTTTACCAAATGAATTTTACTTATAATGAAGACAAATTAAACAAGAAGCAATGCAGGGGGACAAAAATGAGTTTTAGAGCCTTGTCCTTAATTATTTAAAAAATATACTCTCGGGACAACTCGATTGGCCAATAGCAATGTAAAACTGGGTCCCATTCACCATATTAAATTCTCATTGTTTCATATTAGCTAATGATTTGAATCTTTGACCCATAATATGTGTGTATTAAAATAATTGTGGCTTTTATTTTATTTACCAAAAATACAGATATTCTGGGATTTGCCAGTTTAAAAAGCATTTGTTTCAAAATACTAAGATTTAATAGTTAATGATCTGTTTCAAATTCCTAATTCACTGGTAAATATATTGTTGCCAGTTTTTAAATTTTAATCAAGAAATATAAACCTGAAATGAGGCCATGTGTGTCATAGAAGAGAAGACCACAATTATGTTCTCTAAAATGAATTGTGGAGACTGAGTGGCCGGTGTTCCGGCTCTGCCTTTGGAGAATTTACATTTCAAGTATAAGAAAAGGTGGTTAAAAATCTGATGAATCCTAGCAGTTGCTTGTGAAAATGAGTAAAGTCCATTTTTTCCCCTGATTAAAACTGAATCTGTTGCTTCCCTTCCCGCTCACCAAACATCAATACAGATGCAAATAAGGTGAGGCCACTTCCTGTAAATCAGCTGTCAGCCTGTATCAAGGAGGAAAACAATGAACAAGGAGAGCTGCTTGCTATAGAGGCTGTGCCAGTCCTCTGTTTGCAGGAAGAATATTTATGGCTTCAGAGCTGGCAGCAGAGAACACTTAAAAATATAACTTTGTACGCATCCAGTGCACCGTGTGAATGAAATCAATTTGAAGTGTAGAATTTGAGAGGACTAATAGAATTTCTTAGCGACTGTGTAATAGCGTTAACGTGTGTTGGTCTGATGTCTTATTCAACTGCCCACTTATATATTCCTAATTCTCACTCATAGGTGAGTCTTAGAAAAATTTAATAGATTGTTTGAAGATTGCTAATTTCCTAAGAGTGTGAATATAAGGAAATGTAACAGATCAAAACTATTTAATCTTTATTTAGGCTCTATTAAGATATTATAATATGTAATATCTTACATATATGTACAATATGTAATACATATTGTAATATGTAATTATATACAATATTACGTATTGTACATATATAGTGCCTTATCGGGCTTCCCAAGGGGCGCCAGTGTTTAAAGAACCTGCCTGCCAGTGCAGGAGACCTGAGAGATGCAAGTTCGATCCCTAGGTTGGGAAGAACCCCTGGAGGAGGGCATGGCAACCCACTCCAGTATTGCTGCCTGGAGAATCCCATGGGCAGGGGCGCCTGGCAGGCTACATACAGTCCATGGGGTCTCAAAGAGTCGGACACGACTGAAGCAACTCAGCACGCAGGCACAGTGCCTTATGTGTGCGTGTTCTTGTGCTTAGCCGCTCAGTTGTATCTGACTCTTTGCGACACGTTAGGCTGTAGCCCGCCAGGATCTTCTGTCCATGGGATTCTCCTAGGCAAGAATACTGAAGTGGGCTGCCATTTCCTTCTCCAAGGGATCTTCCCGACCCAGGGATCGAACCCGCATCTCCTGTGTCTTCTGCATTGCAGGCAGATTCTTTACCCACTGAGCCACCAGGAAAGCCCATAGTGCTTTATGTGGTTCCCTAAATGTGTATTATTTCCTCTAATTTTGAAATTAAAAAAAAGAAAAACAACTTCAAGAATAGTAGGGCAAGTGCTCCTCGTTACCCATCAGAGGGAAACCAGCTAAAGCATTGAGACTTAGTGATTAACCTAAGACCACGCACTGAAGAGGAGTGAAGGGGAGTGGCCAAAACTCAAGTCTGTCTCCCTTGTTAGGCCGCCTGTTACTGCAAACACAAATTTCCATCGCACCGTGGGTGTGCAGAAGCGCTGGCACAGAGTTCTGGGTAGTTCAGTGTTACAAAGCTCATTGTTTCCCGAATCTTTTTAAAGTAAGCGAATTATAATTCTTGGTGAAACCACTTTACATTTCTGTTGTACAACCCTAAAACTTTGCATTTATATCAGTTTTCTTTTTTTTTGGTAATTAATTTATTTTTTATTGGAGGCAAATTATTTTACAATATTATATTGGTTGCTTTTGCCATACATTGACATGAATTCGCCCCAGGTTTACATAAGTTCCCCCTCCTGAACCCCCCTCCCACCTCCCTCCTCCCTTTATCCTCCCTCTGGGTCATAAGTCATGATCTGTAGAGCTGAAATGCTGCAGAGGCAGTCTGCATTATAAAGATATTTTTGTGTCAGGATCTTTGGTTTTAACAAGACCTGACTCTGCCTAATTTGGGCACATGTTGTTTGGGCAGAGGCTGGGCATTCATGTCCTTCAGGGGAGGCCCAAGAGCCAGGTTTGGAGGGTCTCCAGAATGAACTCCACTTCCCCCCTGAATATGCAGCACAGGACTCAGAATCCCAAGAGAGAGACGGGCAAAGCCTCTGCCATGTAGCTCGATCCGGAAACGAGAGGACAGTGCAGGCTGAAGGAGCTCCCTGGGACCCTTGTCTTAGTCAGTTCCAGCTGCCACAACAAAAATATCGTAGCCCGGGTGGGCTATAGACAAAGCAATTGGTTTCTCAGAGCTGTGAAGGCTGGAAGTCTGAGATCAGGGTGCCTGCATGGCGAGGGTCCTCTTCCAGACTGTAGACTGCCTGCTGCTTGTGACCTCACATGGTGGGGAACAGAGGAACAGCGAGCTCTCGTTGCTCTTCAGTTCAATTCAGTTCAGTCGCTCAGTCGTGTCTGACTCTTTGCGACCCCATGAATCACAGCACGCCAGGCCTCCCTGTCCATCACCAACTCCCGGAGTTCACTCAACCTCATGTCCATCGAGTCGGTGATGCCATCCAGCCATCTCATTCTTGTCGTCCCCTTCTTCTTCCGCCCCCAACCTTTCCCAGCATCAGAGTCTTTTCCAGTGAGTCAACTCGTCGCATGAGGTGGCCAAAGTATTGCAGTTTCAGCTTTAGCATCAGTCCTTCCAATGAACATCCAGGACTGATCTCCTTTAGGATGGACTGGTTGGATCTCCTTGCTGTCCAAGGGACTCTCAAGAGTCTTCTCCAGCACCACAGTTCAAAAGCATCAATTCTTTGGCGATCAGCTTTCTTCACAGTCCAACTCTCACATCCATACATGACCACGGGAAAAACTATAGCCTTGACTAGAAAGACCTTTGTTGGCAAAGTAATGTCTCTGCTTTTTAATATGCTGTCTAGGCTGGTCATAACTTTCCTTCCAACGAGTAAGCGTCTTTTAATTTCATGGCTGCAATCAGCATCCGCAGTGATTTTGGAGCCCCCCAAAATAAAAGTCTGACACTGTTTCCACTGTTTTCCCATCGATTTCCCATGAAGTGATGGGACCAGATGCCATGATCTTTGTTTTCTGAATGTTGAGCTTCAAGCCAACCTTTTCACTCTCCTCTTTCACTTTCCTCAAGAGGCTTTTGAGTTCCTCTTCACTTTCTGCCATAAGGGTGGTGTCATCTGCATATCTAAGGTTATTGATATTTATCCCAGCAATCTTGATTCCAACTTGTGCTTTTTCCATCCCAGCATTCCTCATGATTTAGAGGGCCACTAATACCATTCACGAGGACCCCACCCTTACGACCTCATCCCTAGTTACCCTCCCAATTACCCTCCCAAGGATCCCACCTTTTCATAGCATCACATTGTGGGGGTCGGATTTCACCATGAATTTTAGGGGGACACAGCCCATAAAGGAATGAAGATGCTCCTTTCCTCTGGGAATAGAGTAGATATGCCTCCCATGAGGTTCTTATGACCTGCTTTAGGGGAAGGGGAGTGAGTCCCTCCTGCCCCTGACATTTTTCAGATCCCATCAGCTTAAAGCATTCAGTATGCCAAGGTTTGCATGTTTTGGAGTCATGTGTCCTGAATTCCATCAACTCAAAGCAGAATTTCTGTTTAATGTGCCAGGTGATGGTGGCTAAAGGGGCGTCTTGATAAACTAGAATATTTACACTTTCTAGATTCAGAGAGCGAAGATCTAAGAACAGTACAAAACGTTGCTCCACATCACTAGAAAAGGATGGTTATCTACCTTGCATGTTTCTCAACTCTCATCCGTACATTTTTACACACATAAAATGAGGGTGTGCAATCCAGAGCAAGACACAGAACAGGTGCTGGGCTGAGCAGATCCTCCTTTAGGTGCGGCTGTCATGCCTGGGAACCATTTCTCTCCTCCCCTGACCTGCGCTCTTTCCTGCCCGTTCCTTGCCTGGCTTGTGTGAAAACTGAATCTCTTCCCACCTCTAAGGCCAACTGTACTGAAGCCTCTGTGTCCTTTTTCCTGGCTCAGACTTTGGCTGAAAGTGAATCTGAAACCCTCTTCCCTTGCTACTCTCAGCAGGTCAGCAACTTACCGGAAATTTAGAGCCCCATGTTTGTCTTGTTTAGTCCAAGTTTGTGTCACACATGGAAACAGGTTTAGACACAGAGTGTTCAGTGTGATGGAAAACCTGGGCTGGGAGGTCCACCTGAGTCCCCTGATGAGGGGACACAGCCGTTCAAGGCCCCTCACCAGCCACACAGCCCTGGACAGGACACAATGCCCTCAAGACCCCGAGGCGTGCTGGGTCCTGCCATCTGTGTACGTGCTTGCCCGCTGTCGTGCCTGGCGGATGGTACATGCCAGACTCTTATGAGGTGAATGAATAAGCAGATAAATGCATGAACAAGCACTACCTCTCTGAGGCTCAGTTTCTTCAGTTTATAAAATCAGAGAGCTGGGTTCATTTTAGTACAAGGATCTGGGTATACCATCATCAGTTATGCTGAACTTTGGAGAGAATGCAAGCCTTAGATCCTCACTGATATATTTAAAAACACTGTATTATCATTTTGAAAAGTTTTGAGATTATTTGGGCTAATGGGTCCATTTATTCCCTAAAAATTAAAATAGATTCATTTCTTTCACAACCAAACAAGGGAGAATGGCCCTGCATAGAAGAGGCTGAGCTACTGGCCAGGTACTTACTGAGAAACAAGTTAACTGGATGTCAAACTTGGAAACCACGTTTGTGCAATGAGCAAAATCTTAACACCCATAGAGAGCACCTATGCTGTGGCATACCAAGCTATTTTCATACATGTTATTTTATAACATTCTTAAAAATGCAGTGGGGTTTGTATTATTATTTAATAAATAAGGTGATGCAAGCTCAGAGATGTCTTAATCTGCTCAAGGACTTATAGATAATGAATGTATAGAGCTAGAGTTCAAATGTAAGTCTGAATAAGTTGTTCATGCTTTTATGCCGGCCTACTTAATGTTTCATTTCGAAGACTTCTACCTTTTCACTTTCATTTCCTTTTATTTTATTTTTACGTGGCACGATCCTTATCTCAGGCCTTCTGTTACTTTCTCTCCTCCTCTTGATTCTTCCATTATTTCTCTGATAATTTATCCTTTGATGCATCTGTTTTCCCTGTTGAACCAAGATGCTTTTAATCCTTCCCTTTCTCCCGAGGATACAGAAGTCCTATACTTCTTAAATCCCAGTGCCAATCTACTTATGTGTAAATCTCACTTTCAAATCATCATGTTTTTAAAGTCTGTCTTCTTTTTTTGTTTTAAATGGTGTGTTGGGTTCCCTGTTGACATTTTTTATGTCCTTTATACATGCTCCTTGGAATAAAACATTTACATTAAAAATTTTTTACTGCCAATTATATTTGCTGCTTGAAATCGTAGTTTGACATGCAAGATATTATTGTAAAAAGAAATCAATTTACTAAAGGAGCAGAGTAGTGCTGAAAAGAAAACTCTTAAGATATATACTTTTTCATTCAACACCTGTTTGCTGATCACAAACCATGCATGATTCTGGGTGCTAATGTGTATCCTGTTGATTCTAGTGAAAGGTTGTTGCTGAATGACACAAAGACGCTGGGATTCTTGGCCTTCGGAGGAGAATTCAATCGGGGGTCAGAGACGAGGCTTGATCGCTCAGAGCTTTTGTGTTATAAAGTTTTATTAAAGTATAAAGGAGATAAAGAAAGCTTCTGACTTAGGCATCAGAAGTGGGCAGAAAGAGTGCCCCTGCTAGTGTTAGTGATGGAGTTATATACTCTCCAATTAGTTATCACAGTGAGTCAAAAGAAGGCCTGGAGGTTGTAAGGACCTCACCAGACCTACTCCATAATTTACACCTTAAGATAACAGGATTAGCCAGAAGATTTTTTCCAGAGACTGTCCTCAAGCAGGATCAGTTCAGTTCAGTTCAGTCACTCAGTCCTGTCTGACTCTTTGCGACCCCATGAACCACAGCACGCCAGGCCTCCCTGTCCATCACCAACTCCCAGAGTTCACTCAAACTCATGTCCATCGAGTCGGTGATGCCATCCAGCCATCTCATTCTCTATCGTCCCCGTCTCCTCCGACCCCCAATCCCTCCCAGCATCAGAGTCTTTTCCAGTGAGTCAACTCTTCGCATGAGGTGGCCAAAGTATTGGAGTTTCAGCTTTAGCATCAGTCCTTCCAGTGAACAGCCAGGATTGATCTCCTCTCAAATGGACTGGTTGGATCTCCTTGCAGTTCAAGGGACTCTCAAGAGTTTTCTCCAGTACAATGTTTCAAAAGCATCAATTCTTCGGCGGTCAGCTTTCTTCACAGTCCAACTCTCACATCCATACATGACCACGGGAAAAACCATAGCCTTGACTAGACAGACCTTTGTTGGCAAAGTAATGTCTCTGCTTTTTAATATGCTATCTAGGTTGGTCATAACTTTCCTTCCAAGGAGTAAGAAGTATACATTATTGTTATATAATCCTAAGGAATGAAGAAGGACAAAATATGTTTGTCCTTTCTTCCTCCTTGAGAACTCCAGACCCCTCTCTCCCTGGGGACCCCTGGAATTCTTATCAATCTGCCTAGGAAGTGACTCTCTCACTAGGAATTTAAGAATCAATAAATAAATAAGTAGAAATATACTGATTTAGGTCATACCTGAATGGTCTAGTGGTTTTCCTTACTTTCTTCAATTTTAAGTCTGAATTTGGCACTAAGGAGTTCATGATCTGAGCAACAGTCAGCTCCTGGTCTTGTTTTTGCTGACTGTATATAGCTTCTCCATCTTTGGCTGAAAAGAATATAATCAATCTGATTTCGGTGTTGGCCATCTGATGAGGTCCATGTGTAGAGTCTTCTCTTGTGTTGTTGGAAGAGTTTGTTTGCTATGACCAGTGCATTCTCTTGGAAAAACTCTGTTAATCTTTGACCTGCTTTGTTTTGTACTCCAAGGCCCAATTTGCCTGTTACTCCAGGTACCTCTTGACTTCCTACCTTTGCACTCCAGTCCCCTATGATGAAAAGGACATCTTTTGTTGGTGTTAGTTCTAGAAGGTCTTGTAGGTTTTCACAGAACCAGTAAACTTCAGCATCTTCAGCATTACTGGTCAGGGCATAGACTTGGATTACTGTGATATTGAATGGTTTGCCTTGGAAATGAACAGAGATCACTCTGTCATTTTTGAGACTGCATCCAAGTACTGCATTTCGGACTCTCTTGTTGACCATGATGGCTACTCCATTTCTTCTAAGGGATTCCTGCCCACAGTAGTAGATATAATGGTCATCTGAGTTAAATTCACCCATTCCAGTCCATTTTATTTCATTGATTCCTAAAATGTTGTTGTTCACTCTTGCCATCTCCTGTTTGATCACCTCCAATTTGCTTTGATTCATGGACCTAACATTCCAGGTTCCTGTGCAGTATTGCTCTTTACAGCATCAGACTTTACCTCCATCACCAGTCACATCCCCAGCTGGGTGTTGTTTTTGCTTTGGCTCCATTTCTTTATTCTTTTCGGAGTTATTTCTCCACTGATTTCCAGTAGCATATTGGGCACCTACCAATCTGGGGAGTTCATCTTTCAGTGTCCTATCTTTTTGCCTTTTCATACTGATCATGGGGTTCTCAAGGCAAGAATACTGAAGTCATTTGCCAGTCCCTTCTCCAGTGGACCACGTATTTTCAGAACTCTCTACCTTGACCCATCCTTCTTGGGTGATCCTACATGACAGGCTCATAGTTTCATTGAGTTAGACAAGGCTGTGGTCCATGTGATCACTTTGGTTAGTTTTCTGTGATTGTGGTTTTCATTCTGTCTGCCCTCTGATGGAGAAGGATAAGAGGCTTATGGAAGCTTCCTGATGGGAGAGACTGACTGAGGGGGAAACTGGGTCTTGTTGTGATGGGCAGGCCCATGCTCAGTAAATCTTTAATCCAATTTTCTGTTCATGGGTGGAGCTGTGTTCCCTCCCTGTTGTTTGACCTGAGGCTAAACTATGGTGGAGGTAATAAAGATAATGCCAAAAGGCAATGCCAAAGAATGCTCAAACTACCACACAATTGTATTGATTTCACAGGCTAGCAAAGTGATGCTCAAAATTCTCCAAGCCAGGCATCAACAGTGTGTGAACTGTGAGCTTCCAGATGTTCAAGCTGAATTTAGAAAAGGCAGAGGAACCAGAGATCAAATTGCCAACGTTCGTTGAATCACCAAAAAAGCAAGAGAGTTCCAGAAAAACATCTACTTCTGTTTATTGACTATGACAAAGCCTTTGACTGTGTGGATCACAACAAACCACGGAAAATTCTGAAAGGGATGGGAATACCAGACCACCTGACTGTCCTCCTGAGAAACCTGTATGCAGGTCAGGAAGCAACAGTTAGAACTGGACATGGAACAACAGACTGGTTGCAAATTGGGGAAGGAGTATGTCAAGGCTGTATATTGTCACCCTGCTTATTTAACTTATATGCAGAGTACATCATGAGAAATGCTGGACTAGATGAAGCACAAGCTGGAATCAAGATTGCTGGAAGAAGTATCAATAACCTCAGATATGCAGATGACACCACCCTTATGGCAGAAAGCGAAGAGGAACTAAAGAGCCTCTTGATGAATGTGAAAGAGGAGAGTGAAAAAGTTGGCTTAAAGCTCAACATTCAGAAAACTAAGATCATGGCATCTGGTCCCATCACTTCATGGGAAATAGATGGGGAAACAGTGGAAACAGTGTCAGACTTTATTTTTTTGGGCTCCAAAAAGCACTGCAGATGGTGATGGCAGCCATGAAATTAAAAGACCCTTGCTCCTTGGAAGAAAAGTTATGACCAACCTAGGCAGCTTATTAAAAAGCAGAGACATTACTTTGCCAACCAAGGTCCGTCTAGTCAAGGCTATGGTTTTTCCAGTAGTCATATATGGATGTGAGAGTTGGACTATAAAGAAAGCTTAGCACCGAAGAATTGATGCTTTTGAACTGTGGTGTTTGAGAAGACTCTTGAGAGTCCCTTGGACTGCAAGGAGATCCAACCAGTCCATTCTAAGGGAGATCACTCCTGGGTGTTCATTGGAAGGACTGATGTTGAAGCTGAAACTCCAGTACTTTGGCCACCTGATTCGAAGAGCTGACGCATTTGAAAGGACCCTGATGCTTGGAAAGATTGAGGGCAGGAGGAGAAGGGGACAACAGAGGATGAGATGGTGGGATGGCATCACTGACTCAATGGACATGGGTTTCAGTGGACTCCGGGAGTTGGTGATGGACAGGGCGGCCTGGCTGCGGTTCATGGGGTCACAAGAGTCGGACGTGACTGAGCGACTGAACTGAATTAAACTGAGAAATATATTAAATGAGACAGACAGATAAATGCTTTCTAACTGCCTATCTGTACATTTGTCTTTAAGAAAAAGGACTCAAGGAAAAAAAAAACCTAAATTCTTGTTTTTTTTCCAGCTTGTGTTTCAAAGTTTATATCAACCCTTAGGTCTGTATAGATTTTACATAATTTAGTTTCACTTATATAAGCTTTCCCTGGTGTTTCAGATGGTAAAGAATCTGCCTGCAGTGCAGGAGACCCGGGTTCGATCCCTGGGACAGGAAAATCCCCTGGAGAAGGGACTGGCATCCACTCCAGCATTCTTGTCTGGAGAATTCCATGAGCAGATCATCCTGGTGGGCTACAGTCCACGGGGTCTCAAAGAGTTGGACACAACTGAGTGACTAATGCACACTAAATAAGCTTTCAGTTCCTACAGATGTTGACTTTTAACTCCAAGGTTATTCAGTTGGTTGGGAAATCTTTTCTGGTAAAGTAAGTACTCCAGGTAGAAGCGGCTTTTATGCTTTAGTTATTCCCACAATTTAACTGAGTGCTGACTACATTTGTTCAACAGTTCTTGGCAAGTTCCATGTATGATTCTATTATATTCGTGTAGCTGATCTATCAAGTATATGCAGTTATGTTTTGTTTCATATCGAAGAATTTTTCAACCAAAAAGTTGGGCAGAAATACATTTAGAGTTGCACGGTGATGACTAAGAGAAAGATCTATGGCCACCCTGAGTTTTCAGAACCTCAAATGACTCTCTTACCAATTACTAAATGTTAACTGAGCATTTATGAGCACAAGTCATATACTCCCTCTAGGATAGTATAAAACCTCAAGAAATCTAGGAAAATGGCCAAATTCTTGCTCTGGATGGACTGTTCTCAACAATATTTGTCATACACTGGTTAGACCATACTCTTGCCTTCAGAGTACTGTTTGACACACAAATTTGAAGGGTGCCTATCCAATCCACCTTGGCTCTTACAAAATTAAGTTTTATTAAGATGCATAAGTATGTTAAGAAAATAATATATTTCTGCTGAATATGCTAGTTTAACTCTTTTGCCTACTGTTTTAGAATGTGATAATAGGGATATAGCATCTTAATATACTTTACATTAAAACTTCTCATGGCCAATTAAAAAGGCTGAAAGGGTTGAAACAGAATTCTTTTTTTAATGTGTATACCAAGTTTCAACTATATTGACTTATTTTAAACTTACTGAAGAACGTAAAAAGCTTAGACTGTAGCTGTCCAGATTTGTAGTTCTGCTAAACCCTGTTATTTAATCCTAAACTTGTTGAAGTACATCACATATATAATTTAAGTTATTTGAAAGTGTATTTTACACTTCTTGGAGACTCAGAACCCCTTAAATTTATTCCACAAAAGGCCCATCTTCTGTAAGATAAATTCAACTTACCTCATGCAATTAGTATCTAGAAAGACTCAAATTAACTAGAACATAGCTAAATAGAACCTTTAATTAACTAGATTTTTTTTTCTTTTTGCTCTACTTTTAGGGAGAGAGCATAAAATCACTAGAAAACAAGGTAACAAGGATTTGTTTTAAAAATCAGCCTACAAGGTTGGTGCTGGGGTCAACAAATAGCTAGCCCACTTTTCACATTATAAAACCATAGAGTTATGATTCATTTAAAATAATGAACCAGAGATACCGATGTTCTATGACTCATGGAACAGATATTAAATTATGTTTAATATACTGTTACTTGCTAAGGCAGAAAAATGATCTGATGGATGTTGAGAATACGTTCGGCAATGAAAGATTGAATCAGAATTGGTTTTCTAGTTATCACTCCGAAAACCAAGAAATTAAATTAACCTAAACTCATTTTTACCTGAGCATTCTAATTAATCAAATAGACTAACAAATGGATAGTTGAGAGATGAAAAATACTTGTGGGAGAAAAACAGAGAAAATGCTTTTGGTGAGAGAAACTGCTCATTTAAAATAATCGTGATGAAAGCTGCACATTTATCGAGTAGTGTAAGCTTCTTCTAGTCTTTGCCAACTGATTTCCCTTAGGCTTTAATTTCACCTACTCACTTCTTTACAAGTACAGCCGAAAGGCTCTCTAACCGGCTCTACTCTGCTCCATTTAGTCGTTGTAATAACATTTAAAATAAATAAGTATATACAATCTGACAACACGAATGTGCAAGGTACTGTCCTCAGTCACATAGAAACCCTGCTTCTTACAAATCGGACACCTTTGCCATAACTTCTTATAGTTCTCTACATCTCAGAATCTGAGGTTCAGACAATTCGTTTTTTCTATTTTCTGCAAGAGAGGCTTGGCAAATGCATAGGGGAAAAAATTCTGTAAGCTAGAATTCCGATTTCTCAATCCCTGATTTCATCTATTCTTATTGGCATTTCTAATTCTAAAATGAACTTGAAGGAACTATTACAATAAAAATCTCTCTAGGAAAGGGAGAGAAAGGGGAGAGGAGGATTCTGTCAGAAAAATTATACAAAGTAAATATATTTTCATCTAAACCAAAAGATGCTGCTGGTATTCACAACAGGATGGGAATGATGGGCATGAGACAAGTTCCACTGTTCGTGTTTGATTAAAGGAAGCAAATCGGTGCATCAGGAAAACCACACAAAACCTCTGGACTGTATTTCAGGGGTGTTTCCTCTCAGGAAAGACACATGATAGGCATTTGATAAATATGTGTTGGATACTAACTAGCAAAGATAAAGAAAGTTTAGCTGAGGAGCAGGGACTGCTGGGGAAGACCAGAGGACAGGTCCAGCTTCTGTCCTCCTAGCACTGTGAAGGGCTCTTTGCAGGTGGGTCAACATTAAGAATCCCTTAGAAGAAATGGAGTAGCCCTGAGAGTCAACAAGAGTCTGAAATGCAGTACTTGGGTACAGTTTCAAAAATGACAGAATGATCTCTGTTCGTTCCCAAGGCAACCCATTCAATATCACAGTAATCCAAGTCTATGCCCCAACTACTAATGCCAAAGAAGCTGAAGTTGAATGTTTCTATGAAGACCTACAAGACCTGTTAGAACTAACACCAATAAAAGATGTCCTTTTCATCATAGGGAACTGGAATGCAAAAGTAAGAAGTCATGGCATCCGTCTCATCACTTCATGGCAAACAAATGGGAAAACGATGGAAACAATGCAGACCTTATTTTCTTGGGCTCTAAAATCACTGCAGATGGTGACTCTAGCCATGAAATTAAAAGATGCTCGCTCCTTGGAAGAAAAGTTATGACCAACCTAGACAATGTATTAAAAAGCAGAAACATTACTTTGCCATCAAAGGTTCATCTAGTCAAAGGTATGGTTTTTCCATTGGTCATGTATGGATGTGAGAGTTGGACCATTAAAAAGACTGAGCTCTAAAGAACTGATGCTTTTGAACTGTGGTGTTGGAGAAGACTCTTGAGATTCCCTTGGACTGCAAGAGATCAAACCCGTCAATCCTAAAAGAAATCAGTCCTGAATATTCATTGAACGGACTGAGTCTGAAGCTAAAGCTCCAATACTTTGGCCACCTGATGGGGCAAGCTGACTAATTAGGAAGGACCCTGATGCTGGGAAAGATTGAGGGCAGGAGAAGAAGGGGATGATAGAGGACAAGATGGTTGGATGACATCACCGATTCAATGGACATAAGTTTGAGCAAGCTCTGGGAGATGGTGAAGGCTGGGGAAGTCTGGCGTGCTGCTGCTGCAGTCCGTGGCATCGCAAAGAGTCGGATACAACTGAGTGACTGGACGTTAGCAACAGCATTGAACACTCCATGTGCACCAGAGGTGTCTCACCTGAGCGCTTCCGTGTCCTCTAGCCCATGTGGGCACCGAAGCTAGATGATTTGAGACTTTATCTCACACCCTCTCAGAAGCCTCAGTCCTTGCCCACTTGTTTTCTTGTTTTATGTTTTTATTTTCTTGTATTCTGTTTTTATTTTGATTCAAATTCCTCCTGTGGGATCATCTTGGTTCTCCATCACCATTGCCATTTGTCCTCCAGATCTCTAGTAACAGAAACAATAGTAGCTGACTTTTTTTCATTTATCCTGAAGCCTTTGGGGGTAACAGTGGCAACAGAATAGGTGAGCTCTGGACAGCCCTGCAGTGAAGCCCATGGTCATCTGTCCCAAGCCCTGGTTCACTGCAGAGCTATAGGGGCCTCTCTTTCTCGGTCCCTAACTGGGAAGCCCTGCAACATCCCTCTTCGATGCACAGAACAACTTGACTCTCTTGTCTCTTTCTTCCCATTCAGATGGTTCAAAAGGCCCATCTTTCATTATCAAAATGTACTTGAGATATTTTTCCAAACAGAAGAGGAACTGTCCCTGAGAGGAATGTAGTCTTCCATTAGCAACTGGCCCAAATTAGAACCGAACATTAAAATGGTGAACTTTTCTCTTTGCTGCACCCACGTGTCTCAGTGAATGGAGTCCTGGGAGTCGGATCATGACCCTCCAGTTTTCTGGAGGGAAACTGTTCGATCTCACTCATCTCCTCCATTGAGGGGGAAAGGTCTCTAAGCAGTGGAGCCCTAGCATTGATGAAACTACAGCATAACCACTTAACCAACCTGAGGGAACTGGCTGTCACCTCTTTGTTCTTTGTTTTTAGGTATTGTTTGTGCAAAGAAGCATGGTTAGATGAGGACCTTTTGGTCAGTACCCTTTTAGGGCATCTTTATGGAATGATGAAAAAGAGAGAGAGAATGGCCAAGAGTTGTTGGCATTTGCCACTGGAATACCCACGAAGGAAAACACCCACGTAATTGTGGACACATTTTGTTAACAGTCAAATGAAGGGGTTGGGTTCTCTTGGCTTCCAGATCTTTTCCTGGCTCAGAACATCCTTTGATACTGTGATTCAACCAATCTAACATATCCTTAAAGTCTTAGAGCATGTTTGCTGAGCACATCCCAGTAGAATACCTTGTCTGCAAAAGACTGAAAGTTATTATTTGGGAATAATAAATCAGACCAAAAAAAGATGTAGAGTACGTGGTATATTATTAGTTTCGAGTTTGCTAATCCTTGTTTTATGAGATTTAATTTTCATGATATTTACTTTTCCATTCAGCCTGTCAGAAAAAAAGAATGCTTTTTGTGTTCATTGAAAAGATAGGCCAGAGACTAATGAATGTGTGATCTGCCCTTGCTCAGATAAATGTCGTAGTTATAAGAAGTCATGGCAGGGCGTGGGGGCCCTTCTGTTTACCATGATAAAATTAATACCTTACAGACTTTCTGAGTAGTTTGTAAGATGTCACAGATTTATTTTTAATATAATTGCAAAGTTGGAAAGCTAAGAATTATGAAGCCTGATTCTTGATAAATTCACTGTCAATAATGCCATATTCAGAACACAACTACATATTCGGCAAAAATATCATTCCATAATATTTTATTATCACTCTGAGACTGTACATTTTAATTTGCAAGTTATTGAAAATATATCTGAAGATAAGAATCCTCTTTGAAAGTATGTGGAACTTTTTGTATGATTATTTAGTGTTCTCTCTTATTTCTTGATCACAATGGTAGGGAATTGTAGTCTGTGCGGTTTTATAAAAATAAAGCAAATCACAGAGTGACTGAGCTAGCAGAGGCACTGAGAGACTGTCTGTGAGACCTGGGTTCCCTTTTTAAGGTCTCTGGGATGGAACTGGCTCTCCAGAATGTTATTAGCCTGGAAAGAGCGGTAACTGTCGCTCCCTTCACTCGGACACAGCCCCGCATTACTGAGGTACACGTCCGCCTGTTTAAATTTTATACGCAGCAAACGCTTGCAAAGCAGTTAGCACACTGCCTGTGTTGCTGCTGCTCAGGCACTAAGTCACTAAGAGGGACTTAGCCATACACAGCATTTCAGTTCAGTTCAGTCGCTCAGTCATGTCCGACTCTTTGCAACCCCATGGATTGCAGCACGCCGGGCCTCCCTGTCCATCACCAACTCCTGGAGCTTGCTCAAACTCATGTCCATCGAGTTGGTGATGCCATCCAGTCATCATCCTCTGTCAAATCCTTCTCCTCCTGCCTTCAGTCTTTCCCAGCATCAGGCTGTTAATTATTAAATGGCTTTTTTGGCCACCTCATGCGCAGAGTTGACTCACTGGAAAAGACTCTGATGCTGGGAGGGATTGGGGGCAGGAGGAGAAGGGGACGACAGAGAATGAGATGGCTGGATGGCATCACCGACTCGATGGACATGAGTTTGAGTGAACTCCGTGAGTTGGTGATGGACAGGGAGGCATGGCGTGCTGTGATTCATGGGGTCGCAAAGAGTCAGACACGACTGAGCGACTGAACTGAACTGAACAAAAGATATTAGTATTGTTGTCTGTACAATAATTTTAAAGAGGTTAACCAAAGTTTGGTGGAGTTACTGGTCAATTAATAAATGTATTATTGTAATATCTTCATTATACAAATACAGATTCATAATTATAGGTAAATATTCTTTTAAATAATTGAACACTAGAATGCTATCAATATTACAAGCAGAAATTAATATACCAGCATACCAAGAAAAATTAATCATGTTGAATTGAGAATCAAGAAGGAGGAAAATATTTAAGTATATCATTTTCACTTTTGTTTGTGAAGCAATTGCCCATTTCCAGAGATTTCTGTCCTGCTCAGACAGTCTTTTGGCTTTAAACAAATAATAATGTATACATAATTTGAGTGAGATACCATGTAGCTTTCTTGTATCTACTTTTTTTTTTTCTAATTTGACAGAAAAAATAGCAAACATGGTTATGTTTCCGAAAAACCAGGCCTCTGTTCACCTGTGCCTAACAGAAGCCTGGAGACAGCTTTGGTGGAGTAGAAAGGAGTAGCTTTATTACTTTGCCAGGCAAAGTGGGCCGCAGCATACTGCTGCTCTCAACTGTGGCCCTGTTCCTGGGAAGTAGGACAGGGTCTTAAGGTTTCAGGGTTGAAAACTGTACATACGGATAGGGTTCGATGTAGTCTTGTGGTTCTTCTTTCTCCTAGAGTCACTGAGATTATTAGGGCTGGCATCAGGTGGTTCCAGAACAGGTTCTGGTTGCCTTCAAGCTTAAGATTATCATTCCATGACCTTCTTTTTGGAATGAAGAATGCTCGCAAAGAAAATGAGAGTTGGGGGTGTCGTCTCGGAAAAGTAAACATCAGGTGCCAGTAAACACTTGCTGGAGGGCAGCCGTTTTCAGAGTGCTGTTACTCAAGAAAGAAGCGGGGAGGGAAGAGAAAAGTCTGTAGGAGACAAGTAGAACGGGAGGAAAGAATAAGGACTCGAATAAGGGAGAGCATAATGGGGATGTTTCAACTAGCTTCTGCGACAGCAGTGACATTCATAAAATTAGGTGTTTATATTTGTTTACAAATGTGCATAGGTACATTAATAAATTAGAAACTACTGTAAAAAATTGTCGTGAAACTTGTATGGATTATAGGAAACATTCACAGGAAAGAGGAGGCAAGCAGGTAATTTTTATTATTGGATTATTTGGAGAAAACCTTATCAAGAAAAATTGCAAATACAGCCATCCAGATTTTCCTAGCATCTACCTTTGATTTGAGCAAACTCCAAGAGATAGAGAAGGACAGGGAAGCCTGATGTGCTGCAATCCATGGGGTTGCAAAGAGTTGGATACAACTTAATGACTGAACAACAAGCTTCAGTCTCACCTACCCTGAGCCCCGTTAAATATACCCCCACCTTTATACAGAACGAAGTGTCTTCCAAAGGCAGTCTGCATAAAGAGACGTTTACAGAGATTTGAGGGGAAAGCGTCCAAATATATTGTGGGCGCCTTATCCCTCATTGTCACATAGATTTTGGCCTCAAAGCCTGAATATCACTCAATCAGAAGCTCAATTTTATTAGTATATTTGAAAGCTAATTTGTTAATTAAGAAGTGAAAGTACAGAAACTAGTTTTATGTGTAGTAAAGTCACTGGCAGTTCAAGTGTAAGCCTGACTCAGTCAGATTCCAGTAATTACTGCTAAGTCTGAGCGTTCTACTTGATATGTTTTCTTCCTGATTTAAGTGTATTATTTCCATGTATGGAATTTGATTATTAAGAAATCAATAAGAATATTAAACTCCAAGTTCAGTTCAGTTCAGTCACTGAGTCGTGTCGTGCTCTTCGTGACCCCATGGACTGTAGCACGTCAGGCTTCCCTGTCCATCACCATCTCCTGAGGCTTACTCAAACTCATATCCATCGAGTCAGTGATGCCATCCAACCATCTCATCCTCTATTGTCCCCTTCTCCTCCTGCCTTCAATCTTTCCCAGCATCACAGTCTTTTCTAATGAGTCAGTTCTTTCCATAAGGTGGCCAAAGTATTGGAGTTTCAGTTTCAGCATTAGTCCCTCCAGTGAATATTCAGGATGACTGGTTTGATCTCCTTGCAGTCCAAGGGACTCTCAAGAGTCTTATCCAGCACCGCAGTTCGAAAGCATCCAATTCTTCGGTGCTCAGAATTCCGAGGGTAGTTTTTTTTTTTTTTTTAATTCCAAGAGTAGTTTGTTTTTTTTTTCCAGGTAGCAGATTAAGTTGCCTGGTGGACAGTTAATTGGTTAGACCATGTGCTCTGTGAAGGCATGTCTGGTTTCCTATTGGTTCTCCAGCACCTAATACAGCGCCCAGTGCATATAGATACTTAATAAATACTCATTCACAGTGGGTCACACATCATTGTTTTATAAATTTTAGTGGTAGGAACCACTTCGTACTAGACCATCACTTTCATTCACTCAGCAAATGTATGCATGTCTTAGTTCTGAGTATGTTATTATAGTTCAGCAAGAAATTGTTTAATTGTTCTTGACATAATGCAATGAAACTATATAATCTTGTCAATAGCAGGGAAGCATAAATGTGTCAAAATGTCTAAAGCAAAGTCTATTTAGAAATCATTAGAGATTACTGCTAGATGTTGCTGGTATTTGTTTTGGCATGAAACCATCAGTGAAGCGAAGCTAGGTGACCTTCTTAGATCCCAACTAGATCCTCAGTTCAGTTCAGTTCAGTCGCTCAGTCGTGTCCAACTCTTTGTGACCCCATGGACTGCAGCACACCAGGCTTCCCCTGTCCATCACCGTCTCCAGGAGCTCACTCAAGCTCATGTCCATCGAGTCGATGGTGCCATCCAACCATCTCATCCTCTGTCGTCCCCTTCTCCCGCCTTCCATCTTTCCCAGCATCAGGGTCTTTTCCAATGAGTCAGCTCTTCGCATCAGGTGGCCAAAGTATTGGAGTTTCAGCTTCAGCATCAGTCCTTCCAATGAATATTCAGGACTGATTTCCTTTAGGATGGACTGATTTGATCTCCTTGCAGCCCAAGAGACTCTCAAGAGTCTTCTCCAATACCACAGTTCGAAAGCATGAATTCTTCGGCGCTCAGCTTTCTTTATAGTCCAACTCTCACACCCATACATGATGACTGGAAAAACCATAGCTTTGACTAGACGGACCTTTGTTGGCAAAATAATGTCTCTGCTTTTTAATATGCTGTCTAGGTTGGTCATAGCTTTTCTTCCAAGGAGCAAGGGTCTTTTAATTTCATGGCTGAAGTCACCATCTGCAGTGATTTTGGAGCCCCCAAAAATAAAGTCTGACACTGTTTCCACTGTTTCCCCATCTATTTGCCATGAAGTGATGGGACCAGATGCCCTGATCTTAGTTTTCTGAATGTTGAGCTTCAAGCCAACTTTTTCACTCTCCTCTTTCACTTTCATCAAGAGATTGTTTAGTTCTTCTTCACTTTCTGCTGTAAGGGTGATGTCATCTGTATATCTGAGGTTATTGATATTTCTCCCGGCAATCTTGATTCCAGCTTGTGCTTCATCCAGCCCAGCATTTCACATGATATATTCTGCATTAAGTTAAATAAGCAGGGTGACAATATACAGCCTTGATGTACTCCTTTCCCGATTTCCCGATTTGGAACCAGTCTGTTTTTCCATACCCAGTTCTAACTGAATGCCATTAAAAACACTAAATCTAAAACGTGCTAAATTTCATTGTAATCAACCTGTGAAGAGTTAACGCTAACTTCTAACATAGGCCGAATGTTCTCCTAGATACTAACTGGCTTATCACCCAATTTGGCACCAAAACGTTCATTGACTAACATGTTATTATTAGATCACATTTTGGGGCGGGAGGAGAAGGGGACGACAGAGAATGAGATGGCTGGATGGCATCACCGACTCAATGGACATGAGTTTGAGTGAACTCTGGGAGTTGGTGATGGACAGGGAGGCCTGACGTGCTGTGATTCATGGGGTCGCAAAGAATCGGACACGACTGAGTGATTGAACTGAACCGAACTGAAAGCACCTTGATACGTTGGCCAAACACTGTGCATGAAAAGAAAGGTTAGCCGACATGTTATTGCCCACTATTGGGAAGATGCCCTGGAGCTAGAAATGGCAACCCATGCCAGTATTATTGCCTGAGAAATCCGTGGACAGAGGAGCCTGGTGGGCCATGGTGCATGGGGTGGCAAAGAGTCGGACACGGCTGAGCGTGCATACAGTAGCAGCAGTCAGTCACAAACAGCAGAGCCAGCTCACCGCACTGAGACTCCTTGTAACTCGAGTTACCTTCTTTCTGATAAATGAAACCAAGCTAGAAGCAGATTTTATTGCTTACAAATGAGTGGTGCTTCTGCTGGTGCACTTTCATGTTAGACCTCCTATTAGCAATATTGATTATTTTAGGGATTTGCATAAACTCAATATTGGAATGGACTGTTTCACACTTGTTTTGTATTCTAAATCAGACAAATCAGGCCAAAACATGAGGGACTGAAAAAATGCTCAGGTGAAGGCTAGGTTGTCAAATAGTTCAGAGATTTTTTTTTTTTTTAATTTTGCTTCCACAGCCCTTGAAAATGTTGTTACCTTTAAGAATTTTTATTAATAAGACAAGCTGCTTTAATCTCTCCTCTCAGACTTTATCTGCCAATTCAGCTCTCATTCTGTGCTATTGGAGTAAAATTTCTTATTTCCCTATGTTAGTTATGGCTTTGGGCTAGGGCTTGGAGGCGTGAATCTATTACTCGTCCATCTTCCTATTAGAGTTTTCAGCCAAAGGGTCTGCACATGAGAGAGCAATAGATAAATAGTAAACCAAGTGCCAGCTAGTCATTAGAGCAACCATCGTCGAATTTCACTCCTGTCAAAAAGTGACCTTGGCCAGAAGCCTCTTTATTTCTTTTCCTGAATCTCTGCCAGATGAACCCCTGGCCCCCCAAATATAGTGATCAGATTAGATTGTTTCAGTGTGGAGAGAGGCTGGTCAGAACTCTCCCACAAGCATCTGGCAACCGAGGGTGGGAGCAGGGTGTGGCATCTACACAGGTTGATGCTTATGTACACACACGTACACACCCACAGGCACACACACAACAGAAACACAGGCACACACACAATTGAAACTCTTCCAGCTGTAGCCCCTGGGTAGTGCGGTGTTTGGCCCTCCCCCATCCGTTCTCACTGAAGATTTTTTAAACCCTTAGCCACAAGTCAGGGCTTGTGGGGGAAGACGGGGGAAATGTCTTCTTTTTTATTCTGTACGTTCTTTTTTTTCTCATGCAGGTTCTGAATTAGCTCCTGTCCTCTTCCTCTGTGAGACATGGGTCTGTGTCCAAAGCTGGTCTTCTCTGCAGAATTCTGTGTAATAATTGCGTCCTTCACTCAGGGGGCTTAATACTAAATGCTAAGGGATTG
Organism: Moschus berezovskii; assembly: GCF_049115385.1. Lineage (NCBI taxonomy): Eukaryota > Metazoa > Chordata > Mammalia > Artiodactyla > Moschidae > Moschus > Moschus berezovskii. Next base: position 105,407,784 of record NC_142469.1, read on the forward strand.
CCAGTCTTAAGATCTGTTAATACTTTCCTTTTTTAAAATAGTCTTCAATAATTATATATCCAGGGAGGTTTGCTCTCTCCGATGTGTGTGTGTGTGTGCTCTTGTCGCGTCTGACTCTTCGAGGCCCCATGGACTGTAGCCCGCCAGGATCCTCTAGTCGGTGGAATCTTCCAGGCAAGAATACACTGGTTGTCATTTCCTCCTCTAGGGAATCTTTCTGACCCAGGAATCGAACCCACATCTCTTGTGTCTCCTGCACTGTCAGGTGGATTCCTTACCACTGCGTCACCTGGGAAGACCGCACTAAATGTTTACTGACTGTTCAGTCTTGAAGATTTCTTTTTTTTCCCATTTCTCTGGAGCTTGAGCCCTGGGTCCATCTCTAATGGTGGTTCCCGTGTTTGTCTGAGGTGATGAGAAGGAGCATTTGTATGCGCTCCCTTCCCAAGACAGAGCCCAGGTTTAGAAATGGTCCCCCCGGCAATTTGCCCCTTCACCACCTCCCCTGCTTTCCTGTACAAAAACCATCCCTGTCATTATGCTTCCTGGGTGTCGTGAAAATCATGTGGGATGCCACCATTGGGGGTAGAGTTAAAAGATCCATGGCTACTGTCATAGGTGTTAATCACAAAAGCGAGGCTCAGGTGGAACCTCACTTAAGGTGCATTTCCAAGAGACTTTGAATCACACTGAAATTTTCTTCTGATAAGGGGGACATCTCGTATGGGAGGGGAGACTCCAGTGAAAACTCTTGCCTTCCATTCTTGCCCTCTGGTAGTGCAGAGGGGAGCATGGTGCCAGCCTCTTCCAGCAGGGAGGCGCATCCTGAGTCAACATGGTGGCTGGAGTCTTAGGAACTTTTCCTTTGGTCATTCATGTCGAATCACTTTAATATTCAGGAGTCCACGGTCAGACATGGACTGATTAGGACCAAATGTAGAGCAAATGTACTCGTATCTTATAGAAATGTTTCAGTAGCTTGTTGTAGAATGTCCTTTGCTCCAGAAATGGCCTTTCCCCTTCTTGTTTAACACAGAAATAAAATATCAGAAGGTCTTTCTGCTTTTATTTTAAAAGATAAAGATTGTTGCTCTTTTTATTTATAGAAGGAAAAATAATGATGAACAATTTCCTACCCCCAAATTATTAGATAGCAACAGTAACCATGGTAACTAAATTGAGTGCTTTAAATCATTTCTTATAATATTATTTTTAGAACTTTACCTAAGGTGGGAGGTAGGTTTATTTAACTATTTAAATTCTAAATTTAGAATGTAATTGTGAGTTATAACTAGTATGAACAAAAAGCATAAAATGTGTGGATTAGAATTCTGAGGCACTTTTATATTAGAGAAATGATAAATATAATTTTGGATGTTTGTACCTATTAGTGTGGATGAGACGTGATGTCACAATTCATATATTTACAGTAAAACTGATATTTAATATTATAATATTAAAACAAGAGACATTAACACTGTAATAACAATACGTGGGACTTCCCTGGTGGCCTGGTGGTTAGGATTTTGGGCTTTCGTTGTCTTGGCCCAGATTCAGTCCCCAGTCAGGGAACTGAGATCCTGCAAGCCATGCAACATGACCAGAAAGAAAAAGAAAAACAAATACACATCAGAAGTGATAGATTGTTTAAAGAAAACTTTTTAATTAAAAAGATAAGTCACGTATGTGACTAATGAGAAGAAAATTATTATGATGGACTTAATTGTTAATGTTTCTTCTCTAAGCAAAATTATACCAATGTACCTATCTTAATGATTAGTTCTTCTTTGAATACAGTAGTAACAAAAAAATTTTAATGACTAAGAGCTAAATATTTTACTTTTGTAGAGCGTTTGATACTTTAAAAATTACTTTTCTTGGTAATTTTTTAGGGGAAAAGTATAATATCTATCTGTGTTAGAAATCTGTTAGCTATATCTGTATATACAGATATATCAATATCTGTGTTAGAAACAGGAATTAGGGATTAGAGAGTCATGTTATACATTAAGATATTTCATGAATACTATTAGAAAAATTAGGAAGTTTTCTGGACCTTTGAATTTGCAGAGAGAACCAGTGCATATAGGGGAAATTAAAAATGAATCCTCTAACTTCATATAGTATATCATTTTTAGCTTGTAGTTTACTGTGATTCATATCAAGTTAAGATTAATATATATATATATATATATAAGCCCCACATCATTCTAAATCTGAGTGGAGTGAATGATTACTGTGGCAAGTTTAATTAAAGATGTCTTGCCCTTCTTTGTGTTCCAGAAATATTGGTATTGTAGGCTGGCTTTTTGTATTTAATATTAAAATTTTAGCACTACTTAAATTTTTATTAACTGAATATTATGTTTCCTGTAATGTGTAATTGCACACGGAGGAGCTTCAGACTGTTCCACCAGAGCCTACATGTCTTCCTTACCTCAAAAAAAAAAAAAAAAAAAAACCTCGCAGTTTTATGATAGTCCTCATAAATTAAAACCCTGATCATGATTCTCTATCAGTTCACAAAAGAACAATATCAAACTTCATGTAAAATACATATTATAAAATAAATGCTTTATTCCCAGTTTTGCCAGAAGAGAGATAGCCTATTTTTAACATTAAGAGTCTGAAGTCTTCTACAGAGATAGTCCTTTAGTGAAGGGAGAAAATAACTCACAAGATAACACAGTGAAACTATGCGTTTAGCTGTGCATTTAATGCCCCCTCTGTACTCAGAAGCTCACGGTTTACAGGGTTTATTGTATCTATATTGGGCAAAAAGTGCCGCTGCCGCTGTGTGAATCTGGTCCTGGTTGACCTGGTATTTGAGCCTCTACTTGGCATCCTGATTCTTCATTGAGGAATCCTTGGTGGTACTGCACACGTGATGCTGAAATTCATCAGTTCTGCTCCTTTGGATCAACCGGTACTTACATAATATACGTATTTTAGGTGAATTCAATAAAGGACATAAGAAGTTAATCCAGTAAAGGTTTTAATCCGTGGTTAGGGTTCATGAGAGAACTTGTTCATTTGTGTATTCATTTGACAAATACTTATCGAGCATCTGCGGTGTGCCAGGCCCCGGGCTAGTCGGTGCAGACAGGTCCATGACGGAGATGAGACAGATGCAGCTTTAAATCTAAGTGTTGCCGTTGGCTTCTCCAGGGGAGCCTCCCACCCAGACCAGGAATCAAGCCCGAGACTCTTGCGTCTCCGGTATCGGCAGGTGGATTCTTTATCACCAGTGCCACCTGGGAAGAGGACCTTTATTAGATAGATTGAAACACCAGTGTGTGTTTGTATTATAGAAAAAACTAAGGAATAACAAAGGAGAAAGTCTCTCAACTTAACCTGCTGCAGAAGAATGAGCACGTTGCAGTGTTTTGAATGTGGCGGAGGCTGACACGTGGCCAGAGGCTCTGGGTGTTTGCGAAGAGAGTGGTGAAATGCAACCCTCTGTACCTGTCAGGTGACTCTAGGTGGTACAGAGTAAGGTCAGTCATGATCATTAAACAAGCGTGCTTTAAAGAAGATGAAATGAAAATTTATGTTCCTTTCAGAATAAAACATCTTAAATTTCTATAAACTGTTACGCCTCATGCATATTGCAAAAATATGCAGTAAAAATAAATTGTACCTGTCTGAATTCTTCTTCCGAGGCACCCTAAAACCACAAATCACTTTAATCTTAAATGGGGCATCGTATAAGCTAGTCCACGTTTTATGCCAGTTGGACCAGAGACGTGTGGAGAGCACGCATCAGGAATGCAGTGCTCAGCCCTTGCCCACGGTATCATATCAGATGGAGTATGTACATACACAACCAGAGGCATTTATAAAAAGACACAGCTATTCTAGATGTGATCCAGATACAGATAACGTTGTCCCTGTGATGGTAGCTGCTAATGGGGATGCTGACGCTGAAAGCACTGCATTCTAAACGCCACTGTATGGACCGATGTTGACCTCTTTCAGCGTGTATACTATATTCTTTGGATTGTGCCTATTGACACTATACCAAAAGCTTTAAAACATGGATTTTTGCCTCAGAGCCTGGCTTCAGGGTCTGCCTAACAACTGGCTCCAAAATGAACAAACCTTCAATGATTGCTGCTTATAATGAACTTATTTTCATGTGGCCTCAAATGAGGTCTAGATTTCACGTCTAAGTCACACAAACACCCACACAAAAGGTAAACGCTTATAAAAAAAGTTGTATTAATGGCTCTAATCAGGGAGGCCTGGCGTGCTGTGATTCATGGGGTCGCAAAGGGTCGGACACGACTGAGCGACTGAACTGAACTGAACTGAATCCTAAATTACTGTTGTTCAGTTGCTGAGTCTCTGACACTTTGCGACCCCATGGACTGCAACACGCCAGGTTTCCCTATCCTTCTCTGTCTCGTGGGGTTTGCTGAAACTTGCGTCCGTTGAGTCGATGATGTCATCCAACCATCTCATCAGCTCTGTAGCCCCTTCGCCTCCTGCCCTCAACCTAATCCTCTTGGAAGTTTAAATTAGGAGGGCAGCGTCACGCATGTGACTGCCGCAACAACCGCATGTGAATAAAGAATTGAACGCTGGTATTCCGAGTAAGAACGCTCAGAGGCTTGCAAACGTGCGCACCTGTGGGCTTTCATTCGGGCTGGAGAAGGGACGTCTAGAGCGCGCTGTCCACGCACAGAAGGCCTTGTGGTCTGGTACATAAAGCGCTCCTCCTGGGCGTGAATCCTGAGGAGCAGATGGAGGCTTACCTCTCTGAATATCACACCTGGAGAAAACTGTCCTATCCTGCATCCAGGCCTTTGCCCAGGTCATTTCTTCTGTGTTTCCTTTGGGTTTTGAGCTCACAGGACTCTTGTCTAAGAAGCCTTTCTGAGCTACTTGCTAAGGCTCCCATAGCACTGGTTTATCCCCGTTTTAGGGCTCACTACCCTGAATTGTTGTTTTCTAAACCGCAGCAGCTCCGAGGCAGTCTGGGGTGCATCCCAAGCATTTTTATGAGACAAACCATCTGAGCTGTGACCCTCCTGGTCAGGATCATCTCAGTTTCCCTCATCATTGGGTCCTCAGCCCCTGGAACAGAGTCTCAAAATAGACATTCACTATTTACTAGATGAAACAGATTTTAAACAGTTAAAACAGGAGTTGAAGTCCTGGGCTTCATTCTACCAGACTTTTAGCTGACCACTAATTTACCTGTTAAATGTTTTAAAGCACACTTTCACATAATTTGCTGCTGTGATATGAGCCATATTTGCTGGTGTTATATAACCTGGCTGACAGACATGAAATGTCCAACAAACAAGTTTTCTCTCTTCATTTCTTTCATGACATAGATAATTGGTGCCTGCCGTCTCTTTGCCTGGCCACTAATTTGTGAGAATGTGAAAGACATGTTTTCTGATAATACCCAAACCAGTTGGCACGTTACCCCTTTCGTACCTCTCATGTCGAAAGGTTGTGGGTCCTCTGATCATTTACATTGCTTTTATAATTTAACTATTTTTAGAATTTGATTTTATATTACATATTTTCTTTTAAATTGTATCTTTGATCTTATCAGTGCCTTAATATTTTACAGTCTCAAGGCAAATTTAGTACATTTGCTCTTTTAAGAAAATGATTTATTTTTGGCTGCACTGGGTCTCCCCTGCTGCACACGTGCTTTCTCTACTTGCAGTGTACGGGCTTCTCTTGTTGCAGAGCACAGGCTCTAGAGCGCAGGTGCAACAGCTGTGCACACAGGCTCAGTTGCCCCATGGCATGTGGGATCTTCCCAGACCAGGGATCAAAGACATGTCCCCTGCACTGGCAGGCAGATTTTTAACCAGTGGACCACCAGGGAAGTCCTAGTACATTTAATCATCTTTATATCCAGCAAGAGTAAACATCAGGTAGTTCAGAATGTATGAAAAGACTTCCTAAAAGTGTGTATGTGTGTATGTTTTATATATATATATACACACACACCATATACAAAGATAAGTGAGGGATGGATGGATTGCTCAATAGGTAGATTGAAAATTATAAAGCAAACAGGATAAAATATTTACAGTATATGAATCTCAGTAAAAGGTATATGGATGTTATTTCTAATTTTATTTTTGCAACTTTTTATGAATTTGAAATTTGTTTCTAATAGAAACTAATTAGATTTAAAAAAAAGCAAATGAGCAAACTTCTAATTACTTCATAACTCTTACTGGCCAATGGTACATGGTATAAATGCTTCATACTTAATTGGAAACAGTTTTCATGATGAGCCTAAAACACAAAAGGACAGTGTTAATATAAGGCGCTTCCTCTCCCATACAGAGACATGTGTTGTGTGACGGGGTGCTATGGTTTATATTCCTGTGCTTTTCATCCAATTCCCAATGTCTAATTTGTCTCAGCAGTAAAAATTCAAAGATTCTGGGACTGAGACTTATATGTTCAGCATCCCTTCAGCCTGGCCGAGACAGACATGTTGAAACTGTGCCATGTGGTTCCGTACTTCCCTTGTTCTCTAGTCCCAAGAAGCATTTGTTGAGGATCTTGCTCAGCTTCAAGGGTGGAGAAAAGGCTGGACAGTCACCGAGTCACCATGTCTGTTGAAGATGCTGCGATTCCCATATCATTTTCTGAGTTAAACTTTGGTCTTCAAACCCTTGTTGACATTTCACTAAACACTGCACTAAACAGTACAGGGATTATAAATTGTCAAAGAGAAATGATTTTTTTTTCCCAATCATCTTACCCTCTGAGCACAGAAATTTGAAACTCTCTTTCTCCGGGTCTTTCTCGATAACCCCTTTCTCCTGGCTCCTCCAGCCTCCCTGGCCAGCCTGTGTCAGGCTAAGACCAGGATTCTGCTGTGTCCTCTGCCTTCTCACCATCCGCATCTTTTCTCCAGGGCCAGTCTTCTGTTTTCATTTATTAGGAGGTGTTGCTCTTCAAAAACCTGCCTTGTTCTTATGTATCCTGTGAACCCGCCAAAGCCCTCTGTGACTTAAAATAAATGTATGGCAGAGCTTCTCCTGCAGGTTCAGAGATCAGTTGCTTAATTCCTCAAACCGTAACTAACTCTCATTTTTGAGGCAGCAAGGAAGTGAGGAGGATAAGCAGAAGGCGTTTCCCACCACTCCCCTGCTCATTTTAATTCAGTAATTGTCTTACAGTTTCCAAGTGTTTGCCGCTTTGTAAATTTCAGCTATTGGTGTGTCACAGAGAGGAGACGCATTTTCATATCTTATTTTCCTAACGCACATCTAGGGTTAGGTGTCTCAGTGTCTGTGTGTTGATCGCTCAGTCCTGTCTGACTCTTTTCAACCCCATGGACTGTAGCCCATCAGGCTCCTCTGTCCATAGGATTTCCCAGGCAAGAGTACTGGAGTGGGCAGCCATTCCCTTCTCCAGGGGATCTTCCTGATCCAGGCATCGAACCTGGGTCCCCTGCATTGCAGACAGATTCTTTACCGTCTGAGCCTCCAGGGAAGCCCACGTCAGTGCCGACTCCCTTACAATCATCAGTCACTTCCATTTGCTTTTTCTGGGAGATAAGCATACAGGGATGAGAACGATAAACTCTAGGTAGTATTAATTTTTTGTAATTTAAATCATTTCTGAGGGGAAAAGAATATGTGTTATCCATGAAATAGTTGTGCAACCTCAATTATATTGGAACAGTTGCTTTGTTCATTAGGGTTCGGTTTAACCAGTCTTGGTGGAGAGAATCCAGTTCCTGGAGGTAGGGTGGGGGTTTGGTCCTCAGTCTTGGCTGACAGAGCACGCTGTCACTCAGCGCGGGGCCGGGAGCTAGGCTTCATTGGTGCCCATCTGGGTAAGCAGCGCCCGAGACAGGCGCTGGAGCCTGGGTCTGCGGCTGGCTCCCTCACACCGGTTTGGGTCCACAGGCCCTTGCGCGCTGTGTCCGTGCAGGTACAAGGCATCCTGCTGGAGCTCCGGAAACGGTCTGCGTGCCTCTTCCATCCATGGAGTCCACTGGCTGCTCTGGGGATTGGCCGTTTTCAGAGACCAGGAGCTGATCACCGGGACATGAGGCACGGCTGTTTCTACTCCAGCTGCTGCCAGGCCTGCCGGCATGCAGAGGAACCCCGAGGTTGGCACCCTCCCGGGGCTCTCCCCAGGAGAGAGGCGCAGTCCCCTTCTGCTCTTCGCCATGGATCACCTCACTCCTGACCTCAGCTCATGGGAGTGTGGGAGTAAGGAAGGTCCAAGCACAGAGTCTCTTTCTGAGGTCTCCCCAGGGCTCCTCCAACTCAGCCCAGGGGGATCCTCTCCTCTCAGAGAGGGGCTAAGAGCATTTCCTTAATCAGTCATGTTTGTGTGCAGCTCAGGGGTGCCACTGGCTTCTTTCTGCTTTGGATACACTAACGGCCTGGAATTTAAGATACAACCTTCTGCTCTAATTTTCTACAATGCATGCTAAGCTACTAAGTCGCTTCAGTTGTGTCCAACTCTTTGCCACCATATTGACTGTAGCCCGCCAGGCTCCTCTGTCCATGGGGATTCTCTAGGCAAGATTACTGGAGTGGGGTGCCATGCCCTCTTCCAGGGGATGTTCCTCACCCAGGGATCAAGCCCGCGTCTCTTAAGTCTTCTGCATTGGCAGGCGGGTTCTTTACCACTAGAGCCACGTGGGAAGTGAATTTTCTACTGTAACTTGTCTCTGAATTTTCTTCCTTAAGGCAACAAGATGTAGCTGCTGTACCAGTAGGGAAGAGGGTCAGAATTTGAAAAGAGGACATAGGTATATATTTCAAAATAATATCCTTCTATGGTATCATTATTACTGTCATAGCTATCAGCTTAGAAGCTCATTTATTGGCTAGTTTGGGCTTCAGTGATAAGAGAAGCATAAACTTTCAAAAGCATATTAAAATAGCAACATAATAATGACACTGTGAAAGTGTCAACTGGATTAAATGAAGTATTCATCTCACCTGAAAATGGGACTAGATAAAGTATTCATTTCACTTGATAAGCCATTATGACCCTCAGGCTTTTGATGTTTATTTTTAGCTATTATTCATCAAGGTAGTTGTAGTAATGAAGAACTCTATACTGTTCCATAATATAGACTCTATTTTAAGTCTGCTCAGATGATACCAGATTTTCTACACCATTGATCCATTAAAAAAAATCTTTCCTTGAATTCTGTTTGCCACTAATCAAGCTATTTTATTCAGTTTTTTAGATGGGTTGACAAATTGAAAACCCAGCTTTAAATGTTGCAGTAGTTTAAAAATAGAAGTCTTTTACTTCAAACTATTCTGAGTTGCTGCTTTGAGCAATAAAAATGTCCTTTATAGCTTGTTAACCTAGATCTCTGGATATCTTTTCTACAATGATATAAGTAGATCACTGTTTACTGCCTCAATCAGCCTTGTCAGAGTAATACTCTCTGGTGATTTTTTGAAGTCAGAGTAAACTGATGCATTCTGTCTTCTGTGGTTATACAGCCTGGCACGGCGTTCCCTTGTATAGTTGTATTTTGAATATGAATAACAATCTTTAGCTGACTTTAGCATTTTATGGAAATCATCATATGTAACTTCTAGTTATATCAGAATCTACCAAATATGTTAACTGAGTTTTTCAGCCTGGTTATTTTCTATTTCGTAGGTTCTAAGACTTTTGAATACACACTCATATACTTTATATTCATTATATCGGAATATTATAGGCTACTTTGTTTTGAGGTACAGCATAAAGTACTGGAAGAGTTCACTTACTATGTACACCTTTTAACACAATCTACTCAAGGTTAGTACATGTTGCAAAAAAGGAGAATGCATCAGGAGGCAATGTAATGATGACATAGGATTTTTATGACATGAAATAAAGTATAACAAACTGATTAGAAAGGTCTAAGTATATGTTAAAAACTGGCTGATAATTTCAGAAGAAATGACAGGTCATTAGAGTTCAGACCACTTAAATTAGGAGATTAAAATAATCTCTTTGAGAGATCATTGCCATAAATTGTAATTTATATTGAATGCAAAATCCAGTCTAGTTTGAAACTCAAACGATTATCCTTTACCTTGGATTCTTACCTCCTTCTATTGGCCCTCAGGAAAAATAAATAAAGCGGAAGATAGTTAAGTGATAAGCAATGTCTACTTATAGTATCTATTTCATATCTGTATCTGTATCAATAGCTATGTCTCAAACAGGATGATACGTAGTAGAAAAAAATTCATCCTTTCTGGGTTCTATCTGTGAAATCCTCACCAGCTGTCCGGCGTTTCTTTTCCTTTCTTTTCTCCTGACTCCTCGCCATTAACATTGATAAGCTCTAATGCTTATATTTACTACAATTAAAGTTACTTCCTAGCCTAACTATCTCTGGGCTAGGTTAGAAGCAGCCTCTTGCTCTGCAGAGTCAGCCCCGTTCAGGGTTTTCCTTAGCCTTGGTGTGTGCACTTCTCCTCAAGGTCACGCAGATAAGGGAAAACTTGTCCCGCTTTGTCCCCGCTGCCCAAAAGGAGGCCCTGTGGCCTACTTACTCTCTGGATATAGGGACCGTGTGTGTCCCACTCGGGCATTCTCCCTGAACTTTATATCACATAACTCATGAACCAGCATCATTGGGTGGGACCCAAACCAACAGGCTGTGTTGAAAGCCGCTCAGCAATCTATAGCTCACGCTCTACTCTGGAGGCCCCATAACCTGAGCTGCAAGCCTCTGTGACTGATGGTTTCGGTGACTGGAGTCTGGAAGTGGTGGCAGCCTCTGCCTGGAAGCACCCCTTGGAGTTTTGTCCTTACACCTTTCCGACTCAGCCGCCAAAAACACCTTTTTGCTTCAGGATGGGGGACACATGTACACCCGTGGCTGATTCATGTCCAAGTATGGCAAAAACCACTACAGTATTGTAATGTAATTAGCCTCCAATTAAAATAAATAAATTAATTAAAAAACAAAAATACCACACCTTTTTGCAAAGCAACTGTTAGCCTACAACTGGGCTTTTGCCAAAACAGGGTGCCTGATCCAAAGAGGTCTTGTGATTCTCTGCCCTAATGCTCACATTTTGGCATCGGTCAGCTTGGCCTCAGTGACTGAGGTATGGGAAGGGCCCAACAAGCTTAGCTCGTCAAATGGAAGCAGTATTTCAGGAGCACATCTCGCCTGACTCCAGTGGCACTGCGGCTTTATGCGAAAAACTGACAGCCGTCCAGGAGGGGGAACTCATCTCCCACTCTGCCACATGAAGCAAAGCTGGTGGCTCGGTGGGGCCCCCAGTTTATCGAGGTTCCCCTAAACGCCTCTGTCTGGGCCTGCTTCCCCGGTGATCAGGCTAAGAGGGGACCCAGTGCTGTTCGCTGGGCTGCCACACTTGTTCAACTCCAGATCCAACTGGGCTGAAACAAACAAATGAACGTGGATGCTCCTTTCAGTAGGCAGAGCTCAAGGCCAGCTCCAGTCAATACTCCTCTTAATAACCCTTGTTATATTTTTCATGACTCCTATTTTAGTCGGTTGCCACTGGCCTCGGTACTTGGTCTGCCACTATTGGAAAACTGCACACTGTCAAATTATTTATTTGAGGGAATTGCAGACCATGGAAACAAATCACACCGTTGATCAAACCACCTGGGTCCCTCGTATAGGTGCCCAGAGTATGGCCCTGTTCTCTGACTAGATTGACTAGACTCAAGCTACCAATGGAGCCTATACTGCCCAGACGGCCACCATGGCTGCCTGGAGCCGTCTTCATTGTGGGCAAGGCAGTATGTTCGCCGTCACAGATGGGGCGCAGAGTGACAAAGGGAAGAACTCTGGTTCTGCCTCAGAGCTATCCCTGCCTCCAGACCTGAGTCCTGCCTGTATCCTGGGGGCGCTTTGCCCAGGGTCCTGCCCCCACCTGCTCCTGGAGGACCCGTTGCATCAGACCCTTGGCCTCCTCTTGCGGCTCCTGGTGGGTTTTGCTTCACCCCTGCTGCCGTTCTTTTCAGGTCACCGTGCTGCTGCTCCGTTCTGAGCAGCTCGCTTTAGCCACACTGCTGGGCCCTTGAAATGTGCTTGTCCCTACTTTCGGTTCATGTTTGTGGTCTGATAGAGTCTATGCTTTTTATCGCAAAGCCACTCAAGAGTGGACTGATGGACATTCCACTCTCCCTGCAATCCACAGGCATTGTTAAGCATCGGTAAGCATTGGTAAGCACTGAAAAAGAAAGAAAGTGAAGTGCTCAGTTGTGTCCGACTATTTGTGACCCTATGGACTGTAGTCTGCACCAGGCTTAACCATGCATAGGATTTTCCAGGCAAGAATACTGGAGTGGGTTGCCATTTCCTCCTCCAGGGGAGCTTCCTGATCCAGGGATCAAACCCGGATCTCCCTCATTGCAGGCAGATGCTTTACTCTCTGATCCACCAGGGAAGCATTGGAAGTCTTCAAAAACTGACTCCCCAAAATTCTTCTATCTCCTCCCGGTCCACATGCATTTACACTTTAGCAAGACACTGCCTTGACTAGACGGACCTTTGTTGCAAAGTAATGTCTCTGCTTTTTAATATGCTATCTAGGTTGGTCATAACTTTCTTTCCAAGGAGCAAGCGTCTTTTAATTTCATGGCTGCAATCAGCATCTGCAGTGATTTTGGAGCCCCAAAAAATAAAGCCTGACACTGTTTCCACTGTTTCCCCATCTTTTTCCCATGAAGTGATGGGACCAGATGCCATGATCTTAGTTTTCTGAATGTTGAGCTTCAAGCCAATCTTTTCACTCTCCTCTTTCACTTTCATCAAGAGGCTTTTGAGTTCTTCTTCATTTTCTGCCATAAGGGTGGTGTCATCTGCATATCTGAGGTTATTGATATTTCTCCCAGCAATCTTGATTCCAGCTTGTGCTTCTTCCAGCCCAGTGTTCCTCATGATGTAATCTGCATATAAGTTAAATAAGCAGGGTGACAATATACAACCTTGACGTACTCCATTTTCCTATTTGAAACCAGTCTGTCAAGGCTATGGTTTTTCCCGTGGTCATGTACGGATGTGAGAGTTGGACTGTGAAGAAAGCTAATCACCGAAGAATTGATGCTTTTGAACTGTGGTGCTGGAGAAGACTCTTGAGAGTCCCTCGGACTGCAAGGAGATCCAACCAGTCCATTCTAAAGGAGATCAATACTGGGTGTTCACTGGAAGGACTGATGCTAAAGCTGAAACTCCAATACTTTGGCCACCTCATGCGACGAGTTGACTCTCTGGAGAAGAGTCTGATGCTAGGAAGGATTGGGGGCGGGAGGAGACAGGGACGGCAGAGAATGAGATGGCTGGATGGCATCACCGACTCGATGGACATGAGTTTGAGTGAATGCTGGGAGTTGGTGATGGACAGGGAGGCCTGGCGTGCTGTGATTCATGGGGTCGCAAAGAGTCAGACACGACTGAGCAACTGAACTGACCTGAAGACACTGCAGTCCCTGAATGCAGTTGTCCCCAGAGAGGGGTCATCTTCTGACAACGTCCTGGGTAATGATCAGAATGGAGGGTTAAAGAAATGTACAGACCAATTTTGAAAATTTGATAATCCACCCTGGTTGTTCCTGGACATGGCACTTCTTTCTTTCCCCAAATGGTGCCTGCAGGCCCGCGTGGTTGGCGCGACCTTCAGGACCCCGTGAGTGCAAATCCAACTCTGATTCAATCACTCGGTTTCTCTCGTGGGGTTGCCGTCGACCCAGGTCATTAGGAAGATAGCCCCAGGCTGGGGGTTCTGCTCCCCAAGCCCCACAGGATGGGCCCAGCAATAGGGCACATAGCACTCAGACAAATAGGAAGCCTTCTAAAACGAGGCCGTCCGTGGTTACCCTCACCCCGTTGGAAGTAATCCACAGGTTGGGAGCCACCCGGTCAGGAAAGTGGTGTGTGTAGTGTGTCCCTGACTTTAACTGAAATAATCAGTGATGTGGCTCTGGAAGGTGAGCAAGTCATCTTCAACTCAGTGGGCCAGAGGTGCGATGAGAGGGTTGCCTCAGACATCCTCGTCAGGGGCCAAGGTGAAGTCTGCCTGATCACTACTGCAGTCACACCTCACACAAGCAGAAGTCAGTGATTTTGTCAGCAGTCACAAAAGCACAGCAGGGCAGACAGACCCAAGCAGGGTCCGTGACTGCATTTTTTCCTTCTGATTTTAGTGAGATTGTGTGGGTAGACTTTGTACTTGGAGCAGTTTGGGACCCAAGCGGGTTGAACCTCCTATCACTGATAAAAATGGATGAATAGGAGACTGTTTCTGTGATCGCCTCTCTCAAGCCCAGACCCATAATCTGGAACAGCACTGCATAGAATGACACAGTACAGGCTTTAATCCAAGAAACATTTCTTGATTATAAGACTCTATTCTAAGCTAGGCAGATAGAAAATGTAGATGAATACAAAGAATCCATCTTGCTCTCTAGGACATTATAGTTTGGTTGAAAAAGGAAATCCTAATTGACCACAAAATTTAAAATAGTATATTTGTATCATTATTTAGCTATAAAATTATATGGGACCAAAAATTATTAATACAGAAGTTCAGAAAAGAGATTGCAGTCTCTTAAGTGGTTAAAAGGTCAGTAAGGTTTTTGAGGAAGAGATTCATTTGGGTCCATGCCAGGTCCAGCTGACTCTCTGTCCACCCGTGAAAATTAGACTGATATTTATGGTCTACCAAGTCTTAGATGTTCTAAGTTGATGTAGACTGCATGGTATTGCTTGGTGTATATATTTTTAGAGAGAACATTTTTATTGAAACAGAATCAGAAATTTAACAATTTGGATAGAAATTGTTATGATTCTTGCTGGCATATATTGTTATTAAAGGAATTTATTAAACATAGTGAAAGTGTTTATTAGGTACATCATATACAATAATATTGACAAGAAGACATCACAAATGTCATTCCATCATGTTGAAGATTAAAATTAAACACTATATACCAGCAAACAAAATAAAGCATGGATGATAGTCACTCAGTTATGTCTGACTCTGCGACCCCACGGACTATAGCCTGCCAGGCTCCTCTGTCCATGGAATTGTCCAGGCAAGAATACTGGAGTGGGTTGCCATTTCCTTCTCCAGGGAAATAAAGTGTACCCTCCATGAATTATACAAGGTAGCTTCAACTATATTCCAAGTGATAATTCCTGCTAATTAGAAGAAAATATTACAACTATACAATATACCTCTTTGTCTCTGATCTTTCATCCAAAGTTCAGGGCCATAGAGTTCTGTGATTGTCAAAGTTACCAATATATAAGGAGCATTAACTGCATGATCTTACATCTTAATCGTTATTATCATCAGATAAGATTTTTACTTGGGGCTTCCCAGGTGGCTCTCGTGGTAAAGAACCCACTTGCCAATACAGGAGACATAAGAGACACAGGTTCGATCCCTGGGTTTGGGAAGATCCCCTGGAGGAGGGCATGACAGCCCACTCCAGCATTCTTGCCTGGAGAATCCCTTGGACAGAAAAGCCTGGCAGGTTACAGTCCATAGGGTCAAAAAGAGCTGGACACGACTGAAGGGACTTAGCACGCATGCACAAGATTATTCCTGACTTCTTTATACATTTAAAAGCTCTCCTATGAAAACTTGCTTTCTTTGCCTAGCCTAATCTTGACAACAATGCCTAGCACTAAGCAAGTCAGTGTTTGGATTAGTTTGCTAAATCTCTCCAAATATGATGGCTTAAGACCTGTATAAACCGAAGATAAAGGCTGCAGTACTTTCCACATATGAATAACAATCTTGGTTCTTTCTGAAACCTTATAAAAATCAGCACAGATGCACAGGCTGCACACCATGCATCTAGCAGTCTTGTTTGGAGTTCTCTGGTTATCTCTTCAGTTCAGTTCAGTCGCTCAGTCATGTCCGACTCTCCGCGACCCCATGAATCACAGCACGCCAGGCCTCCCTGTCCATCACCAGCTCCCGGAGTTCACTCAGACTCATGTCCACAGAGTCGGTGATGCCATCCAGCCATCTCATTCTCTGTCGTCCCCTTCTCCTCCCGCCCCCAACCTTTCCCAGCATCAGAGTCTTTTCCAGTGAGTCAACTCGTCGCATAAGGTGGCCAAAGTATTGGAGCTTCAGCATCAGTCCTTCCAATGAACACGCAGGATTGATCTCCTTTAGAATGGACTGGTTGGATCTCCTTGGGACTTTCAAGAGTCTTCTCCAGCACCACAGTTCAAAAGCATAAATTCTTCGGCGATCAGCTTTCTTCACAGTCCAACTCTCACATCCATACATGACCACTGGAAAATCATAGCCTTGACTAGACGGACCTTGGTTGGCAAAGTAATGTCTCTGCTTTTTAATATGCTTTCTAGGTTGGTCATAACTTTCCTTCCAAGGAGCAAGCGTCTTTTAATTTCATGGCTGCAATCAGCATCTGCAGTGATTTTGGAGCCCCAAAAAATAAAGTCTGACACTGTTTCCACTGTTTCCCATCTATTTCCCATGAAGTGATGGGACCAGATGCCATGATCTTTGTTTTCTGAATGTTGAGCTTCAAGCCAACCTTTTCACTCTCCTCTTTCACTTTCATCAAGAGGCTTCTTAGTTCCTCTCCAGTTTCTGCCATAGGATACAATAAGCCTTAAACACATTGACTTCACACAGCACGAATGTGTTTTGGTTGCCTCCTCAGTGAATTTGTCATTGCTTTGCCCAAAGTCAAGAACGGTCACTTCATTGTAGTGTTGATATTTTTTCTGTGAGGACAGTTGAATGTTTTAGCCAGTCCTTTTCCTTCTTTTATAGGATGATGTTGTCAGTAATCAACACAGGGAGAGTTTATTCAGGTAACGTCACCTGATTGATGTTGGTAGATTTGATCATGCCTGTGAAGAGATGGCTCTGCTGTGAAGATAACAGGGCCACTCACTGGCGTGACCCTCGTCCTCAACCCTGGAGGGCCTAGGCAGGGCGTTCACACGGCCGTGCATCTTTACAAAATTTGAGAAAGTAGATATTTTAACCGCAGGTGGTTATGCTGCTCCCTCTTTCTGCTCTGACTTCCTTCGTCACGTCTGCCCTGTCCGGTGGAAGGTAGAGGGGCACTTGGCAGTCGTGGGATCTGGCTAAGAGGAAATCGATGCGGAGATACACTGAGCATGAGTTCAGTGTGATGCCTTT
This sequence comes from Moschus berezovskii, assembly GCF_049115385.1. Classification (NCBI taxonomy): domain Eukaryota; kingdom Metazoa; phylum Chordata; class Mammalia; order Artiodactyla; family Moschidae; genus Moschus; species Moschus berezovskii. The sequence continues at coordinate 105,424,931 of NC_142469.1, forward strand.
TGTGGTTCACTCTTCCTTCTCACTGTGCCAGCATAAGAAAGGGCATTACCTAAAGGTCCGCTGGGTGTATCTCAGGACGAGTGTGTCCTGTGGTGCAGGCAGCAGACTCACCTAGGAAACACCTGAGAAGCGAGAGGAGCAGCAAGATTAGGAGTGTGTGGAGCCATACGTGCACGCTGGTAAGTTCCTGGGAATCTAAGGGTCATATGATGGACTGGATGTGTGAGAAAACTGCAAGGGGAGGACTGTGTTCTCACAATAATGCAGTACACTTGCTGCTCAGTCATTTAGTCATATTTGATGCTTTGTGACCCCATGGACTGCAGCTCACCAGGCTTCCCTGTCCTTCACTATCTCTGAGTTTGATCAAACTCATGTCCATCAAGTCAGTGATGCCTTCCAACCGTCTCATCCTCTGTCATCCCCTTATCCCCCTGCCTTTAATGTTTCCCAGCATGAGGGTCTTTTCCTGTCAGTCAGCTCTTTGCATCAGGTGGCCAAAATATTTGAGCTTCAGCCTCAGCATCAGTCTTTTGAATGAATATTCAGAGTTTATTTCCTTTAGGATTAACTGGTTTGATCTTGCTGTCCAAGGGACTTTCCATAGTCTTCTCCAGCACCACAGTTGGAAAGTATCAATTCTTTTTTGCTCAGTCTTCTTTATGGTCCAACTCACATCCATCCATGATGCTGGAAAGGCCGTAACTTTGACTGTATGGACTTTTGTTGGCAGAATGATGTCTCTGCTTTTAGACAATACACTGTCTAGATTTGCCATAGCTTTCCTTCCAAGGAGCAAGCATCTTTTAAATTTATGGCTGCAGTCACTCTGCACAGCAGTTTTGGAGCCCAAGAAAAGAAAATCTGTAATGCAGTACCTATTACATATTATAAATGTGTCCATATATTGATTTGTTTTCCTCATGTGAATTATGTAAAACAAAATTTGTCACCATTTCTTCCTTTGTAGGACAGTGACCTGTGGTAATGCTTCAATGAGCAAGTAACTGTTTGTGAGGTTGAATGTTTTCTACCTTCCAACATATTGAACCATGTGTTAGCATATCTGATTATCTTGTTCCAAAGCAGTCTGGGATTTCCAAATAGCAAATATGTTAAACCAAAACCAATAATTCATTTGGAGAAAGAGATAAATTTTACATACCTCTCAGATTTTTTGATAACCCAATCATGAAAAGAAGTGATTCATATGAACCCATAGGAAAAAGATTTTAATTTCCTGATGTTTTTACATAAAGTTGTGATATCAGTAAAGATAACCCATAGATCTATGCCAATAAGCCACTACCACAGGGGACTGACAACAAGCTAGTTAATTATTTTCATGAATTCAGAATATTTAAGATTAGCTCCTGTTTGAGAAAACCTGAAGAACACTTAAATCATATAGTTCACTTGTGAGAGAAATTTTGGATTTCCCAAATTTGACAATTCTAAAAATGTGTGTGTCATAACCAATAGCTAGTTTTGAAGATGAAAGATAGTTTTTCAAACTATCAGTGAAAAAAAGAAAAAATTAGATTAACCAGGAAGCTAAATGAGAGATTGAGCCGTCTTTCTATTTTCTCTTCGTTGCTGTGCTCAGTTGTGTCCGACTCTTTGTGGCCGCGTGGACTGTAGCCCACCAGGCTCCTCTGTCCTTGAAACTTTTCAGGCAAGAATGCTGAGGTGGGGTGACGCTTCCTCTCCAGGGATCTTCCCGACTCAGAGATTGAGGTTTGAACCCCCATCTCTTGTGTCTCCTTTACCAGATTCTTTACCACTAGCACATCTGGGAAGCCCTATTTTCTTTTTATAAAATAATATTCATGGTGTTATATTCTGTTTCTCAAACAGCACCCCCAAATTGTATAAACCTCAGGGTGCACAGAAGCTAGGATCACCTTGCGTCTGTTCACTTTGCGTCCTTTTCAGATCTTGAGGTCTTATCATTAGATTAGACAATGAGATGGCAATTAACCCAGAGAGTCACTCCTCCATGGGGTAGACAGCGCAAGCTTATCAAGAAATAAATGTGAAGATATAGTGGAGGCTATTGTCCATGACAAGGTTACAAACCTGTGTTCCGTTAAATACAAGCCGCGAGGTTTCCTTTGACCATAGCTTCTGGAACCCAGTGCAGAAATGTTAGGCTGAGATGCTGAAGCCTGTGATCCTTTTAGATCTCCTATTTACTGACTGCTGATCTGTTGTCAGTGAATTTCTTCCCTTCACGCCGAGCGTCAGTGCGCTGGGAATGAGGATGTGTGACGTGTAGCCTGGTGAAATGCACAGCTCCAGGTGCTATAAACTTCAGGGCACAGAAAAGAGAAGGCCCGGGGGATGGTTCTGGATGCCTTGAGGCTGTGCTTCTACATGAAGTGGGATGAGGGGACTTCTGTGCCACATGTGGGTTCCAGGCCAGTCAGGACGAGTTGTCACCCTGATGTGCAGGGAGCTTGCAAAGGCAGGATGGGTCCTGGTGCCGAGGTTCACACTCCCCTACCCACAGCTGCATTCACAGACACTTGCCCTGTCCAGGAGAGACACTGGGGAGTACTGTAGGAAGGGTTAATTCTTCCTCTGCTAAGGCTAGGTTTCTGATGAGAAGAAGGCCACCAGAGGGTAGGTGGCTGGGGGATAGGGCCCGCCTGCTCTTCCCTTTCTTAGCATGGCGTGGGGGTCCTTCCAGATTGTAAAGGTCAGTGGCATTCAGTGGAACCCGCTTTCTATTGGGAAGCCTGATTGGCGGAAGAAGCATTGAACAGAGTTCCCAAGGTCAGGCTGAGAGCTCTGCATCCAGGACTTGGAGTACATCCGAATATTCAGTGGAATGACTGATGCTGAAGCTCCAGTGCTTTGGCCGCCTGATGCGAAGAGCCAATTCGTTGGAAAAGACCCTGATGCTGGGAAAGATTGAGGGCAGGAGGAGAAGGGGACAACAGGATGAGATGCCATCATCAAATCAATGGACATGAGTTTGAACAAACTCTGGGAGGTAGTGAAGGACAGGGAAGCCTGGTGCGCTGCGCTCCGCGGGGTCACAGAGTCAGACACAGTGACTGAACAACAGGGAAGGAATGGAGGCAGTGAGTCCCTCATGGCAACGTCTGTCTTTACACTGAAATGAGGTGATGTATGTGGACATTCTTTGTAGGCAGGCGTGCACGCCAGAGTTGTGTACTGCTGAGGTGAAATATTTTAGTAAAGAAAAGATCCTGAAATATATATGACACACACACATATATAAACATATATAAGCACATATGTTTATATATGTATATATATGTTTATATACACACAGATGTGTGTATATATATATATATATAACACAACATTTCAGAAACTTCAGCGAAATGCAGATGCTGCCTCTGACCACAGGCTCCAGACCTAGACTGCATGCCAATCCCAGCTATGCCTCTCACCAGTTGTGTAATCTTTGGCAAGTTTCTTTGTTTCTTATTCTCTCTTCCTTCACCTGCAAATAGTGATGATAGAACCAACCTCACAAGGATGTTAGGATTATATGAGCTCATGCAAGTATAGAACTTAAAAATAAATATTCAGTTCACTTCAGTCACTTAGTCGTGTCCAAGTCTTTGCGACCCCATGAACTGCAGCACGCCAGGCCTCCCTGTCCATCACCAACTCCCGGAGCTCACTCAAACTCATGTCCATCGAGTCGGTAATGCCATCCAGCCATCTCATTCTCTGTCGTCCCCTTCTCCTCCCACCTTCAATCTTTCCCAGCATCAGAATCTTTCCAAATGAGTCAGCTCTTTGCATCAGGTGGCCAAAGTATTGGAGTTTCAGTTTCAAAATCGGTCCTGCCAGTGAACACCCAGGACTGATCTCCTTTAGGATAGACTGGCTGGATCTCCTTGCAGTCCAAGGAACTCTCAAGAGTCTTCTCCAACACCACAGTTCAAAAGCATCAATTCTTCTGTGCTCAGCTTTCTTCATAGTCCAACTCTCATATCCATACATGACCACTGGAACATTATTTTTATTATCATTGTTATTGGTGCCTAAAGTAATTTGGAACTAGGAATCAGGATATAAAATTTTGTGTTGTTTCAAATGTTTGTAATTATTACTAAAATCCACCAAGTCTTGATAAAATATTAAAAGAAAATAGGATTTTGGTAATATCCCTGTGTTGTTATTTAATATCTAGATACATCATTTGACCGCTATCTAGTATGTATGTTCATAATTCCCAAACCCAAATAAAGTGGGTTTAAAAATCTCATCAGATGTTAAATGTAAATAACTTTAATTCCAACATTTGTTATCCTTTGGGGTGAGCAACCACCAGGCTGATCTTCTGCTGCACCCCAGCCCTGTAAGACAACCTGAATAAGTCCCTAAGGATGTGCTGTGTGACCCAATTGTGTGGCTGTCACAGCCCAGTGTTAACTGTTTAAAATGAGTGGCAGCATTAGCCAGGGTGAAGAGCATGTACAGGTATGAAGGAGGCTTTGGGAGAAAGAAACCAAGATTTCAAATCAAATACCTTTTGCCTTGAATCCCTCCAAGATGAGTGAAGTATGCCTCCACGAAGGATATTTGAAAGAATAGGTCAAGACTCTGAAAGCAATCTGTCCAAAAGTCTTTTGCACAATTTCGGAATCAAAATCTTAAGAGTTCTTGCCCCGGTGATTACTCAGAGTCAGACATCTGATAGGTATATTGGTCCTACCGAGAGTGCTAAAGAAAAACACACAAACATATTTCATTAATATTGTATGATTTGTGTATTTCACTGTGTACATGCACATCAAAATACCAAAACTCTTTTGAAAATATTGTTTGTTTTGTTTTGACAAGAGGATCACTGCTGTATGACTTGGCACAGTGCACACCTAATTACTTAAGCCTTTGCCATTGCAATATGCATTTATTCTGCCATTTTTTGGAGATTCTTTCATAGCATTTAAAAAATGTATAATTTGTTTCATCTGCACATGTCCAGGCATGTGTAGTAAGGCTCTATGTGTCTTTATAGTATTGCACTCACAAATAAAATAGCTGTAAATATGAAACAATCAATTTGGATGTTCCAAAGATTAATTTGAGTGGTTTGTAAACCTTTCAATGTTCTACATAAAATAAATGGCTGATTGTATACCTTTCAATTGTCCTGAAATAATGTAGTTTATTTCCTATGAATGACTAGAAATTCTAAGCATATGTTCAGTGTGTAACAGATTCCAAGTTGTATACTTTTCTATTTTTAAGAAATTACATGCTTTTCCATGTCTAGTTCTAATTTATCATTTTGTAGTTATGCCCAATGAACTGATAGGCCATTATCCTATCTTATTAAAACACTCAAGGCTTGCTATTCTGAAAATATATCAAAAGAAGAGCAAAACAAGGAGCTGTACACAGAATGCCTAAGTCAATTCCACCACTAATACAAGATTTTTAGGTGGAGATAGCATAATTCTTAACAATAGAGGCACAGCATAGTTCGGTTTTGCCTGAGTTTTCAGATCAATTTTTTAGACAAAAATAATCCTAGAGTTTCATATTTGACCAAATTATTTTCTTCTGAATCTCCCAAGAGGAAAATAAAGCTTTCCTTTTATCAGTTTGACCCTGTTACAAATGTTGCCCTTGAGGTTTTGCTATTCAATTCCAAAGACATTTTAACAACCATAATCCAAGAGAGAATATAATGTATTTATCATTTGATCATTTTCACAACATCTACATTTTTGCTATAATAATATATGTCAGTGTTCACCCTTCTTAGCTGTCAGTGTAAAGCTCTGAGATTAAACTATGTTTGGTTATTTAAACATCCAAAAGCTGAAATACTTTATTATTTCGGTTTTTTCATTAAAGGAAAACTAAAATTTGGCAAGATCTTAATAAAACTGGTATCAGATTAACATGAATTTCCCCAACACTATGGTTTATTTTCACTTTCTAGGTAGTAATATTGTTATAATCTGATTCTTCCCCTACCCCCAAGTATGTAAGTAATAAATGTCAGTTGTGTGCAAGAAACTTAAGTGGAGGATGAGGAATATTGGAGAATATATTTTTTTTTCTGGGGGAAAAAGAATGATATATTAATAACCTAATTAAAAATACCTAAGTGTTTGACATTGGGGAATATATAGATGTCTTTTAGTTTTTTATCTGCCTGATTCCCTTAATTTGGGGAAATTTCCCAACTCTCTTTCATGTCATTATGGAAGATTTGTGAACCAGAGGTTTTATTCAACCTGCCTCTGGGTGAGCCAGGGCAGCATCACTCAAGATTCTCCAGAGAAGAAGAACCCACAGGATTTACAGAAATAGACTCATTTTAAGGAACTGGCCCTAATGATTGTGGAGGCTGGCAAGTTCAAAATGTGCAGGGCCGGCTAGCAGTTTGGATATTCAGGTAAGAGTAAATGCTGCAATTTTGAGTCTGAAATTTATAGGGCAGGCTGGCAGGCTGGAAGGTCAGACAAGGTTTCTGTGTCATAGTCTTGAGGCTGAATTCCTTCTTTTCCTCTCTGAAAAACCTCAGTTTTCTGCCTCAGTGCCTTCAACTGATTGGCTGAGGCCCACCCACCTGTGGAGGGCAATCTGCTTTACTTGAATTTTAAATGTCAACTATACCTACAAAGTACCTTCACAGCAACATCTAGACTTGTGTTTGACCAAAATAACTGGGCCCTATAGCCCAGTCAAGTTGACACATAGAAGTCACCATCACAGCCCTGCCACTCAAGACTCTTCTTTGAAGACTGATACAGACTTGGGAAAACCAGAGCAACACTCTCTTTCTTAAATTACACCTGTAAAGACTATACTTGAACTTTGGGTTGGGTGGAGGTTGGGGAGCAGCAGTTCCAGCTCATTGAGTCTGCTAGAGACGGCTGCAGATCCAGGGAGAGCAGGGCCATGGAGTGACAGAAGCGGGGATGAGAGGAGCTGATTGTTAGTAAGGCTGTTCTGACGAGGGCCTTAGAGGCCTGGACTCAGCTGGGCCATGAGTCCAACGCTGCCCAGAAAGTCTCTCCTTCGTCTAAGTAATTAAGACTCTTGACAAGTGAAGGAAACCTTTGAAAAACCCTTCAGTCCTTACAGTGATCGTGATGCAGTTGAGTTAAAGGATATTCAGAAATTCACTGAGTCATTTGTTCACAAAGTTTTAGTGCCTGTTTTTCCATCTGTGGACGCGCTAGGCATTGTGCTAGGCCTTGGGATAAAGCTGTCTGGACTGTTTGATAAAACAGACCAACAGGGAGCAATTGACGGCGAGTGAAATGTATTTATAAAAGACAGTGGGGAGGAATAATGAAGGAGGAGCTGGCCATCTCGGGTTAAGGAGCTGGACTTCTTTGAGGAGGTACGTGAGGAGCTGGAATCACGATTGCCAGGAGAAATATCAATAACCTCAGATATGCAGATGACACCCTTATGACAAAAAGCAAAGAAGAACTAAAGAGCCTCTGATGAAAGTGAAAGAGGAGAGTGAAAACGTTGGCTTAAAACTCAACGTTCAGAAAACGAAGATCATGACATCCGGTTCCATCATTTCATAGCAAATAGATGGGGAAAAAATTAAAAGATGCTTACCCCTTGGGAGGAAAGTTATGACCAACTTAGACAGCATGTTAAAAAGCAGAGACATTACTTTTGCCAACAAAGGGCTGTCTAGTCAAGGCTATGGTTTTTCCAGTGGTCATGTATGGACGTGAGAGTTGGACTATAAAGAAAGCCAAGCACAGAAGAATTGATGGCTTTTGAACTGTGGTGTTGGAGAAGACTCTTGAGAGTCTCTTGGACTGCAAGGAGATCCAACCAGTCCATCCTAAAGGAAATTAGTCCTGGGTGTTCATTGGAAAGATTGATGTTGAAGCTGAAGCTGCAATACTTTGACCACCTGATACAAAGAGCTGACTCATTTGAAAAGACCCTGATGCTGGGAAAGATTGAAGGTGGGAGGAGAAGGGGACAACAGAGGATGAGATGATTGGATGGCATCACTGACTCTATGGACGTGAGTTTGAGCAAGCTCAGGAGTTGGTGAGGGACAGGGAGGCCTAGCATGCTGTAGTCCGTGGGTCGCAAAGAGTCGGACACAACTGAGCAACTGAACTGAACTGCACTGAGGGGGTCCATATATAATGAGACCTGAAGAGAGGACTCAAGGAAGAGGAAAGAGTATGAGTGAAGGGTCCAGACCAAGAATTACACAAGGAATTGAAAAGCCAGGATGGCTGACGGAGACAGAGGCAGAAAGAGGGGTGGGAAGCCTTCATTTGAGGGAGAGAACTGAGTATCTGCCAAACCCTGTCAGGGCCCTTGCAAGAAGCCAAGGCTAGTATTTGAGGAAGAAGGTAGATGGTCACCCTTATGTGAGACAGGTGTGCTGGAAGGAGGGCGTATTTTAAGAACCCAACAGTTTGAGGTTTGCTCCATTTGAGAGGAGAGATTTAATAATGTTTGGAGCTCAGGAGGAGTGTTTGTGATGTTAGCTGGCATCTGTGTGAACCGAGTGGATAGGGCCCAAAGACGGAGAGAATTCTTCCTGAAGAGAGTTAAAAAAAAAAAAGTAACAGAGAGTCAGCACTTTAGTTTACTTCCACTTAAACAAACTTACCAGTTATGAAAGAAAGGAAACCTTTCAATTTGCTAATCAGACACCAGGAACAGAGTCACAGGGTGGGCGTTGAAACAAATCCCATAGCTCATTTAATTCAGCGCTTTAATCTCAAAAATAAAAAAATTTAAGCCAAGAGATCATCAAGACCAAAAATATTTCAGTATTTTTTATACTGCACTCTCAATTTTATTTGAATGCCTGTTCACCTAATTTCACTTTCAATTAGTGTTGAGCTGTGATTGATTGGCAGTAGCTGCCCGAAGCACTGTATCCAAAGCCACATTGGTTTGCAGTGTCTACTACAAGAAGGGCATATATTTAACGTCCAAACTGCCCTCAAAGGACAGTGAAATGAAGATTGATGATCAGTTTTGTAGGGAGAACAGACTGGAGCCAGAACAGTCTGGCAACCTGGAACCTGTGGTCTCCCCAGCCAGCAGGACTGGCGGAAGGAGATGAAGCACAGGTGCCATGTCTGCCATTCCTGTTTCATATGGTTTGCCCGTTAAAGTTAGAGTTTGTTTTGATTTTGACAGGGAAAAAAAAGAAGGAAAGGAAAAATTGATTCCCAGCTGTAGCAAGGTTTTTGAGTTGTTTTTTTTTTAACTATTATCTTCATTTATTGGACGTTAGACTTGAATGTTAATCATTTTTTTCTGAAAGAGTAATTAAAATAGAATTACTTTGTATAACTCTTCCTTCATCCAAAAGAAATATCTCAAAATAGGGAGTCTGCAAGTGTTGGTCTCATCCAGCAGCTGATAATTCTGCTCTTTCCTCCAAAAGAAAATCTTCTGTGGAGGTGATAGCTTTGTCTCTGCTTTTGATGAGCATTTTTAGAATGTTGGAAATAACTTTGACAGGAGGGAAATTCTCTTAGTATAAGTTAAATAATCAGTAGTGAATAGTGCTTCTAAAGCAATTGAAAATGCCAACTTATATTTGAAAGAATCTTGTAATTAGAGTTAAATACATTCAGGAAATGTAGTTATCAGCTGTGTTAAGAGAAAATTCAATGTTTGTAATAATGGTAAGGTGTGAATGTGCTTGTTCGGGAGTCTTCTCTTGACCTTCTGCACAGGTAGGTGATGCCAGCTCTTCCATGCTTTTTACCTACACATCAATGTAAGCAAATTCTCAAAAGGAGATCAGGGTATCAAAAGTCCTAATCCCTCTGATTTGGGATTTCTGTGGGGATTTAAAACATTGCCGGAGAACAGATCCAGGATTCATTACCATTTTTTGCTTGAATCTCTGTGTCTCAAAGCAAATTTCACTGAAAACAAAGACCATAAACCTAGTGTATCAGAGAAATGTTCATATTATGGGAAATGCACAGTCAGTCCTAGAGTCTAGTGCATTAACAACATCTGAAAACCAGTGAGTTTCAGGTAAAGGTAGAAGTGTGGGGAAATACATATCGTGCCGAATTGTGGCATCCTCACCTGTGTGAGGAGCTAAGGTTTTTAGGGTATTGAAAGTTAATATTCTATGAAATGCTTCTTAAGCAGAAGCTTCAGGTAAAAACCTCCCCAAATAAAACTAAGTCTCATTATTGAAAAGCACTTTGTTCATATACCTTGAGCTCTTATTTTAACTATTTGCATATATGATTTCTTTATTCAAGACATTTTGTCTTGGAAAATATGTATTTGTTTATGCAAATTGTCCCCTTTAAATCTTGCAGCCTTTAAACACCTCTGCTTTCTATAGTTTTGAAATGATTTATATTTAGCAGCATTATTAAAAAATATCAATATATACCTATTTTCTGTATTAAATGTGTATCTGAACTCATTTGTGAAGCAGATTTGAAATGAAATAATTTTTTCTTTCTTTCAATTGGACCTTCATAATTTTTTATAGTCTGAAAATCAACTCGGCATCATTGGAAAATTGTTCTGGTAAAGAGAAAGGAAACAGTATAGAAAATATTTTCTACAGATTTATTCCTTTAGAGAATAGGACCCAAAAGGCCATATTTTTCTGCTGGCGTTTCATCCAACATGACATGATAAGAGAAATAATGTGTTAGCTTATTTTAATTCATAACCTCAAATAACATAAAGACCCATTCACTTTTTATACAGGTTGCTGTTGTTCAGTTGCTAAATTGTGTCCAGCTCTTTAGCAACCCCATGGACTGTAGCCTCCCAGACTCCTCTGTCCATGGGATTTTCCAGGCAAGAATACTGGAGTGGGTTGCCATTTCCTTCTCCAGCGGATCTTCCCAGCCCAGGGGTCAAACCCATGTCTCCTGCATTGCGTGCAGATTCTTTACCACTTAGCCACTGGAAGAATACGTATCACTTGCTTTGGGGGAGGGGAACGGTATTATTTCATATATACTATGTCTAAAAATCGTACTTAAATTTGAGCTAGACTCACACTGTTGAAGTTATGAAGCATTTTAAGAAAAGAAGTTCTGATATCTTCAGTGGTCCATTCTGGTAGAGTAGTAAGCTGAGTCCCCCTTTATCTTTCAGAATGTATGTAGCCAAGTCTCAAGGATCAGACTGATTAATAGGGACCATCTTCAAGTATTTTCTCCCTAATTTTAGTGATTTAAATCTCTTATGTCTTGAAAACTTAAAAATTCATATGGTATCAAAACAGAAAAACTCTAAGTGGTATTAAATTTTAAGAGATTTTTGTGTTGATCAAAGTATACTGAAACCACAGTTTATTTATATTACCACTGGATATCACTGACTTGTGATTTTTACATGCTGGAACTAAGCTAGAGGCGTATAGTTAGAAGGAGAATACTAGGTGGCACAGTGGCAAAGAATGCCCTGACTAATGCGGGAGATACAAGAGATGTGGGTTTGATCCCTGGATTGGGAGGATCCCCTGGAGTAGGAAATGGCAACCTGCTCCAGTATTCTTGCCTGGAAAATCCCATAGAGGAGCTAGATAGGCTACAGTCCAGGGGGTCACAAGCAGTTGGACACAACTGATCACAAACACACACAAACACACATCCAATTAGATCAAATCATATTGCCTATCTTTTCTAGTGGACATGCAATAATATTACATTTATATGTGATTCTGAAGCTCAAAGTTTAGTCAAGTTGTCCAAATTTGCATACATAGGTTCTAAGTAGTAGACATCTATGATTCCAAAGGCATACTTTTATGCAGTCTCGAATTGGATTATTCTAATAGTGTTCAGGACCAGTTAAGTTGTATCTTAAAGAAGCCCAGCTTAACCCAAGTACAAACAGGAAATGCATTGGCACACATAGAGAAGTCCGGTGGCATACTGTCCTCAGACACAAGCAGTTCCAAGAATTCTAAACCACTCTATCATGGCACCGTCTCTCAGAAGGCTCTTAGCCACATGGCTGATGATACATCCTAGCAGTTGAAGACCCACATTCTGTAGGCTCATCAACCCCGGCAGACCATCTTTCCTAGTAACTGGCAGAAATGAACTGGAATAAGTTTCAGTTAGCTAGCTTTTGGTGACATGAACATCAAGGACCCAGTCATATGGGCAGGGAGATTGGGGGCACTTTGATTAGCCTGAATTGTATGTCCACCCCTTGGCTACGGACATGCAACCAGTGACTGTAGGATCAATCTGACTTAAGACATAGGGGATTGGTTCCCCACAGGAAGGGGGATTCCCCACTGTTACTGAAAGATGGGGAGCAGAATTTGGATGGGCCGAGGCAGTGGATGTGCACAACAAATTGTTATGCTGTTCTCCTGCGTCTCTACCCTTTCGGGAGGGGAAAACTGTACCTAAGACTGCCTGAGTGATCTTTCTGGAATAAGATCTGGAAATGACACTCTTGCTATCGAGATCGCCAGGATACAGCACAAACTCTTTGGTACGCAGGGTTCCTCTCGATCTAACTTCTTCCGTGGCCTTCTTTACTGTTCTCATTGCTGATCACTCTCCTCCACTCCAGGCACACAGAACTCCCATAATTCTTCCAAACAAGCTGACTATTTCATGTGTTACCTCTCCTCTCATAGTCTTCTGATTCTTTCTCATAACAGGGATTTCCCTTAAGTTAAATCTGCCTGAAGCCCTTCTGCTTTGTTGTCTTTACATGTCATGTAAAATCACCCTCTAGCATTGCGTTCTCCAAATTTCCTTCCTTGACCCCACTCCCTACTCTTCTCAGATTTAGATACAACTCTTCTGCATGTCCCTGGTACTTTATGCATAGAAGTGCCATTAGCATTTATCATACTGTGTTATAATATTTGGCTTATGGGTTTATCTCCCCCACTGAACAATGAAATTATTAAGAGTAGGGTCTGTGAATTATCTGAATTATCCTCCCTGAATTCTCTCTCAGCATTTTGTACAGAGGTTGGCGCGCAATAAGCACCAAGTGAATGGTTGATCAGTGAGTGGGTCAGTGTATACATGAACAAGAGGACCCATACCAGTTTGACACTCAAGCAATTCCCTGTTTCCTCTCTGCAAGCAGCTGGTGAAAAGCACTTGGGAGGCAGTATGCGTTGAGTGCAAGCTGCAGAGCGAGAAGACCAGCGTTCAAAGTCCTGCTTCTTAGCTGGCCAGTTCTGCACACAAGAAGTATAACTGTTTCCATATACCAAGTGCTCTCCTCTTTAATTTTTATTGACTCTGCGATAAATATAAGTATTCTTGTTTTAGAGGTGAGTAGATTCAGTTAAGTAGCCTGCCTAAGGGCACACAGGTCCTAAAATGGGGAGCTAACATTCAGCAGAAGGACTGCCTGATTCTAAACCCTCACAGTTTTAACTGTGCCAAGATCTCACAACTTGGTTTTATTGACTGGAAAATGGTACAAGGAAGTATTTTTCTTACCTTAGGTGAATTTTCTACTAATGGTTGCTTTCTGTATAAGAATGTAACCTGAACCAAACAGCTGTTAGATATTGCTGTAGTTGAGCACATTATTTTGAAAATATCTGATGTTTATCCCTATGGGTAATTGAACATAGATGATGGATAAATGACAATCTTTTCATTTGAATTAAAAAAAACTATTGCATTCAACCTTTGTGCTATTTCTGTGCGTGGGTGCTCAGTTGTGTCAGACTCTTTGCGAACCTATGGACTATATAACCCACCAGGCTCCTCTGTCTATGGAATATTCCAGGCAAGAATACCAGATTGGGTTGCCATTTCCCTCTCGATGCAGGGGTAGAACTCGCATCTCCTGTGTCTTCTACATTGGCAGGCGAATTCTTTACCACTGAGCCCTCTGGGAAGTCATGCTGTTGCTGTTCAGTTCAGTTCTGTTCAGTCACTCAGTTGTGTCCAACTCTTTGCAACCCAAAGGACTGCAGCATGCCAGGCCTCCCTGTCCATCACCAACTCCTGGAGCTTGCTCAAACTCATGTCCATAGAGTCGGTGATGCCATCCAACCATCTCATCCTCTGTCATCCCTTTCTCTCCTGCCTTCAGTCTTTCCCAGCATCAGTGTATTTTCCAAAGAGTCAGCTCTTTGCATCAGATGGCCAAAAGTATTGAAGTTTCAGCTTCAGCATCAGTCCTTCCAATGAGTATTCAGGACTGATTTCCTTTAGGATGGACTGGTTGGATGTCCTTGCAATCCAACGGACTCTCAAGAGTCTTTTCCAACACCACAGTGCAAAAGCCTCAGTTCTTCGGTGCTCAACTTTCTTTATAGTGCAACTCTCACATCCATACATGACCACTGGAAAAACCATGTACTGGCTTTCGCTAGACGGACCTTTGTTGGCAAAGTAATGTCACTGTTTCCACTGTTTCTCCATCTATTTGCCATGAAGTGATGGGACCAGATGCCATGATCTTCATTTTCTGAATACTGAGTTTTAAGCCAGCTTTTTCACTCTCCTCTTTCACTTTAATCAAGAGACTCTTTAGTTCTTCACTTTCTGTCATAAGGGTGGTGTCATCTGCATATCTGAAGTTATTGATATTTCTCCTGGAAATCTTGATTCCTGCTTGTGCTTCATCCAGCCCAACATTCCTCATGATGCATATAAGTTAAATAAGCAGGGTGACCATATACAGCCTTGACGTACTCCTTTCCCGATTTGGAATCAGTCTGTTGTTCCATGTCTGGTTCTAACTGTTGCTTCTTGACCTGCAAACAGATTTCTCAGGAGGCAGGTCAGGTGGTCTGGTATTTCCATCTCTTTAAGAATTTTCCACAGTTAGTTTGTATAGATAATAGCAATTTGTTCCCCCTAAAAAAAAAGATCTATTGAAAAGTATATCTAGTTCATAATAGTGGAATTTTATTCAGGATGCAGTTAAACCAGGTTTGTTTTCTCCATTTCTGTCTGTCAGGTTGCCTAAACAGAAATAATTGTGTCTCCAAAGCACTAGATAGAAGCATTAGCAGTTCATTGCCCATAATTTTCTCTGCAGATGAGTTCTGAGACTTACCCAGAAATGAGGACAAGTGGATCAAACCAAAAGCTAAAGAAATTTCCTCACCTCTGGCAAACCATTGGCAGCCAGCACTAGCTGGTTATTGTAATTCTAAGGATCACATACACTTCACTTCACAATCTCAAATTCGTAAAGTTAGACTTCATGTAAAAGGATGATTGACCAAAAACTGTCACATTAAGAAGATTAGGAAAATACTGGAAATTTTTTTTAAGTAGGATAATTGATATATGTTCCAAGTCATGACATACATCTGCACTCACATCAACTTGTTTTCATTAACTTAGACAATTGAAATCAAGAACTAAGTTATTTTAAGCAAACAGCTTCATTTTACATTCATTTATTTCTGCTTTGCATGAAGCACAGCTGCATTATAATGTGATCAAGCACAATAAAGTGTGTTTCATTGTTTATAGGTAGACGAATTGTACCACTCAGGTAGATGTATGATTTCACCCAAAGTGTTTTAAAAGTACAAGTGCATGAGATTTTGTTCTCTTCCAAAAATAACTCTTACTCAAACTATAGATTTGCTATCTCCTATTACCAAAAGCAAATGAAATGTTCTAGACCTATGCTCTGGAGTTATTTAATTGAAATTATTTAACTGGTAGTACATTTTCCAATGTTTTTTAATCCTTTGGAAAATTTAAATGGCCAAAATAGCTGCTGTGTTTAGAATATTTCCAGAATACATATATATTTATACTATACATCATATAAATGTATTTTATATATATATATACATATATACTATATATGCAGTAAAAGCAAATGATTACATGGTTGTTGCTGTTCAGTTGCTCAGTCTTGTCTAACTCTTTGTGATCCCGTGGACTGCAGCGTGCCAGCCTCTTTGCCATCTCCCAGAGCTTGCTCACACTCATGTCCATCAGGTCAGTGATGCCATCCAACTATCTTGTCCTCTGTCATCTCCTCCTCCTGCCTTCAATCTTTCCCAGCATCAGGGTCTTTTCCAATGAGTCAGTTCTTCATGTCAGGTGGCCAGAGCATTGGAGCTTCAGCGTCAGCATCAGTCCTTCCAATGAATGTTCAAGATTTATTTCCTTTAGGATTGACTGGTTGGATCTCCTTGCAGTCCAGGAGGCTTTCAAGAGTCTTCTCCAACACCACAGTTCAAAGGCATCAATTCTTCAGTGCTCTGCCTTCTTTATGGTCCAACTCTCACGTCCTTCCATGACTAATGGGAAAACCGTAGGTCTGACTACACAGACCTTTGTTTTTACACTTGTCTTTGCACTCCAGGATGTCTGGCTCTCGGTGAGTGATCACACCATCACGGTTATCTGGGTCATTAAGGTCTTTTTTGGCTATTTCTTCTATGAATTCTTGCCATCTCTTCTTAATATCCTCTGCTTCTGTTAGGTCCATAACATTTCTGTCCTTAATTGACTATATGGTGTGTGTGTGTGTGTATATATATATATAGTATTTATATTTTATATTTGTATATCTCACCTGGAACATATATGTGTGACAGTTTTCTAAGTATAAGACCAGAAGCAGAGTCTCTATGTCATAGAAAATGCCCATCTTCAGCTTATCAGATATCACCAAATTCCGCTCCACTCGAATTCATGGTAGTTCAAGGAGGGCTTATTGGCCAAGATTTACAAAATTGTGAAGAGGGGGCAAATCAAGTGACAGAGCAGTAACCTAGGGCTAGTGGCACCTGAGCTTTGAACACTCCTAGGTTCTAAAAAGGGTGACTGACAGAGGGGAAGTTCACTTGACCTCAAGGTGATGTAGAAAAGGTTGCCTTGAGAGGCTTACAGTGTACAAGGCCGAGCATAGAGGGGCCAGAGGAATAAATATTCAGTCTTTTCTCTCCACTCTTCTGCCATTCTTGTGCTAAAGCCCACAGTAGTCCAACAATACTGGAGACAAGAAAGTATTAAATAAAGCCTGTTGATGTCGATCATTCAGGTCAGCTTCTCATAGCAGAGAGTAGGGGTAAATGAGTATGTCCACTATAATGTCTGAGTCATTGAAAGTATTTGGCATTTTCCTCTTGACTAAATAAGTTGATTATCTTTTCATGTACTTATGTAGCTTCTTCTGTGAAGTGTCTGCTCAAGTATTTTACCTATTTTTATCGGCTTAACTGTCTTATTCACTTGGAAGTATTCTTTATATATTTTAGAAGCAAGTGCTTTTTGTAATACATGTGTTTCAAATACTTTATCTCAGTCTGGTTTACTTTTCCCATTTTCTTAAGGAATTTATTTTGAAGAACAGATGTGTTTAATTTTGATGAAATCTAATTTATCATTTTTCTTCTATGCTTTGTTTTTTTGCATACTATCTCAAAAAATTTTGACCACCCCAAGATCTACATTTTGTTTATTTTTATAAAAGTTTCATGTTTTTAGGTTTTACATTTAGTGTTATTATCAACTTTTAGTTAATTTTTGTGTACAGTATGAGTTATGAGTTGATGTTATTTTTTTCCACATGGACAATGAATATACCCAGCATCATTTGTTGAAAAGATTTTCCTTTCCCCATCAAATTGCCTTGACATCTTCATCAAAAATCAATTGACTATATATGTATATGGGTCTATTTATTGACTCTGTTCTATTCCACTGATCTGTGTGTCTTTATTATTGCCAATTTCAAGCTGTAACTTTGTAGCAAGTCTTAAAATCAGGTAGAGTTTTAACTCCTCCAGATTTTGTTTTTAATTATTTTTTGCTTTCCTAAGCCCTTTGTATTCCCTATGCATTTTTTAAATAATCTGCCAGTTTTTATTAAAAGACTGATGGAAGTTTGTTTGAGATGGCATTGAATCTGTAGATCAACTTAGGGACAGTTGCCAGTTCCAATCCATGAATATGTTATATTTTCAGTTATTTAGTTTTTATTTGAATTTGCTCTGGAATGTTTTCTGATTTTTGGTGCATAAGTCATGAATATGTTTTGTTAGATTTATTCCTCCATATTTTGTAATTTTTACATTAATTTAAGTAAAATATAAAATTTTATTTTCCAATATTTTGAAGCTAATATATAAGAATATAAGTACTTATATTTATATATAAAATCTTATTCATTCTCTTCTGTTTGCATTTTATATGCTGAAATACATCAAATGATTTCCAGTGTTAAACCAACCTTACATTCTTGAAATGAACCCAATTTATTCATAATGTATTACTCTCTTCATATATTACAGTATTTGCTTTCTTAGTTTGTTAAGAATTTTTGTGACTATCTTATGAGAAAATCTATAATTGTCTCTCTCTCAAACATTTTTTGCCAGATTTTGGTATTATGTTATACTAGACTCCTAAAACTTGTTGGGCGGTGATTGTTCCTTCTCTGTTTTCTAAAAATATTCATGTAAGTTTGGTATTATTTTTCATTCAGTGTTTGATAAAACTCAGCAGTAAAACTGTCTATGCCTAGGGTTTTCTTTTTAGGAAAAACTTTCATAACAAATTCATTTTTATTGATATGGAGATATTCAGATTTTCTGTTCGCTCACAGACAATCATGATGACTTGTATTATTAACATCTGCTTCATCCAACTTGTCCAATTTTTTTTTGAGATAACAAAATATCCTGAAAATATACAGAAATGGAATATATTTTTATTTGTAGGCTTCCACTCTGTGTAATCATTCTTGTAATCTTTAGGACTGTATGCCATTATTTAAAAGGTAAATGTATTTACAAGGTGCAAATTTTGTGCTTACTAGTTATTTAAGTGATTTAATACGATGATCAATCTTTTAAACACAGATACACAAACTATTACTTTTCCTTGTCATTTTGTTAGACTCTGTAATATAGTACTTTTTCAGTTCAGTTCAGTCGCTCAGTCGTGTCCGACTCTTTGCGACCCAATGAATCGCAGCACGCCAGGCCTCCCTGTCCATCACCAACTCCCAGAGTTCATTCAAACTCATGTCCATCGAGTCGGTGATGCCATCCAGCCATCTCATTCTCTGTCGTCCCCGTCTCCTCCCACCATAGTACTTTTTAGACCACCAGATATTTCAAATTAATAATGTTCAATAAATTAGAAATCAATTTGCTCCTCATTGTAGAAGGAAGCCAGTTGTCATAGGCATTATTTATTAATCTTTCTGGATTAAATTCATTAAGAAATGTGTTCTGTTGGAAAATTTGATAGCATTTATTTTTAGTGACCATTAGCTAATACTAAATTACAGTATAATGCTTCTGGAAGTGCATCTGACATCCATATGAATATCAAGTTAACTCACAATTATCTATACTATAATAATGAATATCAAGTCAATTTATAAAGACACACTTAAAGCACTTCTGAAATTTTATGTTATCATCAGTTTTAAGAATGAAATATGACTATAACTCTTTGGGGCAATCGTGAGCATTCAGTGAACTGCACTCTGGCTACAGTTTTGTTTTCTGGTATTTCAGGCACAATGATTTTGAAAATTGAAAAGTATCATGACACCATAGTGGGAAGGCAGGTGCTTGTATTCAAGAGAGGGAATGCATATCTATAGGTACGATTATGAGAAACATTTTTTAAGAATAGAATAAAATTAATCCTCCCTTTCAAAAGAATCTACAATACATATGTATTAATTATGAAAGAAATGAAGAACATAATAAAGAAAAAGTATCCATTGACTAGCTAGTGAAAGTATGCAGCCCTAAGCTGGCTTAGCCAGTTACTTAGTAAGGAAACTATTCTATTTTTCCTCCAAATAAAAATTCATTTCTCTAGGTCCCCTTTTGTATCACAGAAAGAATAATTTTACCAAATTCACGGGTGGTATTATTAACTTTAATAGTTAATGTTGTAGCAGTTTGGCATATTAGAGTTTATTACAAAGATGAGAGGATCCACGGGTCCTGGCAGAAGGCAGGTAGGATGCGCAGCTGGACCGCTATGACTGAGGAGACGGTCAAGCTCATAGAAGCTCAGGCAAGAGTGAGGAAGGAAATAGCTGCTTATTTAGAAGGCCGCTTTCGAGAGAAGCCTCCGAGAACGCAGCAGCGGGACACAGAGCAGTGTCGGGGGTGTACTTTAGAGGAGGAGCACAGCACGGACGAACACACCGAGACAGAGAAGTACCGTGTGTCTCCAGAGCAACACAGATGCGTGTGTGTAAATGCCACATCTGTGATTTGTGGGGAGTAACACAAAGTAGTGTGTGCACCCTGATGAACTGAGGCCTGAAGTGACCAGATAAAAAGTTGGATGTTCATTCATCGAGATACCGTGTGAGAGCCCAGGAAAGAGAAAAAGACAGAAGCTTTGACGGTCACGAGTCTTCCGAGCCATGCCCCTGTCACAGTTTGAAATGGACCCGATTGAGGAACAGGGAAACCCATGGTGTTCCCTGCCAGAGGCTTATACATGGTTGGTTGGTTTTAGTCGCTCAGTCATGTTGACCTCTTGCAACCCCACGGATTGTAGCCTGCCAGGCTTCTCTGTCCTTGGGATTTCCCAGGCAAGAATACTGGAGTGGGCCATTTTCTTCTTCAGGAGATCTTTCCAACCCAAGAATCGAGCCCATATCTCCTGCATTGCAGGCAGATTGTTTACTACTGCCACCAGGGAAGCCATACTACAGTTAGATAAAAGTCGTAACCAATGGTGATGGCAGGAGAGGAAAGAAAGCATTCAGATGTGTGATGGGCATGGTGGAGGTGGCATCCACAGGGTCTTCAGGATGCTTGTCTGCAATGAATCCTTCCCCAACATACTGTTGTCCTTGAATGAATCCATATTAATTGAATGAAGGCATTGCACTAAATTTTACTGAACTAGGTTTTACAGAAATGTAAGTTCTCATGTATTTGCTTTATTCTGGTGTACATGACTCATTCAAATTCATTTAAGATGATTATAAACATTTAATATTTACCATTAGTAAATTGTACAAGTACTACATTAGCACAAGGACTACAAGTAGCTATATAATAAGAAATCAGTTAACTATACATATAGAAGATATAAGCATGTACATATTTTATGAAAATAGTCTGGGGACATCTGCCCGTTCTAAAGAGATGAGACCCCCTGCAAGGCCAGGACAGGATAAGACTGGCCGACCCCAGGCTGGGCTTGGCCACAACAGACGCTTCCTGCCTCACCTCTTACGCTCATCCTGCTCTCACTGCCATCTCACCATCCCTCTCCACAAGCACAGCTCTCGGAGCATGTTCGGCGTAAATGGAGAAGTGGGTGGTGGGAGGGAGGAGGCAAAGAAAGGGAAGGAGGCAAAGGGACCCCAGGGGAGGGGGACAGGAGCCCTGCCTTCACCTCACCAGCTTTATCATCTCGGCCGAGTTGGTTAACTCCCCGAGGCGTGAGTGTTTCAATCTGGAAAAAGGAAACAATGGGCTTGTTAAGAAAAGTTGAAAACCAACGTATTAGGATGTCTAGTATTAGTATTGCGCCAGCTGGAGAATGGTCGACACTCACTCAGGTCACTCCACCCTGGTGACGTTATGTTTTAAGCCCCCCGCATCCCACCTCCCTTCTTCTTGAGGTTCCTTTCCGGGACTCTTGTCCTAGGCAGAGGTAGCCATGGAGCCTGACAGCTTTGGATGGATGAATAAGTAGTAGAATCAGTACGTGTGTAGCTACTTGATATGCATCAATCCTTCCAAATTCCCTCACCTCGTCTCTTTTATAACCGTTGGCAAATATTCTTAAGACTGCTGAGCGGATATGAAATGTGGGCAGTGACTGTGCAAGAGAACAACTCAATGGTTCAGAGCATGAAAGTCTTATCTTGGTCTCATGAGTACAGTTTCTCTAACTCGGCAACCAGCTACTGGTCACTGTCAAATGAGAATAAATAAAAATACTTCATCATTTTCAGTAGAGCACAGCTAATGCAGAGAAACTCATTTGGTGATCAACATTAGTATTTTTAGTTGCCAAACAGAAGGTAAAGTTTATCAGGTCATGTTTAAATTAGAATTTGTTTTTATTCTAGATAATAGGGAGAACAAAAGCACTTATTTTTTAAATTCCACAGAAATACGAAAATAAATGCTATTCATATGATATCAGCCTAAGGCTTTCATAAAAACACAGTTAATTTCCAAAATAATGTATCTATTATGCTTTATGTTCATGAGGATAATTTGCAACATACATTTCTACTCAGGGGCTTTTGAACTAAGCAATGGAACAAACGGCAATAATTAGCTGAACTCCAAACCAAACTTGAATGTTAATGTGTTTTTACATAAACTACTTCTTGTTACAGGGGATTGTTTGAGGAACTTAAAACACTTTTTTATATTGCGTACTTAAATAAACCAGCCTTGTATAGACCGTGAAGGACTGATGGGGGGAACGCGCATAAGGCTGATGTTCACACAAAGCCCTCACCGTCTTCCACTAGGAGGCCAGGCCCTGGGGCAGAGCCTTATGAAAATCCCCTAGAGTATATTCTCCAGCACCAAGACCAGCAGCGGAGAGAAAGAGCCTGCCAAGCAGGGCCTGACTCCACCTCTGTGCCTCTCACTTCCCTTTGGACCTATTTTCCTATTATTTGAATGCTTGGGAACTTTTTTTTATCGGATGCTAGGTACTGTGAATAAGTTTGGAGCCATATATTTCTGTGTGCTTCTAAATATTCCTGAGCATTGTTCTGAAAAGCAGCTAAATTACCTGCACACAATTCATCTTTCCAAGCGTTTCTTTAAATCTCTTTGCCAAGTTAGGGTGGATATTTTTCCCCTGTTCCTGAACCAGTACCCATCTGATTCCTCTCCCCAGTGCCCGTTGAGTCATGAGGGTTTTCTACTCTATCTGATGAGAACGTGACCTAGTCCCAGCCCCATGACACTTGGGGGCCTGTTTCGGTGGTTCTTCGCACAGACTCAGGCAGTTTCCTTACACGCGTGCACCCATCAGTATTCTGTCAAAGACCCTCTCCAGAGCGCTCTTCCTTTTTCTCACAGCAGATCTCTCCTCTCCAGTCCTGTGAAAGTGAAAAGTGAAAGTGTTAGTCGCTCAGTCAGGTCCAACTCTCTGTGACCCCATAGACGGTAGCCCACCAGGCTCCTTTGACCATGGGATTCTCCAGGCAAGAGTACTGGAGTGGGTTGCCGTTCCCTTCTCCAGGGGATCTCCCCGACCCAGGGATTGAACCCAGGTCCCCCGCATTGCAGGCAGATTCTTTACCATCTGAGCCCCCGGGTCGTGTGAGCTCTGACCTGCCAGGACTCCCAGTTCCTCCTGGCTTGGTGTCGGCCCTTTCTAGCTCTGCACCAGGCAGTGAGCTGGAGCCATCACAGGGCACCTCTGGGGACCATGGTTGATCCTGGGCTGTCTGATGCCAAGTATCTGACAACCATTGTTTTGTACCATCTATACCACTTTTTAGTATTTTTACGAGGGAGAGTAAATCTAGTTCCTGTTACTCCGTTTGGGCTGAAGGCAGAAGTTGAATTGGTCAAGGAGCTAAGAAAGGAGATCCAAAATACTTTCAGTTTTGTCAGTTGTGGTTAAACAAAACAAAGATCGGCCCCTTTTCGATATCTTTGTGGATAAATAAAAGGCTTAACATGCAGGAAAACTATGTGTTATGTGATATGATATGTTCTATGAAAGAAAACTTACGGAATCTTGACAGTGCCAACAAGTGATCTTTTAAAATGTGAAAGTGGCTGGAAAATCAAGTAGTTTTCTTGAACTGGTTTTCACATTTTATTTAAAATGTCCATATTACATTGCTAAGAATTCTTAAAACTCTGTGTTGTCTAGCTATTCAAAATAAGAAATAATGTAACATTGCTTATCATCTGAGATAAGTTATAAATATTTTATAGCTACTATGAAAAGGAAAACAAAATCAAAATGTACTTGCTAGAGGTATGAAGTCTAAAGCCCTGGGAGAAATGTTTTAAATTCTAGAAAATTAGAGATTGTAGAAGATTGGAGTAGAGCATAAAATTAATATTTATCACTGTGGATTGGGCAACATATTACCAAATTTAAACTTAAAATTTAAAGACTGGAAAAAAAACAAAGCACATTTCAGAATTGCTTCCCTGGTGGCTCAGCAGGTAAAGCGTCTGCCTACAATGAGGGAGACCTGGGTTCGATCCCTGGGCTGGGAAGATCCCCTGGAGAAGGAAATGGCAACCCACTCCAGTACCCTTGCCGGGAAAATCCCATGGACAGAGAAGCCTGGTGGGCTACAGTCCATGGGGTCGCAAAGAGTCGGACACGACTAAGCGACTTCACTTCATCACCAATTGCAACACGTGCACAAGAATTCCATGGACTTGCTATAAGCAGGATCCCAGAGCGCAACTTTTTTTATTAGTGTATTAATTTAGGAAGTCTTTGCTATTCACCCAACGTGATTTCATTGCGAGCTTTGTGTGTTGCTAAGCTTTTTAATATGTTTTATGGACATATTATTTTGACTTAGTGAATTCCCTAAAGCAAGCACTGCTTTGCAGTCCTTAAAAATATGCTTGGGATTAGAGGTAAGGTGACAATCTGACACTTATGCCAGACAGTTGATATTGTAGACAGTTTTGCCATTCTGTGTCATCCAAAAGATGAATGACATCATAGCAATGTGTTTTCTCCATAAGAATTTTGTATTTCAGTTACATACCTTGTACATCACTATGTTAAACAAAGGCCCTAAGTCTTGCTTCTGTTAATAGTTGGTTTAAGACATATCCCTGCATTAAGTAAAAGCAAATAATTTACTTGAAAAGTGTATATCTGTAATTTGTCAGTCACTTCTTGATTTTTGGTTTCACTGTGGAGAGACCTACTTACTTTCATGTTCCTACTAAGATGTGCATTTCTAAAATATTTTAGAAACCATGCATCTGTAAGATTGAGTTAGTTGCTGAAGCAGGAAGCAAGCAAGAAGTCAAGGACAACTTCGTGGTTTCTAACTTATATTGGCAGTGAACGGTGTGACTGCAGAAGGAACATGGCAGGAAGGATGGATTTCTGTTGAGAACGTGACAGAGGAGTTGAATTTGGAATATGCTGAATTTGAAGGTGCCAGTCAGACTAGCAAAGGGCATGCATTGCTCTGAAGCTCAGCAGAAGGATGTGGGCTGATGTTATTCACCGGAGTGGATGGTTAAATGCGGGGAAGCCGGTGTAGAGCAACGCTATCTAATAGGTATGTAGGAACCACATATGTAATACAAAATTCTTCTGATTAAAGCCACATTTAAGAAGACGAAGTTAAACTTTAAAAAAAATTTAATGATATTAGACCAACAGATTCAAACTATCATCTCAACCCGCGGCATCAGCTACATTTCAAGTGCTCAGGGTCACGTGCGGTTCCTGGACTCTGCAGGGTAGAGTGAGAAAGGAGCAGTGTGAACGTGTGATATTTAAAGATGCGGAGACCTGACTCAGAGGCAAAGAGAGGTCTTCCTGGGACTCAGCTTGCCCACAAGTAGAGAGCAGCATTTCACATCTTCCCCCAAGGGACTGTTTTCTTGAGAGCAGGCAACATTCAGGGTTACTTCCCAATCCAGTCTCCATTCTGAGAAAGTACATCTTCTTTCCAGATTGCAAGTTAGCGATGACCTTCCCCCACCGCCCACACACACCATCTGAGGCTTGCAGGTGTGTATACCAGCCATCAATGCAATGCCATGTGTGGCATTCCTGCAACAGCTGCACACATTCAGTGTCACAACCTGCTCTCTCAGTTGCATCAGCTCAGTTCAGCCGTGTCCGACTCTCCGCGACCCCATGAATCACAGCACGCCAGGCCTCCCTGTCCATCACCAACTCCCGGAGTCCACCCAAACCCATGTCCATTGAGTCAGTGATGCCATCCAGCCATCTCATCCTCTGTTGTCCCCTTCTCCTCCCACCTTCAATCTTTCTCAACATCAGGGTCTTTTCAAATGAGTCAGCCCTTCGCATCAGGTAGCCAAAGTACTGGAGTTTCAGCTTCAACATCAGTCCTCCCAATGAATGTTCAGGACTGATCTCCTTTAGGATGGACTGGTTGGATCTCCTTGCAGTCCAAGGGACTCTCAAGAGTCTTCTCCAACACCAGTTGCATCAGGGACTTCCAGTCTTCGAAGTGGACATGAGGGAAAGGTGTGAGACAGTCAGACCGCTCCCTTGCTTAGGGCTTTGCAGTTTGTCTGCAGCCACCTGCAGGCCATCCCTCAGCCAGGACCAGAGAGGACACTGCCGGAGGCCTGGGCTGGTGGAGGGAAGGGACGGTTGTCGAGCGCGCCGTCTTCTCTTTAGAGCTCTCCCTTTTCCCTACACTCCCGCTGCTCTTCCTCTCCACTTTCTCGTCTTTCTTTTCGACTCTGTCCTTGTTTTCTTTTCCTCTAACTTTTCTCCTCCTGTTTTCCTTATTGTCTCCGTCTTTGTTCTTATTCCCTTCCCGTTTATTACCCCCTATGTTTTCCATTTGATATATTCTATTAACTTATATATAATGTAGCTATAGAATATATCTGAATATATTTATAGAATAGATAAATATAGATACATATATAATATATACCTATTCTATTTGTCAATAATTTCACTGCCATGAAGAGAGAGTTTCTTTTTTTTTAATTAATTTATTTTTTTGGATGTGGACCATTTTTAAAGTCTTTATTGAATTTGTCACCACTTTTAAAGTCTTTATTGAATTTATTACATTGCTTCTGGTTTTATACTTTGGTTTTTTGGCCCTGAGGCATGTGGGATCTTGGTTGCCCGACCAGGGATTGAACCTGAACCCCCTGCATTAGAAGGCAAAGTCTTAACCACTGGACCACTAGAGAAATTCTGGAGAGTTCCTTTTAATAATTATTAGCATCATAAAAAAGTCACATATCTTAGGAGGATTGTTTTCATTAAGCTGACTCTAAGATGAGCTAGAAACGCATGTTTATGATCTGTCATATTACTGAACACTGTCTTATGTGCCAGATTTTTATTTTATTTTTAGTTAAGCAGTATTTTAAATTCATAATTACATTTAAGTTAATTTATGAAATTTATTTAGTGCCTGCTGTCAGTCTTTTTCTTAAATTGAGAACCATGCAATAAATTATTTCATACTGTTAATTTTATTTTCTGAAATTACTGAAGCAAATCAAAACTAGAATGTCAAAGTATTTCTCAAATGAAGCTGAACCAAACCCTTAATTTAGGTTTGTTGCTAATTCTAAGTGCATGTAAGCACACCTTATAATGGATTTCTGTACTTCTTCTGGACCTTGGATCTGGAGCTACGGAATATTGCAATTAAAAAAGCATCAGGGGCAAACCTTTCAAGTATCTCATTGTACCGGTATTTATGCTAGAGCTCAGGGAGGTGCCCTGATGTGACCAAGGTCAGAGAGCAAGCTAGAAGCAGAGGCAGGTCTGGAAGAGAAGTGGACAGAACACAAACCTAACAGCCTCCGCTCCGTTCCCGGCACGGCAGGGATTCGATCCATCCTCCATCCGCTCCCTCTTGTAGGTTTTTCTCTGTGTCCTCTCCCTGTCTTTCTCTCTTTCTCTCTCTTTCAGTCCAGAATGAAGGAAAGAGAGCAAGGGGACTGCTCCTCTAAAAACCATATAGCATCACAGAGAAGTTTGCTCCTTCACAAGACGTGAAAGTATCATCTAAACCTCCTCCCCGCTCAACCCCACGTGGGACCGGTCACCAGTGCTCTCAGCTGGCTTCACGCTTTCTCATCGGCCGGCTCGGGACAGTCTGTCCTGTCTCAGTTTGTTTCCTGGATGTTTTTTTGGAGGGGTGAAATGTTAGGAAGGATGGTGATGACAGTCACCATCATTCAGTCACACTGGCTCACAGGACCATTGCTGTGCATTCACAGTGTGGTTGAAAGGAGTTTTTATTAGACTGTCAGAAACTACAGTACAGGATAGAAAAAGAAATATTTTTAGAACTCAGAATTTGTTGTGAAATCAAGTTATGTGTGTGGATGTCTCATGAAAATGTTTCTCTTTCACGTTTGGAGATTGTGTAATCCCCATGTCTGGCACCTGGTGTGCCCACCTTTCCCGGCCTTTGGGGGTCCACGTCTCCTTTCCTGTTGAGTAGAGTAGCTCCAGCCCTCTTCCCCTGTGTTTGAGGATGTAGCCGTTTATTATCCTGCTTCCTCTCTCCAGCATCTCCCAGGTTTTTGTTCTCGGTTCTTTAATTTTGTGACTTCCTGTTTCATGGGATTCTCAGTCGTCCCTTTGCATCGTGCCCACAATGTCCACTTTCTTTCATTCCCCCAAAGGGCCACTAACACAAGTCTCTCGTATTTTACCTGCTTTTACCCAGGGTTTGGGAATATACATGGAGATTAAAGCACATCACAGACTTAAAGCATGTATTAGACACATCATCCTAAAAATTCACCCACAATTCCCCGACATCAGAAAGCTTTGTTTGGGGGTTTTGGGCTAGCTATATCTCCTTTAAGCCTCTCTCACTTCCCTGCAAATTCCCTGGTTGCTCAGGTAGTAAAGAATCTACCTGCAACGTGGGAGGCCCGGGTTCAATCCCTGTATCGGGAAAATCCCCTGGAGAAGGGAATGCCAATCCACTCCAGTATTCTTGACCAGAGAATTCCATGGACAGAGGAACCTGGTGGGCTATAGTCCATGGGGTCGCAAACAGTTGGGCATGACTGAACGACTAACATAACACTCCCTCTCAGCTCTCCCGACTCTTTTCTTACCCACTCTATAGCTTTAGATTCAAACGCCAAGTGGCTGCTCTTTTCCATGTAAAACATGTGAACTATTCCCTTCCTGTCTTGGCCTAGAGTCAACCTCCTTTGCAGAACCAAAGTTGAAGTTTCAAAAAACAAACAGTGCACTACACTTTACCAACTCTTAACACCAAATAAAGGAAAAGAAAAAAATTTTTTTAAATATCCCTTGGAACGTTGAAATTATATTCTTTTTTTTAACACGATCAAATACCTCGGCAGCTTTCTTTAATTAGGAAGCGGGGTAGAAAGGGTGATCCCCCCCACATACTGGAGGGAAGGAGGATTTTTTCAGTTTGGGGAAAGCTATCAGCCAGTGTCACCCTCAGTATTACTGCCCATTCTCTCTCTCTCTCCTTCAGGGAAACGCATATAACAAAAGATGTGTGTCTATTGCCCACTCTCTTTTTAAAATTTTCCGTTCTGTTTTTTGACTCTGTGTTTATCTGGACATTTTGTACAGACCAGTTTTCCAGTTCATTAGTCATCTCTTCATTATGGCTGATCAACTCCTAAACCTCTCTGCTGAATTCCTATTTCCAAAATATCACGGTGTTTTTCAGATTTAGAATTTCCATTTGATTGTTTTCCTATGTTCCAGTTCTTTGATGAAATCCCTTACATCTCTTTTTGAACACATTACTTAACAGTTATTTAAAGTCCATAACGTATAAGTGAAAGTGAAAGTCACTGAGTTGTGTCTGACTCTGCGACATGGCCTATACAGTCCGTGGAATTCTCTAGGCCAGAGTACTAGAGTGAGTAGCCTTTCCTTTCTCCAGGGGATATTCTCAACCCAGGAATTGAAACAGGGTCTCCTGCACTGCAGGTGGATTCTTTACCAACTGAGCTATCAGGGAAGCCCACATTGTTTCAGTTCAGTTCAGTTCAGTCGCTCAGTCATGTCCGACTCTCCGCGACCCCATGAATCACAGCACGCCAGGCCTCCCTGTCCATCACCAACTCCCGGAGTTCACTCAAACTCATGTCCACAGAGTCGGTGATGCTATCCAGCCATCTCATTCTCGGTCGTCCCCGTCTCCTCTCACCCCCAATCCTTCCCAGCATCAGAGTCTTTTCCAGTGAGTCAACTCGTCGCATGAAGTGGCCAAAGTATTGCAGTTTCAGCTTTAGCATCAGTCCTTCCAAAGAACACCCAGGGTTGATCTCCTTTAGAATGGACTGGTTGGATCTCCTTGCTGTCCAAGGGACTCTCAAGAGTCTTCTCCAGCACCACAGTTCAAAAGCATCAATTCTTCGGCGACCAGCTTTCTTCACAGTCCAACTCTCACATCCACGGGAAAAACCATAGCCTTGACTAGACGGACCTTGGTTGGCAAAGTAATGTCTCTGCTTTTTAGTATACTGTCTAGGTTGGACATAGCTTTCCTTCCAAGGAGTAAGCGTCTTTTAATTTCATGGCTGCAATCAGCATCTGCAGTGATTTTGGAGCCCCAAAAAATAAAGTCTGAAACTGTTTCCACTGTTTCCCCATCTATTTCCCAAGAAGTGATGGGACCAGATGCCATGATCTTTGTTTTCTGAATGTTGAGCTTCAAGCCAACCTTTTCACTCTCCTCTTTCACTTTCATCAAGAGGCTTTTGAGTTCCTCTTCACTTTCTGCCATAAGGGTGGTGTCATCTGCATATCTGAGGTTATTGATATTTCTCCCAGCAATCTTGATTCCAGCTTGTGCTTCTTCCAGCCCAGCGTTCCTCATGATGTACTCTGCATATAAGTTAAATAAGCAGGGTGACAATATACAACCTTGACATACTCCTTTCCTATTTGGAATCAGTCTGTTGTTCCATGTCCAGTCCTAACTGTTGCTTCCTGACCTGCATATAGGTTTCTCAAGAGGCAGGTCAGGTGGTCCGGTATTCCTATGTCTTTAAGAATTTTCCACTGTTTATTGTGATCCACACAGTCAAAGGCTTTGGCATAGTCAATGAAGCAGAAATAGATGTTTTTCTGGAACTCTCTTGCTTTCTCCATGATCCAGCGGATGTTGGCAATTTGATCTCCGGTGCCTCTGCCTTTTCTAAAACCTGCTTGAACATCTGGAAGTTCACGGTTCACGTATTGCTGAAGCCTGGCTTGGAGAATTTTGAGCATGTCTTTACTAGGGTGTGAGATGAGTGCAATTGTGCGGTAGTTTGAGCATTCTTTGGCATTGCCTTTCTTTGGGATTGGAATGAAGACTGACCTTTTCCAGTGTTGTGGCCACTGCTGAGTTTTCCAAAGTTGCTGGCATATCGAGTGCAGCACTTTCACAGCATCATCTTTCAGGATTTGAAATAGCTCAATTGGAATTCCATCACCTCCACTAGCTTTGTTTGTAGTGATGTTCTCTAAGGCCCATATTATTTAATGATATCTAATTTACCTTCAGTCACTTTTAATCATCTTTTATTCTTGGCTTTGTATCATTTGATCCAAGTTTCTGACATGGCTGATAATATTTGGTCAACTGCTAGAAATTGTGTATAAAAAGTTTTGAGACTTTGGATGATATTATATTTCTCCAGAGATGCACATTTTTTTAAGGGGCAAATAGTGTATGGACATGGACTTCCCAGGTGGCACAGTGGTGAAGAATCTGTCTGCCAATGCAGGAGATGTGGGTTCGATCCTTGGGTTGCTAAGATCCCCTAGAGTGGGAAATGGCAGCCCACTCCAGAATTCTTGCTTGTAGAATCCCATGGACAGAGGGGACTGATGGACTACAGTCCGTGGGGTTGCAAAGAGCCAGACATGACTTAGCAACTGCTGCTGCTGCCACCAAGTCGCCTCAGCCGTCCCCGACCCTGTGCGACCCCAGAGACGACAGCCCACCAGGCACCCCCATCCCTGGGACTCTCCAGGCAAGAACAATGGAGTGCGTTGCCATTTCCTTCTCCAATGCATGAAAGTGAAAAGTGAAAGTGAAGTCGCTCAGTCGTATCCGACTCTTAGCGACCCCACGGACTGCAGCCTACCAGGCTCCTCCGTCCATGGGATTTTCCAGGCAAGAGTACTGGAGTGGGGTGCCATCGCCTTCCCCAGACTTAGCAACTAGACACCAACAGTAAGTCTATGAGCAGATCTCTATACTCGGTGAACCTCAATCAGATTCTTTAAGGTTGTGGTTTAAGCTTCTCCAGTTCCCTTTGCTCTTAGGGCCTATCTCTGTAGAAGGCCCTGAAAGACTGGGGTGTCTACTAAGTACCCCTCCTCCGGGTCCAGTGCTCCCTGCCTCTTCAACTTTGCTAAAATATTTAAACCTCAACTTAGATTTTTAGCTTCTTAAGAGACACTGTCTGCACGGTTTTCGGCCTCTCTGCTGGGCTGGTGGAGCTGAGGTGGGAAGTGTTTCCAGGGCGAATTGCAAGTGATGTCAGGCTCACTGCTTTGTGGTTCCTTTTGCTTTAGGATCTCGGAGCTGCAAGTCTTGGTTGACAAAAAGAGCCTGAATTCCAATATTTTTCCCCAACACAGTGAGACCGACAGAAGTTCTAGGCCACTGGTTTCTGTTTAGACTCTGTACCCTATGAAATAAATTGGAATATATTTCAAGGAGGAAAACCAGTGGTGAATTTTTAGCCATCTTCCTTTTTCCGGGAATTCGACTTTTCAAGCCCTAGATGCCTCCGTGACTGCCTGATGCCTTCAGTTTGTTTCTTGGATTTTAGATAAATGCTATTTGAAGCAGTTGGCTTAGTTTGATATGAGATATCCAGAAGTAGAGATTCTTTTACATTGATTTTTTTAATAATGAAAAACGTTCATTCATCTGTTTATCTTTGGTTGCCCTGGGTCTTCGTTGCTACGTGTGGGCTCTCCCTGGCTGTGGCGAGCGGGGGCCACTCTTCACTGCGCTGTGCGGGCTTCTCACTGCAGTGGCTTTTCTTGTTTCGGAGCACAGGCTCTAGAGCCACGGGCTTCAGTAATTGTGGCTCAGGGGCTTAGTTGCCCCGTGGGCATGTGGAATCCTCCTGGACCAGGCATCGAACTTGTGTCCCCTGCATTGGCAGGCAGATACTTATCCACCACGCCACCAGGGAAATCCTACATTAACTTTTTTCAATGTAATTTCTCTTTGCTTCTCATCTTCCCGCCCCCAAAATACACAAAATAACACAATTATGAAACCTCAATTATGGGAAAAACACCTACCCTTTTTAGTCTTGGCAAGAAATATCCAGGGAGACAATACAATCTTATTTGTATGTCTGTGTATGTATATCTATCTTTTTTATTCTGTCAATCTCTATCAGTATATTTAGAAGACTTTCAGTGTCACTGGAAATGCTTATGGGTTAGTCTTGTAGAATTTCTTTCAGCAGTCTTGACATATTTTGCCATATACTGCTTATCTTAGTTTAAATATATTTTTAAAATGTATTGTAGAATATTGTAGACACACGACAAAAGATTGTTTTTTTAACCATTCACATCTTTCCTATAAATTTCTTATTTTTTTATGAGTGAATTTGGAGCATAACATAGGGGAACTCTTGCACGGACCAGCGGAATTTGGGTGGTTCAATAGATAAATAGTTCTGTTCCTCAGGGAGTGAAATTCACGTCCAGCCTCAAATCTAATTTGGCCAGAGTACTTGAGTTGAAGTGGAGTTCCATTAGTAAAGGTAAGTAATGCTAAGTAATGCTCTGTGGCATTCTTAGTCCATGATGGATGCAGAGGCCCAAGCAAATTGTGACTGTCACTTCATTTCTCCTCTTTGCCTTAAGCATACTTGCTTAAAGTTCTGTTAAAAGAAGTCGACATAAATGTATTAGAGGAAGCACGAAAACCCAGACGTTGGGGTTAATCTTAGTTTTGAAAGATTTGCTTTTGCAATATTATATGTTTTTCACTTAAAGAATACTACCATGTAGTTATTTTTTTTAAATTAAGAATTACATTATTTAATCTTTGTGAAAAAAGATCATTTTGATTTCTATTTTTTTGTTTGAACATTTTTATTTCCGTGAATTAACTTTTCCTAATATGTGGTCCAACTGTGGGGAAATCACTATTAAACATTAGTGAACAGATCATATTTTGTACAGGGAATCACATACCTCCTCTCGGCTGAATTAAAAATATGTTGGGTTTGGAAGTATATTCATTATTTTAAAATGTTTTCATTATTGAAAACACATCTATCATTTTAAATCTATTTGCTCTTTGTGAATGAGTTAAAGAAAAAAAATACTATGAATATCTCGTTATTCCTGGATTCAATCCAAACTGATTTTTTAAGCTTATAAAATGTATATGAGAAGGAATTTAATATAAGCACTCATAAAACTCTTTCAGTGTGGAAAGGGCCGATAGCCCAAAATAAGAAGTGAGGCAGAATGAGGCCTTTGTAAAGAAAAAATAAACTTGGTCCAACTCATAGGGAAAACAAGTAAACAAATGTTGGAAGTCTCGGATCCAGCTTTCAAATTGATATAAGAAAAAATACCAGCTGAAACAGATGGCATGCTTCATTTTTCCCCTGAATAGAGGAGATGAAAAATGTCCTCCTGAAGAAAAACTGAATCTTACAAGTAGCAGTGATGGTTGATGGTTATAGGCCCTTCCCCTGTGAGCTGGGTGGCATTTATTTATTTTCTAATTTCTTTTCATTCCACCCCAATTTATCAGTTACTGGGTTGCAAGAATTCCAGAGATAAATATTTCCTCATCCTCTCCACCGATGGTTTTTAAAAAGCAAGTCAGTTTAGCTCTTTGCCACTGTTCTAGTCTCCCCAGGGTGAGGAGAGGTGGGGAGCTTTGTCTCACAGTAAGATAGCTTTTCTGGCCTTCACCCCGTCACCTTTGCCTGGAGACTCAAGAATTCTATTCTGCTCTCCGGGTTCTGCTGATAAATCCTAGGAGAGAAATACTCTGTGCATTTCACAAGCATAGAAATGAGATCCATCATTAAACAACATGTCAGTAGCTCTCCCACAGCTGAACCTGATAAGATATGGGTAATAATCCATTTTCTCTGCGCTTTTGAGAGTGATTAAAGATGGAAGTTCATTTTAAGTTAGCGCTTCCCTCTATATGTTGAATAAATTATTTGGTTACTAACCTGGTCTCTACTTATAAGCCAGTAAAGAATAATATAACTAAAACAATTTTTGGCAGTGCACTTTTGTTACAGGTCATTAAATGGTTTGAACTTATTTATATCCAGTCTTTTGCCCTCAGCAGCTCAAGAATTCAAACTTGGGAATCCTGAATTTAGATAGCTTACTGAATTTTCATAATATAATCCTTTCCTCTGTAATGCAAAATATCCTGAAAGAAGCTTCCATCAGGAACCCTTTTAACAAAACCTAAGGAATTTGGGTGGTTCAATAGATAAATAGTTCTGTTCCGCGGGGAGTGAAGTTCACGTCCAGCCTCAAGTCTAAATTAAATGAGCTTGATCGTATCTCTTCAGTCTCTTGTGAACAGCAGTCCAGAATACCAAGCTGTATGAATAATTCCACCGTTCGGCGTGATTGATAGTCTTGGCTCGGGAGAGTCCCAGAATTGAACTAACCACCACACTAAATTGTATCGCATCTTTAAAGGAGATAGCCCTGTTTAGTGAGGGCCCACTTACACGAAAGGGGCATGTTAACTAACGCGCAGCATGCTCAGCCTGTGACTAGATAGAGGATGCTTCCAGCTCGGCTGCTGGGCTCATCTCTGAGTCAGGGTGTGCAGCTCCAATTGCATGGAATGATTTATTTTCTTCTCCAGGGCTGCTTCTAGCTTCGACTTTTTTTTTTCATATGATATTATATCTACTGATAAATACGTGAATTTTTCTTGCTAAATAATTTGTCTCTTGCAGTGATAAGAAATATCTGTATTTCAAATACATAAGAAGATTCCTGTGGCTGTAGTCCATGTCCATTCTTTGGCATCCTAAAGTTCTTTGTATTTGTTTACCCGCTATTTGGCTATTTAAGAAAAAATATTTTAAAGTGATGAAGCTTGGAATTACAATGGACTTTTCCTCTTTGATTTAAAGAACCAGCGCTGTCATAACTGCATTGAAAATATCCTCTCTTTATAACCTGTACTTAGTCAATTGTGTTTATTGCCTTTGGGGCTCTGTCATAACAGTAGTTAAGGAGGGGCTCCAACAGAAATAAAATTAAAAGCAAGTTTTAGCAATCAGTATTCCTTTAATATTTTAGAATTCTTATTAAGCTTTCACAGAAAGACATCTACTCGCAATTTTCAGGCTTAATAAAATTCCTTAAGTGATACAGAAAGAATTTCTTCTGAATACAAAGTATGTAGATGAGTCAGTGGAAGAAAAATAACGTAAATGACAAATTAAATAAAACAATTATTCCTTAAATAAAATGAGCTTTTTTCCTGAAAGGCAACATAAAGCAATAAATTTTATTTAGAAAAATAGAAAATTTAAGGTAAATTGCTCCCAAGAATGTTAGGACTTAAATGACCTTGAGATTGTTCTCTGAGTGACAGTCAAACTGACATATCAGACAGTGGTGATTCTCCTTCGGAACCGCCTAGAAGTGCAGGAGTCTGCTTGACTGACAGAGCTTTCTCTCTCTCTGCGTCCCTCTGTCTCCCTCTCTCTTTTATTGTTCTACTAGCAAATGTCAGTCATCCATGATTAAACAGGAAAGAATGATGGCACATTCTATTCCCGAACATAAATTCACTTTTTCTCTAACTGTAGATTTTATGTGCATAGACAAGCCATGGTTTTGTTTCACTATTACACACGGGCCGAAAACCAGAAATTAAAAACAATCTAGCAACATTTTGATGCAACCCTTAAAAATTCTATGAATGATAAAGGTCAATAAAGATGAAATACTGCTATAGAATGCCAATCTTTATTTGAAAAGGTTCTGATATAGAACTCATAGCTGTGACATCAGTATTTTTCACATAGTTTTTACTTACTAACTGAAAAGTAACTAAAGCCATGTAAACTAATCGTTGCTTTTCCTGTGGATAAAAAAATAACATTCACCTTTACAAAGTGTGCGTTCCTATTGTACATTGCAGTATCATCTCACAAGTTAGACGTTGAGAGTTTCATTTGGCACATGTTAGTACTAAACATCTCAAAGCAGTAGTCTGTGGTGGTGTATTTTATTTTTTAAACTTTTTATTTTGCGTTGGGGTTTCGCCGGTTAACAATGTTGTGATAGTTTCAGGTGAACAACCAAGGACCTCAGCCATTGATATACATGTTCCCATTCTTCCCCAAACTCCCCTCCCACCCAGGCTACCACATAACACTGAGCAGAGTTATTGTGATGTGTTTTAAATTAATTTTCAGTTGCATAAGAAAGAGAACAATAGCTTGGTTATTTAGTCATCCCACTCATAAAGCAGGTATTTTAAAATTTCTGACCTTCATGTTTAACATGAGAAGTATCATAGGTATTTTGTATACATTTATCTTAATCTTTCTTTTCTTGAATTCATAAGCTGAGGAAAAAAAGTATAAAATTTATTTGTTTTTTGAATAACCCTCAGTTTCTCAGTTTAAAATTGATCACTTAAAATAGCTGAACATTATTTCTATAATTGTGCAAACTTTTAGCCGACACTAGATCATTACAGCAGTGTGTCTGGCATCCGGTGCTGCATATGTTTCCCACTAATTAATTTGGAGTGATCTTCACACATTATTAGCACTCAGTTATTATCACAACAAATTTTGAAGCCTGTGTGTTAGGCACTGTGCTGAAATGGATGAAACTGCATGGGTGAATGAAACTCTCGTGTCAAAAGAAAAGAAATCTCTTGTCCACTAGCTCACAGGTGAATATAGGAAGGTAGAAGGAGAACATTCCCTATGACCTCATCTTAACCTGATGCATCTGCAGAGACTAATTCTAAATAAGGTCACATTCTAAGGAGCCGCAGAGACACAGTATAACTAGTAATAGCTGTCCAAGTTGTTTAAATTTGGTATGTTCTTTATTTCACCAGTAGAGGTTTATCCAATTTTTACTGTGTGTTTTGGGTGGATCTTCGGTGATGCCTTTAGAAATACAACTGTTTAACCTTTTTGCAGTGAAAGGTAGAAACAAAACAAACGTTAAGAAGCAGTGATTCAAAGGCAGGCTCTGCTGTCAGACTTGGGCTCAAATCTCATTTCTGCTCCACACTAGCAGCATGCACGACCTTGGACTCAGCCTTTCGTGAGTCTCAGTGTTGTCATCTGCAAAACAGGAGAATGGTCCTCACCTTGAAAGGTAAAGGAATTAACTTACTTGATTGAGATAAACACTCCTCATCGAGTCTTGGGGGTAGTCAACACTCCATTACTCTTAAGATTATTGAAATATGTTGTCTCTTGGCTTCTAGCAGAGTCTTAGTTTTAGTAGAATATAAAAATATGCCCTGTGAGGTACTCTCTCATAGTTCCTTTCTTCCTTTGTAAACGCAGGGCATTCCATCCTGCTCACTGAGCTGTCGATAAGCAAACTAGAACCTTACTTTGTCACCCATCATCACTCCTGGGTGGCGGGAGGCTTCCTAGGGCATAGACTGGAGCTGGAAAGCTGGGCACACTCTGTCCTGAGTCCTGCAGGCCTAGAAAGAGAGGATCCTGGGACATAGAAACTCAAGGATGGACGCAGTAGGTGTGGGAAGTTGAGACAGTTAGGGTGGTCAGAGGGTAAGAATCCAAGGAGTGAAAAATAGGCATCCAGAAGTACCTGTCACTACGCACAGGTCTCACTGATCTCACTGTGAGTGGAGGCCCTGGGCCCAGAGATGCTTGCAGGAAAAAATGCTGGAAATTTAAAGCCATTTGATTTTAAGTATCAAACAGTGACAGACTATTTTCGTGGGCTCCAAAATCCCTGCAGATGGTGACTGCAGCCAGGAAATCCAAAGATACTCGCCCCTTGAAAGAAAAGCTATGACCAAACTAGACAGCATATTAAAAAGCAGAGACATTACTTCGACGACAAAGGTCCGTCTAGTCAAAACTATGGTTTTTCCAGTAGTCATGTATGGATGTGAGAGTTGGACTGTAAAGAAAGCTGAGCACCAAAGAACTGATGCTTTTGAACTGTGGTGTTGGAGAAGACTCTTGAGAGTCCCTTGGACTGCATGGAGATCCAACCAGTCCATCCTAAAGAAAATCAGTCCTGAATATTCATTGGAAGGACTGATGCTGAAGCTGAACCTCCAATACTTTGGCCACCTGATGGGAAGAACTGACTCCTTGGAAAAGACCCTGATGCTGGGAAAGACTGAAGGCAGGAGGAGAAGGGGACGACAGAGGATAAGATGGTTGGATGGCCTCATCGACTCGATGGACATGAGTTTGAGCAAGCTCTGGGAGTTGTTGAGGCCTGGCGTGCTGCAGTCCATGGGCTCTCAAAGAGTCGGACACAACTGAGTGACTGAACTGAACTGAACGGATTCTAGGTATATAATTGAGTGTATGTAGGGCAGAAGACGGCTTCCCTGGTGGCTCAGATGGTAAAGCGTCTGCCTGCAGTGCGGGATACCTGGATTCGATCCCTGGGTCGGGAAGATCCCCTGGAGAAGGAAATGGCACCCCACTCCAGGACTCTTGCCTGGAAAATTCCATGGACAGAGGAGCCTGGTGGGCTACAGTCCATGGGGTCACAAAGAGTCGGACACAACTGAGCGACTTCACTTTTACTTTCAGGGCAGAAGACAGACATTCTCAAAAGGCTTCTAAGTGTCACAGGAAGAGCTGTGCTTCTCAATATCACCCTGCCTGAGCCACAAAATCTGAGAAGGAATTAGGTGGCAACCTCTATTATCTGATCTCAGAAATATTATTTAGGTCCTCAGAGACTCACTAATCCTTCCTTACCTCTTAAGAACATAATGTAATGTGTGCTCAGTCATGTCTAACTCTTTACAACCGCCTGGACTGTAGACCCCCAGGCTCCTCTGTCCATGGAATTTTCCAGGCAGGAGTACTTGCGTGGGTTGCCACTTCATGCTTCAGGGAATCTTCCCGACCCAGGGATCAAACCTTCTTTGAATGTGAATTCTTTACCACTGTACCACCTGAGAAGCCCTTACCTCTTAATTGATTTCTCAAATTTCAAAATTTTAAATATTTCCACTAGTTGATATTCTAAGTCTACCCTTGTGGAAACCCCTTTAATATGTTATTAATCATTTATTTCTATTATGGGATTGCATTAGTAAAGAGCAAGTGTTAGTTGACGAGGAGTAGGAGCATGCAGGTATGTGGTGACTAAATTAGGCACAGCCCAGTTCGGGGAAGAGTCCACACATGCCCGACTTTATCTTCCAATCGTGGGCAGTCCATCCAGACAGATGATCGGGGCAAAGACTTGCTCCCTTCCTCAGGTCATAAAAAGAGTGCTATAAATATGTCAATTGCACTTTCAGGCAGCATACAAAGGCCATTGTAAATATTTGTGCAGCTGAAATACAATAAGTGAAAGTGAAGTTCGCTCAGTCATGTCCAACTCTGTGAGACCCTGTGGTCTAGAGTCCATGGGGTTCTCCAGGCCGGAACACTGGAGTGGGCAGCCTTTCCCTCTCCAGGAGACCTTCCCAACCCAGTGACTGAACCCAGGTCTCCCACATTGCAGGCAGATTCTTTGCCAGCTGAGTCACCAGGGAAGTCCAAGAATATTGGAGTGGGTAGCCTATCCCTTCTCCAGCAGATCTTCCTGACCCAGGAATTGAACCAGGATCTCCTGCATTGCAACTGAGCTATAAGGGAAGCTTTAAAAACCAGGAAAATAAAAAGTTTGTCAAAGGCTCAGTAAATTCTCCATCACCCGGTGACAAATGTCACTTAATTAAGTCACTTGGTCATTGGCCATACATATTAATGTTTCCAGCATTTGCAACTGGTGAATCTGTTAGCGTCATGTGTGTTTCTTAAAATGAAAGGGCATTATGTGTATTCTTTCTTGGGTCTTTATTTTGATGTATTTGTTTACTTATCTTTTGTCCAACATCCATATGAAAGAGGGCCATTGAAAGGTTTCTCTTTCAAAATCAAGAAATAAGAACTTAAGTTCACTTTGAGTTAGGAAAATGTAAAATGTAATTGTGAAGGACATACATCAAGCCATAATCCTAGTAAATAGAGATGCAAATATAAATGAGGGGGAAGTAGAACCCTCCCCAGTCATTTGCTAAAGAAACAGGCCACACATGACTCTGAGTGTCAGAGAAAGCAAGATGAAATTTGCTTGCAATTTCTATAGATGGCATTTTAATTTCCTTATTAGAGGTACTGAAAAATGTTTGCTAGTGATATAAAGCATATTTGTGTTTTAGTGAGAAGGGACAGGCTTTGAAATCCTGAGAATGACCAGATTTCTGACTGGATGAATCACCTAGACATCCTCCAGAATTTTAAGCAAAGAAACTAAATTAATGAAACAGTCATTAATTAGATCAGTGTGGTTCACGGACTGTTTGGAGCTTTGATGGTGGTACTTTGCAAATCTAGCTAGCAAAAGGTCTTAAAAACCATGCTAGTCTCCAGATTAACTCTACTTTATGAAAAAGAATGAATTTCAAATATTAATATCCTATATTAATATTTAAAGATTCATTTAAAAAACCATTTTTAAAATAGCTCAGTTAAGGATTTTTTTTTTTTTTTACAACATATCTCATTTGTATGACAGACTGTTGCCCAGACTGGCTCATATATAATTCTTAAAATGAAAACTGAAATTCCCAAGCACACCTTATACATGCTTATCGTCCACTAAATAACCTGAACCATGGTGGTCATTTTTGTTAGAGAATCTGCCCCATTTTATCCATGGTCACATGTGTCGCTTTGCTTTTAACATTCATTTATTCACCAGACAAATGTTTCTTTGAGTTCCTAAAAGGTGTTGGACATTGTCTTGATGTGAGTTTCTTCAGTAAACAGAAGTCTAAGTCCTTTGTGGGGCTCAGGCATGCGGAGGCTGACTTTCCGTGAAAGGCGTAAGGATTTCATGGGGTGTGTTAGCAGGCCATAATCACCAAAAGATCACCCAGAGAAGGGAGATAAGGAGTGCAGGGCGTGCATACACCTAACATAACTAGAGCCACGAGTGGCTGTCCCACTGAAAAGGTAACATTTGAGTGCAGAGAGGAGGGTCTGGTCCTCCACGGAGAGGATGGAGGCCAGTGTCCCTGGTGGGGAGTCCGTGAGGGGATGCATGACTAGGTGTGGTCAGCAAGGTCATGGGAAGGCCAGATCCTTCCAGCCTGGCAGGCCATCGTAAGGCCTTGCTGCTAAGAGGAGGAGAGAGTGGGAGGTTTGCGTGGAGGAAGTCTCCCTGGTGGCTCAGAGGGAAAAGCGTCTGCCTGCAGATGCTGGAGACCCGGGTTCGATCCCTGGGTCGGGAAGATCCCCTGGAGAAGGAAATGGCAACCCACTCCACTATTCTTGCCTGGAGAATTCCACGGACGGAGGAGCCTGGTAGGCTGTAGCCCATGGGGTCCCAAAGAGTTGGACAGGACTGAGCGACTTCACTTTCACTTTGGGTGGAGAAGCAACGTGATCGGACTACATTTTAGAGAGTGCCTTCTGGCTGCCGTGTTGAGAAGAGATTGGAAGGGAATAAGCATCGGAGCAGGGAAGCTGGTTAGGAAGCAGATGCCTTAACTCAGGGAGAGAGACGATGGGCCTCAGAGGGAAAGGCGCAGGGGGTGATGAGTTTGGGTCCTGGACTTCGGTCTGTTCTGACAGCATGTAGAAATGGAGGCTCAGTGTTATGCCCCAGGCCATAGCTGTGCAAACTCCCACATGCTCCTTGTGTTTATAACTTACCCTGCACCTCTGCCCTGATCCCTCTGCGCACCAGGAACAAGTGCCCAGTAAAAAAAAAAAAAAGCCAGGAGCATTTGGGCTCTGTGCTGTTCTCTAGAGCCCAATCACTTCATCTCTGCTTGCTTCTGTTCTCTGCAGAGTCCTGATTTCCCCCAGGCTCTGACCCTCAGCTCTGCTAGTGGACTCAACAACTGAATTTCCTTAGCTGGTTTCTGGCCTCCTGTGGCCATGAGGTATCCCCCAGGTGCCCACCTGGCACAGGCACAAAAGCTGGCTTCTGCAGGTAACAGCTGGGGCTCATGGAGCACAGTTCAGGAGATGAGAAAAGCTGAGAGCAGAGCCCGCCAAAGGCCGCTGTCTAATCCAGAGAGTTGACCTGAAAAATGGGCGTGAAGTCTTCAGGCGAAGGAGTTGAAGAGAAAACGATACGGTCAGGAAAGGAGAGCCACAGAAGGGAGGAAGTGAGCAGTTCAAGAATCATTTCTGTGATTAGAAATTATCATCATAGCTTATATGCGGGGCTGGCTTGAGTCGGCCACCAGCTACCTCGTGCATGGGTGGGTCAGGCAGGCTTCAGAGCTTGGCCCTGTCTGCATCCATCAGACTCATTACTTGAATTTATCCTTGTCCCTGATCTCAAGGGTTAGGTTTAGAGAACACAGTACCCTTCTGAGTTTTTCAGTACGGTTTTGGTCCCTAGGGGCAGACTCGTAATTCAAATTGCCTTAAATAAGAAAAATCAGGGACTTCCCTGGCAGCCCAGTGGTTAAGAAAGAAAAAAAGTTTACTGGCGCACATAGAAAGTGTGGGATGATACCTCTTCTGCCACGGCTCGATCCGGAGACGAACAGTACCGCCAATGCTCAGTCTCTTTCTCCATTTCTCGGGTATTTCCTCTGGTGTTGGCTTCATTCTCAGGTCGCTTAGCAACCCCGTGAGGAAGATGATTTCTCTTTCCCAGCAGCTAAAAGCCCAAATTGAGGATGCGTTACATTGAGGCCATGCACCCAGGCCAGAATCATTTCCTGTGGGCCAGGGAGAGACAGAATAACTTCCTGGAGTGAATGCTTCCCTTGCTGGTTGAATTTTGGCGTGGCTCATGTACACCTCTGAGCTTACTCACGACACGGTGCAGACGTCCCCAGACGAGAGGCAAAGGCGGCCGCAGTGTCTCCATCTGTGGTCGCTGTGACCCTGCTCACGACCTTCTCAGGGCATGTCTCCCCGTCACGTTCACAGTCTCAGGGCTTGCTGGGAGCATGGTAATGGTTCAGGTAGTTAAGGAAACTTTCTGAGACAAGACGGAGATTCCTCCAAATCCTGTCTGTATCACGAGCGATTGCAAAGTACCCAGCCCCACGCTAAGGATGCCACAGCAGCACCATGAATGAGGCTGACCTTGCGGTGAAATACAGCCTCAGGCTCCTACGATTGTGGCTCTTTTCATGACTCACACATGTGCATTCCTGCAAGAGCCGGAGATCCTTTCCTCTTCCTGCAGCCTGGTCTTTTTCATCCAGTGGTGGCACAAGCCACTTGAACTCAACTTCTCTGGCCCAGAATTCCTCATCCTCTGTTTCCCTTCAGCACCCCTGGCCCTCCCATACCCCGCTCCACCTCTGATCTTCACATTTTCCCATTTGGGTCGAGAGCCCCCCTTCCTCCTGTCACCCCAGACTTGAAGGTCCATCACCATTCCCATCTCAGCCCACTGCTTCTCTGATCCGACCTGATCCATCTGAGCTAGGAGCCTTCAGCACGTTTCCTGCTTAAGATGCTCTAGTGACTCTCCCTTTCTTACAAGTCAAGCCTAGACTGACTCCTCCACGGAGCCCCCCAGGTTCTCTGCTCTGGGCCCTGCTTACCTCCAGTCGCCCTCCCACTGTGCCTCCTGAGCACCAGATCAGGGCTCTAGCCATATCCGGCTTGCCGTGCCCAAATCAACATGATCTCCACCTTTGTACACTCTCCTCCTTGACCTTTCATGGAAGTGATGAACATCTGCCTGTCCTGCCGAGTCTCAGGCTCTGTGACCCCTTTTCTGGTCCTTCGGGGTTTAACATTCTGTCTCCAGTGGGCCCACCTCGAGTCCGGGCCCCCTCTGCAGCCTCTGCAGCACGTTAGTGACTTTTGTCCATCTCCGCACCCAGGCCCCTTAGCAGGCTCTAAGCCTCATGGAAGGTGGAGGCCGTATCTCACTCTTGCTTTTACCCTCAGTGGCTAACGCTCATGAATAAATGGATTAAGGGGAAGGAGTGAGGGAGTGTGTTTTTCTGAGGAGGTTGTTGATACCACTGTTTCCTCTGAAGGTGTGGCTAACGTGATTGCACCAAATGCTAAATATGTGTGTTTGCAGTGGGGCTG
The DNA here is from genome assembly GCF_049115385.1 of Moschus berezovskii. Taxonomy (NCBI): domain Eukaryota; kingdom Metazoa; phylum Chordata; class Mammalia; order Artiodactyla; family Moschidae; genus Moschus; species Moschus berezovskii. The sequence continues at coordinate 105,469,806 of NC_142469.1, forward strand.
GGGAGGCAAAGGACAGTCGCTAGGGACAAGGTGGCTAGCACTCCTGAACAGATGACTTCCTCATCTCACAATCAGGGCACTCTGATTAGAAGACCCCCAGGGGCCCTCTGAGGGCCAGCAGGCTCTTTGTAGAGCTTTATTTGTTGTAATGATACCAGTTTGCTACAATAAAATGAAGATGTCTAGGGAAACACTGGATGAAAGTGGGTTTGCAGTAAAATATAGTTACAGAAAAAAAAGGCAGATTTTCTGCAGTGCATTGCTTATAAAAATCACCAAGATGCTTGTTTGGCAGGTGAAGACAGGTGGGGGAATTTAAAGTATGATAGATCACATTTGTTTAGGGAATGTAGTTCTTAATGACTAATTTTATGTAACAAAAGATTCTCCGAGAGGTGATTATATCAGTTATTAAAAGATGTTCATGTCTTGGGTGTGCAAATATCAAAGCATGGAATTTCTAATCTCTTATTCTGTAATGCCAAAATTGTAAGCTGCCAATAAAACTCTTATGGATCACATATATTGTGTGGAATTTTTTGCTCAAAATAATATGAACATAATGACATAGCATACAGTAAGAATTAACACTTAAACATATGTGCATAAATATGTGTGTGTATATACAAATTCAGTTGCTCAGTCATGTCCAACTCTTTGCGTCTCCATGGACTGCAGCACGCCAGGCCTCACCAACTTCTGGAGTTTACTCAAACTCATGTTCATAGAGTCGGTGATGCAATCCAACCATCTCATCCTCTGTCATCCCCTTCTCCTGCTTTCAATCTTTCCTAGCATCAGGGACTTTTCCAGTGAGTCCATTCTTGGCATCAGGTGGCCAACGTAGTGGAGTTTCAGCTTCAACATCCGTCCTTCCAATGAATAGTCAGGACTGATCTCCTTTAGGATGGACTGGTTGGATCTCCTTGCAGTCCAAGGGACTCTCAAGAGTCTTCTCCAACACCACAGTTCAAAAGCATCAATTCTTCAGTGCTGAGCCTTCTTTATGGTCCAACTCTCACATCTGTACATCTGAATTTGATTACCTCACTTTATCCTAGTTCAGGAAGACCCCCTGGAAAAGGAAATGGCAAACTACTTCAGTATCCTTGTCAGGATAATTCCATGAGCAAAGGAGCCCGGTGGGTTATGGCCCATGGAGTCATGAAGAGTTGCACACGACTGAGCGACTCTGCATGCATGCTTTGTCCAGGGATTACTTACCTCTTGTTGCCTCCCTCTCTAGAGAGTGTGACAGGCCACGGGAACCACTGAGCCGTGATTTGGAAGTGAGCCCTGTGGGGCTGGGGTGAGGATGGATGTGCTCTAGGACTCACAGTTGGGGTGGGGTGGGGAGGGGAGGGCAGATACAGAAACAAACGGGCAGGTCAGTGATTAGACACGAGCCCTCTGGGGAGCCCAGAAGGATTGTGAAGGCGTGGGCATGGAATGAACATAATTGCGCTTAGAAGTATCTCCCTGCTGGCGTCATAGAAGATACATAGGAAAGACAGAGGGAAAGAGAAGATAAAATAGGAGTTTTAACCCTTCCGGTCGGAGGTAAGGAATGCCTGTTCTAAAGCACTGGTGAGGGGAAAGTGAGCAAGGAGGGGATCGCAGAGATGGTAAGGAGGTGAGCTTCGCAGATACCTCGGGTCTGGACTCAGATATGTTTGTAATGTTGGTGGAAGGGAGAGAATGTGTTTTACACCGACCGACCTCCTCTTATCTCCTCCTGAAGTAGAGAGCAAAGGCATTTCTGAAGATAAGGAGGCAAAGATGGACAGTGGGTGTGAGGTTGGGATGAGGGAGGGAGAGCTGCCCATTAGAGCAGTTCTGAGAAGCGGGCGTCGGTGGTCACCCCTGCAGCCGGGGTTCAGGAGTGAAGCAAGCTGATGGCTGGGTTGGTCCATGTGTGGGGATTTGCAGAGAAAGTCAGGGAAGGATGCAGTCTGGCTAAGCAGGTGTTCAGTGCTTGTCGGTTGAATAAATGCACTTGGACACCATGGAAAAGAGTTTCTTAGAAGATATACAAGAAGGTAAAAATCTGCAAACAAGTAAATGATCTTATTTCCTAAGACACCACTTGTTCAGGAAAGCTTTGTGTGACCCACCCAAGTAGGTTCACTTCCACCTTGTATTCCCAGTGGTACCTGTCACCTTCCCGTGGAGGCATTTTGCCCACTGGTAATCGATCAATAGGTTATTCATGATGATGTGCGTGATGTCCGCTTCCCCACTGGTCTTCCGTCTCTCTTTCATTGACCACTGCTTTCTGAACACTGACATATGTGTGTGCTTAGTAACTCAGTTGCGTCCGCCTCTTTGTGACCCCATGGACTGTAGTCTGCCAAGCTCCTCTGTCCATGGGATTCTCCAGGCAAGAAGTGAGTTGCCATGATCTCCTCCAGGGGATCTTCCCGACCCAGGGATCAAATCCACATCTCCTGCATTGCAGGCAGATTCTTTACCCGCTGAGCCACCTGGGAAGCCCCAAATATGTACACATAGAAGCTGCTCAATAAATCTGCAGTGTTCAAATGCATATTTTAACTAAGGGAATGAGATATTTTAGAATATTTTGTTGCTTGATGGTCCCTTGTAAGGTTTTGTGAATTGTTTTAGTTAGGAAGAAGAGTAACAGATTAAATTTCAAATGGTACTCTACTGGAATATAGTTTATTTCAGGCACATAGGGATGAGATTTTATGTATTTACATCAAAAGTGCATGGAAATTACACAGTGATTAGATATACAAATATATATATCTAAAACTAGCTTCTGGGCAACTTAAATCTAGCTTCTGTGATTATTACACTTATACCTGATACACTCTGTGGTTTCTCTTTTTTTCCCTCCCATTATGCATTTTATTATAATAAGTGTTTTGAACTGGAAAATGCTCATAAGTTGTACATGATGTGTTTTATTATAGAAATGAGTGCTTGGCTTAAGAGCAGATGCTTGTTATTTGGGATTCGAAATGAGGAAACAGATCGTTTGCTAGAATACATCTGGTAACAGTGCTATTATTAATACTAAATCTGAAAAAAAAATCAACCACCACCCTTTGCAGGTATCAAATGTGTATAGCCTGTGATACATCAGATTTCTAAATTCTTACACTAGTATCTTCTATTGAAATCCAAAAGCAGGTTATTAAAAGTTGAACTGTTCTCTAGGTTATCTGCATAATTTCATAGCTCAGCGAAATACATATGAAACTGATGTCACATCCACTCTGTGGTCTTCATATTTCAATTACATTTAGGATTTTGACCAATGTATTTCTGGAGAATGCTGGCAAAACTTCTCTTTTCTAATCATGTTTTTTTAAAATTCTAAAGTGTAAACTACTTTCCTTAGCAATGCAAACATTTTCTTCAAAAATGAGTCCATCAGGACCCTGAGGGATGGGATGGGGAGGAAGTTGGGAGGGGGGTTTAAGATGGGGGACACATGTACCCCTGTGGCTGATTCACGTCAGTGTATGGCAAAAATAACTACAATATTATAAAGTAATTAGCCTCCAATTAAAATAAATAAATTAATTTAAAAAATAAATAAAAGACAAATGAAATGAGTCTACCAGATAAAACTAATCATAAATTAAAATTGGGGTAAAATATGAATGCATACTGGGCAAAATAAATAGCTGTTTATATATTTAAAATATTCTATATGTCTTCCCCTTAAGCATGGGATATTATTCATAAATATTTCTAAATCATATTTCCTTCAGCTGATACTAATCTGTGGATTATTTATATGGTGATTTACACAGCGCCTGTCTTTTCTCTGTCAGGTTGGAACTTAGGCCATCATAACTAGGTAGGCAGAGAAACGTCTTGGGGCTTGCCTGTGTCTCTTTCTCTGCTTTTCAGAGTGGTTTTTCTCTCTCTGTGTGTTAGAAAGCCAAGTAAATGGAGGGATCTATGCATGGTTCACCTTCATTGGACAGCACAAATTGTCCAACATTAAATACACCCACACGTACATTAGCCTGAGGTTTATTTTATGAAATTATAGTGATACTGTTATATGATTGACCTCATAAATATTGTCAAAACAAGAGAAACCTGCACCTTTCTTTCTCACTGAAACACTGGGAGGATTAATAAGATGTCTGCCGTTCGATCGTGCAGTTCTTCCAGGAATCTCAAAGCAAGAACAAGGCAGCACTTCCTTTTGAAAGTCACATGTTTTACTGTCAGACCAAACTTAAAGCAGACAGAGTGACACACATTTCTGAGTTAACTTCCTGCTTTCTTAGACATGTCCAATTATTGATGTTCCAATGTGACAGAAACCTAGCAAAAGAAGGAACCAGGAAGGTGGGAAAAACATTGTTACCCAACTTTCAGTCAAACACTAGAACACAGGCATATAATGTTCAAAGAGAAGAGCACCAGAAGTGCAGGGTAATAGAAATAAAAAGCGTAGAAACAAAGAATGGGCCAGAGTCTTACCTATACCATCCTTATTCCCCCACTGTAAGTTAGACACTAAGAAAGGTACATTGATTTTATTCAGTCAAAGAATATTTGTTGTATTTTCATCTTGTAAGCTTCAAAGTAAAGCTATTCATTACAGATAATAATAATAAAGTATTATTAACTTATTTGTTAATAAATAAATAAACCATCAGGTACTGGTCGGGTCCTCAGGATAGAAAACCCGGTGTCCTCTCGGTTCCTCCTTTGCCCCCCTCTCTCAAGCCACTGCTGAGCTGTGGTGTTTCCTGTCTCCAGAATGTATCTCAAATCCACCCTCTTCCCTCCCTTCCCACTGCCACCGTTGTCTCCTGTTCTGACGTTGCAGCTGGACCCCTACTTGTCACCCCATCTTCTGTGTTGCCACCCTGCCCTCATTGCCAAAAACACAAAAGTGAGCTTGAAATGCCGATCAGATCACATCACTGCACTGCAATGACTTATTTTTAGTTGGAGGATAGTTGCTCTACATTGTTGCTAGTTCCTGCTGTAGAGCAAAGGGAATCAGCTATACGTTTGCATGTATCCCCATTTGGGGATTTCCTTCCCATCCAGGTCACCGCAAAGCACCGAGTAGAGGTCCTGTGCTGTACAGTAGGTCTTTGTTAGTTATTTATTTCGTACATAGATACCTTTTCCGACTCTTTGCAACCCCATGGACTGTAGCCCACCAGGCTCCTTTCTCCATGGAATTCTCCAGGCAAGAGTACTGGAGTGGGTTGCCATTTCCTTCTCCAGGGGATCTTCCCGACCCAGGGATGGAACCCAGGTCTCCCGCACTCCAGGCAGACGCTTTACCATCTTAGCCACCAGGGTTTCCCATTTTATACATAGCAGTGTCTATATGTCATTCCCAGGTCCCCAGTACTTCCCACCTGCCCCTTTCCCCCTTGGAATCCGTACCTTGCTTCTCTATGTGTGTGTCTCTATTTCTGCTTTCCAAAGAGGTTCATCTATGTCAGTTTTCAAGATTCTGCATAGGTACATTAATATACCATGTTTGTCTTTCTCTTTCTGACTTACATCACTCTGCATGGCAGTCTCCAGGTCCATTCACGTCTCTGCAGAGGGCGCTATTTTGAAAGATGCTCATCATCACTAATTATTCAGTTCAGTTCAGTCGCTCAGTCGTGGCCGACTCTTTGAGACCCCATGAATGGCAGCACGCCAGGGCTCCCTGTCCATCACCAACTCCCGGAGTTCACTCAAACTCATGTCCATCAAGTCGGTGATGCCATCCAGTCATCTCATTCTCTATCGTCCCCTTCTCCTGACCCCAATCCCTCCCAGCATCAGGGTCTTTTCCAGTGAGTCAACTCTTTGCATGAGGTGGCCAAAGTTTCAGCCTCAGCATCAGTCCTTCCAATGAACACCCAGGACTGATCTCTTCTAGGATGAACTGGTTGGATCTCTTTGCAGTTCAAAGGACTTGCAAAAGTCTTCTCCAACACCACAGTTCAAAAGCACCAATTCTTCAGTGCTCAGCTTTCTTTACAGTCCAACTCTCACATCCATACATGACCACTGGGAAAACCATAGCCTTGACTAGATGGACCTTTGTTGGCAAAATAATCTCTGCTTTTTAATATACTGTCCAGGTTGGTCATAACTTTCCTTCCAAGGAGTAAGCGTCTTTTAATTTCATGGCTGCAATCGGCATCTGCAGTGATTTTGGAGCCCCCCAAAATAAAGTCTGACACTGTTTCCACTGTTTCTCCATCTATTTCCCATGAAGTGATGGGACCAGATGCCATGATCTTCGTTTTCTGAATGTTGAGCATTAAGCCAACTTTTTCACTCTCCTCTTTCACTTTCATCAAGAGGCTTTTTAGTTCCTCTTCACTTTCTGCCATGAGGGTGGTGTCATCTGCATATCTGAGGTTATTGATATTTCTCCCAGCAATCTTGATTCCAGCTTGTGCTTCTTCCAGCCCAGCATTCCTCATGATGTACTCTGCATATAAGTTAAATAAGCAGGGTGACAATATACAGCCTTGACGTACTCCTTTTCCTATTTGGAACCAGTCTGTTGTTCCATGTCCAGTTCTAACTGGTGCTTCCTGACTTGCATATAGGTTTCTCAAGAGGCAGGTCAGGTGATCTGGTATTCCCATCTCTTTCAGAATTTTCCACAGTTTATTGTGATCCACACAGTCAAAGGCTTTGGCATAGTCAATGAAGCAGAAATAGATGTTTTCTGGAACTCTCTTGCTTTTTCGATGAGTGAAAGGCAAATAAAAGTTATAATGAGGTATCACCTCACACAGGCCACAGTGGCCATCATCAGAAATGTCTACAAATAATGAATGCTGGTGAGGGTGTGGAGAGAAGCAAACCCTCCTACCACTGTTGGTGGGAATGCAATGACTGTTCATGATACTTATTTAACAAACCAAGCTCTTTCCTGGACCCTGCTGCTGCTGCTGCGTCACTTCAGTCGTGTCCGACTCTGTGTGACCCCATAGATGGGAGCCCACCAGGCTCCCCTGTCCCTGGGATTCTCCAGGCAAGAACACTGGAGTGGGTTGCCATTCCCTTCTCCAATGTGTGAAAGTGAAAAGTGAAAGTGGAGTCACTCAGTCGTGTCCTGGACCCTGGATTCCTCTAATTCCCTGAGTTCTATCCATTCAGTTTTATTTCCATCCTTGAAAGCTCTGAGCTATGTCCTTCATGAAGGCCTGGGGACCTCTACAACACCACTCTCTCTGTGTGAAAGGGCTGGCTCTTTCCCACTGTTTAGATCTCACCTTAAATGTTCCTCCTTCAAAAGGAAATGATCTTTCTCAGCTCTCTTAGTTTGTTCCGTTCCGTCGCTCAGTCGTGTCCAACTCTATGCGACCCCGTGGACTGTAGCCTACCAGGCTTCTCCGTCCATGGGATTCTCCAGGCAAGAATACTGGAGTGGGTTACCGTTTCCTTCTCCAGGGGATCTTCCCGACCCAGGGATCGAACCCGGGTCTCCCGCATTGGAGGCAGACGCTTTAACCTCTGAGCCGCCAGGGAAGCCTTAGTTGGTTAGTAGTTGCCATTTCTCTCCCTACTTTTTAATCTCAGTTGCAATTTATTAAGGTAAATGCTATGAATTAAGCCAAAAGTGCCCGCATTAAAGCACTTATCACAAATGGCCATTATTTGCCTTCCTGTTTGTTGCAACTGTAGACTTAAGAAACAATTATACCCTAGAAGTTGAGAGCTATGTTTTATTTGGTGGGAATTTTTAGGACTTCATGCTTGGGAGACAGCATCTCAAGTGACTCTGAGAGAAGTGTTCTGAGGAGTGAAGGGCAGGGGCGTTGAGGAGTCAGGCTGTATAGAAGTTTGTAACAAGGGGCAGGTAGTCTGAACATCAAAAGATTATTGTTAATTTATTCTTGCTTGGAGAATCCCATGGGCAGAGAATCCTAGTGGGCTACAGTCCATAGGGTCACAAAGAGTTGGACAGCACGCATGCAGGCACGCAGGCATCTCAAGGAATGTAGCACGTTTCTTTGAATGGGAAGATGCAAGTGTCTGGGCTCACTGAAACCATTCCTTTCACACGCATCTCGGCTATCTGGGGCCCGCAGACCATGCTTTTCACACCCAGGAGTCCTCAGTGCCCCCTGTGGGGAGCGGCTGATGGCTTCTGCATAGTACACATTCTTCTTCCTGGGCACCCTTGGGCTCAGAAATTCACACTTGGAAGGCCAGAACTGCTGATGGCTGTGGCATCCCTCTTTAGTGATTCGGCAGGAATACTCCACTGCTCACATGTCTTCCGAGGGAGAGCGAGCTCCCTGAGGGCAGAGGAGCACGCCTGTGCTGCTCAGCCCTGACTCACAGCTCCAACTCAGTGCACGTGGCATTGCTAAGCTAATGAGTGAGCGGCAGGGGAGGGTGCCAGTAGACCAGGTGGACTGGCGATTTATGTGCCGAACAGAAAACTGGTTGCAAAAAAAAAAACACAAAACTGGTTGGATGTGAGGTTTGACAATGACCATTTCAACTAGATTTTGAGACTCTGCATGCAGCCTGGCCATGTGCATACTTCCTTCTCATGTGAGTTCGATTTCCCATGAGGATGGCCACAGTTTTCTCACATGAAAGAAAAGAAATGAGAGCAGGTTATCACCAGGTACCCCTCCAGCTCTGAGATCTTCAGCTGTTTTGGAGATATCCTCCAGGTTGTGCAGAAGCTATCTGCCCCCCAGAGTGCCTTGAAATGCCACACGTGCTGAGGGATAATGAGAGGGTAAGTGAGCCCAGTTTGCACAGAGTATCAGCGAAGAACCCATTGGTATTTCAGAGCTATGTCTGGGGCATATAGTCAAGTTTCTAGACACAGGTTACCTTGCAGTAGGCTGGTTGCACTGAACCTGCAATGGCTCACGTGGTTCCTATTGTCTCATTTGGCAAGAATCTCAGCTACTAGTGAAGCAGAGTTGCTGACCTGTGTTGTTCAGTCACTAAGTCATGTCAGATTCTTTGTGACCCCGTGGACTGCAGCACGCCAGGCTTCCGTGTCCGTCACTATCTCCTGGAGCTTGCTCAAACTCATGTCCATTGATTCGGTGATGCCACCCAACCATCTAATCCTTCCCCTTCTCCTCCCGCCTTAAATCATTCCCAGCATCAGGGTCTTTTCCAATGAGTCAGTTTTTCGCATCAGTGGCCAAAGTATTGGAGCTTCAGCTTCAGCACCAGTCTTTCCAATGAATATTCAGGGTTGATTTTCTTTAGGATTTGTAGGTTTGTAACCAGCACAATATGCTTATATTGTTTCAAAACCCGTGTCCTTCTCTATTTATTTTCACACCTCACCACTTCCTCACCCGAGGAGAATCATGCCAGCTGGATATCAGAACAACTTTGTGAGCAATCCTGGAGCATCCATAGTGTCTTTTCACAGCCCCTTATCTCTTGAAAGTTGTTGAGAGAGTTAAAGTTGCCTGTCATTAATCCTTGTTCTGAACACTGTAAATCAAAGGAGTGAAATACTTCTCATCACAATTCAGACCCCAAACAGGTAAAAATTACAGCATAAAACAAAATTTCATACCGGCATTGCCCTGTCACCTAAGCCATATTTTCTTCACTGAAGTAATCAACCAGAGGGTATCCTGGTGCTATAATTCAATGATTGTTTCGGAGGCTGTGGATTTTGTAAATGCATCCGTTTTTCAATATGCCCACACTGAAGAACAAGCTTGAGAAAAGATGCGGGTATCATTCTTACTTGATTATGAAAACTGATAGTTTGGTTCTAGTCCCCACAGCTGTTCTGCAAGTTCACTTTGTATTGGCAGTTTCCTTAACCCAAATTCAGGTTGTAAAGACCGAACATTCTTTTCTGTCATAGAGCATCCCTGGTGAAGGCTTTTATGTGTAAGTTGAACTTGACATGAGTTTTAGAGAGGAAAGGTGGGTAAATAAAGAATCGGACACAGAGTAACAGGAGCGAGCTTCTGTCTGGGGCCCTGATATTGATTTGTGGAACCCTGTGTCATCCTACCTATCTGGGCTGCTGTTCTGCCCTTTACAAAATATGGATCGTTGCCTTATTGTCAATCTGTGTAACCTATGAAGTCATTCATTATAGAGAAAGAACCAGCAACGAGCCGACGCACCCGCCGCTCACAACCACAGCAGCATTACGAAGATCTGTAAGTGAGCTTCCCAAATGCCTTGGGAGGAAACCAGTGTTGAAACCCAAAGAATTTATGCACAACATGAAAAAGAAACCACTAAGATGTGGCAGCCTCAGATTTCCTCACAATCACCTTTCTTGAAATTGAAAGTTCACGGCAGCAGTGCATCGTCCTCCAGAATTGTACCCCAGATCTCACAGGCACACAGAAACGGGGCCAATACTTTACTAGAAAATACTGGTCAAAAGGAAAGTAACCTGTCTCCAAAGCGAATCTTACTGGATAAAGTGTTTAATATTACCAACACCAAAAACAATCATTCTTCTCCATACAAATAGCACTAGGGATTGAGACAGGGGCTTCCACGTGCCTCTGTTATTAACCCCAGGTATGCCCAGCTTTCATTAGGTCCAGGAAGAAGCTCCCTCATTTCTCTGAAAGTCCCTGCCTCTCTGAGCTGCCAGTAAAGGGGAGCCGTCCTGTATTTGTGCTACTCCCAATAGCTCAGCTGGTAAAGAACCCGCCTGCGATGCAGGAGACCCAGATTCGGTTCCTGGGTTGGGAAGATCTGCTGGAGAAGCGAAAGGCTCACCCACTCCAGTATTCTTGGGCTTCCCTTGTGGCTCAGCTGGTAAAGAATCCACCTGCAGTGTGGGAGACCTGGGTTGGGAAGATCCCCTGGAGAAGGGAAAGGCTGCCCACCCCAGGAGTCTGGCCTGGAGAGTCCCATGGACAGTCCGTGGGGTTGCAGACAGTCAGACACGACTGAGCGACTTTCACGTTTCCTTGCTGTCGCTCAGTCTGTACTATAACTGTATCTTGTGTCTGTACGGCAACCAGAGGACTCACAGTTTTCTTAAGGGACACAGCTGTGTTCCGCTCGCTTTGTGGCTACATCTGATCATGAGGGCTCTGAGCCCTGTGTGGGGATAGGTCAGGATGACGGAAGGCAGAAGGCTGGACCAGGAATTTGAAACCCGGCATCTCATCCTTCCTCTGCCTATCACAGATTTTAAGACTTCAGTGAGTTTCCAATTCTCAAGAGCCAGGCTTCCTCATTTATAAGATGAAGAGATTGGATTGGGTGATCTTTGAGATCACTTCTACTGCTGCCGTGATTCATTATAAAATAATATATGTCTCAGCCTCCTATAGACCAGTTGAGGAGTAAAGCTTCTTAGGCCATTTATTCGTTTACCACCTGACCTGTTCATGAATGAGGTCTTAAAAAATTGCCTACTTCAGCCACCCGGCCCAGTCTGCTCGACATTTTTTTCTGAAGTTTACTTCATTCAGTTGGCTATTTATCATGATCATATCCTTCTTAGTCCACTACGATCTAAACAAACTGTGCCCTCTCTATTAATAGTGGTATGAGTATGGAATTATATATCCTTGCAACTGCATTGACCCAGCTTCATCCCTGTTATAAATCATGAACTAAATAGATCCTTTCAGTCCATCTCCTGAACTTGCAGAAAATTGGACTTTTCTGTCAAGTCCCCTTCATCCTCTGATTCCATCTGCACAGCATCCACTGAAGTGTGAAATTCTTCCAGGTTGAAAGATGAGGAAATTTCATAACTCAGCTGCTGAACCTGGCGATCTTTCAGGCCAACTCTTGAGAGTCCCTTGGACTGCAAGGAGATCCAACCAGTCCATTCTAAAGGATATTGGTCCTGAGTGTTCACTGAAGGACTGATGCTAAAGCTGAAACTCCAATATTTTGGCCACCTCATGTGAAGAGTTGACTCACTGGAAAAGACTCTGATGCTGGGAGGGATTGGGGACAGGAGCAGAAGGGGACGACAGAGAATGAGATGGCTGGATGGCATCACCGACTCGATGGACATGAGTTTGAGTGAACTCCGGGAGTTGGTGATGGACAGGGAGGCCTGGCGTGCTGTGATTCATGGGGTCGCAAAGAGTCGGATACGACTGAGCGACTGAACTGAACTGAACTGATACCTTCTTGAGATTCGAGATAGTGATCACACAGCAAACTGAAGAACTGCCTACTCAGAGTTTGACACCATTTGAATGGTCTTCTATATCTAACATTCTATAATGGAAAGCAATGTGTTCTGATAGACAAAAATCCTGAAATCGTAATAGCTGCTCTCCTGATTTTTTTGAAATTATTTTTATGTTTGGCTGTGTTGGGCCTTCGTTGCTGCATGCAGGGTTTCTCTGGTCATAGCAAGCAGAGGTTTCTCATTGCAGTGGCTTCTCTCTTACTGCAGAGCACAGGCTTTAGGTACATGGGCTTCAGGAGTTGCAGAACATAGGCTCAGTAGTTGCGGCTCACAGGCGGTCTAGCATGGGCTCAGTAGTTGTGGAACATGGGTTTAGTTGCTCTGAAGCCTGTGGGATCTTCCTCCACCAGGGGGTCAAACCAGTGTCCCCTGCATTGCAAGACAGATTCTTAACCACTGGATCGCCAGGGTTAAGCTCCCTGATATTTTTAAATTTAAATGTTTATTATGGCATTTAGGAAACCAAAGTGTTTATAAACAGATGGTAACTTTTATAGGTCAAATTCTTTTATTCTTTATCTACCATATAATACAAAGAAGCTGTGCCTTGGGATTAGGGAGTACTCCTAGGAGTGTCCTCTATTCTAACATGGATAAACTTACTTTTAAGCCTATAACATTGTCAGAGAACAACATTCGAGGACACGAACAACTCAGCATAGTTCCAAGTATGGTAAAATAATGGTAATGATGGGGATTGCTGTGAGTTTTGAGTGGGACTTGCCTAACACACTAGAGAAGTCAGGGTCTAGCTCTCTGGGACCTGACATTAAAGCGGACGGGTCATGGGACAGCACACAGGCCGTGCCCCTGGCTGGCTTCAGTTCTTTGGCTGTAAACATAGAAGAAGGGGAGTCTCTCCTAACTAGGCACAGTGTTGACGTGAGATCTGAATGAGAGAAGGGATGTGAAAGTTGCTCGCAGGCCCAGTGTGTTGCTCTCAGCGAGTGGAAGGCCCCGCCCGCCTCGTGCATCATTCCTCTGGTTCTGACTAGCTTTCAGGCCCCGGCCTCAGGGCCGCTCTCCCGGTCACTGCCCAGCGTCATAACTGAGTGTCAGGTTGACAGCCCCTACTGTAGCAAGTTGAGTGATTATTTTGCTTGAAATTTTACATTATTTTGTCTGTAAGCTGTTAATCTTGCTTCTTGAGATTCCTTCTGAGTTTTTCCTGCAGATTTAGATATTCCACCATGATCTACTTTTTTCAGGTTTTACTCAGCCTATTTATGATGTGGTAATGTAATAAGCCATTGTTTCCATAAAGAGAGACTAATTAAATATCAGAAACTCATCAGTACCCTCTTCTGCACAGAAAATTAACAATGACTTGTGTGCATGCGCGTGTGCGCACACACTCACATGTGTGTGAGCATGTGTACCTCATAAAGAGCAGGAAAATGACGGTGGGAGTTCCGTTGTTTAGGCTAAGGCTGCTAAATGGACAGGTTTCTTCCAGTCCAGAGAGACTTAGATTTCAGGAAGAAGGAAGGAAAATATAAGCCCCAAAGCTACAAGTTTATTCAGGTAATTTAAATATCGTTTAGTCATTATTTTCTAAATTTTCTCTCAGTCAGTTATCCTTTTCCATGTGAAACCTGAGTTGAAAGTTTGCAGAATTTATTGTAACATTATAAAATAGTCACAGAAAAGACCTGTACAGACTTCCAAAGCTTGAAACTGAAGAGAAAATTGCAGGCATATAATGGATCTTGCTCACATAAATACTTTAGTTCTAATGCAGCCATCATTTCTCACTGCAAATGTAGGGCAGGGTGCCACTATATGCCACCTCCATAATGAACATAAACAGTTCAGTTCAGTTCAGTTCAGTTCTCTCAGTCGTGTCCGACCCTCTGCGACCCCATGAACCGCAGCACGCCAGGCCTCCCTGTCCATCACCAACTCCCAGAGTTTGCCCAAGCTCATGTCCATTGAGTCGGTGATGCCATCTAACCATCTCATCCTCTGTCATCCCCTTTTCCTCCTGCCCTCAATCTTTCCCAACATCAGGGTCTTTTCAAATGGGTCAGCTCTTCGCATCAGGTGGCCAAAATATTGGAGTTTCAGCTTCAACATCAGTCCTTCCAATGAACACCCAGGACTGATTTCCTTTAGGAGTGACTGGTTGGATCTCCTTGCAGTCCAAGGGACTCTCAAGAGTCTTCTCAAACACCACAGTTCAAAAGCATCCATTCTTCAGCACTCAGCTTTCTTTATAGTCCAACTCTCACATCCATACATGACTACTGGAAAAACCATAGCCTTGACTAGATGGACTTTTGTTGACAAAATAATGCCTTTGCTTTTTAATATGCTGTCTAGGTTGGTCATAACTTTCCTTCCAAGGAGTAAGCATCTTTTAATTTCATGGCTGCAGTCACCATCAGCAGTGATTTTGGAGCCCCCCAAAAATAAAGTCAGCTACCGTTTCCACTGTTTCCCCATCTATTTGCCATGAAGTGATGGGACTGGATGCCTGATCTTAGTTTTCTGAATGTTGAGCTTTAAGCCAACTTTTTCACTCTCCTCTTTCACTTTCATCAAGAGGCTCTTTAGTTCTTCACTTTCTGCCATAAGGGTGGTATCATCTGCATATCTGAGGTTATTGATATTTCTCCTGGCAATCTTGATTCCAGTTTGTGCTTCATAGAGTTGGCTGGCTGGATAAACATAAGCAGTACAGTGTTATAATTAAATAGCAATTCATTTTTGTTTTTAAAATTTCAAAATTTCTGCCTTTTTTATCTATTAACATTCATCCTACTTCCTTAAATAATAATGATAATTTCCACCACAGCTGACACTTACCTAATGTTTAGTGTATTTCTAAGAGCTTTATGTTTAATCTTCACAAGAATAGCCTATGAGGTAGACATTGTTATCTCCTTTTTATGAATGATGAAACTGAGTAATGGAGAGATGAAGTCACTTGTCCATCTTATAACAAGATAGTTGCAAGCAGGACGCAGTACATGTCCTAGGTCATGCCTGTCAATCAGAGTTCAATAACAGTGGCAGTTTGCCTTGGCTAGCTGTTATAGAAATGGGCTTTCTGGCACTCACAGTCTATTTTCTGCCTTTCACTGAAAACTTGGAGAAAATACATGGTTCCTGTGGAACTTCAAGTGCGTTACTACAGTAATCTTAGCTGACTTTGTCATGTTGCCCTGCTCTCTTGTCTAGAGCATGCCTAGTGCTGTGTGTGGACACCCAGTCCATGTGGGCTAAGAGACTGAAGGTACACATTGAAGAGAATAAACCCACAGATGGTGAGTCTAGCCAAGGGAGGGACCCAACCACCGTCATGTAAATTGCTACAGAATCTCTGCCCTCTGTCCGTGGATTCTCCAGGCAAGAACACTGGGGTGGGTTGCCATATCCTTCTCTGGGGATTGTCCCCACCCAGGGATCAAACCTGGGTCTTCTGCATTGCAGGAAGATTCTTTACCATCCGAGCCAGCAGGGAAACCCACTGTGATCTAAACTTAGCTATCTTAGCTAAAATGTGATATTGTAAATATATATGTCCTGATACATGACAAATGAATAGCATGTATTAACACTTGCTAAATTTAAACCATGTCTTAAAGTACGAGGTAGTATTGCAATAAGTAGAACTATATGAGAAAATCATCTGCTCTTTACCAAAATGCACTTGTACAGGCTATCTGTCCTTTATGTTTTGTTTTATGCTTTAAATGCAGTAAAGTGTTTACAAAGCATAAAGCACTGTGTTCATTTTTCATGTTCTCCTTCAGCTTTTTCATTTATTTTTTTTTTTGCTCTCTGAACCACTTTTCACCGCAGATAACTTTGCTGACATACAGCATAATTATTCATTTTTTTCTCTCAGCTACTCAATTCTGCCCTACAAGTTTTGTATGTTAAAAACCAGCTTTGTTTAGTGTATCCTTCTTAATCACCTCAACATTTTTTTTTATTGGTTTATCTCTGTTTTTAGGGAAGAGTTGGTTATACTTCAGTTCAAATAAAATCTTTAGTAGGTCTTCCTGGCTTCCTTCCTTTTGTCCTTCCACCCACAAGTGTCATTAAAGACCTGCCATACTGAGTGCTGTGTGTGGATACAAAGCTGTAAAGTCACAAACTCGCGCCTCAGGAGTTCCCACACGAGGGGAGAAGACCAGACTTTGGTTGTGAGAGCAGAGCAGGACAGGCTGGTTTCTGAGAAAGGATGTGAAGCGTAGAGGCGTGCAGAGAGGCCATGACTGTGCAGGGCAGGTTGCACAGAGAGAAAGCACAGAGGTGAAAAAGATCAAGTCTGTATCTGAGAAATCTTGAAGCCATGAAGCAGCGAGCAATGCCTTACAGTGAGAAATGGTAGCTAGTAGCTTAAGACAAGCTTAAGAGGAGGGTTTGGTTCCAGAATATAAAAGGCATTGTGTACAATGCTTAAAATTTAAATTTTATTCTGAAGGTTTATAAGACCTGTTAGAGGTTTTTAAACAGAGGAAGAAAAGTGTTTTGTGACTTAACAAAACTTTGGCAACAATTCTGAGAATGAATTAAAGTTGAATGATGTTAGAAGGTCCAGCCAGGAAAGCAGAATAAAATTGTGTCATGGATGGAAAGACGGAGAAGAGTTTGAGAGATATTTTTAAGCAGAGTTGACAGAATGTTAGAACTGATTAAAGTTGAGGGGATAAGAAAGGTAATTGAACATAACTTCCAGATCGAATGGATTAGTACATGGTGCTGTCATTAACTATTAAGAGACATAGAAAGAAGAGGGTTTGTTCAAAGATAATTCAGGTTTAAAAATGTTGAGGTTGAACAGTAATGAAGCATCCAGATTAAGATATCAGGTTAAAAAGCTGGTAATTAAAGTCTGACGGTGATCTCTGACATAAATCATACCAATATTTTCCCAAGTCAATCTCCCAAAGCAATAGAAATAAAAGCAAAAATAAGCAAGTGGACCTAATCAAACTCATAAGCTTTTACACAGCAAAGGAAACCATCAATAAAACAAAAAGACAACTTATAGATTTGGAGAAAATATTTGCAAATGATGTGAACGACAGGGGCTTGATTTCTAAAATATCAAACACTGATGCAGCTCAAGAACAACAGCAACAGAAACCCAGTCCAAAAAAATGGGCTAAGGACCTTTTTAGAAGACCTAAAAAGACATTTCTTCAAAGAATACATATAGATGGCCAATTGTTACGTGAAAAGCCATTCAATATTGCTAATTATTAGAGAAATTCAAATCAAAAGTAAAATGAGGTACCACCTCACATCTGTCAAAATGAACATCATCAAAAGTCCACAAAAAGAAGATTCTGAAGAGGGTGAAAAGCGAACCTCCCTACACTGTTGATGGGAATGTAAATTCATAGTCACTATGAAGAACAGTATGGAGGATCCTTACAAAACTAAAAATAGAGTTTGCATATGATCCAGCAGTTCCACTCCTGGGTATATATTCAGTTGTTGTTGTTGTTTGGTCACTAAGTCGTGCCCAACTCTTTTGGGCCCCCATGGACTATAGCCCGCCAGGCTCCTCTGCCCATGGGATTTCCCAGGCAAGAATACTAGAGTGGGTTGCCATTTCCAGGGGATCTTCCATTTCCAGGATGCCATCCTCCAGGGGATCTTCCTGACCCAAGGATCAAACCCACGTCTCCTGCATTGGCAGGTGGATTCTTTACCACTGAGCCACCAGGGAATTCAGAAAACTAAATTTCAAAAAAGTACAAGCACCCCAGTGTTCATAGCAGCACTATTTATAATATCCAGGACATGGAAGCAATCTAAGTGTCCCCTGACAAACGAATGGATGATGAAGATGTGGTATGTATATTCAAAGGAACACTGTGCAGTCATGAAAAGAATGAAATAATGCCGCATTTGCAGCAGTGTAAATTGACCTTCAGTTCAGTTCAGTTCAGTTCAGTCGCTCCGTCGTGTCCGACTCTTTGCAACCCCATGAATCACAGCACGCCAGGCCTCCCTGTCCATCACCAACTCCCGGAGTTCACTCAAACTCATGTCCACCGAGTCGGTGATGCCATCCAGCCACCTCATCTCCAGTAGCATATACTGGACGCCTACCGACCTGGGGAATTCCTCATTCAGTATCCTATCATTTTCCCTTTTGATACTGTTCATGGGGTTCTCAAGGCAAGTATAGTGAAGTGGTTTGCCATTCCTTTCTCCAGTGAAACACATTCTGTCAGACCTCTCCACCATGACCCGTCTGTCTTGGGTGGCCCCACACGGCATGGCTTAGTTTGACCTAGAGTTTGTCATACTAAGAGAAGTAAGTCAGAAAGAGAAAGAAAACTCCCATATGATATCATTTATATCTAAAATATGACACAAGTGGACATACTTATGAAACAGAACAGACTCACTGACACAGAAAACAAGCTTACAGTTATCAAAGGGCAAAGGAGGCAGGGGAGGAATAAATGTTTATTCTTACTTTTGAATAAGAAGATATAAGCTGCTGTGTTTAAACAGCAAGGTCCTACTGTATAGCATAGGGAACTATATTCAGTATTCTGTAATGGACTGTAAGGAAGAAAAAAATATGCACATGTATATATACTATATGGCTTCCCAGGTGGTGCTAGTGGTAAATAACCTACCTACCAATGCAGGAGACATAAGAGACGTGGGACTGATCCCTGGGTTGGGAAGATACTCAGGAGGAGGACTTGGGAACCCACTCCAGTATTCTTGCCTGGAGAATCCCATGGACAGAGAAGCCTGGCGGGCTACAGTCCACACAGTTGCAAATACTTGGACACCACTGAAGTGACTTAGCACGCACGCACATATATATATATATTGTATGTATAACTGAATCACTTTGCTGTGTACCAGAAACTATACTACATTGCAAATCAATTATATTTAAATTAAAAAAAAAATCTAGAGGTGGGAAAGAGAATTTAGAGTCAGGTTTTAGCTATAGAAACTACTTGTATCTTAGTCCACTCAGGCTGCTGTGACAAATTAGATTGGGAGGCTTAAAAAGCAAACATTTCTTTTTCTCATAGTTCAGGAGGCTGTAGGAAGTCCATGCTGCCAGCATGGTGCCAGCAGACGTGGAGTCTGGTGAGAACCCTCTTCCTGGTTTTTAGATGGTTACCTTCTTGATGTGCCCTTATGCAGTGGAGAGGAGGAAGAAATTCTGTCTGTTCATATAAGGCGCCAATCCCATCGGTGAGGCCTCTTCTCTCATGACCTAATCACCTCGCAAAGGCCCTGTCTCTAAATATCATCATATCAGGGGTTGAGATTTCAACATTTGAATTTGGGGAAGGGGCGGGAACAAAAACGTTCAGTCCATAACAATTGGCGTGTAGGTGTCAGTTGAGACCACACTTAATGAAAAGCTGGCTTCTCAGAAAAAGAGTGTGAATATCAGATAAGAAAACAAAATATTGGCTCTAAGGATGGCTAACATTTTAAATTCAGAAAAGAGAAGAGGAGCAATTTGTATAAACTGACAAATAGTAAAGGAGGTAGGAGAACTTAAAAGATGCTTTTTTTTTCCAGAAATGAAAAAAATAAATGTCAAGATATAAGTATAAAGTGCATTAGAAAATTGAAATATGATAGAAACAGATGACCAAAAATAACTCGTTTAACAAGTGAAAAATGGACTTCGCTGGTGGCTCAGATGGTAAAGAATCTGCCTGCAGTGCAGGAGACTGGAGTTCAATCCCTGGATCGGGATGATCCCCTGGAGCCTGGTGGGCTAAAACTCAATAAAACTCAATTATTCATAAAGAAGACAAGTCATTGACACTAAAATTTGAAACAAGGCATGTATGCCTGCTTTTATTATTATTTAAAATTATTTTAGAGACTAATGCATTAAAAATGTCAAGAAACTATAATATATGACATATATAATGGAGAGAAAAGTAGATAATGGATAAACAAACATAAAGTGACATCCAAAAGTTGTTCTTCTAAACTAAAACTCAAGTAAACATAAATTTAACATCATAAGGAGATACTGTTTTCTGAAATTCTAGCAGAAAAAAATTTTTAAGCCTGGTAATACCCAGTTCTAGCAATGGCAGGGCAGATGTTTACCTGGTAAGTTCAATATGACCCTGTATTACTAATGTTTTCAGGTCATAAATATTTGCTACCTTGATCTTCCTTTCTTGCCCAGAACTCTCATCCCACCTTCTCTGACTTATCAGACCTTACCATCTTCAATAAGCAGTAAATAAAGGTTAATGCATGTCACCTGAATGTTCTTAAATGTTTCTGCTTTGTGCATTGGTAAATATTTTGAATATTATCCCTGGGCAAAGGTATACCAAAGTGGGCATTTGCTAATATTGCAGGTGGAGATATGACTTGCTGCTGCTGCTGCTGCTAAGTCACTTCAGTCGTGTCCGACTCTGTGTGACCCCATAGACGGAAGCCCACCAGGCTCCCCCGTCCCTGGGATTCTCCAGGCAAGAACACTGGAGTGGGTTGCCATTTCCGTCTCCAATGTGTGAAAGTGAAAAGTGAAAGTGAAGTCGCTCAGTCGTGTCCGACCCTTAGCGACCCCACGGACTGCAGCCTACCAGGCTCCTCCATCCATGGGATTTTCCAGGCAATAGTACTGGAGTGGCTTGCCATTGCCTTCTCCGATATGACTTGCTAAAACTTCTTAAAAAGTTATGTGACAATGTCTATGATTTTATTAACATTCCTATCACATGTTATTTTATAATCCTATACAATGAAAACACTTGCATATAATGATATATTTATAAAGATGTTTATGTAACAGTAGTTTAAATACTCAAAAACCATAAACAACATGAATGCTTATCAATTAAAAAATAGCCAGATAAACTGTAGTACATTTCTGCAATGGCATATTTTGTAGCTATTTAAAAGAATAAATTAAATTTATGTGTACTAACCTGGAAAGATGTCCATGATACATTGTTTCAGAATTAAAGATGTATAGAGTTTGTACCTCTTTTCTTTTTTAAAGAATTCCATTTTCATTTTAGACAAAGAAGAAAACATCTCTGCTTCCCTCCGTCTCCGCTTCTCTCACACACATGCGCACTCATGCAACATAGACATGACTCTGTTTCATGTGGGAGTTAAAATCCACCTGCAGATACACTCCTAGTTGTGGGAGGAATGAGTGCAAAGGGTAGTGCAGGACGTTAACTTTCTCTTCATACAACTCTGTGTTTTTAGATCTCTCTGAGACGGCTGCATGGCATCACCGACTCGATGGACGTGAGTTTGAGTGAACTCCGGGAGTTGGTGATGGACAGGGAGGCCTGGCGTGCTGCGGTTCATGGGGTGGCAAAGAGTCGGACACGACTGAGCGACTGAACTGAACTGAATGTGCATTTTATTTTTTCCCTTCAAAAAAAGAGAAGTAGAGAAACGAGACAAAGAGGAATAGAGAGAGTGCCAAAGAGTTGAAGCAAATGATTCTAATAGAGCGTGACAAACTATATGCAAGTTATATTATTTGGTAGGAAAAGAAAGTCATAAAAATTTAGCTTTACTTAAAACGAACCCATTGCCTCGAAAGCAATGATTTTTAGCATTTTTAGGGGTAAAGCACCCTTAGGAGAATCAGATGAAACTCCTTTCCCAGAAAAATGAACCTGAATTCTCAAATCCATAAGTCGCATATAATTACATAGATTTTATGAACCCCAGCGTTCAAGTCTTCTGATTAACTTTTTATTTAAAAGCAATTGAAAATAAGTTAAAACAAATATTTCTTGATTATGTCCTATTTTCTCATTTGCTAATAGACTATTTTTAGCGTCATCTAATTTCTTAGGATGAATATGTTTATTTCACCATTAAAGATTTAAAATTAATTCAACTCAATCCCACCAGTATAGAATGTGTTAACTCCCTTCTCAAATTTTCCACTTCAACCAAGCCAGAGTATGACCGATTCCCTAAACACAACCAAACTTCTGGCCGTTTATTTCCTTGACCACCTTTGCCTCTCTCTGTTTAAAATATCCTTCTTTCTACCCATCCTCCCAGCCATTTCACTGCTTTCTGTCTAAATCCTATGCATTCTTCCAGTCCCAGTTCTGAAGTCATTTCTTTAATCGAATCTTCCTCTAGTTTTATCAGCTGGGATGAATCTTCCCATCTTTGTAACCCCACAGTGTTCTGTTTTTATTTCCACCATATTTCTTAGCACATCTATATAATGTTATGGTTAATTGTATAGATGTCTTATCTTATCTACCGGCCTATTAGGTCCTTGAAAGTAGAACTCATATCTTGATCACTTTAAATCTGCTCTAACACCTATCACAGGGCCTTGCAAACAGTAGGTCCCAATAAATGTCAAATTGAATCGATTTTGCACTAACTTTGGTAGGAACCTGAAGCAGAATGGCTTTTTTGGCCTTAGATTTTTCTAATGTAATTTTGTGTATTCTGTACAAATGTGTCTCAGTCTACACAAATAGTCCATAATTTTTATTCCTAGCTTTCAAATTGTGCCTGCATTAGGTGATTCTTGGGATTCCCAGGTGGTGCAACTGGTAAAGAACCTGCCTGCCCAGTGCAGCAGTCATAAGAGATATGGGTTCGATCCCTGGGTTGGGAAGATGCCCTGGAGGAGGGCACAGCAACTCAGTCCAATATTCTTGCCTGGAGAATTCCATAGACAGAGGAGTCTGGTGGGCTATAGTCCATGGGGTCTCAAATAGTTGGACACTAGAGAGCAACTAACACGTTCACTTAGGCTATTCTAGTAAATGTTATTTATTTAGTAAAAGAATAATGAATTTTTTTTTCTATTTTATTTGTCTATTCGATAGTCCCCTTTTAAATAGTGCTAGAAAACTAAGATCATGGCATCTGGTCCCATCACTTCATGGGAAATAGATGGGGAAACAGTGTCAGGCTTTATTTTTTGGGCTCCAAAATCACTGCAGATGGTGATTGCAGTCATGAAATTAAAAGACGCTTACTCCTTGGAAGGCAAGTTATGACCAACCTAGATAGCATATTAAAAAGCAGAGACATTACTTTGCCAACAAAGGTCTGTCTAGTCAAGGCTATGGTTTTTCCCGTGGTCATGTATGCATGTGAGAGTTGGACTGTGAAGAAAGCTGATCGCCGAAGAATTGATGCTTTTGAACTGTGGTGCTGGAGAAGACTCTTGAGAGTCCCTTGGACTACAAGGAGGTCCAACCAGTCCATTCTAAAGGAGATCAGTCCAGGGTGTTCATTGGAAGGACTGATGCTAAAGCTGAAGCTCCAATACTTTGGCCACCTCATGAGAAGACTCATTGGAAAAGACCCTGATGGGAGGGATTGGGGGAAGGAGGAGAAGAGGACGAGAGAGGATGAGATGGCTGGATGACATCACCGACTCGATGGACATGAGTTTGAGTGAACTTGGGAGTTGGTGATGGACAGGGAGGCCTGGCGTGCTGTGATTCATGGGCTCACAAAGAGTCGACATGACTGAGCGACTGAACTGAACTGAGTGGCTTACCAGGTGGCTCCGATGATAAAGAATCTGCCTACAATGCAGGAGACATGGGTTCAATCCCTGGATTGGGAAGATGCCCTTGAGAAGGAAGTGGCTACCCA
Organism: Moschus berezovskii; assembly: GCF_049115385.1. Classification (NCBI taxonomy): domain Eukaryota; kingdom Metazoa; phylum Chordata; class Mammalia; order Artiodactyla; family Moschidae; genus Moschus; species Moschus berezovskii. Next base: position 105,493,552 of record NC_142469.1, read on the forward strand.
CTCCAGTATTCTTACCTGGGAAATCATGAAAGAAGCTAGTGGGCTACAGTCCTTGGGGTCGCAGAGTCAGACACGACTGAGCACATAGCCCAGTGAATTAATATAACTTTATATTTTGCATAATTTTTTCAGCTTTAAGTGAGTACTGATGTTTTATTTTCCTATCAGGATAATGTGTGTAGCTGACAAAAACCTGCATGTGGATGTTTATGGCAGCTTTATTCATAATTACCCAAATTTGGAAGCAACCAAGTTGTCCTTCAGTAGGTGAATAAACAAACTGTGGAACATTCATAAAATGGAACTTTATTCCATGCTAAAAAGAAATGATCAAGCCATGAAAAATAATGGAGGAGTCTTAAATGCATATTACTAAGTAAAAGAAACCAATCGAAAGCGCTACATACTACATGATTCCGATTATATGACATTTTGTTCCCTGATAGCTTAGTTGGTAAAGAATCTGCCTGCAATACAGGAGACTAGGGCTCGATCCCTGGGTCAGGAAGATCCCCTGGAGAAGAGATAGGTTACCCACTCCAGTATTCTTGGGCTTCCCTTGTGGCTTAGCTGGTAAAGAATCTACCTGCAATGCAGGATACCTGGGTTCCATCCCTGCATTGCAAAGATTCCCTGGAGAAGGGAAAGGCTACCCACTCCAGGATTCTGGCCTGGAGAATTCCATGAACTGTGGAGTCCATGGGGTCTCAAAGAGTTGGACATGACTAAACAACTTTCACTTTCACTTGTAAAAGCCAAAACCAGAAGGCAATAAAAAGATCGGTGGAGGGGTGACTAGGTTGAACACATGTTATATATGGAAACTGTGGTGTTGGAGAAGATTCTTGAGAGTCCCTTGTACCGCAAGGAGATCCAACCAGTCCATTCTAGGGGAGATCAATCCTGGGTGTTCATTGGAAGGACTGATGCTAAAGCTGAAACTGCAATACTTTGGCCACCTCATGCGACAAGTTGACTCACTGGAAAAGACTCTGATGCTGGGAAAGGTTGGGGGCAGGAGGAGAAGGGGACGACCGAGAATGAGATGGCTGGATGGCATCACCGACTCTGTGGACATGAGTTTGAGTAAACTCCGGGAGTTGGTGATGGATAGGGAGGCCTGGCGTGCTGTGATTCATGGGGTCGCGGAAACTCGGACACGACTGAGCAACTGAACTGAACTGAACCATATATTAAAACGGGCAGTAATTATCTCAGTTTTTGGTGGTAGTGTTATTGGTGGTCCTATTACCCTTTAACTTTTGCTTATTTTTCAATTTTTTTCTACCCAGAGGGTAAAAAGAAAAAAAAAAATTAAAGAGAAAGAGCGTGTGCTGAGAAATCAGAGCTAAACTGTGGATTTGAGAATCATCCATGTATAAGTAACAGTGAAAATCATGGATAGTCAGTAAACTCCAGAGAGAGATGATCTGTCTCTCTTAATACCTTTTTAGTGTATAGATTTTATACAATAAACTGAAACATTTCAGTGATTCAGTCATATGTTTATCAAAAGTCAATTAGAGCCTTGGGCCTTTGTCATTTTCAGATGTTCAAAGAAATGAACATGGCTTTTAAAACTGATTTGATAAAGAGAAGACCTTGACATCAGTGTACAGTAGTTCATTTTCTTAACTTTTCTTCAGAAAATATGTCACGTTCAATTTTTATATCCAGAAAATACAAAGCAAATCTACATAAGACAAAATACTAAAGGTTTGTTTGCCCTAAGATATGTTGTGCTGACTATAATTGGATTGTCAGTATGTGTCCAACATATGCTAATAGAACAGTGAGAAATCCAAAATATGGTTTATTCGGATACATTAGTCCTTTTTATAGTCAAACTAGAAATATTTATTTAGCTCCTCCTCAGATGCTAGGAATGAAAAATTATAAAACACCACCACCCTGGCATTTAGGGAACAGATGAAAACTACCAACAGCAGGCAGCAAGTCATGTGTTCCAGTAAGTGATAGAACGAACACTGGAAGCTTGAAGAGTGTGATGTCACTGTGAGCCCATGGGTTCATGCAGACTTCGAAAAGGAGGTGATGACTAGGCATGGATCTCGAAAGCAAGGAAGAGAAGAGAGAGCTTCAGATAGACTCAGTTCAGTTCAGTCACTCAGTCCTGTCGAACTCTTTGCGACCCCATGGACTGCAGCGCACCAGGCCTCCCTGTCCATCACCAACTCCTGGAGTTCACTCAAACTCATGTCCATTGAGTCGGTGATAGACTCACTAGATTGTTATTCAAAGTGGTCATTTCAGTTGACATTCTAATCAGCCAGACATAAAGAGTCCCCATTGCTCTTTATGCTGGACAACGCTTGACATCGTCAGACTTTTAATCTACACTTGCCATGTTGGACAACTTTTCCTGTGTTTATTCAGCAATCTATGTTTTCTCTTCTATGAATTGCATGTTCATCTCTTCTACCCAGTTTCTCTGGAGTTGTTTATCTTTTTCTTATTGATTTGGGAGAGTTCCTTTTAATATTGTAGATGCTAATTCCTTGCTAGGAGAGACTTTCCTCTCCCTTCTTGGAGCCAGACTATCTGAATCTCACACTCACTTACAATGTGTACTTAAACAAGTTGCTTAACCTCTCTGAGCTTTAATTTTCTCAACAATAAAATTGGCCTAATACTATACCTATCTGATGGCAAATTCATGGCAAATAGATGGGGAAACAATGGAAACAGTGAGAGACTTTATTTTTGGGGGGTCTCCAAAATCACTGCAGATGGTGACTGCAGCCGTGAAATTAAAACATGCTTGCTCCTTGGAAGAAAAGCTATGACCAACCTAAACAGCATATTAAAAAGCAGAGACACTACTTTACCAACAAAGTCCGTCTACTCAAAGCTATGATTTTTCCAGTAGTCATGTATGGATGTGAGACTTGGACTATAAAGGAGGCTGAGCACTGAAAAATTGATGCTTTTGAACTGTGGTGTTGGAGAAGACTCTTGAGAGTCCCTTGGACTGCAAGGAGATCCAACCAGTCCATTCTAAAGATCAATCCTGGGTGTTCATTGGAAGGACTGATGCTGAAGCTGAAACTCCAATACTTTGGCCACCTGTTGCGAAGAACTGACTCCTTGGAAGAGACCCTGATGCTGGGAAAGACTGAAGGCAGGAGGAGAAGGGGACGACAGAGGATGAGAGGTTGGGTGGCCTCACTGACTCGATGGACATTGAGTTTGAGCAAACTTCATTAGTTGGTGACGGACAGGGAGACATGGTGTGCTGCAGTCCATGGGGTCGCAAAGAGTCAACACAACGGAGTGACTGAGCTGAACTGGTATCTGCCTAAGAGAGTTGTTGTGTATGAGTTAATATTTAAAGCACCGAGAACCTGCTCGGTGCATCATAATTGTTACAACTGATATTGTTACCTTCCTCAAAGGTGAATTAACCCACTTTCACTTAGGGGGCCACCCTTTGGGAGTCCTGGCTTTAAGCAGGAGTCTTCATTCCAAATCTCTCTTGTGAGGCCCCAAGGACTTGCCTTCTGTCCTTGTGCCATCCAGGCCTCAGAACACAAGTTTCTGGAGCTCGAATGCCTCCAGGAACACATGGTGCAACCATCACATGGCTCACCTTTCCTTTATTCTCCTCTTTTTCTGGTCCTTGTTTTCTCAAAGAATGAATATGAATTAGATATTTCTTATTATTTTTGCAAGATTTCTAGCTGAAAAAAATTTTAAGATGAAAGTTGTTCTAAAATATTCAGTATGTCACATTGATGGATGTAGAAGTCTTTTTCCATTTCTCTCTGTAGTGTGGTGCTTCTTTTCCTTATTTACAAAAATTCATTCTTTATTAAGCATATTGCAGGTATTTTCCTCCCATGTAGCAAGTTTACTTTTTATGTAGCAAAGTTTAATAGTAAAATCCAGCGATTTTTATGATTTCCAATTTTCGAAACATGCTTCTTCAGATGCCTCTCTCACCCCAAGACTACATAAAAATTTTACCATTCAAATTTCCTTGCTATACGTTTAGGAGACTAAATGTCATTTAGAATTTATTTTGTGAAGTCAATTAGGGAATCTTACAGTGTTCCACCGAAGTATCTAGTTCATTGTCATGCTACCTCTTACTGAGAATCATTCCTTTCTCGAGATAAGGCTGCAGATGTGGGAATCTGCGTCAGCGCTGTGGCCAGCTGTGTTTTGCAGTCCTTGTGTGGTCCACTGCCAATAGCAAGAAGCACGACAGTGAGAAACACAGTCTGATCTTTCCCACACCCGAATGGTAAGATATTTGCTAGGTTTCCTAATGGACAGAGATTCATGTTGACAGAATAGGAAAATATGACATTTGTAATTACTTGTGCAGTCAGCTACAAACCATATTTGGCCTGAAATACTCGAGGCTTAAGAGATGCAAGTTTGATCCCTGGATTGGGAAGATCCCCTGGAGGAGGGCCTGGCAACCCACTGCAGTATTCTTGCGTGGAGAATGCCCATGGACAGAGGAGCCTGGTGGACCACTGTCCATAGGGTCGCAAAGAGTCGGACATGACTGAAGCAACTTTGCACACAGCACTGAAATAATTATGGTGGGAAAGGATTGTTCTGGAGGAGTTGATTGCCAATAGGTTTTTCTTGCTGGTAGGAAGCTGTCAAGGTTTCATTCACCTCTCATCAGAACTGATATGTCTCAAAGTGCAAATCCAGGCCCTGGCACTTACTGAGAGGAACATCAGACACTTATTCATTCAGTACACTCTTCTGAGCACTTTTATGTCAAGCGCTATGAGGCTGTCAAACTGTTCGTTGGTTTACGAGGTTCAGATTCCTTAACTGTGACCTGTCTCACTCAAGAGTGCGCCAAAGCCCCAGCTCATAGTGGAAGCTCAATAAAAGATTGGGTATTCACTGCCCACCTCAACCTAAATTGAATTAAACATCATACAAATTCAGAAATAATGTAGGCCTGCGCTTCTATATATTTACTTAACATTATAGCGGCATACAAAATTTCCTTTCTTAAAGAGAATTACATTCTATAAGGTAAAACATTTTAATTATAATGACTGTGTTCACTTTATGATATCTGCTCTTCCCATGCAAGGTTTGATCCACTAAACATGACTAATTTTTTGTGATTTCAATTTTAACCTAAGTGTTTCAAAATTTCTGAGTGGAATATTATTAATCCTGGTGATTCATGACCTGCCCTGCCATTTTGTAGTCTTTTAGTACAAAACCTTTCATTTAGAAAACTGCAAATGGAGGTGTGAACCTAAAGTATTACTTAGGAACATTAATTATGAAACATAATTATAAACACAAATGCCTACATTTATAGTCATTTTACCACTTTACAATTGTACCAGAGACCTCCAACTGGATGTACTAATACTTGTAACATCCTATGGTTGAATTCATTTAAATAGACTGCAGAAGAATTCAGCCATAAGCTGAATTTTACTTAGATTTGTCTGATAATTAAGATCCTTGTACTGGGTTTTAAATCTGAGATATCAGTGAACTGAATAATTTTGACCTAGACTCTAAATTTTAGTCCAGACGTATTTTTCTTTTTCCATCGCAGACCTGCCCGATGTTCTCTTGAAGGCATCCGGCTTCTTCAGTCAGTAGGCAGTGCCCAGCCCCCATGGTGGATTACCCTCCCTTTGGTCTCTGAGTGGTTCCTTGGAGGACCCCAGCCTCTTCCTGTTCTATTCCTGTTTCTGTGGCAGGTACAGGTTTTCCTGTAATTCGTCCTGTGAAGGTATTGAAACTGCCCACTTCCTGCAGCTGTGCAGGAAGCAGGGCCCCTGTTGGCTCCCCAGGCACGGGGCTTCTGCAGAGAGCCCCTTTTAAGACCAGAGCTACTTGCTCCTACCCGAGAGTGGTGGCCTCCTTACTTTGTAACGCTTGAAGTCTTCGAAGATAAATTGATCTGCATTTAAACTGTAGCTCTGACATTTTCTTGGTTTGTGACCTTGACTGTGTATCTTGACTTTATCTCAGCATCTTCATCTGTCAAATGAGGACACTTGTTGTAAGGACTTGGATGACATACAGAGAGAGGGGAGCCTCTGGCTGAGCCACAACTCAGTAAGCAGTGATTTGCGTTATTTTTTTAAAATTTCGTATCACTGTTCATTTACTTTTTTCAAGGGTTTATGTTGAATGTTCTAGACTCCAGGAGCTCTATTAGGTGCTGAGGCTGCTGCTAAGTCGCTTCAGTCGTGTCCGACTCTGTGCGACCCCATAGACGGCAGCCCGCCAGGCTCCTCCGTCCTTGGGATTCTCCAGGCAGGAACACTGGAGTGGGCTGCCATTTACAACCATGAATAATCTAGTCTCTGTGCTCGGACAGCTTACGGTTCAGTTAGGAAAGTGAAAGTGAAAATTGCTCACTTGCGACCGACTCTTTGCGACCCCAGGAACTATACGATCCGTGGACTGGAATGGATAGCCTTTCCCTTCTCCAGGGTATCTTCCCAACCCAGGGATCGAACCCAGGTCTGCCGCATTGCAGGTGGATTCTTTACCAGTTGAGCCACAAGGGAAGTCCCTTGTTCAGTGGGGAAAGAGACCAAAAAAGACATGCAATTCCCTGCCATTCAGTGAGAGGAGGGCTGAGACTGGGGTGAGCTGTGGGGGCTTCTGGAACAAACAGGAGTGCTGTTATCCCAGCTGTAGGAGCTGCCAGCAGTAGCTTCCTGAGCAGGCGATGGTCCCAGTTTCTGAAGGAGAGACAGGAGTCTGGCACAGGGAGGAGGGGAGAAGCCTTCTCAGCAGAGGTGGTAGCACACGCAGGGGCCACGAGAGGGATCAGGTGTGTTTGTGGGCTTTGCAAAGACCCTAGTACGACTGGAGAGCTGAGTCCAGGAAAGACTGAAGTCTTTTAAACGGATGGAGTACTCACTATTCAGTAACTTGTCTTGTACGTCATCAAAGATTGAATGAGATTAAACAGGAAGGAAATGGGTCTCATCTGTTCTCCCTGAGGTGAAGAGTGAACAACACTGCAGATCTCTAAAGACAGATGTGTGCTGCTGGTGGTGGAATCGAGTCTGTAGAAGCCAACAAACCTGCCTTCCCCACCGTGCATTGATTTGGAATGAGTCTGTGTTTCTCAGACCTAGCTACAGAGAACAAAGCATGAGAGCTAGGGTAAACCAAGGCTTTTTTTTTTTTTTTTTTTTTGGTGAATGACAGCCAATAAGAGGAAAGCAGAACTATTAATAACAGGCTGGAGAGCTATCAGACCAAATCAAAGAGAAGATTGTCTGTGGGTAACTTCTGATTACGTGCATGTGTGCTCAGTCATGTCCACCTCTTTGCTACCTTATGGGCTGTGGTCCACAAGGCTCCTCTGCCCATGGGATTCTCCAGGCAAAATTACTGAGGTGCGTAGCTATTTCCTTCTCCAGGGGATCTTCCTGACCCAGGGATCGAACCTGCATCTCCTATCTCCTGTATTGCAGGCAGATTCTTTACCACTGAGCCACCAGGGATTCCCCACTTCCGATTTGCCTCAGTCTCTATTTTATAAATTGAAAATAAACAGTCTTTCAAAGAACATGATACCCTTTCCTATTTACACAGTACAGTTACTATTTTAAGAAATTGTCTCCACTGTGTTTGATTCTTGGTGGAATTTGATTTCATTATATGATCTTTTTTATGGGTTTTGGAGATTGAAGCAATAGGCAGCCTTCACTTATTCATACAAGAAAGTATAAAAAAGTCACACTGATAAGATTTTGTTGATAACTTTTTACATAAGTTGATTAAATTCTAGCCTAATGTGGCAAAACAGAATCGTCTAATATACATTATGCCATTTGTTTAGCCCAAGAAAATTCACTCATCCAAGAAGTCCACTGACAGTACACTCATTTAATATAATTACCATATTATGCATAAAATAATGTGCTTAAAGACAGTTAGGCAACCTGCTTTAATCACTGCAGTGAGTTGTAAATGAATTGAAAAAAATCCTGACTGTAATATTAAAAATATTGAGAGCATTTTGTACACTGTCTGCTGTAACTAATAAAAGCCAGCTTCTTCAGAAAGACATCAAAATATTTGGAAGTAAGAAGTCTTAAGAACTTTTAATTAAAAAGCCCCCTAGGTTGACCCATATTACACACTATAGGCCTATCTAGATGACAACAAATTAATGCTTATGGAGTGTGTTGAATATAAACGTGGTGGTTTGGGAGCCATTCTACCTTGCTGACCATCACAGCATTTATTTGTTTATTACCAGAGAATATATTCCATGGAAAAATCTCTTGATTGACTCTCAGTAAGATTCACATACTTATCTTTGACACCTTCCTTGCATTTGACCTTCAACAAATTCTCTAATGCCACGTGTACAAATAAGGAGTAAAAGAAAGAGAGAAGTAAATAAAAATTGTTGTTGTTTTTCAGTCACTAAGTCGTGTCCGACTCCTTGTGACCCCATGGACTGTAGCCCACCAGGCTCTTCTGTCCATGGGATTTCCCAGGCAAGAATACTGGAATGGGATTGCCATTTCCTTCTCCAGGGGATCTTCCCACCCAGGGATCAAACCCCCGGCTCCTGCATTGCAGGTGGATTCTTTACCACTGAGACACCAGGGAAGTCAAAAATTATTTCAACCCAACAAGAGTGATTTTAGAAAATGCCTTTTTCAGTTTAAAAAATGAAAAGGATAGAAAAAGCAGCAAGTATATCTTAATTATCTTAGTGTTGCCCACCGTGTCTTGAGCACAGTAAATGCTCAAGAAGTAGTCACTGAATGAATGAGCTCTTCAGTTGGTGGATGAAGCAAATGTCTTTGCATTTTGTAAGACAACTTGGCTGAATAGCTGGGCAATGTTCTGTTTATTGAATAGAGAGCATTACCACAGACAATGAAGTGAATATAGCTGTATATATGCTCTTTTGAAAATCTTTCTCTTGTCATCAGATTCTCTTTGATTCATTAGGTGGGTCTACTCAGCAATGCCCTTCAAATCATAGACTTGAATCCTCTGTAGTGAGAGTGTCTGAAGTTTGGATCCGGATCTCAGGTGTGTTAGACAAGCCTGAGTCATGGTATTTTTGAGACATTTACAAATGGAGAATCTCCATGTCCTAATTTCTAGCTTCTCTCGAGTACTGCAAGATCTGGGCCCGTATTTCTGTGTGTCAGTAATATCTGGAGTCAAGTAGCACCTTCCCCTCCTAGATATCATGCATGCCCCCTTTTTCTCCCTTCTCACCAGTTCTTCTACCTGCAAAATGTAGTCTAGCGTCAATCAACCTTAATTATCCTGTTTGCATTATTATTGTTCTGAAAGTAGAGAGATATTCCTATGGGCCCAGACTGACTGGGTAAGCTGCGTGTTGCCAGAAAAACGGGAGAGAACAAACTTGTGTGTGGCAGTGAATAGCCATCTCATCAACTGATATGGAAATAAAGTGGATCTGGGAGGAAAGGCTGTAACATGGCCTGCTTTCATTGTTCACCTTACTTGCTTAATTCCTATAGGCATTTGCATTTTCATTCTTGCTTTACAAATATTAATGATGAAAGGAAGAGAAAACCAGGTCTGTTTGTGATACAGTAATGGGGTTAGAAATGACATGAGCTGGAAAAATCTGAAGTATAGATAGCAGGAGAGGGGAAGAAAACTGTTTCCAGCTCAGATGTCACTGTTGTTCTCTACCTGCTTCTTTCCAGGTGTTGTTGCTTTGTTTCTTAGCTATTCTCTCCCTTGCTCTCATTCTCACCTGTAACTGTTCTTATTGTTCCTGTCTTCTCCCCAGAAATCATTTCATCCACAACCAAAACTGGATGAGCTCATAAAGAAATGAACTCTAACACCACCAACAAACCCACATAGTTACCATCTTTGATGGTGAATTCATTCCTTTCTGGAGCTCTAGATTTTCATCTGGTATCATGTTCCTTCTGGTTGAATGACTTTCTTCAATTTTTCTTGACGTGCAGATCTGCTGGTTATTAATTCTTTCATATGTCTGAAACAGTCTTTCTGCTTACTTTTGAAAAATATGTTTGCTAGGTAAAGATGTCTAGTTTTATATGAAATATATATTTTGTTCTCTGACTGCTTTTAAGATTTTCTCTTCATTGGTAGTTTTAAACAATTTGATTGTTATGTGCTTCTGTGTGGTTTTATGTTTCTTGGGCTTGAGTTTTGTTAATCTTTTTGGATTTGGTGAGTTATGCTGCTGCTGCTGCTAAGTCACTTCAGTCGTGTCCGACTCTGTGTGACCCCATAGACGGCCTCCTACCAGGCTCCGCCGTCCCTGGGATTCTCCAGGCAAGAACATTGGAGTGGGTTGCCATTTTCTTCTCCAATGCATGAAAGTGAAAAGTGAAAGTAAGTCGCTCAGTTGTGTCCGACTCTTAGCGACTTCATGGACTGTAGCCTACCAGGCTCCTCCGTCCATGGGATTTTCCAGGCAAGAGTACTGGAGTGGGGTACCATTGCCTTCTCCGCTGGTGAGTTATAGTTTTCATCAAATCTGGAAAACATTCTGGCACTATTTCTTCTTCCCTCCTTACCCTTTGTCCATTGAAGATTCCACTTACACATCACATGTATTAGGTTGTTTGAAGTTATCTGTCAACTAACTTCAAAAATTGATGCTCTGTAAATTTGTTTGGTCCCTTCTCATTTGGACACTTCCTATTTTTGTGTCTTCAAGTACATTAATCTTTTGTTCTGCAGTGTCTAACTTGCCATTAATTCTTTCCACGGCCTTTTCCTTTGTATACATGCTAGTTTTCTGGAGTCCAATATGGATTTATTTGTATCTCCCACATATCTACTTAACATGTCCATTCTTTCCTCTAACTTCATGAGCATGTATATGGTTATAATAATTGTTTTGATGTCATTGTTTATTAATTCTATCGTGTGAATCAATCTGAGTCAGTTTCAGTTGGTCATGGGTCTCCCTTTCCTGCTTCCTTGTATATCTGTCATTGTGAGTTTAACTTGTTGGATGCTAGATATCTTTGGATTCCTATTAATGTGATGTAGTTTTGTTCTGGAACACAGTCAAGTTACTTGAAAAGAGTTTGGTCCTTTTAGATTTGGCTTTTAAGCTTCATTAGAGAGAACCAGGGCAGCATTTCATTGAGGGATAATTTTACTCTATTGAGCCAAACCCTTCTGAGTACCCTACCCAGGGACCTACAGTTTATGAGGTTTCTACTCAGACTTGTGGCGACAGGCAAATTTGCATCCATGAGTGCTCCCCGCACACACTCACTAAACTTCTCAGGTGCTTCTTGCTCCAGGCTCAGGTGGTTTCCTCACACCTGAGCCACCCAGAACGCAGCTGAATACTCCCGAGGAGCCGCTGCTCAGCTCCAGAGCTCTCTGTCTGTAGAGATGGAGCTGTCTCTTTGGTACTCTTCCCCTTGAATTCCAGTCATCTTAGGTGCCCTGGGCTCCTTGCTCTGTCTTCTCAACTCAAGGAGACCCCTGGGTTCTTCCTCACTGGCCCACTGGCTACAGACTTTCTCTGGGCAGTGAGTGGAGGCAATGGCAGGTTTTACTTTGTTAATTTCATGTCTCTTCTTGTTGTTCTATGTTTACAATCTCTAGAGGGTTAAGAGAGAAGACAGAGATTTTGATAAGTTGTATCCAGTCCTTTGAAGGTCTTCACTGTTCCTCCATCCATTTAGGCCCCAAGTTTTTCTATAGCTTATCCTCCAACACACACACTCATGCACACACACTTAGACACTCATATACAGTGGTCGTGCTCAGTCCTTCAAAGACAGGAAACCACATGTACTTCTGTGAGCTGCTTTCTCAACACTTGTTTTCTGTCCATAGTCTCTTCTGAAATAAGAGCCAATATAACAACATTTCTTCAGCAAAGTCACGACTAATTGAGTCAGAATTTTGTAGACCAGGCTTTCATCCAAAACTACAAATGATCTTTCTGTGACTAGCTTTAGTTTGTAGATACTCTTAACTTCTAGATATAGAGATCACCTCTCTATACAGATCTCATCCTTTCTCCGTTTTGAAAGGCACACAGAAGAACAGGTGGACAAAGGTTTAGTTTGAAGTTTTAACAAAATTTGGCCAAAGCTTAATTAAGCCCAGTCTAAAGATTCTCTAAGAGGCCCTGAGAACATGGAACTTCATTCATCCTACCTGAGTGGTGAATCAGCGTCTCATACAATGGGGGACTGAGGAATATCTGGATTGGTAACATGAAAGAGGCTTCTAACCTGCTGAACAAAACATCCAAGTGTGTCATGTCCCAAGGATAAATGTTGACATCTATGACTGAAGCATGGAACCACTTGCTTCCTAAAAGTGAACTTCAAACTAGCTCTTTAACTAACCAAGTATTCAGCCTTGAGCAAAGCACTTTACCTGGGCTAGTTTCTGTTCATCATTTAATAAAGAAAAGATCTTGACAACTTGATTTCTGAGATTTTTTTCTAGCCCCCAAAGTCTTTAATTGCTTAGTTTTGCTGTAGTACTGGGAAAATAACTCTGAGAATGGAATTGTGTGTTTTATGCAATAAATTCTATGAAGCAGAAGACTAAAAACATGTGAACTCATATTCTGGGTTCAGGCAACAACAGCAATAAATCCAGATAACTGGCAGAAATCGAAGTCAATGTAGTTTTTCACGTCATATGGAGGCTAATTCACGTAGCAAACATTTCACTCGTTGAGATATTTTTTCAGAATTGAAAATACAAAATCACTGCCATTTAGATGCCATTAGCATCTCAAATTCAGCATTGCATTAATTTGTTTCATCACATTTAGCAATTTCAATAAAAATAAAGACTATAGTCCCCCTCACAAATCACTTAGATCTTCCTGTGATTTTTTAGGAAAAGACTTTGCTTTCCTGTGTGGATTATCTCCAGAATCTGTAATCTAGGCATTATTTCTTTGACAGTCCAAATCATGGAAATTATTAGCACAGCTAGCCATTTGCTTTCTAATTAGCTATGCTGTGGCCCATCCCATCGGTGATTAGCCAACTGTGATGGAGTTATTTACACCTCTGAAAGCTGTATAGAATCTTACACAGCTGAAGGTAAACCATTCCTGGCAGCAGAATTTTAAACTCATACTTAAAAAACTGCCAAAAAGACTTTAAGGATAAGCCTTATTATTGTTCTAAACTTTTATTTTTATGAGATTTGAGTTCTTTTTCATTTGTTAAAGGGTCACTTTATTTATTTATTTTTAAGAAGAGGTTAAGGTCAGTGAGTAGCAAGAACTGAAAGTTACAGATTTTCTGTTTTCAGTGACATGGAACATATTATTAATATTTAATTAAAAATAAGATACTTGTATCTTTAGGTGTTTATATATTTCTGTTCATTTCATAGCTGGTCTTGTGTTAATAGGAAACATAGAATGTTTACACTCAAATAAAAATTCAGGTCTTTTTAATGTTTGGATTGAAGGTCATTTTGAAGATTGAAGGTTCCAAGAGCATTTCATCTAGTAACAAAACTCAGATTCCTTTACAAAACGCTGTAAAGCATAGTTCATATATTAAATTTAAAAACCAAAGGACTGTAGAGTGACTCACGATAATCAAATTGGTTTTGCTGTAACTAGGTGAGACTGAACTGTGATTTAATCATTCTTTGCAGAGTTACTATTCAAAAGACGAAGTTCTGATTAGTCTAGTGTTTCGTGAAAGCAAAATCCATTGTTGTTTTTGTATCTCATTCTCTAGAAGCACCAGAAAGAACTGAGGAGGTCTTCCTGATGAATTAGCTCTTGTAAATGTAGATGATCCTGACAGTAACAAGAAAATGGACCTAAATGCACACACCCCCGCCTCAGTTCAAATCCTCTCACTCATCAGTACAGAGCCGCCTCTAATATGAAACCCACCCTGCCTACCCAGCCGCAGTCAGCCATTCACCTTTTGTATTGCAAGGAAATGATTTCCGCATCTTTATTTTGACAAGCAATCACTTTCTGCCCAATGACATCCTCCCAGCCACCGATAGTTGACCCTTGTTATTTTTCTGTCTGTCTACAAAATTTGGGTCTATGGTGGTTTTTTTTAAATAAATATCACCCTCTTCCTCATCAGAATTCTACCCAGTGAATTAATTCACTCATTAATAAGCACCTTCAATGTGTCAGGAGCTGTCCTAGGCTGGAGACCCAGTGAATGATGCAAATGGAATTGCTTATTCTCCTGGAGCTTACATACTAACTGGAAGAGACAGAAAATAAACAGTAACATCGATAAGTGAATCACATAGTTTGTGGGGCTTCTCTAGTGGCACTCATGGTAAAGAACCTCCCTTCCCGTGTCAGAGACACAGGAGACACAGGTTCAATCCCTGGGTCTGGAATAGCCCCTGGAGGAGGAAATGGCAGCCCATGCCAGTGTTCTCGCCTGGAGAATCCCCTGGACAGAGGAGCCTGGAGGGCTGCAGTTCAAGGGGCTGCCAAGAGTCAGACGCGGCTGAGTGACTGGGCAGGTGTTGGGAGGTGGTGATTGCCGAGGGAGGACAGAACGGTGCAGGGTAAAGCGGATCAGAAGGTCCTGTGGATGCGAGGGTGGGACTCTCCTCTGTTACTCCTCATGTTGCCTTTCGTGTGATGGGAGCTCAGCGAGTGTGAACCCTGGCCCTGCTCTGCAGTCCCCTGTCCCAGAGGTAATGGTCTGATTGATTCTGTTAGTGATGTTGGGAAGGATTAACTGGGTTGCTTATGGCAGCACCGTCCAGTTCCATGAGGACAGGAAGGAAACCTTATACTTCTCGGTATATACATTGGTATATACAAACTCAATAACTGTTATCCCAATTAACACATCATGCCACTTTTATCTCAGTCCCAAAGTCCAAAAGAAATTTAGTCACTATGTTTTCCCCGTAGTCAAAACAGGGTTATGAATGCATTCGTTGTTGTGACCTTTCAAATTTACTCAAGTGGAACTCAGCATCTGGAAAGCTAGTAAAGTTAAAGTCCTGCTTTGTACTGTCCAATAAGAGCTAAGGACACACTGAACTAAGCAGATTTGGAAAGTGACCTGTGCTGCCAAGATGGACACATAGCAAAAGCACAAGGAGCCGAAGTCTCGCAGGGAAGTTGGAGACTCAGTACTGAAAGTGAGCAAGAGTGCACCCATGAGCGTAAATGGTGTTTTAAACAGCAGGTCCGAATCTGCTTCAGGCCCACAGATGTTTCCCTCCAGGGCTGCCAGGACGCGTGGCTCTGGGACATGCATTCCTGCTGTTGTCTGTTTGGCTGTGCACAGCACCCCTCCAGGAACTGCTGTCACAGGCCCCGCTGTGCATGTGCCCTCTGAAGCTATGCCTTGCTGTGCCCCTGTTTACAACCCTGTAATGGGGTAGCTCTGTGGGAAGAAAGCACCGAAATGGTTTGATTATCATTCTTAAGTTACTCAGTCACTCAACCGTTTCCTTGACAAGAGTGTAAGCACCCAAGGGCAGGCACATTCTCTTGTTTACTTCATGCTCTTGTTTATTTATATTCTCACTTTTGAATACACAGTGCAGTGCCAGGTATACAGCAGGTGCTCAATAAATGTTCATTTAGTGAACAAAAGTTTTCAGGGTCTGTTTGACCCCCCTAGACCTGTGCTTCCGACACACTGGTCAATACCCACATGTGACTAATGGGCATATAAGCTCACATGCTCGACACAGCTAAATGTGCTTAGTTCAGATTATAAAATAGTGATATATTATGAGATATACACCAGACTTTGAAGAGATTCCACGCAAGAAAGAATACAAACCACCTCATTAATTTTATTGGTAACATGCTGAAATGGTAACATTTGGGATATATTGAATAATGCATTATAGTAATAACATTAATTCTGCTTGTTTCTTTTAAATTTTTAATTTGACTATGAAAAATATTAAATTTGTATGTGGCTGTCATTGGTGACTTAGATTTTTTTTTTTGGACAATGCTGCTTTAGTTGAAAACTGGATAGGATTTGCGTTAAGGTAGCCAATAACACACAAGTAAACCCTGTGACAATGGAAAGTGCAAGTTTTACTGTCACTGGAATTGGCATGGCATGTTAAGAACTACCATGGCATATAAAGAATATTTGCACTGCAGTAACTAGACCGTTCAGATATGACCTAAATCAAATCCCTTATAATTATACAGTGGAAGTGAGAAATAGATTTAAGGGACTAGATCTGATAGAGTGCCTGATGAACTCTGGACGGAGGTTCGTGACATTGTACAGGAGACAGGGACCAAGACCATCCCCATGGAAAAGAAATGCAAAAGAGCGAAATGGCTGTCTGAGGAGGCCTTACAAATAGCTGTGAAAAGAAGAGAAGCGAAAAGCAAAGGAGAAAAGGAAAGATACAAGCATCTGAATGCAGAGTTCCAAAGAATAGCAAGGAGAGATAAGAAAGCCTTCCTCAGTGATCAATGCAAAGAAATAGAGGAAAGAAACAGAATAGGAAAAACAAGAGACCTCTTCAAGAAATTTAGAGATTCCAAGGGAACATTTCATGCAAAGATGGGCTCGATAAAGGACAGAAATGGTATGGACCTAACAGAAGCAGAAGATATTAAGAAGAGGTGGCAAGAATACACAGAAGAACTGTACAAAAAAGATCTTCATGACGAAGATAGTCACGATAACGTGATCACTGACTTAGAGCCAGACATCTTGGAATGTGAAGTCAAGTGGGCCTTAGAAAGCATCACTACGAGCAAAGCTAGTGGAGGTGATGGAATTCCAGTGGAGCTATTTCAAATCCTGAAAGATGATGCTGTGAAAGTGCTGCACTCAATATGCCAGCAAATTTGGAAAACTCAGCAGTGGCCACAGGACTGGAAAAGGTCAGTCTTCATTCCAATCCCAAAGAAAGGGAGTGCCAAAAAATGCTCAAACTACCACACAATTGCACTCATCTCACACGCTAGTAAAGTCATGCTCAAAATTCTCCAAGCCAGGCTTCAGCAATGTGTGAACCGTGAACTCCCAGATGTTCAAGCAGGTTTTAGAAAAGGCAGAGGCACCAGAGATCAAATTGCCAACATCCACTGGATCATGGAGAAAGCAAGAGATTTCCAGAAAAACATCTATTTCTGCTTCATTGACTATGCCAAAGCCTTTGACTGTGTGGATCACAATAAACTGTGGAACATTCTGAAAGAGATGGGAATACCAGACTACCTGACCTGCCTCTTGAGAAACCTGTATGCAGGTCAGGAAGCAACAGTCAGAACTGTACATGGAACAACAGACTGGTTCCAAATAGGAAAAGGAGTACGTCAAGGCTGTATATTGTCACCTTGCTTATTTAACTTATATGCAGAGTACATCATGAGGAGCGCTGGGCTGGAAGAAGCACAAGCTGGAATCAAGATTGCTGGGAGAAATATCAATAACCTCAGATATGCAGATGACACCACCCTTATGGCAGAAAGTGAAGAGGAACTCAAAGGCCTCTTGATGAAAGTGAAAGAGGAGAGTGAAAAGGTTGGCTTGAAGCTCAACATTCAGAAAACAAAGATCATGGCATCTGGTCCCATCACTTCATGGGAAATAGAAAAACAGTGGAAACAGTGTCAGACTTTATTTTTTGGGGCTCCAAAATCACTGCAGATACTGACTGCAGCCATGAAATTAAAAGACGCTTACTCCTTGGAAGGAAAGTTATGACCAACCTTGATAGTATAGTAAAAAGCAGAGACACTACTTTGCCAACCAAGGTCTGTCTAGTCAAGGCTATGGTTTTTCCCGTGGTCATGTATGGATGTGAAAGTTCGACTATGAAGAAAGCTGATCACTGAAGAATTGATGCTTTTGAACTGTGGTGTTGGAGAAGACTCTTGAGAGTCCCTTGTACTGCAAGGAGATCCAGCCAGTCCATTTTAGAGGAGATCAATCCTGGGTGTTCATTGGAAGGACAGATGCTAAAGCTGAAACTGCAATACTTTGGCCACCTCATGCGACGAGTTGACTCACTGGAAAAGACTCTGATGCTGGGAAAGGTTGGGGGCGGGAGGAGAAGGGGACGACCGAGAATGAGATGACTGGATGGCATCACCGACTCTGTGGACATGAGTTTGAGTGAACTCCAGGAGTTGGTGATGGACAGGGAGGCCTGGCGTGCTGTGGTTCATGGGGTCACGGAGAGTCGGACACGACTGAGCGACTGAACTGAACTGAATTGAACTGAACAGCAGTGACATAAGCTTGCAATGGTAGCTGTTGTAGAGACTCCTGCTCACCTTGGGGGTAAATTGCCTTCTAGTAGCGTGGGTAGTTTCCCCTTTCTGAAGCTGCCTTCAGATATACTTCAACTTTGTTGTGCTTTGGAGGTACCTGATTTTAGGCTGTGAAGAAACTCAGATTTTTCGGGAGCAGTTTGTGCAAACTTGAATGTGAGAGTCTGGAAGAAACGTGGGCAGGCAAACACATATATTGGGTGCTGTATCGCTACCAAAACCCAACACATCTAACTGTTCACAGTATTTGAGAATATATTAAAATCAAGTATTATATCATTTACAATAAAGTAAAATCAAGTATGAATTATTTACATTCAAATAATTTTAGAAATGTAAAAAAGAAAACTGTTCTTTACACTAAAAAAGTCCAGTTTTACCTTATGGAATTGACTTATTAGAAAACAATTGTTTTAAATCAACTTTTAAAAATTGGACCAAATCTCAACTTTGCATCAAAACCAAGATAATATAATAGCTGCATACCTGATTAAAGTTGTTTTGCTAAATGACAGCAATAGGTGGGCAATTTCCCCACCAGTTGTCATAGTCTTACCTGAATTTGGTAATTTATGCCATATAAGAGCATCTTCCTCATAATTTTATGATGTTTTGAAAAAGCTTACTCAAATATAATTCAATACTCATTTCTTTAACAGACGAATTCCAATTACCACAATGAATTATATTATCAAAAATATTTTTAAATATTATGAATATCTACCACTAAAAGCCTTGTGTTTTTTCGATACATGATTTAGTTGTCTTTTACATTACAAGAAATGCAATACGGCATCAGCCCTTCTGAATTCAAATTCTAAATTGATAAAATCCTATAACAATAGCTGCATATCATAAAATAAGCCAATATTTTTTGAATAAGAGCCTAATTATCAAGAATAATGATGGAACATTTCCTAAACATGCACATTACACATGAAAAGATAAATCAGCTTCCAGTATAGAGAATCTGTACTTACAGTTTTTTTTATTTATTTTTTTTTATTTTTTTGATTTATAATTTATTTTTTTTTATTGGAGGCAAATTATTTTACAATATTATATTGGTTGGTTTTGCCATACATTGACATGAATTCGCCCCGGGTTTACATAAGTTCCCCCTCCTGAACCCCCCTCCCACCTCCCTCCTCCCTTTATCCTCCCTCTGGGTCATCCCCGCATGCCAGCCCCGAGCATCCTATAACATGCATTGACCCTGAACTAGTGATTCGTTTCACATATGACAACATACGTGTTTCAATGCCATTCTCCCAAATCATCCCACCCTCACGCTCTCCCATAGAGTCCCAAAGACTGTTCTATACATGTGTGTCTCTTTTGCTGTCTCGTATACAGGGTTATCATTTGCATCTTTCTAAATTCCATATATATGCGTTAGTATACTGTATTGGTGTTTTTCTTTCTGGCTTACTTCACTCTGTATAATAGGCTCCAGTTTCATCCACCTCATTAGAACTGATTCGAATGTATTCTTTTTAATGGCTGAATAATACTCCATTGTGTATATGTACCAAAGCTTTCTTATCCATTCGTCTGCAGATGGACATCTAGGTTGCTTCCATGTCCTGGCTATTATAAACAGTGCTGCAATGAACATTGGAGTACATGTGTCTCTTACAATTCTGGTTTCCTCGGTGTGTATGCCCAGGAGTGCGATTGCTGGATCATATGGCAGTTCTATTTCCAGTTTTTTGAGGAATCTCCACACTGTTCTCCATAGTGGCTGTACTAGTTTGCATTCCCACCAACAGTGTAAGAGGGTTCCTTTCTCTCCACATCCTCTCCAGCATTTATTGCATGTAGACTTTTGGATAGCAGCCATTCTGACTGGTGTGAAATGGTATCTCATTGTGGTTTTGATTTGCATCTCTCTGATAATGAGGGATGTTGAGCATTTTTTCATGTGTTTGTTAGCCATCTTTATGTCTTCTTTGGAGAAATGTCTGTTTAGTTCTTTGGCCCATTTTTTGATTGGGTCATTTATTTTTCTGGAATTGAGCTGCAGGAGCTGCTTGTATATTTTGGAGATTAATCCTTTATCCGTTGCTTCATTTGCTATTATTTTCTCCCATTCTGAAGGCTGTCTTTTCACCTTACTTATAGTTTCCTTTGCTGTGCAGAAGCTTTTGATTTTAATTAGGTCCCATTTGTTTATTTTTGCTTTTATTTCCAATATTCTGGGAGGTGGGTCATGGAGGATCCTGCTGTGATTTATGTCGGAGAGTGTTTTGCCTACGTTCTCCTCTAGGAGTTTGATAGTTTCTGGTCTTACATTTAGCTCTCTAATCCATTTTGAATTTATTTTGGTGTATGGTGTTAGGAAGTGTTCTAGTTTCATTCTTTTACAGGTGGCTGACCAGTTTTCCCAGCACCACTTGTTAAAGAGACTGTCTTTTCTCCATTTTATATTCTTGCCTCCTTTGTCAAAGATGAGGTGTCCATAGATGCGTGGATTTATCTCTGGGCTTTCTATTTTGTTCCATTGATCTATATTTCTGTCTTTATGCCAGTACCATACTGTCTTGATGATTGTGGCTTTGTAGTAGAGCCTGAAGTCCGGCAGGTTAATTCCCCCAGTTCCATTTTTCTTCCTCAAGATTGCTTTGGCTATTCGAGGTTTTTTGTATTTCCATATAAATTGTGAGATTATTTGTTCTAGTTCTGTGAAAAATATCGTTGGTAGCTTGATAGGGATTGCATTGAATGTATAAATTACTTTGGGTAGTATACTCATTTTTACAATATTTATTCTTCCAATCCATGAACATGGTATATTTCTCCATCTATTAGTGTCCTCTTTGATTGCTTTCAGTAGTGTTTTATAGTTTTCTATGTACAAGTCTTTTGTTTCCTTAGGTAGATATATTCCTAAGTATTTAATTCTTTTCGTTGCAACAGTGAATGGAATAGTTTCCTTAATTTCTCTTTCTATTTTCTCATTATTAGTGTATAGGAATGCAAGGGATTTCTGTGTGTTGATTTTATATCCTGCAACGTTACTGTAATCATTGATTAGCTCTAGTAGCTTTCTGGTAGAGTCTCTAGGGTTTTCTGTGTAGAGGATCATGTCATCAGTGAACAGTGCAAGTTTTACTTCTTCTTTTCCAATTTGTATTCCTTTTATGTCTTTTTCTGCTCTGATTGCTGTGGCCAAAACTTCCAGAACTATGTTGAGTAGTAGTGGTGAGAGTGGGCACCCTTGTCTTGTTCCTGACTTTAGGGGAAATGCTTTCAGTTTTTCACCATTGAGGATAATGTTTGTTGTGGGTTTGTCATATATAGCTTTTATTATGTTGAGGTATGTCCCTTCTATTCCCACTTTCTGGAGGGTTTTTATCATAAATGGATGTTGAATTTTGTCGAAGGCTTTCTCTGCATCTATTGAGATAATCATATGATTTTTATTTTTCAGTTTGTTAATGTGGTGTATTACGTTGATTGATTTGCGGATATTGAAGAATCCTTGCATTCCTGGGATAAAGCCCACTTGGTCATGATGTATGATCTTCTTAATATGTTGTTGGATTCTGATTGCTAGAATTTTGTTAAGGATTTTTGCATCTATGTTCATCAGTGATATTACCCTGTAGTTTTCTTTTTTTTGTGGGGTCTTTACCAGGTTTTGGGATTAGGGTGATGGTGGCCTCATAGAATGAGTTTGGAAGTTTCCCTTCCTCAGCAATTTTCTGGAAGAGTTTGAGTAGAATAGGTGTTAGCTCTTCTCTAAATTTTTGGTAGAATTCGGCTGTGAAGCCGTCTGGCCCTGGGCTTTTGTTTGCTGGAAGATTCTTGATTACAGCCTCTAGTTCCGTGCTTGTGATGGGTCTGTTCAGATTTTCTATTTCTTCCTGGTTCAGTTTTGGAAAGTTATACTTTTCTAGGAATTTGTCCATTTCTTCCAGGTTATTCATTTTATTGCCATATAATTGCTGATAGTATTCTCTAATAATCCTTTGTATTTCTGTGTTGTCAGTTGTGATCTCTCCATTTTCATTTCTAATTTTATTGATTTGGTTCTTCTCCCTTTGTTTCTTGATAAGTCTGGCTAGTGGTTTGTCAATTTTATTTACCTTCTCAAAGAACCAGCTTTTGGCTTTGTTGATTTTTGCTATGGTCTCTTTTGTTTCTTTTGCATTTATCTCTGCCCTAATTTTTAAGATTTCTTTCCTTCTACTGACCCTGGGGTTCTTCATTTCTTCTTTTTCTAGTTGCTTTAGATGTAGAGTTAGGTTATTTAGTTGACTTTTTTCTTGTTTCTTGATGTGTGCCTGTATTGCTATGAACTTCCCCCTTAGCACTGCTTTTACAGTGTCCCAGAGGTTTTGGGTTGTTGTGTTTTCATTTTCATTCATTTCTGTGCATATTTTGATGTCTCTTTTGATTTCTTCTATGATTTGTTCATTATTCAGCAGCGTGTTGTTCAGCCTCCATATGTTGGCATTTTTAATAGTTTTTCTCCCATAATTGAGATCTAATCTTACTGCATTGTGGTCAGAAAAGATGCATGGAATGATTTCAACTTTTTTGAATTTACCAAGGCTAGATTTATGGCCCAGGATGTGATCTATCCTGGAAAAGGTTCCGTGTGCACTTGAGAAAAAGGTGAAATTCATTGTTTTGGGGTGAAATGTCCTATAGATATCTATTAGGTCTAACTGGTCTATTGTATCATTTAAAGTTTGTGTTTCCTTGTTAATTTTCTGTTTAGTTGATCTATCCATAGATGTAAGTGGGGTATTAAAGTCTCCCACTATTATTGTGTTATTGTTAATTTCCCCTTTTATACTTGTTAGTAACTGTCTTACATATTGCGGTGCTCCTATGTTGGGTGCATAAATATTTATAATTGTTATATCTTCATCTTGGATTGATCCTTTGATCATTATGTAGTTTCCTTCTTTGTCTCTTTTCACAGCCTTTGTTTTAAAGTCTATTTTATCTGATATGAGTATTGCTACTCCTGCTTTCTTTTGTTCTCTATTTGCATGGAATATCTTTTTCCAGCCCTTTACTTTCAGTCTGTATGTGTCCCTCGTTTTGAGGTGGGTTTCTTGCAGACAACATATATGGGGGTCTTGTTTTTGTATCCATTCAGCCAGCCTTTGTCTTTTGGTTGGGGCATTCAACCCATTTACGTTTAAGGTAATTATTGAAAAGTACGATCCCATAGCCATTTTCTTTATTGCCTTGGGTTCGAGTTTATACACCCTTTCTGTGTTTCCTGTCTAGAAAAGATCCTTTAGCATTTGTTGGAGAGCTGGTTTGGTAATGCTGAATTCTCTCAGCTTTTGCTTGTCTGTAAAGCTTTTGATTTCTCCTTCATATTTGAATGAGATCCTTGCTGGGTACAGTAGTCTGGGCTGTAGGTTATTTTCTTTCATCACTTTAAGTATGTCTTGCCATTCCCTCCTGGCCTGAAGAGTTTCTGTTGAAAGATCGGCTGTTATCCTTATGGGAATCCCCTTGTGTGTTATTTGCTGTTTTTCCCTTGCTGCTTTTAATATTTGTTCTTTATGTTTTATCTTTGTTAATTTGATTAATATGTGTCTTGGAGTATTTCGCCTTGGGTTTATCCTGTTGGGGACTCTCTGGGTTTCTTGGACTTGGGTGATTATTTCTTTCCCTATTTTAGGGAAGTTTTCAACTATTATCTCCTCAAGTATTCTTTCATGGTCTTTCTTTTTGTCTTCTTCTTCTGGGACTCCTATGATTCGAATGTTAGAGCGTTTAACATTGTCCCAGAGGTCTCTAATATTGTTCTCATTTCTTTTAATTTGTTTTTCTTTTTTCCTCTCTGTTTCATTTATTTCTACAATTCTATCTTCTAGTTCGCTTATCCTGTCTTCTGCCTCTGTTATTCTACTGTTTGTTCCCTCCAGAGTGTTTCTGACTCATCAATTGCATTATTCATTGTATATTGACTCTTTTTTATTTCCTCTAAGTCCTTCTTAAACCTTTCTTCCATCTTCTCAATCCTTTTCTCCAGGTTATTTATCTGTAACTCCATTTTGCTTTCAAGATTTTGAATCATTTTCACCACCAAAATTCGAAATTCTTTATCAGGTAGATTCCCTATATCTTCCTCTTTTGTTTGTGTTGGTGGGCATTTATCTTGTTCCTTTACTTGCTGGGTATTTCTC
Organism: Moschus berezovskii; assembly: GCF_049115385.1. Lineage (NCBI taxonomy): Eukaryota > Metazoa > Chordata > Mammalia > Artiodactyla > Moschidae > Moschus > Moschus berezovskii. Next base: position 105,517,951 of record NC_142469.1, read on the forward strand.
TGCCTCTTCATCTTGCTTATAATGCTTTGCTTGGGGTGGCCTTTCCCTCTTCTGGCCATTTGTGGAGATCTCTTTATTATGTAGTTTCCTCTCTGTGTGTGGGGTTGGACAGGTGACTTGTCAAAGTTCCCTGGTTATGGAAGCTTGTGTCGGTGTTCTGGGGGGTGCAGCTGGATTTGTTCTCTCTGGAGTGCAATGAAGTGTCCAGTAATGAGTTATGAGATGTCAGTGGATTTGGAGTGACTTTGGGCAGCCTCTATATTGAAGCTCAGGGCTAGTTTCCTGTGTTACTGGAGAATTTGCGTGGTATGTCTTGCTCTGGAACTTGTTGACCCTTGGGTGGTGCTTGGTTTTAGTGTAGGTATGGAGGCGTTTGGTGAGCTCCTATCGATTAATGTTCCCTGGAGTCAGGAGTTCTCTGGTGTTCTCAGGATTTGGGCTTAAGCCTCTTGCCTCTGGTTTTTGGTCTTATTCTTGGAGTAGCCTCTAGACGTCTGTATCTGTCATTTCCAAGGTGGTTCCCTCTGTTTTAGCTTCTGTTTGCTGGTCTCTTCAGTGTCTAATTTCCACCCTGATACTAGGGGGTGGGTGGACACTTTTTAAGGCTCAATTGTTCAGTCCTGTTCTGGGAAGGGAGGAACGCTGCAGTCGAATATCTCTGGCGTCTGTGGGGAGTGCTCGCAGCGTCTCGGCCACACTGGGTTTGCCCCAGCTCACAGCACATATGCTGTCCCAGTCTATACCGCACAGGCTCTAGGTTGCTCTGCCGGGAACTCTCCGAGGCCGGCGCTGGGTTGTATGCACTTCCCAGGTCTGAGCGGCTCAAGTTCAGGTTCTCAGGTACTCCACAAAGGCGCAGACTTGGTTGGGCCTGCGTTTTGTGCCTTCCCCGGTCCGAGCAGCTCAGGGGACCAGGTGTTTGGCGAGCGCGGTCTCTGCGACTTATCGCCTCCCCAGTCCCCGCCACTCAGTTTTCTGGGTGTACAACCGGCGCACCTTCTCAGGGGGATATCGACCGGCCCGAGCCCAAGAAGTCCTGATTAGCAACAAGCCTGTCTGCAGTTTGTATCAGATGCCTTTCTGGGGCCGCGGTTGCCCGTTCCGGCTCTGGCTGCGCTCCCTGCCTGTCTCGGCGGGGGATGGGGGATGGGCCAGCCGCAGCCGGCTCGCTCTGCTCAGTCCTTTATTCTGTGAGCGGGGCTGGCCGAGTCATAGGTTAGAGCTTTCCGCCTTTTTGTGGGGAAGCTATCCCACAGTCTGCTTTGCTCTCCCCAGTTCTCTCAAATTGTTCTCGTGGCATTCAAGCCCAGTCCTCTCTCTAAGCAGTTCAGCCGGCTCCTCCCTGCCCAGCCCCCGCTTGCTAATGGCGTATGCAGGCGTCTGCACTGCTTCTCCGCTGGGAGTTACCGTTTGGCGGGTAGTCTGTGGGTTTTTTAAAAATCTTAAAAAAAAAAGAGGGTTATGTGGCCCTCTGAGCTTCCAAGGCTCGCCACAGATTCGCCAGTGAGAGTGTTTCCTGGTGTTTGGAAAGTTCTCTCTTTTTAAAGCCTCCCTTCCCGGGACGGAGCTCCGTCCTTACTTCTTTTGTCTCGCTTTTTATCTTTTATGTTTTTTCCTACCTCCTTTCGAAGACAATGGGCTGCTTTTCTGGGTGCCTGACGTCCTCTGCCAGCATTCAGAAGTTGTTTTGTGGACTTAACTCCGCGTTCAAATGTTCTTTTGATGAATTTGTGGGGGAGAGAGTGGTCTCGCGGTCCTATTCCTGCGCCATCTTGTTCCTTCTCCTACAGTTTTTTTTAAATGTTATCTTTAGTGTATTTGAGTGATTATCCATCACATTATGCTTGTTATTTAAGTCATAGAAACTTTTTATAAACTTTTGCTTGGTTGAATCATGAGAAAAGATAGAGGGCCTAACCTATAAAATACTTTGTGTTTCTTTTCTTTTCCTCTTAATTTCCTTCTTTCCCTCCTGTTAAACAAACAAGACATAAAAGATGGCCATCATTGATGAGCAGGATTACGTGGTAATCTAGGAAGATGTGGAGACAGGACTTAAATGCCCCCAAGACCACAGCCAGCAGCTCTTTTACCAGCCAGCACAACTTCCAAGGGCCATGTGGTCAGACTGCCCATGGGTCTCAGAATAGCTAACTTCTTTATTTCCCAACGTTTTATTTTGTGTTGGGGTATAGCCAGTTAACAAGGTTGTCACAGTATCATGTGAACAGGAAGAGACTAAGCCATACATATACATGTATCCATCCTCCCCCAAACTCCCCTCCCATCTGGGTAGCCACAGAAAATTGACCAGAATTCCATGTGTCTGAATGGCTAACTTCCATTGCCTGTTTCTTTCAAACTTGATAGTTTCTTTTTTAAGAATAATTTTTACAGAGGGATGGCCTAAATGTAATCTGCTCCTCAATCATTTGCTATGCTCAGGACAGGGAGGGGGTAGGGATAAGGGAAAGAAAGACATGAGAAGTGATAGGATTGGGAAAAAATCTTCTGCTGAAAGTCCCAAAGGCTCTGATCTCTTTGTTTTAGTGGGTCGAGTAGAACTAGTGAGGAAAGGACCGGTGCCAGACTCTCTTTTTGACTTGTTACACGCGGCACCTGTTTATTCCAATCAGCCGCACTCCTAAGAGCAGGTCTCTGGACCGCTCTCTAGAGAAGAGGAGTGGTTTACTAACTCAATGTCTGGCGGCGCTGTTACTGTTCTTTGCTACCCATCCGTTACAGGCAACTGTTGTAAAGTGATGGGAATGACCTTCTATCTTGTTATTCAGGCCTGGGTGTGGATGCTCATATTTCTCTTGCATGGAAAAAGGCTCGTGTACTCGCCATACTTTTGGAAGTACTGAATTCTTTCTGGTCCCTCGTCCCACAGCATCTGATTTGGAGTCTAATAATAGGACCTCCAGGTGGCTCAGTGGTAAAGAATCTGCCTGCAATACAGAAGACCCGGGTTCGATCCCTGGATCAGGAACATCTCCTGGAGAAGGAAAGGGCACCCCACTCCAGTATTCTTCACCTGAAAAATTCCATGGACAGGGGAGCCTGGCGGGCTACCATTCATGGGGTCACAAAAGAGTCAGATGCAACTTAGCAATGGACCAACAGTATGGCCTCCGGCAGGGTGAGCCTTTTTCACATCTGTCCCCTTGCGTGTCCCTTTGGGATATTTTTACTGTATCTGTGTCACCAAAGCACACAGCCATTCCATGTCACCTTTCCCCTTACAGCTATCAGTCTTAATTTGACAGGTAAACATATGCCTCACCCCCAAAACTTACGGCAATGCCTCTCCAGACACGGGGTTGCCTGAGCACCAGACTGACTTTAGATAGTGCCCGTGAGTTGTTGACTATTCCTTAACAGTTTGCTCAAGGCTTTATATTGGAAAGTTGTTAAGCTAGGTATAAAATGTTTGGCTCACACTTTCCCCTTGAGTTACTCCATTTCTTCTGCATAGAGCAATGTTGTTGAAAAGTACGATGATAGCTTTCATAGGTGAATTGGTAATTTTGCTGGATTTTATTTTTGTTTTTTCGCTTTGCTCCAGTAGTTTTTTTAAAAATGCAACCTGATATTGGTCTTCTAGGATTGAATTTTCCAGGAATATGATGTTCCCTTTCAATATGTAGTTTCAAATTGTTTCTTTAAGGAAAATTTCCTTGAATTATATTTTTAGGACATGCTCTGTGTTTCTTCTTTGGGAGTTTTCTCAAATCTATTTTGCTTGTCTTTATCTGTCAGTTTCACTTAAGTCCTTTTTATCACTCTCTGTGGATATTTAAAACATTCTTCCTTTTCTTCTTTCATTTCTCTTAAACTGTTATCTGTGTGACTATTCTTTCTTGTGTTTCTGTCCGTTTAGGCTTCATTTCCGATTTTTTTTTTGCATTTAAATTTTTTTTAGTTCTCTTAATTTGTTTTGGAATTTTTTCTAATTTTTATAATGTTTTCTATTGTTGGAAATCATTTTATCTTATTTTGAAACATTAGTTCACGGGGTTCTTCTCTTTGGGGGCATTTCCTCCTGCATGCTTTCATCGTCTGTCTCTACATTATGATTATATCATTATGCTTCTTATTCTCTTTTTTTAATAATGATTTTGTGTGAGATTTGACATTTTTTCCTATCTCCCTATACCTTCAGCAGGGAGGGACTGATCAAGTTAGCTTTTCAGGGTTCACAGCTCCTCAGCTTCTTCTGCTGTCTCTGCAAAGTGGTTTAAAATGATTTGCTTTCTTTCTGTTTTTTCAGCTGGACAGTCTCTTTCCTTTTCTCCTTTGGCCTGGCGCTGCTCTGCTTGATTCAGATTCTGTTTCAATGTGTTCTTCTTGGTGGAGGGCTTTTTAACAGTGGGGACGGCAGATATCTTATGTTGAAAACCCTTTCAGGCCTTTCCTCAGACCCCTTTGCTCTCCCTGAATTGAAGTCCCACAAACCTCTCCTAGTTTCAGACGCTGCCCCACGTTGCTTCCAACATCTGCTGGAGAAGTTCCAGGCTTCAGACCAGGGCACTCCACTTGCCATCCTCACCCTTCTCTTGCACAGCTGCTAATATCTCATGGGTCTTTGCTCTTTGCCCACCGAGGCAGACTCTGAGGGTCAGGGGGCACCTTGCACACTGTGTGTTTGCAACTTTTGCATACTGGCTTCAGTTACGCCGTCCCAGTTGGTCTGTCTGTTTTATGATGGACTAGGTAGGGACTCAGAAGCAATGCTACCGCCATGTTTTCTCCTTTGCCTGTGGGCCTTGACTCCCATGCTAAAAGCAGGAGCTAAGAAACTTGGTCTGAATTTTCTCAAGATAAATGATATCTCTGCATTGGCAAAAACTAGGTATCCTTAGAGAAAGCTAATTATGGGAAACGATTACTCAGACAAGTTGTTCTTCATTTTAATTGTCAGGGTAACAATGTAAAGAAAACATAAAACTTCCAGTCTCTACCAGTTCAGGAATGGTGCGATCTTAAGGCCAACTGCCAAGAACACAGGCCAGCTGTTACAAGATTTATTTAAAACAGTTTTCATAATTAGCATAACTTGTTTGTGAATGTGGAAATATTTCTTATGTGAATAATATTGGTCACCTTGTCAGTTATGGGGGGAGAGAAGAAATCCTACAGCATATGGAGCTGTGAACCAACTATTAAAAAAAAAACACCAAAACTTGGAATTGTTCTTGAAACATCATCCATTCTGTCACCTCCCATAAAATAAAAACAATAAAAATAAAACCAAACATGGATATATGCCCCCCCAACCTGGTTTCTGTATATAGTTTAAGAGGCAAATGATGTTATCCTTTATTTAAATTTCTTCTGCTAGGAATGGATTAAAGTGAACCCGGACCCATTTAAGCAGTGGGCATTCCCCAGAGTGGGTGCCTTGAGTCCAAGAGCCTGCATTAGGATTGCAGTCCTGCCATTTTCTAGCTCTAACTCTTAGTGATCTTTCTCAATTTTGTCATAGTTTTACTTTCACTTGCTGAAGAATAAATCACTGAGACAGCCACGCCCCCCTTCAGGGTTTCACCCTGAAAGAGCCATTGTTTTCAGTGATATTTTTCAGTACAAGCTTAGTGCTGTAATTGTTCTAAAAATGTCATATTGGGAAAGGAAGGAGGAGGAGAAAAAGAAAAGAAGGAGGGGAAGGGGAAGAGAAAGAGGAAGATGGAAAAAGAAAAGAAGAGGACTGAGAATGTCCTGCCTGCTCTTTACTCTCAAACGGTCCAGCCATCATCAGTCAATAAAATGCCCGCATGGGCTCTCAGTCTTCCGCAGATCCTGGTTGCTCATTACACCCCCTTTTTCTGGCTTCATCATCCGGTGTCTGACCATCCTACCGCCTGCTCTTTCTTCCGGCTTCTGCTAAGGCCTCATCCTTCTGCCCATTCTTTGTGGTGGAGCCCTGCACTCGGTCCTTGGATCTCGTCTGGGTCACTGTAAACACTCCGCGGGGTTATCTGTCGCTTCCCCTCCTAGTTCAGTTCAGTTCAGTCGCTCAGTCGTGGCCGACTCTTTGTGACCCCATGAACCACAGCACACCAGGCCTCCCTGTCCATCACCAACTCCCGGAGTTCACTCAAACTCATGTCCACAGAGTCGGTGATGCCATCCAGCCATCTCATTCTCTGCCATCCCCTTCTCCTCCTGCCCCCAACCTTTCCAGCATCAGAGTCTTTTCCAGTGAGTCAACTCGTCGCATGAGGTGGCCCAAGTGTTGCAGTTTCAGCTTTAGCATCAGTCCTTCCAATGAACACCCAGGACTGATCTCCTATAAAATGGACTGGTTGGATCTCCTTGCAGTCCAAGGGACTCTCAAGAGTCTTCTCCAGCACCACAGTTCAGAAGCATCAATTCTTCGGTGATTAGCTTTCTTCACAGTCCAACTCTCACATCCATACATGACCACGGGAAAAACCATAGCCTTGACTAGACGGACCTTGGTTGGCAAAGTAATGTCTCTGCTTTTTAATATACCATCTAGGTTGGTCATAACTTTCCTTCCAAGGAGTAAGCGCCTTTTAATTTCATGGCTGCAGTCAGCATCCGCAGTGATTTTGGAGCCCCAAAAAATAAAGTCTGACACTGTTTCCACTGTTTCCCCATCTATTTCCCATGAAGTGATGGGACCAGATGCCATGATCTTTGTTTTCTGAACGTTGAGCTTCAAGCGAACCTTTTCACTCTCCTCTTTCACTTTTATCAAGAGGCCTTTGAGTTCCTCTTCACTTTCTGCCATAAGGGTGGTGTCATCTGCATATCTGAGGTTATTGATATTTCTCCCGGCAATCTTGATTCCAGCTTGTGCTTCTTCCAGCCCAGCGTTCCTCATGATGTATTCTGCATATAAGTTAAATAAGCAGGGTGACAATATGCCAAAGCCTTTGACTGTGTGGATCACAATAAACTGTGGAAAATTCTGAAAGAGATGGGAATACCAGACCACCTGACCTAACTCTTGAGAAACCTGTATGCAGGTCAGGAAGCAACAGTTAGAACTGGACATGGAACAACAGACTGGTCCAAATAGGAAAGGAGTGCGTCCAGGCTGTATACCGTCGCCCTGCTTCCCCTCCTAAGGGTCTCCTCTATTCCAAGCCCACTTGTGCAGAGGCCTCCTGGCTGTCTCCGCTTACCTGTGTGATGCACAGTTCAGTTCAGTTCAGCTCAGTCGTGTCTGACCCTTTGCGACCCCATAGACTGCAGCACGCCAGACCTCCCTGTCCATCACCAACTCCCGGAGCTTGCTCAAACTCATGTCCATCGAGTCAGTGATGCCATCCAACCATCTCATCCTCTGTCGTCCCCTTCTCCTCCTGCCCTCAATCTTCCCCAGCATCAGGTGCTTTTCAAATGAGTCAGCTCTTCGCATCAGGTGGCCAAAGTATCGGAGCTTCAGCTTCGACATCAGTCCTTCCAATGAACGTCCAGGTGGTACACAGTAGCCGCTGCAGAACTTAGCATGTCCACGGTGGGACTCAGGGCCTCATACCTGCTCCCTCCCCACACCCTTCACAGAGGTGCCCTCTCTCATTGCCTCCAACTGGGTGGCAACCCCATGCATATGGCACCAAGGGTGGAAGCCAGGGTCTGTGCCTGACCTTGGACTCTTCCCCATTTCCACTTTTTAAACCTTTGCTTCTCCCTTTCACCCTGTCCCCTAAATCTCTTATATGTGTCTTCCCCTCCCCATGTCCAATAACCCCGACAGGTGCGGACCACATTTCTAATTCAGCAGTGGACTGGTAAGATATTTGTCTCAGCTTCGGGTTTGTCTCTCCCAGTCTCTCATCCACAGGGCCGCCGAATTGTTCATCCTGGAAATACAGATCCAATTTCTCATTTCTCTGATTAGCATCTTTCCATTTGCTCCTTAATAAGACTGAGACTCAGGACAAGGTCCTGCATAACCTGGCTCCTTCCCTGTATCCAACCTCTTCTCTCATCATTGCCCGCCACCACCACCCCCCAATTTCTAAGTCCCCCCAGCCTCAGTTACCCTGAACCTTGCCCTTCCCCAGTGGCAACATTCACAAACGTCTCCAGCTTGGCCCTCTGGCGTCTCTTCCTGGGACTTTTTTTCCTGGCTCGAGGGACCCTGTTGTCCTGTTAGGCATCCTTCTTGTATGATGCTCAAAATTTGAGTTTCCTTTGTATAACTTCCAATTTTGTCATAACAGTATCATAAAGTCCATTTTAATACCCCCAGACATTTGCGTTCTTCTTCCTAGAATTTTTGCATCTTAAGAATGGTTGCTGTGCTCAGTCGTGTCCGACTCTTTGTGAACTCACAGACTGTAGCCTGCGAGGCTCCTCTGTCCATGGGTTTTCCCAGGCAATCATACGGGAGGGGAGTGGATTGCCATTTCCTCCTCCAGGGGATCTTCCTGACCCAGGGATCAAACCCGTATCCCCTGCCTTGCAGGCAGATTCTTTACCACTGAGCCACCTGGGACGCCCTAAGAATGGTTGTGTGCAACCAGATAGTGACTGTCTGTTGATAGGCTAAGCCCGAAAAGCTTACTGGTGCACTGTAGAGCCATCCTAAATTCTGCTCGGTCCAGCCAGCCGAGGACTGCTACTGGCCACAGGGAGGAAAACAGATCTGAGCCATTTGAAGGCAAGTGGGACCAGAAACCCTTTGATGCATCTCAACAGATGCTTATGGAGCATCCACTAGGTGTTTAATAATATGCACTGTGTTAGGAATGGGGAGCTTAAGGATAAACAAGACAGCCCTAGCCGCTGCTCTCATGGAACTGCAGTCTGGTGGAGAAGACAGAAGCCAGACAGAAAAGCACCTTATTCTGTAATAATAGGGTCTAATGTGTGCGCCACAGGAAGAGTACGCTCACAGTCTCTGGCTGAGCTGTGTGTAGCCTCACATTTGTGCTGATTTCCGTCCTACTGCTCCTCTCACTGGGGCAGGCACTGGCCGCCAGCCCTGCCTGACGTGCGAGCGGACACCTCCTGGCAAGATTCCGGGGGTAACCTGGAAGAAAGGACGGCAGCCCGGGGCCTCCTGGCTGTGATGTGGGAACCAGGGAATCTGGTTCTTCCTGGAGCAGCTTTATGGAACTTGTTCCTCGCTAACACGAGTGTCCCAAGAAACACCAAATTCCAACTAACTAGGCTGTACGCCAATTCTAATTACCTGCTCCACTGATTCATCCATTATTATGTGTAATAGAATTAACTGTAGCACTGAACCCACACGTTTGTGGATTATTTGCCATTTTCCTCACAGTTTTCAACATTTTAAAAATCTGTGTGTCAAGTTGGATATTGAGGAATAATGAGATTTCCTTAGATTTGTCCTGGGTCATGATTTACTTGTAATAAATTGACCCTGAATTTGCTTAATAATTTCCTGCTTCCATTCCCTTGATAACTGTAATATCATCCTATAAAAAGGAAAGGGGAAATGTTTGTGAGTATTGATCTTCAAGGGATACCGTTCTCAGAGATCTTTCCGAATATATATATATAGTATTTTTACTTTTACTTGCTGAAGAATTACAAAGCATCTAGATCTTGTTTTCAAATAAATGAAAGCATCAACATGGAGATTTAGCTCTCTAAGCAGTTCCCTTTGTCGTTGGCAATTCTCTGATCCTTGGTATAAATCACTGTTTTAAGCCAACCACTTTGTAGTAATTTTGAGAGTCAAATATGGATGACATTTGCAGGAAGCATTAAAAATCAAGGGACTTGGGACTTAGGGGAAACAGTGGAGACAATGTCAGACTTTATTTTTTGGAGCTCCCAAATTAACTGCGGATGCTGATTGCAGCCATGAAATTAAAAGACGCTTACTCCTTGGAAGGAAAGTTATGACCAACCTAGATAGTCTATTAAAAAGCAGAGACATTACTTTGCCAACAAAAGTCCGTCTAGTCAAGGCTATGGTTTTTCCCATGGTCATGTATGGATGTGAGATTGAGAGTTGGACTGTGAAGAAAGCTGATCGCCGAAGAATTGATGCTTTTGAACTGTGGTGTTGGAGAAGACTCTTGAGAGTCCCTTGGACTGCAAGGAGATCCAACCAGTCCATTCTAAAGAAGATCAATCCTGGTTGTTCATTGGAAGGACTGATGCTGAAGCTGAAACTCCAATACTTTGGCCACCTCATGCGACGAGTTGACTCACTGGAAAAGACTCTGATGCTGGGAAGGATTGGGGGCGGGAGGAGAAGGGGACGGCAGAGAATGAGATGGCTGGATGGCATCACCGACTCTGTGGACATGAGTTTGAGTGAACTCCGGGAGTTGGTGATGGACAGGGAGGCCTGGCGTGCTGTGATTCATGGGGTCGCAGAGAGTCGGACACGACTGAGCGACTGAACTGAACTGAACTAGGACTTATCCTCCTCTTGAAATTCAAGATTGAGGTTTTTCCCTTTGATTTGTGGGGGAAAGAACCCGACAGTACTTGGACTCCAGTTCCCTTCGAGAATTTGGGACACCGTTTCTTTCTATTGTAGCCTGCGGGGCCGGGCTGGAGGTCAGCTCCCGGGGCGGGGGGGCACTGCCCAGGAGGGGTCCACCACCCTCCTGCTAAGGGCCCAAGTGAAAGAGCTCAGATTTTATTCAGCAAGTGCAAATTGATGGCCTGTTTAAACAAGAGCAAAAAAAAAAAAGAAAAAAGAGAGAGGCATTTTTAAATCAAAAATTAATTTGATAAACGACAAAATAAGACTGTCACATTGAAAGCCTTGTGTATAAATCCCCAAATTTGAACCCTGGGGGGAAAGTTACGTGTATTTAACCAGTCAGTGTCTTCCCCTAAAGGTGACAGTCAACTAACTTTCTTCCTCCCTGCTTATTTCACACTTACATAGTGCAGAATACTTATAATTACAATTTTAGCTACCACTTTCAACTGTTTTCACAGTTAATGGAATCTGTTTGTCTAACAACAGACATTAATGAATACTATACTTTCCCACAAATCATTCTGGCACAGTTTAACTGTTTATAAAATATGAATTTTCTAATTATTACATTGCTTTGATAGAACAGTTTTATAAAATGATTAATACCATTTGTAAGCCCATTAAGCAAGAAGACACACAAAAAGCAGATATGTGCTAGAATGAAAAAGAAATATACATTTTTAAAGTGTTTAAAAACTCATCCAGGTCCTACTGTTACTGTGGGGTGGTGGCTGTAATTACACGCTGGCAGGACCGCAGACAGATGTTTCCCACAAGTCACCTCCAATGTTCCCCCATCACACACGTAAGCATCCGCCAACTTGGTTATGTTCTCCATTTGATGAAGTTCCTTGCATGGGGGAAGGGGAATTGCTCCTACCTCACAGGGCAACCCACTCCAGTATTCTTGCCTGGGAAATCCCATGGACAGAGGAGTCTGGCGGGCTAGAGTCCATGGGTCACGAGAGTTGGATGACTTAGTGACTAAATTACCACCACCATACCGAGAGTACCTAATTTATAGCACATGGGAGCACTCCACAAATATCTGTTGAATGACTGAAGTGTTGCACAGTTGTAAATCTCAGAAAAGAGTCACGTGCCAGGGCACACAGAGACAGGGGCACAAAGATGCCACAGCAAATTTAAGGTGATCTAGAAGCTTCTCCCCAGGGCCAGTCTGTCACAGGTTGTCTGTTGGGACTGTGTGCCTGCTTGAAGCCCTGAGAATGGTAGGTTATTTCTCATCGGAACTGCAGGATAAATCATAGTGCCCCCATGCTTCCCACAGAAGGGAACACTCAAGGCAAACAATGCGCCCTCTAGGTGTGTCTGAAAGTCGCCCACGTCTTTTAAAAGCTATAGTGGATTTGAGTGGAAATGCACATAATTCAAGAATGAGAAATTTATTTTTTTATCTGGTCTGGAAATAGAGTGTGACTCTGGCTGTATCTATTTCTTTCATACAAACTCTCCTTGCAAGCCTTCTCATTTCCCTGAGGTGTGCAGAGCATTTTTTCCCCCTAAGTTCGTCTGAGTGCTCCAGCTTTTTTCATCTTTTAATACTAAGGAGATCTAATTTCTGTACAGTATCATGTTCATTGCACTGAAAACGGTGCCGTATTTAATGATGCAAGAAAATTGGAAAATGTTGGCTAACATCTGAGAATCGCGTCTCTCTTAAAATCACTATTTCAACATCTCAACTGAATTTCTAGAATTAATTTAATGCCCCTTGTCTATGTTATGGGAACATTTTGAAGGTGATTCTCGACACACTTCTTAAACCTCACATGAATAAAAGAAATCCCAACATGTGTGCTTTTAGAATATCAGCTTCTTAGTTCTCCCTGTAACTCGGTTGCCACAGGATTTAACATCTCAACCCCACAGTTACAGAGGGGCCCACATGGATTTTCCCCTAGAAGAGATCATGTCAGGTTCAGCAGACTGTCATCCAGAAGTAACTTGCATAAAGTTTCCTCTCTGCTTTTCATGGCCAAAGCAAACTAGATGGAAGCAGGAGTTCATCTCATGAACCCAGCGGGGCGGGGCTCCTTCGCATGTACAGAACAAGTTATGCTGGGCTGTGCTAATTTACTTTAGTCACGTCCAACTCTTTGCCACCTGTGGACCGTAGGGGACTTTTCAGGCAAGAATACTGTAGTGGGTTGCCATGTCCTCCTCCAGGGGATCTTTTCAAGCCAGGGATCAAATCCGCATCTCTTACGTCTCCTGCATGGGCAGGTGGGCTCTTTACTAGTAGCACCATCTGGGAAGCCCCAGAGAATAAGCTGCTTGGTCGTTTCGCCAATCCCTGCCTCCATCTCTGCTGTCACCGTCTTCGTCACCAGCTTCTAGGCTGCTGATGCTCCCCTGCCACAAGCCGAGGGAAGGGACAAGAGCCTGAGAACCACACAGGAAGTCCACGGGCCAGTCCTGGAGAGGGGTCCTGTCACTTGCTAGGATCAGTTAGAGTCACATCCAAAGCCAAAAGTGGCTGGGAGAAGTAGCACAGACGTGAACGCCGAATGAAGCAGAAATGAAGCAGCAGCTATCTCGTTTCTGTCCCATTATAATATGCCAGGGAAACAGAAAAATCAATCAGACTGAAATAAGTGTATCTTTTTTAAGGAAAATTTTAGTGGAGTATTGTTGTTCAGTCACTGAGTCGTGTCTGACTCTTTGCGACCCCATGGACTGCAGCACGCCAGGCTTCCCTGTCCACTCTCTTCCGGAGTTTGCTCAAATTCTTGTCCATTGAGTCGGTGATGCCATCCAACCGTCTCATCCTCTGCCACCCTCTTCTCCTTTTGCCTTCAGTCTGGCATCAGGGTCTTTTCCCATGAGTTGGCTGTTCACGTCAGGTGGCCAAAGGCTCGGAGCTTCAGCTGTAGACTTGTTTTTAAATGTCGTGTTGGTTTCCGCCAATCAGCTATACAAATACATATGTTGCCTCTTTTTTGGGTTTCCTCCCCATGTGGGGCTCCACAGAGCACTGAGTAGAATTCCCTGTGCTGTACAGTGGATTCTCATTAGTTACCTGCTGTGTACAGAGGAGTCTGGCAGGCTATTGTCTATGGGGTTGCAAAGAGTCGGACACGACTGAGCGACTTTCCCTTCACTTCAGTGTATATATTAATGTGTCAACCCCGTCCTCCCAACTCATCCCGCTCCCCCTTGCCCCCCTTGGTGTCTCTGCATTTCTTCTCTGTGTCTGTGTCTGTGTCTCTGCTTTGCAAACAGGCTCATCCGTACCCTTTTTCTAGATTTCGCGTATACGGCTTAGTATACGGTATTCGTTTTGCAAACAGGCTCATCCATACCCTTTTTCTAGATTTCGCGTATACGGCTTAGTATACGGTATTCGTTTTGCAAACAGGCTCATCTGTACCCTTTTTCTAGATTTCGCGTATATGGCTTAGTATACGGTATTCGTTTTTCTGACTTAGTTCACTCTGTATGACAGTCTCCAGGTCCATTCGCCTCTCTGCAAAGGGCACGACGTTGTTCCTTTTCATGGCTGAGTGATGCTCCATTGTGTATGTATGCCCCACCTTCTTTATCCTTTCTTCTGTTGATGGGCATCTAGGTTGCTTCCATGTCCTGGCTATGGTACATGGTGCTGCAGTAAACACTGGGGTGCATGTATCTTTTGGAATTCTGATGTTCTTTGGGTATGTGCCCAGGAGTGGGATTGCTGGGTCATAGGGTAGTTCTATTTTTTAAGGAACTTCCATAATATCTTGTTGGGTCTGTATCTAAATGTCACAAAATCCTGGTGTGATTTTGTTTTCTGTATTCTTTTCCACTTAAAACTTGCTGTATCAAAATTATGGAGGATGTCTAAGTATCTAGTGGCACTTTACAGGCATTTTAGAGCTCAACTCACCACTTTCAAACTTAGATTTTGATTATTTTGACCCTCCACTGGTGGACAAAGGGCCCTGTAAAATATAGGTTCTGATGCGGCTATTCCTCAGAATCATGTAACCCTGGGAGCTCGTTGTCCACAGTGAACTGTTATAGTATTTCAGATTTCACTACTCCTTTCTGTTCTGCTAATGAGGAAGATGCTTTTGAACTGTGGTGTTGGAGAAGACTCTTGAGAGTCCCTTGGAATGCAAGGAGATCCAACCAGTCCATCCTAAAGGAGATCGATCCTGGGTGTTCATTGGTAGGACTGCTTTTGAAGCTGAAACTCCAGTACTTTGGCCACCTGATGCAAAGAGCTGACTCATTTGGAAAGACCCTGATGTTGGGAAAGATTGAGGGCAGGAGGAGAAGGGGACGACAGAGGATGAGATGGTTGGATGGCATCACCGACTCAATGAACATGGGTTTGGGTGAACTCTGGGAGTTGGTGATGGACAGGGTCCTGACATGCTGCAGTTCGTGGGGTTGCAAAAAGTTGGACATGATTGAGCGACTGAAATGAACTGAACTGAATGAGTAAAATAGGCCCCATACCCACAATATTTTAAATTCAATTAACTGATAAAAATTTTTTGTATAAAGTTAAAACTGTTGAAAGTGACTTCAATTACATAAATATATTGGTAATGCTTTGCTTGATATGAAATTATAAATTTTAATTGGGCCACATGCATGCTAAAAGGAGGCATTGCAATAATCTCAGTTTTTTCATTTCCAGTTCAGTCACTCCAATTTCAAGTCTCACTTTTGAAGTAATATAACAATTTTCTGATAAATTGAGAGTGTCATTGTATAACACGCAACCAGATTGGACAGAGTAATGCCCCGGAAGATACCTATGTCTAAAATCCCTAGAACATGTGAACACGTTAGCCTTCATGGCAGAAGAAACTCTGTAGATCTGATTGAGGATTGTCCAGCTGGACGCAGTGCAGTTGGTCCTTATAAAAGGGCCACAAGAAGGTCAGATGAGAGAGGGGAGATGACAGCAGAAGGCAAGGCTGAGTGATAGGCAAAGAGGACCGGAGCCAAGAAACACAGTCAGCTTCTGGAAGCTGGAAAAGACAAGGAAACCGATTCTTGCAGAAAGCGTCGTAAACCATTGCAGCTCTGCCAACACCTTAATTTTAGCTCATAGGACTTCTTTTAGCTCATTTTGGGGTTTCTGATCTCCAGTCTTATAAGATAATAAATTTGTGTTGTCTTAAGGCTCTAAGTTTGTAGTAAGTTGCTGTAGGAATATAATATACCAACTGTTTTAAGCCAATATGTCATAGGCTACTTATGTATAACTTTTTCAAAGTTACTATCTATAACAGATTTTTTTAAAAAATGATATTATCTACCAGTTATTCTCTCCTTTATCACCAGGGGATAAAGATAGTCTGAGGCAATTGTGGTCAATGCATGCATTTTCATTGCCAGTGATTTGAACTGCATTGCTTAATAAGGAGATTATGAGTTAATTCTAAGAGTGAAAAGAGGAAGTTTTTTTTTTTTCTATGAAAAATGTCTTAGCTATTAAGAAGAAATAAAAGGAAAAATTATTTTCTCTTTCTGCTGATGGATGTTTTTATAGCTAGTTGTGATTCCTGGAGCTCCTGCAGCCATTCTGTGATTAGGAGGGGAGCCAGCCAAACCTTCCACAAAAGCACAGAAGAAAAGTGGAAACAAGCAGGCTTTTTGATGTTAGTGTTGAACCATTTAATTAAACAACCAACTTTGGAGCTGCCCTAACGTGGGACACTTTGATTTATACTGCTGACTAACCCTCGCTGATACAGCTGAGTAGGCAAGGAAGGCAAGAGGAAAGTAACTGTGGACAAGAAAAGGTGGAAGGAAAAATAATCACATAAAAGACAGGTGCCAGAAATTTTGCAAAACCAAGAAGAAAATTAATTTTTAAAAATTTTTAGTTAAATGTGTGTGTGTGCTTGGTTGCTTCAGTCATGTCCGACTCTTTGTGACCCCATGGACTGTAGCCCACCAGGCTCCTCTGTCCATGGGATTCTCCAGGCAAGAATACTGTAGTGGGTTGCCATGCCCTCCTCCAGGGGATCTTCCCAACCCAGGGATCGAATCCGTGTCTCCTGCATCTCCTGCATTGCAGATGGATCCTTTATCCGCTGAGCCACCTGGGATGCTCTTTTGTAAAATGTGGTTGATTTGTTTATTGACCTGAATATGCCTATTTCTTTCTTATTATTCATTTCTATTGTGGTTTATTACAAGATGCTGAGTGTAGTTCTCTGTGCTATGTAATAGGCCCTTGTTGTTCATCCATTCTGGAGAAGGCAATGGCAAGCCACTCCAGTACTCTTGTCTAGAAAATCCCATGGACGGAGGAGCCTGGTAGGCTGCAGTCCATGGGGTCGCTACAAGTCAGACATGACTGAGCAACTCCACTTTCACACATTGGAGAAGGAAATGGCAACCCACTCCAGTGTTCTTGCCTGGAGAATCCCAGGGACGGGGGAGCCTGGCAGGCTGGCGTCTATGGGGTCGCACAGAGTCGGACACGACTGAAGTGACTTAGCAGCAGTAGCAGTAGCAGTTCATCCATTCTATGTGCAGTTGTTTGCATCTTCTAGTCCCAATTCCCAGTCCAGCCCTCTCGTGCGTCTCCTTGCACTTGGCAACCACACTTCTGTTCTCTATGTCTGCGTGTCTGTTTCCATCCCTCACATGAGCTCGTTTGAGTCATATTTTAGATTCCACAAGTAAATGATACCATGTGGTGTTTGCCTTTCCGATGTACCCCACTTAGTATGATCATCTCTAGGCCCATCCACGTAACTGCACATGGCATTATTTCATCATTTTTTATGGCTGAATACTATTTAGGTGTATATATGTATCATATTTTTTTTTAATCCATCCATCTGTGGATAGATGTTCAGGTCGTTTCCATGTTCCTATTTCTTTGTAGAGCCAGTTGTTTTTACTTCGTTTTGAGTGAAGCAGATGAAACCTTGTTCTGAAGTAAAATAAATAATCAGAATCATGCATGTTTCACTCATATTAAACTCTCCCTGTGCTTTAAGAAGTCAGAGAGTCAGGGCAGTCAAGAGTCAGACTGAACATTTTGTGGATTTTCATGGCCAGTCAAGTTCCATGATGTGGACAGTATATAACGTGGGAAAATGTTATATGAGACATATGTATCTCTGTATGTATAGAATTAGCCAAAATCCCATTAAGATACAGTAAGTCACAACATAAGGTTTCTTATGGCTTGGGACAGCTGATCACACGCTTCTCTTCCCAACTCCACATCGAGTGATTTCAAATCGATAGATCATAATTGGCTGTGGCAGGAGTGTTTACACCACAAAAATCAACAAATGCTACTCACTAATCAGAACTCTCTTCTCCAGCCGCCAGTGGTTAACACATTTACCAGGACATTACTGGGAGCAATGACAGTAAAGACATGGTCTCTACCCTCACTGATGATTCTGAATTTTAACTCCTTTTGATGTTAAGCACTGAGATTGCTTACTGGCTCAGTCGTGTCCAACTCTCTGCGACCCCATGGACTGTAGACCACCAGGCTCCTCTGTCACTTGGGTTTTCCAGGCAAGGTTACTGGAGTGGGTTGCCATTTCCTGTGATGACATGATCAATATTTTAACTCACTAAATCAATCTGCTCAAAATTGCTGAACTGATGTGCTAAAATTAGTTGCTAATGCTAACAGTATGTTGCAAGACTGAAGACTTATGTATCTGAAACGTTTTCAAACGTACTTTGTTCAGCTTTTTCTTCTCTGCTTCTCATCTCTATGTGAAAGCTGTGTAGTTGATCAGGAATTAACTCGAAGGAATTCCTTAGCTCTCTTGTTTCCCGCAGTTCCAGGGCTCAGAGAGAGCTGGAATATGACCATACTCTGCGTTGGATCTAACAAACACCGGCATTCTAGAAACTGCCAGGCTGTGTATCGTAGGTCATAACACATAACCCTGGAACGAGGCAGAATCTGACAGGCCCAATAATCTGGGCCTTGTTGGACACGTTTCATGAACTGAAAAGTGCAAGAAACTAAATGAAATCAAAGGCCCCTTTCAGTTGAAAAAAAGAACAATGAGCCTAAATAAGTTAGGATTGATGAGTGGGCAATTCAATCACTTTCTGCCTTTGGGCAAGTCATTTTACCGTAAATGGAATTCTGGTTCTCACTTGTGAATCAAAAGGGGATTGAAATGAATGATTTAAAGTCATGCAAAATGACACGTTGCTCCCAGATGACTGAATTCGGGAGGTCTGAAAGCAGCACTTGCTTGACATATTTTTCAGAAATTCCCAGGAAAACACACTGAAATAGAGGCCATTTGATCCAGACAGAGTAGGGAGTAAATTAACTAAAAAGAAATTCATTCACTCATTTTTTCCATCCATTCATCCATCCGTCCAGGTCTGTGTGACAGCCCCTGTGATGTGTTAAGTTCTGGTCCAGACATAAAACAGTCATAAAGAGAGAAGACGTAACGAGGGAGACAAACTGTAAAGCTGTGCGTGTGGGTGTGTGCGCTCGCACACATGTGGCGGGGACCTGCGTGGCGCTGGGAGTAAACGTCATGTTTGCACAAAGCACTGTGGCCCCTTTGCTGCCAATACTGGGCCTCTTCTTGCTCTGGAGATTCCGTTTTCACGCATGACGTTGGGGGAGGAGCGGGGAGGGGAGGAGACGAAGCTGAAACTGATCCTGTCCTCGTGTCTCACTTCCGCCACTCTCTTCTCTCCTTCCCATCGGGCATCCCCGCGGCGCAGGAGGAATTTCTTGTGGCTTCACAAGAGCGAGGCGCTGTCTGGAACCAGCCTCCTATTATCCTTTTGTCCTTCCCATAGATGTTCAGGTGAACTCATAGGTGATCTCATGGGGTCGGGCATGGGCCTCCATCTTTTTATCTGCTGTGTAAGTTTCCATGGTTGGAACTGGTCCTCGGGCCATGCTTTTGGCATGAATAATGCCTGATGGCTGCTTCCGAAGCTTAGCTGCTGGCTGGATCTCTGAGTTCAGCTCATCAACGTTAGTGTTAGTTGCTTAGTCATGTCCGACTTTGTGCGACCCTCTGGACTGCAGCGCGCCAGGCTCCTCTGTCCATGGCAGGACTCTCCAGGCAAGAATACTGGAGTGGGTTGGCATTCCCTTCTCCAGGGGATCTTCCCGACCCAGGGATCGAAGCTGCATCTCCTGTGTCTCCTGCAGTGGCAGGCGGGTTCTTTACCACTAGCTCCACCTGGGGAGCCCTCAGCTCATAAGGGTGCCGCCAGAATTCAGCTGAGTCTGCCTGCCTGTTGCTGTCTTGCAGCCATCACCCCCAGTCTCTGCCGTGACTTGAAGCTTCCCCGGGCCATGCCCTGAGAAACCAAGCAAGCACAACGGCAAGGCTGGCACAATCCTCTACCGACATACATCTCTAGGCGGCCCCTGACCCTCCCTCGGCATTTACCGCACACGCGTAAGCACGCACGCGCATGCTCCCATCCTCGGTGGGGGTTCTGGACTCTAGTGCTGACCCCTTGCTCTCCGCCACCCCCTCCTCCACCCCTCCTGCCACCCTTGGATGCGGGGAACTTCCTCCTGCTTCCCCACACCCGTCAGAAAGGCAACATGATCTAGTTCATGCTCCCAAATAGGTAAATGTTTGGGTATACCCTCTGAATAATTACTCGTGTAATTATAATATGTCTACTGCTGGTACAGGGGAGCTCGGTGATAATAATAATGATTAACATGTACCTGGCGCTCTTCTAGATGATTTGCATGAGTGAACTAATGTATTATTTACAAGGCATTTGAAGCCTATACCAGTGTAATCCCTGCTTTAATGAGGCGCTGAGATGACTTGCGCAAGGACACACGAGTAAGTTACCAGCAGAAGCAGGATTTAGGCTCCAACATCTACTTACCTAGGCTCCAAAATAATCTCAGCCACCTTCACGGGACAGGATGCAGCCCTCGTAGGTTTGCATGAAATATAAATAAACATGAAACTGAAAAAGTACCGCAGGCACACAGGAAGGTGGAACGCATTCAGCAGAGAGTAAGATATGTGACGTAACTGGAACTCAGAACCTGAGAGCGAAATGTCAGAACACGAAGCTCCAAAGGGAGTTTGGGGGCAGACCCCAAAGGACTGAGTTCACCGCGGCGAAGAGATTAGGAGGTGCGCGGCACACGTCTGGTGAAGCACAGCTTGAAGACAAGTGACCCAGGCAATGCATTTTTAGAAAGGAGCGTCTGGCAGCACTTTGAAGAATGAACGCGGGTCAAGGGAGACCGGTGTCGGGCAGGCATTTGAGAATCTGCTGGTTGATGAATTCTTTCAGCGAAGGTGAGGTGGTCTGTACACCTGCAATTAACATGAAATGTTACAGATCGAAAGAAGAAAGGCTCAAACATGGCGTCCGGGGCTCACAAGTTAAGGCGTATGACCAAATGTAGACAGGTATACAGCTTAATAAATACCCTAGCAGAGGCATTGCCTGGAGAATCCCAGGGACGGGGGAGCCTGGTGGGCTTCCATCTATGGGGTCACACAGAGTCGGACACGACTGAAGTGACTTAGCAGCAGCAGCAGCAGAGGCATATACAAAATACTCCGGTGCTGCAAACTCTTAGTTCTTCGTCCTGGAGGGGACACGAAAGGCTCTCTGACCTGGGTGCCAAGTCAAGTTCGGTGGAAGCTAGAAACACTTGGAACACAGTTAACATTCCTTTAAGTCTGACAATAAAACCGTGGATCCCATGTGCCCGATATACCACAAGTTCTTAATAAAAATTAAATATTTTGTGGATTTGCAAACTAGGTATCTTAGCTGACCATAATTGTTGTACAGTGAAAAAGGTCTTCACCAACTTTGCTTTAGAGTGTTGTTTTTACTCCCAGACTAAAAATCATCCCTGTATTCTGTTCATTTTAAGACTCAGAGGAGGCGGGAGATGTTAGGCATCAACTGTGAACAAATACAGATCCTGTCCCCAGGGAGCATAGAGATCTCTGTAGAAACCTTGTTTCAGAGGAAACACGATGGGCATAACAGTATCTACATAAATGGCCATGTAAAAGTAATCATTTCAGTTCAGTCGTTCAGTTGTATCTGACACTTTACGATCCCATGGACTGCAGCATGCCACACTTCCCCGTCCTTCACAATCTCCCAGAGTGTGCTCAAACTCATGTCAGTGATGCCATCCAATCATCTCATCCTCTGTCATCCCCTTCTCCTCCTGCCTTCAAGTAACAAAAGACAATAAGCAGAGTCTAGAGAACCCAGGAATAAAGAGAATAGGTGGAGAAAGGCATTTAGAGATAGAAAGAAAAGAATTGCAAAGAATATTCTAAATAGCAGTGCTTGATCTTCTCTGAAGACACTGTCTTCACAGACGTTGGAAGGCAGAGTCCACTGGAAGAAGAGCGATACCGGCTCCCCAAATTGTATAATGAGAGGCATGAAAATGACCCTTTCACTTGGTGTGGTTTTGAACTTTCTCTGTAACCTTCACAGAGGTAAAGGAAATGCTCTTTATCTGACACACTAAGAAGAAAACATAGTAACATTTTAGAGCTTTCTCACACTGAAGAAAACAGTAACATTTTAGAGCTCTGTTTGGATACTGTGATTTAAGATGTTTGTTTCCAGAATTACACCCCAGTTGTACAGAGTGTGTATTTCCCCATGTGTCACTGGTATACTTGTAAAATGTCAAAATAGCTTGATGGTCAATATCACATCTGCTATAAAAGATGCACACTTAGGTGTGTGGCCTAAGGTTATACTCTGAAGCAGAGATTCAACGAGGCAGATAATATTTTTTCATTAAAAATTTGGCAAAGGTTTCAGCCGATAAATATGGAATAGGGAATTTTATGTGCAGTTACTTTATATACATCTTTTGTGGTCTTTCTGTGTGGTGTAGTACATGTTTGCATTCAATTGTTATTATGAATATTAGTGTTTTGGTAACAAAGACAGAATTTTCAGCATTGTGTGTTTTTATCCCCTAGATTTATTCTTATACTACTCAAACCCAGAAGGATGGTGTCATTTTCTCTAAAGATACTCTGACCTACGTGAAAGTCCCCTGCATCACTGGCAGACGTTGATGTGTGCCCGGTTTTAACCTGTGAGCTCTCTGGGCTCTGTGTTCTGTGTCCTTCACAAATGACTTCTGTTCTTCAATCACTTTGAACAAAATGACAGCAAGACCAGAATAGCTTAAGGAAATGTTGGCATACCCAAAAGATATATATATTTTTCCTCTACAAAGAGAACAGAGCAAAATTGAAAGCATGCAGTCAATACAGAGGAACTAGACTGACAGTTGCAGTTTATCAAAAAGTAACTCAGTAATGAAAACAATGGAGGGCTCCTTTGTTTCATAGCGTTCACCTACTGGTGCCTTCTACTTCCCAAGCCCTGTTCTCAGATTTTTGTGTATTAACTTACAACATTCACTGGGAAGTAGGTACTGTTACTGACCCACTTTACAGATGAGGAAACTGAGGCATGGGGCAATATAGTGGTTTGGAAGCACTCAGCGGCTAGTAATGGAGGAGCCCCGACTCTGCTCCAGAGCCACACGCGTTTACTCCTCCAACCTGCCTCCCTCCTTACTGCGGACCTGCAGTTCACACTAACAACTGTCCTTTAGAGCTTCCCCAACGGCTCAGTGGTAAAGAATATGCCTGCAGTGCAGGAGACATGAGTTCGATTCCTGGATCAGGAAGATCCCCTGGAGAAGGGAATGGCACCCCAGTCCAGTATTCTTGCCTGGAAAATTACATGGACAGAGGAGTTCTGGCGGGCATGCCAAAGAATCACCAGGCAAATTGATGTGCCTTTTCATAGTCTGGTGGCATCTTTCCTGAAACCTTTCCCCTTGGTTCCATGCACCCAAATTATCTCTCCTTCCTTTTCACTTTACCCAATTACATGGGCCAACTCTTTCAGTACTTGGAGAAGAGCAATTAGATATTCTAATTTGAATTATACCTCAAGATGTAAATAGCCTTTAAGGGGAGCATACCTAAGGATATTTTGTTTCTAAAAAAACATGAAACAAAACTTTGATAAATCTATGGAGATGTTTTCGAGGGTAGGATCTTCCTGTGACTCCCCTCCTCCCCCGAGCTTTGCACGGAATGGAGAACACATTCACAGGCTGGAAGGTGCGCCAGCCCATGAACAGGTATACCATGCGTTTGTGAGAGGGAGAACCATAGTCTTTCTACGTGCTGATGATGGGTCTCCATGAGATGGTTCCGGTTCCTTGTAAACAGCCCTCTTCTTGAGAAACATTTTTTATATTGTTGTTCAGTTGCTAAGTTCTGTCTGACTCTTTGGGACCCCATGGACTGCAGCACGCCAGGCTTCCCTGTCCATCACCATCTCCTGGAGTTTGCTCAGGCTCATGTCCATTAAGTCAGTGATGCCATCCAACCATCTCATCCTGTCATCCCCTTCTCCTCCTGCCTTCAGTCTTTCTTTTTTAATATATATTGCCATGAAAAAATCACTGCCGTAACATGTTTCACAATTTATATACCTTATTTCATAAACTTTGCCAGTTTTCTTTTTTCCAATAATCATTTGTTTCCACTGTGATAATTTAGTAGAACATTCGATTCATATTTTTCCTTAATGCAAAGCTCGTGCACTCTGGCTGTCCTGTATGATTTTCTTAGCTCCCTGGTCACCAAGTTCCCAGACTCTTTGTTTTCCTCACTGAGGACTGTCCTCATGGGTTCTATTGAAGATCTCACTTCACACTCCTATGAGACCATGATCTCTATGAAGTGACCCTGAAGTCACTAGTACTGACCCGTTTGCAAACCCCAAAATGTCTGTCTTAAATCTTTGGCCATATACACTCAAAGGTTTCATAGTCTACATCCCGAACTGAATGTGTAGCCTGTTATATATCCAGAATGCTGATCTCGTCTCATCATGCAGCACTTAACGAGGTTTCCTTCCCCAGGGAAACTGTACCTCTTTACCTCAACTCATAACCATCTCTCCTTTCTCTAAACCAGGGCTTTTCCTCTGGGTGTGTATGCTTTCACTGGTGTTTACTCCTGTATACCGTGAATTTTGGCTTCACTTTTGATATGATATTATTGGCAGAGAATAGAGAGGGAGTTAATATCATTTAGCACATAGTGTCTCATTTAATTGATGCTTTTGAACCGTGGTGCTGGAGAAGACTCTTGAGAGTCCCTTGGACTGCAAGGAGATCAAACCAGTTAATCCTAAAGGAAATCAGTCCTGAATATTCATTGGAAGGACTTATGTTGAAGCTGAAGTTCCAATACTTTGGCCACCTGATTTGAAGAGCCGACTCACTGGAAAAGACCCTGATGCTGGGAAAGATTGAAGGCAGAAGAACGGGGGCAGCAGAGGATGAGATGGTTGGATGGCATCACCGACTCAATGGACATGAGTTTGAGCGAGCTCCAGGAGGTGGTGAAGGACAGGGAAGCTTGGCGTGCTGCAGTCCACGGGGTCGCAAAGAGCTGGACAACACAACTGAGTGACTGAACAGCAATGACATCTCAATTAATTATGATAAGCCTGGGAATGGGGTTTCTCTTTGCAAATAGTGAAGAAAACCCCAGAGAAGGTCAGTAAGTTTCTACCAGTCACATATTTAAAGTGATGGAACTCACCTCGTACGAGTACTAGATTTGGACGCAGATCTGCCTGATTGCAACTCCAAGCTGCTCTCCATAAACGAAGTGTGTCATTAGTTTACCCTTTCAATAAACGGTTAATATTAAAATATGAATCCAAGGAAATAAGTAATATTTTTTCTGAACACACTTTCTTTTTTTTCCCTACTCCCTAATTCCAATGTTCAGCCCAACACTCTTAGCTAGTTCAGTGATTCAGTAGATATTTGTTGCTTTTTAAAGGTGAAATTGAAGAAATATAAGAACTTCCCAGTATAAAGAACCTTAATAAATTTGTGACTAATCCCTGAAAATTATATACACAGCAGAATTATCTGCTGATGTAAGAGACAACCAATACTGCTATCATAGTAACTTCTTAAAGTTGCTTCACAGCATTAATTTCACCTAAATTAATCCTTTCCAAAGCTCTTTAATTCTCCTTATTTGGTTGAGTGTATTAAGGTTCACAGTAAATTTTCTAATCATGGAGAGTTTTTGTAAAATAATTCCATACTCTACGATTGACACCAATGGTAAAAGCCACAAATAATCTGTTTCTGTCTCAATTCCTAAGACTGTGCCAAGACTTTCTAGGCCTTTCATATATTGCTTGCTTTTCCCAAAATATAATTATTCCCTCTCTACCCCTGATAAAAATTATGCCATTTTTACCATTATACAGAAATGTGATGAATGAAAGAGAAACTTTGAAGATGTACTTTAATAGATATTTTGCTCCTTTTTAATCTACCCTCCTGACAATTAAAAAAAAAAAAAAAGCTGTTTGAAAAAATTTAGGAGATTCCCTTAACTGGGAATTTTTTTTTTTTCATTTATTCCATTTGAGCATCACTCATTGACTGCTACAGTTAGGAACACACAAGTCCTGGATAATAAAGGTTAAATGTGCATAAATTCGAGATCTGCTTACAACTGACCTTTAGCTGTCTTATTAGCATTTCTGACAGAAACTTGAAATAAGGTTATTCCATAAAATAATTTGATTCTCCAGTCCCAAGTCCAGATTTGTTATTCAGTAATTATTATATTAATAACATCTTCCAGCTAGACAAAACCTTCAGTATTTGTAATAAACAGCAAGCCATCAAGATAGTGAAAATGTGACAGGTCAATGGAAAGAAACATTGTGGTCCCAACAGGTCACTGAGCCTCTCAAATCTTGTACTTCTCGCCTTAAGAATAGAAAACTTGCTTTGAGTTTAGGTCAAACTTGTAGATTAACTTGAGCATAAGTCACCACCGTCATAAGTTTGTCTGTTCACCCATGAGTATAGTCAGTGTATTATTTGTTCATAGAAGACCATTCCTGTTTTCCATTTATAGTTGTCAGTAATCTTTGGTAATTGTCTCCATAAAGTCTTATGGACTGTTAGTTTTATTACTCTGCTTGCGTGCTAAGTTGCTGCAGTTGTGTCCAACTCTTTGCGACCCTATAGACTGTCGCCCGCCAGGCTCCTCTGTCCATGGGATTCTCCAGGCAAGAATACTGGCATGGGTTGTCATTTCCTTCTCCAGGGGATCTTCCCAACCCAGGGATCAAACTCGCATCTCTTACATCTCCTGCATTGGCAGGCGTTACCTTAAAGGGTTTATTTGCTTCATTTCTTGCTATTGTGAACATTAAAAACATATAAATTTTAATGGCATATAGTGATACTACTATTTTTAGTTTGCTGATCTTTTATGCAGCAATTTTTCTGCACTCTCTTACTAATTAAACTTGCTTGTAGATTCTCTGGGTACACTATGTGGATAGCCATAACATCCTCAAACCAGAGCTTTTTTCCCTGCCAATCTTTATGTGTATTTTATTTTCAGCATTAGCTTGAGTCTCCAGGACAATGATAAATAGCAATGATGGTTAGCAATCTTGTTTCTTTTCTAAGGATTTCAATGGACTTTTCCATAATTTAAAAGTTCCTAAAGTTTCACCATAAAGTATGATATTTGCTGTAGGTTTTTCCTACAATGTTTTTATTTTTTATTTTTACTGTAGTAAAATAGTGTTTTTATTTTTTAATGAATGATTTTATCAAATGCTTTATCTGCATCCATTAAAATGATCTTATTTTTCATCCTTTCAAAATTTAAACATGATGTTGAAATATTCTGATATTATTGAAATACAGCCAATTTGGTCATACTTTTTTAACATGCTATTGAATTCAATTTGCCTGTTGTTTTATTTTGATTCAGTGAGATTAGACTGTAGCTATTTGATTCTAGTGGCAAGATTATGCTGGCCTCATATAGTGAGCTGTGTAGTTTTCCTTTTTTCTTTATTCTCTAAAGGAGTCTGTATAAATGGGCATTTTTCTGTTCTTTTAAGGTTAAGTAGTCTCATTGTAAATCAATTCTTAACATGCTGTTATTTCTATAAGGATTTTTCCCTTTGATCTATGAGTAATTTAAAAGTGTAAATTTCCAAATGTATGGAAGCTAAAAGCTTGGCTGTCTTTTAGTTAATGATTTGTTATTTAATTTTCTTAAAAAAATTTAACACATGTGACATAGGTATTTCGGAATTTCTTGAGACTTACTTTGTGGCTTTGTGTTCATCTAGTTTTCTAAACTCTCTCACATGTGCTTAGTTGCTCAGTCATGTCCGACTCTTTGCGACCCCATGGACTATGCAGTCCATGGAATTCTCCAGGCCAGAATACTGGAGTGGGTAGCCTTTCCCTTCTGCAGGGGATCTTCCCAACCCAGGGAATGAACCCAGGTCTCCCTCATTGCAGGCAGATTCTTTACCAACTGAGCCACAAGGGAAGCCTGTGCTTGTAAAGAATGTGTCTTATCTAATTATTGAATGCAAGTTTTTATATTGTATATCCTTTAAGTAAACCTGTGTCTAAAATTTATTGTCTAAACTTCATATTGAAAAGTAAACAAATTATGATAACAGAAAAACAGAAAAGGAAAGGTAATAACAGGGGAGCCTTGACATATTAAAGTCTATTAAGCAATTGTGATAATTCAAATAGTGTTGTCATGAATAAAAATTAAAAAAAGATCAGTACAATAGAATAGAAAGTCAAGAAGTAGGGCTTTATGATAAAGTGGAACTTCTAACCAGTGGAAGATTATTAAATAAATATGATGGAACAACCAGGTAGCCACTTGGAAAAAAGTTGCCACTGGAAGCATACTTCACACCTACACCAAGAAAAGTTACAAATGCTTTAATGATTTAAATATAAGGGAAAAAATCATAAAAGTACTAAAGTAAGCAATTATAAATTATCTTTTCTAATTGTTTCTATTCTTTCTGCTATAGAATGGAGGAAACTTTTCTAATGATGACTCAAACTTCAGAACCCATAAAAAATTAATAAATTCTAAAACAAAAAATCTTCAAAAAATTGAAACTCCTATCATACACAAAGGATAAATCCCCATAATATAAAAGAGCTCCTAAAGAAAAAGTTCAATGTAACTTTAAAAAAAAATGCCAAGAATGTGAAAGTACAATTCACATAAAAGGACATAAAAGTGTCTTTCAAAAATATCTTTAAAATGTGATTATTCTCACAGTAGAAGAAATACAAGTTAAAATAACAGAAAAATCAGTCAGTTCAGTTCAGTTCAGTCGCTCAGTCGTGTCCGACTCTCCGCGACCCCATGAATCACAGCACGCCAGGCTTCCCTGTCCATCACCAACTCCCGGAGCACACTCAAACTCATGTCCACAGAGTCGGTGATGCCATCCAGCCATCTCATTCTCCGTCGTCCCCTTCTCCTCCCGCCCCCAACCTTTCCCAGCAGAAAAATAACATTTGCCTATTTGCTGTTGCTATTCAGTCACTAAGTCATGTCTGACTCTTTGCAACCCCATGAACTGCAGCATGCCAGGATTCCCTGTCCTTCACTATCTCCCCGAGTTTGCTCAAACTCATGTCCGTTGATTTGCTGATGCCATCCAACCATCTCGTTTTCTGTCATCCCTTTCTCCTCTTGCCTTCAATCTTTCCCAGCATCAGGGTCTTTTCCTGTGAGTTGGTTCTTCTCATCAGGTGGCCAAAGTATTGCAGCTTCAGCTTCAACATCAGTCCTTCCAATGAATCTTCAGGACTGATTTCCTTTAGGATTGACTGGTTTGATCTCCCTGCAGTCCAAGGGACTCTCAAGCGTCTTCTCCAGCACCACAGTTTGAAAGCATCAATTCTTCAGCACTCAACCTTCTTTATTTTGCCTATAGTAATTGTCAAAAATCAAAGTTTGTTGATTTTCTCTTTGGATAGGCAATGAAGAAACAGTTACCCTCATATGTTGCTGATGGGAATATAATTTACTATCATTCCTATGAAGCACCACTTGGCAAAATACATAAATATTGCAAATACAGTTTCTCTTCCAGGAATTTCTCCTCTATCACACTTATTATATGTTTTACTGTACCTTTATTTTCCATCCTTTTCTGACATTCTATTTTGAATATACCTCTTATAAACAAATTTGTAGCTGAAGTATATTTTCCCTCTCTTCAGAATCTTTTACCTAGAGAATTTAATCTGTTTACACTTACAATGATTGTTTATCTATTTGGATTCATCCTACATATTTTCTTCTCTTCATGTTTTCTGGTGGAGGCAGGTGGGATGTTCAGTCAGCCTTTTGTAGTGTTGATAGAGCTTTATTCCCTCTGCTATGTTCTTGCTCTTGAAAGTTAATTTTATTTCTATTCTTTCCATGTGTATCTTTGCACTTTAACATGCTGAATTAAGTCTAAGGTTAATCATTTTATCCTCATCCCTGTCAATGCAAAGACCTTACTCTGATGCAGGTCACTTTTCTCTCATCTTTATTTCTCCCTCCTGGTGTCTACAGATCAACCTTTAAATCACTGTAATTAGTAATGTTTGCATTTTTATAGTCAATGCTTATTTATTCTTATCAATGTGTTTGAAAAAAGTGGATACTATTATCTGTTCCATCTCTCTTTGTCCTCAGTTCACTTCAGCTTTTAATAAATTTTATCCTTTGGCTAAAGTGATAATCCTTGGGTTAAAATAAGAGCAACAACAAAATCCAAACAAACAACAAACCTTTCGGTTTGTGTCTTGGCCAAATACATTTAATTTGGTTTTATTTTTAAATGGTGATTTAGCTGAGTGTTGTATTCAAGACTAACAATTACTGAAACCTTTCAGCACATTGAAAGGTTCTTACCCTGCCTTCTTGCTTCTATTTCATTAGTTAGACATGTAAATTAAGTCTAATTTTGGTCCTTTATCTATGATCTGCCTTTTTTACCCTGCCTCCTGGCCTCTATTTCATTAGTTAGACATAGAAGTTAAGTCTAATTTCAGTCCTTTATCTATGATCTGCCTTTTGTTTCTGCTGCTGCTGCTGCTAAGTCACTTCAGTCGTGTCCGACTCTGTGCGACCCCATAGACGGAAGCCCACCAGGCTCCCCCCTCCCTGGGATTCTCCAGGCAAGAACACTGGAGTGGGTTGCCATTTCCTTCTCCAATGTGTGAAAGTGAAAAGTGAAAGTGAAGTCGCTCAGTCGTGTCCGACCCTTAGCGACCCCACGGACTGCAGGCTAGCAGGCTCCTCCATCCATGGGATTTTCCAGGCAAGAGTACTTTTGTTTCTCAGTTCAGTTCAGTTCTGTTCAGTTCAGTCGCTCAGTCGTGTCCAGCTCTCCGCGACCCCATGAATCACAGCACGCCAGGCCTCCCTGTCCATCACCAACTCCCGGAGTTCACTCAAACTCATGTCCACAGAGTCCGTGATGCCATCCAGCCATCTCATTCTCGGTCATCCCCTTCTCCTCCCGCCCCCAACCCTTCCCAGCATCAGAGTCTTTTCCAGTGAGTCAACTCGTCGCATGAGGTGGCCAAAGTATTGCAGTTTCAGCTTCAGCATCAGTCCCTCCAATGAACACCAGGATTGATCTCCTGTAGAATGGACTGGTTGGATCTCCTTGCAGTATAAGGGACTCTCAAGAGTCTTCTCCAACACCACAGTTCAAAAGCATCGATTCTTCGGCGTCTAGTCGCTTTTAAATCTTTTCCTTGACGTTGGAGTTTTATAGTTTTTATCTGAAAGGTGTCTAGATATTCATGTTCTACCTGAAAATTCAGACTTTGGTTTGATTTTGAATGCGTCTCCGCCATCATTACTCCAGCCCCCGTTCCTCCACACTCTGCCCTCTCTGAAGTCCCGTGAGTCAAATGTGGGAGCATCTTGGGTTGGGATTTATCTGCACCTTTTCCATTGCCTCACCTCCCTGTGCTGACTTTGTGTTGGCCCCTTGGTTCTGTGATCCAGACCCCCATTCTCTTTTAATCTGGAACCAGTCTATTCTCCAAACTCCTATTGGATTTTAAGGTTAATGATACTATGTTTTCTGTTAAGTAAATATTAAGACTTCCATAATTTGCTTTTATCTGAGCCCCAGACGTTTCCTTTCCATGTCTGAAAACATTTTTTTTCCCCTTAATTCCTTGAATTATTTGGTTAATTCCTTTGGGTTTCTGCTTCTCAAGTGAAGTTTTTCCCAGCAAGAACTTTGTCAAACATTAAACTTCCTATTTCCACAAATTTGTGGACGGAGTTTCTGGTCCTCTTTTTCAAGTGAGACAGCACTGTTAGGCCTCCAGCGAGTGCAGGAGCTTCAGCCTAACTCCCTTCTCTTGCCAGATGCTCTCTTTTCTTAACTCTTGAGATTTTAAAAGTTCATTCTCAGTCTTATGACGTGATCTGTGTCCGACACAACCTAGGGTCGGACACTGTCATCTCTGTGACTCTGGTGTTTATCTTTAGCATCTGAGGATTTCCTAACTTCAACTTCAAATTAAACGCATTTTGGTTTTTTTTAGACTTTAAATCAGTGTAAGGATCCATATTATCCATCCTGTGTGAAATGTCCTTTTTGACACTAAAGAACATTTTTCACATTAAAGTCTTACTTTTTAAATCATGTACTATTACAGGATTTTAGCTATATATTTGGTATCATTGAGAAAATGCAGTGAAAGCGTTAGTCACTCAGCTGTGTCTGACTCTTTGCAACCCCATGGACTGTAGACTGCCAACTCCTCTGTCCATGGGATTCTCCAGGCAGGAATACTGGAGTGGTTGCCATTCCCTTCTCCAGGAGACCTTCCCAACCCAGAGATGGAACCCAGCTTCTGCACTGCAGGCAGATTCTTTACCATCTGAGCCACCAGTGGTTCTTCATCACAAACACATCCACACACATTTGAAAAAGAGAAGTGCATCTGTGTTTGGAATATGTTGTGTGTATCATTTGTGTTAGTTGCTCAGTAATGTCTGACTCTTTGCGACCCCATGGACTGTAGCCCTCCCGGCCCCTCTGTCCATGTGATTCTCCAGGCAAGAATACTGGAGTGGGTTGCCATTTACTTCTCCAGCATCATCTGTAAACAATGCCTCTTTGTAAGATCTCTTGTAGCAGTTTAACAGTTGCCTTAAGGATTGAAAATAGTAAGGTAAAGCTTTATGTTAGAATGTCATAAGAAGTCTAGATGAGGTCATAATACATTAGTAGATAAGTACACCTTTTCAGATTTTTGTGATTCTAAGCAAGATTCTCGGTTGTTACCATAGGACTCGTAATGACAGATACTATTAATAACGCTTCATTTGCTAATTGAAGCAAAGGCATGGAAAGTGTAAGAGTAAGGTTTTGATTTGAGTTTTTTTTTTTTTTTAATGAGACTCATAACCTCATTGGTTTTCTGATCTTTCAGTGCAGCATTATTTCCTTGCATATTTGTTATGGGGATTAAAAACATATTTGATAGAAGAGGTGAAGTTAGAATTGTATTGCTTTTGACTAAAGGTCGCTGTAAGATTTAGAGATCAACTTGTAGGTACTATGTGATCTTTTAAAAGTTATAAAATGTAAATTTAAAAGAGAGAAATTCTGTGAGTAAAATACTAGATGTTTCTAGACTTAATATCCAAGCTGTCATCAATCAATATTTTACCATGGAATTGTATATGGTATGTTCAAAACAGCCCTTGTTCTTTGTCTCATTTCAAACAGCTTTCTTTGAATTCTGGAGTTCTTGCATAAACTTTGAAGAAAGGTTCCTGAATTTTATAGTAGTTTGAAAGTTACTATTTTTACAGTAATAGTAAAGAAACATAAATTATAATTCACCTGTTATGAAGAAATTATCTTAAAAGAAAACTAATTTATATAACTGAAAAAAGTTCCCTGCTACATGAGTGGTAAAAATGATCTTTTGTAAGTTTAAATGAATAAAAGAAGCCAGCAATTTAAAAAGACCTCTACAGGATAATAGTTGTCATGTGGCAAATATACATGCAAAGATAAATAAGAGATCTACTAATTTATGTCTAAAGTAAGTAAGTTGCTCTGTCGTGTTCGACTCTTTGCAACCCCATGGACTGTGGTCCACCAGGCTCCTCTGTCCATGGGATTTTCCAGGCAAGAGTACTGGAGTGGGTTGCCATTTCCTTCTCCAGGAGATCTTCCCAACCCAGGGATTGAACCCAGGTCTCCTGCATTGCAAGCAGACGCTTTACCATCTGAGCCACCAGGGAAGTCTAGTTTGTTTTAATCTTGCATTATTCTCAACACCTAGATATTTTAGAAAGATTATCTTGTGTTATTCCAACATATTAATTATAGACCCACATTAATATGTTTGTTTTTGATGACACTGTGAAAAACAGAAACTTTTCCTTCTAAAGTTTTAAAGGTAAACAGAATAGCATATTATTAAACCCTAAATGATTTCTAGTGAAATGAGAAGCAGCGAGAAGCCTGGGGTGATTGTCTATTAAAATACTCACAAAGTTGCTGAAATATACATCATAGCTGCAGTCTTAATGGAGAAAACATGGCATTTTATTTGTGGGATTCCTAAGTGTATAGAAATGTACGCACTTCCTCACATCACAGGGTCAGCGTTAGACACCAGCGCCTCCGCGCACTCAGCCGTGGTTCCCACCCTCGGTTCCAGATGTGGTCATTCATCATCTAGCCTTTGTTCCGCAGCTGAGTACGCTTCTCAAAGAGTTAACCCAGAGGACAGATTCAAAAGGTCAGAATTAAAATCAAGTACATGCTTACTGAGTATTCACCTATTATGTGCCAAACACCCTTCTAGGCAATGACAAGCTCCCCACACAACGGAACTTGAAAAACTGCAATGAATAAATGATAAGAGCCACAAAGAAAATCAAGCAGAGCAGCAGGCAGTGGTAAGAGGGCCTCAGCGAACTGAAGTCTGGATGAAAGGGAGTGGTCAGCGACTGAGAGGTCTGGAAAGGAAAGGAAGGGTGCCTTCAGAGAGCGTCTCTACGGAGGAAGGAGGGGGAAAGAAAAGGCACCATGCGTCCAGGGAACAGCGCTGCAGAAGCGCAGTGTGCAGGGAAGGGAGCAACCGGTCAGGGAGGCCCTGGTGGCACCTTGGTCAGGGGCCACAACAGGGCAAGACCCAACTGTGCAGAGAAAGGAAGCAGGAAGGAAAAACCCAAATAGGAGATTGATTCGAGGCTGTTGCAGTAATCCAGGTAAGGAAGGTTGGTGGCTTAGGCTCAACGGGTAGTAAATAAAACGGTGGAGAAGTGAGTGAACTAAGCATCTGTTTGGAGAGAGAATCCATCAACCTTCTGATGGATTGGATGCAGAATTTGAAGGAAGGAAATCAAGGATGAACCCCGGTGATAAGGGCATGCTGTCAGGAGGCCTGGGGAGGATATCGTCATGAGATCAACTGTGCCGTGCTGATGAAAGCCACACAGGAACCGGAGGACTGGGCAGAGTGAAGGTCACCAGGGATAAAAGCAAGAGCAGTGACACCTTAGGGAAGTGGGTTGAAGTGAGGAGGGTCAAGAAGCACAGACACCTTAATTGTGGAAAACAGTGTGAACATTGTGTGGTAATGAGAAGGAACTCTTCGAATAAAAAGAAAAATACAGTAGAGCCAAGTCAGATACATCATTTCAGATAGATCATTCAAAACAAAACAAATGCACACAGAGTTCCTGATTGCAGATGGAATGGAAGAATGTTCCCTAAGGCCTAGGCCAGATTCATCGGCTGAAACAATGTTACAATGATAAAGAGGAAACCTCAGAAGATGTGCAAACAGGAAAGAAAGTTAGGTACAGAAAATCACCCTGTGGCAAGTAGCAACATGTCTAGAGTTTTAACAAGTTTTAAGTTTCCATCCTCAAAATATGATGGCAAGTTGTTATCCCATTATTAAGTCAATAGATCTGAGTGAAATAGACATGCCAGATGATAAACAGGCCAGAAGAAGAACTTGCAAGAAGAGAATTTCTGATATGAAAGAACTGCTGTGGTCAATGTGCTCAAAGTGGTCACTCAGTCCGACTCTTTGTGACCCCATGGACTGTAGCCCGCCAGGTTGCTCCGTCCCTGGGGTTCTCCGGGCAAGAGCACTGGAGTGGGCCGCCATTGCCTTCTCCAATGCGTGAAAGTGGAAAGGGAAAGTGAAGTCGCTCAGTTGTGCTGCCTCTGTGCGACCCCACGGACTGCAGCCCACCAGGTGCCCCCGTCCCTGGGGTTCTCCAGCCAAGAACGCTGGAGTGGGCCAGCGTGACAGCGGGGAGGGAAGGCGAGACCATCTTTTTCCTCTGCAGTCGCAGTCTTCCGTTCAAACTGCTGCCTGTCAAACGCTCTTTCCTTTCCTAAAACGTTTGAAATCGTGTGCATTCTTGAAATTTGTTATCTGAATATGCAATGTAAAACAGGAGAGGAAAAAACAAATCCAGCTATGAGGTGCTTAGAAAAGGTACTCTTAAAATACAGGGAATTCTTCTCATTGCTCGGTGGTGACTTAAATGGGAAGGAAATCCAAAAAAGAGGGGATATATGTATACGTGTGGCTGACACACTTTGCTGTATAGCAGAAACGAACACAACATTGTAAAGTAACTATACTCCAATAAAACATTTTAGATATAACAAAAATAAAAGCTTATCATCAACCCCCATATATATAATATACATTTGTATATAATGCTACATATGTAAATATAATATCAGAGGAGGACAAAAGTGAAAGGATATTAAAAGGTATAGTAGATAAACTAGTGATAGCAATATTATTATTCAGTTAGACTAAGAAAAAACTCCTTAATAATGATAAAGACAGAGAAAGGAGGGGAAAGGGCGATTACAATGATGCTGAAATTTGATGCTCCTAACAAAAGCCTCAGAAGGAGCATCATGTCCTGCAGCCAGCCTGCTTGGGTTTGGATCCCAGTTCTATCACTAACCAGCTGCAAACCTTAGGCAAGTTATTAAACCTCTCTCTGCCTCAGTTTCCTTGTATTGAAAATTGAGATGCCAACAATACCTACCTCTTAGAGCTGTTGGTCCTCCCAGCCAGCTCGGTGGTAAAAAACTGACCTTCCAGTGCAGGAGACATGGGAGACAAGTTCAGTCCCTGGGTCAGGCAGATCCCCTGGAGGAGGAAATGGCTACTCACTCCAGTATTCTTGTCTGGAGAATCCCATGGACAAAGGAGCCTGGAGGGCTACAGTCCAGGGGATCGCTAAGAGTTGGACATGACTGAGCAACGGAGCTTTGAGCTGTTCTGAGGACTAAGTGAACTAATACACATAAGTATTCATGGTAGTGTCTGGTGCCATTAAATGACATTTTTATTGGTGCTATTGTTGCTGTTGGACTTGTTGCTCCAAATCATACCCCCCCAAAAAAAAAAATCAACAAAATTCCAAGGAAAAATGGGTATGTCAGTTATCTTAGTGGGATATTTTTAACTTACTTCCATAAAATAAATACATTTTTTAAATGTTTGAGAAAGGTGTGACATAGATGTAATGAAATATTTATACAGGCTATTTTATCTTTAAAGACATCACACACCAAAATGTAAATAAAACAATCCATACAACAAAACTATGAAATTGAAAGGAAAAAGTAAATGAAAAGTAACATTCAGAGACCAAAAATTAAGATGACAGACATTAACTGGACATATATTAAAATACAAAGTCTTAGTTGATATTAAAGTACAAAATGTAGTGATTTGCTCCTTTATAAGAGACTTACGTAAAAATGCAGCAATGGGTTTAAAAAGATTTAGCAAAAACTAAAAAACACAGTACAGGTGACACATTATAAAATTAGGTTACAAGGTAAAACTGTAGACAACAGCACTGTACTTTTTGGAGCTGAATGATACATTGATTTTTTTAATTGTGAAAAATAGTGCTCTAAAATGTTTTCAAATTCACAAAAATCATTGAGAAGGTTAGTATTAAATACAAACTTCATAAACTTTTACTGTGAATAAAGCAAATTTTACAATCATCCAAGCAATACAAAGTAAAATTTATATCTGTATATACCTCCATTTAGGATGTATTTTCCAAGCCCTGCTTCCAAAAGGACATGAACATTCAAATCTTGAGTTCTTACTCCCTTAGTTAGCCGGGTAATTCATGAGCAATCTGGAGACAGACCTCCCACTTGGGGAATTTTAAGACGTTTGACTCACCCAGACTCATGGTAAGCACTCAGAAGTTTGGAGGAGTTATTATCTGTAATTTGCACCAGGGGCAGGCAGGATAGACACCCCAGAATTCAGGGCGAGAACTGGAGGCTCTGAAAACTTCCTAAGTAAAAGGGTTTCTCTGAGGTCCTGATGGAATCCTCACTTAATTACAGTGATAATTGGAAGCTGGGTGCTTTCACAAGGACTTGAAAACTGGGGAAGTTTGCACCTCTTCCTGGGAACACTGCATCCTTTGCCTATAGGTGTGTTAAATCCACAGTCCTGGTCTACTGGCTTCTGTCCATCCATGATCTCACCACCCCGTCTGTCACCTGCAGGAACGGAGTCAGGTCGTGGATACGCCACACAGTGGAGATTTGGACTAGATCAAATCTGCGAGTGAAGAGCTCCCAGCGTACCATCTCTTTTCTCTCTTCTGGAATTTTTGTTCCCATTCCTTTTGGTGCTTGATACAACTGCAAAGGTCTGGACAGGAGGTCATGTTGGCATTACTGAGAGTGAAGTGTGTAGACGTGGAAAAGTGATATATCTCTGCCCCCAGAAGAAACAGATGAGAGATTTGGAATATTTTAATTTTCATGTGTCAATGGTCTGTTTAAGTTCAGCCCAATGTCTGTCTTTCCCATTTTTTCTTGATGGCCCCAACATTCTACTTGACATCCAGCTCCAGGAAACATCCATGGGATCATATTCTATCCCTCACTTTCATATTTGCCAGGTCCTGAAGACATAGCTCATAAGATATATTAATGTGCAATTAGATTCTTGTTTTTAGAAATTCAGACGCTAATCTCTTCTTAGCTGTCTTCCCCCCATTTTAAATCTTTTCAGTATACATACCATGGACTTGAACCCCTTTTCAGTTGTGCCTTGTGCCAAATGGTAAAAAAATTAACCTAGGACCCCACCCCCCTACCCCCGCAAAATACTAAAATGCTCCCAATGTAGATTATGATTTTAATCTGGTAAGATTTAAATAGCGATGGTTTTAACCTCATTTCTAGATTAACGACATGACAGTATACTTCCGGTCATTAGATGAGCTGGTTAATAAAACCTTCCTGAAGTTCTGAAGACCTTACTTCTCCTAAGTTGGTGACAGCTTCTCAGTTGGCCCAGCCACCCTTTGCCTCATTTTTGTTTTCACATGACATTTTTTTTTCTCTCTCTCCTTTCAGGTAGAAATTGAGAAGCTGGATTACCATCATTATCTGCCTCTGTTTTTTGATGGGCTCTGTGAAATGACATTTCCCTACGAGTTTTTCGCTCGGCAAGGAATCCACGACATGCTGGAACACGGGGGGAACAAGATTCTTCCTGTCATTCCACAGCTCATTATCCCGATAAAAAGTAAGTGAACA
This sequence comes from Moschus berezovskii, assembly GCF_049115385.1. NCBI lineage: Eukaryota > Metazoa > Chordata > Mammalia > Artiodactyla > Moschidae > Moschus > Moschus berezovskii. The sequence continues at coordinate 105,556,922 of NC_142469.1, forward strand.
GGTGAAAAAAGCATCACTCAGGTTATATGCTGCCAATTACTGACAACTCGCTAATTAAGCAATAAAACCCAACAGACTGAGGTTTATCCTCAGGTTTTGCAGGAATTTTTATAAACCGACTTTTGGGGCCAGAAACTCCTGATCTCCTAATGTGTCCTATCAGGGCTCCTTAACTCCCAGTGGGCAGGCCCGGCCCCCGCAGTCCCCAGACTCCCCAGGGCTGCCAACATGCTGGACTGCGGATGCACAAGCTTTTGTCCGTGCTGCTGAGTGAAAGCAGGGGTCGGTGCCCCTGAGCTGCTCAGGGGCAGAGGAAAGCCCACCCCTTCCCAGCCAGGGCTTCTCCAGTCATGTCACCCGCTGGATCTGGGCCTGGCCGCCCCACGGCACATGGAATGAGCAAGTCCATGCTTCCCCACCCCTAGTTCCACTCACTCGAGGCTCCAGGATGGACCACTGCCCAGGTTGATGGGCAGGGTGCCTTCCTGGTCTCCCGGATACAGGGCAGCCCCACCCTCACCGTCTCAGGGGTAAGTCTTGCCACATGGTTTGACAGAGACAAGAACAGGCAGTTCAGATGGAGTCATTTTCTTCCCACAGTCTGATCCGTGGCCACTGTTTTATTGATTTACTACAGTGTCATTAGAATTCCCTATCTGGGGGCAGTGCTTCCATCACTGCTTAAATCAAGTCAGCTTAAAAACTTGCTCTCATGTCTTTCTCTCAGAGATCCGTGACTGACCACTCCCAGTTTCCACCAAGACATAGAAAGTGAAGCCAAACAAGAGGGCAGTGGAAGCAGTGTGGAAGGAAAAACCAGTCTTCAAAAGAGAGTGTTAGTCACTCTGTTGCATCTGACTGTTTGCAGCTCCATGGACTGGAGCCCACCAGGCTCCTCTGTCCATGGGATTCTTCAGGCAACAATACTGGAATGGGTAGCCATTCCCTTCTCCAGGGGCTCTTCCCAGTCCAGGGATTGAACACAGGTCTCCCACATTGCAGGCAGATTCTTTACTGTCTGAGCCAACTTTATTAAAAACCAATTTTCATTTCCACCCATGCATCAGCTGAGTGAAGGGGCTGATCTTTAAAGGCCTTCTGGAAGGATATATAATTCTGAGTTATATTGAAACCTTTTCCAGAAGTGATTTATTCTTTCCAACAAGTCATGATTTTTAAATATGTTAAATCCTAGTTGAAATGCTACATCTTCTAAAAATGACGTACCAGTTTTATTGATAAACACAAAAGGCCCAGAACATTTTACCCAAGAACTATCTTGAAAGAACATTATCCTTTTCTCCTGCACCCATCAGAATGGCCACAATTTCCAAAATCTGTTCTTTTCTTAACAATAAACTGTTCACGTTGGGATCTCTGCCTCCTCAGCAGTCTCCTCCTCGTAGCCCTGATGAAAACGCTGAAGGGCAGAAAGAGAGTTTCTAAGTTATACTTTGATTATACCATTTACAAATAAAACATCCCAAAATAGCATATTGTAGGCCAAGGTGAAAGGATTTTCAATCTTATTTGATCTAAGTGTTTTGAAAATACTTCAGTGAGTTAAGAGAGAAGGGATGTGTTCTAAGTACTTGACCACACCTTAGAAGTCATTTACTGATGAGTGAAAACATGAAGAACGCAGTAAACATGACCTGTCAGGGAATAGTCACTTTCAGCAATAAAGAATTCACCTGACAACATGCGTGAGACTCAGGTTTCATCCCTGGGTCGGGAAGATCCCCTTGAGGTGGAAATGGCAACTTGTTCCAGTATTCTTGCCTGGAGAATCCAATGGACAGAGGTGCCTGGTGGGCTTACAGTCCATGGGGTTGCAAGCAGTTAGACACAAGTTAGCCACTAAACAACAACAGCACATAACTGTTAATATACATGGATTTGATCATTTAAGGTTCCAGAAGCAATGAAAATCTATCTTGGGAGATATCCATGTTTGCCATCCTGGGCTTCTGCTATTATACACTTACCCTGAAATCTCACTCAGCTTGCTTCCTCTCAATTTGTCTGCTTCACTGAAAGGCAAACTTCTCTTGGCAAAGAATAGTGACTAACTATGCAAGGTCATCGGAGAAGGCAATGACAACCCACTTCGGTATTCTTGCTTGGAGAATCCCATGGACGGAGAAGTCTGGTAGGCTACAGTCCATGGGGTCGCTAAGAGTTGGACAGGACTCAGCAACTTCACTTTCCCTTTTCACTTTCATGCATTGGAGAAGGAAATGGCAACCCACTCCAGTATTCTTGCCCGGAGAATCCCAGGGATGGAGGAGCCTGTTGGGCTGCTGTCTATGGGGTCGCACAGAGTCGGACATGACTGATGTGACTTAGCAGCAGCAGCAGCATGCAAGGTCATGCACAGTTCCAGCACAGTGTGAAAAGCATTACGTACGTAAGCTACATGTTTCAGGTTGAACTCTGGAAGGAAGCTCGTTGATCCAGACGCAGGCTGATGCACGTAACTGGCGTAACTTATCACAGCCGTATGTACCTTATTTTCAGACCACACTACTAGGAAAATTTTGACTCATTCCAGGGGCAAAAATTAACCTTACCACTACCATCAGCTAGAAGTTCTTTAATAGCTTTTCTTGAATTCCAATTCAGAGATAATGAATATTTCTGAAGGCAAAGCAAAATATATAAACTCTCTATGAAACTGTAAATGGGATTACCTGCCTATGTATTTCTAGAATCTGGGGTTTATCTCAACTAAATAAAAGGTTGATAATACTGTAAAGAGAAATGGACACATTCAGTGTCCCTACGATTTCTAATGTAAAAAGGGATAAGAAGACATTTCACTGTTTTCTTTTCTCCTTTGCTCAAGACCCCAAGTGGGGTCATCAAGTAATAACGGGAACAGTGGACATTCATTTAATACCTTGCTCCCTTTATGATGCTTTATGGCATCATGATGCGTGTTCCCCTTCCCCCTCCCATTGTCTCTGTTCTACCTTCTTGAGTTGTTCTGGGTCAAAAAGTACAAAAAGTCCCCAGTATAGAGTATTCGGCGTTGGCAATGGAGCATTGATTGCTGAAAGCAACATCAAAACGTCGTAGGCAAGGATGAAATGGGAGGGACCCTCTGAGCAATCCAGACTGTGCACTGTAGACTCCGTGCACTCCATCCAGTGAAGAGAACATAAATCCATCAGAATCCAGCACAGCAATCCCAGGAAGAAGTCACTGGAAACTTTGCCTTGCGAATGCAGAAGGCGATTCCCCTAGCAGCTGGAAGACCAGGAGGCTCCAAGACCAACCTGCCGACTCGGGGTTGAGAACTCTCTCTCTCCAACGAAAGCAAGAACAGTAACAATAACCCAGCCACATGGGGGCCAGTCAAAACAAGTTGCTACACGCAGGGGAGAAAACATGAATTATCACAGGAAAAAAAAACAATACCTCAACAACGTTTTGCCTAGGATCCAGAAGAAACTCGGTACAAATGTGTTTGACATCCTCAGGATTCAGGAAGACAAGGGAGAAATTCACAAGAGGAGGCCAGACTCACGTGAAAATAGGCCAATGCTGAGTGAGAAAAGGAAAACCGAAAACGTTACAGCAGAATCAACATTCCCCACAGAGGCACAGAAGATCATCAACCGCACAACACGGAACGGCACACGCAGACCACCGCCTTAAGAGCCACCCTTAGAAAAGACAAGGATGACCAGCAGCGTGAGCAGAGAGTGTAAAGCGGAGAACAGCAACACCGGCAGGAGCTCAGAGTTACAGGAGGCGCCGGGACATCACCAAACAACAGGGAGGAGGTGACCAGGCCCGGGGCTGCAAAGGCGTTTCCAGAGAGCAACAGGGGCCCTTGCTTTGCAGGTGGAAAAGGTTCATCACAAAGAAAAACATCTGGAGAGCGGGAAAATGGTGCCCACAGAGAAATAACAATTGCACGGGCTAACAGACTTTTGTAAGAGTAAATTCCAGAGAGGGATGAGAATTGGAGGAGAAATAACTTAGGTGCATTTACCCATCTGAGTAAAAAGGCGTGACGTAATAAACGGAATGAAAACTGGTTTTAAAAAAAGGAGGAGTAGAAGGAGAAGACTGATGGACTCCGTGAGTGTAATGCCCACCTGTCCTTCATACAAAAGGTAACCGTGGATGTGCTGTAACTCTGAGAGAAAAGCCAAGTTAAGGATCCGGGAACGAGGGTGTCACAGTTTGAAAAGCCAGTTGCATTAAGAGTCACTAAATGTAGAGTTAGGTTTAAATAGTTGTTGGAAAAGAGTTTCAAAACTGCATGAAATGTCAAATAATTATTTTGTGTATATTGTGGCAACAACAACAAAAAAATCCAGAGAATTTGGGTATAAACCTTCAGAGTCAATGGAGAAGATAAAAGTATTTATAGAGTCTGTATTTTAAAAGAAGGAAATTGAGTAGGCGGCAAGGAAGTGCTAAGAGCCAAAAGCACAAAATAAGGTTAAAATGTGAAAGCAAATACATCAGCCATGAAAATTAAATTTCAGATTGGTTTGTGAAAAACAAAATCTGAATATAAACTCTCTTTACATATGAAAGCAAATAACACTTAAACATTCAAATTAAAAGCTATATTGGGGGAAGAAGAAGGCAGGAGTAGTTATTTTAATTTTTTTTTTAGAAAAGTAGAATTTAATGAAAAGTTTCTTGTGTGTAAAGAGGATGAATTTACATTGATAAAAATATTCACAATAAAGATGCTCTTGTCATGTCCCTCTGGGCTGTGTAATGACATTGTGTCTGGAAGAACAATCAGCTGCTAGACTGATATTTTGTGCTTCCGGAAAAAGAGCAAACCTCTTGATTGAGAGACAGTAAGAGTCCTTCCTCCATGGCCTGACCTTGGGCCCTAAAATCTATGAACAGTCTTTACCAAACCAAGGGGACTGCCTACCTTCTAAAGCACCACTTCCTGGCTTTACTGCTCACATGAATTGTTTTCAGACCCCAGGAGAATGAAGGTTGCACAAACAGTAGATGTGAAGCGGACCTGAGATGCTAATTTCTAACAAGCCCCCAGTTGAGGCTGCTGCTGTGGGGTCAAGGCAAGGCTGTGGGGTCAAGGTTATGCTGGAACTCCTCAGACTCTGCTGCAAGACCCTTGGCTTGAGAGCAAGTCAGGGAATGAGCTGGTAGAAGACAGATCCATGATCATTTTCTTATATGTAATAAATTTGGAAAATTGCTTCATTCACGATGTGACTAATTAAAGAAACATAAAGTTTGATTTTTAGACCCTAAAAGTATCTATCAATAGATTAAAATAGGTTGTATAATCAGATGAAGTACTGTGCTGTGCTGTGCTTAGTCGCTCAATCGTGTCTGACTCTTTGGACCCCATGGACTGTAGCCCACCAGGCTCCTCTGTCCATGGGATTCTCCAGGCAAGAATACTGGAGTGGGTTGCATGCCCTCCTCCAGGCGATATTCCCAGCCCAAGGATTGAACCCAGGTCTCCTGCATTGCAGGCAGATTCTTTACCGTCTGAGCCACCAGGGAAGCCCATCAGATGAAGTACTAAGGAAAGAAAAATGAAGCACTGTCAATGAGGCAACAACTGTTTAAAAAAGGCCAAAGGAGCATGGGAAAAAAGCAATAAGGTGACAAAAGGAAAATCAAATAATCCGTGATGATCACAGATACACAGGAGAAATAATCACTTATCACAAGAAAAGAGCCTTGCTTTGAAAACTTCTTTGAGAGAGAGTTCCCGCTGTCTGATTGTTCCAACAATATGGTCCTTGTGGGGGCTGTCACACATGGAATAATGGTAAGACTTTGCCTCTCTTACCCAAACTTGCCTTCTTTCTTCCTGCAGCCTTTCAATATCGTTTTATGCAAGCTTTGTATAAATCAGTAATCAATTGTTTCACTCTTGTGAGGACATAGTTGCTTTTGAACTATGGTTCTGGAGAAGACTCTTGAGAGTCCTTTGGGACTGCAAGGAGGTCAAACGAGTCCATCCTAAAGGAAATCAACCCTTAATATTCATTGGAAGGACTGAGGCTGAAGCTTCAAAACTTTGGCCACCTGATGTGAAGAGCCGACTCATTGGAAAAGATCCTGATGCTGGGAAAGATTGAAGACAGGAGGAGAAGGAGGTGGCAGAGGATGAGATGGTTAAATAGCATGACCGACTCAACGGACATGAATTGGAGCAAACTCTGGGAGACGGTGGAGGGCACGGGAGCCTGGTGTGCTGCGGTCCATGGGGTTGCAAAGAGTTGGACACGACTTAACGACTGAACAGCGAACAACTGTCCACTGCAAATTGCACAATTACTATGATTCCATTTTTTTCTTAGGCAACTTATTTTTCTTAGCATTGATCACTGCCTCTCATTTTGCTTGCTTGTTTTGTGTATACCGAGGGATCAAACTCACCTTGCATCTCCTGCATTGGACTGCGTATTCTTTATCTCTGTTCCACCTGAGAAGACCATATGCTTGCTATTTTTTTTTTCCAAATACTTCAGGATCTAGAAAGTGAACATTCTTTTCCCTGTGTTCAGAGCATCAGACAACTCATGGCCTCCCTTTCTGCCCCTGGAGATACCCCTCATGCCCTTCCCATTTCTGCCTCTTCCCCTTACTGCTCTTTCCTGTTTGACCTCTTTTTTCCTCAGCTGTTTGCCCTGTTTTCCTCCTTTCCTTTTTTAAAGTGCACATCTTCCAGTAGTTTCCTGTGAGTACGTGAAAGGTATATTTTTCAACCCTCGCTTGTCGGAAAAGTCTACCCTCACACTTATTAGTTTGGCGACATTGAAAATCATTTTCATGCGGAATCTTGAGGTCATGTCTCTGCTGCCTCCCGGGTCTTCACACTGCTTTGAAAGTCTCGATTGCTACCTGTTTCCAGCCACTTGCCTGTGGCTCGTTTCCCACAGCCTCCGAGAGCTTCCTGGCTGTCCTCTTTGTCTCTGGTAATGTGAAAATTCACGTTGATAGGCTTTGATGTGGCTGTGTTTTCCTTCGTTGTCCTGGGAAATTTCGGTTTAGAGACACATGTCTTCCAGCACTGGAAGCTTTTCATGTATTATTCCTTTAATGATGCGCTCCCTCTACCTTTTCTTCTCTGCTGTAATTCCTGTTACAATAATTGCACCTTGTGGACTGAATCTCTCATTTTGTTAGCCTTTTGCTCGTATTTTCCAGCTCTGTCTTAGTGCTACTTCCTGGGGAATTTCCTTGACTTTATGTCCCAGAAATATGATTGAATGATGTGTTAATTATCTAATTTTACCTTATTCTCAGTGTTGTTTTTAAATAGCATTTTGCTCCCTTTTATCGGTACGTTATGCTCATTCTTTTATTTCTCTGTGGATATTTACTATAGGTTTGTAGGCTCTGGGTGTCTGTGTATTGTTTTTTCCTTCCTAACTCATTATATCCTTCCCCCCCCCTTCACTTACCAATTATCTTCCTTTTTACTAGCTTTTATGACTTTCCCACTCCTGGATATAGATCAACAGGATGGTGTACTAGTTGTGAGTAGCTTCTATGTAACCAGACTGCCAGGCTTATAATCCTGCCACATGTAGCCACATGACCTGAGGCGAGCAGCTTTCCTCCGTGTAACACTGTTGTCTCATCTATAAAATGGGGATAATAGTATTCACTTATATTTTCTCTCTAATTTATTGTCAGCCAGTGGTTTCTGTATTTTATGTTTTATATTATTTTTTTAAAGTCTCACCTTATTTCTATTTAACTTCCCAACCCAGTGGATCTTCCAAACCAAGGGACTGAACCCAGGTCTGCTGCATTGCAGGCTGGATTCTTTACCAGCTGAGCCACCAGGGAAGCCCAAGAATACTGGAATCGGTAGTCTATCCCTTCTCCAGCGTATCTTCCCGACCCAGGAATCGAACCAGGGTCTCCTGCATTGCAGGCAGATTCTTTACCAGCTGAGCCACCAGGGTAGCTCTATTTAACTTTAAGTTTCAGTTCAGTTCAGTCGCTCAGTCGTGTCCAACTCTTTGCGACCCCATGAATCACACAGCATGCCAGGTCTCCCTGTCCATCACCAACTCCCGGAGTTTACCCAAACTCATGTCCATCGAGTCAGTGATGCCATCCAGCCATCTCATTCTCCGTTGTCCCCGTCTCCTCCCACCCCCAGTCCCTCCCAGCATCAGAGTCTTTTCCAGTGAGTCAACTCGTCGCATGAGGTGGCCAAAGTATTGGAGTTTCAGCTTTAGCATCAGTCCTTCCAATGAACACCCAGGATTGATCTCCTTTAGAATGGACTGGTTGGATCTCCTTGCAGTCCAAGGGACTCTCAAGAGTCTTCTCCAGCACCACAGTTCAAAAGCATCAATTCTTTGGCGATCAGCTTTCTTCACAGTTCAACTCTCACATCCATACATGACCACAGGAAAAACCATAGCCTTGACTAGACGGACCTTGGTTGGCAAAGTAATGTCTCTGCTTTTTAATATGCTATCTGGGTTGGTCATAACTTTCCTTCCAAGGAGTAAGCGTCTTTTAATTTCCTGGCTGCAATCAGCATCTGCAGTGATTTTGGAGGCCAAAAAAATAAAGTCTGACACTGTGTCCACTGTTTCCCCATCTATTTCCCATGAAGTGATGGGACCAGATGCCATGATCTTTGATTTCTGAATGTTGAGCTTCAAGCCAAACTTTTCACTCTCTTCTTTCACTTTCATCAAGTTTATACATTTTAAATTTTGTATTGAATTATAGCTGATTTGCAATTTTATCTTGGTTTCAGGTATACAGCGTAGTGATTCAATAATTTTACAGGTTATACTCCGTTTCAAGTTGTTATAAAATATTAGCTTTATTGCCTGTGCTGTGCAGCATGCCCTTGTAGCTTCTTTATCTTGGGCATGTGCTTTGTCTCTCTGAATACAGTGCACCTGTCCCATCCCTCCCACTTCCTTCTCCCCACTGTTAGCTACTGATTTCTTCTCTTAACCTGTGAGTCTGTTTCTGTTTTGTTATGTTCATTCTTCTGCTTTATCTTTAGATGCAACGAATAACTGATAATATACAGAATGTGTCTTTCTCTGACTTGTTTCACTGAGCATAACATCCTCTAGGTCCATTCACGTTTCGGCAAATGTCAGAACTGTATTTGTTTTATGGCTGACTGATAGTCTATCACGTAGGTATACACCACATCTTCAATGCAGTTGGTTTATCCAGATGGGATTCCAATCGTATTATTCAGTCTAGCTACTATAATCCTCCTTTCACAGGTGACAAAACTGGGGCATGTGAAATTTAAGAAAATGTCCATGTCATGCAGTTGCCAACCGGTGGACCTGAGGAGGTGAATCCTATCTGGATCTCCTGAGCGTCTTCCCTTCTTTACAAAGCTCAGTGCCACATCCACGACAAGTGACATTTTTTAGACACGTAGAGAATATTCATAAAAATTAGCCATATCCTATGCCATAAAACAACTCTCAAAAAGTATCCAAGCATGGAAAGCATACGAAGGATGTTATATAACCAAAATGCAATTTATGTTAGAGATCTTTTTTTTTAAAGCAGTAACTAAAACTTTCCCATACATTTTGAAATTGACATGTACTTTTACATATCCCATGAGTCAGATAAGAAATTCTAATGAAATTATTAAGGATTCTAACTGCATAATGCATAATGTTAGAATCCTTAATAATTTCATTAGAATTTCTTATCTGACTCTAAAGGAGATCAGTCCTGGGTGTTCATTGGAAGGACTGATGCTAAAGCTGAAACTCCAATACTTTGGCCACCTCATGCGATGAGTTGACTCACTGGAAAAGACTCTGATGCTGGGAGGGATTGGGGGTGGGAGGAGAAGGGGACGAGAGAGAATGAGATGGCTGGATGGCATCACCGACTCGATGGACATGAGTTTGAGTGGACTCCGGGAGTTGGTGATGGACAGGGAGGCCTGACGTGCTGTGATTCATGGGGTCGCAAAGAGTCGGACATGACTGAGCGACTGAACTGAACTGAACTGCATAATGATGAAAATATCACATAAATTACATATTAAAAACTTACAAAAATATTACATTAAAATATAACTAAAAGTATATTAAAATATTTAACACATATGAGACAGTAAAATAGGATTAGAAAGAAATATGTAGCTTTAAACATGTTATAAAAAAAAGAAAACAAGAAAAATAGTAAATTAAGTATCCCTCTCAATAAATGACAGGGAGAACAGTAAAAGAAAGTCAAAGGAAGAATAAATTATTAGTATAAAAGCACAATAAAATAAAAATAGGATACAGTCATGCAAGTGGGAGCATTAAAACTAAACATTGATTGGTTTCTTGATATGATTTATAAAATTGATAAACACTTATAAAAGTTAATAAAAAAAGTGGAAAAAATAAAAGGCGAAAATAGCCAATGTCAGAAATGAAAAAGGGAATGTTATTTAGGCCCTACAGACATTGATAGGATATCTTGATAGTATATTATAAACAACTTTATCCCTAAAACTTTGAAATTTCAATTAAATGGTCAAGTTTTTGGTATATGTAACTTACCAAAACTGACACTGGAAAAATAAAAAACTAACTTACCAAAACTGACACTAGAAAAATAAAAAATTAGTTAAAGTACATAGCGTAGTGTATCAAGTGAAGAAATTAAAATTCGTAATTAAAATTCTTCATACAAAGATAATAGAAGACTTGGTTAGTTGTGCCAAAGACTTAATGAAAAAATAGTTTAAATCTTCCTCAAATTTTCCCAGATAATGAAAATAGAGAATTTAGATTCTATATCCTTTTATGATGCAACATAACTTGCTACCAACAAGGACATTACAAGAAATTACAAGAAGGAATCTTCCATAACAATCTCATTCATAAATATTAATGAAAAATTTCTGAACAAAATTACTAGTAAACTGAATCCATTGATATATAAAAATGATTAGTATGTCATGACAAAGTTGGTTTTATTTCAGGAAGATAAGATTGGCTTAACATTAGTAGAATCAGTTAATGGCATTTATATTTGTGTATTAAAGGGTAAAAATCAAGCATCTCAAATGATGGTAAAAAGCATTTGATAAAATTCAACACCCATTTCTATTTTTAAAACAAACTAAGAATAGAAGGAAATTCTCTTATTTTGATAGAGGGAATCTTTAATTTTATTTTTTCAATCAGAGCAGGCTAGTTTTTGTTGAAATAACAACCAGTCTCCAAAATCAAAAGCTTAAAACAGTAAGTGACTTAAAGTTCTTTCTCATATCTGCTGCATGCCCACTGCAGGTTGGTGGCGATGGAGGTGTGCTCTTCACTATAGTTGCTTAGAGGCCAGAATGTTGTAATTCTACCATGGACATTATGACTAATAAATTGTGGAGACTCTCAATTCTGATTCCTTTAAAGAGTGTCAGTTCTGATTTTAATGGACAGTTAACCTGCTAAACACAAACTCTAAACTTTGTCTTCCCTGTGGTGAACAGCAGGCTAAGTTCTTTCATCTTCCAACTTCTGCTGAGTTTCCATGCCTACTGGGATCTCTCTCAGGTGCGTTATCCTTAGAGATCAGCTCAGGCAGAAGTTCCAAGCAGATTTTTTTGTTTACTTCATCTGTAGGTCTCTATCTTCCAGAATTCCCTCCTCTAATTTTTTTTATTATGCTCTGCCAGCCCAAAACTCTGTTCTCTGATACCTCAATTAAGTGTACCTTCTGTTTCCTTCTGCCTCAGGACACACACCTTAGTTTTTAGAGATAAAAACCTTTCGGCTCACACGTCTTACCTAGCACACTTCCATCTTGCAAGGACGGACTCCCGTCCGGCTTCTGCCTACATGCCGTTCTTTGGCGTGACAGTCAAGGGCTCCCATTAGGTCTCTGGCTGTGTATTATGTTCTTGACTTAGTTTCTTCCTGTTTGCCTTCATGCACCCCATTCTCTAGCCGAACTGATTGTGCTATAGAACTTGTCTTGTGCTTTTCTAGTTGTGCGTCTTTGCTCACTTTGGAAGCACACCCATTCTCACACATTAGCAGATGCCTAAACTGTGAGTGAGAAACTCCAGTGTTCTTGCCTGGAGAATCCCAGGGATAGGGGAGCCTGGTGAGCTGCCGTCTATGGGGTCGCACAGAGTCGGACACGACTGAAGTGACTTAGCAGCAGCAGCAGCAGCAGCAAAGTGTGAGTGTTAGTCACTCAGTTGTGTCCAGTTCTTTGCGATCCCATGGCCTGTAGCCTCCAGGCAAGAATACTGAAGTGGGTAACCATTCCCTTATCCAGGAGATCCTCACGACCTGACCCAGGAGAACCTGAGTCTTCTGCATTGCAGGTGGAGTCTTTATTTGAGACACCAGGGAAGCCCTGAAGCAGCCTTCAAAACCCACTTCCAATAGGAATTGTCTTGAGATCTTCTTTTGACTCTTCTCTCTCTCCCTAGTCCTCTCCACACCCTGCCCTCCTGTTCCTACAGAACTTTGTATCTTTCTCTCTTATGTCATTTAGAATATAACATTAGAAAGTAATATATACCCACTCAGATGGTAGAAACCTGCCTGCCAATGCAGGAGACACAGGAGACACGGGTTTGATCCCTGTCTTGGTAAGATCTCCTGGAGAAGGAAATGGCAACCCACTGCAGAATTCTCGCCTGGAGAATTCCATGGACAGAGGAGCCTGGCGGGCTACAGTTCATGGGGTGGCAAGGAGTCAGAAACAACTGACCAACCAACACTTTGACTTTCACGTCATTGAATGCACTGTCTAGTACACAGTAGATGCATCAAAATATCAATATTTTCAAAATTAATCAGCTACATACCTGCTGTCCATGCTGAAATGTGTATAGGTATCATAGTCAAAAGCATGAAGTGGCCATTCAGGCTTGCCTTTGTACTGCATATGATATAAAAACCACCTCGTAAGAATCCTTAATATGAAACAACAAATAAAGCGTATAATGATAGAATGCTTTCCACTTATTAGAGGAATTATTTAAGTAGTGAGAGTAATTGTTTATTCATCTACATTGTTTTATGTGATGCCTTTCGTTTGTAGCACGAACATACATTTGTGAGATGGCCCACTAGGAGGCAAGGTGACCTGGCTGCTAAAGAATTACAGAAATATCACTGATCTACAAATAGACAGGACATTAAACAGTGGCCTCATTAGGAGAGCTCTAATGAGTTGAGGTCACCCAACTATAAAGGACAAACATGCACAGACACAGCTGAAGCAATTTAAACAATAACATTTTCAAAAGCAAAATTGGTCTTTTTAAAGAATGCTCAGTGGGAAAAAATATACCAAGGAAAGATAAAATACGAGATCACAATACAAAAATTATTTTGAGAATTCTATTTAATCAGAAAGCAAGTCCAGTTGAAATGAACTGTTTTTATGATCTAATAATTTTGCTTATATCACTTGAAATTTTATGAGTAAGTTATTTTTAAAATGATAAAAAGTAGTAATTTTTTAATTTAAGAAGAAAATACATAATTTGTTCTAAAAATATGAAAAAAGGGTGTATTATATAGGATTATTATGGTTACAAGACACAAAAAAGAAAATGAATTCAAATTATCGTAAAGAATCAGGTTTGCTTAATAAATTCACATAGCTCAACTATCCTTTGGCCACCTGATGCGAAGAACTGACTCACTGGAAAAGGCCCTGATGCTGGGAAAGACTGAGGGCAGGAGGAGAAGGGGACGACAGAGGATGAGATGGCTGGATGGCATCACCGACTCGATGGACAGGCGTTTGATTTTCCAGGCAAGGGTACTGGAGTGGGGTTCCACGGCCTTCTCTGCACCAGGTACCCGGCTCCTCCCGAGCAGGCCTCGGTTACGCAGCTGCGTGGAACCACTGAGTCTGCCGACACACTGTGAAGGGAAGCAGCCATCTGTGTTCCCGTCACACTCATTTCAGAGCAAGTGCTCAGTCCGCTCTTTTCACCCTCATGTGGACGTGAATTTGGTATCTACTAGGAATGAGAAATGGCACCCCACTCCAGTACTCTCGCCTGGAAAATCCCATGGACGGAGGAGCCTGGTGGGCTGCAGGCCATGGGGTCGCTACGAGTCGGACATGACTGAGCCAACTTCACTTTCGCTTTTCACTCTCATGCATTGGAGAAGGAAATGGCAACCCACTCCAGTGTTCTTGCCTGGAGAATCCCGGGAACGGAGGAGCCTGGTGGGCTGCCGTCTATGGGGTCGCACAGAGTCGGACACAACTGAAGCGACTTAGCAGCAGCAGGAATGAGAAATGGTCCTTTTCCATGTGGAGCCACTTAAGAGTGTAGGCTTAATCTATATATTACTGCAGCAAACTGATGCTCCCGAATGGGAGCTCATGGCTACTGAGGGCCGTGGAATCTGGAATCGCCCATTTTCTGAGGGAGCTTCAGTAGGTGGTACTAAAGACCGTGTTTCTCTGTGGTCTCTGGAAATTAGCGTGGCTGCTGGAGAATGTGGACCTGGCTTCTGGGTTCCATTGCTGGCTCCACCGTTTTGCACAGATTGGTCCATCTCCTCGAGTTTGGGAGATTGGTTTTCATCTCCAGGACAAGGGAACCGATGCACACCCCTAAAGAGTTGTTGTGGTCACTAGTGGAAGCTGCGTAGAAATGCCCAGGTGACGTGATAGGCGGGCTCTTCCGCAGTGGCGCGCCATGTTGAATCTGGGCCATCATGGCGGGGCTGTGAGTCCAGCCGCCTGGAGGATGCTGCTCACTGTGCTTCCTCTCTGTCCATTTGTCTCCCTCTTAGCCTGTCAGCCGCGTTACTGCCTTTCATTCTCCACTGAAGAGCGTCGTAATGTAAAACCCGGTGTCCCTCTGCATGAAGCCCTACAACATAAATAATGCAGAAGTGGACGCAGGGTGATAGCAGTCTGAGGCAGAGGTTAGATACTCTCAGAAGCGTTTAAATAGTTACCTGCTCACTTGCCAGAAGAACAATTCCTGCCAGACCTGTGAGGGTGAATAAAACCCAGGTCTATCCCTACGTGAATAGAGAAGAAGACTCAGAACGATCCAAAGTAAAAATGATGAGAATGGAGATTATAGCTGTCCATGCCAGAAGGTCACAATAGAATGAAGGAGAGAGCTAAAATGAGCCTTACTGCATTTCAAACGGAATCCACTGCATATGGCAGTCCCTTTCCCATTCTTGAACAAACACTCTATCGCTCTTCCTGTGTAGTTGAGAGCAAGGACTCTGAAGTCAGACTCCCTGGTCAGAACTCTAACTCTGCCACATACATACCAGCTGTCAGACAAGTTCACCACTTGGGGGCTGAATTTATAAAACTGATTAGTTAGTGATTAAATGAGAAAGTACATTTTAAGCTCTTAGCAGAGGCTGTCGGATGTGATAAACATTAGGGTCGTCCTTATCATCACCATCAGCATCATTCTCTACTGGATTGTGGCGACAGATTTTGGGTACACAGGATAAAACCTCACATCATTATCTTCATCTTTCCACAGGAGAGCTGAGCTTTAGTCAGGGAACCGCACTACTGCAGAGTGTTGCTTGCTTTTCTGTGTTGTTGTTTTTTTTTTTTTTTTTTCAAAAAATGCCAGGAAACTCACCTGCATCAGGATGCTTTGTTCACTCACGTCCCAACAGGGGTCTAGTTCGATTGCTCAAAGTCCATGCTAGAGCCTGTGCTCGCTGTGCAGCTCTGACCATCTCTCCTGAGCAGGCCCCAAGTCTGGGGCTGGTATCCATCAGGATTTGGTGGGGTGCGAAGAAGTGGAGTCTAACCACAATAAGCACAGGCTTTGGGCTCATGCAAACCAGACCCCAGCTGGCCATTAACTAGCTGTGTGGTTTTGATAAATTAATTATTTCACCTTTACTAGGGGTTTGGGAAAAAAACTTCCCAAGCATTCAGTAAGGATTCACAGATCATATGGGGTGGAGGTTTAGCACAGTGCCAAATCACGTTGGTAATAATAGTAAAGTATTATTTTTACCTCCTTGGTGTTCCTTATGGCATGTCTCTACAGACATCCTAACTCTGGGTCATCAAAAAATTAATAGATTTAGATTTTGTAACTTTCATCCAAGTTACAATCAAAATGTTGGATGGAAATTGAACTTGGTCAAGTATGGACCATTGCAGTATTCCAGTAGGGACAATTCAGGTTGATACTAAACCATCAATAACATGTTGCTTAAATTCAGTTATTCACAACATAAGGAAAAAAGAAAGTGCTTAATTCTCCAACCATTTCTGTATCTTTCCTTGAAGAGAATTCTTGCCAAATGCCTTGCAATATAGTCTTTTATGATCTCTTTTGTGAGTGAATTTGTTAGAACGCATGAGATAAGCTTGGCCTGACATTCCAGAGAGCTCACACTGGCTCCTAGTAACCATGCTGTCTTCCTGGAAGCTCTCAGATCACTTGCTTAAATAGTAATAATTAGTCCTAGAATTGTACCAGATATCAATGTCAAGCTTAAAGAGAAGTCACTCAGTGGTGTCCGACTCTTTGCGACCCCATGGACTGTAGCCTACCAGGCTCCTCTGTCCATGGGATTTTCCAGGCAAGAATACTGGAGTGGGGTGCCATTTCCTTCTCCAAGGATCTTCCTAACCCAGGGATTGAACCCGGGTCTCCTGCATTGCAGACAGACGCTTTCCCATCTGAGCCACCAGGGAGGCATTTCTTCTTTGGAGAGGAAAAGGCAGCTCCTTTTTGGAAAACACTGTGTTTCCTCATCTGTTCCATGGCACAGCTTGCAACTTTCTCGTTTCGTGGATAGCCTGGGTGCACTCTACCTGTCTTCATAGTCTGCTGCTTCTGCTTCTGTTAGCTTAAAGCTAGTTCAGACTCAGACACCTGTTCTCAACCAAAGGGAGAAACACAACCCTAATTCTTAGAAGCAGTGCCTGCTTGTCACAGCAGATTGTCACTTGGTTTTACTCAAGAGTGGTCCCAAGACTGGCCAACTCCTTCATCTGGTTGTTGTTCCACCTGTCACCCATTCCTTCAAGTTGAGTCGAGTCAGCAGCATGGGACAGGGGAGCGGGCCACTCCCAAGAAACAGATCCTCCTCTGCTTTTTGACAAAGTAGGGTACTGATAAGTTTACTCTCAGATACTGTTAGAGACTTCAGACAAATATGCATGAGAGCAAACACAGGCCCAGCCTTGCTTGCAGGAGGATTGAAGAAGAGTCTTGAATGACATTGTTCTTCAGGTTCCTCTGTGTCTAGAAAGGTGTGAGTACTAAATAGATCATGCTACTGACTTGCTGTGATTCATGGGGTTGCGGATAGTCAGACACGACTGAGCAACTGAACTGAACTGAACTGAACTGACTGTAATGTGGAGACCACCTTGGTAATTGGTGGTCTCATTTATTTCAGCAAATTATATCAATTGTGTATCTATCTTTAAAACTGTTTAGTGGAAAGAAAGGCCAAGTACTGTCACCAAATACTGAGTTGTATTCTATGGTCCCGAAAAGTGAAAAAATCAAAGTGTTAGTCACTTAGTCGTGTCTGACTTTAGGCGACCCCACCAGGCTCCTCTGTCCATAGAATTCTCTAGGCAAGAATTACTAGAGTGGGTAGCCATTCCCTTCTCCAGGGGATCTTCTCGACCTAGGGATTGAAACCAGGTCTTCTACATTGCAGGCGGATTCTTTACCATCTGAGCCATCAGGGAAGAATATAATCTTATCTATCAAACAAGGGGGAAAATTACCCATTTGTAATAAAAAAGCTTTGATGGAAAATCTGAATTTTGCATAAAAATAATCCTTTCTGTATGAGATTGGAGAAAAAATGATGCTTTTCTTATAACACTTATTGGAAAACAATTAATTTCAGAAAAATGGTAGTACTTTTAATAGACTTACTCCGTAAAATAGCTAAGCTGATTCTCTGATGCTTTAATTGAGAATTCAGGCCACATGATATTTATTTGTATAGCAGATGAGTTCTGTTTTGGAAGGAGAGTAATTTCTATAATTTTGAAACCTAAATTTGGTTTGAAAGCATATTTTGAATTCATTATATTCTGAAAATTAAAAATGGATATGTTTACTGCTCCTTAACTAGCAAAATTTATATTCATTTCAGTTTAATTCAACTAATATGATATTGGTCCCAGCAATGTAATTATTAATTAAATATTTCAACATCAGGAAAAATAATACATAAAATACTTTAGGATATCTATAAGAGGAAAATCATAAAGACAGAAAGTAGATGAGAGCTTACCAAAGGCTCACGGGGAAGTGAGTGGAGAGGGCTTTTTTTTAAAGAGGTATAGAGTTTCTGTTTTAAGTGATTAAAAATTTGGAAATAGTGGTGATAATTGTACAATATTGTGAATATAACTAATGCCACTAAATTGTATACTTAAAAAGTTAAATAGCACTTTATATTATATATATATATATATATATATATTCTACACAGTAAAATTAAAATACATAAGATATCAAAATAAATAAGAATGATTCAAACACTAGTAAACCTAACAAAGGGCGTCCCTGATAGCTCAGTTGGTAAAGAATCTGCCTGCCATGCAGGAGACCCCGGTTCGATTCCTGGGTCGGGAAGATCTGCTGGAGAAGGGATAGGCTACCCAATCCAGTATTCTTGGGCTTCCCTTGTGGCTCAGCTGGTAAAGAATCCACCTGCGATGCAGGAGACCTGGGTTCGATCCCTGGGTTGGGAAGATCTCCTGGAGAAGGGAAAGGCTATCCACTCCAGTATTCTGGCCTGGAGAATTCCATGAACTGTACAATTCATTGGCTCACAAAGAGTCAGAAATGACTGAGCGACTTTCACTTTTACTTTCAAACCTAACAAAAGTACACAGAATCTACCTGAAAAGTATTCTATAGCTTTTCTGAGGAGATTAATGAAAGAAAAATAGGAACAGGTGAAGAAATACATGTTCCTGAATGGAAGGATGGCCATTTCTTGCTGTTTATTCTCTACATTTGTTGGAAATTTTATCAAAGTGCCAAACATACTTTTTAAGCATATCAAATTATTCTAAAGTTCATTTCAAAATGTAGATGCCAACAGATACCTGTGTAGCACAGGGACTCAACTCATTGTTATGTGCCGGCCTGGATTGGGAGGGGGTTTTGGAGGAGAATGGATGCATGTGTGTGCGTGGCTGAGTCCCTTCCTTCAGTTCACCTGAAACTGTCACAACACTGTTAATCAGCTGTACCACAATACAAAATATTTTTGGCATTAAAAAAAATAAACAAGTTTTAAAAAAGGACAATCAAGAAAATATTGAGAAAGAACAAGGAGACAGGGCTAGAATTCTGCTACATTAAAACATAAATTATGATCATGAAGAATATTTTAAGTAAGTATGCAAAGTATGTTAATTTTTTTTAAAAGGTAGTGTAAAAAAGAGTATTTTTAAATGGAATAAAGTCCAGTGTCTACATATGCCCATGGATAAGATAGGTCTCTATTGTCTGTATCTGAGCTTAAAAATCTCCAGCTTTTACTGTGTTTACATTCTATTTTCAAAATAAGAGCATAGCGAAAATACACTTTATAACCTCCTTCTTTACTCAACTGTATCTTATAAACATTTTCCTATTTTTCAAATATTTTCTATTACAGATGACTTTAATAAGTTTATAATGTTTCATTTAACAGATATACTAGATTTTGCTTAAATCAGTGTTTTGAAAACATTTAGTTTGCTTCTCATAATCATTAATAGTATTGATAACATGCTTCCCTACAACTCTTTCCGCACAGCTTCATCCTTCCTGTGATTAAACGCCCAGGAGTGAATTGCTGGGTCAAGTGTCCATGCGTGTTACTACAGCAAGTTTGTAACGGTTTTCAATATGGTACTAGGAGAGTGCCTCTTTTCCCAGGCTTACTTCCACACCGAGCATTAAATTTCCAAAAACTTTTTGTTAATATGATACTCAAAATTATAGAGAAGTGTTTCCTTTCATTTGATCATCAACGAAGTTGAAATGTTGTTCTCTTGTGTTTATGAATTTGTGTATTATCCATTCATATTATTTGCCCATTTTTTAAATTAACAGGCTCAATCTTTCCTTGTGATAGCTGTTTGTATATCAAGGATATTAACATTAATACCATATGTCAAAAAGATTTTTTAGAATTTGTGGTATGCTTTTGCATTTTGTGTGGTGTATCCAATTTTAAAGGAAATAGAAATGTTTCTATCTGATCTGCAGTTGTGAATCATACCTAATAGTAGAAAATGTTCTCACCTTGCAAAAAAGTCATAGCCATAACGGGTTATATGCTTGAGAAAACCATACATGTAACTTATAACCATCTAAGATGAATACGTTTTACCACTTTGACTTTAAATTATTTTTCCTTTATTCTTCAACAATTTCTGTATATCTGGAAGCTCTGTCTTGTTGATTATACTTGAAAGCAGTAAACGGTACAATAGAAATCCAATTTTCTGAATATAAAGGTTCTCCTGGTTGATCTATAATGTCAGTAGATTTCTCATGTTAGACCCTTTTCAAAACCTTAAATCTCGAGTTCAAAGTCCTCGCTTACATCTTGACAATTGCTTTCAGACCCATCAACACAAGAATAAACACATTTCTTCTCTTTCAAGCTACAGAATCATAGTCTCTTTATATCTGTTACCATACTTTTTCAAAAGAAAAGACCTTTGTTTCCAAAGAAACCTCTTTTTTACTTAGTTCTATTGGGACAGTAAGAACAAGAAGACTTCCAATTTAATGGTATTTCTTAATTTCATGAGAATGAGGAAGAGAGTAGAGGGACTGACATGGGAATGGACAATATTAAAAAAAAGAAAAAATCTCTCGGGTGAAGTTAAGGGGCTTCTATAGTGCATTGCGTGTGTGTTCAGTTCCTCAGTCGTGTCCGAATCTTTGTGACCCCATGGGCTGTAGCCCGCCAGGCTCCTCTGTCCATGGGGTTCTCCAGGCAAGAATACTGGAGTGGCTTGCTGTGCCCTCCTCCAAGCGATCTTCCTGGCCCAGGGATCAAACCCACGTCTCCGACTTCTCCTGCATTGGCAGGCAGACTCTTTACCACTGGAAGCTTCATACCCTGGCTCTGTTTCACAGCTCCTGCAGAAGTTTTAGAGCCATTACCTGGTCCTTTAGGATGACTCACTGTTCCGTTTTAGATGCCATTAAGAGTAACATTTCAGGCATTTTATTGTCAGTCATTGTCAATTCATTGACAGTTATCACAATCATCTTAATTCAGTTGGGGTTGCAATGAGATAAAATATCTTTTCCTAATAGCTATTATTACTGTCCATGGTCAGAGAGATTACTAATTTATCCCCAAGTGATCAATGAGTTATACATATAGGGATAAACTTATATGTAATAGATGTAATGAAATATTCAGTTGAATGTGGCCTTGAGTCCTTTTTAGGGAGCAGAGTGGGATAGTGGGATGAATAGAGAGAAAAGGCAGAGACCTGGGATTTCAGGCATCTGATTCTCTTTGATTAGTGAGACCAGATGAGACCTAGGAATCTTGTAACTTGGGGGAAAGTACTATGGCCTCAGTCTCCTTTTATGGACAACTACACGTGCTCACGTATTTCTTCCCACCATCTCCTGATGATCCCAAGAAAAACATACACACAATGATAAAAACCATTTGGAAGACTGTTTCTTTGCTATCCTGAGCTTTGTTCCCACACTGCTAACTAGACCTTTATCCCTATGAGCTTATAAAAGAAGTCTTTTATCCAAGAGGAGGGAATCTAGCATGCCTTTCCCTCTCCTTCACATGAGTAACATCTACTCATCCCTTAGGTCTTCACCTGTGTCTAGGAGACTTCCCTACTTTCTAGACTGAGCTGAAAGCCCATTTTGATTTGCTGTTTAAGTACCATATCCTTTTTATGAAATCTCAGTATACTTGCAGTATTTGTCCAGTATCTTCTTACATACTGTATTACCAGCTCAAAGGGACTGAGTATTCTGCCTTGCTCACTTTTGTATCTCCAATTCCAAAAATAATGACTGGTAATAATGCATTCTCAATAAATATTTCATGAATGAAGATTAAGTAAACTAATATATAAAGTACACTCAGTTTAATTACTGGTATATAGAGGTATCCAATACATGTTAATGACTAGTATATGAACAGAGATCTGTACCATACTGAACCCTAGACATGTTGAACTTCATTAGTAAGCTTTCTGAAACAATGTCCACTTCCCATAATATTCAGAATGATGTTTCTGAGGGCTCCCAGTTCTCTTCTGTAAAATGAAGCTGGGTCAGTCAGTAGGGATCGATGACTTCTGGCTTCTGAAATATACAAAGCAACTTTTCACTTGGATAAGACCAGGAAAAAAGGATCCCACTACTAACTACAGGACACTCTACCTGACTTCCCTCTCCAACTTCCCATGGTTCTCTGAGGCTCCACTATTGAGTGTCTCATTACTATAGTATTTAGGCTAAATTATAGCATTCTATTTTTGGTGGTTTTTCAAAAGATATGGTATGGTCTGCAGTGTGTCTAAATGCTGTAATGATGAGCCATCATGCAATCACATTCCATAGTTATATTTAACTTGGTTCTCTGAGTTAAAAGTCAAGCCATCCCTATTCATTGCAGTTGTGTTTACTTTCAAACCAAACAAGAATGTAGTCCGAACTGAACCATGAGTTGTGAGGTGCCCTGCGGTGGTTTCAGACCTCAACCCCCATTTTGTTGCTAGAGGGGATGAAGCTGGCCACATTTTATTCTAAAAAACTTCCTAGTGATTTCATAGGGAATAACTGTGAAACCAGTATAAGTGATACCTTATATTCTTGGATTTTTAATAGAGAATTTAATTTGGTTCCAACTTATCCTAAGAGTCACCTTTGTGCCTAATTAGTTTATACCAGTACTTTATTATTTTTTAGGAAATGGTGTGGGGGAGACTCTGAGGTCTTTGAGTAGGTGGCAAGATCAGCGATTATGCTCTGAGAAGGTTAATCTAGCAGCTGTGTGAAAAGACAGGTTGAGGGAGTGGAGAAAGACAGAAAGAAGGCAGGGGGGTTAGGAGGGCATGGCAGTGCTCCAGTGGAGGAGTTCCCCGGGCCAGAACCAGAAGAGATGGTGAGGATGGAGCCCCAGGACCAGATGAATGAAAGGGAGGATGGGAGGAGGACACGGATTCAAGAGCGACCTCAAAAAGAAAATAATAATAATAAGACGACTTCATTACATGAAGAATGCAAAGGATGAGAAAGAGATCTTGACCCTGAGCAGCTAGGAACCTGGTTGTATCAACACGGGGTAAATAAGAAAAAGATAAAGTTTGAGGAGGAAGCTTATCTTTGGAACAAACTGGATCTGAGGTTATAGCAAGACATAGGCTCCTGGAAATATGAGCTGAAGTTCCGGAACAAGGTGAGGACTGCCTCACAGGTGCGTTGACCGTGGTGTCCTTCTTTTGGATAGTCTAGTTCCTTTCATCCCTCCATAATCAATCCCTCATAGTCAATCTTCTCTTTAGAAAGTAGAAGATTACAGATAAGCGCCTCTAACTTCGTGCTGAAATAGTCTCAGGCATCACCGTTTATCATTCACCGTCTTTGACCTTCTAGAGTGCGTGCTAAGTCACTTCAGTCCGACTCTTTGCAACCCTGTGGACTGTAGCCCACCAGGCTCCTCTGTCCGTGGGATTCTCCAGGCAAGAATACTGGAGTGAGTTTCCATTTCCCTCTCTAGGGGATCTTCCTGTGTCAGGGATCAAACCCATGTCTCTTGCGTCACTTATGTTGGCAGGCAGATTCTTTACCACCCACATCACCCGGAAAGCCCCTCTTCTCCAATACATGCTTTATATAGCTTTTCTATTTAAATCTTGGAATTTGGTGGCTCAGATGGTAAAGTGTCTGCCTACAATGCGGGAGACCGGGTTCAATTCCTGGGTTGGGAAGATCTCCTGTAGAAGGAAATGGCAACCCACTCCAGTATTCTTGCCTGGAAAGTCCCATAGACGGAGGAGCCTGGTAGGCCACAGTCCATGGGGTTGCAAAGAGTCGGACACGACTGAGCGACTTCACTTTCACTTTCTTTCAAGAAAGTAAATAATAAGTTCTTAGAGTTAAGAAAACTGGGACCCAGAAAGTATGGGGGAGTTGGTCAGGTTTACACAGCCAGTTATCAGTGGCCTGGCCCCTGACCCTCTGTACTCCCCACTGGAGCAGGTTTCCAGACTGTGTAACGTGGGGGACGCCAGATAACTCTGTCTGCTGTCCTGTCTCCGCAGTACAGCTTGTACTTTGCCTTCAGAATTGTTCTTTAAAAGTATTTGTATTCCTTTGGTCTCTTAATTCCTCCTAAAGTTCTGAACATTAAAAAATTGCTTTCACTCCCCACTTTCTTGAGAGTCTAAATATAGTCACCGTCCCTTCTGCCGACAGTGTTCTCAGTTTTGGTAACCAGTCTATAGTTTCTGCTCATACACACTGTACCCAGTCCCTTCTTCCCTGCCAAGTGTTTTTTTTTTTTTTTTCATGGCACTAGTTTTAAGCATAGCACAGACTGCTAGCTGAAAGGGGTTGTTGCGTAAAAATCGATCTCCTATCCACCTTCATGGGTCCTTTGACTCTGGTGATGTGAACTGATCTTTTATCTTTCATGCTGCCCAGCCATCACCAGCCTCTTCTGTGAAGGACAATGAGTTGCTTTCTTAGGACTGATGAGGAATCAGTGAAAGTTGGGAGAAGAGATATTAATAATACACAAATGAGATCCTGTTTCTTGCATTAAGAGCTATAAACATCTTTCCAAGCTGTATCATCACGGCTCATCCTGTTGGCGATCCCCAGTAGAGTACAGTGTAATTAAATGGCCTACAAAACTACTTCACCCTAACATTGTAGAGATTAATGCTCTCTCTGGCTTGTTTCCTCTCCTACTGGATAGATGCCTTGAACCTGCGGAACCGACAGGTCATCTGCGTCACTCTCAAAGTCCTGCAGCACCTGGTTGTGTCAGCTGAGATGGTGGGTGAAGCACTGGTGCCCTACTACCGTCAAATCCTTCCCATCCTGAACATCTTTAAGAATAAGAATGGTGAGTTTACCGTCAAACCCTTCCCATCCTGAAGATCTTTAAGAATAAGAATGGTGAGTTACCCCAGGAATTGAAATGTCTTTTAAGCATTAAAAAAGGGGGAGTGCTTTGAAGTGTAGAGTTAATTAGCAACACATTTAGGATTTATTATTGCATATAAACCAAGATCCACTTAGAGATCTAAATAGCATAACCCCTACCCCTTCTCCTCCTACTCCCTAGGGAAATAGTCAAATTAACAATTTCATTTATTACTCTTCACACGGACAGCTTACTTACTCAGCACAGAAGCACTGAGGCAGTTCTGTGATCTAACAATAATAAAATTGCAAAGTTTTTAACTGACTTTTGAATATATTGGTAGGTTTTGAGGTTCTCCCTTCTCTTGACAGTAATTCTGCCTTTAGGTATTTTCTCTTAAAGTTACTTTTTATTAATTGCTGCTGCTGCTGCTGTCGCTTCAGTCGTGGCCGACTCTGTGCGACCCCATAGACGGCAGCCCACCAGGCTCCCCCGTCCTTGGGATTCTCCAGGCAAGAACACTGGAGTGGGTTGCCATTTCCTTCTCCGATGCATGAAAGTGAAAAGTGAAAGTGAAGTTGCTCAGTCGTGTCCGACTCCTAGCAACCCCATGGACTGTAGCCTACCAGGCTTCTCCGTCCATGGGATTTTCCAGGCAAGAGTACTGGAGTGGGTTGCCATTTATTAATTGATTTAGGATGAATTTTAAAAACAATATTATTAAAATCTGGTACAGGTGGTTTGGAGAGTTTTAATACATGTTCTCCTATTTCTTAAAGAAACAATAGAAAAACAGGTAATCTTACTGTTACTTAGTTACTTAGCTGATGGTAAGTACTGATTTAAAAAAATATATGCTGATGCATTTATTTAAAAAAATATTATTCTGTACACTTTGGAAAGCACTGATGCACTCAAGTGAATCCGCTTCACCTAAACAAAGGTATGAGCAAATTGTGCTGACCTCCTGAGAGGCAGTGAATGTACATCTGCTTGTTGACAATGTGATTTTTTTTTGAACCTGTTGACATGATGTGAATCTAATTATCTTTCATGTTGCTAACTTTGAAGTCTCATACTTCTCATATGCACGGTGTAAGTCAACACTTGAAGTTAATTTCTGACAGCCATGTAAATAAGTTAGTAATTTAGTGGAACAGTGCATGAAAACTTTGCAACATAACCTGCTTATTGTATAGAAAGGTAAAAAAGATCAAACCAAAAACTGCACATATGACAGCTTCCATCACAAACAAGTCCTTTGTTTGGAATCATTATTTTTCATATAATTCCTAAATTACTGCTAAAAGTCTCCTTAAATCAGGCACTATTCAGGGAATCATGGGTTCATCAGAGTCTATAGCTATCTTTCAGTAGCAGGACCTACTTATATGTTTAATATTAAGCACATGTTTAGCAAAAACAACTTCAGCTAGGGTTATGGGAACTTACGAATGCTCATAATGGGATGAATTGATACACATTGAAAAATATTTAAGAATATATAGAGTTAATGTAGACATTTAGATGAGATGGTTACTCTTTCAGGAAAGTAGAAGTTGGGTGTTAGTAATTCAGCCTTTTATGATCTAAACTTAAAAGTTTTAGTTACAGCATTTCTACTTTGTGGAAAGTCCTTCCTTAAGTATTCTGGATTCATAATTCATACTTTTACTGTCTAACAGCATCAAATAAGAGGTAGAGATAAATCAGAAATGCTAGAGATAAAGTCAGAGATGAAAGAATCAGGGAACGTCCACTCCCAGAAGTCTCAGTTATAGTCAGTAGTTTTGAGTTGTGTGGTTCGCAAATGTTTCCTCGGTAACCCTCACAGAAGCCTGTGTTATATGGACCACCACAGTTTTTCACTGTAACTCCTCCTACATGCGCACTTCCCTCTGTGCTTGGCAGTCGTGAAAAGTGAGCACCAGCGTCTTTTCCACCCTGCTGGAGTAGGAGTAGGGGCTGCCCCCATAGGGGTTAATGTCCTTCTGGTCCTTGGACCTGGAGCTGAAATCTAAGCATCATTTGTGTCTTTGTATAAAAGAAGAGAAACAGTGATATTCAAAAGGTGATTAGAATCTCGCTCCTCCTCAAGGAACCCTGTAAAGAGTAAGTACAGCTGCCAGGAAGACAGATAAATCTCTTGGGAGCCCTAGACTGTTAAAAACAATTGGCTCCCATGTCGGCCTCGTTATATTGATACTATCAATACTTATTTAATTCTTTAACTTATAAATGTTCATATGCTTCACAAAATAAGTGATTGGGTTTAGGAATATACCCCTATTTCGATTTTATCAAAATGGAGATTTTATCGTTTATATCACGGCCTTAATTGGTCCTACACACAGTTAATTATTTTGGAACGTTTCTAAATGCAGGCACCAGGAATTTGACATTCAACTATTTTTCTGGTTAATATCTTTCTGACATTTGAGGGGAAAAAATGTTAGCTTCAGCTTCATTTTCTGCTTATCTTAGAAACCTGTCAGTACAATGCCAAAATGTAGTTTGCTGTATTTCCAGAGGGTCCAATTGCCACATCGGAGCATTCTAGCTCTAAAACGCAAAACTATTCTTCAGAGTGGCTGTTTCCACAGCTCCAGTCCTGCCAGGAGAAGCTCATCACAGGATTCCCAACTACAATAGTACTCTCAGCCTAAAAACAATTTAGCTTTGATAGCATTTTAATAAATCTTGCTTCACAATTATATTTTACTCATATCCACAGAACCACATATACATTTTTATTAAAGCAGATGTGTTTAGTGACAGATATATTTACCTAAAAATAGATTAGAAATTTGCAGCATTAAGATTAGGAAAAAAATTTTCATTCTTAATTTCGGTGTTTCTGAGAGCAATTTCATTTTCTGTTTCCTTTTTCCCTACTTGCACATAATCAATGTCTTGTTCAATTCATATTCAAAGATATATTTTTTCCAGTTGTATAGCAAAATATTTTTGAGACTGAGACCCAAGATAAATGACTGAAGGAGAGCATGAAAGAGGTGCTGTTCCTTCAAATACAGTGACCTTGTCCTTCTGCTAGTGTTCTTTCGAAGCACAAGCTTTAGCGTAATTCTACTGCCTGCTCTTTTTTGCAATTTCTGTCCCGTTTTCATGTCAGCTGGACCTTGTCTGAAATGATCAGAGGGGCCGAGCAGTTTGCCAGTGCACTACCGGGGCAGCCGTCTCCCCAGGGGACCGGTGGGAAGAAGGCAGAACACGGAGGAGCAGGTGACGCTGTTAGCACCAGCCTATGTCCCCATCCCCACCTCTATAGGGATAGAAATTTACCCCGGTCCCACAAGACCAGTCCTGCTCTAGGACACAGAGCGGCTGGAATTTCTGTTTGTGAATAACACACTTTCAAGGGTTTGCAATTAGACTGTGCTTTAAAAAAAAATGCAACAGACAAGTGGGTGAACTGCCAAGTGGGATAAAGAGTAACGTTTGAGAGCAGAAGAGATGCCACCTTAGGCAGATCTCGTAACTTCTCTGAACTTAAACCTCTTCATCCGTACACAATACTTATGATGACCTCTCTTTTGTGAGGTCGGCATGACCAATTGAGATCATGGCCGCCCCTTCACGTGGGGCCTGGCCTTGACTGTGTATTAAACGAGAGAGTCATTATCATCTGACGACATTACGTGTGTGTGCTCGGTCACTCAGTCATGTCCGACTCTCTGCGACCCACGGACGGTAGCCCGCCAGGCTCCTCTGTCCGTGGGCTTTTTCAGGCAAGAATAGTGGAGTGAGTGGCCACTTCCTACTCCAGGGGATCTTCCCGACCCAAAGATCGAACCTGCGTCTCTTCTGTCTCCTGCGTGGGCAGGCAGATTCATCAGTAATGCCACCTGGGAAGCCCCAGACAACACTATATACACATACAATGTTATACACATATATGATATTGTAAACCAATATAGTGAGACTTTATAAATGAGTATAACGCACAGGAGTAGGTGATTTAATGTGTTGTATCCCCTGATGGTGGCTCTGTGGGCCTGAGTGAGGCATGGCCTCCTGGCTTGCCCAGCTCAGCAGCACCTTTGTTTCAAAGGACTCATCTTGCCTCTGATTGCCGACACCAGGTGGGGGCCAAATAAATGAAGGACTCTGACTCACCCAGGGATAACTGGCTCTCGAACCCGTCCCTTCCTGGCTAACTCAAATATGTGACGGAAGTTTGGGGTAGGTCCTTATTGTTAAAAGAGAAGCCAAGTGTGACAAGCCAGGGGTGACTGGATCAGGGTCCTCTTTGGAAGATCCAAACTAGCATCTAAGCTTGAACTTGTTTCCTTTAATTCTGAGTAATGAATCGTGGACATCTAAGATAGGCTGTCTTTCCAGTGACTGCTGTGGAGCCAAAGAGAGATAAGAGTTTCTATGACAGCAATCTCTTCTTTCCTTTGTTCTTTCACAAACATTATTAAAGGTTTCAGAAAATGAAGATGGTGGGAATGCTCAATTTACACCTTTCAGAGATGTAGCTACAAAATTAACAACGCAGTGTATTGCATTTGAGAAACATGAGCAAATAAACGGCATTAAAACATTTACAGTTAAAATATGGGGCTCTGCCAGCAGAGTAGGGTTTTCCAACCACCCTGCTTTTCGGAGGCAATCCTTACTTGGGTACTTTTTTTCCTAACTGCACCAGTAGTCCTGAAATAGCTTCCAGTGGAAACAGTTCAGAGATTCCATGTATCAACAGCTCTAATAATACATTAATTTTATGTCACAGAATATGCAGAAGTAAATGAATTAGTGAGATAACACGCTCCCATGTGCGTGAACATCAGTCTTAGGTTTATCTATGAATACTTCCTAGAATGTATGTTGTAGCCTATAGAAGTCCAGGAAAAGAGATTTAAACTTTTCAACTCAAATTCAGACACATTAAATAACACAGGAAATAAAGCATTAAATTGAATTTTGGGGATTTTGAAAAGTTTATACCAGATCTTTCACCCCAATATTTAACTAGTTTCTGAAAAATAACAACTGTATTCCACTAATAGTCTATTTAAACAGCTGCTCATGAGAACCTAAGAATTCCCAGTCAGCCTGTTTCAGATACTCCTCATGTATTTCTGTGAGTTCTATGGGACCTATTTTTATGGTCCTTTAAAATGCTGATGAACTTTTGAGAGCTGATTGTTTACAAAAAATATCTTTAGTTCTTATGTCTTACAATTGACTTGCATAAAGTTTATTTCACAGAGTTTTTACTTTAATTTTGAATTAAGAGTCCCCCCGCCCCACGGAATTCTATACAAATTTTAGCACAATGTAGAAATTTGCTTCATGTTTTCTTCAGCATCTATGTTTATGAGACTCGAAAACCTTTGAATGTCCTAAGTTTACAGAGCAAACTATTATTAATAGAATACTACGCCACAATTCCTGAAAGGTGGATTTGGAATGATCATGTATCTATCTAAACTCTCCTGAACTCTTCCACTCAGACATAACCAGCTGGTCTAAAAAGAATCATAGGAGTCTAAGAGATGCCAGATCCACGTAACTGCCCTTTGATCTATGCCCCTCTCCAAATGTACTAAACTATACTTTATCAGACTATTAGTTTCATGGCCAAACTGTGTTGAACTTTCTCTTTTCTGTGCAGTGTGGCACACTGAGAAGAATCAGTTGCTTAATATGTGGTTGTGTGAAATGTATTCACTGACCTGGTCTGTATGACCATTACTTGTTCATCCAGTCCTATCCTAAACAGCCCCACTACTTCATGAGATGTTGTTCAGTCACTGACTCATGTCCGACTCTTTGCCACCCCATGGACTGCAGTACTTCAGGCTTCCCTATCCGTCGCTGTCTCCCAGAGTTTGCTCAAACTCATGTCCATTGTGTCAATGATGCCATCCAATCATCTCATCCTCTGTCGTCCCCTTCTCCTCCTGCCTTCAATCTTTCCCAGCATCAGGGTCTTTTCCAATGAGTCAGCTCTTTGCATCAGGTGGCCAAAGTATTGGGGCTTCAGCGTCAGCATCAGTCCTTCCAATGAATATTAAGTGTTGATTTCCTTTAGGATGGACTGGTTGGATCTCCTTGCAGTCCAAGGGACTCTCAGTCTTTTGGGAAGAATCTGTTCTCTGCCTCTCTCCTCGATTCTGGTGAGTCCAGCCATCTTTGGGGTTCCTTGGCTTGTAGAGGCATCACTTCAGTGGCTGCCTCCATCTCCACATGACGTTTCCCCCGTGTGTCTGTCTCTGAGTCTCATCTCCACTTCTTATAAAGACACCTGTCCTTGTCAGGCTTGGACTAGGGGCCCACCCTATTCCCATATGACCTCATCTTCACTTTACTAATTACATCGGCAATGACCTGATTTCCAGATAAGGCCAACTTCAGAGGTCCCAGTAAGGGCTTAAATTTGGGAGGGAGGCTCTTCAACTTAGACCAGGTAACTCTTTCCCAGCGTGTTGGCGGTACAGCCCCACCCTTGATGAGTGAAGCCGGAGGTTTCGCATGCCTTCCATTCATTCCATCACATCGCCATCACTGAACCAGACCTAGCTGCTTAAAACCTGATGAGAACTTCCTCTTTTAACAATGAGGAAAAGCTCTCTCCCTTTTCCTTTCATCAGGAAGTGAATGTTTAGTTAAAAAAGGAAAGAGATCTAGGTACGTTTGGAGTAGAGGAGATGGCAGGAAATTGATTTTTTCCCCCCTCTTTGGTAATGCTGCAAACTAACAAAGAAAGTCAGCAAATGCCTTCACACTGGTTGCTTCCCAGAATGTCCCAGGCTCCTGAGGGCACTGCCACCACCCTCCATGCAGAGGACCCCAGGCACCCACTCTAGGTGGCAGACTGCATCATCTGCGCCCGTCCCTGCCCATCCGGCTGGGTGAGAGGGTCAGGCCACTCTGCCTGAATGGGGTTTGCATCAATAAATAGGGATTCAGCTTGTGAACCAGGACAAGTGGGACAATATGTGGAAAAACAAGAGGTGGGGGAGTATTTAAGAGTGAAGGCGCGGCGTTACGTTTCTGGGGTTGGAACCCTGGCTCAGGGCTTGTGAACCTGGACTGGTTACAGAACTACTCTGTGCCTTAATCTCCTTAATTTGAAAAGCAAGTTGTTGGGAAGATGACAAACAGCTTAGCGGCCTGCAGAGAACGGTAGGAGATGATTTCGTTGAAGTATGGGCAGCATGAGAGTAATGAGGGTGGACGATGAAGTGTGAGTAAAATTGCTTTACAGATTAGCGGGTGTTAATCTGTAGTCTATCGCCTATCTCACAAGACAGAGAAAATTATATACAGGAAGTTTTGTGCTCCCTCAAAGAAAACAGAAATTAAATCTGTTAGAATTAATATAATGCTTTCATGAGGTGATTAGATGAAAGATAAATATTCAAGAATCAATATATTTTTTTAATATGCCAGCAGTCAAAAATGCAATACAAAATTTGTTTTCCGGATGCTAATAGTTCCTGCTTGCAGAGATAGTCCATCAGAGATAAACTTCTACTGTCCAGCTCTCCCTCCCCCAGGAGATAGTTCTAATTCCCCCTTTGGACCCCCCAGTTCACTTCAGAAGAAGGCAGAAGTATTTATTTAATCAAAGGGCTTGGCCGAGCAAACCAGAGACCCATCAGGAGCTGCCTGTCCCGATGGAGCCTCTTTCCAAGACAGACACTGCTGTCAGTCTCCAAACAGCTTTTATGTCAGCAGCTTCTCTGTATGAATCTTAACAACGCTTAGCGTCCAGGTTTCATCCCGGGCGTCCCAGGTCCACCTGCACTTGCTCTACCTGCACTGCTCCCCCCACGTCAGTTCACCTAAAGGGATCAGACTGGCAGCAGAACTCTGAACTGCAGACAAGGTCAGCACCCAGGCACATCTTGATAGTCCTGGATTAAAGGCGAGTTTGATGAATCAAGAATGATTTGCATTTTCAGTTAATCATAAAAAAATCAATTTCCATTCATCACTTCTAAACTGAAGTAGTTAGATGGCATCATGGACTCAATGGACACCAGTGTGAGGAAACTTTGGGAGATGGTGACACACAGGGAAGCCTGGTGTGCTGCCGTCCATGGGGTCGCCAAGACTCAGACTTGACGGAGCGACTGAACGACAAAAAAGGGCCACAGGTTGTGTGGGAAGAAAGGCTTGACGGGGGGCTGGAACTGAGGGGCCATCCGTGCCCCACCACCTGCTCACTCGAACGGGCCACGTGGTCTGCACCCTGGTCCTTGACCGCGAGAGACCATCCTCGACCCAGGCCAAAGACTCTCAGGAAACAGCCGGCCTCCCAGCAACCTTCCCAGATCCCGCTCTGACGTGGAGAACAGCATCCTCCTCTGTAGGTCTTCCTGTCCTCTCTCAGGCTGGGCAGATTCTATCTCCTGGCCTGCCCAGAGGCAGGGAGAGAGTGGGGACAACCGGCCATTTGTTACCCTGTCGGCTCAGCTCTGTTTGCAGTATACGTTTTGTTAGCCATTGGGCCCCCTCTGAGTACTCCACAGAGACCTAGAGACCAAGGGATCTGGTGCCAGCTGGTTCCCAGTCCTTAGCCCCCCACTGCTCACTGGCACCTTCCTGAGCAGGAGATTCCACCAGTTCAGCTAAGGCCTTTGAGATATGCCCCTGGATATCCGTGTAATATGCTTGAATGTATACAAAAGCCCACAATGGACTCTCAGTGAGCAAGCATGCAAATAGTAACCCAAGAGGAAAAAAAAAACTGTTCTTTTCTGTTTATGCAACAGAAAGTTTTACTTAATCGGACCAAGAAAGCATATAATGATTTCTAAAGCTTTAATTTAAGGAGGCTCCTATATTTGGCGGGATCATACTTTGTACTTTTTAAGTCACCTAAAATATCACTTGTTCTGGATTTGTGGATAATTAAGGTCTCATTCTCATTTTCCTTTATATGAAAATCTTTCAGGAGTGCCAAAAAATGTCTTTTTAGGGGTCTCTATGTGGGCACTGCAGAGAAAAATAAGAATGTCACCAGTGTAATTTTTGCATTGAATATTCATTATTCATGAGATAATTACAAGGCAAATTTAAAAGCGGGTTGGAGAGGAAAAAGTAATTTTTAAAGCCTCCTTCAGAGGGGGGCCTTGCCCTGACACTGCATAAAACTTCAGCAAGGCCTGTGTTATTCCACTCAGTCAGAGATTCGTCAGGCACTTTGAGTCACACGCGTAATCCCAGTGCTTCGAGTCCCTTCTTTTAACAGAACTGATCAAAACTGGAAACGTCCTCTACCTTCAAGTATTCTCTCTCCCAGCTTGGGTTTGCGCCGGCCTGGAAGCTGGCAGTGGGACCCGGCTTCACCTTGTTTCTGCGCCTTGTGTGTTGCCTCCCCCGAACCCCCGGGTCCCTGGCTGCCCAGGTCTCACCGCACAGGGCTGGCAGGGGCGCGGGGCGGACGGCGAGGACGGGGACCTCGTACTGGCCGCGCCGCCCTGAGCCGGTCCCCGCACCGCGCACGCGGTTCTCAACCCCGCATTCACTCGGGTTCTCGAGCTCGGGTCCCTCTGCCCTTCCGGAAGCCGTCGTCCAGGGCGGAGAGGACCCCATGGCATCGCTCCCTCCCGCTTGGAAAAGATGCCCACTCACCCCGGCCCGGGAAATTCTGGGAGCCCCCCGGGCCTGCTCCTCGGGCTCCGTTCACTTCTCACCTGCATGTTGCCCGCTGCTGGGAGCACCCAGGGCCCTTCCTTCCGCGGGGTGGGGTTGGCACGGAGCACAGCCACAGCCGCCTTCAAGGAAACCTCAGCCCTCCCGCCACTCGCGGCCTCTCCTGAGAAGCCTGAACTGTCCAGTCGTGGGGCGGGTCCCCGGAAAGCCCTCGGTCCTGCGGCCGGTGGAGCGCTGGCCCCGCGATGCCCAGCTCGACTCCACGCCGCGCTGACTCTGGGGTACTCGAGCCAAACACGAACCCGTAGGAGGAATTTTACGCCTAGTAGGAAATAAGCTTTCCATTTTTATCGTCCTCCTCAAAAATCTATATTTTTCACATTGACAGCAAGGAGGAATGTATATAGTCAGCATCAGTTGAACCATCAATGAAGGAGGAATTGAAAAAATACAATAGACACATTTCCTTAGAAAAACTGCAGATATTATTGCTATTTCTTTGCTTGCCTGCTTTCTGTATTAGACTCTCATATACCTCTTGAATTAATGTTCCAAGTAATAAAGAAAAAAGTAATGATGGCAGTGTTATTACGAGTACAGTTCTGTTTGGATCCTTCCAAGATCAATTTACTTTTTTTCCCCAAAAACACAGTACTTTAATATCAGATTTTTGTGAGCCTATTTATATCCATTTTGAGATGGCGGTGAACAAAAAAATGACGCTTTCAGTGACTTTCAGATTTTGCAAAACTGTTACAGCTCTGCCTTTACTTCCCCCAGATGGATCCCATATTTTTTTCTTAAAATTTGTTTATTGAGCCTCGAACTTATCTTTATCACAAACTAAAAAGCTAATTAATGATACAATATTTAAATTTTAAAAGCAATAATTGGGCCATACGAACAAGATTCAGTTCAGTTCAGTCGCTAGTCGTGTCTGGCTCTTTGCGACTCCATGAATCACACAGCACGCCAGGCCTCCCTGTCCATCACCAACCCCCAGAGTCCACTCAAACTCATGTCCATCGAGTCAGTGATGCCATCCAGCCATCTCATTCTCTGTCGCCCCTTCTTCTCCTGACCCCAATCCCTCCCAGCATCAGAGTCTTTTCCAGTGAGTCAACTCTTCACATGAGGTGGCCAAAGTATTGGAGTTTCAGCTTTAACATCAGTCCTTCCAATGAACACCCAGGACTGATCTCCTTTAGAATGGACTGGTTGGATCTCCTTGCAGTCCAAGGGACTCTCAAAAGTCTTCTCCAACACCACAGTTCAAAAGCCATCAATTCTCTGGTGCTCAGCTTTCTTCACAGTTCAACTCTCACATCCATACATGACCACTGGAAAAACCATAGCCTTGACTAGACGGACCTTTGTTGGCAAAGTAATATCTCTGCTTTTTAATATGCTGTCTAGGTTGCCCAGTAATTCTCCCACTATTTCAAGCTCTGTTTCTACCTCCAGTCTGGTTGAGTGTTTATACACATAAAGGTTTTGAGGAGTTTGTGGTTCTTCTAACAGAAATCATTGAATATTATCTATGTTTCTGTGTGAGTGTATTGCTTTCTTGTAAATACCGTAAATAACCGTCTAACCAGGTGGCGAGATGTAGGTCTGTCTGGAGAATGTGTTATCCTTTCAAGTGAAGTCACTCAGTCATGTCTGACTCCTAGCAACCCCATGGACTGTAGCCTACCAGGCTCCTCCATCCATGGAATTTTCCAGGCAAGAGTACTGGAGTGGGTTGCCATTTCCTTCCCCAGGGGATCTTCCTGATCGAGGGATCTAACCCAGGTCTCCCACATTGCAGGCAGACGCTTTACCGTCTTTGCCACCAGGGAAGCCCAAATACTGGAGTGGGTAGCTTACCCCTTCTCCAGCAGCTCTTCCCAACCCAGGAATCGAACCAGGATCTCCTGCGTTGCAGGCGGATTTTTTTTTTTTTTTTACCAACTGAGCTGTCAAGGAAGCCCTTTCAAAGTTTCTTATAAATGGTGAATATAGAATGATGATATTCAAGGGAAGCAGTGCAATGTTTATATTTTTGTGATGACCAACCAAATTTTTTTAAATTTCTGTTAGGGTTTTAGGCAACAGTGTAATAAGGGGAAGTATGTGATGACAAGCCTGTCAAAATCTGCTCACGTGCTCCTTTTCTTAAACACCTGCCGAGCTGTCCATTGCTTGCTGTGGCACGCTGGGCCTGCTTTCTCTCCCTGTAAGGCTGGTCTCAGTACATCCGTGAAGACAAATGCAACAGACTCAACACCAAGAACCACTGAGAGCAGTGTGTTTTTCACCAGTTATTTGGAAGATGCCAAGGAGAAGAACGCACAGTACATTATTCATTGATTCATTGAATAAAACATTGAGCGTTTACCGTGTGCCAGCTCAGCAAATCCTCCTCTGTTGTCGCTGCTGTTCAGTCTCTAAGTCGTGTTCATCTCTTTGCGACCCCATGAGCTGCAGCACGCCAGGCTCCTCTGTCCTCCAGTGTCTCCCAGAGTTTGCTCTAATTCATGTCGATGGAGTTGGTGATGCTCTTTAAGCATCTCATCCTCTGCCACCCCCCTCTCCTAGAAACCCTTGAAAGATGGAAAGTGCTGTCTTGCAGCCATTTCCCACTTACCAAGTGCATCAGATACCTTTGCAGCCTTGCCCTGTGTCCAAGTCAAGACACGCCTCTGAAGGAGACCTGAGTAGTGAAGAAGGTTTCCACCCTCAGAAGAAAGCAAACTGGAGCTTCCTTATGACCATACACCACCCCCCAACCTCTTCTATACTCTTTGATAATTGACCTTGAGGTCAGGGCACAAATTTGGAACAGGAAAATCCAAGATTTGATGGGAGACTTGTTGAGACTCTTCAGTGGAAAGAAGAGTGCTGCTTAGACTTAATGCATTTTCTGAGCAAATGAAATAGCGAGCTATGTAAGAAAGGTATAGATTTACCACAATGACCATTAACTTCTTGTAGAAGAATGGGGGAATCCGCCTCCTCAGCCTGGTTCCACTTTTCCATTCCTAGGGAGATTATGATGAGCCGATCCTTAAGTGAGCAACCTTCACATATTGCGATTTAGTTTGTTTTATTTCCAGCTTTATTGTGTCATTGACACATAGTATATGTTTAATTGCAAACCATAATGATTTGATAGATGTATGTATTGTGAAATAATTACCACATGAAGGTGAGTTAGCACCATCACCTTACATCATTACAAATTTGTTTTCCTTGTGATGAGAGCTTTTAAGATCTATGGTGGTGCTAGCAACTTTCAAATATGTAAGACAGTGTTGTCAACTGGAGTCACTAAATATTGTTTATCAGCTGTCTCTTAGAATTTCTAGGACCAAATTTTGCTGAATCTTTGTTAAGTGCTCCTTGATACATAATTTCTACTCAATCTTTGCCAAGAACTACTTTATGGTATGTGTATTCTGTTTATAAACTCATCCAAAGAGCATTTGAGACTATTAGACCTGAAACTATTAACCAAGTAGATTTGAGAGTCCATCCAAAGGCATAAGACATAGGCCATGGGGTACAATGCTCCATCTCGAGCATTCTCCAATGTCAGGAATGCTTCATAGGTCTAGACTTATTCTAATCTAATTGGCCTGGAGAATCAAACAGCAATAAGCTAGAAGCTCTAGGGTCTTTTTAAATGTCTGGGTATAGTTATTAAAATATAAATTCCACGAAGACAGGAACTTTAATCTCTTTGTCATTGCCTTATCATCAGTTCTTGGGAGTTCTTAACTCAATAAATATTTGCTAACTAGCTGGATGAATAGATAGATGGATAGGGTATTCATTTACTCTTGCCACCATAACAAACTGCCACACATTTAACTGCATACACAATCAGTTCAGTTTAGTTCAGATACTCAGTCATGTCCAACTCTGTGACCCCATTTACTGCAGCAGGCCAGGCTTCCCTGTCCATTTCTGACCTTTATTGAGCCCATTTTTGCATGAAATGGTCCCTTGGTATCTTTAATTTTCTTAAAAAGGTCTCTAGTCTTTCCCATTCTATTGTTTTCCTTTATTTATTTATTTTTTTTGCACTGATCACTGAGGAAGGCTTTCTTGTCTCTCCTTGCTATTCTTTGGAACTCTGCTTTCTTTGGAACTCTGCATTCAGATGCATATATCTTTCATTTTCTTCTTTGCCTTTAGCGTCTCTTCTTTTCTCAGCTATTTGCAAGGCCTCCTCAGACAACCATTTTTGCCTTTTTGCATTTCTTTTTCTTGGGGATGGTGCTGATCACTGCCTCCTGTAAAATGTCACGAATCTCCGTCCATAGTTTTTCAGGCACTGTGTCAATCAGATCTAATCCCTTGGATCTATTTGTCACTTCCACTGTATAATCATAAGGCATTTGATTTAGGTCATATCCGAATGGTGTAGTGGTTTTCCCTACTTTTTTCAATTTAAGTCTGAATTTGGCAATAAGGAGTTCATGATTTGAGCCACAGTCAACTCCTAGTCTTGTTTTTGCTGACTGTATAGAGTTTCTCCATCTTCAGCTGCAAAGAATATAATCAATCTGATTTTGGTATTGACCATCCAGTAATGTTCATGTATAGAGTCATCTCCTGTGTTGTTGGAAGAAGGTGTTTGCTGTGACCAGTGCATTCTCTTGGCAAAACTCTGTTAGCCTTTGCCCTGCTTCATTCTGTACTCCAAGGCCAAACTTGCCTGTTACTCCAGTTATCTCTTGACTTCCTACTTTTGCAATCCAGTCCCCTGTGATGAAAAGGGCATCATTTTTGGTGTTAGTTCTAGAAGGTCTAGATGTGGCAAGAGGTCACTTGGTATCAGGGGCTTCCCTGATAGCTCAGTTGGTAAAGAATCTGCCTGCATTGCAGGAGACCCTGGTTCAATTCCTGGGTCGGGAAGATGCCCTGGAGAAGGGATAGGCTACCTATTCCAGTATACTTAGGCTTCCCTTATGATCCAGCTGGTAAAGAATCCACCTGCAATGTGGGAAACTTGGGTTTGATTCCTGGGTTGGAAAAATCCCCTGGAGAAGGGAAAGGCTACCCACTTCATTATTCTGGCCTGGAGAATTCCATGGACTGTATAGTCCATGGGGTTGCAAAGAATCAGACACAAGTGAGTGACTTTCACTTTCTTTCTAGAAGGTCTTATAGGTCATCATAGCGGTGATATTGAATGTTTTAAGGGTGTGTTAAATAATATAATCAGAATCTAATAGGGCTGAAATCAAGGTGTCAGCCACCCTGCATTCATTATAGAAGTTCTAGAGAAGGATCTACTTCCCGGTAAAAATCAGTTCCAGGTGGTTGTAGGATTAAAATCCCCATGTCTTGGCTGGCTGACAACCCTGGGTAGCTATCAACATCTAGAGGCTGCCCACCTGCCCTGGTTCATGGCCCCTTTCATCTTCAAAACCAGAAATGGCACCGCACCTCAAGCCTTTCTCACACTTCTGATCTCTCTGACCAGCCCTCTCACATCTCATCTGCCTTCTTCTGTTGCTTTTAAGGGCCCATGCAGATAATCTTGGATGATCTTATTTTAAGGTCAAAGTCTTTTACAATAGTACTTGGACTAGTGTTTGGTTGAATAGCAAGAGGACAGAAATCATGGGGGACATCTTTAGAATCAGGTCTTTGGATTAAGTCACCCAAAAGCTGATGTCCAGGTGGCCATGACTGGAAGCTTAAGGCATATATATGTTCAAGAGGACACAGAATTAATCTTACTTTCTAAAGTTTTCACAAAATCAGTGCAGTTCTATCCTCCCACGATAAATTCAGAGAAGACTACAGATGTGCAAAACTTGGAGAGGGTGGCAAGATACAGAGTTTAAAGGTCTTAATGTCATCTCAGATTTGAATCACATTATCTAATAGTTTGATGATTCATATTTAAGTGGAGAGAAGAATCAAGAAGTTAAACCTGTCTTTCAAAAAATTAGCCAGTGACGGAAGGACAACATTCCCAGCCAGATCTGATTAGCTTGTTAGACAGTGGTGTTCTCTGTCTTACTTACGAGGCTCGACACTGACAGTATATTTCACTTCCTGAGTAATTCCATCCATACGCCTAAAATTCCCACAGGCCAGCAATAGAAAGGACAGGGAAGTGTTGTTTTTGGAATTGCTATAGTTGCTTTACAGATGAAGAAGCTAAGAATTGGATCGAATGATTTGCCCAAGGTCGTATGACAGGAATGAGCCACAGCCAAAGCCTCAAAATAAATAGATCCTACATCCAAACCTGAGTGCCAGATACTCTGAAAATGTAAATTGCTTTGCCAGAAATAGGGGTTTTGAGCAACAGATTTCTTTCATTTAATGTACTAAAGTAAATGGAAATTTCATTGATCCACTTTAACAATTATTATATGCTGTCAGATCAAAGCAGCTGTTGCTAATCTTCCCCACAAATTCATATGCATTATAAAGCAAAAATGTTTTTGTATTAATTTCTTTCGTGGAGTAGTGATCAATAATAGCTTGAGAAAAACTCTGAACACAGGAAGCTAGCAGCAAGTTCACCTGATTAAAAGCGTCAAACATAGAGTACTAACTAAATCTCTAGTGTAACTTCACTCTTTTTGCCAGAAGGAATTCAGATATGTGTTTTTAATCTAGTGGCATTTCTTCTCACAATTTTCAACAAAACAATGTGCATAGTCTCATCACCTTAAGGACCAGATCTTTCTAGAAGGAATTTTCTCCCTAGAGCATATTTCAAAATAAATGTGAAAGCATTTAACTATATTGCATTAAATCTAAAATGTAATCAAGTGTTAAAAATATTTTATATTTTACTCATCCATGAGAAAGAAAAAGTGTTTCCGATTAAACTATGACACGCTATTAGCATCCTGAGTCAGAAATGTAAAAATAAAAAAAATTTAAAAAGTGACTTAATGAAGTATTTTGAGTCTAATTCAACTTGGAAAGTGAGGCAACTGCTGTCTCAAACATGAAAAATCAATTGTAGTGAGCGGAATGAACACCCCATACCATCCACTCTCTTTGGAATTTTCCTATACATCGCCTAACCTAATTCTCACAACTACCATACAAAGCAAGTATTAAGACCAGTTTACAAACTATGGAAGTATTTTAGTGCTTCATCTAAGGTCATTCAGAGGCAGTTAGGAGTCAAAACTAAATTAGTTTGATTCAAAATGTGTTTACTTTGTTTTCTAAAGCTGGCTGGTTACAGTCCATGGGGTCACAAAGAGCAGACTGAGCATGCGCGCGCGCGCGCGCACACACACACACACACACACACACACACGTTAGAAGCTCCTTTTTTTCCCTGCTTCTGAGGCACACACACACACACACACACACACACGTTAGAAGCTCCTTTTTTTCCCTGCTTCTGAGGCGCGCACACACACACACACACGTTAGAAGCTCCTTTTTTTCCCTGCTTCTGAGACACACACACACACACACACGTTAGAAGCTCCTTTTTTTCCCTGCTTCTGATTTCTTGGTCAATGTATCTACCCATTTCCTGGGTATGGACCAAGGTGATAAAGGGTAAAGAGGCCAGATCAAAGACTGTATTTCAGAATACTGGGTACATTGTAAAACTAACATCCATCAAAAATAGATAGCTTTATTAGATAACTCGGATCCACATGAACATAGACATTCACACACATTTTTAAAATCAAAGGAATTTGGGGGGATATATTCAGTTCAGTTCAGTCGCTTAGTCGTGTCCAACTCTTTGCGACCCCATGGACTGCAGCACGCCAGGCCTCCCTGTCCATCACTAACTCCCAGAATTTACTCCAACTCATGTCCATCGAGTTGGTGATGCCATCCAACATCTCATCCTCTGTTGTCCACTTCTCCTCCTGTCTTCAATATTTCCCAACATCAGGGTCTCTTCAAATGAGTCAGTTCTTCGCATCAAGTGGCCAAAGTATTGGAGTTTCAGCTTTAGCATCAGTCCTTCCAATGAATACTCAGGACTGATTTCCTTTAGGATGGACTGGTTGGATCTCCTTGCAGTCCAAGGGACTCTCAAGAATCTTCTCCAACACCACAGTTCAAAAGCATCAATTTTTCGACGTTCACCTTTCTTTATAGTCCAACATCTCATCTCATACGTGACTACTGGAAAAGCCATAATAGCTTTGACTAGATGGACCTTTGTTGGTAAAGTAATGTCTCTGCTTTTTAATATGCTGCCTAGGTTGGTCATAGCTTTTCTTCCAAGGAGCAAACATCTTTTAATTTCATGGCTGCAGTCACAATCTGCAGTGATTTTGGAGCCTCCCCCACAAAAAAGTCTGTCACTGTTTCTATTTTTTTTCCATCTATTTGCCATGAAATGATGGGACTGGATGCCATGATGTTCATTTTCTGAATGTTGAGTTTTAAGCCAACTTTTTCACTCTGCTCTTTTGACTTTCATCAAAGGGTTCTTTAGTTCTTCTTCACTTTCTGCCATAACGGTTGTGTCACCTGCGTGTCTAAATTTATTGATATTTCTCCCAGCAATCTTGATTCCAGCTTATGCTTCAGCCAGCCCAGCCTGGCATTTCGCACGATGTGCTCTGCCTAGAAGTTAAATAAGCAGGATGACAGCATATAGCCTTGACATTCTCCTTTCCCAGTTTGGAAATAGCCTGTTTCTCCATGTCCAGTTCTAACTGTTGCTTCTTGACCTGCATACAGATTTCTCAGGAGGCAGATCAGGTAGTCTGTTAGTCCTATCTCTTTCAGAATTGTCCACAATTTGTTGTGGTCCACACAGTCAAAGTCTTTGGCGTAGTCAATAAAGCAAAAGTAGATGTTTTTCTGGAACTCTCTTGCTTTTTCTATGGTCCAGCAGTGGGATACATTAATGGATGCAAAAATTGAGACACATATATCTCAATTTCTATAC
Organism: Moschus berezovskii; assembly: GCF_049115385.1. Taxonomy (NCBI): domain Eukaryota; kingdom Metazoa; phylum Chordata; class Mammalia; order Artiodactyla; family Moschidae; genus Moschus; species Moschus berezovskii. The sequence goes on from NC_142469.1 coordinate 105,600,545, forward strand.
GGTACCTCTACAGTGACAGACTTTATTTTCTTGGGCTCCAAAATCACTGTCGTCGGTAACTGCAGCCATCAAATTAAAAGATGCTTGCTCCTTGGAAGAAAAGCTATGACAAACCTAGACAGTGTTTTAAAAAGCAGATACATTACTTTGCTGACAAAGGTACATCAGTCAAAGCTATGGTTTTTCCCCTAAGTCATATATGGATGTGAGAGTTGGACTGTAAAGAACATTGAATGCCGAAGAACTGAGGCTTTCAACCTGTGCAGCTGAAGAAGACTCTTGAGAATCCCTTGGACAGTAAGGAAATCAAACCAGTCAGTCCCAGGGGAACTCAACCCTGAATATTGACTGGAGGACTGATGCTGAAACTGAAGCTCCAATAATTTGTCTATATGATGGAGAGAGCCGACTCATTGGAAAAGACCTTGACGCTGGGACAGATGGAAGGCAGGAGGAGAAGGGGGTGACAGAGGATGAGATGACTGGATGGCATTACCGACTCAGTGGATATGAATTTGAGCAAGTTCCGGGAAATGGTGAAGGACAAGGAGACCTGGCGTGTTGCTGTCCATAGGGCTGCAAAGAGTTGGAGGACTCAACGACTGAACAACAACAACTCTCCACATACACTTCCCAGGTGGCTCAGTGGTAACAGATCCACCTGCCAAGACAGGAGTCACTGGACACATGAGTTCAATATCGGGTCGGGAAGATCCCCTAGAGGAGGGTGTGGCAACCCACTCCAGTACTCTTGCCTGGAGAACCCCATGGACAGAGAAGCCTGGCGGGCTACAGTCCATGGGGTCACAAAGAGTTGAACATGACTGAGCACACAGCACTCTCTATGTAATGCTGATAGTCAAGATATTAACATTGTGAAGCCAGTTATGGGCTAAGTAAGCTAAGTATTATTTTTATCTCAAAAAAGCTACTTTTCAGAATAATAAATTTGAACATATAGCCTTAAGCAGATAAGAGAACTTTAATTGTTCTTTATAAGGAAAGTAGAACAAAATAATAATAGCATTATAATGAAAGGAGGAAAGTAGAGTAAAATAGACATGAGAACAGTTGAACGCTATTATAATAGGCAAAGGAAAACAAGTCAGAGAACACGTGACAAATCAAGGACTGTATTTGCTACAATGTATGTATCAGTTCAGTTCAGTTCAGTCGCTCAGTCGTGTCCGACTCTCCGCGACCCCATGAATCACAGCACGCCAGGCCTCCCTGTCCATCACCAACTCCCGGAGTACACTCAAACTCATGTCCACAGAGTCGGTGATGCCATCCAGCCATCTCATTCTCCGTCGTCCCCTTCTCCTCCCGCCCCCAACCTTTCCCAGCATCAGAGTCTTTTCCAGTGAGTCAGCTCGTCTCATGAGGTGGCCAAAGTATTGGAGTTTCAGCTTTAGCATCAGTCCCTCCAATGAACATCCAGGAGTGATCTCCTCTAGAATGGACTGGTTGGATCTCCTTGCAGTATAAGGGACTCTCAAGAGTCTTCTCCAACACCACAGTTCAAAAGCATCGATTCTTCGGCGATCAGCTTTCTTCACAGTCCAACTCTCACATCCATACATGACCACGGGAAAAACCATTGCCTTGACTAGACAGACCTTGGTTGGCAAAGTAATGTCTCTGCTTTTTAATATACTATCAAGGTTGGTCATAACTTTCCTTCCAAGGAGCAAGCGTCTTTTAATTTCATGGCTGCAATCAGCATCTGCAGTGATTTTGGAGCCCAAAAAAATAAAGTCTGACACTGTTTCCACTGTTTTTCCATCTATTTCCCATGAAGTGATGGGACCAGATGCCATGATCTTTGTTTTCTGAATGTTGAGCTTCAAGCCAACCTTTTCACTCTCCTCTTTCACTTTCATCAAGAGGCTTTTGAGTTCCTCTTCACTTTCTGCCATAAGGGTAGTGTCATCTGCATATCTGAGGTTATTGATATTTCTCCCAGCAATCTTGATTCCAGCTTGTGCTTCTTCCAGCCCAGCGTTCCTCATGATGTACTCTGCATATAAGTTAAATAAGCAAGGTGACAATATACAACCTTGACGTACACCTTTTCCTATTTGGAACCAGTCTGTTGTTCCATGACCGGTTCTAACTGTTGCTTCCTGACCTGCATACAGGTTTCTCAAGAGGCAGGTCAGGTGGTTTGGGATTCCCATCTCTTTCAGAATTTTCCACAGTTTATTGTGATCCACACAGTCAAAGGCTTTGGCATAGTCAATGAAGCAGAAATAGATGTTTTTCTGGAACTCTCTTGCTTTCTCCATGATCCAGCGGATGTTGGCAATTTGATCTCTGGTGCCTCTGCCTTTTCTAAAACCTGCTTGAACATCTGGGAGTTCACGGTTTACATACTGCTGAAGCCTGGCTTGGAGAATTTTGAGCATGACTTTACTAGCGTGTGAGATGAGTGCAATTGTGCGGTAGTTTGAGCATTCTTTGGCATTGCCTTTCTTTGGGATTGGAATGAAGACTGACCTCTTCCAGTCCTGTGGCCACTGCTGAGTTTTCCAAATCTGCTGGCATATTGAGTGCAGCACTTTCACAGCATCATCTTTCAAGACTTGAAATAGCTCAACTGGAATTCCATCACCTCCACTAGCTTTGTTCGTAGTGATGCTTTCTAAGGCCCACTTGACTTCACATTCCAAGATGTCTGGCTCTAGGTCAGTGATCACATTATCGTGACTATCTTGGTCGTGAAGATCTTTTTTGTACAGTTCTTCTGTGTATTCCTGCCACCTCTTCTTAATATCTTCTGCTTCTGTTAGGTCCATACCATTTCTGTCCTTTATCGAGCCCATCTTAGCATGAAAAGTTCCCTTGGAATCTCTAATTTTCTTGAAGAGGTCTCTTGTTTTTCCTATTCTGTTGTTTTCCTCTATAGCTGAGTGCAATTGTGCGGTAGTTTGAGCATTCTTTAGCATTCCCTTTCTTTGGGGTTGGAATGAAGACTGACCTTTTCCAGTCCTGTGGCCACTGCTGAGTTTTCCAAATTTGCTGACATATTGAGTGCAGCACTTTCACAGCGTCATCTTTCAAGATTTGAAATAGCTCAACTGGAATTCCATCACTTCCACTAGCTTTGTTCGTAGTGATGCTTTCTAAGGCCCACTTGACTTCACATTCCAAGATGTCTGGCTCTAGGTCAGTGATCACTTTATCATGACTATCTTGGTCGTGAAGATCTTTTTTGTACAGTTCTTCTGTGTATTCTTGCCACCTCTTCTTAATATCTTCTGCTTCTGTTAGGTCCATACCATTTCTGTCCTTTATCGAGCCCATCTTTGCATGAAATGTTCCCTTGGAATCTCTAATTTTCTTGAAGAGATCTCTTGTTTTTCCTATTCTGTTGTTTTCCTCTGTTTCTTTGCATTGATCACTGAGGAAGGCTTTCGTATCTCTCCTTGCTATTCTTTGGAACTCTGCATTCAGATGCTTATATCTTTCCTTTTCTCCTTTGCTTTTCGCTTCTCTTCTTTTCACAGCTATTTGTAAGGCCTCCTCAGACAGCCATTTTGCTCTTTTGCATTTCTTTTCCATGGGGATGGTCTTGGTCCCTGTCTCCTGTACAATGTCACGAACCTCCGTCCAGAGTTCATCAGGCATTCTATCTATCAGATCTAGTCCCTTAAATCTATTCCTCACTTCCACTGTATAATCATAAGGGATTTGATTTAGGTCATATCTGAATGGTCTAGTGGTTTTCCCTACTTTCTTGAATTTCAGTCTGAATTTGGCAATAAGGAGTTCATGATCTGAGCCACAGTCAGCTCCTGGTCTTGTTTTTGCTAACTGTATACAGCTTCTCCATCTTTGGCTGCAAAGAATATAATCAATCTGATTTCGGTGTTGACCATCTGGTGATGTCCATGTGTAGAGTCTTCTCTTGTGTTGTTGGAAGAGGGTGTTTGCTATGACCAGTGCATTCTCTTGACAAAACTCTATTAGCCTTTGCCCTGCTTCATTCCGTGCTCCAAGGCCAAATTTGCCTGTCATCTCACACGCTAGTAAAGTAATGCTCAAAATTCTCCAAGCCAGGCTTCACCAATATGTGAACCGTGAACTCCCAGATGTTCAAGCAGGTTTTAGAAAAGTCAGAGCCACCAGAGATCAAATTGCCAACATCCGCTGGATCATGGAGAAAGCGAGAGATTTCCAGAAAACCATCTATTTCTGCTTCATTGACTATGCCAAAGCCTTTGACTGTGTGGATCACAATAAACTGTGGAAAATTCTGAAAGCAATGGGAATACCAGACCACCTGACCTGCCTCTTGAGAAACCTGTATGCAGGTCAGGAAGCAACAGTCAGAACTGTACATGGAACAACAGACTGGTTCCAAATAGGAAAAGGAGTACGTCAAGGCTGTATACTGTCACCTTGCTTATTTAACTTATATGCAGAGTACATCATGAGGAATGCTGGGCTGGAAGAAGCACAAGCTGGAATCAAGATTGCCGGGAGAAATATCAATAACCTCAGATATGCAGATGACACCACCCCTATGGCAGAAAGTGAAGAGGAACTAAAAAGCCTCTTGATGAAAGTGAAAGAGGAGAGTGAAAAGGTTGGCTTGAAGCTCAACATTCAGAAAACAAAGATCATGGCATATGGTCCCATCACTTCATGGGAAATAGATGGAAAAACAGTGGAGACAGTGTTAGATTTTATTTTTTTGGGCTCCAAAATCACTGCAAATGGTGATTGCAGCCATGAAATTAAAAGACGCTTACTCCTTGGAAGGAAAGTTATGACCAACCTTGATAGTATATTGAAAAACAGAGACATTACTTTGCCAACCGAAGTCTGTCTAGTCAAGGCTATGGTTTTTCCCATGGTCATGTATGGATGTGAGAGTTGGACTATGAAGAAGGCTGATCGCCGAAGAATTGATGCTTTTGAACTGTGGTGCTGGAGAGGACTCTTGAGAGTCACTTGTACTGCAGGTTGATCCAACCAGTCCATTCTAGAGGAGATCAATCCTGAGTGTTCATTGGAGGGACTGATGCTAAGGCTGAAACTGCAATACTTTGGCCACCTCATGCGACGAGTTGATTCACTGGAAAAGACTCTGATGCTGGGAAAGGTTGGGGGTGGGAGGAGAAGGGGACGACGGAGAATGAGATGGCTGGATGGCATCACCGACTCTGTGGACATGAGTTTGAGTGAACTCCAGGAGTTGGTGATGGACAGGGAGGCGTGCTGTGATTCATGGGGTCGCAGAGAGTCGGACACGACTGAGCGACTGAACTGAACTGAACTGAACTGAACTGAATTGATGTATAGCTGATACCGGAATTTAATAAATTTTCCTTGCTTGATAAATTTGGATTGTTTTTTATTAGCCAGTGATGTTTGATGTTTATTTCAGAATTGCTTGATAGAGAAAGCTAAACTAATGATTTCCATGTGATTATTACATCGATTGGAAAATTTTAATAAGTGACAGAGCAAGTATGAACCTTACTCTCAGGAAATTTAATTTGCTGAATGTTTTTGTTTTTCAAATACAATTCTTTAGGGAAAGGTCACTTGTTTTAGGTGGAACAGTTCACAGTCCCTTTATCCTAACTAATCACATAGTTCCCCCCCGCCAAGAATTCTTCCAAATAACAATAGGAACAAAGATTAAAAATTACTCTTGCCATTTCTTCTTCATTATTATTATTATTTTACCAAATCAATAATTTGATTTAAGCAAAGTTGTAGATTACAGAGAACTGTGTTCTCCTAATTTGACAGTAACTCACAGGACAAGTGTTCTTATACTATCTGTGAAGTAGCCCAAACCGTGCCATTTATCTACCCTATCCCATGCCTTATGGAGAAGCATTTCTATGAACTTGTTTCTGAAAACTAGCCTACTTTTTCTTAGAATTTTCTCCCTCCTTTGACCAGAAAATCGATTGCATTATTAAATTTCTCTTAGTTTCCCATACTTTGAAAACAAAGCATAATTCATTCCAAATAAAGTCTTTCCAAGGTAAATAATCACTTAGCATATAAATTGTTTTAGTATTGATATAGCTAAGTTTCTCTAAATAAATAAGTTCCATGCCCAATGCATAATATACCAAATATGCCTGTTAAATGATGGATTTATAATGCAAGAATTTTCATTATAAAACCCTGTGAGATACAATCTAACACATTTGAAGATATAATATCCTTAGATTGTAACTGAAAGATAAGTTCTAATTACTGTTTAATTTCTTGGTTGAAAATCCTTGGCATGTATAATATAAAATTGACTCAAATTGTACAATTAAAATTATTAGCATTTAACTATTGCTTTTGAAGCTACAATGGCTTGATCTGTTTGGCTCAAAAAATGTTCAACCAGAAAGAAAAAAACATGCTTAAAAATAGAAAATATTAACAAAAAAAGTGGCCATCGATATAGTTAAATTTATAAATGCCATAACTCTATAAATGTTCAGGAGAAATGGTTCAATATTGGGTCACTGAAAAAATGGTATGTATAAAAGGTATACTGAAGTGTTTTACACCAGAAAGATAAGATTTTTTAGAATTCTATTATCAAGTGTTAGTCACTCAGTCATATCTGACTTTTTGCGACCCCATGGACTGCAGCCCGCTAGGCTCCTCTGTCCATAGGATTCTCCAGGCAAGAATACTGGAGTGGATTGCCATTCCTTTCCCCAAGGGGTCATCCCGACCCAGGGATCGAGTCCAAGTCTGTTGCATTGCAGGCAGATTCTTTACCATCTGAGCCACCAGGGAAGCCTGTAATCAAGGCCATGAATTAATATGCAATGTTGTGACATGATCCTGTGATCTTTGTGAAATTAACTATGGAAAGTTAGAAATCTCTTCTCTTAAAAATTGATGCATTCTTAGAACTGATTGCTTATCTAAACTGTGTCTTTCATTAATATAAATTTCAGGGAAATTGTTCTGCCAGTTGTATTTCTAGAATAGATATTCTTATTTTTTCAATTTTTTAGTGAGATTATTTAATTTGCCCCAAGTTTTTTGTATTATTTAATTTTTAGCAACAGCTAATAGCTATCTATTGTTTCTATGGCACATGCCAAATGCTAGATTAAATACTTTTCTTGAATCATCTCATTTAATCTATACAAACCTAGGAGGAAGAAAGTATCCTTAATCTAATTTAAGTAATAAGGAAATGGAGGAAGAAGGATTAAGTCATTTGCATGCTGTTGGTCAGTTAGCAAAAGGGCAGTGAGAGCACTGTTTAAATGGAAAGAGGAACCAAAAGTGGTAAATTCTACAGTTTTCCCCATTTCACGAATATTGTGTTTCAACTGCACCTAATTAGGTAGCTCATTACAGGTTGTTAGACAAGTCATTTCCAGTATACTGATTTCATCTTCCAGTGTTCAAGCCAGCCATGTTCAACTAAAAGCACTCTTAAGCTTGCAGCTTGTTCCAAAGTTTTTATTTTCATTCTTGCTACCAATTTTTAAAAAGTAGTGCTCAATATTAGTTATTTCTTGTGATTTATTTTTTTAATAGTAAGTGGCATTGATCTTAGGTGAAAACTAGAGTCAAATTATTTTTGCAATAGCATGGAATTTACATAGATATAGTTTGTGAAAATGTTTTACTAGATGTATAAAATATATAATAATCAAAATTTTACAGCACATATTAAATATTAAAATTCTTCTAAAGTCATCAATACAGCATGTATACACATTTGCTGAATTTATAAATGCAACCTCAAGTACCACTTGGACATGATAAAATGGATAGACTTGAAGAAAAGTGAGAAATTCTGTTCTGAATTGTACAGTTCCTCCCATGCAGTCATCTGTTCTTTGTGTAGAAAGACACTTTTGCTGACAGTGTGGGTTTCTGCATAGAAGTCCTCCTCGTCAGCAAGACTTAACTTGAGATAATTCAAAACAATTGCAAGAAATGTACTTTAGAAAGAAGAGTTTGTAAGATTTGTCCATTGAAAGATGTGAATTAATTTTAACTTGGAGTGAGGGGGAAAAAAAACCCTGGTTTCACTTTTATAAGTTTGGGGAAGATGAGTCGTTAATGTGCTCAAGGAGAAAGTCATTCCTTCTGAAGGATGCCTGGTGAGATTGTCAGCTTGAACATAAAGTTAGTTTGAGAGGAAGAGAGAGAGAATCATGAAGAGGATTAGAAGCACAGAAAAAATTTTAGTAGATAGGGACATTAAAATCTAAAAACGGAAGGACTCTTTCATTTTTTTTTTTTTTTGGAAATCAAAGAAAAATATGATGAGAAATGGAGAAACACTGAAAATGCGCAGAAAGAGTATCAACAGAACCATCGGTTTTAACGGATTGTCAGGCAGGGATGCGCTGGAAAGGAAGGCCACAGGATGTCAGGACAAACAAACAGTAGGCTCCTGGCCTGTGTCAGAAAGGCCCTGTGTCACCTGTGGCGGGTCTCCAGAGAGTGCACCCCTCGACACGCGGCCATCTGGCCTCTGCTTAGACCCCCGAGTCACGTGATCCTCCCAGCACCAGAGTGCAACTGACACCATTTTTGAAGAACTTAACTGAACATGCGTTCCCCTATATTTAAGCCAAACCTTGCTTTCTGTAACGTCTCCCACTTTGGTCTTCACTCGGCTCTGTGGTTCTCACTCAGGTGCTCTCCTTGTACCCAGGGCCCTCTTACTTCCTGGCTTTTCTCAGAGTTGTTGGTGCATATTCTTCTTGGGTACGCTTTTCCTATTGACTGATTTGGGGCAAGGTATACTTTTACTTTGTCATATTCCAAAATATATTAAGCTATGGTCTTACTTTCTCTTATTGACTTTCCAATTCAACATTCATTTGCTGTGCTTTATCTGTTTCTTCTGTTCTCAGAACAGCTCAATTTCTGTTCAGTTTCTCTGAAATTCTAATGCATTGGTTGAAATTTGGTTCTTTTTTCTCAGACAAGTTGGCATTTCAAATTATACTGTATCATCAGTTCAATTCAGTTCAGTTCAGTTCATTTCAGTCGCTCAGTCGTGTCCAACTCTTTGCAACCCCATGAATCACAGCATGCCAGGCCTCCCTGTCCATCACCAACTCCTGGAGTTCACTCAACCTCATATCCATCGGGTCGGTGATGCCATCCAGCCATCTCATTCTCTGTCGTCCCCATCTCCTCCTACCCCCAATCCCTCCCAGCATCAGGGTCTTTTCCAGTGAGTCAACTCGTTGCATGAGGTGGCCAAAGTATTGGAGTTTCAGCTTTAGCATCGGTCCTTCCAATGAACACCCAGGATCGATCTCCTCTAGAATGGACTGGTTGGATCTCCTTGCCATCCAAGGGACTCTCAAGAGTCTTCTCCAACACCACAGTTCAAAAGCATCAGTTCTTCTGTGCTCAGCTTTCTTCACAGGCCAACTCTCACATCCATATATGACCACTGGAAAAACCATAGCCTTGACTAGACGGACCTTTGTTGGCAAAGTAATGTCTCTGCTTTTTAATATGCTGTCTAGGTTGGTCATAACTTTCCTTCCAAGGAGTAAGCGTCTTTTAATTTCATGGCTGCAATCAGCATCTGCAGTGATTTTGGAGCCCAAGAAAATAAAGTCTGACACTGTGTCCACTGTTTCTCCATCTATTTCCCATCAAGTGATGGAACCAGATGCTATGATCTAAAATTTTGTATGTTCCTTCCTCAAAATGTGAAAAATTCTATCATTGTTGATAGTCTTCTGTTACTTGAGTTTTACCATTGGCATAAGTGATATTGTTTGAGGTCAAAGTTGTCCTCACAAATTCAGTAAATGTAGGCTTCTTATCTCCTCAGGATGAGTCTTAGATAGCTGCTAAAGCAAAATATCACCATCGCAGAACACAAGTGAAGGGTCAACACTTCAAAAAACATGCTAACATCTTTTTTTGTTTTTAACTTTTCATTTTATTTGGGGTATAGCCAAATGTGTTTCCATTTGGGGTAGAGCCGTTTAACAATGTTGTGATAACCTCAGGTGAACAGTGAAGGGACCCAGCCACACATGTACATGAATCCTTTCTCCCCTAAACCCCTCACCTCTGCAGGTTGTCACATAACATTGAACAGAGTTCCATGCTGACGTTTTGGTTGATTTTGGTTAATGTCATTTTATTGGACAGCACAACAAGCTGGATTCATGACACATTTCATATTGCGGAAGAAAATCTATGATCGTATGTAGGATTTCTCTACCAAACAACTTCTTTAAAAAACCAAATGGAGTAATCTTTCAATAGTTTATTTCCTTTGCACTCCAAGTTGCAATCACTTAGCAATTCTATCACTCTCTCATTAGCAACTTCTTTTCCGCCCCCGCTATTACCAGCCACCCCTCCTGCCATTGCTCTAGTTTAGGGCGTTAGGATCATACCTTGTCTATTATAATGAGTTCTTTCTTGTTCTCCTGGAAGCAAAAATCACATTTCTTGTTCTGTGTCAAATTGGAAAACCTCCCTGCAATTCTAGAAACACATAGTCACCAGTCTAAAAATGCCGGACACAAATGCGCTAGTGGGTTGTTTTCTTTTCTTAATATTTATACATTTATAGTCTCATGAGATTATCTTAGTACTAGCTGTCATGGAAAAGAGACAATTCAATTCCCTAAACAAGCCCTTTCCCAATACTCCGATGCTTCAGCATACATGCTCTTGGGACAAAGGACACTTTTTGTAAAAGAAGAAATATGTCAACTCACCGAATGTTGAGAGATAAACAAGAAGGGATTTCTAATTAGAAAATAAGTAAATTAAACAACTTTGCTTTGCAGAGCAACTTTATCTGTGGTTCTATGCAAGCTGCTCCTGAAGACAAACACACAGGTTATGTACTAAGCGTGGAAGGGACTACAGAACATCAAGGTTGGGTTCACATGCCTCTAGCAATCCACTGAAGCAGGCACTGGATTGGCTCTGAGCCAACACTTTGCTGCTCAATCCTGCAGACATGTCTTGCTGGTGCAGACCAGCTAACTGAGGTCAAGAAGATGAAGGAAGCAACCTCTTGAGAGAACCATTGTGTAGCTGATCAGGAGAACTGGGTTCCTTTACTGCTCCTTCTGGGTGGTTGTATGACCCTACATGAGCCACTGAGCGCCTCTCTCTATGTGTTCCTTCAGCGAGTAAGTGGAAAGAATAAATACTCACCTGTCCTCCAGTGTGTCCAACCAGAGTGCTTCCTGACGCTTGGCGGACTGGCTCTGTGACTGACTCAGAATCTCTTTGTGTATCTCTTGTCTGTTTCCCTTCTCTCCATCCTCAGAGGTGGCTGTCATTTTCATCAAGTAATCCGTGCCCATCCCTTCTTGCCACTTTGCCCAGAGCCTTTTACTCTAGTACCCGAGAAAAGAAAGGCACGGTTCCCCTGCAGGGCGCCCCTGACTTCCCCTCCCTCTTCCTCCAAAACGCATCCCAGCGACCCAGCTGAACCTCACTCCTGAGCCGCTGAAATCAGTCGTCTCTGGGGTTTGTGATACTCTTGTAAACACTGGCAAAATCAATGAGATTTCCATACTGCGGGGTGAGGAACACGATGTCGATGCTATTGATAAGGGCGAAGTAAGTGTTGCTCCCATTGCGTTTATGCATAATGAAGTGTTTATGCAAACAACATGCACACAGCACGCTGAACTGCCTGGGGCAAAATAGTATTCCCCCTCCGAGCTTAGTAACTGCGAAGCTTGGAACCAATAGAGAGCATTCTGCTGTGGTCTGAAGTGCCCAATTAAGTGCATTCAGGAATTTTTTTCCCAAGGCCCCCTCCTTGAAGCACATTTATGGTTGGTGTCAGAGCGTTGATGGCTGTCTTAATGTTTCATTGTTATAGAACCTTCCTGTGATTCCTGCACTCTTTAATGCAGGACCTGTGCTCTTTTGAAATGATCGGTGAGATTTCATGCTAAGCCTTGCTTCCTGTTTTTATTCTAACTGTATTAACCAGTTCTCTTTGGAGAATGTGCTTGCAGCTTAGGTGTACCTCACTTTATCGAATAAACGTGCTCCTGGCACACAGTATGTAAATCAAATTTTAACAAATTGAATCATATATTTAAATGCCTGAGGGGCACTCATTTTCAGAAATGAATCATATTCTGAATTTTAAGTGAATTTTTAACACCCTAATTTTTCTTTTCTGAGAATCCAGGTTTTCTACTTGGGTTTGCTTATTTAGGTAATACCAGTATCAAATTATCAAAATCTCTGAGGAATTTTAAAAAGCAAGGAGTTGAAAGCTAGTTCTTAATGACCCTCGTGTTTGCATCATTACTGACATAGCTAATTAACTACAACTGAACACACAGAGTTAAAACATAAGCCAGTTGTTTGGTTGTACGGATAAGAGAGTTAATGGGAAGGGGAAGGGAAGGGGCTTGTTAGATTTTAAAGTCAGGTAAGGATTTCTCTTGGACAATGATGCTAGGCTAGCCAAGGTCTTCAAGGGAATTAATCATAGACCTATTAAATTTTTTCCTTAATTAATAGTCGGTAACATCCCAGTGACTTGGACATTTTAGGAATTTAATCAACCATTAAAATAAGCAGTGTGTTAGTTGCTCAGTCATGTCTGACTCTTTACAATCCCATGGACTGTAGCCCACCAGGCTCCTCTCTCCATGGAATTCTCCAGGAAAGAATCCTGGAGTGGGTTGCCATTTCCTTCTCCAGGGGATATAATAAGCAGTAAATCAACCAAATCTCCTATGGATAAATAGACACCTGGGATCTCATAAAATCAATGTTTGATGAATGCCCATCATCTGCAGGATTCAGAGCATCATGGGAAAAGAAGATATGGCCTTGGAGTGCCAGGGTTGGGGGGCTTCTGTGATGACAGTCCCTGGCTGTGGTGGAGGGGATGATCCACTTATCTTCCAGGGAACCAGCCTAGTCCTCAGAAAAAAAACAGGGAGATATCTTATACTCTCATTGATATTAAAATTTCCCAGAGGTAAAGATTTATATGCTATGTAGATGGCAGGTTTTTTTTTTTAATTAGTCAGAAAAGCATCCTGAGAGTGACGAATTCTGCGACTAATTCTCACTGCGCTGAAGACATAAGTCTACATTAGTCCATAATTCCCCTAACCCGCGGGATCGTTTGAAAGATTATAGGTGGGGGAGAAAGCCACCTGGGTACAACTGAAGGAAGCCAGCTGATTTGACTGACTTGAGTTGAAAATCAACATAAGCAGAGTGAGGGAACAGTTTTATAGCAAAATGATCACGTGTGTACACGTGACCCTCAGATCCAATCAGGTCCAAAGGGCAGGTCGGGAACCCTTCCATCCACTGGAGTCCTGAACCCACAGCCAGGAGAGCCTGTGGGCTTGAAACAAAGCTGGCGTCTCCACTCGGTTCCGGCTCCTTGTCTGCCGTGGTGTTTGATACTTACAGTCGGTCAGGAAAAGTGAAAGTGGAAGTGTTGGTGAGTTCAGTTGTGTCCGACACTTTGCAAAACCACAGTCGGTAGCCCGCCAGGCTCCTCTGTCCCTGGGAGTCTCCAGGAAGGAATACTGGAGTGGTAGTCATTCCCTTCTCCAGGGGATCTTCCCGACCTAGGGATCAAACCCGGGTCTCCTGCATCGCAGGCAGAGTCTTTACCATCTGAGCCACCAGGGAGGCCCACGTGACCAGGTGTATCCACACCCTACAAGCAAGCTGCTACTTCAGCGGCTGCACACCCCGAGACACAGCAGCCTGTTCCAGCGTCGGAAGGACATGTGCCCTGGATGTCTGGGGTCTTCCTCAAGGCCCCCTCCCACCCTGAGACACAGGCACACTTCTACAGGTCACTAAGGGGAAACTTCCGGTGGGGACAGGGGAAGCTTTGGGGTGGAAGTTCATCTTTTCTAAATTTGGCGCCTGAGCTACCGGTGTGAGCAGGGCACTTTTGGTTACAATCTCTGGGATGTTGTAAAGCAGAGAGCAGGATCTGAGGTCCATGGATAATGGGAAACATATGTCAGCTGTGGCTTCGCAAACGTTTGTGAAAGCAACGAGTGAGTGTAGGGTTTTTGCTTCTGTTGTGGTTTCTGTGATTTAGGTCAGAGGCTCAGGGCCAGAACTCCAGAGAGGACGAAAAGGGCAGAGAGGTGGTGCTGGACCAGTCAGCCCAGCTAACCGTTCATCTAGTCCAGGGGCGCAGAGACAAAGACGGCTCAGGAGTGGTTGTGAAAGGCTTGGGTAGGAGGGTGGTGATGCCACCTCCAAACAGAGGAGGAAAGGGGTGGTGGCGTGGTTGCCGAGCTCAGTCTGCACGTGCTGGAGGAGCCCAAGGTGCTCTGGGACCTCCAGGAGAACAAGTCCATGAAGGAGTTGGGAGGCCAGGCGGCACGTGCTGGGCACCCTGCCGGCTTTGATCCGGTCATCCACGGAAGGACGTGTGTAATCTAGGACACGCACGAGAATGCCGAGGCAGAGAGCGTCAGGTGAACAAGAGGGGAGATCAGAACGTGGGTAAAAGGAGAAAGAATCCAGGACACACTCACCCAGCACTTTCTAGAATAATCCTAAGGTTCCTCCAAATCCTCTGCTGAGCCAGCATCACAGTCTAACCCCAGCTCCCACTGTGGACAGTAACGGGGCTCCCTGCTCCAGCCTGGAGAAGACCCCAGAGAGGAGGTTTCCTCCTGGGCACAGTGTGGGTGAGGGTCTCTAGGAAATATAAAGGTAGAGGACTGAGGCTGAAGCTCCAATCCTTTGGGCACCTGATGGGAAGAGCTGACTCCTTGGAAAAGACCCTGATGCTGGGAAAGACTGAAGGCAGGAGGAAAAGGGGACGACAGAGGATGAGATGGTTGGATGGCATCACCGACTCGATGGGCATGAGTCTGAGCAAACTCCGGGAGCTGGTGATGGACAGGGAGGCCTGGCGTGCTGCAGTCCACGGGGTCACAAAGAGTCAGACGAAACTGAGCGACTGAACTGAACTGAACTGAAAGGAGTGGAGCTTCTGAGGTTCCTAGAGAAAGCATCTAGTGAAAAGGGAGTCAAGGTCTTTACCTGGAGCCGTAATTAGATCACAAGACATTCAAACTGCTCAGCTTGGCACAGGGAGACTAGACCACAGACAGGACAATGCATTGATGGTTAATTGTTTTCATCTATAGGTGCGGAATCGCTGGCCTTTATGAGCTTAAAATTAAGAGTGGGTGGGAAGGGAACTCAGCCCGTATCAGTGATGAAGGCTAAGACACACATCATGTTTCAGTTGGACACAGAAATCCTGGGGTCTGCTATTGACTCCGTCAGTAACTCATTACGTGGCCTGAAAGGGCGCCTCTGTGTGTGTTCCTGGAAACAGCAGTGAGAACAGTAATTATTTCCCGGGAGTGCGCTGCCTCCCGAGGTATTTATACACTGCGCAATGAACAGAAAAACAATACTTGCCACCTACCTACCCATTAGAGGTGATGTGTGGAGGATGGTTTCGGATTCTTGGATGAGAGGGTAGACGAATAGCAGTGTATCACCCACTTCCTGGGCGACGGTGCTAATGGTACAGTCTGTCCTTTGAGTTGTTGACTTCAAGTTTCCTCATCTGAGTGCGTGGCAGAGCTCCGGAGAACTGAGAATCCATTCTTCATGGTTCAAGAGAACATGGCTAATTTTTGTTAATGGCAACTATTTGAAGACCAAAATTTAAACAAACGAGGCTACTGCATGGCAGCTGTATGTCACTTACAGAGCCTCCTTTCTGAGTCCTTTAAAGGGAAATGGTTATTTGATATTTTTTCAGTTTAGGCTGTTTTTACCTTAACCTATTTCACTGGCTAACTTAGTCAAGAACTAGTTTTGAAATTCAGAGGGTGTTGTATTTATTTTCTATACGTCTTGTCACTTACTGGGTACGTTTGTAAACAAATATGTTCCAATTTTTGAGGAGACATATGGCTTCTAACTTGCTTGACTTAATAAGGTAACAGAAGTTCTGTGCGTGATTGGCCTCTACGGGCTGTGTTCTCTCAGGGATGTGACGCTCCAACGAGGGTTTCATTCAGGAGTCCTCTCTCCTCCCCACCTGCCCCTTCTTTCTCAAACGTGTGAGCGAGCCACCCTTGCAAAGAGACTCAGAAAAACTCTAAAAACAGAACAGATGAAGCCTGAGGATATTTTCAGTGGATAATTTCAACTTTGTGGATGCCAAGAGCCGACTCATTGGAAAAGGCCCTGATGCTGGGAGAGACTGAAGGCAGGAGAAGGGGGTGACAGAGGATGAGATGGTTGGATGGCATCACCCACTCAATGGACATGAGTTTGGGCAAGCTCCGGGAGATGGTGAAGGGCAGGGAAGCTGGCGTGCTGCAGCCCATGTGTTCACAAAGAGTTGGACATGACTGAATGGCTGAACAACAGTATTTTCAACGACCCACTCTTAATTCCTTTCCTTGGGAAAGTTCAGAAAGTCCAATTTCTTCTATCGGACGCCCCCCAGTGGTGCTCAACCTGAGGTACCAGAGCGGAGCCAGCGAGGGGCCAAGGCAGGAGAGGTCCCTCCTCATGTCCCTGTGGGTCCCGTCCATGCAGAGCCTGCCTGAGGCTCTTCTGGGGGCAGGAAGTCCCCTCCTCAAGGCAAGGCTGCCCTGGGTCCCTGTGGGAGGCTGTCCGGGGCAAGGCTCTCTCTAGTCGGGTAGCCAGAAGGGTGAGAGGCCACAGGGGGACCAGCCGTGGACCCGGCCCTGCAGCCCGACGCCCGGGCTCCAGCGCCCACTGCACCTCTCAGCAGCCCCGAGGCAGCTGGGCTTTGGGATCACGTGAGTCGTTTCTGCTGTTTAGTAGCTAAGTCGTGCGGAGAAGGCACTGGCGGCCCACTCCAGTCCTCTTGCCTGGAAAATCCCATGGACGGAGGAGCCTGGTAGGCTGCAGTCCGTGGAGTTGCTAGAAGTCGGACACGACTGAGCAACTTCACTTTCCCTTTTCACTTTCATGCACTGGAGAAGGAAATGGCAACCCACTCCACTGTTCTTGCCTGGAGAATCCCAGGGATGGAGGAGCCTGGTGGGCTGCCGTCTATGGGGTCGCACAGAGTCGGACATGACTGATGCGACACAGCAGCAGCAGCGAAGTCGTGTCCAACTCTTTTATGACCCCAAGGGCTCCCCTGTCTGGGGGATTCTCCAGGTGGGAATATTGGAGTGGGTTGCCATTTCCTCCTCCAGGGGATCTTCTCGACCCAGGGATCGAACCTGCATCTCCTGTGTCTCTTGCACTGCAGGCAGATTCTTTGCCCACTGAGCCACCAGGGAAGCCCCATACGGGTGAGGCATGCGGGCAAGTTGATTTATTTACCTGAGCCTCCATGTTCATGCCTGTCCAAGTAGGATGTTAATACTGTTACTTCACAAGTTGGCTTTAAGGATTTTGAATTCACTTTGGCGAAACATTCAGAACGTTGCCTGGCACTTAGGAGCACTTTGCAAACGGTAACTAATGGGCTCTTCCTGCTGCTATATGTGTTCGAGTTGAGAAGAAACTCCAGGGAGATTGTTGCGGGCAACTCAGCACCATCTGCAAGTCCACAACCTATTTTGGATAATGAAAGTGCAAAGTGCAAGTCAGTTGTGTCCAACTCTTTGTGACCCCATGGACTATACAGATCATGAGTTTCTCCATGCCTGAATACTGGAGTGGGTAGCCTTTCCCTTCTCCAGGGGATCTTCCCAACCCAGGGATCAAACCTAGGTTTCCCTCATTGCAGGCAGATTCTTTACCAGCTGAGCCACAAGGGAAGCCCAAGAATACTGGAATGGGTAGCCTATCCCTTCTCCAGGGGATCTTCCCGACCCAGGATTCGAACTGGGTCTCCTGCATTGCAGACAAATTCTTTACCAACTGAGCTATCTGGGAAGCCCTAATAAAGACCTAATATTAATATATCTTGTAAACCATACAAATATCAACAGGTATAGGAAGGCGACTATAACCTATCCTTTTCATTTATGAATCTTACATGGAGAGAAAGTGCTGAAAATACTTAGGAAACTCAGATGCCTGGAAGTCACTGCAATAATATCTTAATATCTAGTGGCAGCAGGTAATGAAAAGCAGGAAAATTGCTGAGGAAATGACATCCCCCCCAAAGAAGTTTCTATTTTAATTGTAATTTCAACATCCTTTTATGTATTTGTTTGTTCATTTTACACCTTTAAATGCTAGGATTATTTGAGGGGACTCATAGTCTAAACTATTCATTTTGTATCTCCCCATTTGAAAGGTCACATGTTCACCATTTCTGGTATCACTTCGGCCTCTGGTTTCCTTTCTAAGACACATTTTGAAGACACTTAGGTTTCCCATTCATGGCAGAAGAAAAATAATATACTCCTTTTTAAAATAATAAAGTGTGTGCTTGGTTGCTCAGTCATGTCTGACTCTTTGTGACCCCATGGACTGTAGCCCACCAGGTTTCTCTGTCCATGGGGATTCTCCAGGAAAGAATACTGGAGTAGATTGCCATTTCCTTGTCAAGGGGGTCTTCCTGACCCAGGGATTGGACCCAGGTCTCTTGCATTGCAGGTTGAATCTTTACCGTCTGAACCACTGGGGAAGCCCTAATAATGGTGATTGACGTTGCCTCCAGGAAAGGTAGAGTTTTAGGGGGTGGTTGTGTTTTGCGTGGCTTGAGGGGGAATAACAGGACAAATAGACAAGAGGAAAAGCTTTAGTGGCGACTGAGCTAGTCCTCAACCACGTGTGGAAAGAACTCTGCTCTCTTGGACCTCCCGCTGGCCCTTCCTCAGGACCAGCTGTATCATCCCACGTCTTAGCGAACTTCCCTTGGTTCAGCCGTGTGCCTGCCGCTGTGAATAAGCCATGCACGTGTGACGTGGTCGGTTCACCCGGTCTCAGCCACTTCACCTTCAACACGTGCAAAGTCCACTTCCGGTGGCTCCGTCCGGGCGCGGCATTTTAGCTCCTGAAGACGCCGGTTGCGTGCCGAGCCCTTACATCGCAGAGCGGGGGGCCCTGGGCTAACGGGGCATGTGACCGGGGACGAAGCTGGCCAGGAAGGCGCGCCGAGCTGCACGTTCCCTGACTCAGCCTAAGCGCTCACTGTGTCCACAGCAGAGGCTGATCCTGTTTTCTCTCCCTCCACAACCCAACTAGTTTACTTGTTTGAGTTTTTAACCTATGGGGACTGCTGAATAACGTTGATTTTAGTTAAAATTTTGTCACGTAAGAGCATGAAGTTGCTGATCTTGGTGGCATCCCGTTTGAGTTCTGGTGATGAAGACGCTCAAAGAATCCCCATCACGTGGGGAAGTGAGCCAGACCCAGACCTTCTCAGGCCTGGGCTCCTTCCTTTGTCGTGGGAGCCACAGCAGGCTTCATCAGACCCCAGCCACACGCTTCCTCTGCCAAGTACCAGGAGGTGTTTGATCAGCAGTCCTTGAGGCCAAAGTGTGACTCCATGAGTAAAATAAAAGCCGCTCTAAATCCAAGAACTGTGAGGTACATTCTTCTCCTTTCCAGAGTCATAATATGAAAGCATTGTCACTACCAGTTCAGCAATGGCTGCACTTAAACCCACGCCTGACTCAGTAGATGTTTTCAGGGATAATGGAATACCTGAAATTTGGTTTGTTGACCTCTCATCTAACCCCATCAAGACTCAGTTTGTTAATTAAAAAATCGAAACAATTATGTTGTTGTGAGGCTCACATATGATAAAACGCTCTGTAAGCTGTAAGTCATTATTTACGTATCATTTTTTTCTTCCTTTCCAATTCCTTGGGCAAGACTCTTCATCGGCTACACTTTTATATCTTAGTGTCATTGAGTACTCACATCTTTGCTAAATAGTTCTCATCCTTTTGTCTACAAATTAGACGCGTCTGCCTGCTGCAGCTCTGTCTACTGCAGGGCTTCCGGGATGCAGGTTGATGGGCCTTACTTTGCTTGGTGTCATCTCCTGGGTTTGGTGACCTGGCTTATAATTCTCACTTCCAGCTGACCTAGCACTGAGGTGGCATTTCTATGTCCGCTTCACTGCACCTCCTGTGTGAATTTCACCTCACTTCTCAGTCAGAGGAGCTCATTGTCCTGAGTTGAATTTTATAGAACATCCATTTAATTCTCCTTGGTAATCCTTTATACTGTTCATTGACAAAAGCAAAAGGTCATTTGGGGAAAGAAGGTGCTGTATAAGGGTCATTTCTGCTGATGCTGCTTCTCATTCTTTTAGATACCTGCTCTAAGCATCTACAGTGGCTTGTGCTTTAGGAAGAATTAAAAGTCTCCAACATAAAGCATTCAGAACATTGAGACAGTATCCTAAAGGAAAACAGTAGACAAACTTGTGTGCTTTTGTTTGATACAGTAACGTGTTTCTGACTCTGGCTTGTTCTTCCTTTCCCATCGTCATCCCGCTTGAGTTGTTATGTTTTTTAAAAGAAAGGGGAAAAAACTTCGGAAATACATCAAGCAAAAAAAGGGAGAAAGGCCAACTTTAAAACAATTTCATTAAATTTTGGTCTTTTTAATTGGGAAAAAAATGTTTACAATAAAATATGACTTTAGAAAACATATTTGATTAAGATCTTGTCTAGTGGGTCTTCAGTCGAAAGTCATATATTCTAGAACCAACTATGCAACCTTGGGCATACAAGCATAAATTAATCCTCTGTACTTTTCAACGTGATGCAGGAAAAACCCTGTTTTCTAGAATAGATACCGAAATTAGAAATATATATACAGAATTTTATTTTTCTCAAGGAAATGATGTTAAAATTGAGCAAAGCTTTCTAATTATAGAAACTGATGTTCAGTTTTTTTATGGAAATTGCCACATATGCTATCTTAAATATTTGAATTGATTTTCATTGGCCACATATCCTATCATCTTAAATATTTCAATTGACTTTTTTATTTAAACCTTAATTTAATAGATCATAAGGTAACCAAATATAAAATCATTTGACTTTATTTTTCTTAAGAACTCTTTGGACAAGAGGCAGAGAAATTTAGGAAGGAGGCCCTGACCCAACAAAAAAATATCCAGAGTTTCCACAGGATCAGGATCCTGCACAAGAACAAAGATTGGGGCAGGGCAGAGAAGAGTGCAGAAAGGGAGCTGGGGCTCAGAGCTAGTGGAGAAGACAAGTGCTTCTTACACACCAGAGTCTCCAAGAGCAGGGTAGTTTAATAGGATGCCCTTTGCACTGTCTAATGTAAGCTCTGCAATCAATAATAAGATGGTAACTGTTGAACAACCTATATTCTGATACCCCATAATAATACTCTCTATAGGTATCTTGTCAGAGAAGGCAATGGCAAGCCACTCCAGTACTCTTGCCTAGAAAATCGCATGGACAGAGGCGCCTGGTGGGCTGCAGTCCATGGGGTCGCTACTAGTCGGACACGAGTGAGCGACTTCACTTTCACTTTTCACTTTCACACATTGGAGAAGGAAATAGCAACCCACTCCAGTGTTCTTACCTGGAGAATCCCAGGGACGGTGGAGCCTGGTCAGCTGTCGTCTGTGGGGTCGCACAGAGTCGGACACGACTGAAGCAACTTAGCAGCAGCAGCAGCAGCAGCATAGGTATCTTGTACACTGAAAACTTCTTTTACATACTTCAAAATGTGTATTTCCATGAATTATACTCTTATGAAAAATAATTTAAAAATATAATTAGAAAATGTAAAGGTGGAGGAGATAAAGGAAAAGAAATTGTTTGCCCTACTCTGAATAAAATAGTGCAGACTTTGAGAGATAATCAGTAGAAAACAGTATAGAGGCCAGAAGCAAACCTCAAAGTATATCAAAAACTGAAATTCAGTAAAGATGACTTTTTAAATCAGTAGGGGAAAGCTGAATTATTGGATAAATGGAACTGAGTTCATTGTTCTGTTTGGAGGAAAATAAAGTCAGAATGTGTACCTCCCAGTATTCCACAAATAGTTTTGATGTGTAAAATATTAAAACTATAAAAGTACTAGAAGAAAATACATGATAATTTATTAAAACTAATGTCAGAGTAGAGAAGATACTTCTAACCTAAACCCAAAAGCTAAGAGGCATTGAGGAAAAGATCAATGGTTCTGACTATAAAAAAAGCTAAAAACTCATGTGCAAGCAGAAACAACCCAACATAGAGTTACTTGGCAAATGACAAACTGGGACAAAATAATTTCAATACATGAAATAGTAAACATTTAGTGCCCTGGACAGAAGAACTATACAAAAATAGATCTTCATGACCCAGATAACAACAATGGTGTGATCACTCATCTAGAGCCAGACATCCTGGAAAGTGAAGGCAAGTGGGCCTTAGGAAGCATCACTACGAACAAAGCTAGTGGAGGTGATGGAATTCCAGTTGAGTTATTTCAAATCCTAAAAGATGAGGCTGTGAAAGTGCTGCACTCAATATGCCAGCAAATTTGGAAAACTCAGCAGTGGCCACAGGACTGGAAAATGTCAGTTTTCAATCCAATCCCAAAGAAAGGCAATGCTGAAGAATGCTCAAACTACCGCACAATTGCACTCATTTCACACGCTAGCAAACTAATATTCAAACTTCTCCAAGCAAGACTTCAACAATATGTCAACAGTGAACTTACAGATGTTCAAACTGGATTTAGAAAAGGCAGAGGAACCAGAGATCAAATTGCCAACATCCGCTGGATCATCAAAAAAGTAAGAGAGTTCCAGAAAAACATCTATTTCTGCTTTATTGACTATGCCAAAGCCTTTCACTGTGTGGATCACAATAAACTGTGGGAAATTCTTAAAGAGATGGAAATACCAGACCACCTGACCTGCCTCTTGAGAAACCTGTATGCAGGTCAAGAAGCAACAGTTAGAACCGGACATGGAACAACAGACTGGTTCCAGATTGGGAAAGGAGTATATCAAGGCTGTATATTGTCACCCCGCATAACTTATATGCAGAGTATATCATGCAAAATGCCAGGCTGGATGAAGCACAAACTGGAATCAAGGTTGCTGGGAGAAATATCAATAACCTCAGATATGCAAGTGACTTATGGCAGAAAGAGAAGAACTAAAGAGCCTCTTGATGAAAGTGAAAGAGGAGAGTAGAAAAGTTGGCTTAAAGCTCAACATTCAGAAAACAAAGATCATGGCATCTGGTCCTATCTCTTCATGGCAAATAGATGGGGAAACAATGGAAACAGTGACAGAGTTTGTTTTGGGGGGCTCCAAAATCACTGCAGATGGTGCTGCAGCCATGAAAAAAAGTTAAAAGATGCTTGCTCCTTAGAAGAAAAGTTATGACCAACCTAGACAGCATATTAAAAAGCAGAGACATTACTTTGCCAACAAAAGTCCATCTAGTGAAGGCTGTGGTTTTTCCAGTAGTCATGTGTGAATGTGAGAGTTGGACTATAAAGAAAGCTGAGCGCTTAAGAATTGATGCTTTTGAACTGTGGTGTTGGCGAAGACTCTTGAGAGTCCCTTGGACTGCAAGGAGATCCAGTCAGTCCATCCTAAAGGAAATCAGTCCTGAATATTCATTGGAAGGACTGATGCTGAAGCTGAAACTCCAATACTTTGGCCACCTGATGGGAAGAACTGACTCCTTGGGAAAGACCCTGATGCTGGGAAAGATTGAAGGCAGGAAGAGAAGGGGACGAGAGAAGATGAGATGGTTGGATGGCATCACCGACTCAATGGACATGAGTTTGAGCGGGCTCCAGGAGTTGGTGACGGACAGGGAAGTCTGGCCTGCTGCAATCCATGGGGTTGCAAAGAGTCAGACACGGCTGAGCGACTGAACTAACGCACGCCCTGAACACACCAAAAGCTCTTAAATAGCAATAAGAAAAAGACAGACAACCCAATAATAAGTAATTCAGAGAAGAAGCATAAATAATCAAAAAAAAGCAACGAGGTGATTGATTCTGTTAACAATAAAGTAATGAAACTCACAATGAAATGTGACTTCTTGTTTTTATGAGATCCCTAGAAACAAACACTCTTGTTTACAGCCAGTGAGAAGGCAAACAGGAAACATAGTTTGAAAGATAATTTAGCACTTTCACCTTAAGTATGCCTTTTGCTTCACCCCCAACTCTACTTCTGGGCTTCCCTCATATCTCAGTTGGTAAAGAATCTGCCTGAAATGCAGGAGACCCCTGTTCGACTCCTGGTTCAGGCCCATCTACTGGAGAAGGGCTAGGGTATCCACTCCAGTATTCTTGGGCTTCCCCTGTGGCTCAGCTGGTAAAGAATCCTCCTGCAGTGCTGGAGACCTGGGTTCGATCCCTGGGTTGGGAAGACCCCCTGGAGAAGGGAAAGACTACCACTCCAGTATTCTGGCCTTGAGAATTCCATGGACTGTATAGTCCATGGGGTCGCAAAGAGTCGGATGACTGAGTGACTTTCACAACTCTACTTCTAGCCAACTATCCTGTGGGAATAATAACACAGGTTTTACTGAAATAGAGAAGATTTGTAAAGGGTCTAAGTGTTTATCAGTTACTACTGATAACGGATGGCTGTGCAGAGTTTTTATAAATTAGGATATATATATTCTGCCATGTAGAAAAGAATTTATTGTATGAAAGTATGCACATGTAAGCATGGGAGAACCGAATGAAAGCACTATTCTATTTTTATCCAGTGGATACCACATGTGTGTGTACATGCAGAACCAGTTGTGTGTATTCTAGTAAAGCATGGCAGCAATCGTGATGAACAGGCGTGAGGGAGGGGCTCGTGGGGGAGGAGTTTGGCTAGGTGAGAGACTTTTATTTTAATCTGAACACGCCAAATGATGCTTTCATTTACAACAAGGTGCCGAAGTACAATGGTATGCAATTTTACTCAAGTAGCACACGTGAAGTACTGTCTCATTAACCCTGAGATTAGGCCTCACACCTTCTGCTAGCATGGCTGACCTGGAGACAGGGCTCCAGAGCCACCACACGGCGTCTGCTGCATACATTTAATTCCTCTGGATGACTCCTTCCACTTCTTCTCATTTCACAGAAATAATTTCTGTGACATTTTGTTTTCACACAGCACTGAGCCCGAGATTGTCTTCAGTATTTACGAGGGCATTTACAAAGGGAACAGAGCAAGTGTAGTTTAGACAGGTCACAATAATTCTCCCAGTCTTTCTGACATCCAGTGTTTCAAGCTTCACCTTTCTTCTACACATACTCAATTAAACTAAAATATGGCACATAAAACAGTGGCAGAAGAATCCGAAAGGTCACTGCAGAGATGAAAATAAAATAACTCCATATAAACCATCCCTATTATGAGTGAATATATTTAGATTTTGTTACAAATAAGAACCCAGCAAAATTATCAGAGCAAAGTGGCACAGACCGAGACAGACAGAACAACACAAGGGTGCTGGCGAGTCCAGAGTGGCTGTGTGGTCACATGGTATTTTGTGTTTCTCAGCCTTGAGCTGCCCCGGGAGGGTGGGGGCGTGGGCACTGGTGCAAGACAGGGGTGTCTGTGCTGCGTGCGCTCATTCCTGTCCGACTCTTTGTAACCCCATGGACTGTCGCCCACCAGGCTCCTCTGTCCATGGGATTCTCCAGGCAAGAGTACTGGAGCGTGTTGCCATGCCCTCCTCCGGTGATCTTCCGGGCCCAGGGACCAAACCCACAACACTTAGGTCTCCTGCATTGGCAGGTAGGTTCTTTACCACTCGCGCCACCTGGGAAGCCCTGCATATAGTGGAAGCTCAGTAAAGATTTGCTTTTGAAGAATAAAAGCTTCAGATTATTTTATAACTGTGTGTCCTCACTTGGATTGGTTTTGATTAGTTTCATTTTCCATGGCAGTGGAATCAGGTCAGTCAATAGGTCAGTAGCAAAAAAAACTTGACCATACCCAGTAAAGTCATAGGGGCTCTTTGTGACATATATAGAGGAGGACTTTGCCTTTCCTGCTCATAGAAGTGACGTATTATGACAGCCTCGTCCTTTGGATAACCGTCCTGTCACCTGAACACCACGTACCTGTCAAAAGCCCACTTGTATCTGAAATGCATAGTAAGCCTGGTGAAAGCCAGCTGATTGTTTTTTAAATTAAGAGATCATGTTTTAGTGTTATGTCTTTTGTTTCTTTGCAGAGGTATATATTTTAATATATCTCACTTGTTTTCATAACCCATCTCATAACATGAGGTTTTAGAGTATGTGCTCTGTTTTTTTTTTTTATTATTATTCCTTTGTTCCTTGATTGTAATTTATTTTTTTTTCAGAGAACTTTGAAATTTTCAACCTGCAGAAGGTTTTTGAATTTTAAGTGTAATTGTTCTAAAATACCAAAATCACTGAGATTATCTGAAGAAGATGGTTCTATATCCTCAGAGAAGCCACTTAAAATTGGATAAAATTGAGGAATTAGAGCAAAAGCTCCATTCCCAGGGTATTAATCTAGGCTTTCTTTGAAACAAGACACAGGGCTGAGAAACTGCCCTCAGTTGTAAATGGAGAATGAGTTTAAACCTCCTCCTGAAGAACTATAATTTAGTTCTAGTCAGGAGTAACTGAGCAAGTGGAAGCCTGATTACTTTAAGGCTCTAAGTGTATTAGGAAGAGAAACACAAATACCTTCAACCACTGTGGTCTGGCTCTTTAAGTTCTGGTGTTCTGAGGGGACCTGATGGCTCCATTATGGATATCCATCATGGAGGAAATGAATTTAGGATGCCTCTGTCATTTCTCTTGTCTGCAAGCCAAGCTTCTTAAAAAATCAAGCTATATACTTGCAAGTTGCATAACTTAATTTGCCACTGAAATGGAACATACAGTGGTTAATGCAGTGGCCCTCGGGCTCTGAGACTTCAAACCCTGACAGGTCATGTACGTGGATTGTGGAAGATTTGCATGATTCATCCCATGAGAATAATCATACACAAGGTCTCAAGACTTGTTAGCCAAAATTGTGTACAGGCTATGCACAACTAATGGGTAAGTCTCCAACTCAATATGGATTTTGGATACACTTATCTCATGGAAAGCTATTTTTGTCCATATCATCAAATTTCCAGAAGTTATAAAGCTTTCAGTATGTTTGAAAGAACCTATCATTGAAAAACCTCACTGATAAAATTTGATAGACATCTCTTACCATCTGTTATTTTAGTAGAAACCTAGATGGTATGTATTAAATGTTAAATATAAGAGAATTCTCAATGTTCTACAAATAGTTTAAAATGTTGAGGAAAATATTTTCTCACCTCCGTAGAAGGTTCTGGCAGCTCCACCTCCGACGGTGTTTCATAAAGTACATCCTTGGATGAACAGCGTTAGAATCACCACGCTTGTTTAAAAGTGGAATACCCACGGCCTCACCCATTCCTTGAGTGAGACTCTGGGGGCAGATCGGGGTAAGAATCTGGAATTTGTACTTTAATTCTCCAAGTAATTTTTATCCACACCCAAATCTGAGAACCACTGCTTTGAGATCATAACATTAATGATTTTGGAGTCAGATTTAGTTCCGTCATAGGAAACGGTCATCTGCATGTGTCTGGGTTTACGGTCACCTTCAGGTGAAAGATGATGCGTCAGTGCCACGGGGCCAAAGCTGAGCAGACGAGGAGGCAGGTGTGATACAAAGCCCTCATCCCAGTCCAAAAGCTCAGCAGCCCCAGACTTGGTCAGAAATGATCCTACTGTTGGCCTATTGCTCATTCTAAACCGCATCAGCGTTCCGAAATTATGACTGTTTCTTATGGTTAGAGGTTGCACAGTGTTCTGCATCCAGGGGCTGCCAGGTCTTAGAGCTAAGCAAGTGCTGTCCTGATCAGCACCCTCTGGTCTTCCTGCTGACCACAAGGCTGCATGGCAGTGGCTAGGGGCACAGACTCTGTCCCCTACCCTTGGTCAAGTTCATCCAACCTCACCGCACCTCAGTTTCCTCATCCACAAAATGGGGCTAACAGTACCTACCATAGAGGTGTCCTTGTGATGATTAAGTGGATTTATAGCTATAGAACGCTTGAAACAGTGCTTGGCAAATAGTGAACACTGTATAAGTGCTTGTTGAAAAAGTAACAACTCGAGAAAAGGTGATTATTCTAGTAAACTAAGGCACAAAGAGAAGAATGAAGGGCTCATCACCAATCTGGAACGGGCCTTCAAAGAAAGGTTGAACGTCTCTTGTCTCGTAACTGCTCCTAGGAAACTAGTCAAACAAAAGAACTGAAAGGAGAAATGCAAAAGACAAAATAAGCAGTGTCTTAAATAAGGAGTCAGAGAACAATGAAAAGATGGAGTTGTATAGTTTTTTAACCACGGAGTTACTTGGCTCTGTGCTTATCTTGATTATGTATATTTCATCAGGATGAAGGGTGGTTGTATTCTTAGGGGTGAGGGTTGCTTACACAAAGTTAACCCACAAAATTGGATATTATGCCTCCCCAACCCGAGTCTGTGACCCCAACCCTCAGTTTGTCTTTAGAGGCAAACTTCTGCATGCTTCCTTTTATTTTCCCTCCTCCCCTCACCCTAAAATTCTCAACAGCTAATTTTGTCCATTGTTCCTTTGCTGCGTCATCCCTCCTTCTTTTTTCTCTCATTATCGCTCTTGATCCTCTATTTCAAGTGCCAGCCACTAATCTCAGCTGGGACTTTCCAGGTGGCTCTTCTGGTAAAGAACTCGCCTGCCGATGCAGGAGACGCAGGTTCGATCCCTGGGTCGACCCGGGAAGATCCCCTGGAGGAGGGCATGGCAACCCTCTCCAGTATTCTTGCCCGGAGAATCCCATGGACAGAGGAGCCTGGCGGGCTACAGTCCTTGGGGTCACAAGAATCGGACACGACTGAGCACACACACAATCTCAACTCCCTTAACAAGCTCCTAACCAGCAGCTCACAGACCCCACCACCTTCGCCATTTTCCCGTCAAAACCTGTCACTGACTCCCCTGCAATAGCATCAAAATTTTAATAGGTGGTTTTCAGCTATTTCCACGTGGGTCGCACTCGCCACCTGATAGCATCATCTCCCACCAGGGGTCCTCTGTGCCCGTGTCTTCACCTCCCAGAGCCAAGCTTCCACTACTCTCAGGAGGCACTTCCTCCATGCCGTTCCCCACAGAGTGTCCTGTGCCTGGAACTCTGTTCTGATGTGGACCGGAGTCATAAGGGAAGCTTCACTCAGACAGATACATTGCAGGAGGCGGGTACTGGGTTGGAAACTGTCCCCCAAAATTTGTATCCTTCCCAGGAGCTCAGGATGTGACCTTATTAGGAAATAGAGTTGTGAGGATATTATTAGTTACAATGAGGTCCTACTGGTGTAGGGTGGGCCCTTAATTAATCAGTGTGGCCGGTGTCCTTAAAGAAGAGGAGACAGGCAGAGACAGTAACACCCCGAAGGAAGAGCCCTCCGTGGAGATGGAGGAAGAGATTAGAGTGATGCCTCTACAAACTGGGGGTGGCCAGTGACCCTAGAATTTGGAGAGAGACATAAAACAGATGCTTCCCTTAGCTCTCTCAGAGAGAGCGTGGCTCAGCTTACACCTTGATTTTAGACTGTGAGATAACACATTTTTGTTGTTTCAAGTCACCAAGTTAGTGATCCGTTTTTACTGTGGCCCTAGGAAACTAATCCAGTGGGTGTGGAACACTGTGTTCTCATTGTGAACTGGAGCAGTGCCGCCCTCTGACCTCACATAGGTGTGGTGGGGATCAAGTGAGATGAGAGATGCAAGTGTTATTTGACAAGTAAAAGTCTACACAAAGGGTGATGTAAAGTTCTTACTTTCCGAAAATCCTTTCATCCCCTTGCATAATCCCTCCATACTTTGCTGATGGTGTGTGCTCAGTAAACTTTTTCAGTGTTTTCTTTTAATTTATTCTTTAAATGTTTTGCATCAGTTGTATCTTAAAAGAGTCAAAACTTAGATACAGAGAACGCAGTATTCAGACTACTGTCCAATCATTTGCATGCAGCTTGTACTGTGTCTGATATTATTTCAGAAAGACATGGTTTGGTTTGTCCAGTTAAATATAAGTAATAGATTACATTATCATATTCTACAGTATATTCATTTTTAATCTACTGTGAAAGAAAGTGAAGTTGCTCAGTCGTGTCCAACTCTTTGCGACCCCATGGACTCCTCTGTCCATGGGATTCTCCAGGCAAGAATACTGGAGTGGGTTCCCATGCCCTCCTCCAGGGGATCTTCCCCACCCAGGAATCAAATCCAGGTCTCCTGCATTGCAGGCAGATTCTTTACTGTCTGAGCCACCAGGGAATCCCCTAATCTACTAAGGAAGTTAAATCTCTATGGATTTAAAAATAAGATTGATTTAAGATAAAAATGTTTAATTCTTTTCACAAATATGGCTGGCTTTATGCTACTTACTAGAAATCTAATAAATGTATATTTTATTTTAAGATGATTGTTTCAATGGCATTCTTTTGAATGGACTCATCAATAAATTTAATCAATCAATTACTCCAACAGTAGAATAAACTTCCCAGTCATAATACAAAATAAAATGGTCTCTTGCAGAGAAAAGAAGAATCTGAATACTGGGAGTCATTATTTATGAAGTGAATGAGAACAAATTTCCCTTTTGATACCCAACTTCTATTTAAAGTAAAACAACTAGAGTATTATTCCTTCTATATTATTTTCCTCTAAGACTCATTAAGCAGCTTGCCTGTGCCCTGTGATTAATACAGTCTTATAATAATTCAGCAGAGCTGATGGCAGTCCCCAGTTGGAGACAGAAACCACACCTGGGAAGTTACAGGCCAGGAGCAGATCCAGGGGGAAAACCCGTGCCTTCTGTCGCCATGCACTCTAAGACGTCCTTGGCAGGAACTATATTCAACTGATAAATTACTTCTGGGCTCTTAGTGGCCTTTATTAAGTCCAGAAGAAAAACACCTATGTAACTCTTAATTGTGTTTAGTATCAATTTGGATTCTGGGGAGTCAGGGCAAAAGCTCTGCTTTCAGGAGAAATTCAAATAATATCAATTGGGAAATATAATTGTAAAAGTTGTTCCCTAGAATTAGTGAAGAAGAAAGATAATGGGGGTTGGGGAGAGTAATTTCTGGGTAATTTTCATTGGCTCCTTTTATCCGTAGGATGTCTGTGTTGAGCAAGTCAGTAGGTTAAGCTAGGCTGCACAAAATAAGAGAACATACTGCTAAATTTCAGTAGCTAAAGAAACAGTTCCGTTCAGTTCAGTCGCTCAGTCATGTCCAACTCTTTGCAACCCCATGAACCGCAGCGCGCCAGGCCTCCCAGTCCATCACCAACTCCCGGAGTCTACCCAAACCCATGTCCATTGAGTTGGTGATCTTATCTCCAGCCATCTCATCCTCTGTTGTCCCCTTCCCCTCCCCTCAATCTTTCCCAACATCCGGGTCTTTTCAAATGAGTCAGCTCTTCGCATCAGATGGTCAAAGTATTGGAGTCTCAGTTTCAGCATCAGTCCTTCCAATGAACACCCAGGACTGATCTCCTTTAGGATGGACTGGTTGGTCTCCTTGCCTTCTAAGGGACTCTCAGGAGTCTTCTCCAGCACCACAGTTTAAAAGCCATCAATTCTTCGGTGCTCAGCTTTCTTTATAGTTCAGCTCTCACATCCATACATGACCACTGGGAAAACCATGGTCTTGACTAGACGGACCTTTGTTGACAAAGTAATGTCTCTGCTTTTTAATATGCTGTCTAGATTGGTCATAACTTCCCTTCCAAGGAGTAAGCACCTTTTAATTTCATGGCTGCAATCACCATCTGCAGTGATTTTGGAGCCCAGAAAAATAAAGTCTGACACTGTTTCCACTGTTTCCCCATCTATTTGCCATGAAGTGATGTATGTTTACTTATTTTTCAGGTTAATAGGTCACTGCTGGTCAGGTTCAGATGAGGTGAGAGAAGAGAAGGACTCTGGTCGATGTAGTTGCAGGGACCTAGGCTAGTGGGTCCCTGCGATTGTGGCCTTGTCACCATCTTTTTTTCAACTGAAGTATAGTTACTGTACAATATTGTATGTTACAGGTATACAACATAGCTCTTCACAGTTTTCAAATGTCATACTCTGGAAAAGGTCCGTTTTCATTCCAATCCCAAAGAAAGGCAATGCCAAAGAATGCTCAAACTGCCACACAATTGCACTCATCTCATACGCTAGTAAACTCATGCTCAAAATTCTCCAAGCCAGGCTTCAGCAATATGTGAACTGTGAACTTCCAGATGTTGAAGCTGGCTTTAGAAAAGGCAGAGGAACCAGAGATCAAATTGCCAACATCCGCTGGATCATCAAAAAAGCAAGAGAGTTCCAGAAAAACATCTATTTCTGCTTTATTGATTATGCCAAAGCCTTGGACTGTGTGGATCACAATAAACTGTGGAAAATTCTGAAAGAGATGGGAATACCAGACCACCTGACCTGCCTCTTGAGAAACCTGTATGCAGGTCAGGAAGCAACAGTTAGAACTGGACATGGAACAATAGACTGGTTCCAAATAGGAAAAGGAGTACGTCAAGGCTGTATATTGTCACCCTGCTTATTTAACTTATATGCAGAGTACATCGGAGAAGGCAATGGCAAGCCACTCCAGTACTCTTGCCTGGAGAATCCCATGGATGGAGGAGCCTGGTAGGCTGCAGTCCGTGGGATCGCTAAGGGTCGGACACGACTGAGTGACTTCACTTTCACTTTTCACTTTCGCACATTGGAGAGGGAAATGGCAACCCACTCCAGTGTTCTTGCCTGGAGAATCCCAAGGACAGGGGAGCCTGGTGGGCTTCCGTCTAGGGGGTCACGCAGAGTCGGACACGACTGGAGTGACTCAGCAGCAGCAGCAGCAGCAGCAGAGTACATCATGAGGAACGCTGGGCTGGAAGAAGCACAAGCTGGAATCAAGATTGCTGGGAGAAATATCAATAACCTCAGATATGCAGATGACACCACCCTTATGGCAGAAAGTGAAGAAAAACTAAAGAGCCTCTTGATGAAAGTGAAAGAGGAGAGTGAAAAAAATTGGCTTAAAGCTCAACATTCAGAAAATTAAGATCATGGCATCTGGTCCCATCACTTCATGGCAAATAAATGGAGAAACAGTGGAAACAGTGACAGACTTTATTTTTCTGGACTCCAAAATCACTGCAGATGGTAACTGAAGCCATGAAATTAAAAGACGCTTATTCCTTGGAAGGAAAGTTATGATCAACCTAGACAGCATATTAAAAAGCAGAGACATTACTCTGCCAGCAGAGGTTCGTCTAGGCAAAGCTGTGGTTTTTCCAGTAGTCATGTATGGATGTGAGTGAGAGTCGAACTATAAAGAAATCTGAGCACCAAAGAACTGATGCTTTTGAACTGTGGTGTTGGAGAAGACTCTTGAGAGTCCCTTGGACTGCAAGGAGATCCAACCAGTCCATCCTAAAGGAGATCAGTCCTGAGTGTTCATTGGAAGGACTGATGTTGAAGCTGAAACTCCAATAGTTTGGCCACCTGATATGAAGGGCTGACTCATTTGAAAAGCCCCTGATGCTGTTAAAGATTGAGGGCAAGAGGAGAAGGGGTCGACAGAGGACGAGATGATTGGATGGAATCACCGACTCAATGGACATGAGTTTGAGTAAGCTCTGGGAGTTGGTGATGGACAGGGAGGCCTGGCGTGCTGCAGTCCATGGGGTCGCAAAGAGTCAGACACAACTGAGTGACTAAGCACTTAAAGGAAAAAGCCTTTCATGTAACATCAACACCCTCTGCTAATTGCATTACCTTTCTTCTCTCCTTGGAGGTTTTCTGAAATCAACATTTATCGGAACCTATATCCATACCATAAACAATTTATTTTCCATGTTTTCATATTTGACATAGAGAGAGTAATGGATTACATATCATTCTGCATATACTTTCTCATGCATCATTATTATTTTTGAGATCTGTATGCTACATGTGGTTCCTAGTTAATTCATTGTAATTAATGAAGTATGTATACTGCATAAAGTTACCCCAACTTATCCGTTTTATCCATGATCATGTGAAATGTCTCTAACTTTATGTTAAACAATGACTTTGGAAATCTTTATTTCCCTGGATATACGTAAGCCAGAGATTTTTAGGGCACACACCTTGAGGTTGGCTCGAAAACTGCAAGCATCTCAGCTTTCATTCTTCTTGGTGCTTCCAAAGGCTCTCCAGCTTACATGCTCTTGGGTGGTTGATGACAGATGTCGCTCCACACGTTGGCAGACACTTGGAAATGTCAAACACTTTCATTTTTGCTAAACAAATGGTATAAGGTGATATCTTTTGATTGGCATTTATTTAATGACAGCTGAAGTTTAGCATTTTTTTCTTGTCAGCTCATCACATTTCTCTGCTATGAATTACCTATTGAAATGCTTTGCTCATTTTTTGTTGAGCTGTGAATCCTTTCAATTTGTTGTATTTTACTGATTATGAATACTACCCCTTGGTTATATGTATTTCCTGACTTCATTTAATTTTCACCCTTATCCATGAGATCTTTTGCAAACATAGGATAATTTTAAATAATCAGATCCATTGATCCTCTCGTGATTTCAGGTTTTTGATCTTGATTAAGACAATAGTCTGGTATGTGTTTTCCTAAGATACAGAGTTTTGTTTTTCACCTTTTAATCTTTATTTCGCGATTTTTTGAATGGCTTGACATGGGAATGTCACGTGCAAGTATCATGTATTGAATGCCTCCTCCCTGACCCATCGATCTGTTCCACGCCCTCGGTTTTCTGCGAGGCTTCTCTCTGCGCGAGCATGTCTCCTGTTTCAACCACTGTACGTTTATGTGCTCTCCGTCTACCTCCTCAAAATTATCTGACCTATTCTCCATCCTGTGCTGCTGAGAATCAGCTTGCTGGGACCTATGAAAAACCTTGCTGGGATAATTTTTAGAATTACGTAGAATTCATTATTCATTAATTTGTGGGAAGTTGACATGCTTAAGTGAGTGAATTTTTCCCTCCACAAATTGTTGTTGCTGTTCAGTTGCTAAGTCGTGTCTGACTCTGTGTGACCCCGTGGACTGCAGCATGCCAGGTTTCCCTGTCCTTTACACTCTCCCAGAGTTTGCCAAAACTCATATCCATTGAGTTGGTGCTGCTATTATTTAGTTCTTTCTGGATTTATTCATGTTTTATTTTTTTCTGTAAAGATTTTCCACAGCTCTGGTTAGTGTAAAGTTCACTTTTAAAAAATGCTTTTCTGTTTACTACGATCTTTAGGTTTCTTTTATGACATAATCTAGGTTTATATATTTATAACTGAAACTGTCTTACTACATATTGATTTTTTGCCAGTTTAGGGATTACTGAATGAACTAATGCAAAATCCATTTTCTGCCAACTACACACTTGATTTTGAGTAATTTATTCAGCAAAGTACTTTCTAAAGAGAATCATATGTGGTGAATTAAAATATCTTAAATAGATTGAAAATGTTCTTATTTCACTCAAAGTGCACTCTAGATAATATAACTATCAGTTCAGTTCAGTTTGCTCCGTCGTATCTGACTCTTTGCAACCCCATGGACTGCAGCACGCCAGGCCTCCCTGTCCATCACCAACTCCCGGAGCTCACTCAAACTCATGTCCACAGAGTCGGTGATGCCATCCAGCCATCTCATTCTCTGTCATCCCCTTCTTCTCTCACCTTCAGTCTTTCCCAGTGTCAGATCTTTTCAAATGAGTCAGCTCTTTGCATCAGGTAACCAAACTATTGGAGTTTCAGCTTCAGCATCAGTCCTTCCAATGAATATTTAGGACTGATTCCCTTTAGGACTGACTGGTTGAACCTCCTTGCAGTCCAAGGGATTCTCAAGAGTCATCTCCAACACCACAGTTCAAAAGCATTAATTCTTCAGCGCTCAGCTTTCTTTACAGTCCAACTCTCACATCCATATATGACTACTGGAAAAACCATAGCCTTGACTAAACGGACCTTTGTTAGTGAATTAATGTCTCAGCTTTTTAATATAACTATATAGTATAACATATAATTACTATAATATTAAAATATGTCTGTAAATAGCACCCACAGAGAAAGTATAAAGTACACTTAAAGTCTCAAGTATAAAGTATACTTAAAGTCTCAAGTATAAAGGCTTTGGACACATCACTGTTTCAGAAGATGAAGAGTTGGAACAGTGCTCCTGTTTATAGCTCTCCTTTCAAATGCAAGAGGAGGATATTTTTTCACTTGGACTATTTTGAGATGAAAAAAAATAAGCAAAGAAATTTCATGATAGCTTTAAAACTAGCAGTAGTTTTGAAACATGAAATAGGGAGGTCGTCTGTCGTCCCCACTGAAATCAGGAATTTAACGAGCTCCCTTTTATAGTATCTCCCTACGCCTTATTCGTGAGTTTCCCCTTCTTTGCAATGCCACAGAGATTCTGGAGATGAATTTGAATCTCATCACGATCCATGACCCACAATATGCATGTTGACCGTAATGTATTCCACCCTCTTGAGCATGTTCCCCAAGCTGCACCTCCCTGTTCTGGTTTACTGTTTGCTCACCAGTCATTAGTGTCGTTTTATTCCCTAACCTTCTAAACACAAAGTAGAGATTCAGCCTTATCCCCCGACGGTGTTGAATTAACCCACCAAGATCCTCAAAAAAAAAAAAAAAACAAACAAACAAAGATTTCACATGTGTTTTTAATAAAATTCTTTTTTAGAAATAAAAATAAAATAAAAAAAAAAAACAAAGATTTCACATGTGACAAAGAGAACAGCCATTGCTACACTACAGAGAGCTCCCAGACAGACCCATTCAGCCCACCCTCCACATGCCCCTCGACCCAGGAAAGCCCACCTGCTCTCCTCTACATACAGGATCTAAAACTATGCTCCAAGCCAGCTGTCAGTCTCCACCCAGCCATGCTTTCAGTCATACCAACAATAACGGCACGCGTTCATCAAATGTTCACACAGTGCCAGAAGCTTCACACGAGCCGACTCACTTAATCCTCACAACAGACCTAAGAAGAAGGAACGTATTTTGCAGATGAAGAGACTGAGCAGACCCCGCTGCTGGTAAATGACAGAGTCTGGATCCAGACGTGGTGCCTGGTGCCCTGGCCCCGGGACCCTCTGCACTTGGGACCAGACCCTGAGCAGGTTTACAGAGGACCTCATACTTCTCACCGTGACCCAGGAAGGTGCAGGCTATGTTGCCCTTTGAGGGGTGAGGAAGCCTTGGAGCCCAGGTCTCCCTGCCTCAAGGCCTGACACTGGGGCCTTGTGCCCAGAAAGACTGAATATGTGAAGGAGACAGAGAGCTTGTCAAGGAAGCCACGGAATTCGCACATCCAAATGCCAGAGACTGCAGACTCAAAGCAAATTGCAGACCTGCCATCAATTTGACAGTAATGTTTTCATAATTGCAACGTTACAAACCATGAATGGTACTCACCTGAATTATAAAGAAATTTAAGTATTAACACTTCAGTTTAGATCTGAAAATCTTCCTAATCTGAGTACCAGGACAAGGCTCACACATGGGCTTCTGAGGGATAAATGGAAAAAAAAAAAAAGCAAAACACTATTTACAACCATGGATAAATATCTGACACCTCTACCCCAAAATGAGACAATTTAAGTTATCAGTATGATAAGCAATCTCCCAGGAAGGCAATTAGCACTAGCACGTTTATTCTTTATCCCCACCTGTAAATCGCGTCACTTGAATAAAAATGTAGCTGAAACATTAATTACAATTCAAATACTTGGCTGAACTTTGGTGATTGCTGTAGCCTCCTGAATGATCTCCTAGATCTAGCTTTGTCTTTGTTTGTTCAGTTCCACGTGTCATTTCTAGAATAGCCATCCAAAATCAGTGTTTTTCTCCTAGGGAATTAGTGGAACTATGAGTCTAGAGTCCCAGTCGTATCCTGAATTTTCCTTGTGCGGTTTAAGTGTCACTGTCCTGGGACTGCCGTACAAATAACCATGAACTTGGTAGCTTAAGACAATAGTGTGGCTCCTCCCAGTTCTGGAGGACAGATGTTCAAGGTCAGTCTCACTGGGTTGCAGTCAAGTTATCGACAGACTGCCGGTGGCTGCTGGTATTCCTGTGCTCGTGTCTACATCACTGCGGTCTCTGCCTCTGTCTTCACATCACCTCCTGCCCTTCAGTGCATATCAAGTCTCCCCTCCGTCTGCTTCTCTCTTATCAGGACTCTTGTGATTAAATTTAAGACCCACTGGATAATCCAGGATAATGTCCCATGGTCATCATCCTTAACTTAATCACATTTGCCAAGACTCTTCTTCCTCATGGGCTTCCCTGGGGGCTCAGTTGGTAAAGAATCCGCCTGCAATGTGGGAGACCTGGGTTCAATCTGTGGGCTGGGAAGAGCCCCTGGAGAAGGGAAAGGCTTCCCACTCCAGTATTCTGGCCTGGAGAATTCCATGGACAGGTCATGAGGTCTCACAGAGTCGGACACGACTGAGCGACTTTGACTTCACTCGCTTCTTCCTCGTAAGGTACTGTTTACAGGGATCTCAGAACTTTTAGACCATGATTCAGCCCACTCTGCTTCTTTGT
Source organism: Moschus berezovskii (assembly GCF_049115385.1). Classification (NCBI taxonomy): domain Eukaryota; kingdom Metazoa; phylum Chordata; class Mammalia; order Artiodactyla; family Moschidae; genus Moschus; species Moschus berezovskii. The sequence continues at coordinate 105,639,061 of NC_142469.1, forward strand.
GATTTCAGGTAAATTGTTCAATCTCTCTAAATTCAACGTTTTAATCTATCAAATGTGTATAATAACAGTCCCATAAGGTTGCTAGAGGCTCACTTGAGATAATTTATCCAAAGCACTTAGCAAAAATAAGCTTTCAATCAGTAATAGCCATTCTGTTTCTATATGTAAAATATTCAATATCTTTCCATTACTTTGGGGTCAGAATCTGACTCCAGAAAGCCGGTATGTCCATCATCTGGCCTCAAGAATTTTCCCAACTTTGCCTTTTACTGATTTCCTTACAGATCTTGCCTTCTCATCGGATGTGCTTGCTAACGAGTCCCTCCGGTTAGTTTCCCTTCTCTCCTCTCCACACCTCTGTTCTTGAGACTCCTGTCTACGACATAGCCCCTTCCTCCTTGCTGTCCAGACAAGCTCTGTCCTGCCAGGACCAGCTTCAGGAAGCTCTCCTTGAAAGCTTCCCCAACCAGACTTGTCTGAACTAGTCCCTCCCTGTGGGGACCGTCAGGGCTCCTGAAGAGCTTTATCAGCTCTGCCCACCAAGGCCCTGTACATTTACACCCTGGAACACACAAAGACATACCAGGCCCCAAGCACAGAGTAAGGATGGATAAACCATAGGAGGGGAGAATTCAAGGAAGTCAGATCTGGGCCCAAAGACTAGATTAACATCTTATCTCCATAGAGCAGAAGCAGAATAGAAATACCAGGCAGTGGATGGGCCAAAAGCTGCAGGCCTCCAAAGATCCGGTTTATTAGAGCAGCGGTGGCTGTGAGTTAGGTTTGTGGGGTAGAGGGCAATAGGAAGAGTCCCCCACAGGGTGGAGATTAGGACAGGAGTAATGCTCAGAGTGAGGGGCCAGACTGGAGTCTTCCACTACTGAAAACGTAAATAAAATCCGCTGGCAACTGGTGCCTGGTTCTGGATGGGAGCTGAGGCGTTGAGAAAAGATGACATGAAGCTACTAGCAAGAGGCGTGAGTACAGATTGGGAAAGAGTGAGAGAAACAGAAAGAACTTTACACTTAAGTCTGCACATAGAAGTTTTTTAACACATGAAGGAATCAAATGCTGAAAAGACAGTCAACAAAATACAACATTGGAGCATATATTCATTCCAGATTAAACTTATGTAACAGTATGAGAAGGGAGGAAGTGAGTATATTCTGGATGTATGAAGAAGTAAACAAGATAATCACAAATTTTAAAGAAGTTATTTTTAAAAAATAGAAAAGCCAAAATAAAAACAGTTGGACATGAAGAAGAAAGAAGTTATGAATTTTGGGTAAATAGAGTAGAAAGCTTTAGAGAGATGATGAACTTTAAACTAGAACATTAAAGAAGAGATTCGTGAGTTGAACATTTTTACAAATGGAAATGTATCTCAAATTGAGATAGATTAACTGTGAAAATCCCCCTAACTTGGACTGCAAGGAGATCCAACCAGTCCATCCTAAAGGAGATCATTCCTGGGTGTTCATTGGAAGGACTGATGCTGAAGCTGAAACTCCAATACTTTGGCCACCTCATGCGAAGAGTTGACTCGTTGGAAAAGACCCTGATGCTGGGAGGGATTGGGGACAGGAGGAAAAGGGAACGACAGAGGATGAGATGGCTGGATGGCATCACCGACTCGATGGACATGAGTTTGGGTGAACTCTGGGAGTTGGTGAAGGACAGGGAGGCCTGGCATGTTGCAATTCATGGGGTTGCAAAGAGTTGGACACGACTGAGCGAATGAACTGAACTGAACTATGAAAATCCCACTTAGATATATCATGACAAACCTGAAGACCATTAAAGAAAACAAAAAATATTTCGGACCACCAGGAAGGACAGATCACCATGAAGCAACATTTGGGTTGACCGCGGAATTATCGGCAGTAAGGGACACAAGGCAATGGATCAATATCTTAACAGTGTTAAGAAAAAGTAAGTACCTTAAGTTTTATACACAGCTAAACTATCATTCAAGAGAGTAAGGATGAAATCAAGACAGTTTCACACATACAAAGGTTGAAAGAGTTTGTCAGCTCTCCTTAACGCCATGTAAAATTACCGTTAAAGTAAGTGCATCAGCAAGAAGAAGGAACCCAAGGCTCAGATTAAGATGGCAGAAATAACGTCAAGTCTTAAAGTGACCCAACATTAGTAAGATTCATCAACGGTCGGCTACTTAAAAAAAAAACCCCTAAAACTCTACACAACTGTGGCACAATGTTAGAGGAGCTTGACAGTCTGGTGAAGTCTAGGAACACCTTCAGAGAAAATGTGGAAGGGAGGAAGGAAGGAAAGGAGGAAGGGTCACGTGGGAAGGAAGGAGTAAAGGAGGGAAGGAAAGAAGAAGGGGGAGAGTGATTGGTTATCTCACTGTGTGTGTGTGTGTGCGTGTGCGCGCGTGTGTGTGCACGCGTGTGTGCGTGTGTGTGTGTGCGTGCGCGTGTGTGCGTGTGTGCGCGTGTGTCTGTGTGTGTGTGCACGCGTGTGTGTGTGTGTGCGTGTGTGTGTGTGTGTGTGTGCGCGTGTGTGTGTGCGCGCGCGCATGTGTGTGTGTGCGCGTGTGTGTGTGCGTGTGTGTGTGCGTGCGCGTGTGTGCATGTGTGCGCGTGTGTCTGTGTGCGTGTGTGTGTGCGTGTGTGCGTGTGTGTGTGCGCGCGTGTGTGTGTGTGCGTGTGTGTGTGTGCGTGCGTGTGTGTGTGCGCGCGTGTGTGTGTGTGCGCACGTGTGTGTGTGTGCGTGTGTGTGTATGTGTGCGCGTGTGTGTGTGTGTGTGTGCACGCGCACACATGCACACGGTGAACTGTGTCCGGCTGTTTGCCAACCAATGGACTGTTTGTGATCCAGTGGACTGTGGCCCACCACGTTCCTCTGTCCGTGGGATCTCCCAGGCAAGAATACTGGAGTGGGTTGCCCCTTCCTACTCCAAGGGATCGTCCCAACCCAGGGATCAAACCCTCCTCTCTTGCATCTCGGCACTGGCAGGCAGATTCTTCACCACGAGCGCCACCTGGGAAGCCAGTCATCTCAGTCAATGTCAGTCGAAGTGCTTTCAACCTGTCGGATGGCACGTTGATGGACTGACTTATTGATTGATTTGCTCCTTCAGTCAATCGCTTTCTCACTCACTCACTGTATAAGCGTTCATTCAGGATGGGATCTGTCTTGGGTAACATATGAGATACCCGGTACTGTGGAAGCCCTGCTTTTCAGGAGCTTGCCATGGTGCAGAAGAGGAGGAAACACTTGGGTCCCATTCTGGGCCAAACAGAAATCTGTCGGAAGGCAGAGGGCCATGTGGGCTCCTCACTGGGGCCTGCAGCCTGAGGGGTTGGGGGGAGGTGTCACACGAGGCTGGGAAGCAGCCACGTGGGGCTTCCCACAGCCATGGAGGGTCCCCACACAGGGGCAGGAACAGGATCACACCCACCTGGTAAATGGAGATTGCATTAAGTTGTAGAGAAGGAACTGGAGGGAGCAGGACCTGGGTGGGTAGGTGGGTGGTGCAGGGGACATAGGGCCTAAACCAGGGTAGGATCCAGTGTGAGTGACAAAGGAGAAGGGAGTGACTGGCCTGGGTGACCTCTGTACGGGGCAGTGCTGGGAATGCCCGAGAAGAGATTCTTAGAGGAGAGTGGGGGAACCTGGGGGGTTGGAATTAAAGGAGATTTCTGAGCCGGCTCTCAGTACAGTTTCGTCGCTCAGTCGTGTCCGACTCTTTGCGACCCCATGGACTGTAGCACGCCAGGCCTCCCTGTCCATCACCAACTCCCGGAGCCTACTCAAACTCGTGCCCATCGCATGAGTGATGCCATCCAACCATCTTGTCCTCTGTCGTCTCCTTCTCCTCCCACCTTCAATCTTTCCCAGCATCAGAGTTTTTCCAACAAGTCAGTTCTTCTCATCAGGTGGCCAAAGTATTGGAGTTTCAGCTTCAGCATCAGTCCTTCCAGTGAATATTCAAGACTGATTTCCTGTAGGATGGACTGGTTGGCATTTCCAGTTGGTAATCTATCAGTTTCTTGAATGGTAGCTTTTAATTCTTTCCGTTGATCATGCACTTCATCAGTTAAGTTAAAATTGTGCAAGAAAAACCAACAACAACACATACGTAATTATAGATATTATATAATACTATAATAATATAAAATAGTAATACACTGTATATAATAAGTAAAGCAATGAACAAATATTTGTATGATAAAACCACAAAGGTAAAAATGCTAAAGGATGATAGCGAAAGAAAATATAAGTATTATTCTTCTGCACCCTGTTGATTTGGTGAGTTCAAGGCCATAACGTCAGGGACAGGTTTCAAGTCTGAAACACACAGCAGAGCTGGCCTGCAGAGGGTCTCTAGTGACAGAAGACAGATGCGGGTGTGGAGAGTCGGGCCTCCTCCCAACCTTCTTCCTTCTTCCCCTCTGCACCGGCTAAAGTCTATAAAGGTAACTGAGGCCTTCCAGGTCAGCTGGGAGCCTTACTGCTCTTATGGGTATACTGCAGCAGTTTCTGGCGTGATGGCCACGCCTTCTCCCCACCTTCCCTGAGTACATTTTGTGAAAAGAACCCAGAATCTGGAGTCTGAAGGTCTGGATTTAAGTCTGGCCTTGAGCTCTTCCACTGTACGATCTGGGGCGAGTGACTCTACCACTCTGAGCCTCAGTTATCTAACCCATAACTAGAGATTATATATTTTTCACATGTATTATATATATAATATATCCACATATATTTTATGTGTAATATGTATTCACATATTATGTATAGCATATGTAGTATACACCATAAATCTTCACACATATAATGTATGTTTGCATATATTATATATGCTATGCCTTATATATCATGAATTTCTCACATATATAGCATAATTATGTGTTACGGGTTAAATGAACCGGTACATAGGAAAGTGATGTGTGAGCTAAAATTAGCATTTCCCATGATGTATTAGTCACTGTTGCTCTGGTAGAACAGATCCCAGGCAATGCAGTCTGCGTTTTCTGTCTCCATTTCCCATCAACTATAAATACCATGTTACTCCCTAAGGGTCCAGCAGCACTGACTCTGCAGTCATTAGGTTACCTTTCCTTGTTCTATCTAGAGTGCTGATTTCCAACGGGGAAAGATTTTCCCTCCCAGGGGAGTTTTGGTTGCTTCCCAGTGAGGGTTGGGTGGTAGTACCGGCATCTAGAAGGTGGGGGCCAGGGATGGGGCTGAGTGTCCTACAGTGGATGCACGGGATGGCCCCTCACAGAACGTGTCAAGTGTCAGCTGTCTCCAGACTGAGACCCTCCCTTGACTTGCTAACCCATCTCCCAAACCCGCGTCCCCAGGAATAATCTGCACAAGCTTGCGTGAGACGGAGAGAGAAACTGGCTGTAGGGCATGGCTGTCTGAACGTTGAATTGCAGCTTCTGTGCGAGGCACTTCCCTGCTTTCAGAGAAGCCCTTGGTCAGGCCCTGGGCCCCGTGCGGAGGAGACGCTGACACCTGCTGGCGAGCAGACGGGGAGCTGAGTCTGCCGGGCAGGACGAGGGCAGCGGGGGGCAGCTGCCGCTCTGTCTTCACTTATTAATGTTACCTATTTGATGTGCATTAATTCTCTGGTAGTGAAAACTCTAAAATTGCTGAACTTCATTATGCATAGCTAGCATAAGTTCTCGTCGCTTTCCCTTCTACCGTTTCCTTCTCCCTCTGTCTTGTTCTCTGCTCTGTTCCCTTATGCTCTGACATTTCTGCGAGGAGGAAAACCCTCTGTAGCCGATTACTGTTCTTACCTTGTTCTTCTCCATCTCACAAGTCCACATGTAGTGCCCACTAGTGAGCAGGAGAGGCCATCTACAGCTTTGTTTCCTTTTTGGAGTCCCCAGACTTGGTCTTCACCATTTCCCCCATCACCGCAGAATCATCAGTCAGCACGAGCAACTGGGATAGTCTCCTTCCACCTTCGGTCACTCGCCCTGAGGTATTCTGTTGATTTCCCAAACAGAAATTGAGTTGATCATCTGAATTGTGAATTATCCAGTCTAATGGCATGGAAATTAATAAAACAAAGTCGTGAGACTACCATCTGTCTCAGAGTTATCTACTTGTAGCTGTTTATCAAGCTAAGGAACTTGCCATATGTGTAACATATTGTCTGAAGGCAAGGGAAATGTCTACTTTTTTTCTGGAAAACCCCAACATTGTATGCTATGTTTTGTTCCATCTTGTCAGACCACCTTCTCTTCTTGCCATGGGTGACTCAGATAGCTACCTTCCATCTCTCTCAGTCAGGTTTTCGTTATAGTGATTCTAAAGATTCCGTTTACATAAGGTGTTCGGCCTCATTCTACAAAGGGTCTGGAAACATCTTTCAGGACAAATCTGTTCTTCTATTTTGCCTTACAATCTAACCTGTTTTTAAAATGCCTTTTCAGAAATAATACGATGGAGTTTTTCTGCCAGTGGCTCTTCTCCAAACATCTCTAATTGCTTTGGAGATAATATTCCATTCATTTTCACAATATTCCTCTGAAAATGTAGGCTATATTATGCCACCTTGCACATGGTCACAATACAGCTTGTGGGGGTTGGCTGACTCTCTTTTTCTCTGTGTCTCTTAATTGCTCATCTCTTTCCTATCTTGTCAGTCCATGGAATGTAGTCAATTCTCTTCTGAAAATCCTCTGCAGTTAGCTGAGCATCCTTTATGAAACTCGGTCGCACCCCCCACAACAGTTCCTTGAGAGTGTCTTGTCTTCCTTCATTAGCCTGTAGGTTTAATATCTGTGCCTGATTCCTGCGGGTTCACACGCTGAACTCAACACAGTTCAACATACAGAATCGGAAGCGTGCTTGAGATTTAAGTGAAAGGAAGGCCTGAGGCTTCCCTGGTGGCTCAGCAGTAAAGATCTACCTGCCAGTGCCTGAGACACGGATTCGATCCCTGATCTGAAAAGATCCCTCACACTGCAAGAGCAAGTAAGCCCGTGAGCCACAACTATTGAGCCCTGTGCTCTGGAATCTGGGAGTCGCAACTACTGAAGCTAGAGCACCGTGGAGCCCAGGCTCCGCAACAGGACAAGCCACTGCAGTGAGAAGCCGAGCCCTGCAACTGGAGGGCAGCCCCGCTCCCCACAACTGGAGAAAAGCCCGTGCCACTGTGAAGACCTGGGACAGTCAAAGTAAACAAATAAAATTATGAAAAAAATAAAAAGGAAGGGCCATGATCATTGCAAATGGATGCATCGTTTAATATATTACAAAAAACACACTTGTATATGTTAGGTAGTTAGAATAGGAAACAGGAGTCCAGAAGGGCGGGCTAAAAGACAAGGAAGGGAAAAGCCCGCGAAAATAGAACAAAGGAAGGTCCAAGGACCAGAGTGAGGCCCTCAGGTAGAGCAAACAGCATTCCCAGCTAGCCCAGTTTACATAGGCAGGCCCAGGGGGAGAAAACATATAAAAACAGGAGCCAAAGGGCCGGGGCTCTCTCTTTTTCTCTCTTCTTTTCGCACCTTTTGGGTCGGCATGCCATCACGCCTCAAGGCGTGATATTTATTTTCTAAATAAAACTGATCTGTCTGAGAGCTGTAACATGGACTGTCCAAGAGCTGTGACGCGCCGAGGGCTTTATCATCCGTCGCTTCAAATCTTTGTTGTGACAAGACAGAACGGAGGAGATTACACTCCCCTGACACATATTTACTTCTTGAATACGGAAAGATGACGAATAATACGTACTCCTCAAACACATCCCACCTCCTCTCCGGAAAGTCCTTAGCAACCACCGAAGACATGGACTCACACCTGCATTTGAGACTCTCCACTGCTGCTCCCTAAGCATTTTCTGCATCTTTTTACTAGCCACGAGGCCCAACACTGTGTCTTCTACACAGGGTATGTTTGTGAGTCGCTCAGTCATGACCGAGTCTTTGCAACCACATGGACTGTGCTGACCAGGCTGCTCTGTCCGAGGAATTCTCCAGGCAAGAATACTGGAGTGGGTTGCCATTCTCTTTCCAGGGGATCTTCCCGACCCGGGGATCGAACCCAGGTCTCCTCCATTGCAGGCAGATTCTTTACTATCTTGGCTGTTAGCATCTCACACGGGAAACATTTCTTCTCTGGCCAGAGAGTTGTGTCCAAGGCCACCGCCCTTCTCTTTAGAGCACCCTGCTTTCTGGAACAAGTGAACAATAGCACCTCAAAAAAGCACAGGCTCCTCTGAGCTTCAAATGGCAGCATACACAACATTTAAATACAATACGACACACAGAGTATGTAAATTCCAGTGATACAGCTTTTCTTTGCAAAAAAGAAAGCCCACACCCCCTCCCCTCCAACTCTTTTTCTTTCGGTTTCAGCTTTGTATGTAATCTGTATTTGGGGATGAAAGATTAGAGGCCCGACAGCACACAGAACTCCAGGCCGTCCTGCACACTGGAACCGTTTGGTGCTCCCCCTGATGTCTATCCGTGCAATTGTAATTAGAGACTGCAGTGCCGCCCATAGGAGGGTAAGAGATTCAGAGGTCCCGCACCCGTCTGAACCTGCTGCCCCACAACTGACTGGCGAGGGTGTGGAGGACCTCAGAGGAGTGAATGAATGTTTTGTGGAATGTCTATGGCCGGAAAAAAAGTGTTCCCTGATGTCATGTTGAAAACTGCCAAGCGGTGCTGGAGGAAACTGTGCAACAACTGATTGGATCTGTTAGGAAGGAACGACTTAAAACTCTGCCAGCCCTGTTGGCTTCCTTCCCCTGCCCGAGGGTCCAGGAAACCTTCCCCCTTCCTCTTCCCGCTCCCGCAGGCCCTACATCTTGCTCCTACTCCTCACCTCCACATCTTCCAGGGGAGGGGACTCTCCTCCCCAGCTTCCTGCCCGCCCAGACCCTCTGGCCCGTCTGTCTGCCTCACCCTTCTGCACCCCCCAATCAGGTCTCCACTCTGGAAACCTACCTGCGTGGGGCCTCACCCTCCCCAAATTTCTGTCTTCTTAAGGTGAAGTGGCTCAGTCATGTCCGACTCTTTGCAACCCCCATGGACTGTAGCCCACCAGGCTCCTCTGCCCTTGGGATTCTGCAGGCAAGAACACTGGAGTGGGTAGCCATTCCCTTCTCCAGGGGAATCTTCCCGACCCGGGGTTCAAAGCTGGGTCTCCTGCGCTGCAGGCAGACTCTGCCGTCTGAGCCTCCAGGGAAGAAGCCCTCTGTTTTCTGAGGGGACCTCCGTTTTTCTCACTATCTGTTGCTTTCCCTTCCACTCTGGAGTGCACCTTTTCCGGAAGCATCTCTCATTGTCACTGCTCCCAGACCCTTTCCTTTCCTGACCCCCTGGACGTCCTGTCACCTGTTTGCTGCGGCCTCCGCGAAGGCTCTCGGTCCCTTGAGAGAAGCAAAGCTTCTTTCCCTTCCCTCTGCTCCTCCTCCGTCTCTTCCCAGCCTCCTCCCTTAGCTTCTGCCCTCTTGGCTTTCACCTTCCTCAGTCATCTCTGCCCAGATTCCAGAAAGTTCCACACCTATTGACTGGCCTGGAGGCACCTGTCTGAGCACACCCAAAAATACCCCCTCTCATGTGTCCGCAACACCCCCCCACTGCCCCCCACCTGTGGTCACCAGAAAATCTGGTCGCATTTCCATTTCTCTAGAAGGCACGGGAAGAGCCGGGACGCCAGCCTCCCCGGAACTCCCCACCCCCAGTCCGTCACAACACCTTAACTCAGGGGAGTTTTCGCCTCCCCTCAGTCTTCTGGGCTTGCCGTGGGCCCGTCCCTCCTTGTTAGCCGCCTGTTTCAGTTGGTTTCTAACTGGTAACCGGGCTGCAGGCATTCACCTCCGTTCCCCAGCCCGGGTCCTCGAGCCACCAACTGACAACGTCCCTCAGACCACTCAGGACCCCAGGGTAGCCCGGGTCTGGCAGGCCCTGGGGTCCTCCAGCCCTCCGCGGACGTGTGATCCAGCCTCTGCGCCTGGGCCTCACCACCTGCACCAGCGCAGACCGTGCTTCCCTCCCGCGGCTGGTGGGAGGATTAAATCAAGTCACCCTGTGTGTGCCAGTCACTCGGTCATGCCCGACTCTTCGCCACCCCGTGGACCATAGCCTGCCAGGCTCCTCTGTCCATGGGATTCTCCAGGCAGGAAGACTGGAGTGGGTGGCCATGTCCTCCTCCAGGGGATCTTCCCGACCCAGGGATCAGACCCAGGTCTCCTGTGTCTTTTGCGTTGCAGGCAGATTCTTTTACCGTCTGAACCACCCGGAAAGCCCAAAGGTGCTCTTAGTCCTGCGTGAGGGCCCCCCTGGAGCTGAGTCGGGGCGCCGGCTGGGTCCTAGTAAGCCGTGAGCACACATGGCCTCCAGCCTTCCTTCCGAGGCTGTCTCTCATCCAGTTTGCCACCCCTGCTCTGGCGCTCTGTCTCCTCTGCTGGGAGTATCCTGCCCCCTGTCGCTGCCAGTTATGCTTCAAGGTCAGCTCAATGTCGCCTTCTTGGGGACTGTTCCGGGCTCACATCGCCCTCCGCCCAGCCCCTGAAGGGAGAAACTGGGAGCACTGTTTGCTCGTCCTATGTCCTCGTCGCTGCTCTGGTCGGGATGCAGTGCGACTCTAATAACGACCCCATCACCTCTTCTGCTCGATGTGGCCTCCCAGGCTGGATCTTACTCAGCTGTCACGAGATCCCCTGGGCCAGTGAATGGTATGCCGTAGGTGCTAGATTTGGGGCAGGAGGAGACGGGGACGACAGAGGATGAGATGGCTGGATGGCATCACCGACTCGATGGACATGAGTCTGAGCAAGCTCCGGGAGTTGGTGATGGACAGGAAGTGCTGCAGTCCATGGGGTCGGAGAGAGTCGGACAGGACTGAGCGACTGCACTGACTGACTGAGGTGGTACATAAATAATGGCTGAATTAAATGGTTTAAGTTATAAATTGAGTGAAACTCAGAGCCAAGGAGCCTATTTTTCCACTGGGTTTTGATTACATCATTATTGGTTTAGGATGTTTTTCCTATCCTGGAACTCGAAAAACCAATTTCATATCTTCTCTTAAATAGTGATTTTTAAAAGTTAGAATCTCATACATAAGATTTAAATATATCAAACAGTCTTCTTCTCTAAGATAAATCTTAATTGAACAATACATGGATTTTTGAAAAATTTCCTGCATCCCCAAAAAAGATGTGAAAACGGAAAACTGCTCAATTTGCTTTAACAGAGCTGCAATTTGATAAATATTTTGGATGTTTATTTGCAAAAAGAATATAAAGAATCTTTATTTCAAAGCCGTGTTTGGCAGAGCTGAAATATCACCATTGTACTCCTCCAGAATGCAGCATTTGTTGTGCTGGTTGTCTCTTAAACTCCTTGCTCTTTAGGCTTTTGTTTAATTCTTAGGCTTTTTTAGTGTGGTACCAAGGAGAAAATGTGATAGCAAATTCCATGGTGTAGAACGGGCTGCCCCCCCACCCTCCCTCCCCACCAACACACACATAATGATGTCTGCATATGTTCTAATCCTTATCCACAGGGTTTTGTTCCAGGCTTGAAAAAGACAGCCTCCCACGGAACAAATAAGCTCTCCAAAGGATGTGTTTTTCTTTGGTGTTCCTGAAGATTAGCACGTATCTGTGCTGTGTTGTATGGTATTGCAGAGAGGCATTTTATTATTTGTCCTAAATAGGAAAACGTGCAAAAAAAAAAATGTTTTGCTTATTCCAGATGCAATTCTTTCATTTTACATAAGTCAGCATCAGTAGGCAGGAATTCAGTCACATGAATAACTTCACATTGAAAATCATGAATAAAATTTGAGTTCACCGCTAAAACTTACCCTTTGGTATAAGGAAAATGACATACATAAGCCTTAATTTTTCTTAATTTATTATCAAAACTATTTATAGAATGGAGTATGAAATGAAATCCATATGTCAGAAATTTACAGATATGTTATATAACAATATTCTTCAGAATGAATGTGTAGAAAGTCATGTTTATACTTTTGAGCCCTTAAAAATCTATCCCAAATATTTCTTTTTAAATGCACTGTTTTTCTTTTTTACTTTAATTTTGGTTTCTTTGGTTTAATGATAGCTACTTAATATACACGCCACTTACGATGGCACTTTCCAGCTGTGTGTGGAACTTTACATTTCAGTATCAATTTGTGATGAAAGAACGCTTCCAACTCACTTCTCATCAGCATTAGAGGTCTTAGCAATTGCCAATTATTTTTCTAAATTACCTATTTTAATTAAGTAAAATATTGTGAATTTAAGATTATGAAGTGCTCAAGTATTATTTTATCACTAACTAATTAATGAGGGGGAAAGAGGAAATGATATTTTGCTATAGTAAGTGACTATTTATAGAAGAAAATGCCTCTGTGGCCCCAATGTCTTAGTTTATGGAGAGAAGTACAAACTCTTCTTGAAATCTGGTTACACGTAGGCTGTTTGCTGGGGTATACCCTGCACTGATGGTTTATACCAATGAAGGGTAAACTTGTCCGTTCAGGATGTTGAGGGTGATGTCTCCCTTGCCTGTCTACATACATCCAAGTCCCCCAACAGCCCTGAAAAGTACGCATTTCTGTTTCACACCCCCTGGACGAGAACGAAGCCTAGAACTTCGGAAGGACCCAGATCAAGCTGTGGATACGGTGGGATCTGTGGTTCTGTTGTAACAGTTTCATCCCAGAGCACTGCTGGATCCACTCTCTACTCCTGACCGGACCACATTACGGGGTCCCTGCAGACCAAGGAAAACTGTCCCCAAACCCACCTGCCTAGCAGCTTACAGCAACGTTTCTTGGTGTTCAGTCACAAAGTCATGCCTGACTCTTTGAGACCCCATGGACTGTACCCCACCAGGCTCCTCTATCTGTGGAATTTTCCAGGCAAGAATATTGGAGTGGGTTGCCAATCCCTTCTTCGGGGGATCTTCCCGACCCAGGGATCAAGCCTGTGTCTCTTATGTCTCCTGCACTGGTTCTTTACCCCTGAGCCACCAGGGAAGCCCAACACCAACATTAGGAGGTGTTGAAAGCCTCTACTCACCTACCCTGGTAGCCTGAGTTCTTTAATCGATATATTTCAATGCAGACTGTGACTCCCCCAACCTGCTGCTCGAGACAGAGATCACAGACTTCCTAACAGCTCACCTCGGAGCATCCTCGCCACCCACATGCCCAGCCCAGCGACAGCGCTGAGCTACAGAGGGCAAGGCTGGGCTGCTTCCCAGAGGTGAACTCGCCCTGCCCTCTTGATGAGAGCCTTAGGGGACACTAAAAGGGAAATGGAAGCAATTTGCAAGAGTTGTGGACAGGTTTCCATGCAGAATAATTTCTGCTTGTACTCAAACGTTGGGTAGAAACTTTCTATCCTGAGGAAAGGCTGGGTTTTGTTGTTGCTTTTTATCTTCAGATTGAAACTGATCCTTTAAGCGTCAGGATACTTTATGACCTTTATGGTGTTCTTTATGACCAGCGTAGGTGATACTGACAGTCTTGCATTTCCAGTCTGAGAGGGAAACCCTGTTCTCATGGTGACACCAGGCTCCCACCTGGAAAAGGAAAGAAGCAGCCTTGTGTTCCCACCTATGCAAGTGCAGTGTTTGTTTGCTTCATCCTCCTGGTGATGGGAGTACTTCAACTGGCAAATGTAGATTTGGGAATTGTTTTCCAATGTATTCTACGTGCACTTTTAGGTAATAAACTTTAAGGTACAAAAATAATGAATTTTGTGATTATTTTCCAGCCTAATCATGTGAATGCTTGGCAGTTCTGAGAGGGGAATTTTTTTTTTACGTCAGCTTAGAGCCAATGTCACTTGACAGTTTGAAGCCTCCAGAATGCTGTCAGCAGACTGGATGGATGGCTCAATTAAACACAATGAAAGTCAATAAAGGCAAATGCAAACTACTATGCTGAACAGTAATAATCCTATACATTCAAAATAAGAAAGGAAACCAATTAGCTTTAGGTTGGGGGAAAGATGAAGAGGCTTTGACAAGTGGAAACTGAGCACAGTTGGGAAAAGAGCCGACTCTTTGTGACATATCAGGATGCCTGCTATTGAGGGGAGGTGGTGGGGAGGCACCCTTCCTCTACATGGAAACTTTCAGCTGCAATACCGGACTCCCCAGGATGAACACGGGTTTGTTTCCGTGCTCAGAAACAAAGCCTCAGTCTCTAATAGAAGAACTGCAGGCCTTTGTGATAGCTTAACGGTGAACGGTGTCAGATTTGTGATCTCCAAAGAAGAAGAGTTAGCTTTGGGACCAGGGACCAGGCTTGATCAGCCAAGAGCTTTTGTGCAGCAGAGTTTTATTAGAGTAAAAGAGGACAGAGAACGGTTCTGACACAGCCAGCAGAAGGCGGACAGAGAGTGCCCCCCTCGCTAGTCTTAGCAAGGCCTTTAAACTCGTGTCAGACCCACTCCCAGAACATACATCTTAGATTAACAAGATCAGAACTAACAACAGAAAGGTCTGACCAGACCCAGACTTCCCTGGTGGCTCAGACAATAAAGCGTCTGCCTACAACGCACGAGACCCGGGTTCAATTCCTGGGTCGGGAAGATCCCCTGGAGAAGGAAATGGCAGCCCACTCCAGTATTCTTACCTGGAGAATCCCATGGACAGAGAAGCCTGGAGGGCTACAGTCCACGGGGTCACAAAGAGTCGGACACGACTGAGCGGCTTCACTTTCACTACCAGACCCACTCCCACAGTAGACAAGTTTTAAGATAACAAGATTAGCCAGAAAGTTCTTGTTAAGGAGAAACATATCCTCGAGCCAGACGCACTGTTATATTGACTAAGACAAAGCAATGCAGGAAAAAAAAGCGTTTGTCCTTTTCTCTTCCTTGAGAGCCTTGGACCCCTTTCTCCTCCTCGGGGACCCTGGACTTCTTGTCAACCTTCCTGGGAAGTGCCTCTCTCGTTAGAACCGGGGGAGTGGCGGCTCTGAGGAAGGGTGGGTGTTGATCCATACAAGAGCCCGCGCAGTGGGCCCTCACCGTCCCCACCCGCAGCTGTGATGTCCTCTTCAGCGCTGCCCCTGGGGCTCCTCTGGGGTCCATGCTGTGTTAACAGGGGCTCCCTAAACAAGCAGCCCCTCAGCCTCGGTACAAGTGAAAAGTCGCTCAGTCGTGTCTGAATCTTTGCGACCCCATGGACTATTCAGTCCATGGAATTCTCCAGGCCAGGATACTGGCGTGGGTAGCCTTTGCCTTCTCCAGGGGATCTTCCCAACCCAGGCATCGAACCGGGGATCTCCTGCTTTGCAAGTGGATTCTTTTCCAACTGAGCCACCAGAGAAGCCCAAGAATCCTGGAGTGGGTAGCCTATCCCTTCTCCAGTGGATCTTCCCGACCCAGGAATCGAACCGGGGTCTCCTGCATGGCAGGCAGATTCTTTACCAGCTGAGCTCCCGGGGAAGCCCTGGTGCAGCTGTGCCAAAAGTAGCCAATGCTGCACGAGCCCAGGCTTGCTCGGCCAAATAGAAAGGTCAGAGAGAGAATGGGGTAAACGGCCACAGTGACGTTAAAAAGGGTTCTCCCAGGTGCTCTGGGCTTTCCTTGTAGCTCAGTTGGTAAAGAATTGGCCTGCAATGCAGGAGACCTGGGATCCCTCGATCAGGAAGATCTCCTGGAGACGGAAATAGCAACCCACTCCTGTATTCTTGCCTGGAGAATCCCATGGACAGAGGAGCCTGGCTGGCTATAGTCGATGGGGTCGCAAACAGTCGGAGACTTAGATTAGACTGGGTGCTCTGGGGTCATTTGTCCGCCAGTGCCACCACGGGGATGACAGGGAAAACGGTGAGCAGCCTAGGTGTTTAGCTGAAACCCCGCGTGCGCGCTAAGTCACTTCAGTCATGTCCGACTGCTTGCTTCCCCATGCACTGTAGCCCACCAGGCTCCTCTGTTCCTGGGATTCTCCAGGCAAGAACACTGGAGTGGCTGGCCATGTCCTCCTCAGGCTAAACGTTAGAACGACCGGTTTGACAGCTCAGGGAGATACTCTGTGGGTTCATCTTAAGAGGTTGTGGACTCTTCCTCATTGGTAGCATGTAATCCTACATGAGGTGAGCTTCTGGAGGAATCCTTACCTTTTCAGTATGAAGGCAGACAAAAGAATCATGGAACGACAGGGGGAGAAAAGGAGTTAAGTTATCCACACTGATTTTCCAGAAATCACTACCCTCTGTGTGTGTTTATCGCCTCCTGCTCATAGGCAATCTAAGCTTCTAAGCTTGCTAGATGGAGCAAATCAAAATAGGGGTGGCCGTTCATCTGAATTTCAGATGAACAACAAATAATTTTTTTAGTCGAAGTATATGTCGTGCAATGTTTAGGATATACTTATACTAAAACATTTTTGTCGTGTATCTGAAATCTAAAGTTAATGGGGCATGCTGTGTTTTCCCTGGCAACCACAGCAGTAAGCACGTGTCTTATGTGCTCATGATCTCCGGCCTATAGTCACCCATGTGCCGCCTGCCAGAATGACTGCATCAAATCAGACAAGCCTGGGGTCTTCCCTGGGGGTCCAGTGGTTAAAAATCCACCACAGTCACCCACCACAGAGTGCCCACGCGCTGCAAAGAAAAGATCTCTCAGGACGCAGGGAAGGGCCCACTAGCTCCAACTAAGACCCAAGGCTGCCAAATACTGCATACATATGTACTTTAAGAAATAGTAAATCAAATAAACCCAAAATGCCTATCGTTGGAACCCTGCAAGTTAAGTTACTAGATGTATCCTAAGGAGACTAACATAAGTTTTACAAATTCATCTTAAAAAACACTTAATATGTATGTAAAGATAGATAGATAGATTTCATAACTGATAATGCAAAAATGAGTTGTCCTTGGCCTCCAAAGCTTTCATACCTGGATTACTGAACTTAACTCTCTAACTAGTACCTCCCGTTTTACTGCTTTACTATTTTTCCCTTTGTCTGTGTTCTACAAAAGACTCCCAGCTGGCTGGTGGAGCCCCCTGTTTCCTCACGTGACTTCCCTACTCAGAAGTCTCAGTGCATACCCGACCTGGGATAAAAGGCTCACCCCGCGCCTCTCACAGAGGTGTTTCTGCTTCCTTCGCCCAGGAATCACGCCCTGTGCTGGAACGCTACCGATTCGGCCAGTGATGAAAAGACAAGCCATACATAACAAATCATAACATGAGTAAGGACTGGAGGAGGATCCCCAAAAGGGGGGGAGGCAGGGGAATAATTCCCACCCAGGAACCAGGAGACACTTTCTGAGGGATGTGGCGTTTGAACTGTGCTTTGAAGAGCAAGTCAAGTTTGGACAGAGAAGGAATGGGGAATGGAAAGTAAGGCGGGCTAAGGAAACTCACCTGGAGACGGGTCTGTGTCTCAGGCGTTTAAGACAATGAGAGGCCAAAGTCCGCTGATTACAAAGAGGATGCACAGATGCAAGGGGATACTGACCTTCCTGTAATCTACAGAAGCTTTTTGAATGCCGAGTCATGCAATGGCAAAGTTATCTGGAAGCCATTTTCAGTTCAGTTCAGTCGCTCAGTCATGTCCAACTCTTTGCGACCCCATGGACTGCAGCACACCAGGCCTCCCTGTGTGCATCACCAACTTCCAGAGTTCACTCAAACTCATGTCCACCTAGTTGGTGATGCCATCCAACCATCTCATCCTCTGTTGTCCCCTTCTCCCGCCTTCAATCTTTCCCAGCATCAGGGTCTTTTCAAATGAGTCAGCTCTCCACGTCAGGTGGCCAAAGTATTAGAGCTTCAGCTTTAGCATCTGTCCTTCCAATGAACACCCAGAACTGATCTGCTTTAGGATGAACTGGTTGGATCTCCTTGCAGTCCAAGGGACACGCAAGAGTCTTCTCCAGCACCACAGTTCAAAAGCCATCAATTCTTCAGCGCTCAGCTTTCTTTATAGTCCAACTCTCACACCCATACATGACCACTGGAAAAACCATAGCCTTGACTAGACGGACCTTTGTTGGCAAAGTAATATCTCTGCTTTTTAATATGCTGTTTAGGTTGGTCATAGCTTTTCTTCCAAGGAGTAAGCGTTTTTTAATTTCATGGCTGCAGTCACCATCTGCAGTGATTTTGGAGCCCAAGAAAATAAAGTCTGTCACTGTTTCCATTGTTTCCCCATCTATTTGCCATGAAGTGATGGGACCAGATGCCATGATTTTTTGAATGTTGAGTTTGAAGCCAACTTTTTCACTATCCTCTTTCACTTTCATCAAGAGGCTCTTTAGTTCCTCTTCGCTTTCGGCCATAAGGGTGGTGTCATCTGCATATCTGAGGCTATTGATATTTCTCCCGGTAATCTTGACTCCAGCTTGTGCTTCATCCAGCCCAGCATTTCACATGATGTACCCTGCATACAAGTTAAATAAGCAGGGTGACAATATACAGCCTTGACGTACTATTTTAGGTGTCAGAAATTAGAAAGTTAATTTAAAAAATCTCTGATCCATACCTTTTAAAAGTCATTTTCAATACTGCTATAAATCCACTCAGCTGACTCTAAATCCCATGCCCAGTTCAGAAGTCTTCTCTGTCTGGCTGGCTCTATCCTGTCTCCGCCTGAACGTGATGTGGCCAGGACCCCCCTGCCTTTGTGTCTGAGCATCCTCTCATCTCACCTCCAGTTCGTTGTACACGGCTGTGCCATTTTAGGGCTTGTCAACTTCGTGCCTTTTCTTCCCCAGTTCCCTCTCCATGGATGCTCTCTCCCTCTTTCTCCAAGCGGTCCTTCTGAACTCAGAGGGTTACTGCTTCCCACAGGCTCTCTCCCTTGTGCCCCTGAGACGGTCACGCTGCCCCTTTTCGGGGCCCACCTGTTGAGGCGCCCCTTACGTTGTACGGACACCCTTGCTTGGGCATGTTTCTCCCATCTGTCTGAGAGCTGCCGTGGTTTCCCCTTTGGATCTCGGCTCACGCAGCCTCTGTCCCCCTTTTTCACGACTTCACAATGTAAGTTCTGAACTTTCTAAGTCACCAACCTGTTACCGCAGTGCCTGTCTGGTCTCGCAGTACCAACCTGGTCTCGCAGTACCCAAAAGTCTCACAGGCACTCCAAATGTAAAATATTCAAAGCTGGCCCCTCATCTTCCTGAGTCCTGCTCCTCCTCCGACATGCCCTCTCCGTCTGCCTACTCACAGATAAACCTGGAAGACTGTGGCTCTTTCTGACTCTGAACCGTCGCCTCTGGCCCACGCAGTCACCGGATCCCGCCCGCGCCGTCTCCCTAGCACCCTGTGTCTGGCAGATCTCTTCCTCCCCATCACCACGGCCTCGGTTCGGGGGATCGCTCTTCCTTGGTCCTCTTTCAGAACAACTGTGTTCGTTTTCAATTGCTGCTGTAATAAATTTGGAAGTTAGTGGCCTAAAACAGCTCCAAGTTATTATCTTACGGCTCAGTGGCTCAGGAGTGATCCTCCTAAAGCGTGTCTCTTCCCTGGCTCACAAGTGCTAACTACTGCAGTGGGGTAAACGCAACCTTCCTGGCTGGGCATGTAACGCGTCTCTGTCCCGGGAACAGAGGGTGAGTCAAGCAGCACTAACACTCACGAAGCTGCCCCCTGGCGTCATGTGCTCAGTGCCTCTGCTCTCTTTGCTCCCCTTTCCCTCTTCCAGCTTCCATGACGTCCTCAGAGCTTCCACACCTGCCACCCCAGGCGGGGTACACACCCCCCGCCCATGGGCACTGCTCTGCTTTCTCTTGCCCCTAGTGGAGCATGTCACCGCTGCTTCTTCGCTGTTCACTTGTGGACCCCACCCCCCACACACACTGGAAGGCAGGCCCCTGGAGGCCGGAGAAGGGGCCTGACTTATCTCAGCCTCCCGGCTTCCCTGGTGGCTCAGCTGGTAAAGAGTCCGCCTGCATTGCAGGAGACCCCGCTTTGATTCCTGGGTCGGGAAGACCCCCTGGAGACAGGATAGGCTACCCACTCCAGTATTCTTGGGCTTCCCCAGTGGCTCAGCTAGTAAAGAATCTGCCTGCAATGTGGGAGACCTGGGTCCGATCCCTGGATTGGGAAGATCCCCTGGAGAAGGGTACGGCCACCCTCTTCAGTATTCTGGCCTGGAGAACTATACACTCTGCTCTAAATGCTAGCTGAAAGAGTGCGTGGATGCGTTAAAGGATGTCTAACACACGGAGTTCATGCTTGTTCCCAGCTTAATATAACAATTACCCAGTGGGTTGAGAACGGAAATAGTTACCTCTCACAGTTTAAAAAAAGGAAACTAATTTTTCACTTAAGTGTGCCCCTGGTAAATTAAACAAAACCACAAACACTCTCTTTGAGGATTCTGTCATTCCATTTGTTCTGACCCCATACTGTTACATTCAGTCGGCCCTTCCTGAGTGGTGAATAACTTTATGAAAATTGTCATTAGACCAGAAATAAATGGGGTATAATTTACTCATCACTTGAGAATTAATATTGGCAAACTGAAGGACTGATGTTGAAGCTGAAACTCCAATACTTTGTCCACCTGATGCGAAGAGCTGACTCATTTGAAAAGATCTTGATGCTGGGAAAGATTGAAGGCGGGAGGAGAAGGGGACGACAGAGGATGAGATGGTTGGATGGCATCACTGACTTGATGGACCTGAGTATGGGTGAACTGCAAGAGTTGGTGATGGACAGGGAGGCCTGGCGTGCTGCAGTCCATGGGGTGGCAGAGAGTCAGACACGACTGAGCGACCGAACTGAACTGATACTGATGGACTTCAACTGACGTTTCTACTGGGACCTGTGCATCCCTGGAAAAGACCTACAGCTACTGGAAAGGGGTGGGAAACAAAGCATTTGTGAGTTTACCTTCAGACCCCTCATGGGTGACATCTCTTTTATTTCTCACCATAACCCTGTGGAGGCTCAGTTGGTAAGGAATCCACCTGCCATGCAGGAGATCCAGGTTTGATCCCTGGGTTGGGAAGAGCCCCTGGATAAGGAAATGGCAACCCACTCCAGGATTCTTGCCTGGGAAATCCCAGTGACAGAGGAGCGTGGCGGGCTACAGTCCAGGGGGTTGCAAAGAGTCGGACACAGCTGAGGATCTGAGCATATGACGGTGGGAAGTAGTAACACTAACACGCTTCATTTCATGGGGAAAACCAAAGCTCTGAGAGGCAGAGGAACTCCCCCAAGCCCTCCAGGAAGTGGAGGAGCCCACGCTGGAACTCATCCTGTGTTTTTCTGCCTCTACTAGAATGAGACTGCTGACTGTGTTTAGACCTGTACCTGCAGGGAGTGGCCACCTCAACTCATGTTGGAGCCAGGGAGACGCTGAGAGTGACTTGAGCGGAGAATTACAGCAAAGGCAGCCACGTCGAAGTGCAGGAGGGAGAGAGGAGTTTTAGGAACCTGCTTGTGCATGCCTGGTTGAGCTGAACCACTAAATGCCTTTCGCCCGTCATTACTGTGTCTTAGGATGGGGAATGAGCCATTTGAGCTGATGAACCCTTAAAGAGCAAAGATTCCATTTTTATGCAAATAGCCAAGAGCAATAAAACCTGGGAGAGGGAAGTCAGGCTTGGAAATTACCCGAGGACACGTATCACTGAAAGGTGTGGCCAGCTGGGCTGTCGTTCAGAATTAAACTCTGGCAGCGACAACTCTTAAATTTGTGTTTTAAATTATTTTTAAATGAGAAGAGGTAATGGTGAAATATAACCCTGAATTGCACTGCTTCTCTAATACATCACAATCCAAAGGTGACTTAAATATGCAATTTTGAATTACATATGACCATGGAATAATATTGTAAACCCCACGGCCAGGCACCCCTTCACCCCACAGCAGGCGCAGCTTTGTGGTGCTGAAGCTATTGGAATCTGACTTAAGTTCGCTTCTGAGACTAACATGCCTTCTTTTGTTTTGGAAACTCTGATATCACAGCAGAGTAACCCAGCTATCCATTTTGCTCCTGTATTAAACTGTGGGTCTGCCTAAGAATTCCTGTCCTCAACCTTCCTGGGTAGACTGTTATATGGCTCGGAGGCAGAACATTCCATTGAGATTAAGCTGCTCTGAATGTCAAGAGCATGGACTTTGAAGTAATAGAAAACTGGTCCACTCACAGATGATGGCTTGCTGGCTATGTGACCTCAGGCAACTCAGCCAACTTCTCTGAGCTTGTTTAGTCATTGCATATGGTTGTTGTGAGGGTCAGGTGATATAATGCTCTTAAAGGATTTAAATGTTGTGCATGTCCAGCCCTGGGTCAGGATTTTTAAATGTCATTATTCTTATTAGCTAAAATGAAGGAAATTTTTTTTGTGCTCAAAAGGGAAGATCATTTTAACCTTACTGTAATTGCTTTGGTCACCTGATGCGAAAAGCCGACTCATTGGAAAAGACCCTGATGCTGGGAAAGATTGAAGGCAGGAGGAGAAGGGGATGAAACAGGATGAGATGGTTGGATGGCATCACCGACTTGATGGACATGAGTTTTAGTGAACTCTGGGACATAGTGAAGAGCAGGGAGGCCTGGCGTGCTGCAGTCCATGGGGTCACAGAGTCAGACACGACTGAGCTACTGAACAATAGCAAATGTAATTGCAATTGCAGTGAAGTGTTGGTCACTTCATGTGTCTGACTTTTTGCAACCCCATGGACTGTAGCCCATCAGGCTCCTCTGTCCATGGGATTCTCCAGGCAAGAATACTGGAGTGGGTAGCCATGCCCTCCTCCAGGAGATCTTGCGGACCCAGGGATCAAACCTGGGTCTCTTGCATTGCAGGTGGATTCTTTACCATCTGAGCCACCAGGGAAGCCCAGCTACCACGTTAAGTATTAATATTTAATTATAACAAGCATTCTGCCAAGTTCTTTCCACATATTCTCTTATTTACTCTTAAAAGGCCAACATAACCTTGATCAAAATGCTCATCTTTTCTAGTCCCTTCTTCTAAAAACTAATAGTGTTGAATGCTCTCTCGGGTCCCTTTGGCGGCGGAATCCTGAAGGGACAACTCCAGCAATCTCCTAACGCTCCCTGAAGCCCAGAGCTGACAACCCTGCAGTTTCCACTGCCAGACTCTCTCCCTCTCCCTTCCGGGTTTCCAGTACTGTGCCCCCCTTACCTTCTCCCGCAGAAAACAACCATCCCCACTCAGCCCTACTGTCTTCTCTCGTGGAGCATGGCTTTCTCCTGCTGGTGTTGCTCAACCGTAGCTGAATTAGTTTTTATCTTAATTTTTTTTTCTATGTGTCTAAGAACCATCAGTAGATTAAGAGAGCCAAAACCAATGGAATTACTTGGTATCATCGGTCCTCTGTCAAGTCCAAGGAATGGATTCACTGTCATCTCTTTTATTCTGTGGACACCATAGTTTGATGCGATTTCTCCATTTGGATGCAGCAAATGCTTCCAGGAGGCTTAATAAAGATTCTACAGCCATGGCATCCGGTGCCTTCACTTCATGGCAAAGAAAAGGGGAATAAGTGGAAGCAGTGAAAGATTTTTCTCTTCTTGGGCTCCAAAATCACTGTGGACGGTGACTGCAGCCATGAAATTAGAAGATGCTTGCTTCTTGGAAGGAAAGCTATGGCAAACCTAGACAGTGTATTAAAAAGCAAAGAAGTCACTTTGCCAACAAACGTCCATCTAGTCAAAGCTATGGTCTTTCCAGTGGTCAGGTATGGATATGAGATTTGGACCATAAAGAAGGCTGAGCACTGAGGAGCTGATGCTTTCAAACTGTGGTGCTGGAGAAGACTCTTGAGAGTCCCTTGGGCTGAAAGATGATCAAGCCAGTCAATCCTAAGGGAAATATCCTGAATACTCATTGGGAGGACTGAGGCTGAAGCTGAAGCTCCAATACTTTGACCTCCTGACATGAACAGCCGACTCATTGGTAAAGACTCTGATGCTGGGAAAGATTGAAGGCAAAAGGAGAAGGTAGCAGCAGAGGATGAGATGGTTAGATGGCATCAGCGATTCAATGGACATGAACTTGGGTGAGTTCCAAGAGATGGTGAGGGACAGGGAGGCCTGGCATGCTGCAGTCCATGGGGTTGCAAAGAGACAGACACTACTTAGCTACTGAACAGCAACAGCCATTTTAACAATCAGGAAATGATACTGAAAATGTATCTGTGAGGAGCAAAAATCTATCTACTTCAAAGCTGTCACCACAGACTCAATAATAATGTTCCCTATTCGGCATCCTTTCTGTACCTCGAGAAGTCTTGTCAAGTCCTGTATTTAATATCCAGGATATTTAATTTACCACAGAGTTAACTCAGATATATTTGTATTACTTTTCATGCAGAGCTCTGCAAGTCCCCAAGACTTAAAATAATGGAGGTCTGACCTGTAGGTGAATAATTACTTTTTTCCTTTTCATGTATTGTACTCACTAAAATATATTGATGCATAATAAATGGCATACCTTTTGTCCTAAATTTTAACAAAATAGCTGTTTTACAGGAGCCTGAATTGCAGCGTGCACAGTATTGACATCACGATAGGAAAGTGCGGCATTTTAGTAATTAAGTTAAGCAGTGATTTTGCCCCCACAACTCAATTTTCTTTCCAATTTTCCAACCCCAATTTAGAACTACTGAACCTGAAACTTGCTGAGAAGAATATATGTACTCAGCTTAATTTCCCCCTTCAATGTGCTTAAGGGAACAAAACCCGCTCTTCTTGGAGCAATTCCCACTATACTTCCTATATGTCTTCTTCCCTCCTCAAAGATCATATTGAGCTTTTAATATCTTGGAGGTTCATGCTCACCATTATCTGATTTCCTCACAAGCATCTTCTTGGGGGGAATGAGGCAGCTGAAGCCCAGAGCCCTTACACGCCCAGGGTGCAGAGAGGAAGTGGAGAGCCCAGGATGCTCCTGGCTGGGAAGCCCCTTTTGGTACCTGCTCCAGCAGAAGGGGCTCTTCTCCTTGCAGTCTCCACATCCATTACCAAGACCAGGTGTGCCTGGCACGTCACCTTGTGAAATATCATAGCCTGGAGTTTCAGATTCCCCAGAGTTCAGTTCTTACTTTTCTGACTCTACTTGATTTGTCACTACTCCTTGAGTTTGGATCTTCTCCATCAGTGAAGCAAACTTTTTTATTCCCCCAGACATGCCATATGAGCAATCCTCTTGATAAAAGTCCTGTTTAGAGTATTCATTTTTCAAATTTTCAGGAAGTGGCCATATTGTTTCTCGCTTCCCCTTTTTGTTTTATTTTGTTTTTCTATTTAACGCAAGACTGCCTTTCAGATCAGTTTATATAAAGACATTTAAATCTGCTCACTTATTCAAAGGCTGACCCAATTCCTTCGCTTGGCCCTGTGAAAGTGAACGTGTCAGTCACTCAGTCGTGTCCGACTCTTTGCAGGTCCATGGACTGTAGCCCGCCAGGCTCCTCTGTCCATGGAATTCTCCAGGCAAGAATACTGGAGTGAGTAGCCATTCCCTTCTCCAGTGGATTGACCCAGGGATCCAACCCAGATCTCCTGCATTGCAGATGGATTCTTTACAATCTGAGCCACCAGGGAAGCCCTTACATCTATATATATCAGTTCTTTTATGATGGTCATTAAGGTTATTTCAAGTCTCTTGTTATAAAGAGCGATGCTATAACTTGGATTTTGTGTGTGTGCGTGTATTTTTGTTCACTGGTGTCAATACATCTGATAAACATATTCTTAAAAATAGTGCACGTTTCATTTCACTAGATATCAGGCTTGACCCCTCCAGTCCTCTAGAAGTCTAAGAGGTTGTTTGCCATGGGGCACAGCTTCTTAGTTTTGAGTTTTGCTTTGGGGTGCTCTCTAACCCCTGGGTTGGGAGGGAGTTTGTTCTGTGGCTCCTGGACTTATAGCTTATGTGACATAGCACCCAACAGCAATTTCTTAGAGCTGCGCAGACCGCTCAGAATTCAGGGGTTACTCATTTAGGTTTCAGAAAGGGATTAAAAGTGCAGACACGTGTTGGGTCTGGCCATAATATTGAAAGTGAAAGTGAAGTCGCTCAGTCCTGTCTGACTCTTTGCGACCCCACGGACTGTAGCCTACCAGGCTCCTCTGTCCATGGGATTTTCCCGGCAAGGGTACTTGAGTGGGTTGCCATTTCCTTCTCCAGGAGATCTTCCCAACCCAGGAATTGAACCCGGGTGTCCCACATTGTAGGCAGTTGCTTTACCCCCTGAGCCACCAGGGAAGCTCCCGGGCCATAATAGTGATATCTTCGCAAATGAATTTGCACGAAGTTGTAAATAAGTCTAGATCTTTTGAGTGGAACAGGCTGGATGTATGTCCCCAGCAGAGAGGTTTTGCCCAGAAAGATGACACACAGTTCATTAGGAGAGAAGCTCGGCTCCATCTGCTGTAAACATCCCTCCAGTGACCTTGAGTCTGGGCTCTGCCAGAGCCTCTAAAGCCTGGACCCTGCTGCAGGAGAGGCTGGGAGTAACCGGCCAGCTTTCTGGGCTCATTCCAGCCAGGATGGCCGGGAGAGCTAGGTCTGGGCAGGTGGCGGTCTGCAGAGGGGCCCCCCCAGCCCTGCCCATGGCTGGACCATTGTTCTCAGTCCTGAGTGATGACTGACATCATGCGGGACGTTTGCGCTGGATCTGAGCGTGACTCCCACTTGTCTGCAGTGACTCCAGTCCCCCTCAGGTGCCTGCGGTCAGCCTGAGTCACATCACTCAGGACACACTCTTTTCACCTTCTATTTAGTTCCTGTGCGTCTCTTCCTCTCGTGCTCCGTATGCTCCAACAACAGCAGAACGGCTGCAGACGCAGAGCTGACGAGAGCTAGTCCAAGACCCGGGCCCCAGCAGAGCAGGGCGTGTCGGTCACCCGTCCTAACCATGCAAGCAGAGTAACAGCAAAGCAATCGGGGCAGCCCAGCAGGGCCTGGAGGGCTTCCGAGTGCCTGGGTAACCAGGCCTGCCTTAGGATGCGCCGGGGACCACACGCAAGGCCAACTTGGATCTGAACCGCTTGGCCTGCTAATGCACATCCTGTTCTAACCAAGTTTCACCAGGAAAGTACTACACCCCTGCAGGCCGGGGGAGGGATTCAGTAACCCCAGCAGGGGTGGAACAGAGCAGAGGAATCTGACCTTCTTCTATAGAAATAACTGGATCCTTCCCTTGCACACAGACCAAAAGGTGGGCTGGCAGCGCCCACCTGCAGACTTGCAACCATCTCCAGACCTCCAGGCCGATCCAACTGCTTCTTCATCAGCTCTACTGTGCCAGATTTAAATACTGAGAATGTTAATAGCATGAAAATATTATTGTCCATACCCTTGTATGATTTTATTCTTGCATCTAACTTTGTAATTGTATTTTTATAAATTTAGAAATTACCTATGAAGAGTTTTTAAAGTTTTAGTATCATATTAAATATTAAAATCTATAAGAGAGTTTATAGCAGAATAGATTTAGACCTTCAGCCTAAATTCCTTCTGGTGTGGAGTAATAATTTCTGTTGTACAATAACTAAGGTACAATACAAAGCAAGTAATTGCAAAGATGAATTTTCAAAGGGAAACAATTTATAGATGTGGATTTTTATTTTAAGCCTATTAATGCTATATTTTAGAATTAAATAGATATTGTGATTTATTTTTTAAATTCTCGTGGATCAAATAACAATCTTTCTCAGATAAGCAGAAATTGCTTAACTAGACATTATTTCAGATTTTCACTTAATATTTTTTCCTGTTCTCATGAATAATCAAGAAATTCTACAAAGTTCCACATTTAAACAAAAGAGCCTAACAAAAAAAGACATAAAAAACACTTAGTTTCTGAAAATTCTAAGGCCATAGTGAGAGAGGGTAACTGAAAGATAAAAGTTGAGTCTCAATTAAAGAAATAGAATTTGCTTGTGTCTGTTTTCACTCATTCTGCAATAACCCTAATTCTCCTCAAATTCTTCCAAATATTTGAATCATCTGTGCTAGTCTTCTCAGCTTCCGTTTAATCTGTGCCAATCTCCTTCCTTCCTGCTCATCCAACAAAAGGATCTCTTTTGAATCAGCCACTGTAGTCCTCCCAGCCTCTGCCCAAGTGCTGGGCTACTAAGCTGAGGCCCAGGGGGCCCCACCTTGCCCAGATGGGGGTTTTCTCCCAGGTCTGGACAAGACTCAGCTTCCACATCCAATTCATACTCCATGGACCCTGGAGTGACGTATGGCAGGGGGTCCTCCCACTCATTCCTTTCTGGGTTACCAGAAAGGAAGCAGGGCTACCCTGCAGTCTATTGAAACCTTTCATTACAGCAGGAACCCTGGGAGCTAGATTCCAGAACTCTAAGAGTGAAAAATTTCAGTCTGAATTTTGCAATAAGGAGTTCATGATCTGAGCCACAGTCAGCTCCTGGTCTTGTTTTCGCTAACTGTATACAGCTTCTCCATCTTTGGTTGCAAAGAATATAATCAATCTGATTTCGGTGTTGACCATCTGGTGATGTCCATGTGTAGAGTCTTCTCTTGTGTTGTTGGAAGAGGGTGTTTGCTATGACCAGTGCATTCTCTTGACAAAACTCTATTAGCCTTTGCCCTGCTTCATTCCGTGCTCCAAGGCCAAATTTGCCAGTTACTCCAGGTGTTTCTTGACTTCCTACTTTTGCATTCCAGTCCCCTAGAATGAAAAGGACATCTTTTTTGGGTGTTAGTTCTAAAAGGTCTTGTAGGTCTTCATAGAACCAATTAACTTCGGCTTCTTCAGCATTACTGGTTGGGGCATAGGCCTGGATTACTGTAATATTGAATGGTTTGCCTTGGAAACGAACAGAAATCATCCTGTCATTTTTAAGATTGCATCCAAGTACTGCATTTCGGACTCTTTTGTTGACCATGATGGCTACTCCATTTCTTCGAAGGGATTCCTGCCCACAGTAGTAGATATAATGGTCATCTGAGTTAAATTCACCCATTCCAGTCCATTTTAATTCACTGATTCCTAGAAAGTCGACGTTCACTCTTGACATCTCCTGTTTGACCACTTCCAATTTGCCTTGATTCATGGACCTAACATTCCAGGTTCCTATGCAATACTGCTCTTTACAGCACCGGACCTTGCTTCTATCACTGGTCACATCCACAACTGGGTACTGGTTTTGCTTTTGCTCCATCCCTTTATTCCTTCTAGAGTTATTTCTCCACTGAGCTCCAGCAGCATACTGGGCACCTACCGACCTGGGGAATTCCTCATTCAGTATCCTGTCATTTTGCCCTTTGATACTGTTCATGGGGTTCTCAAGGCAAATATACTGAAGTGGTTTGCCATTCCCTTCTCCAGTGGACCACATTCGGCTGTGGTCCATGTGATCAGATCGGCTAGTTTCCCGTGATTATGATTTCAGTTTGTCTGCCCTCTGATGCCCCCTAGCAATACCTACCGTCTTATTTGGGTTTCTCTTACCTTGGTCGTGGAAAATCTCTTCACAGCCAAACTGAAGAAAGTAGGGAAAACCACTAGACCATTCAGATATGACCTAAATCAAATCCCTTATGATTATACAGTGAAAGTGAGAAATAGATTTAAGGGACTAGATCTGATTGATAGAGAGCCTGATGAACTCTGGACGGAGGCTCGTGACATTGTACAGGAGACAGGGACCAAGACCATCCCCATGGAAAAGAAATGCAAAAGAGCGAAATGGCTGTCTGAGGAGGCCTTACAAATAGCTGTGAAAAGAAGAGAGGCAAAAAGCAAAGGAGAAAAGGAAAGATATAAGCATCTGAATGCAGAGTTCCAAAGAATAGCAAGGAGAGATAAGAAAGACTTCCTCAGTGATCAATGCAAAGAAATAGAGGAAAACAACAGAATAGGAAAAACAAGAGATCTCTTCAAGAAAATTAGAGATTCCAAGGGAACATTTCATGCAAAGATGGGCTCGATAAAGGACAGAAATGGTATGGACCTAACAGAAGCAGAAGATATTAAGAAGAGGTGGCAGGAATACACAGAAGAACTGTACAAAAAAGACCTTCACGACCAAGATAGTCACGATAACATGATCATTGACCTAGAGTCAGACATCTTGGAATGTGAAGTCAAGTGGGCCTTAGAAAGCATCACTACGAACAAAGCTAGTGGAGGTGATGGAATTCCAATTGAGCTATTTCAAGTCTTGAAAGATGATGCTGTGAAAGTGCTGCACTCAATATGCCAGCAACTTTGGAAAACTCAGCAGTGGCCACAGGACTGGAAGAGGTCAGTTTTCATTCCAATCCCAAAGAAAGGCAATGCCAAAGAATGCTCAAACTACCGCACAATTGCACTCATCTCACACGCTAGTAAAGTCATGCTCAAAATTCTCCAAGCCAGGCTTCAGCAGTATGTAAACCGTGAACTCCCAGATGTTCAAGCAGGTTTTAGAAAAGGCAGAGGCACCAGAGATCAAATTGCCAACATCCGCTGGATCATGGAGAAAGCAAGAGAGTTTCAGAAAAACATCTATTTCTGCTTCATTGACTATGCCAAAGCCTTTGACTGTGTGGATCACAATAAACTGTGGAACATTCTGAAAGAGATGGGAATCCCAGACCACCTGACCTGCCTCTTGAGAAAGCTGTATGAAGGTCAGGAATCAACAGTTAGAACTGGACATGGAACAACAGACTGGTTCCAAATAGGAAAAGGTGTACGTCAAGGTTGTATATTGTCCACCTTGCTTATTTAACTTATATGCAGAGTACATCATGAGGAACACTGGGCTGGAAGAAGCACAAGCTGGAATCAAGATTGCTGGGAGAAATATCAATAACCTCAGATATGAAGATGACACTACCCTTATGGCAGAAAGTGAAGAGGAACTCAAAAGCCTCTTGATGAAAGTGAAAGAGGAGAGTGAAAAGGTTGGCTTGAAGCTCAACATTCAGAAGACAAAGATCATGGCATCTGGTCCCCTCACTTCGTGGGAAATAGATGGGGAAACAGTGGAAACAGTTTCAGACTTTATTTTTTTGGGCTCCAAAATCACTGCAGATGCTGATTGCAGCCATGAAATTAAAAGATGCTTGCTCCTTGGAAGGAAAGTTATGACCAACCTTGATAGTATATTAAAAAGCAGAGACATTACTTTGCCAACCAAGGTCCGTCTAGTCAAGGCAATGGTTTTTCCCGTGGTCATGTATGGATGTGAGAGTTGGACTGTGAAGAAGGCTGATCGCCGAAGAATCGATGCTTTTGAACTGTGGTGTTGGAGAAGACTCTTGAGAGTCCCTTATACTGCAGGGAGATCCAACCAGTCCATTTTAAAGGAGATCAATCCTGGATGTTCATTGGAGGGACTGATGCTGAAGCTGAAACTGCAATACTTTGGCCACCTCATGCGACGGGTTGACTCACTGGAAAAGACTCTGATGCTGGGAAAGGTTGGGGGCGGGAGGAGAAGGGGACGACAGAGAATGAGATGGCTGGATGGCATTACCGACTCTGTGGACATGGGTTTGAGTGCACTTCGGGAGTTGGTGATGGACAGGGAGGCCTGGCATGCTGTGATTCATGGGGTCGCGGAGAGACGGACACGACTGAGCGACTGAACTGAACTGAACTGAACTGAAGAGTGAAAAATGGGCTTCCCAGGTGGCTCAGTAGTAAGGAATCCACCTGCAATGCAGGAGCCACAGGCGACACGGGTTCAATCCCTGGGTCAGGAAGATCCCCTGGAGAAGGGAATGGCTACCCACTCCTGTATTCTCCTCGCCTGG
Organism: Moschus berezovskii; assembly: GCF_049115385.1. NCBI lineage: Eukaryota > Metazoa > Chordata > Mammalia > Artiodactyla > Moschidae > Moschus > Moschus berezovskii. The sequence continues at coordinate 105,670,747 of NC_142469.1, forward strand.
AGAATCCCATGGACAGAGGAGTCTGGCGGGCTACAGTCTGCTGGGTCACAGAGAGTTGGACATGACTGAGCACACACGTGCAAAAGTAACAAATATTAAAGTACTCAAATTTTTTCCACCTCTCATCTACTGGGGCACTAGTTTTGGACCTTAGACTCAAGTGAGGACCCTGTCACATTTTATTTTAAAACATTAGTGAACTAGATGGGCCACCAGCTTAGAGACAGAAACCTAGATTCAAATGCCAGTGTTCATGTCAGCTGAGTGGCCTTCAACAAGTCACTGGGCCATTCTAGATGTTGACTCAGTCCTTGTAGGTCAGCTGTGGTGATTTGACAAGATAATGCAAGCTGACATGAAGAACGGGGAGATGGATGGATGGATGGATGGATAATGGATGGATGGAAACTGTAAGATGCTAATCAAGATCCTGGCTGTTGTGGTCTCAGCAGTGTGCCACCAGAAGCATGTATTAATCATCTTCTAAGGGACTTGTATGTATGCTAGGTTCTATGAGAGTTAAAAAAAAAAAGGCAAAAAGACCTAGTCCCTATCCCCAGGGGCCGAAACGCGAAACGTGTGAGAAGCACTGCTGCTGCTGTTAAGTCACCCCAGTCGTGTCCGACTCTGTGCGACCCCACAGACGGCAGCCCACCAGGCTCCCCCGTCCCCGGGATTCTCCAGGCAAGAACCCTGGAGTGGGTTGTCATTTCCTTCTCCAATGCAAGACATTGAAAAGTGAAAGTGGAGTCGCTCAGTCGTGTCCGACTCATAGCCATCCCATGGACTTAAGCAGTTACAAATATGATGCCAGGGAGGATGGCTCAGTTAATTCTAGACGTGAGTCTTAAAGCATCTGCTGAAAAAAAAAAGTTCTTCAAGAGGACTGACAGTTTTCTGAGATGAGCATTAAATACGTCCTTCACTTTCACACATTGAAGAAGGAAATGGCAACCCACTCCAGTGTTTTTGCCTGGAGAATCCCGGGGACGGGGGAGCCTGGTGGGCTGCCGTCTACGGAGTCGCACAGAGTCGGACACAACTGAAGTGACTTAGCAGCAGCAGCAGCAGCAGAGGGACAGCGCAGCAAAGGGCACCTGTTCGGGAAACTGCCCAGAGCGCAGACGGGGACTGAAGCTGAGAAACGGAGGGAGCGGGGCCATGGGACGCCTTGCAGAGAGGCCTGGCAAGGAACACCGGGCCTAGGGGTTGGTTTCACCCCGAACTCAGTGAGGAGCAGCTGACAAGAAGTGATCCCCTCGCTCACTGCCCCTCCCAACGTGGCTGCTGTCGCCTGGAGGCACTGAGGACTCACTGCTGGAGAGGACGCGGCACGGCCCTCAGGGGCGCCGTTCTGTTGCAGGGGGGATCAGACGAATGTACCCCCGGCCCGCGAGGCCGCGGCCACGAGGGTGAGAGTGGAGCTCCAGGGCGCCCAGGCTGCGGGATGAAGGGGAGAAGTCCGTCCAAGCCTGCACCACTGGCCCCGGAGCCTGCAGAGCGGTCGCTGCGGGGAGGGAGTGCAGCGGCATGGGGAGACTGCAGGGAGAAGCCGCATTTCAGAGGCAGCTGCGGTGGTCCAGCTGAGTGGTCAGGGACCCCCACGTAGGGCAGCAGAGGTGGGGGTGGCAGAGAAGACGGCCGAACGGAGGCCTCAGCCCCTCTGCAGCACACTGGCTGCTCTGACCAGGTCATGACACGCAGAGCGTACTGGAAACACATCATCACCGGATACCACGCAGCTCTTCTCGCTGGATGTTTTCACTGGGTTTGCCAATGGTGGTTGTGCCGTGTTAGTTGCTCAGTCATCTCCAACACTTTGCGACCCCATGGACTGCAGTCCGCCAGGCTTCCTCTGTCCCTGGGGTTCTCCGATTGGATCCCTTAATTCCTTGCAAACACAACTTTAATATGAGACAGGCGCACTCTGCCGAGTCACAGAGAAGCCCGGATTCCTGGGCCTCAGCGGGATGGATGGGGCTTCCTGGGCAGCACCGCCCGCCTGGCACATGCCAGCGAGTCTGTGCTCATTTCCTCTGTGTCTGCTGGGGCGCCGCTGGACTGCCCCCTTCCCCCGTTCTTCTCTCTCTTTTGTTCGTCTCATCTGCCCTGCACTCCATCAACCAAAAATGTAGATGAGAATCAACTCTGTGTTAGCAGCAGCGAGAGAACTGTTCGGTTAATTGAGTATTGATGTCCCAAGAACTGTTTACTGTGCAAGTTATTAGGATGAACAGACAAGGGGCAAATTAAACTTTGAATCACCTGTTCCTTTGGGCAAAATGCATAAACCGAATTGACTGCAACCAAATGTCATATTATTTACATGGCGTGCACAATTTATTTCCCAAAAATGTGCTCAACAAAAGATTTGAATCTGCTCTTAAGCATATAATGGATCCCACTTAATAGTGACGCGCTCCATGCACCAGTCTCCCTATAATTAAATCATATGGAAAAATGTCACAAAACAAAATAAAATGTATTTATTTCCGCCATATCTTCCCACAGCATGACATGAAGACTGAAAAAAGAACCGCTAAACATTTTTATGCCATCTGTGCTGGTAGGGGATACGTTTACCAAGCATGTCGCTGTAGGAGATTCCATTTTGGATTAAGCATAGTCTACTTCTCACTATGTAGTATGTGAGTGAGCACACACTCGGATAGAATTGTGTGTCTGATACAATATTCTTCTTTTATTGTATTCGATGCTATCTTGTAGCACACCTAGTCCGCCATAATGTGTCTTCCTGGATTTCAAGAGATCCGAAAGAAAGGGATGGTCCATAGATCATATTCATGTTAAAAAATCTCCATGCTTCTTCATCTGAATAAAGTTCTGAAAATATTTCCCAGCAGCTGAAATGATAGCCTCTCATAAGCAGAATATGGATCACTATGACAACTTGGATAATGATGCTATTTGGGGCTAATAATCCCTCGGTGCCAAAGGAGAGCTGAAATGCCTGTACAGCCCCAAAAGCTTTTGCTTCCGTTAGCCTGTGAAGCATAGTTATGTCCATTCAAATGTTCTACCTTCCCCACAGAATAAACCTAGGCTTATTATGCTTTGCCATTATTATGCCTAGATTTTATGAATACTTAGAGAAAACTTGCTATATTCAGTGAAGCCTTTTTGTAGTTTGGAAACCCTGTAAATCTTGATGGACTCAGATAAGCACCAAAGGGTTCTAGCTTAAACTCAGACTCCTAGCCCCGTCTGTATTATCCTTCTGGGTCTTCCTCTGAGTTTCTCTATTTGGGGACACATATGAATAAAGATGGGATATAGATGGGGAAACAGTGGAAACAGTGTCAGACTTTATTTTTGGGGGCTCCAAAATCACTTCGGATGCTGATTGCAGCCATGAAATTAAAAGACACTTGCTCCTTGGAAGGAAAGTTATGACCAGCCTAGATAGCATATTAAAAAGCAGAGACATTATTTACCAACAAAGGTCCACCTAGTCAAAGCTATAGTTTTTCCAGTAATCATGTATGGATGTGAGGGTTGGACCATAAGTAAAGCTGAGTACTGAAGAATTGATGTTTTTGAACTGTGGTGTCGGAGAAGACTCTTGAGAGTCCCTTGGACTGCAAGGAAATCCAACCAGTCCATTCTAAAGGAGATCAATCCTGGGTGTTCATTGGAAGGACTTATGCTAAAGCTGAAACTCCAATACTTTGGCCACCTCATGCGACGAGTTGACTCACTGGAAAAGAGTCTGATGCTAGAAGGGATTGGGGGTAGGAGGAGACGGGGACGGCAAAGAATGAGATGGCTGGATGGCATCACCGACTCGATGGACATGAGTTTGAGTGAACTCCGGGAGTTGGTGATGGACAGGGAGGCCTGGCGTGCTGTGGTTCATGGGGTTGCAAAGAGTCGGACCCAACTAAGCGACTGAACTGAACTGAACTGATGAATAAAGAAATGTAATATTCTTTTGCAAATGAACAGTACTTTATAACTATGTTGAGTTCCTACCAGATTTGTAACTGTTTTTAATGAATAACATCTCCCCTGGTGGTTCAGTGGTAAAGAATCTGCCTGGCAAGCAGGAAACACGGGTTTGATCCTGGGTTGGAAAGATCCCCTGGAGAAGGAAATGGCAACCCACTCCAGTATTCTTGCCTGGGAAATCCCATGGACAAAGGAGCCTGGCGGGCTATAGTCCATGGAGTCACAAAGAGTTGGAAATGACTGGGTGACTAACACCTTCACTTTCACATAAATTACAGTTTGCCATAAATCCAAGGGTGAGGCTTCCGTACCTTGATTCTACTCAAAGCTCTGAAGTTTCAAGTTTCAGGAGGTTTTAAAGTCCCACGTCCTTTAAAAACCAACCCCACCATCTCCCTGCAGCTGCTTTTGACACTGTATGTGACTCATAAACTGTTAAATGAGACCTGAGCCTTCGTCACTGTCAGTGATAATGTTATCATTATTAAAGCTGTAAAATTGTGGCCGTCACTCTTTCCAGCATTTTTTACTGTGGCATTCGTTTAATCATTTGATTTTGTTTATGTTGGGGTTCGTTTGTACCGTGTCTTTGAAACTGACCTTAACTGTTTTCTGTCTATGGCTTATCCCCCCATATAACTGCAGGGCAAATTCCAAATCACAGATGTGGGAGTATCCTACAGGAAACAGAGTGTGCGTTCAATAAACATTTGTCAGAGCGCGGAGTGGATTCTGCTTTAACCCCTGTGTGTGTGTGCATGTGTGTGTGTTCAGTTGCTCAGTCATGTTGGGCTCTTTGAGGCCCCATGGACTGTATAGTCTGCCAGACTCCTCTGTCGTAGGATTTCCAAGGCAAGAATACTGGAGAGGGTTGCCTTTTCCTTCTCCAGAGGATCTTTCCAACCCAGAGATGGAACCCAAATCTCTGTGTCTCCTGCATTGGCAGATGGATTCTCTACCACTAGCACCACCCTGATTCTAATTTAAACAGCAACAACAACAAAATCCCCAAGCTATAGAGATTTTTACCACAGTCAATTGAAAATGTTTCTTTCCTTTGGCCCAGCTATAATTCCTTATCACAATATACCTCTTAGACTGACTAGGTGTTTAATATAATGAAAAGGAAGACCTCCTTTACCAAAAGCACAAACAAATCCTTTTCAAGTTCTAAACTTTCATTGTGGTAAGCTATGTTCTCTGATCACCTACACTGAGTATTCTTAAATGAGAATTTTGTGAAGTGTTAAATATTCATGACTGCATCTCCCTTTTTAACTTTTGGCGGAGTACTGGAGGTTATGGCTATCATATTCTAGCACAAAATATGGATTAACTTGCAGTTTGAAAGCTAATGTACATATTTTGCCAGTTGCAAAGGATTATGGTATTTGAGTAAAAGAGGCCAGAACTAAAGCTGACACAATTCAATGGTGTGTGTGGTGGTTTCCTCTTTCTTTTGAAATCCAGAAGGGTAGAGAGATGCGTGCTGTGTGCCCAGTCGAGTCCACCTGTTTGCAATCTCTGGACTGTAGCCCACCAGGCTCCTCTGTCCATGGGATTTCCCAGGCAAGAACCCTGGAGTGGGTTATCATTTCCTGCTCCAGAGCACCTTCCCGAACCAGGGATGGAACCCCTGCTTCCTACATTGGCAGGTGGATTCTTTGCCACTGCGCCACCTATAGGGTTCTAGCTAGCCCTAATTTTGTACTTAGCTACTCAGTTTTTACTAGCTCCTCTGCTGAATCTTCTTTTGACCACATAACATGAACAAAAAAAAATTTGAATCAGTATTGATTATGAATGAAAAGTTACTTTTAGTCATACATTTTTTAATTAATAAAATTACTGATCATCAGGATACACTGCCTCCTAGCCAGCACTATGATATAAACCAACTACTGTGCATAAGTCCCTGTTTAACCGTGACTCTCATCTAGAGGAAAAAGAGAAGTGTGCGTGTCAAGCCTGGATAAGATGAAGTGATGCAGAGATGGCTGCATTTGTGAACCCCAGGGAAGAAGTTCCCACACCCCTTTGTTGTTCAGTCACTAAGTTGTGTCCTACTCTTTGCAACCCTGCAGCACACCAGGCTTCCCTATCCTTCACTATCTCCCTGAGTTTGCTCAAAGTCATGTCCATTGAGTCAGTGATGCTGTCCAACCATCTCATCCTCTGTCGACCCCATCTTCTCCTGCCCTTAATCTTTCCCAGCATCAAGGTCTTTTCCAATGAGTTGGCTCTTCCCATCAGGTGCCCAAAGTATTGGAGCTTCAACCTCAGCATTAGTTCTTCCAAAGAAAAGTCAGGACTGATTTCCTTTAGGATTGACTGCTTTGATCTCCTTGCCATCGAAAGGACTCTCAAAAGTCTTCTCCAGCACCACAATTTGAAAGCACCAATTCTTGGGCACTCAGCCTTCTTTATGGTCCAGCTCTCACATCTGGACAAACATAGATTTGGAAAAACCATAGCTTTGACTATACTCACCTTTGTCAACAAAGCGATGCCTCTGCTTTCTAATACTTTGCCTAGGTGTGTCATAGCTTTTCTTCCAAGGAGCGAGCATCTTTTAGTTTCATGGCTACAGTCACGTTCTACAGTGATTCTGGAGCCCAAGAAAAAAGAATCTGCTGCTGTTCCCACTTTTTCCTCATCTGTTTGCCAGAAATGATGGGGCCGGATGCCACGATCTTGGTTTTCTGAAGGTTGAGTTTTAAGCCAGCTTTCCCCCTCTCCCCTTTCACCTTCAGCAAGTTCTTTCCGCCGTGTCTTTACCGCGAAGGTCGTGTCCCTGCAGTTGCCTCCACGCGCCACGAGAGGGCGGTGCTCCGCTCGGGGCGAAGCCCCAGAATCCTCTGCTGCGCGCAGGCGCGGGTCGCGCCTCACGCGCCCTCGGCGGGAAGGCGCGCCATGTCGCCCGCGTGGCCGCCGCCGTCGGCGTCCCTCATCGCCCGCTCGCCTCTGCTTCTCGGACGCGACGCCTGGGGAAGGGCCTGGCGTCAGGCCGCACGCCGCTCGGACGGGACTCCTCCCCGCGCCTTGCACCGCGCGGCAGGCCCGCCACTCTGCCCCGCGCGCCCGGCTGCGGCCTGAGCAGCGCGGGCCTGCTCTGCGAGCTCCGCGGGCCGCGGGGTCCAGTTCCTGCCGCTTTGACGACTCGGAGCTTCCCCTCTGCCTCCTCCCCAGGCCCTCGCCTTTGACGACTCGGAGCTTCCCCTCTGCCTCCTCCTCCCCAGGCCCTCGCCTTTGACGACTCGGAGCTTCCCCTCTGCCTCCTCCCCCCCAGGCCCTCGCCTTTGACGACTCGGAGCTTCCCCTCTGCCTCCACCCCAGCCCCTCGTCTGCAGCCTCCCTGACCCGCACGTCTGCTGAGGGGCAGAGCTCCGGCCCGTCGAGCGCCCCCGCGGACGGCACCCGTGGCACGGTGCCACCGGGCCCTGCGCTGGGTACGCGACTCCCGGAGGCGACGCGGCCTGCTTTTCCGCATAAAGAGTTTTGCGCCAGCTCGTTGTGTAATTAAGCTGGCTTAACTTGGTTTTTATATTTCCAAAGATCAAAAATTCAGATTCAATCATAATTTTGCAAGTGGAGGAGAACACGTCGGCTACAGTAAGAATCTGTTCGGTGGCAAGTGTGTTACTGAAGAGATGGTAACAATAATGTGATATTGACGGGGAAGAACTGTGAGGAAACAGCAACAAGCTTACTGCCCAGTGGCCAAGATAACAGAAAATGTCAAAGGGAGGGATTTACACGCGGCAACGACCTCCACACCCAGGCTCAAGGTAGCACTGACCGGGTGCTTAGGGAGTGCCAGAGTGCGCTCAGCAGTGTATCTGCTCTGTTTCATTTTATCTTCACCACCAGGTGAGGGAGTTATGGTTGCTGTTCCCAGTTTGCAGATGAGGAAACTGAGGCTCGGAGAGGCCCAGCTTTTAGCCAGGTTCACACAGTGTTGGAGGTGGGACTCTACCCTTGGCCTGTCTGCTCTAAAGCACGGGCTCTTACCTTATTCCCAGTGATGTATCAATAATAGCGAAAGATTATTGTTTTTCGCAGGGGCAAAAGGGCCCGAAATTAATCTGGAAATGAACTCCCCCCCTCCAGTTGTCATAATTTCTAAGTCTGTACTGGTCGGCTGCAGCCAGCTGGGCAGGGAGAAGGCAACGGAAGTATTTGGAGGGAGTGAAAAGAGAAAGAAAGGTTTGCAGATTGAAGAACTATTTCTTCCTTGGTATAGCATGAGCCCGTGGGTCAGAGCCCCTCACTGAAGGCTGAGCTCAGTTGACCCAAGTGTGGAAGCATCAACCCTGCCCTCTAAGAGCAGGATTGGGGGTAGTTTCGGTCACAGACTCTGCTGTGAATTTTTTATACCAAGACATGTAAGAAGGCCACGGACTTGACACACAAAGTTAATGGACCAAGAACCCTGTTTGTCCTTGGTCTTCTCAGCAAGAGCCCCAGTAAAAATGCAAATTACAGAAGTGTCGTCTAAACACAGAAATATCTTGCACTATAATCCCAGGAAGTTCTCAGCTTCTACATTTTATTCAGCCACAGTTGTTGTTTTAGAGCAAGACCTTGTGCCTCTTGGTATATACTTAAAACTTGCAAATTGCCTTTTAATGTCTAAAATTCGAAGCCAGCAGTGGAAATTTGCAGTTACCCTACCTTGGTCAGCTCAAGAATTTCCTGCCCCCTCACCCTAAATAAGCCAACCTTCACTTCACACGCAGTTCTCTCAATGGGAGTTACCAAACGTACAATACAAATAGCTGGATTTTTTTCGACCTTGGTTATTTTAATTGCAGAAACTGTGTTTTGCTGTGGCATCAGGGCAAATGGCAATTTGCCCCAGAGAAAGCCTCTTTGACCCAGGTCATTGAATGATTTTATTAGTGTATATACACACACACACACAATCTGAGCACATGTGAACACTCCCACAGATCTTTTCCCTGGAAGAGAAGGCAGTTTGCATTGATTAATACAGTTTCGTGCTTCCATCCCTTTTTCTGGATCCTGAGACACTTTGGAGAGCTCTGCTGGATTGAGGGCACGCTTCTGGCACCGATGAACTGCGCGATCTGCAGAAGATGCGAGACTTCTCGGCCTCAGTTCCTCATCCCTCACACAGAGATAGGTCTGCCAACTGGGTTTTGAAACATTTACAAACTGAACCTAATCGTTTTTAAATCTAGCAATTAAACCTAAGGAAATAAAGATGGAAGTAGATGGAAGTAACTAGATCTTTTAAAATTGTATTTAGCGATAGTGAAGAACTAGGAATAAGTAAAGTGTCCACGAGTACAGAAATGGCTGAATAAATTGCTTCGTTCCTATGATGGAATATTGGGTTGCGATTTAGAGTGAAAACTTTTTAGGGACGTGATAAAACCATCCAGAGAAAAAGTTAAAAATTAAGATGCAAAAAAGATGTATAATCTTAGCTGTGTGTTAATATGTGTGTTTTAGGGGCTTCCCAGGTGGCTCTAGTGGTAAAGAACCCGCTTGCCAATGCAGGAGAAATAAGAGACATGGCTTTGATCCCTGGGTTGGGAAGGTCCCTTGGAGGAGGGCACAGCAACCTGCTCCAGTATTCTTGCCTGGAGAATCCCTTGGACAGAGGAGCCTGATGGGCTACAGTCCATGCAGTCGCAAAGAATCGGACACGACTGAAGTGACTTAGCATGCACTCATGCACGTGTGTTTAAACACACGTGCATGTGTGTACACACACACAGATCCTGTCCTTAAACTGCAATGATGGCCCTTTTTTATGGGAAAGGGCTTCTGTTTATTTGTTGGATTTTTAATTTATTTTTGGCGATCCTGGGGCTGTGTGCAGACTTTCTCTACTTGCAGGGAGTACAGGCTGCTCTCTGATGGTGGTGTGGGGGCTTCTCACTGCAGCGGCTCCTCGTGTGGCAGAGGATGGGCTTTAGGGCACACGGGCTTCAGCAGCTCCCGGGCTCTGGAGCACAGGCTCAGTAGTTGTGGCGCTTGGGCCCAGTTGCTCCAAAGCACGTGGGATCTTCCCGGATCAGGGATTGAACCCGTGTCCCTCTGTTGGCGGCAGAGTCCTATCCACTGTGCCACTAGGGAAGCCCAGTGATGGCTCTTTCTTAGAAGGGAGAGTATAAAAGATCATTGTTTTTTTATCCTTCTTTTTGTTTACCATTCCTTCCATAATGAACTATATAATTAGGGGGGGAGTTATCTTAAAAATTAAATTTGGAGAGTGGTCTAGATTATATCAAATTTCTTTACAATTCTAAAATTCTATTGCAGTTATGAACCAATAAAATATTTCAAGAATAATAGGTTTTAGAATTTACCCAGAACAGTTGCTCCTCAGAATAGCATCTGAGGTCATAATCGTTTCTCCTCCAGGACAAGACTGGAGAAGACCTGGGTGTTACAAACACCATAAACCCTTTAGAAACCAAACCCCTGCCATTCTCCTGATGCCATAGGTAGGTTTCCTCTCTTTACTTGTGGCTTAGAATCCTGCAATGAGGCAGGGTCACTCTAACTTACATAAGACTCCTCAGCAAGTCAGTTCTACCTCCTCACACATCTCAGACCATTTTTGCCTTGAGCCTCCAGGACGCAGGATAGTCATTCAAGTCGCTGCCTTCCTTTTGGTAGCAAACACTTTTAAGGTCACTCCCTTGGCACTAAAAAGCAGGAGAGTGCTTTAGTAGGTGTCTGGATGTTCCCAAACCAGCAGCTGCCACCCACACTTGACCAGCGCTTCGTGAGCTCTGGGTTTAAAATTGAAGTTAGGGTGGTGGTGGCTAGTCCTTCCCAGATATTCAGTGCTCTGGTCTCCTGGCGTTGAGATAATTCAGTGCAGAAAGGGTGGCATGCGCTCCCTGGAGCAGCGCCCTCACTGAACATGCGTGAAAAAGCAGAACCCCAAAGTAACCACTTTCCCTGCTTTGAGCAAGGGAACGCAAGACTCAGGAGTGGTCAGCCAGCACAGAGCTTGTCTCAAATTCTGTGTCCCTGGCAGGGATTTCTTTTGTAAGATGTCCCTTCCTGGTTACTTACATTGCCACCTAGTCTGAGCACAACGCAGAGAGGTGTGACTTAAAACGTCAGGTTCCCAACGTCTGGTCCTGGGTGCAGAGATGCACTGTCCTCTGGGAGGCCAACCAGTCTCCTCACTGCTCTGAAAACACCACACCGGACTGACCCAGGCGAGGGGCCTCTGTGTTAGGGGTGGTTGCAGGGGAAGCGCAGCCTCCTGAGTTTGTCGCTATGAGGAAACTGTTTCTGTGTCCAACTGAAACCTCTCTGGAGAATTTGTCAGTTTCTTTCTGCCCAGTTTTCATCCAGGTGGAAATATCCAGTCACTGTTTCCATGAGCATCACCCAGGGTCACCCCCACTAACCCTGAAGCCATCTCGGGGGTGCCTACCCTTACCTCCCTCACCTTGTTTAATCTCACAAACGAGAAGGCGGCCTGAGGTTTGCCTTTTTATACACCAAGAAACTAGAGCTCAGAGAGATGGCAATATTTGTCCAGGGTACAGCTGGTTGGAAGCAGCCGAACTGCCCAGCTTTCTCGACGATGCCATGTTGTCGCATCATGTATCTTGTAGAACTGAGAGCTTGTTGTCACCCCTTAATCTTCGTTAGGTGAAGATTACCTTGTGTGCTAACGTGAAACTCTGTATCTCTGAAATCACTGCTGATACCTGTCTGTGGGGAGAAGGCAGACCACTGTCCTGTTCTCCCCTGAGACCCGCCCTTTTACACAACCTGGTCTGGCCCACCCGGATGGGGGTCAGGGGTGGGAAGGAGAGTTCCTTTTAATGCCTGGGGAATGACGTCAGCCCTGAAATCTCTTTGTGGAGGCCATATAGTTGGAAAGGACTTAAGGAGACTCCTCCTGAAGCTGTGTTTGCAGAGCAAGCACAGAAATTTTACCTTATGTATGTATTTGAGTCAGCCTGGTGGGCAAAGACCTAGGAAGGCTGTTGTTCAGTCACTAAGTTGTGTCTAACTCTTTGCAACCCCGTGGACTGCAGCACTCCAGGCTCCCCTGTCCATCACAGTCTCCTGAATCTGCTCAAACTCATGTCCATTGAGTCATCTGCATCAGCCATGCCACCCTCTGTCACCCCCTCCTCCTGCCCTCAACCTTTCCCAACATCAGGGTCTTTTACGGTGAGTCGGCTTCAGCATCAGTCCTTCCACAGAATATTCAGGATTGATCTCCTTTACAATTGACTGGTTTGATCTCCTTGCAGTCCAAGGGACTCTTGATAGTCTTCTCCAGCACCACAGTTCAAAAGCATCAGTTCTTTCATACTCAGCTTTGTGGTCCAACTCTCACCTCCATGTGTGACTACTGGAAAAACCATTGCTTTAACTATGTGGACCTCTGTCAGCAAAGTCAGTCTCTATTTTTTACTGAAGAAGGCTATAAACAGTAGTTACTGAATCATTCCTCCCCCACCCCCACCCCACCATCACCTTGCATACTACTATTTCTGAGGAATTTTGGAACTGATGGTTTTCGGTGGGAGGTCTCAATGCAATTCTCCAGTAGCCCAAGGGGCACGTGGAAGCATTAGCTGCAGGGAATTCGTGCACACAGCTGCTGGGGTGCGTAAAGGGGAGTGAGAAAGGACGAGATGTCCTGTAGCGTGTAAGCTGAAAACTAAACCCAGACGTTCTGAGCCCCAGTCCCGGATACTAGGATACAGAAGGGAGTGTTCAGACAGAAGGGGTCTGAGTGACTCCCATCAGAAGAGGAGACACCGCTCGGCTTCCTCTGACCTGCCTCCACCCACGGATCCTGGCATTTGTCATTTACAAGCCCACATTTAGCCTCTGGGTCTTATGGGTCAGAAGATAAACGGGCCTTTTCAAGTTTGGATTTCTAATCTCAGATACTAGAACCACTCCTGGTTTAATATTTCAGTCCTCTTGTGCGTAGCCCAGATTGAAAGTCTTTTCTGCTTATTTCTGACCACTCGCCTAATTTAGATTTTAACTTTCAAGTCAAAATAACCTTACTGAGAGATGACAAAGCAAAAGTCCACGAGTTCAGGGTGATTAGTAAATACCAGTGGCTCCGTCTTGTTTTCTCCCACCTGTGGGGGTGTCTTTAATCTGTCTGCACACGGACACTCCCTTCTTCATTTTAATAGCTCCTCCGTTTTTCAGGTGGCCACGACCATTCTTGGACACTGAGGGTGGGCAGGAAAAACACACAAACACGTCTCTGATTCTCCTGCCATTACATTGGCTTCAAGAAAAAAATTGTGCAATCTCTGGGCTTGGCAGGAGGGTAAACCTTCCTATTCTTTGGCCAGTAACCCTTTGTCCTTTTAATGGAGAACAAAGGAAAATTCCCTGCTCACCTGCACAGGCAGCGCGACACCTGGTCATGCCCTCAACTTCCCTTCTTTTGATTACCGTTTGTTTATTCATGGAGCAAATGGTTCACCTACGGGAAAACGGCACTATATTTAGTACTGGAAATGGGAAGAAAAAAAGGCAGAGAGAGAAGAAGGGAAGGGGGAAGGAGGAAGGGAGGGAGGGGAAACTGGGACAAAGCTGCTGTCCTCAGGCAGACTGCAGTCAGGTTCAGGAGACAGCTTGTATGAGGTTGCAAGTAACACAGGCGGAATGCTGTTGGAGCCTGGCTTTAGATACGAGAGAAGACTGTAAAACGTTTCACCTCGACTTCAAAAGCTGGGCAGATGGGAAAAGCGTTGTCTAGGGAGAGGAAGAGCCTGAGTAAAAGCTTTGACCACAAGCAACAAACCTGCAGGGCTTCCGAGGTCACACTTGTGGTAAAGAACCCGCCTGTCAATGAAAGAGACGCGAGAGACATGGGTTCAGTCCCTGTGTCAGGAAGATCCCCTGGAGAGGGGCATGGTAACCCACTCCAGTAGTCCCAGAACAGAGAGGAAGAGAAGGAATGAAAGTTCCTTGGAAACTACAGGAGGGGAAAGGGAGACAGCCCACAGGACTCAAGACCGAGCAGGGAGCATTGGCTTGAGAGGTTTCCAGAACCAGGAAAGAAGAGAAGGTTGAGAGCAGGCAGAGCTAACCCAGGAGGGACAGGAGGGAGCATGGAGACAGAGAGACCATGTGACAGTGCGTCTCCTGCCAGCATCAAGGCAGTCGCCACGTGTTCACCCACACACTGAGGCAGGGGCCGCCAGATGCTGGAAGCATCCATTATCCTCTTCCTTAGTGACTAAGCTGTTATTTTATTCATGGCACTGCCTTCAGAAGCAAGACAAGATTCACAGCCACCCCTGCAGCCTTGGTGTGGGCCTGTTGAGTACGTTATGGCCAGTGGCAGAGAAGTGCTGTGTGGCATTCAGTTGGGGAGGGCAGATCTCTTGTCCTTCCTTCCTTTGCTTCAGCCTGGAACCCAGATGAGAAGGCTGGGGCTGCAGCAGCGATGTTGGGCTATGAGATAATCTCCCAGTGGAAGACACAGGCAAGAAAGTGAAGTACCAAAGTACAAGAAGTTCAGTTATCAATGACTTTTGGAGCTCTTGTACTTCATAATAGTCGGATTGCCTCCTGACACAAGAAAGAATAAACATCTGTCTTACCTACTTTACCTTATTTAGGATTTTTTGTCATATGCAGGCAAACCTAATCTTTATAGTTAGGCATATTAACAAAATTTGTGCTTTAAAAGAATGGGCTTATCTCCAGGCTCCCTGGGATGGATGCCCAGCTTCTCATCTTCCCCACACCCACCCCACAGACACAGCACATAGAGAAGAGGAAGAATTAGCAACAATATTTTCAGCATTCTGTAATCATTGGTCGTTTCATGGAACTGTGTCTCTGGTGTGTTTCAAATCGTCATTCAGAGATAAAGCTCTCATGTAGTACAAGCAAATTTTGATAAAACTACATGTGACTATTCCTACTTGGGTTGATAGAGCGCTCTGTTTAAAAGGCCGAATTTCTTCTGTTCTCAAGGAATTAAAGTTTTTACTCTTCATTTGTTATGAGTTGAATTTTCAGGTTGATGAAATAAGTCACAAAGACTTACCCCTGGGGAATTAATGGAATAGCTTAAGTTTTAAACCGCAGGTTTCTTTTTTTTTTTCTAGAAATGGGAAGATGCTTTATGGTAAAAAGCTTTGCAGCAGCTCGGTTCGCATTGATACCCTGCTAATCTTAGCTTAGGCGCTGCATCTGGAGGAGAGGCGAATCGGCAGGGTTCCTGCCGGGGAACAGAGATAAAGGAAAGGAGCAGGCACAGGGAGAACCCTGTCTTAACCTCCTACAGTACTCACCACTTGCTGGGCCACTCCTCAAGCGGCCCCGAGGCCCCGTGCACCCTGGGCTCAGCCCACTGATTTAGTGCTCTTTAAAAAAAGGAAAAACAAGCTTACCTGGTTGCTATCCTGGCATGCCATGGGCTTACAGCTAGTTCCTGTCTAGACTCTAAGCTCCCTGAGGGCAGGGAACCGTATCTGACAGTTCTTTACGACTGTCTTAGCAGTATCCCAGTGTGAGCCCTGAAATAGCATCTGACTCTGCCCATCTATTTACAAATGGAATCCCTGAAGCCTCCTTTTGTCAGACAGGGATGGCCAGCCTGGGTTGGGGGGGGTGCTGCCCCCGACATGCTGATGAGCACCAAACACAGGCTCGGTAAGCTGACACGATCCATCCCAGCCGTCCAGTGGCGGTACTGACCTCAGGAGGTCTTTTCAAAGAGAAAACGGGTTTTGCGATCACTTGTCTTACCCAGTTATCAGCGCCAAGTACTGTATTCCTTTCCATGCCGCACGGAGTTTTCGGTTTTGTTCAGCTTCCTCTTGTTCTTCACCCATTCTTCCATCTGACCTGCATCTCTGATTAAGGAATGAAATTTTCTGTTCAAGATTGACTTTTATTGCTCATTTCCTGGGCATATTTGCTTCCCCAGTGGACAGCTTGAAATGAGTCACTCACCTGATTGGTACTTTCTGAAAAATGAGATGCTCGTGAAGATAAATATGTCTTTCTATTTGGGTAGAATAAATCTTGGTTTATCAACAAGTATACTCATTGAAATATCATGAAGCTGTCACAAGATTTTCTACTAACTAGTATCAGCCATGATGACATGGTTTACTTTTATACTCAAGTGCTGAATAATGAATTGGAATCAGTTGTTACATAGCTTATAAGAAATAGATCAGGAAAATACTGCTAACAAGTGTCATTGAGTTTATGAGAGTTTTTATTTTTGCATCATCACCATTAAGCACTTTGATTTCTTATACTTTCATGAACAAATTACTTGGTTTTTCAAGTATTTAGATAGCACTGTTTCTTAGGTTGAAATTGTGCAGAAAATCAGATTTTCACAATTCTTTCTTCAAAGATTATCTACAAACTATTACCAAAAATTGCTGCTTCTCACAGAGTGACCACTCCATGATCATATGCCAAATGCTGCGTGCGTCTTGCTGGATTAGTGTTTGAATTCCTGTCTTATACAAAATGCTGGCACTCAAGCAGCTCCAGCCTTTAAGGAGGGGCACAAGGTTGAACATAGCAAAGCTAGGGTGTGGTCCTGCCGTGTCTGACTTCAATCTGTATCTCTGACCACTCGGCCTTGCAACCTTCCCCAGAAGTCAAAGCAGCATTAGGTCATCTCGTCACCTGTGTGGGTACGGGTATGGAAGCAGCTGGGGCTGAGGTGGTAAGGCTGAGATGCTTTGGCGTAGGAATGCTGGCTTAAGAGAAGCTGGAACTGAACACCACGGGCTGAACAATGTTGGGCTCAGGGATGCTGGGTGGAGCGACCCTGCGGCCATGTTGCTCGTAGATGTTGGCACCAGGACTTGAAACTGAATCAGACTGACTCTGATACCTGCTCATGTGTCCACCTCGCCCCACCGTGGGCTGCTTTGTAAATTTAGGCTTAGATGAAGAGTACACAACACAGCCCTGTTAACAGGGAGCACTGGCAAACTTTTTTCTACACACATAGCATCTTGACGGCCGGCTAAGTGATCCGGACAGCCACTTGGGGACAGCAGAGGCTCAGGGGCAGCAGAAAAGCTGAGCAGAGGCCGGAGATGAAAGAGCCAATTCTCAATTATTCTGTGGGTCCCTAGAGATGAACACTGTGAACTTGTTCCCAGGCTCTGTGTCTCATGCCAGCTGCCCGCCCCCCCAGTCACCACCCAAGGACGTGTCCCTGGAAGAGTTCCACATATGTACAGGGACGGGGGAAGAGAATTGAAGATTCTTTGCTTGCGGTGGCAAAAAAGTGCACGTCCATCTTTCGCCAACCCTTGTTTAGAGATTTTTTGTTTGTTTGTTTTACAAACGAGACAGAGCGTTCCATTATTAGTAACCTGCCTTGTTGGTTTATTTCTTCATCGTTAGCCGCTCAGTTGCTGTGAAGATGTCTTCCATCCTGAAGAAAAGTACTGTGCACAGCACAGTAAACTGGAGTTCCACCTGGTCAGCGGTGAGCCAGAGGCTCACCAGGCTGGGGAGGTGCAGCCACAGCACGAGCTGACGGGAACCGCCCTGAAGAGGGGCCGTCGTGCCCCGGCCTGCTGTCGGAGGCCGCCTTGTTGCTGTTCTAAAACAAAGCGCCTGTTCACTTCCCATCCTTGTCGCTTTACTGCTTCTGGGTGAGGTTTAGGAATTCTTGGTCAAATTTCAGCTCAGGTTACCTAGGAACAGTCTTAGGGCTCACCCCCACTCAATCCCTCTTGTAGGTTCCGTTGAAGGTGGTAGACTTTTCCAGGCCCCTTTGTTTCCCATCTCAGTCATGAAGTAGCCTCTGCCTTTCTCCTGTTTGTGAGCCCCCTGCTTCCCACCCATGAGTGAAGTCGTTGCTTTCACCTGCTATGTTCACAACAGCGACTGGCGGATAAAAGTGACTGAGGATGTCTCAAACTTTGTGTTGTTATTCAGTAGTTAAGTCGTGGCTGGCTCTGTGACTCCGTGGGCTGCGGCCAGGCTTCCCTGTCCATTAGAATCTCTCGGAGTTTGCTCAGACTCATGTCCATTGAGTCGGTGATGCCATCCAGCCATCTCATCCTCTGACGCCCCTTTCTCCTCCTGCCCCCAATCTTTCCCAGCATCAGGGCCTTTTCGAATGAGCTGGCTTTCCCATCAGGTGACCAAAGTACTGGAGCTTCAGTTTCAGCACCAGTCCTTCCAGTGAATATTCAGGGTTGATTTCCTTTAAGATTGACTGGTTTGATCTCCTTGCTGTCCAAGGGACTCTCAAGAGTCTTCTCCAGCACCTGCTAAAATTAATAGTTTGTTTTACTTTATCCCGGTTCTCAGTTAAAACACAGTGCAAGACTGGCCTTTGGAATGTCCTTCTGTCTACAAAGTCAATCCAAATAAGACCATGGACGAGTCCTGTTGCCTTCCACTGTGATAACCATCCCTGCCAATTTCCACATTGCTGAAACAATCACTGGAGCCGTGATACGTCCAGAAAGAGGCTCCTGCTGTTTAGTTTGGTCTCTACCTTCAACACAGACCTCTTACATTCAGCAGGCTTCATTGGAAAGAAGAATTTCAAAGTATTTAATTTAAAAATTTATAAAATGCCTACTTAAACATTGACATAGGTATGAAATAATCATTCTTTATATAAACAGAGAACTCCCACTGGTATTATCTATAGATTTCCCTATTTTTATCACTAAGGAAGCTGAAACCTGCTAATTGACTTGTTCTGGGCTACAGAGGTAGTTAATTTGTAGGGTACAGTCTTATTTGGTGGTTTTAAGGCCAAACAGGGATCCCAGCTTTGCCAAGCAGGTAGGGAATGGAAGGCAGATCCTGAGTCCAGGGGCAGAGAGAGATTCCAGTGGTCCTTGGAGGCTAAGGAAGGCTGTGGAGGACCCATAGCTTGAAGGATGAGTGGGACTTCATACTGAGGAGATGCAGCCTTGAAACGGTGTGATCCGTGCTGCACGACCATCCGTGTGGGTTGAGCGAGTGAAGAGTGGATGAATGAGGTCGGAAGGCATCCGAGATCAGAAAAACGATCTAGAAGATAAGGCTAGATTCGTGGTTCAGGGGACACTGAGTAAGATGCTGGACCTGAGAGGATCCACCTGGAGATGCAGGTGGTGAGGGCAGGTGCTCTGGCAAGTGTGGAGAGGCGCGGGGACCAGGCTGGAAGCGTGGGTGAGATGTGACCAATTAGCTTCACCCTGAGAACAATGGATGCCATGGCACTTGGAGGGAAATTTTCCACAATGCCCCGTGGTTTAGGAAGGGGAGCAGGAGATGAAACGTGAAGTGTACGGAGGCGTCTCCACTGCTGGTTTTAAGAACCCCTTCCTGTGTCCCTCCAAAGCCTCCTGTCAGCTCTTCCATCAGCGGGAAGCAGAGGGTCTAAATGTCACCTTAGCTGGAAAGGGCAGCATTCAAAAAGAAACAAGAAAAGAGAGGAAAAGAAACACCCTTAAAACTTCCCTTTCTTGATTTGCACCCAAAGAGATACCTTATACGGTCACTCTTTTCATTAGGATTTTCAAGCTAATCAGTAGGCCTTCCTAAAGTGTTACAAAACTTTCATGGCAAGAATAATTAAATGGAGCAATTTTCTACATCTAAAGCGATCACATATACTTCTGAAATTAGAAAAATGCAGGCTAATGATAAAACGATAGTCCTAATGAAACCACATGCCTTTTATTGATTTTATTATAAAATATTTCCTTTTTGCATTTGTAATTCAAAGCTTTGAAATGCTGATTTGGTTTGAAATAAAACACAGAAAAATCCCGGTACCGTAGAAAGCTTGTCAGTCTAATGGGTATCTTGCTTACTGGAACAGTGTTTTGGCTGTACTGGAGCACATTGAATGGGATTAAGTTTGGCTTTGCCAAAATTTCGCTGTGAAAGAGTCAGCTATAACAATGTTTTATTATATTCCTATTGAACTTCAGCCAGTTGAAAATAGAGTCTCCTCACCATCCTTTTAAATTAGCCTTAAACTGCAGACAAAAGACAAAAATCAATGTGCAAATTTAGCTCCTTGCTCACAGTTTCTTAAGAAATTTACCCCGGTGCTAATATGCAAGACTCATAGATAATAGAACATTGAGTAAGTGGAAATTTTGAAGTATCATTTCTTACTCAATTTAAGTGTCTAGGAAGTCCTATACATACGTCGTTTCTGTAATGCTCCAGCTTATGCTAATTCTCTACATATGCCTCCTCAGTGCCAGCGCGAGAAGCCTGCCTCCCATTCATTTCTTGTCACCACAACAAATTACAGGGAAATTCTGAGTATCAAACTAGAACAAAAACTACTAGAAAACCATAGTATGCAAATAATCCCCTACAGTCTTCTTTAACCGTTACATTTTGTTAGTCATGGCAAAGAGCTTTGGGTGCCTAAATAGAAAGAAGCATACACATACATACATGCATCTGCGCACACACAGACACACACAGAGACGCACACACACACCACACACACGCACACACAGACACACACACAAGAGACAGACACACAGAGACACACAGAGACGCACACACATACCACACGCACGCACACACAGACACACACACACAGAGACGCACACACAGAGACAGACACACACAAAGACGCACACACATACCACACATACGCACACACACAGATACACGCACAGAGACACACACACAAAGAGACAGACACACACAAAGACGCACACACATACCACACATACGCACACACAGACACACACAGACACACACACACACAGAGACACACACACACAGACACACACACATACCACACACATGCATACACACAGAGACACACACACAGAGACACACACACATGCACACACACAGAGACACATACACACAGAGACACACACACATACCACACACACGCACACAGAGACACATACACAAGAGACAGACACACAGAGACACACAGAGACGCACACACATACCACACACACTCACACACAGACACACACATACAGAGACGCACACACAGAGACAGACACACACAAAGACACACACACATACCACACATACGCACACACACAGATACACGCACAGAGACACACACACAAAGAGACAGACACACACAAAGACGCACACACATACCACACACACGCACACACAGACACACACACAGAGACACACACACACAGACACACACACACACCACACACATGCACACACACAGAGACACACACACACAGAGACACACACACACAGACACACACACATACCACACACATGCACACACACAGAGACACACACACACAGAGACACACACACACAGAGACACACACAGAGACACACACACACAGAGACACACACACACAGAGACACACACACACAGAGACACACACACATACCACACACATGCACACACACAGAGACACACACACAAAAAGACACACACACACAGACGCACACACATACCACACACATGCACACACACAGATACACGCACAGAGACACACAAAGAGACAGACATACACAAAGACGCACACACATACCACACACACGCACACACAGACACACACACAGAGACACACACACAAAGAGACACACACATACAGATGCAAACACATACCACACACATGCACACACACAGATACACGCACAGAGACACACACACAAAGAAACAGACACACACAGAGACGCACACACATACCACACATGCACACACATGCACACAGACACACACGCGCACACACACAGACACACACACATACCACACACACACAGACACACGCACACACACAGACACACACACATACCACACACACACACAGACACACGCACACACACAGACACACACACATACTACACACACGCACACACATACCACACACCAGAGACAGACGCACACAGTGACACACACACAGACGTTGGCCACCCAGGTTTAATGCTTCCGCAAGTTCTAAGTGGTACAGACGCTGTGAGTTCCTAAACAGTTCTTTGGGGAAAAAACTAATAAATATGAATTCCTCAAAACATCCAACAGACCGAGACTAGTTAAAATTCAGGGTCTCATAAGACCTTGCTGTCCTCCAGCAGCGGACAAGAGAGGTCAGCAAGATAAGGAAACAGAAGCCGGCCTGGCCGAGGGCATTAATATGAAAGGCCCGTGTGGAGGCACCTGGAGGCAAAGGGAGAGGGAGCGCTGAGGAAGGCGGTGCTGGCCGTCGGGTGAGTGTGTCCCGTAGACGGGAGGACGGGACAGGGGCCGCCGGCGCCCGCAGCCCCGACGGGGACACGCAACCGGGCCAGCCCAGACCCACCAGGCAAATCACAGCAGGCGGCTGAAGAGCTGGTTTGTTTTCTGGCCTGACACCTGAAAGGCGGGGGAGGCTGCAGCCAGAGAGGCAGGGTGGGGAGCAGAAGCCAAGGGAAGCAAGCCTTAGTTAGCTCCCGTGGTCCAGGAAGTCGGGGGAGGCCCCCTCCCTTCTGCAGCGACCCCCGGGGCTCAGGAGACAGGGCCAGGCGGAGCCGCGGCCCTCCCCTCCGCAAGGTCAGTTTTTTCACTGCGACTGTGAAGCCAGAGTCAGCCTGGACTGGAGTAGAAAACAAAACGACAAAGGAAGAGCAGGGGGCCCTGGTCACCGTGCGCAAGATTGGATCCTGAGTCCCAGGACGGTTCAGGGCCGCCGCGGGGAAGTCTCGAGTTTTCAAACTGGAAACATCTCCCCTTTTCACAGGCGTCCTTCAGTGCCAACAGGGCCGTTCTGTTAAACCCAGCTCAGCCTGCAGCCCACCTTTCCGGCCCTGGAACCTCAGCAGGAACAGCCTGTGACCTTCTAGAATCCCGGATGGGCCCGCGCTTTGGGTCGCTTGAACGGGTAGCCTGGAGCTTGGTGGCTGCACCCCTTCTGTGCTGAGCCTTCCGATCTACCCCCTTCTGCTCTGAATGGAAGCCCCCCATCCCCGGGGGCCTGTTCTAGTCTCAGGGCCATCTGCGGCCTCTCACCCCTCCCCCGCAGCCCCGGGGAGCGCCCAGGGCACCCCCAGCTCCCGAGCCAAGACTGACTGGAGAGCGAGATGCCCCGGCTCCACTCTGAGACCCCTCCCAAACCCTGGGGGAGTCTCCTCTGAGAGGCGGCGTGGTCCAGATGGGAAGGTTTGTGCTTGGCCCACTTGTGCCCCAATCGAGTCTCGTGTCTTAATCGTCTCACTAACAGTTTGGGGCTGTCGATTCTGTTGCTCCATCTCTCGCACCCTGGCCTGGGCACAGCTTGTCCATGGCCCATGGGGAGGGTCCTCCCACACGCCTTGGCCTGGGGCTGCAGGAGGAGGCCCTCGGCCCTCCCAGCCCCAAGTCACGGACTCAAAACTGGCAGCCCCCTGCTCCAATGCCACGTGCTAGAATTCAGTGAATATCCATGAAGCGCCACGCTGGCCCCCGCCTGTAGGGGGCCCTTCCTTCCAGCCTCTGGTGGGCACAGGAGGAAGGCATTTATCAGCCCAGGCCCCCACACTGTCGGCAGGCACAGGACGCCGGCTCCGAAGCTGCCCTTTGGGCAGCAGTCCCGGGGATCTGGGCACTGCCCCCTAGATCCTACACCGTCATGCCCGCTCCCCCTCTCCCCCAGCTGCTCTGACCCTTCCAATGCCGTGCTGTGGTCCCCATGCTCTCAGCACAGGCTCTCCGGGGCAAGGGCGTCCATTGCTCTTGCAGGTCTGTGGCTCCCGGGACCTTTTTCTAAAAGCCTGTTCTCTCCTGAATACCAAACTCATGTTTTCAACTGCACTTTCAGTTCAGTTCAGTTCAGTCGCTCAGTCGTGTCCAACTCTTTGCGACCCCATGAATCACAGCACGCCAGGCCTCCCTGTCCATCACCAACTCCCAGAGTTCACTCAAACTCATGTCCGTCTAGTCGGTGATGCCATCTAGACATCTCATTCTCTGTCGTCCCCGTCTCCTCCCACCCCCAATCCCTCATAGCATCAGACTCTTTTCCAGTGAGTCAACTCGATGCATGAGGTGGCCAAAGTACTGGAGTTTCAGCTTTAGCATAAGTCCTTCCAATGAACACCCAGGACTGATCTCCTTTAGAATGGACTGGTTGGATCTCCTTGCCGTCCAAGGGACTCTCAAGAGTCTTCTCCAGCACCACAGTTCAAAAGCATCAATTCTTCGGCGATCAGCTTTCTTCACAGTCCAACTCTCACATCCATACATGACCATGGGAAAAACCATAGCTTTGACTAGATGGACCTTTGTTGGCAAAGTAATGTCTCTGCTTTTTAATATGCTATCTAGGTTGGTCAACTGCACTTTAGACACCCCCAAACTCAACATGGCCTAAATTAACTTCACTGTCTAGCTCCCATATTTATCCCTTCTCTTGTGTACCTCCTATTTATTAATAATGATCACTCCGTCAGCTCTGCTAGAACCTCCGAGATGTCTTGGATGCTGCCCCGCCCTCACCCCCTACCCAGTCAATCCACTCCATCCTGGAGGTTCCACCTGGGTCAGACGCTCTCATGCTCTTTTCCATTAGCTCCACCCACCCACCCGAGTTCGCATCAGTCCCATCTCTCCCCTGGACTGTGAAGTAGGTCTCCTAACTGTAGTTCTCACCAGGACTATTAAACAGTCTCCTAGCTGAGACTCCACCCTCCTTTCCTTAGTTAATGCGCCCTCCCACTGCCGGGAAACTGCCTCTCCAGGCACACAATCCCCTACTGGTGCTCCTTTGGTGAAGAAAAAAATTTCAGTCGTCATCTTCCAGCTAGATTGGGGATTGTATGCATTTATTTGAAAATCTTTTCTAAATGGAATTATGTGATCTGTTGCAAATCGAGTCTCCAAGCACAGTGCTGGCTTTCTTTCTCCATAACATCAGGAAGATCAGCCCTAAATCAACCATCCTCTGTGTCGGAAAAGCTCTCCCAAATAATTATTTTCTTTGGCTTGTACATAGTAAGCATTAACCAAATGTTTACTCTGTGTTGAAATGATTTGCTTTTGCATAAATTGTTTTGATGACAGTTGATGCCAGCAATCTGTGCCTAATCAAAATGACTAATAACCCTGCCTCAAAGAACATATATTTAACCCCCCAAAGCTACAGTAGAACACCTAACAGACTCTCTTAGAGGTGACCTTGATAAAATTATAATCTGATGCCATTTTTAAGTCTGCCCCCTCCTTTATAAATCTTCCCTGGTGGCTCAGATGCTAAAGAATCTGCCTGCAAGGCAGGAGATCCAAGTTCAATCCCTGAGTCAGGAAGATCCCCTAGAGAAGAGAATGGCTACCAACTCCGGTATTCTTGACTAGAGAGTTCCATGGAAAGAAGAACCTGGTGGGCTATAATCCATGGAGTCGCAAGGCACTAATGCTTAGATCTGGAAGCTCCCTCCCTTGGGAACAGGGTTGCCTGCAAACTCAGAGGTCCTCTCTGGCTCAGAATTGTGAAGAGCCCTTGATTCTACGGTCCTAAAGGGCAGCCTCCCTGTCTTTACAGAGTCCTTCTTAGTCGTCGTCTTTTTTCATTTTTGTTACCTGTTCTGCACCTGAATTCCCTCAGTGGTTGCAACTGCAATTTAGTTCATGTCTAGCTTTGTATGTTGTTCTTGTGTCGAGTCTGAAATCCAGAAAACACCATTCAGATGTCCTACAGTCGTAGGGAAAGAATTCCTTTATGGAAATCCAGCACAAAGCTGAGGATCCTTCCAAATGCTATTCATTTGTCCATATTTGCTAAGAACAATTAAGGAATGTATGCTAGAACTTGAGAAACTTCTTTTACAGTTTTATTCATCTTGTAAGCAACCAACAGACTGTCCTTTGAAAGCAGACCATACCCTTTTTAGTCTAACAAGTTATGAAAGGATAATTGTAAAAAAATTTTAAAAAGGAAAAAAAAAGTCAAAGATAGTAAAATGGAATGACACTGCAGAAAACATTTTGCCAAAACAAATTAAAGGGGAGATTTATAATTCCTGTATAGAGCCGCTTTGTATGATCAAAGAAAGCATCATCTGTACCAGCAAGTTCTCTGTCTTACATGATTTTGCTGAAGAGGAGGCAGGCACGAGATGAACTGATAAGTGCTTTGCTCACAAGTGCATAATAGCTGTAGTGATTACTTCTGGCTTCAGGCAACATGATTCTGTAAGTGAACATTTAGCCTTAACACGGTGGTGTTTCAAGAATCACTTTATAGACCAACGGGAAGAAAGAGAAGTAACTACGCTGCCCAGGCATATGTTGCATAATAGATCGGAGAATAACAGAAGTGAACCCGATGTTTTACATCCTGCCATGCATTATCTGGTAGCTTTAAAGACTGGAAGTCCTCGCCAGTTATACATTGTAGCAAGGGTTTCAGTCTGCACTCTGAGTTTCCAGACTGCTGGTCTCTCCCGCATCCCTTTTCCATGAGACAGTGACTTTTCCCTTTCATTTTCTGCTAGGAAGTTTTACCTCGTAACCCCTCAACAAGCTAACTCCATTTTTGTTTCTTTGGAAAAAGATGCAAATGAGTTTTGTGAAAGTGTGTGTAAATGCAGCTGTCAAGCCATCAGCATCAAGAGAAAGGCGACCGCGCCCTGTGCCATGCGCCTAGCACCCATGACTGACAAGGGCTTGCATTCATGGCCCAGGCTGATGCAAATGCTGACGTATTGGTCACCCGGGACATGGTCAGTTAATGCTTGCACAACCGGACTCCCAGGTGGCCTGGCGCTTATTTTTGTAAGTTCTCTCTGGTAGCATTGCAAAAGCAACGTAGTTGGTTGATAAAAAGTAGAAATAACAGAATCCAAAAATAAGATTCCCCCAAGTAGACAGGGTCAATCAACAATAGAAGAAAGTAGGTTTCTAATGCAGGTCTTAATAACGCAACCTGTCTGGATTGCATTAGTTTTCCCTTCTCAGTTCAGTTCAGTTGCTCAGTCATGCCCGACTCTGCGACCCCATGGACTGCAGCACACCAGGCTTCCCTGTCCATCACCAACTCCCGGAGCTTGCTCAAACCCATGTCCATCGAGTTGGTGATGCCATCCAGCCATCTCATCCTCTGTCATCCCCTTCTCCTCCTGCCCTCAATCTTTCCCAGCATCAGGGTCTTTTCTAGTGAGTCAGCTCTTTACATCAGGTGGCCAGAGTATTGGAGTTTCAACTTCAGCATCAGTCCTTCCAATGAATATTCAGGACTGATTTTCTTTAGGATTGACTGGTTTGATCTCCTTGCAGTCCAAGGGACTCTCAAGAGTCTTCTCCAACAACACAGTTCAAAAGCATTAATTCTTTGGCGCTCAGCTTTCTTTATAGTCCAACTCTCACATCCATACATGACTACTGGAAGAATCATAGCTTTGACTAGATGGACCTTTTGTCAGCAAAGTAATGTCTCTGCTTTTTAATATGCTGTCTAGGTTGGTCATAACTTTTCTTCCAAGGAGCAAGTGTCTTTTAATTTCAAGGCTGCAATCACCATCTGAAGTGATTTTGGAGCCCAAAAAAATAAAGTCTGTCACTGTTTCCATTGTTTCCCCATCTATTTGCCATGAAGTGATGGGACTGGATGACATGATCTCAGTTTTATGAATGTTGAGTTTTAAGCCAGCTTTTTCACTCTCCTCTTTTACTTTCATCAAGAAGCTCTTTAGTTCCTCTTCGCTTTCTGCCATAACGGTGGTGTCACCTGAGATTATAATTGAGATATATTAGCTGTAATAAATATCTGAGGTTACTGATATTTCTCCCAGCAATCTTGATTCCAACTTGTGCTTCATCTAGTCTGGCATTTCTCATGATGTACTCTGCATGTAAGTTAAATAAGCAAGGTGACAATTTACAGCCTTATATGTTGACGTACTCCTTTCCCAATTTGGAACCAGTCCATTGTTCCATGTCCAGTTCTAACTATTGCTTCTTGACCTACATACAGATTTCTCAGGAGGCAGGTACAGTGGTCTAGTATTCCCATCTCTTTAAGATTTTTCCATAGTTTGTTGTAATCCACACAGTCGAAGGCTTTAGCATAGTCAATGAAGAAGAAGTAAATGTTTTTCTGGAATCCTGTTGCTTTTCTTATGACCAACGGATGTTGGCAATTTGATCTCTGGTTCCTCTGCCTTTTCTAAATCCCGTTTGAACATCTAGAAGTTATTGGTTCACATATTGTTGAAACCTAGCTTGGAGAATTTTCCACATTACCTTGCTAGCATGTAAGATAAGTGCAATTGTGCGGTAGTTTGAGCATTCTTTGGCATTGCCTTTCTTTGGGATTGGAATGAAAACTGACCATTTCTAGTCCTGTGGTCACTGCTGAGTTTTCCAAATTTGCTGGCATATTGAGTGCAGCACTTCAACAGCATCAAGAAAAACATCTCATTCCCATCTTAACAGAAAGTCTTTAATCTGTAAACTTTATCAGCAATGACTCATTAGTTGCCTATTAGGAGCCAAAAAGGGGCTTCCCAGGTGGCTCAGTGGCAAAGAATTTGCCTGCCAATGCAGGAGACTCACGGAGAAGGCAATGGCAAGCCACTCCAGTACTCTTGCCTAGAAAATCCCATGGACGGAGGAGCCTGGTAGGCTGCAGTCCGTGGGGTCTCTAAGGGTCGGACACGACTGAGCGACTTCACTTTCACTTTTCACTTTCACACATTGGAGAAGGAAATGGCAACCCACTCCAGTGTTCTTGCCTGGAGAATCCCAGGGACGGGGGAGCCTGGTGGGCTTCCGTCTATGGGGTCACACAGAGTCGGACACGACTGAAGTGACTTAGCAGCAGCAGCAGGAGACTCAAGTTCCATCCCTGGGTTGGGAAGGTCCCCTGGAGGAAGAAATGGCAACCCACTCCAGTATTCTTGCCTAGGAAATCCCATGTACAGAGGAGCCTCGTGGGCTACAGTCCATGGGGTTGCAAAGAGTTAGACATGACTTAGCAACTAAAACAACAACAACAGAAGCCAACAAACTTGCTTAAAATAGTATAATTTCACATGAAGGGATAAATATACTTCAGCTAACTCAGTGTCCCAAATTTGTGGCTGGACATCTATTCTTCAGAGCACAGTCATGAGGGTGGGACCCATCCAGCAATAGTTTGTCTTGAGCCAAATGTCTCAGTGTTAGGTTTCTAAAGCTGAAACACAGATTAGGGAGCAATCTGGTTGATGCAAAGAGCTGCAGTAGACGCAAGTGTTCAAACAGGCCCCACAGGAAGGCTCTTGGGTTCTTAAGCAAAGAGCTCAGTGCACTGAAGTAATTCTGAAGGTTAACTACGTGTCTGAAAATTATCTGAAGAGCAGCACAAGGGACTTTGAAAGAATGTATGTTCTTATGAAATCTGATTTTCTTAGAAAAAGTAAAATGATCTAGTTGCTACTTTATTCTGATTGGACTTCAAAAGTCAAAAGTATTAGCAAGAATAGAAGGTATGTGTGTGGTGTGCCTGTGTGTATGCTCAGTCCAGTCAACTCTTTGCGACCCCATGGACTGTAGCTCACCAGGTTCCTCGGTCCATGGGATTTCCCAGGCAAGACTATTAGAGCAGGCTGCCATTTCCAACTACAGGGGATCTCCTGGAACTGAGCCAGGAATCGAGCCTGCCTCTCTTGCATCCCCTGCATTGGCAGGAGGATTCTTTACCAATGCAACACCTGGGAAGCCCAATAGAAGTTAATGAGAACGAACGAACCTCTCTGTTCAGGAGAACCTCAGCAAAATTTGTGTCCAAGTAGAGGCCTAAAGCCGGGCAGAAGTCTTTGTCTTGTGCCCAATCCCCTTTCTCTGACACCTACGTCTCCTTTTCTGCCTCTTCCCTCTGCCTGATGCACCATCCCTCCTGTCTCAGATCCCTGGGTCTCCCCATCTGGAGGGCCATGCCCCCCTTCCACCCTGCCCTCTGCCCTTGGCCCCTCACTGTGCCATCACCCGCGGGAGGTCCCTTCCCCTCTTTGGCCTGAGGCAGGTCCTCTCTAGAGGGTAGGTGCTCAGGTCCTTCAGAAGTATGCTCACGTCTAGGATTTGATGAGTCATCCTCACTTGTACCCTCACCCGTCTCAGACGGGCACCTTGGGCTCCATTCATTCTCAGGGACTTCTCTGTGGCCCGCCCTCTGCATTCAGCTCTGGCTCGGTCCGTGGACAGAAGGCCACTTTCTCCCCACTCCCGCCTCGAACCGCAAAACCCTCTGTGCTTGGAGGCCAGCCTCAGGTGACCCCCTTCTCTTGTCCAGCAACATTCCCGTCCGTCTCTTTTCCTCTAAACCAACGAGACAGGTCATCGTTGTCTCCCTTACAAAACATACATTCTATCTTGCTTTATGTTAGGCTTGTCTTAGACCCCGAAGTAGACTGTAAGCTTCTTGAAGTCTATATCTCTCTCCTCTCTCCACACACCTCCTCCCAAACCAGCAGCGCCTTCAATGCAGTAAGCACTGGGGAGGGGGTATTTGTTGAATTGATTTCATTTAATTCAGTTTTTAACTGAATCAAGCAAAGGATGTCACAAGCTGGCTTTTATAACCAAAGAAAGCACAATTGTGCAGCTGGCGAGCGTCTCTGGCGGGGAGGTGTAGGGAAGACGGGACTCCTCAGAGGCCAGCTGACTGCTGGTCAGACCAGCTGCAAGTTGGGGAAAAGTCCATGGTGAATGCAGGAGAATAAAACACACAGTGGAAAAGAATACCAACATTCTTGCAGATGAATCTTAAAGTATTATTTTTACAAAGAAAACAAGGATTATTTCTGTTCCCTTGTTGACTAGCTTGTATGTGCTTCCTACAGATACTTCCAGAAAAAGACCTATTGTTTGTTTCTCTCCTCGCTGACACAGTAGCCATTGTTCATAAGTGTAATCATAGCATGCATAGTTGAAAATGTGGGATTGGGGCAAGCTGTATTCCCCTCTCTGGTTCTTTAGACAGAGAATACTGTGTTCTTTATCTCTTATCACAGCTCTTTTGTCAAACACTGAATGATTATTTTCCCCAGACAAATTTGTAGTTTGTTATCAACCATAAAAATGTCTTTATTGCCTCGTTTTTCAACATTTAAACTTTGGTACGTGTGTCTCAAGATGAGCGTGAATTAAGGTGTTTATTTCATTTTAAATACATTTTTATCATGGTATATAAAGCTAGGTTTCTCCAGCACGAATGGCTTACGTGGAGCTATGTTTAGACTTGATGAAAATGTATTTTATTTTAGTATGTGTTTATACCTTTTTAGGAGAGTGGTTATGCCTGTTGGTTCCCAGGTCAGCTGTGCTGGGCGCATTTGTCAAGAAGTTAGACAGGCGCAAATGTCTGTACCTTTCTGCAGCAGGTGACTGCCAGTCAGCTTCCAGCTACAGGAAGGATCTGACACACTTCTCCTCTCCTGGGATCTGCATTTTTCCAAATGCCTAAGACTTCTTCCTCTTCTGTAATTCACAAACCTGATCCCAAAGGCTGGGAGAGAGAAAAACAATCTTTTTTTTTTTTTCACATAATAAATGGGAACTCTTTGTTTTTCCTAGTTTAAAAACTGACAACGTTGCTTGATATGACATTGAAAGGCTTTAATTCAAGTAAATCCTTATAACAAAGAAATAAAATTTATTTTCTGCCCATTCTGCTCGTGTAACTTCGGGGCACTTTTGAAATATTCTTTTTTTTTTTTAAGTTGGTGGTGGAGTCTACGAATAGTCTTAATGTGCCACTTTGTACTGTTTATGAATATCAAATTAGAGTACATATTATGCTGCTCTAACGGTCTCCACAAGGCTTCACTTAGATCGAGGAGATAAAAAATGATTGTCAGTCTTTCAGACGCCTAGAGGGAAGAGCTCCGGTTTTGTTCTCGATTTGTTTTCAAGGGCTGGTTTAAACTTTGGAGACAGTGTGAGGAGTCAAGGTCAGAGTCAGAACTTTTACATTTTTCAACTGGGGTTGCCCTAAATTCTCGTATAAAGTATGGAAGACCGTTAACAAGGCAGTTCTCCCGAAGGATTCTGAGACAGACAATGCTTAGGAAAAAGATCCCGTGTCTGAAAAGTGCAAAGTGAACTTGTCCCTGAGAACCGGCGAGAACTCCAAAGAGAGACAGGGACACGTGGGCTTGCAGCTGAGGCATTGCAGTTTTGTAACTTTGTGTTGTTTAATTCCATGACTTTTCCTCAAGGATAATTTTTTTTTTAAGTTTTCATAGTCGTTACAAGTTAAATCTTGTACCAGCACACATCGTATTTTGAAAGCATTCCTAACATATTTCAAATTAAAATGTACTGTAAATGTTGTGGGTATTCTAAATATGTTTAAATAACTCAGAGACTGTCTCAGATCCATGTTGGATTAGCAGACCGTTTCTTAATACTAGTCTGGTTGGACAACTAGTGGTGGTGGTGGTGGTTTAGTTGCTAAATCCAGTCCGACTCTTGCGACCCCGTGGACTGTAGCCCTCCAGGCTCCTCTGTCCATGGGGATTCTCCAGGCTTGAGTGGGTTGCCATTCCCTTCTCCAGGACAACTAGCAACTACACCTGGAATGGGAATTCCGCTTCCAACTGCACTTCCTTGAAGGTGTCAGCTTTACTCTTTTTTTCTATAGAGATGCCATGGCGTCCATAGTGGGCTGCGATTTTATTTCCGGTGTTCCAGAACCTGGTTTTTTAGTATCTCTCTCCCTCCCTCCCTTCATATCTTCGTCTATATTTCAGTCTTTCTGTCCCACGGCAGGGCCCCCAGGGACTCCGGGGGACCTCCATCCAAGCTGGCGGTTCTCCAGCTTTGGGGTGCCGCCTGCCCATCACTCGGGGCGCAGGGTGCCCAGGGCCGCCGCTGCCGGTGTTTCTTTTGCCTGGATGGTGGACGGCCCGAGTTTGCCCACTGTTTGGTCGTCATGGATGCATACCTATACCAAAGAGGCCGGCTTTTTTTTTTTTAGCCCGTGGTTGCTCCACTCATCCAAGTAGCCTATTTGTGAAGGCATCGGTGTCCCAGTGAGTCATGGAAACTAAAGCCCAGGCTGACCAATCGGAACCCAGCACGGTGGCCTCTCTCTCCCTCCGGCTCCGAGCCCTCATTTCTCTGCTTCTCGGCTCGCTTTGTACGTCGGCACCCTCCTCCCGCGGGACCGACACTCCCTTGTCGCCAACGCACGTGGCGGGCGCTGGGAGTCCCCCCGGTGTGTCCCCCCTAAGTCAGCGTCTGCGGGCTGCGGGCCGTGTCCTGCCGCGAGCCTCCCCTCCCGAGACCCGTCCTCTGCGACTCACGCCTCGATTTGGAGTCAGCCTCCTCCGGGAGCCCATTTCTGCTGAACCTCAGCCCGCACTGTGCCCCAAACCAGGCAGCGCTTCAAAGGCGACCGTCAAAGCACAAGAGCAGCGGTATCTAGGGCCCCAGGCAGGTGACTGGCGTGTGCCTGTTTCCATCTTTCCCTGTAATGGACTCCAGACTGCACTGGCCAGTCGTTCCTTTCTCATTCCTGAAGTCGCAGCCTAATCTGGGGCCCTTCAATCCAGAGAGCGTTGCTCTCGAACCACGCGCACCACGCCATCCACGCTGCTGAGACGCTCTTGAGTTTGGTTGCGCTTCTGTTATAAATTCCACCCTGAGATCCGTGTGTCCAGTGAGGAAGGGCGTTGATCGGCTCTGCTCTCCACGTGTCCTTAACCACACAGTCTTTTCATCGCCTTGTAAGTTCCTTCTGCTCCACGGACTGTTTCCCCCTGTTGCCTGGAAGTACACTTTTTATGGTAATTGACATTACACCAGTACTACAAGTGACCCCCAGGGTTGAGGAGAATTACTTTAAGAAAAACCTCACGGTCAAACGCTCGGAGGCCTGCACGCCTGCCATTTTAACCTTCCTGTGCTTCTTTAATGATAGATAGAGACAGGGCCGTGGATAGACAGCCAGGCGATGGGCAGGTGTACAGACAGGCAGACAGATGTCCGGGCAGGCGGATAGACAGAAAGACGTTTTGGCAGATGGATAAATTATAGAGTATATAAACGGGGAAAGACGAGGAAGGGAGAAAACTGGGAGAGAAAACCTAAGTTGAATTTGTGACTATTTTACTGAACTTTAAAAAACCTGAACCTTAAATCGTCAACATAGTTTCCCTCCCACCAGAGAAAAAGAAATACATCTCTCATTAGTGGGTATCTAATCTTTTCACAGTAAGAAATCTTCCCTTCAAATGCAGTTACAGCTGCTTTTCCATGAGTGCTGATCAATTCTTATCTGTGTGAACATTTTTGGTGCTTTCAGCTGTACAAATCTATTTTGAAATCACCTTTGACTATAAAGGAGGAAAAAAATACCCATCTGTAAATGCTTTTGTCTAGAGGTGTATCATCAAAATAAGAGTTCCATTCACCTCTGTCCTTATGAAACTGGTGGCTATTTTCTATTCTTATTTTAAATTTTCTCTTTATCTTCCATTTTAAGGGAATGATTCAGAGCAAGGGCTATCTTATCTTTCAAAGGAACATGGAGCTAGCCCCATCCAAATGGAATTAAAAATAGTAGCTCTCCAGTTCATGTGAGATGCACAAATCAAAAAATGCAAAGTTGTGAGGTCACATGAGGCATTTTGAAACTTACAGGAGAAGGATATTAGACGGTCGTGTTTCTTCAGAAAAGGAGGTGTCCAGGTATGAGTTTTCTGTATGGCTCTCCTTTTCCATACTTATGTGTGCTAACACCTTGAAGGAGAGTGTAATTAGTCTAAAAGCTTGTATCCGGTAACATTCCATCCTTACTGAAATAGCCATTCTAGTCTGATCTTTCAGTGTAGCACATGTTTTAACCAAATAAGAGGAGCTATTTATTCATGAAAGTGATTTTCAGATTTTTGGTGTAATTCACACTACCTGTTTTGCTTGAGGTAAAATTTTGGCTAATATGTCAAGATGGCACAGTAAGATAGAAACATTCATTCAAAACATAGTGTCAAATATCTGTGTGTGTATGTTCAGTCATGTCCGACTCTTTGCTATCCCTTGAACTATAGCCCATCAGGCTTCTCTGACCTTGGGATTCACTGGACAAGAATACTGGAGTGGGTTACCATTTCCTTCCCCAGGGGATCTTCCCGACTCAGGAATCAAACCTGCATCTTCTGCATTGTAGGTGGATTCTTTACCTCTGCTGCCCACCTGGGTGCCCATAAGATATCTAGATGGTAATAAGCAAGTCACAGCACAGTCTTCATAGAGCGGAGCGTTCGCCAGGCACTTGCTGTGACCCTCCCTCTTTTCACCTGTACTTAGACCACTTACCGAG
This sequence comes from Moschus berezovskii, assembly GCF_049115385.1. Taxonomy (NCBI): domain Eukaryota; kingdom Metazoa; phylum Chordata; class Mammalia; order Artiodactyla; family Moschidae; genus Moschus; species Moschus berezovskii. The sequence continues at coordinate 105,705,927 of NC_142469.1, forward strand.
TAATTCTCACGGCTCTGTGAAGTGGGTGGCAGAGCTGTCCGCACTTTACAAACGACGAAAGTGAGGCGCAGAGATGTTAGGTAACTTACCCAAGGTCACACGGTGGGAACTGGAGCCAGGACACACATCAAGGCAGTGTGGCACCAGCACCCGCCCTCCTAATCATTTTACTGCTCACGTGGGGAGCCCCAGCACCTGCCACCCTGTCTGGTGGTAACAAGAGCTTAATAACCTTGTGTTGAAGGAATGAATAAATGCACCCTAATAGTGTTAAATAGGGTTAGTAGTGTTTAATAGTGTTAAATGCATTTGGTTGTGAGCGCTTGAAGAATTAAGACTCTTGAGAGGTTTCCTGCCCTCAACTAAATTACAGTCTGGTTCTGGCAGTTGGAACCAGCAATTCTAATTCACCGTCGTCAGAAGACCTTCAACCAAAGAGTTTGTGTCAGCCGCGTTCTAAATGAAAAGCGGCGCCGTAAAGTGTTTATAGCAACCTTATAAAGGAATAAGCAACCTTATAAAAGAAACGGTGTTTATAGCAGCCTGGTAAAGGAAATCATAGGGAAACTGAGGCATTGAGGGACCACAGGTCCAGGTGGTGGCTGCCCCGTGCGACAGTGGCAGGTCCAAGGTTCCTGTGTTATCCACTGGGGATCCACGTGGACTAGAGGTTGCTGCTGCTGCTGCTGCTGCTAAGTCACCTCAGTCATGTCCGACTCTGTGTGACCCCATAGACGGAAGCCCATCAGGCTCCCCCGTCCCTGGGATTCTCCAGGCAAGAACACTGGAGTGGGTTGCCATTTCCTTCTCCAATGTGTGAAAGTGAAAAGTGAAAGTGAAGTCGCTCAGTCGTGTCCGACCCTTAGCGACCCCACGGACTGCAGGCTAGCAGGTTCTTCCATCCATGGGATTGTCCAGGCAAGAGTACTGGAGTGGCTTGCCATTGCCTTCTCCGGGATTAGAGGTAGAATGTGTCTATTTTACTACAGTCCTGTGTGCGCGTAGTCACCCAGGCGTCCCCGACTCTTTGTGACCCCATGGAGTGTAGCCTGCCAAGCGCCTCTGACCATGGAATTCTCCAGGCTGTAATATCGGAATGGGTGTGTGCATGTTAAGTCATTTCAGTTGAGTCCGACTCTTTACAACCGTATGGACTGTAGCCCGCCAGGCTCCTCTGTCCATGGGACTTCCCAGGCAAGAATACCGGAGTGGGTTGCCATTCCCTTATCCAGGGGATCTTTCCAAACCAGGGATCGAACCCAGGTCTCCTGCATTGCAGACAGATATTTTACCGTCTGAGCCACCAGGGACGCCCTACTATGTTCCTACAGATAGTAATGTCTATACATTCCAATTCTTATTAAGTGGCATCATAGTAAGTGCATCTTTCTAAAAAACTTGCCTAAGGACACAAAACATTTGGCCATTAAATAACGGAAAACGACAGTGATCATTTTTAATATTGAAATGTTATCAGAGACGTTGGTGCTTGCAAGAGCAGAAAGGGAAGAGATTTGCTTCGATACAGACTAAGAACCAAGGGAATTCTGCACTCATCTTCATTTATGTCCAGTTCGGAGTCTACATGTAGTTTTTATTTTTAAAAAATGGAAAAAAGATGAGACAACTATTGTTTTTTCCAGTCTGGGAAAGGGAAAGTCCTGAGCGTGCTAGCTCCCTGGAACCTCTGGCATCACCTGAGAAGGGGGTTTGTCAGAGCAAGGAAGACACTGGGGCAGAGGGTGTCCCAGGATGCGACCCCGAGCACTTGCACACGCACCTGTCCCCGCGTCCACGAGACATGCGATCCCGTGATCTATAACGCTCGCCTGACCTCACTCTAAGGCAAACAGCATTGACCTTGGGCTCGAAACACCAAGGGTATGAATGTGGGCACGTGCCACATACTTCCAAGTTCACGCATACTTTCCGAACAACACACACCCCTGAGCAGGAGAGGGAGAAGGATTGAATTTCCTGAGCAGCATTCCAGATGGATTGATAGAACTGCGCAAGAGCCCTTTCTCTAAGCAAGGTCAAATTTTAGCCTTCTAGTGCTCCAAGTGAGAGGGAAATGGCAACCCACTCCAGTGTTCTTGCCTGGAGAATCCCAGGGACGGGGGAGCCTGGTGGGCTGCTGTCTATGGGGTCGCATAGAGTCGGACACGACTGAAGCGACTTAGCAGCAGCAGCAGTAGCAGTGCTCAAAGTGAGATAATAATAATAACGGGTGAATCAATCACTGTTGAAAACCTCTATGGCTTGAACATTCTTTTTTGATCCCTGTTTTGAATAACTCTTGCATAGGGTGGCTCACCGTCCCAGTTTGCTCAGGACTGAAGTTTCCCTGGACATGGGCTGTTCACAGCTAAACCTGGGACGGACCGTCACCCTGTTCTTACACGTCCCTGCACTGGGACGCCCCGCTTCATCTGCTCTCGTAAGCGTCCTGACACCCGGAACCGGCCCAGTCCCAGCTCCCAGAACCTGGGGCCCCAGCAGGATCAGCAGAAGGTGGGCCCCACCCTTCCACGGTTTCCCGTCCACTGGGTTCACACCAAACATTCCTAACCCTCCTGTGAGCAGGCTTTCAAATGTTCTGTAGAGAATGACTTTTCCATAAGTGATATTTATTATTTCTTCCCTTATCATTTGGAAAATAATTATAAGGAAAGTTAAAGGGACAGAAATGTATGGGAAAATAAAAAAAATGAATACTCTAATAAACTTAGTGAAAACTTTTAATTGACAAAAAATGTTTTTCACAAACTCATTTTCCATTTCATTAGAGTCCATGCACACAATAGTACATGTAAATTTTGAAAGGAGTCAGGAAATCTAAACTACCAATAGTTTCACAAGTAGGTCTATCTTAGCCTCACGGTCCACAGGCATTCATTTATGTGCCAACCTCTTCAAGAACCAGAACCACAGAAGATACAGTGGAGTGAAACCTCCCCTGGGCCCTCGGTGGGAGCCTGGCAGGAGGTCCAGCCATGTGGGGATGTTCTCCCCATGACCTTGGAGCCTGCACTGGGATCAGACCACTCATCTCACCGACTCCTTTCCTGCCCCGCAGTTCAGCTCAACAAATATTTACTGTCAGCTACAGGTCCTTGGGCTTCCCCTGATGGCTCAGCTGGTAAAGAATCCGCCTGCAATGCAGGAGACCTGGATTTGATCCCTGGGTTAGGAAGATCCCCTGGATAAGGGAAAGGCTACCCACTCCAGTATTCTGGTCTGGAGAATCCCACAGACTGGATAGTTCGTGGCGTCTCAAAGAGTCGGACACAACTGAGTGACTAACACTCATATGCACATATATGATGTGTGTGTGTATACACACATATGTATATGTATACATATGTATATGTGTGTGTGTATTATAGATTCTGAGTTTCATTCTTACGTTTTCCCACGTTCTGCCAGCAGTAACGGACCAAATTACATAAATTGCCACCAGCTGTCAAATTTTCGGAATTCCCCATCCTCAGAGTTCGAAGAGAAGTAGTTGTGACAATGGTTTTCATACTGAAATGAGGAGGCCGCTGAGCCTACAGAGGCTTCTAGCAAAGTGAAGCTTGGGTTGACACCCTGCCTGCAACTGGAGCAAGTCACGCCAAAAACATGAAATGCAAATAGGCAATTTTGCCTACATCTCATGAATAATTGAGAAAAAGGCCAAATTATCTGGTCCTCAGTGAGTCCTCTTATCTGGGCTTGTGAAACAAGAATCCTGAAGGGAGTGGGAAACAGACCAAATCCAGCCTTGCGAGTTCAATCCATGGGCACCTTTTCATCTCTAGTCTTTTCATGGGGTGTGGAGTTAGAGCTCCAAAAGGAGGAGTTTAGGGGGCACAACATCTCGGGATGCCCACGGGGAGAAGCGCGCTCTGAGAGCGGTTTGCGGCAGCTGACAGCCCCGACGGGTGAGTCTTCATCATTCCCGGTCTGCCTCTAACCCTCGTGCCTGCCGGCCTACGGTTGTCACTCGCTCAAAACCAGGTGACGCACACAATTTGAGATGCAGGAAACACCCTCACTGTGGATCCCGTGCGTCTTCTCTGAAGCTTTGGTCTGACGAGGAAGGAAGCTTTGCTTGCCTGAGGTCCTCAGTTGGTGCTTTTCCTCCTTCAGTTCATTAGCTCGCGTGACAACTGTTTCAGTGTCCGTCGCATGTTCAGGGCCTAAAGGAAGAGTTGGCTCTGCGCCTTCCGTGTCTGTTAGACGAGCACGGCAGACTCCAGGATCACTAATACACACGTGTCATCACCAGCTCATCAGAAAGGGCCACGGGCATTATGCGAACACCTTCCTGCAGCTTCATAAGCTGAGTTGCTTTGAAGATGCAGTGACGAGATGTTCCCTGGCGGGTGCTGCACAGAGAGGCTCTTCTTGGCTGACGTGGGTTGCTGTGAGTGGCGGGCGCCCGCCCCCTGCAGCGCTCACCTGCCACCCCGGGATGCAGGGGGTGTGGTGTTTCATACCTGAGTGAGGCGTGATCACATTTCAATTCGTTCCCTGTAAGGTGAAGATAGCTGCATATGCAAATAGTTAAAAGCAAGGGTCTGTGTTCATTCTAGATAGTGATTTCTAAGAAAAATGTTGATGAAGTCCTAAATGAACAAAAATTATGGAGTGATATCCTATTTGAATTCTGTGAGAGCTTTGAGAGTTTCTCATCCCTAAAGGGTAGTTTGTTTGTTTTGTTTTGTTTTTGTGGTTTCATCCATAGGCACTTGGGAGTACAGACCATAATTGTGTTTGCAAGTATTTGCAAAAATCCATGAGAAAGGATGGTTAACATCAGGTTGGCCTCAAGATAAGAAGCACACACTACCATATGTGAACGCACAGCCAGTGGGAGATTGCTGTATGACTCCGGGAACTCAAACTGGGGCTCTGTAATAACCCAGAGGGGTGGGAATGGGTGGGAGGTGGGAGGGAGATTCAAGAGGGAGGGGACACATGTCCGCCTGTGGTTAATGCACGTCTATGTATGACAGAAATCAAACCAGTATTGTAAAGCAATCATCAATCAATTAAAAATAATTTTTTTTTAAAAAAGAGATGTGGGCTCAATCCCTGGGTCGGGAAGATCCCCTGGGGAAGGGGATGGCAACCCACTCCAGTATTCCTGCCTGGAGAATCCCATTGACAGAGGAGCCTTGCAGGCTACAGTCCACGGGGGTCACAAAGAGTCGGACATGACTAAAGTGACTTAGCACGCACATGAACGCACACGCAAATTTTGGGGAAAGTTAAGTCGCAAGGAATTTCCAATCCAGATCTGGTTGAATTTCTGTAGAGAGAAAGAAATAAATCCTTAACTTAGGAAGTTCTGTTGAGAGAAGTTGCTAATATCTGCTTTTGCTCTTTCTGATCTGTGAACTGTGATACTCTCTTTTTTTAAACTAATGTCATTAGATATTTTCAGTTTACTGCCTACTCAGTTTGCTTTGTGTTGAATGTTTCTCCAGGATTTTATTTTTTTTTCTTTCATAAACTGTAAATATTTGCAACATATCAATGTTCTGACTGGTTTAAAAAAAAAAAAAACCTTTGTAGAAAGTGAGAAATTTCTTTAAATGAAAAAAATTTTACCAACACAAGAACACACATTTTCTATTTATCTCCCACTAAGGAAGTAGACTTTCATTTTTAAAAATATTCTTTGCTCTCATCCTTTTATTTATAATTTAGAATGTGGTTAATCTCTCAGCAGAAATGAAAATGATGACCACTGCCTGTTGTCTTTTTGCCAGATGAAAGAGGAGAGGCCCAGGGTTCCAAAAAATCTAAAAACAATGTTCAATGAGCAAAGAAGTGGATGTGTAAGGTCTAAAATTTGCAACATGTGAATAAATCTCAAGAAACACTAAAATCAATGACAATTATTCAGGGGGAAAGAAAAATCCTTCATTCACATTTTTGCTCATTGTATATCTGACACTTCCACTAAATTCAACTCCCTTCTGTTTACACATTGAAACAATAACACGAAAGCCCAGTTATCTATTTTTTCTTACTTTCTGGCTCCCCACTACTTAATGCATAAATGAGAGCCTGAGCCATTTTTATGTTGGGTTAAAATGCATGCAACTAGTTTTTATATAAAGTTGAAATGTAAGACTGTCGGGATGCGTAACTCTGTCTTTGAAGAAGGTGGAAAAGCCTGGCATCGCAGTCGCATCTTTGCAATACAATTATGAGTCGCTTTTCGCAAACATTCAGTGCGGCAGGACGCCTGGCCTGGAGAATCCCAGGGACGGGGCAGCCTGGTGGGCTGCCGTCTGTGGGGTCACACAGAGTCGGACACGACTGAAGTGACGCAGCAGCAGCAGTCTGCAGAGAGCATGTGGATGTCCCCGAGAGGGAGGGGGGCTTGGGCCGCCAAGCTGGCGGGCGCTGCTGAGCAGACGGGGGTGGCCTGTTTGGGGCCACAGACTGTCGGCGGGGCTTCCCTTCCTCTCCAGTCACCTAACATATTGCCTCTGTCTACGTGAGCATAACTTAATAGCCAATCTGAATCCCATCGTGGTTAAACCGGTGTTATCCTGTGAGTAAGCTAGCTTATATTGTATAACGTAGCCCAAGGTTTATTCCTGTTTTGTTTACTAAATTAAGCAAATACCCTAAAGAATTGAAATAACTTTATTCATGGGCTATTTCTGAGCTTTTCTTTTTCTTTTCCTAAGACAGGACCTAGTCCATTCCATCAAGACAAGATAAAGGCAGTGGTAACGAGGGTAGTTTACCACTGCGTATAAATTTAAGAAATAAAACAGCAGAGATCAAAACTGAACCTAAATGTTTATTTAAAAAAAAAGTTAGAAAAACAATCATGTTATCACTTATATGTAGAATCTATAAAATGAGACAAATGAAATTATTTAAAAAACAGAAACAGATTCACAGACTTAGGAAACAAACTTATGGTTACCAGGAAAGGGGGTGTGGATAGAATAGGAGTTAGGGATTAACACTTACATACTACTGTATATAGAACAGACAATCAATAAGCACACACTGTATAGCACAGGGAACTCTCCTCAGGACTCTGTAATAGCCTATATCAGAAAAACATCTGAAAAAGGATAGACGTATGTACATGCATAACAAAGTCACTCTGCTGTACGCCTGAAACTAACACAACATTGTAAATCCACTATACCCTATATAAAGTAAAAACTTAAAAGTAAAATAAAAAGATGGGAAAACCAGAAATAAACAAATTTTTTAAGTTATCTGCTTATATAAAAAATAAACTTGGCTTCAAAAAATAAAAATAGATTTAAAAAATGTTAGCTTATGTTAAAAATTAGAATCTTCTTCTGTATTAAGTAATGCATGTCAAAAAATAAATCATAATTTTATTTACCTAATTTTGACATGCTGTTGACTTTTAAGCTGCGTAGGCTGATCATACTCTTAGATTTCATCTTTTTGACTTAGACTCCCAAAAAGAATACTAAAATATTACTTAAAATCTAAGATGTATATATATATGTGTGTGTGTGTATGTGTGTCAATAAGATGTGAACTAATTTGGAGAAAGGAACAGTTCTAAACATCTATTTCATTAATATAAATATCCACTTCACAGTGTGTGAACTAACATCTCTTAGAACTGATGTTACAGGGCTAGTATTAATAGGAGAAAAAGAAAAACATCACCTTTCTGTTAAAAATATGTGTCTACTGTTAGATTAGTAAGCAGAAAAGCACCTTAGCTAATGTGAGAGAGTATTTTTCTCCTAATGTGTTACAATTTTCCCATTCATACTAGACTTCCTTTAAAAGAAGATCTACTATTGGTGGCTAGGCAAGCTGTACTTGCGAGTAGCTACAAATAGAAGCATGAGTCGAAGTAATCTATAGCCTCACACTCAAATTCATTTACTAAATAAGGTTGTGAGCAATATTAGGTACATTTTTCTGACACCTTTCCCTGTTGACAAGGAGTTGGGCGAATTTAGCAGAGGTAGTACACAGAGGACTATTGTTAGCATTTATCAGCAAATGTGATGAGTGGCCCTGAAACAGAGCATCTTATCATCCAAATTTCTCGGTAGCCTTAATAAAGAGCAGCTGGAGTAGATCTAAACAGTATTGATGTGGCAATCACCTCACTGTGAAAGTGGAACTTTGAGAGGAACCAGAAGATGGATTTTGGTTGGGTAAGGTTGAAAGTAGTTGTAAGTTGATCTAGCATTTTGTATTTCATTAATCAATTCCTAAATCTATAAAAAAAAAAAACTACAGTGAGCGCCTGGGTATAGAGATTGAACGGTACAAACAACAAATTACTGTTAATATTGACAGGTTATTGTGGAGGGATTACCTGATTTCACAGCTGAGGATAGCACAAAATGAGACGTATGCTACATGATGTTTATTCTAAAGGAATACTATGACTTTACAGAGTTTTTGTAATTTCCTTCATATTGATTTTTTTCATAATGTGTGAAATAAGCATGCATAAGCTTAGTTAATAATTGAACAGTTTCCAATACATTTAAACTACAATTTGATATGAAGCATATGACACGAAGGAAATATCATGTTTCGAATTAAAAATTGAAATCTGTTTGAGGCTATTTATGTCTAAAATTGTTGTTCAGTCACTAAGTTGTGTCTGACTCTTTGCAACCCCATGGACTGCAATGCACCAGGCTTCCCTGTCCTTCACTGGCTCCCGGAGTTTGCTCAAACTCATGACCATTGAGTCGGTGATGCCATCCAGCCATCTCATCCTCTGTTGCCTCCTTCTCCTTTTACCTTCAGTCTTTCCCATCATCAGGGTCTTTTCCAATGAGTTGACTCTTAACATCAGGTAGCCAAAGTATTGGAGCTTCAGCTTCAGCATCAATCCCTCCAATGAATATTCAGGATTGATTTCCTATTTTATGTCTAAAATCCACAAACACAAACTTCACATTCATTGTTTTTTTTTGAAAATCCACTGCGACTCAGCAGTAAACCAAGTCTAAGACAGTCTATTAAAATCAGCACTCCATTCCACAACCAATGCATGCAGTCCTTGAGTCAAGCCATCTAAAATTCTTGAAGAACATCAAATTTTTCCTGTTGGGGGAACTATTTGCAACTAGATGCTTTATTAATGTAACTGTTGGCAATGTCCCCATTGTGAAATGTGCTTGCCATTTGGGTGAGAGTCATAGCTTATTCTTCCATACTTAAAAAATTATATACTGTTAAAGATATCAAAACAGTCAGATGAGTAAACAGACAATTATGATGAGACTATAAATGAAGACCTGTATAATGTATTAATTTGCTGCTCTTAATGGACTTAATCTGGGACACATAAATCAGTTCAGTTCAGTCTCTCAGTCATGTCTGACTCTTTGCAATCCCATGAACTGCAGCACGCCAGGCCTCCCTGTCCATCACCAATTCCCGAAGTTTACTCAAACTCATGTCCATTGAGTCGGTGATTCCATCCAACCATCTCATCCTCTGCCGTCCCCTTCTCCTCCTGCGTTCAATCTTTCCCAGCATCAGGGTCTTTTCCAGTGAGTCAGTTCTTTGCATCAGGTGGCCAAAGTATTGGAGTTTCAGCTTCAGTCCGTCCTTCCAGTGAATATTCAGCACTGATTTCTTTTAAGATGGACTGGTTGGATCTCCTTGTGGTCCAAGGGACTCTCAAGAGTCCTCTCCAAAACCACAGTTCAAAAGCATCAATTCTTCGATGCTCAGCTTTCTTTATAGTCCAACTCTCACATCCATACATGACTACTGTAAGAGCCATAGTTTTGAGCAGATGGACCTTTGTTGGCAAAGTAACGTCTCTGCTTTGTAATATGCTGTCTAGGTTGGTCATAGCTTTTCATCCAAGAAGCAAGGGTCTTTTAATTTCATGGCTGCATGCACCCTCTGCAGTGATTTTGGAGCCCCCCAAAATAAGAGTCTGTCACTGTTTCCATTGTTTCCCCATCCATTTGCCATGAAGTGATGGGACTGGATGCCATGACCTTAGTTTTCTGAATGTTGAGTTTTAAGCCAACTTTATCACTCTCCTCTTTTACTTTCATCAAGAGGCTCTTTAGTTCTTCTTTGCTCTCTGCCATAAGGGTGGTGTCATCTGTATATCTGAGGTTATTGATATTTCTCCCTGCAATCTTGATTCCAGCTTGTGCTTCATCCAGTCCAGCATTTCTCATGATGTACTCTGCATATAAATGTATTTCTTCTCAAATGTTTACATATGTATCTACACATGTATTTACACATATATATTTCTTCTCAAATGTTTACAGAAGAACTATTGAAGAAGTTTAGATATTTTTCTACCAAAGTCCCATTCATTCTGTTATGTGAAATATCTTTCTACAATGTAACATAACATCAAGTACTCAGTGGCCTACAACTGTTGAACCTGAGAATGAGACCTATCCATTGGAGAGTCCTCAGTAAAAATATCTCCACCAAGAATAAACAGAGACCGCAAGAGCCTGAGACACGACGTTGGACGGTCCGGCCCCCCACTGGGTGTGTTCATTTCTGAAGGCTGAGAGAAGCAGACTTTGAACCTTAGTTCCCACTTTGGCAACTCATGGATGAAGTCTACTGCAGAGGCGTGTTGAGGGGATTACATCGGTTAATACATGTTAAAGTGCCCATTGTTTCATGTCAATGTATGGCAAAACCAACCAATATAATATTGTAAAATAATTAGCCTCCAAAAAATATAAAAAATAAAATAAAATAAAGTGCCCATTGATTGACTGGATTCGAGTTTGGAGCAGACTCTCAGTGAAATCTGTATCTGTTCCCTTTACCTACGCAGAGTATGAAATATCAGTTCATGGTGCAACCAGTTGGTTGTACTAGGGGCATATCCAAGGAATTTCCTCTTTAGAATAGTGCCAAATATAGAACATATTAAATAAGAAGCAACAAGCTGTTTAAGTCAGTGAACCATGTTTGGGGGGGAAGCTGTTTCATTTTGGGAGTCCAGATCTGACCCAGTCACCTCTTCTAATCTTGGGCAGTTCCACGCCCATCTAATTAGACTGTAAAGAGCCCTAAAGCTGCTTACAGTGTAAAAATGTTTTCCTTCAAGTAACACTGACTTAATAAAAGTCTTTATTACTTCACTGGAACCTTATTTGATGATACTAAATTTTTTTCTCTTAGGCTTGCTCAATAGGTTCTAATCACAGACCTTTCTCTCTTTAAAAAAAAAAATCCCTTTGGCTCTTAACAGTGTCATTATGACAGCAACACTTAAAAGCTGACCTTTTTGTGGCAGAGTTGGAAATTCTTCTCCAGGCAGTGTGGTAATTCTTTAACCTGTCTGTGCAAATTGGGCGCCCAGCTCACCTCTCACAGGAACGTTTCAGAGTCCTGTGCACTACCCTATCGTTGCTTTACTGAAAACGTTAATGCTTGGTTTCAGTAATGCTTTCCACATAATAGAGTCCATTTTATAGATGAAATGAACAAACACTTGGGGTCAAGCTAAATCTTGTTTTAAGATTTATCATGATGCTCAAACTGTTTTTCCTTACCCTATCCACCAGTAACACAGAAATGTAAAGCTTACATATGTAAGTAACTGTCATTTGTAAGAATTTAGACCTTTACCATATTTGACCTAGTTTTTTTCATAATTTAAACATTATGCTTATATAATGGAACTAAAGAAGAAAGTCTTTGGACAAGAGAAATTTGCCATGATTTTCAAGATAGTATTTAAATCAATAACTCTTAAAAACATTTTGTTTAATATGGATATCTAATGGATACCAAGGGGGGCAGGGGGAGTGAGATGGATTTGGAGATTGGGGCTGGCATATATACACTATTCTGTATATTAATAAAATAGATAACTAATGAGAACTGACGCTATAGCACAGGGAACTCTGCTCATTGCTCTATGATGACCTAAATAGGAAGGAAATCCAAGGAGGAGGGGATATGTGTATACTTGAGGCTTTTTTACCTTGCTGTACTGCAGAAACAAACCCAATGTTGTAAAGCAGCTATCAGTTCAGTTCAGTTCAGTTGCTCAGTCGTGTCCGACTCTTTGCGACCCCATGAACCACAGCACGCCAGGCCTCCCTGTCCATCACCAACTCCCAGAGTTCACTCAAACTCACATCCATCGAGTCGGTGATGCCATCCAGCCATCTCATTCTCTGTCGTCCCCTTCTCCTCCCGCCCCCAATCCTTCCCAGCATCAGTCTTTTCCAGTGAGTCAACCCGTCGCATGAGGTGGCCAAAGTATTGGAGTTTCAGCTTTAGCATCAGTCCTTCCAATGAACACCCAGGACTGATCTCCTTTAGAATACCCCCATAAAAAATAAAATATATGGCTATCATATTGCAATAAAAGATGGCTTCCTAGTTCCTTCACCTTATAAACCAGTTACTGTGTATGAGCAGCTGAAACGGTTGAGCCTCTGGGTTTTGCAGTCCCAGCAAGATTTGCTGGGAGCTAGGAAGATGAGCAAACGGGAGACACAGGATGAGAGCATCTCCCCTTCCAGCAATTCTGTCCCAGCCACTGGGTAGGACCCAGCACGGTCAGCATGCCGCAGCCCTGGGAGGCGCTGTGGTCCAGAGAGAGGTGTCAGAGCAGAAAAGGGCAGGAGGGACATCCGCGTGGTGGGAAACAAAGCCAACGGCCCTGCAAAGGGGATTGGGACACAGTGACGAGAAGCGCAACCATGCCGAAGGGGAAGTTGGGTGCACAGCAGGAGAGGCATACTGGCTACATGCATGGGGAGATCAAAGAAGTAAATGTTAAAGGGTAATGGGAACAGAGGAAGCTGCACAAAATGGAAAGAAAGGAAATTAGAATATTCCATGTGCAGTTGGATTAGATTCAGAGATGCAGGTGTGAACTCAGATTTTTCAGTATATTGACACGTGAAGATAAATCCAGGAATAAACGTGGCTGTGGCTATGTGTGTGTGTACCCATAGCACTGCTCACCGAGAGGCCTGGGAGCAGCAGCACCCGAAAAGCAGTGAGCACAAATAGTACTACAGTTTCAATACTGTTTTTAAAAACTACGGTTTTAAATACCGTGCTTGCCACAAAAGGAACAATGCTCCTTGGAGCGTTGTTGGCTGATTCCAGGACTAAGGCAAGGAAAGTACAGATAACTAAGGAAAAGAGCTAAGTCAGAAAGAAAAGAGAGAAGGCGGGAGAGAGGAAGAAAGAGAGGGAAAAAGAGCTATAGGGAAAACGGAACGTGTGCAGGAGACCCAGTTACCCGCTTGAAAGGGCCCCCACTTGCCAACCTAGGAACAGACAGAACATCAAAGTAAATAATAGTAGTGAAATGAAGCATAGCCCAATGACACAATTAGGAATTAATGAATCTACATTAATTTACATAAATACCTGAATGAAAGTTTGACGGGGAACTGTACAGTTACATAATCTCACAGAATGTCCCCACAAAATGCCATCGATGGCAAAGGAAGAAGAGTAACTTGACCACGGAGATGGCTGGCAGGCACCCCCTTAATCAGAGGTAACATGACCAGGAAGGGGACAAGCTAGTCACATGCCACCTGATGGAAGGCACTGGGACAGCCCTGCCAAAGTGTGAAGTCTGAGTCTAATCATTAGGAAATGTTAGACCAAGCCAAATTGAGGACCATTTTACCAAATAGCTGTTCTGTAATCTTTATAAATGTCAAGGGCATGAAAGTCAAGGAAAACTGCCAAACCGTTCCAGGCTAAAGGAGAATAAGGAGACATCACAATTAAATGCAACATGTGATTGAGGATTAGATCATTTGTTGATGAAGAATGTCACTGGGACAACTGGAAACATTTGGAGGGAGTTGAGGATTGGATGGTATCAATGCATCAGTGTTAGTTTCCTGATTTCCGGGCTTTGTTGTGCTTATTTATGTAGGAGAATGTCCTTGTTCAGGAATGTACACTAAATTATTTGGAAGGGGGTGGTTTCTTTCGTGGTGAGTGGAGTTGACTATCTCCTCATATGAGTACTGGCCATGTGTATTTACTTACAGAGCCCCCTTTCACTCATTTTTTAAAGTTGTTCTGGTTGTCTCTTACTGATAGCTATGAGCGTTTTGTAAATTAAGGAAATTAGCCCTTCATTTGGAGAAGGCAATGGCAACCCACTCCAGTACTCTCAAAAAAAAAAAAATCCCACGGACGGAGGAGCCTGGTAGGCTGCAGTCCACAGGGTCGCACAGAGTCGGACATGACTGACGCGACTTAGCAGCAGCAGTTATGCACATTGCAAATATCCACACTTCTTGTTTATAGATGAATTCACTCATCCTTTTATAGACCATTAAGAGGGTTTGCTTAATTTTGCTTTTACGTTTTAAATCTTTGTTCTACCTGAAATGTATATGGGTGAAAACAAAGAGATTAAGGCCCAGCTGTGTGTTTTCTCAAATGATAAGTCAGTTGGCCCAACATCAAATATGTAAAAAGAAATTAGCCTCTCTTTTCTTCATCTTTGAAACACAGCCTTTTTCACAACCTGTACATTTCCAATTATTCGGATCTAATTTTGGACTTGTCTTTTTTGCTGTCACCGCTTGAGTGACGACGTGTTTTCACTATTGCAGCTTAAGAGCACGTTTGATAGAGCCTGTCCTCTCCATGCGCTGTCCAATACAGTGTGGCTCCTCACACTGAGACCTTGAGAAGTGGCTTATGGGACTGAAAGCGAAAGAAAGTGAAAGGGAGGTCGCTCAGTCGCGTCCGGCCCTTCTGACCCCATGGACGTCAGCCCACCAGGCTCCTCTATCCATGCGATTCTCCAGGCAAGAACACTGCAGTGGGTTGCCATTTCCTGAGGAGTGGAGTTTTTTGTATTTTAATTAATTTATATTTCAAAAGTCACACGCGGCTACTGACCACCCTCGTTGTTGTTCAGTCACTCAGCTGTGTCCAACTCTTTGTGACCCCATGGACTGCAGCCTACCAGGCTTCCCTGTCCTTCACTGTCTCCTGAAGCTTGCTCAAACTCATGTCCATTGAGTTGGTGATGCCGTCCAACCATCTCATCCTCTGTCACCCTCTTCTGCCTTCAGTCTTTCCCAGCATCAGGGTCTTTTCCAGTGAGTCGGCTCTTCGCATCAGATGGCCAAAGTATTGAAGTTTCAGCTTCAGCATCAGTCCTTCCAATGAATATTCAGTTCTGATTTCCTTTAGGATGGACTGGTTTGATCTCCTTACTGTCCAAGGGACTCAAGAGTCTTCTCCAACACCACAGTTTGA
Organism: Moschus berezovskii; assembly: GCF_049115385.1. Taxonomy (NCBI): domain Eukaryota; kingdom Metazoa; phylum Chordata; class Mammalia; order Artiodactyla; family Moschidae; genus Moschus; species Moschus berezovskii. The sequence goes on from NC_142469.1 coordinate 105,721,176, forward strand.
AAGCATCAATTCTTTAGCACTCAGCCTTCTTTATGGTCCAACTCTCAATTCATACATGATTACTGCAAAAGCCATAGCTTTGACTAGATGAACTTTTGTTGACAAAGTAATGTCTAGGTTTTTTTATAGCTTTTCTTCCACGGAGCAAGAATCTTTTAATTTCATGGCTGTAGTCACTGTCTGAAGTGATTTTGGAGCCCAAGAAAATAAACTCTATCACCATTTCCATTTTTTCCCCCATCTTGGATAGTCTTCTGAGGTCAAGCTTTACTATCTTGTGAAGCTAATCCCTAGTCCCTAACTTTCTTTCCAGATTTTGTTAGGGTATTCTCACATGTTTATCTTTCCTTACTTTTTTCTTATAAAAAAATAGATTTTCTGGCTTCCATTAAACTTATAGGACATGTCTATTAGACTTGTTATACTTTGAATATTATATCATCAAACTTTCCTTTTAAATCCTTTCATAGAGTTTTAAAGTTTTCTTTATATAATTTTAAGTTCTCACTTAAATTATTCATAGATGTTTTCTCTACTTTGTTTGGTTCTTTCGTTCTATTTCATTTGTTTTGCTGTCATAAATGGCTTGCTTCCTTCCATTTTTTTACAGCATTTTCTCACTGATAATTATTTTTACATAGTACAGTTGTTGTGTATGTCAGCATATTTGTAATCTGATGGAATTATTTATAATAGTTTGGGGGTGATTTGCTTTGTATTTTCTGGTTATTAATCATAAAATCTGCAGAGACTAACAACAATAACTCTTTCTTCTGATATTTATACTCTTTATTCATTTCTCTTATTTAACATTGGATACTGTTTCAATAACAGTTTTAAACAGTTGTGGCCACGGTAAACACTTTCATCTTGTTTCAGATTTGTGTTGTTCAGTCACTAAGTTGTATTCAACTCTTTGCAACCCCGTAGACTGCAGCACGCCAGGCTTCCCTGTCCTTCACTGTTTCCCTGAGTTTGCTCAAACTCATGTCCATTGATTTCATGATGCCATCCATCCATCTCATCCTCTACCTCCCTTTTCTCCTTTTGCCTTCAACTTTTCCCAGCATCAGGGTCTTTTCCAATGAATTGGCTCTTCAGATTTTTAGTAGGATATTTTTAATGATTTATCTTCAAACTGAATTCTGGCTTGAGAAAAAAACTATCAATTCATACCTTACCAACAGGTTTTTACATCAGATGTGGATGTTGACATTTTCAAAATTCCTCTTTTGTTATTTCCTCTGTAATTTATACTATTCCCCTCCTTTAACCTTTAACATTCTACTATAAGTTAATTTAACCCACTTATAATTTTTTTATTGATCCTCTCATATATTTAGGAAATAAGTGCCGCTTAGTTGTGGTGTATTTTTTTAACATACTGCTAAATATCTTTATTACTTTAAGATTTTGTAATATTTTGAATTATTATCTAAGTTAGAGCTATTTCTATCAATTTGTGTCATCAGCCTATGCTATCATCATTTAACAAAAGGATTGTGGAGGTTTTGTTCTTTTAACAGGGTTTAAATAGGGTGAAGTAGGGAAATAGTCGGAGAAGGCAATGGCAAGCCACTCCAGTACTTTTGCCTAGAAAATCCCATGGACGGAGGAGCCTGGTGGGCTACAGTCCATGGGGTCACTCGCTACTAGTCGGACAAGACTGAGCGACTTCACTTTCACTTTTCACTTTCACACATTGGAGAAGGAAATGGCAACCCACTCCAGTGTTCCTGCCTGGAGAGTCCCAGGGACGGGGGAGCCTGGTGGGCTGCCGTCTATGGGGTCACACAGAGTCGGACACGACTGAAGCGACTTAGCAGCAGCAGCAGCAGCAGGGAAACAGAAGTTCCATGGAAAGCTGAATTAACTTCTAAAGCAAACTGAGCGTGGCACATTTCTAAAGGTAATTTATTAATAGCTTTAATAACTTTATTTGTGGTTATTATAATAGTTTTTATAATAATAATACTGTTATACTATACTAATACAAAGGTCCGTCTAGTCAAGGCTATGGTTTTTCCAGTGGTCATGTACGGATGTGAGAGTTGGACTGTGAAGAAAGCTGATCGCCGAAGAACTGATTCTTTTGAACTGTGGTGCTGGAGAAGACTCTTGAGAGTCCCTTGGACTGCAAGGAGATCCAACCAGTCCATCCTAAAGGAGATCAGTCCTGAGTGTTCATTGGAAGGACTGATGCTGAAGCTGAAACTCCAATAATTTGGCCACCTGATGCGAAGAGTTGACTCATTGGAAAAGACCCTGATGCTGGGAAAGATTGATGGCAGGAGGAGAAGGGGATGACAGAGGATGAGATGGTTGTATGGCATCACCGACTCAGTGGACATGAGTTTGAGTGAACTCCGGGAGTTGGTGATGGACAGGGAGACCTGGCGTGCTGCTGTTCATGGGGTCACGAAGAGTCAGACATGATAGCGACTGAACTGAACTGAACTGAATACTAATATTATACTATGCTGCTGCTGCTGCTAAGTCACTTCAGTCGTGTCCGACTCTGTGCAACCCTATAGATGGCAGCCCACCAGGCTTCCCCGTCCCTAGGATTCTCCAGACAAGAATATTATACTATACTAATATTATAAATGTTATAGAATATTATATATTATAATATTAGGCTATACTAATACTAATATTATAAATGCTATTAGTATTTTATAATGGTATTATAATAATAGCTTTCTGTCTCATCTGGGGCCTGTTTAAGTAGATTCCATTTTGCTTGGCTAGGTAGATGTCAGTGAGATTAACCTAGAGCTGAATTCAGAAGGAAAAAATTTAAGGGAAATATGATTTCAGTTTTCAGTATGTCGCATAGGTGATGCTTATGGAATGTCAGGGTGGAAACAGCCACTACACAAACAGAGAGCATCTCTTCGGGGTATTTATGAGAGATCTGAGCTGGAAAGACGGCCACCTGCATGGCTCTGTTGATGAACTCAGTCACCCATGGAAAGCAAAGAAATGAAGAGAAAACGTTCAGTGAGGAGACCCTGGAGACCCCAACAGTTAACTCGGGAGGGGAGAGCTGGCTCTCATAAAAGGTGCTGGAGCCAGATTCCTTACCGTTTGCACTAAAGGAAGATAATGCTGGAGATGATATGGACCTCAGCTTTAGAAGGAGCAAAGGAGTGTCTCCTCCCCGTGGGAGAGAGGATGCAGGGGAGAGAGGGGACTTCATATTATCAAGGAAACTGAAGTGGAAGACCTTAGACCAAAACATGATTGAGGACGGGGCATCAGAGAACCGTGTGACCGTCAGATCCATGAGACTGCCATCAAGAAAAAAGGGGACGAGAATGAAGAGGAACAGGAACCCAAGGCGGTGATTTTAGGGAAATATTTATAAATGCTTGGAGATGCCATCATTCATGTAGAGCTGAGCTAGATGAGAAGTATTAAAAAAAGTCTAAACTGCAAATTGGAGCCTGATGGTTTGAGAAAATCAAAGTTGAGTCTGACAGCTTCAAAGAGTCCTCCATAAACCTCATCTGCACACCCACCATCCTCCCCAGCACACCTGCACACACACACAAGTATGCACTCTTCCGTGGGCACACCCACATACATGCACATGTGCACGCACACAGTAATACTTTACAATAACCTGAGACCCAGGACTGGCACCATCACTATATTTGCCCCCCTCGGCAGTCCAATTTATTTTAGTCAATTTTACTTAGGACACCATCGTCCAAGAACAAAACCACCTATTATTTAAGGTTCTGCCGTTACTAAACAGCACTGCAACTTTACAGTATTCAATCGACTTGCTTTCAACTTTTCCTGGTTTAATTAAATTCTTCAACACTCCATATAAAAACAATGATCATTTCTATTTGCCAACCTATAGAATTTGGTTCCCCATGAGGAGCTTTGAAATACCCACGAGCATTCCACGAACACAACTGTGTAAATGAATCTTCCCAATTTCATTCAAAATTAGCTTTAAGCCCTAAAAGAACAGGGCTCAGGGCACAAGTGTGAAGGGACAGTCGTAGGGCTTGGTGGTGTAGGGTGAGCTCACTGAGTGAGGCCCAACCCTCCCTGGGGAAGTTAGGGGTGCAACCCTTTGGGTCTAAGTATAATGCCGGAAAGGGTAAGCAGGCTGCCAGCCCCGAGTGGCAGCTCAGACTCTGGAAATCCACCCACAGTAGGGGCAGGGCTTCCCAGATGGCTCGGTGATAACCCGCCTGCCAATGCAGAAGATGCAAGTTCAGTCCCTGGGTTGAGAAGATCCCCTGGACTAGGAAATGGCAACCTACTCCAGTATTTTTGCCTGGGAAATCCCACGGACAGAGGAGTCTGGTGGACTGCAGTCCATTGGATCGCAAAAGAGTCAGACACTCCTTAGCAACTAAACGACAACAGCAGCATCAGCCAGCCAGCCCTAAAATAGCAGGAAATGAGCAGGAGGCCGTGGGCCGATCTACATAGATGTCAGAGTCCTGACCTGGAGGCCTGGGTGCAGGGAGAAGCCCAATCACAGACTAAATCTGCTATAATTCCACAACTGTAAGCTCAAGTAGGCAATGTGCTTTCTGCATATTCCTGGGGAAGTCATATTTGCACCATCTTAAGCAACTGTTTCCGGAGAAAGCAATGGCAAGCCACTCCAGTACTCTTGCCTGGAGAATCCCATGGACGGAGGAGCCTGGTGGGCTGCAGTCCATGGGGTCGCTGGGGGTCGGACACAACTGAGCGACTTCAGTTTCACTTTTTACTTTCACACATTGGAGAAGGAAATGGCAACCCACTCCAGTGTTCTTGCCTGGAGAATCCCAGGGACGGGGGAGCCTGGTGGGCTGCCGTCTATGGGGTCGCACAGAGTCGGATACGACTGAAGTGACTCAGCAGCAGCAGCAAGCAACTGTTTCATTGCTCATTCTTTGCTAATAAATTAGCTTCCCATGCGCCTAAGAACGGTCACAAAAATTACCATCCCTTCCCACCAGAAAGAATACATATGGCTTCCCTGGTAAATCAGATGGTAAAGAACATGCCTGCAATGCAGGAGTCATGGGTTCGATCCCTAGGTTGGAAAGGTCTTCTGGAGAAGGGAATGGCTACCCACTCCAGTATTCTTGCCTGGAGAATTCCAGGGGCAGAGGAGCCTGGCGGGCTAGAGTCCATTAGGCTGCAGAGTCAGATACAGTTGAATGACTACCATGTACGTGAATGTGTGCATACACACACACATATTGTTCGGTTAGCTGCGCCAGTACCGCCCATCCTGCCCTCCTTCCTTTTACAGCAGACTCAGCACTCTGTGCAATTATCGAAAGCCAGCCCCTCAAGTTGCACGGAAACTCCTGCCCTCTCACCTCCGAAGAATTTCATTTCTATGATTCCATTTTCTACTGCGTTTGCCACGTTTTAGAAAAATCCCTTGTTACCCCCACGCTCTTTGATGTTTTTCACACCGCTTTTGTTTTTCTCGTCGACAAAGCTCCTCCATGGTGTTGCCCACCCTTTCTGGACCCACCTCCTCGGCACCTGAGCCCCTTCCTGCCACAGCCGGCTCAGTGCCTCTCTGCCCCCTTGGCCACGTTAAGAGAGCCTCCTCTTGGCAGAAAGTCAGTCTCTGGCCCTCAGCTCACGCAAACTCTCCCTTGACGCAGGCTTCTTGGGTTCTAGGAAGACAGGCTCCCGGGGTCCCTCCCAGCTCACCAGTCACTCCCCGGGCTCCATGGTGCTTCGTTCTGCCCCTGCAGGGCCTCACAGCTCAGGCCTCAGGTTATCTCTTTTCAGCTTCACTCTTGAAGCAGCTGTGCCTGCAGGGGTCTCTTGGTGACGTCTGGAGACGCTTTGTCACACCTGGGGGCCGTGCTGTAGGCATCCGGTGGGTCAAGGGCAGAAAAGCTGCTATCAGCACCCTCCAGGGCACACGACAGCCCTCTACCACAGAGACTTATGGCACCAAGCATCAGCTGTGCCCGTCTGCTGAGAAGCCCTGTTCCAGTACACAGCTTTAAATCATTTTGTATACCAGTGATTGAGTCCAAGATTTATATGTGCAACCCTAACCACCCTTCCAATTTGAATGAACACCTGCCCACTCACTATGCGGATTTGAATATCTAAATAGGTGACTCACAAGAAACCTCCAACACACAACTCTTTCTTTCTCCCCCAAATCCACTCTTCTTCGGTCATTTCCTTCTCAGTCTTAACAGTAATAGTTAAAATGAACTATTAACCAAATGCCAGATACCATCCTGAGGGCTTCTCTGGATTATTTGATTTAATTCTCACAACATCCCTAAGAAGTAAGGCTCATTATTATCCCCACTTTTGAGAAAGGCAAATTTAGGTTGAGAGATGGGCACCACCCATCACAAGACTGAGTGTGCTGCCAGGGTGTAGGAGATGGACTGTATATCAACAAGGAGAAAGTCTGAACAAAAGTTTTGCACCAAAAAAAACAAAAAACCAACAAAAAACTTCTATAAGCACCGTCTTTTGCAAGTTCACAAATGAAGAAGGAATAGAATTAATATCAGTCCTAAAATTGCTGAGGCGTTTGCCCAGTCTGTCCTAGAGAGAATAATTTGAACCACTAAGAATGTGCACTCTGCAAAAACAGATATTGACATCAGATAAATAAGGACACACTTGTGAATGTTAACATTTATAAATTACTAGGTCCAGACTGCATGCATCCCAAGTAATTAAGAGAATTGACTCTAACACTTTAAATGTTACTTTTGAAAAATTACGTAGAGTTGAAGTAATATCAGCATGCCATAGATAAAGTTACCAATTATTGAGCTCAAAAAGGAAAAATAAATGAGGGTGTAATATTACTGGGATAATTTGACTTAATCTATAGACATCTTGCCTTAAATAATTACCAATTAACTTTTGCTAAAAAAAATTTAATAAGTATAGTACATGCATATCATATGAAAATAGAAGTAAAATAAGTGTATTAAAAGTGTATTAAAATATTGAGAATAAAAATTTGTAAGTGAGAAAGCAGTTGCTAAGTGCCTGCTGTGCTCCAGGCAGTATTCTGGGCATGATGTGGGCCACGGAGAAGTCCAGGAGGAATGAAACAGAGTCCCTGCCTTTAGGAAGCATCTAGTCTGGTGAGGGAGGTGGACCACTCTACTTGCAAAGCACAAGGACAAGCTCAACCCTGTAAGGAAGTCCAGGTAAAGGCCTGTTCAGTTCAGTTCAGTTGCTCAGTCATGTCCAACTCTTTGCGACCCCATGAATCACAGCACGCCAGGCCTCCCCGTCCATCACGAACTCCCAGAGTTCACTCAAACTCATGTCCACAGAGTCAGTGATGCCATCCAGCCATCTCATTCTCTGTCATCCCCTTCTCCTCCCGCCCCCAATCCCTCCCAGCATCAGAGTCTTTTCCAGTGAGTCAACTCGTCGCATGAGGTGGCCAAAGTATTGGAGTTTCAGCTTTAGCATCAGTCCTTCCAATGAACACCCAGGATGGATCTCCTTTAGAATGTACTGGTTGGATCTCCTTGCAGTCCAAGGGACTCTCAAGAGTCTTCTCCAGCACCACAGTTCAAAAGCATCAATTCTTCGGTGATCAGCTTTCTTCACAGTCCAACTCTCACATCCATACATGACCATGGGAAAAACCATAGCCTTGACTAGACGGACCTTTGTTGGCAAAGTAATGTCTCTGCTTTTTAATATGCTATCTAGGTTGGTCATAACTTTCCTTCCAAGGAGTAAGTGTCTTTTAATTTCCTGGCTGCAATCAGCATCCGCAGTGATTTTGGAGCCCCCCAAAAATAAAGTCTGACACTGTTTCCATTGTTTCCCCATCTGTTTCCCATGAAGTGATGGGAACAGATGCCATGATCTTTGCTTTCTGAATGTTGAGCTTCAAGCCAGTAGGCGGACTTAATTTTGGAAGAAGGAAAGGGAACGAGAAGACCATCAGAAGAAGCTTGGTGAGGGGTGGCGAGTTTGCATTCTTTACACTGACTTCGCTGTATTTCTTTACTGTTTACTGGAGTATAGTTGATTTACACCGTTGTGTCAGTTTCTGCTGTACAGCAGGGTGAATCATTTATACATACACATATATGCCCTCTTTATTAGATGCTTTTCCCATATAGGTCATTATAGACTACTGAATAGAATTCTTTGCGCTGTACAAAAGATCCTTATTGTGCTTAGTCACTTTGTCATGTCCGATTCTTTGCTTTTGGACTGTAACCCACCAGGCTCCTCTGTCCATGGAATTCTCCAGACAAGAATACTGGAGTGGGTTTCCATTTCCTCCTCCAGGGGATCCTCCCAACCCAGGGATCGAACCTGCATCTTTTGTGTCTCCTGCATTGTAGGTGGACTCTTTACCCTCTGAGCCATTGGGGAAGGCCCCAGTCGTCTTAGTAATTAAGAAGACATTGTTAGTTAATTATTAATTAATAGATAACTATTAACCTAATAGATAACTTATTTAATTAATAGATAACTATTATCTACTAATAGATCGTAGGTAGGTTCTTATAGTTATACATTTTATACTTAGTAGGTTGTGTCCATATCCTGCCTATTGACTTTACACCCAGACCCTCATGTATGTTTGCAAGAAGGCCAAGGTGTGTAAGCCAGCTAGCACCAGAGAGATGAACCACCCGTCCCAAAGAAGGACTAGCCCAGAACTTGGGTCTGCTCATCAGAATGACACAACCAGTCAGAGACTATAAGAAAGAGAGGCAGGTACAGCGAAGCTAATAAAATATATTCAAATTGGAGAAACTAATTTCAGCTTAGAAACATAGCACTCTAATGAAGATTTGTTTAAATTAGCATTTAGGTTCATGAGAGACCGCAATTGCAAAAAAAACACACTGAATGCCAAAGCGAGCATGAGTATAAAATTTAGAAATATAAGCAAAAGGAATGCTTTTTAAATACACACACACACACACACACACATATATGTAGAGAGAGGTAGTTACTGTCTCTAATGTAGACATCAGTTTAAAGGAAAATGAATTTTTTAAGCTGCCCCTGAATGGTTTCAACATAAGCCCGTGTCCACCCCGGAATTTGACTAGTTCTCCTAGTGATAAATTCTCCAAGTGAAAGCTCATAGGCCTTGTGTAATCAAAGAGTAAGCTAAGTGCCTGAGCCCAGAGGATGATCGTTTTTATTCAAGTATAGTTGATGTACCATGTCGTGTACAGCGAAGTGATTCAGTTATAAATAAGTGCGTGTATCCCTGTGTCCTACGGGAGGACCTTGTTGTTTGTTCTATATATAATAGTTTATATCTGTTAATCCCAAACTCCTAAGTTATCCCTCCCCCACCCCATCTCCCCTTTGGTAACCATAGCTTGTTTTGTATGACTGTGAGTCACAGAGTCATTTCTGTTTCTGTTTTGTGAATAAGTTCATTTATATCATATTTTAGGTTCTACATATAAGTGATATCATATATTTCTCTTTCTCTGCCTGACTTACTTAATACGATAACTTCTAGTTCATCTATGTTGCTGAAAATAACAATTGTTGTTCAGTCACAAAGCCATATCCAATTCTCTGAGACTCCACGGACTGCAGCATGCCAGGCTTCTCTGTCCTTCACTATCTCCCAGAATCTGCTCAAACTCATGTCCATTGAGTCATATCCATCCAACCATCTCATTCTCTGTCACCCCCCTCTCCTCCTGCCTTCTATCTTTCTCAGCATCAGAGTCTTTTCCATTGAGTTGGCTCTTCACATCAGGTGGCCAAAGTATTGGAGCTTCAGCTTCAGCATCAGTCCTTCCAATGAATATTCAGAGTTGATCTCCTTTAGGATGGACTGATTTAACCTTCTTGCAGTCCAAGGGACTCTCAGGAGTATTCTCCAAAACCACAGTTCAAAAACATCAACTCTTTAGTGCTCAGCTTTCTTTATAGTCCAACTCTCACATCCATACATGACTACTGGAAAAACCATAGCTTTGACTAGACGGAACTTTGTTGGCAACGAACGTAATGTCTCTGTGTTTTAATATGCTAAATTTGTCATAGCTTTTCCTCCAAGGAGCAAGCATCATTTAATGTCATAGCTGCAGTGATTTTGGAGCCCAAGAAACTAAAGTCTGTCACTGTTTCCATTGTTTCCCCATCTATTTGCCATGAAGTGATGGGACCGGATGCCGCAATCTTAGTTTTTGAATGTTGAGTTTTAAGTCAGCTTTTTCACTCTCCTCTTTCACTTTCACCAATAGGCTCTCCAGCTCCTCTTCACTTTCTGCCATAAAGGTGGTGTCATCTGCATCTCTGAGATTATTGATATTTCTCCCAACAATCTTGATTCCAGCTTATGCTTCATCCAGCCTGGCATTTTGCATGATGTATTCTGCATATAAGTTAAATAAGCAGGGTGACAATATACAGCCTTGACGTACTCTTTTCCCAATTTTGAACCAGTCAATTGCTCCATGCCCAGTTCTAACTGTTGCTTCTTGACCTGCATGTAGGTTTCTCAGGAAGCAAGTCAAGTGGTCTAGTATTCCCATCTTTTTAGGAATTTTCCACAGTTTGTTGTGATCCACATAGTCAAGCTAAATAAAGCATTCGGGCCATGGAATCTATTTATTTTTTTCATTCTGTATACCTTGAAATTTAATATCTACTCAAGCATTTCAAAACTTTCAAGCACTGAGTGAAATAATTTCTCCTAATGGCTAATTCATTTTCTTCCTGGAATGTAAGCAACGGGGAAGGAAATTACTTATTCTGAGAAGGTTGACTCTTCATTTGGTATTTTGTTTATTAAAATGTTACATCTCACTATACTAAAAGTGCTAAATTTTAGATCTCAACCCCCTTTTTAAATACAAATTCTTCTGCTTCTCGGAGCACTCAGATTTCACCTCACAGTTTGCTTGCCACAATCATCATTTTATGATCTATTAAGCAATCATCTGTGGACTTTACCCCAGATTTTAGGTTTAAGTTACTAAAGCCTCAGCACCAGTACCTTGTTAATAGTCAAATAACATAGTTTTTCCTTTTAATTAATTTCGTGACTTTTTAGAAAGACTTTTTTTGTGTGGAGAGCTTCCCTGATTGCTCAGTAGGTAAAGAATCCGCCTGCAATGCAGGAAATCCCCTTTGATTCATGGGTTGGGAAGATCTACTGGAGAAGGGATAGGCTGCCCATTCTAGTATTCTTGGGCTTCCCTTGTGACTCAGCTGGTAAAGGATCCACCTGCAATGTGGGAGACCTGGGTTCAATCCCTGGGTTGGGAAGATCCCCTGGAGAAGGGAAAGGCTGCCCACTCCAGTATTCCGGCCTGGATTATTCCATGGACTGTATAGTCCATGGGGTTGCAAAGAGTCGGACATGACTGAGTCACTTTCACTTTCACCTTTGTGTGTGGACCATTTTCAAAGTCTTTACTGAATGTGTTACAATACTGCTTCTGTTTTATGTTTTGATTTTTTTTTTTTTTTTTTTTTTTGGTCAGGAGGCATGTGGGTCTTAGCTCCCTGACTAGGGTTTGAATCTGAACCCCCTGCATTGGAAGGTGAAGTCTTAACCACAGGACCGAAAGGGAAGTCCCCTATTTCATGACTTATTCTTAAAAAGGTGTAGCTGTTATGTTAGTTTCAGATGTATTACATAGTGGTTTGACATTTGCATACATTATGCAATGATCATCAGGAGAAGTCTAGCAGCCATCTGTCCCTGTACAGAGTTATTATAATCTTACTGACCATATTCCTTATGCTGTATATTATATACCCAGGCTTATTTATTTTGTAATTGGAAGTTTTTACCTCTTAATCCCCTTTACCTATTTCACCCACCCATCCAAGCCCTTCTTTCTGATAATCATCTGTTTGTTCTCTGTATCTTGTGAGTCAGTTTAGTCATTTTCATTGTGGCTGTTGTTTGTTTTATTTTTTAGGTTCCACATGTACATGAGATCATATGGTATTTGTCCTTCTCTATCTTAACTTGTAATACCCCCTAGATCCATCCATGTTGTCACAAGTGCCACGATTTCATTTTTTCCTTATGTCTGAGTATTATTCCACTGTATATATATATACACGCATATATACACCACATCTTGTTGCTTCCATGTCTCTGCTATTATAAATAATACTGCAATGAGCGTTAATGTACATATATATTTTCAAGTTAATATTTTTGTTTTCCTTGGTTAAATATCCAGAGGTTAAATTGGTGGGTCATATGCCAGTCCTATTTTTAACTTTTTGAGGAAACTCCATACTGTATTCCATAGCAGATCCATCAGCTTACATTCCTACTAACAATGCATGCTGCTGCTGCTGCGAAGTCGCTTCAGTCGTGTCTGACTCTGTGCGACCCCGTAGACGGCAGCCCACCAGGCCCCACCGTCCCTGGGATTCTCCAGGCAAGAGTGTGTAAGGGTTCCTATTTCTCCACCTCCTCATCAATACCCTTTAGTTGCTGTCTTTTTGACGATAACTATTCTGTCCAGTGTGAGGTGATACCTCATTGTGATTTTGATTTGCATTTCCCTAATGATTGAGCATTTTTTCATCAGTCTGTTGGCTGTTTATGTTTCTTTGGGAAAATGTCTATTCAAGTCTTCTGCCTATTTTTAATCAAGATTTTTTTGGAGTTTTTGTATTGAATTGCGTACATTTCTCTGTAATATTTTGGATATTAACCCCTTACTGGATATGTTGTTTGCAAATATCGTCTCCCAGCAAGCTGCCTTTTTGTTTTTTTGATAGTTTTCTTCACTGTGCAAAAGCTTTTTTGTTTGATGTGGTCCTATTTGTTTAGTTTTGCTTTTGTTTTCCTTGCGTTAGGAGACAGATCAAAATATATACATATATTGGTGAGCCTGTGGCAGACAGCACACTGCCTATGGTTTCTTCTAGGGGTTTTTTTGTTTCAGGTTTTATATATGTCTTTAACCCATTTTGAGCTTATTCTGTATATGGTGTCAGAAAGTCAGTTCAGTCAGTCAGTTCAGTTGCTCAGTCGTGTCCGACTCTTTGCAACTCCATAAATCGCAGCACGCCAGGTCTCCCTGTCCATCACCAACTCCGGGAGTTTACCCAAACTCATGCCTATCGAGTTGGTGATGCCATCCAGCCATCTCATCCTCTGTCATCCCCTTCTCTTCCTGCCCCCAATCCCTCCCAGTATCAGAGTCTTTTCCAATGAGTCAACTCTTCGCATGAGGTGGCCAAAGAATTGGAATTTCAGTCCTTCTAATGAATACCCAGGACTGATCTCCTTTAGGAAAGACTGGTTGGATCTTCTTGCAGTCCAAGGGACTCTCAAGGTGTCAGAAAGTAGTTCAGTTTAATTTTTTTTTCCATGTAGCTCTCCCATTTTCCTAACACCATTAATTGAGGAAGCTGTCTTTTCCCCATTGTATATTCTTACCTCCTTTGTTGTAGATTAATTAACCATATAAGCATAGGTTTATTTCCGGGCTCTCCATTCTTTTGCTTTGGTCTATGTGTCTGGTTTTTGTGTGCCAGTACCATATTGTTTTGATTATTGTAGTATATTCTGTAGTATAGTTTGAAATCGGGGTGCATAATACTTCCAACTTTGTTCTTTCTCGATATTGTTTTGGTCATTTGGGGTCTTTTATATTTCCATACAAAACATTTAATAACTAATTTTTAACTTCTCTATCACAACACAGATAATTGTGTTCTTTATATTAGGAAATTAATACCAGTTCTCCTGTGCATCAGTCACAAGTATTCGTAGAGTACTTACAAGAATACACATGTCTGTTTATTGTTGCTGGGAAAACCAAAAAGGTAGTCACCTTGAAAACTCCCTAAAACATGACTGGAGAAATAAAGAAAGGATACAGGATGGCGTATAACAGAATGCTAAGTTGCCACAAGTAGAGTAAGATTTCTAGGAGAAAAAACCCCACACCCTAACTTCTATATCCTTAAGTTGTCAGAAGAAGTTTCCTGGGGTAACTCTGCTTTGAATTAGACTCTGAAAGGTGGTATTTGGAGACAGAAGGAACACCCCTTTGTCAGGAAAAGTAGTCCATGAGAGAAGTCCGGGAAGCAGTCAGGAATGTGGTAGGTAATCACGGGGAGAGAGAGGGGAGGAAAAGATTCTGTAACATGTAGACACAGCTGAGAAGACCCGTGCAAAGACGAGAGTCTCCCTCTAGCCCAGGAAACGGAGCCCCCAGACAAGGGCTGCTATGGTTGCTCCCATGGCTGCTGGCAAAGAGGGTAGCCTGGACTTAGGAAACCAACGTGAGCAAACCAGAAGTGGACCAGAAAACATGGGGCAGATCCTCCTCCTGCCCACAGCTCTGTCCACAAGTTGTGTCTCCACAGTTGCCTCTTGCTGCTTTTTTAATCCCTTTCCCTCATGGCTAACCATTGTCCTGTCCCGTTAACGGCTCAGAGTCAGACCAGTGAACTCACAGCACAAAGGGAGTCACAGCCCGTGGCGTTTTCCTACCGTTCCGCTGGACCCTGCTCCGGGTTTCCTGACCACACCCTCAGAGAGCAACAGGCAGCCTGATCCTGGATAAAATGCAGAGGAGTCACCCTACTGTTATGACCACATTTTTGCATGCCTTTTATGCCCTGCACTGATGACACACTTCCATACAGATTTATTAGCTGCTTCACAGGTCATGACAACTATGAATCCTTTTCAATTTAATCTGTTCAACTCAGTAAAAAACGTGACTTCAGAAAGTTTAGCTGGAAGAGACTAGTAATGCTTGACTCACTTCATCCCTCCACAGGACTGGCATTCAACTGCATGACTCAATTACCCTCCTTTATAATTGTTTTTTTTTTTTTAACTTCTGCATCCTCTTCCCTGCTTAAAACTACCCACACCTATTTTTTTCTGTGCTCCTTAGATCAATCTAAAGACTGGTGTGTTGGCAGAAGAGAACAAAGAGAGAAAAAAATAGACATAGCCATACTTACTCAAGCCCTTAAGAGGACTTGGGAGAAATTTGTCTCTCAACAAGTGAAACAAGCTCTCTGCCCTTGCTGCAGTTCTTGCTCAGAGGAACATGTACCAAGGGGGTGGGGGGTGAGATGAGCCCCTATTTCTCTAGCACATTGTCATGTCCCCCTGTACCCTTGGCAGATATACTGTTGGTCAGTCATAGCCCCTTACCATGAGATGGGGTCCTTTCAGAATCGTTTGACAATTGTCAGAGTTGGCCATAGGATGAAACCCATTCTCCATCTCTAAGCTAAGACCCTATTCGTGCAAGGGCCTCCCTAGACCACTGGCTGCAAGACTGGCCGCAGCCCAGCCCAAGGACGCTGAGAACAAGCCTTCAGTCCACTCCGTTGGAGGTGGCATACAGCTGGTGTTACATAATGCTGCGTGTTTGTGTGCTCAGTCACTTTAGCCCTGACTCTTTGCCATCCCACGGACTGTAGCCCGCCAGGCTCCTCTGTCCATGGGATGCTCCAGGCAGCAATACTGGGGTGGGTTGCCATGCCCTCCTCCAGGGCATCTTCCCAACCCAGGGACTGAACCCGTGTCTCCTGCATCGCAGGCAGATTCTTTACCACTGAGCCTCCTCCAATAAAGCGCTGCACATGCAGGCGGTTCCTGCGCAGTGTGCACTGAAACGGAGGGAGAATTATTTGGAACAAATGGAATAAACTCTCTCCTGCGCAGACTTCTTGAAGCTGGACACTTCCTTGCCCAGACTCACTCATGGTGGCTCTGGTCTCACAGGCAACCTCTGCTAATCAAGGTTGCATTCGACACACACGACAGACCCATGAGAAGGGCGTGCCCCAAGGTTAGGTGACTAAGCATAGGCCAGTGCAGCCGTCGTCTTGGGAATCTTTGAAAAATATTTAAGGAATATAAAGGGCACATCTTAATAATAGAGAATTGTGTGAGAGTGAAAGCAGCGGGCTGAAGATGAAAGCAGAATTCTGAAGTGGCAAACATGGAATGGGAAGAAAGTGAGCAGGAGAAAGAAACAGTAAGTCGCACTTTTCATTCATGAAGACATCACCCTCCAAGGAACATCTGAACGGAAGTGAAAGTGAAAGTCGCTCAGTCCGACTCTTTGCCACCCCGTGGACTGTACAGTCCATGGAATTCTCCAGGCCAGAATACTGGAGTTGGGTAGCTTTTCCCTTCTCCAGGGGATCTTCTCACCCCAGGGATCAAATCCAAGTCTCCCACGTTGCAGGTGGATTCTTTACCAGCTGAGCCACCAGGGCTCAGACATTAGAGTCTGCCTTGCAGTGTGGGAGACCCAGGTTTGATCCCTGGGTCGGTAAGATCCCCTGGAGAAGGAAATGGCAAACCACTCCAGTGTTCTTGCCTGGAAAATCCCACGGACAGAGGAGCCTGGCAGGCTACAGTCCATGGGGTCACAATGGAATCATATTCATTCGAATGGAAAGGTTCCCTGAATAATTGGACATTGGATTCTGGGACTCAATTTTTTTCATGCTTGGTAGGACATAATGGATTTAAAATCTTGGTTTGTAGAGTTTTCCTGGCGCTGTTAATGGAGGAGATGGTCCATAGGATGCCATGAGTGGGGGGGAGTGAAGTCTAGGGTTCAGGCCTGAGTGACCCCAATATTTAAGGGACAGACAGTACGAAGGAGACCAAGAAGACAGTCAGAGACTTCGGAGGGGAACCAGGAGAGTTCGCTCTATGGACGCCAAGTGGAAAATGTGTTTAAAGAAACAGCAGAATTTTCTGCTGGAGGCAAAGTAAGATAAAGATGGAAAAACGTCCACTGACATGACCAACAGTTCTTGCTCTTGGGGACAGCAGTTTTCATAGAAAGGGAGGAGAGAAGCCAGATTACAATGTGGAACGAAAGTGAGCTGTGGAAGAGAGCCAGTGTAGGCAACTCCAAAAAACTAGCCTAAGAAGAGGATACAGTGGGGTCAAGGCTTGGTAAAGCTTTAGGGACAGGGAGATATTTGTTCCTTGTTTTAGCATGAAAAGATATTACCAAGTTAAAATGAAAACGATAACAGTCCCACAAAACTGAATAAGCAAAAGAGAAAGGAAATAATCTATTGGATGACACCCATGAGGAGGCGGGAAGCCAGGGCTATAGGTACATGGTAATAATTGGAAGACGTTGCCTGAGGTTAGAAAGGGCTCACCTGCTCCATCTTAACAGGAGATAAGAGGGTGTTTCCGGCGTGATCTGAACATTTTAGAAGCGCTACATCTCCCGTTGCTCTATAATATACCGAACACCTATATTTTCCCTTTTACAGGTTATATACTCTATGACAATCTTAAAGCATATAAGAGTACATTCCATTAATAAAGCATAATGTAACCTACTGGTGACAGAGGCTCAATTAAAATAATTTCCTAATTCCCCTGTTGTACGTTGCTGCCCTCCCTGAAGACACGTTATAGCCATAAGATATCGTACGAGTGAGAGAGGGTAGTTTTTGTGATGAGAGAATTGGTGCCTCAAGAGTGTGGTTCCCGTACTTCTGTAGTATGAAGAGTCTACTCCCCAATTCCTCGAGACGCTTCTTCTTCGAGAAGGGATTTCCTTGCTGCCATCCCATCGTGTTTGTTCTCTGTGTCAGCATCCATAAAGCGGCAAGGGAACAGCAAGCCTGAAAGCCAGTGCTCACCCCAGCCAAAGAGAAATCGTCGGCAATATTGTTCACTTCCTTTTGCATATTTCTCTCTGGGAAATGTTCTCAGTCTCGTAAGGTTTTAGTATCCATATTACAGAAATTTGTTTCTAGTTTTTCAGAATTTCTTGACTATCCTCCAAGGGGACCCTTAACACGGACAGTTTCCTTTTAAAATTCTGCCCTTGGCAAGCCAACTTATAGTTTGGTATTTTATTGTCAAATAGTGCTTATAAGGGAAAGGCTTTAGGAAAATCTGCAAACTTTCTGTTTTCCCAAAGGTTGCTTGTTATAGCACTGATCTCAAACATTTATCTACAAATATTTATAACTCTGCCTATGTCAGGACAATAACAGCTAAAAGAAACTTGTGAACTATGGTGGAATATCGCACACAGCGTGCATACGTGCTCAGTCGCTCAGTCATGTCCGACTCTTGTGACCCAGTGACTGTAGCCACCAGGGTCCTCCGTCCATGGGATTCTCCAGGCAAGGATGCTGGAGTGGGTTGCCATTCCCTTCTAATACCACACAGAGTGCTTTACAAATGCTGGGCTTAATAACATCCAAGTGGCACCATTGTTACTCTCCCATCTACTAAAGCACATTTTATTTTTTTCAAATTTTTATTCAAATAAAAATGTAGTTAACTGCCCCCCTCCAGCTTTCTTAAAATCACTGCCCTTCTCCATTCCTTCTGGCACCGTCTTGAGGGCACCCTCTTCCAGGTACTCTTAGTTATCCATCATTGTGATTTATTTATGTCCATTTATGCTTTTCTTGCTTGCCTCCCCTCTTGGAAATTAATCTTTGTGACAGAAATAGCTAAGTTGAACCTCATCTATGTATTCCTAAGCATAGACGTTTCTTGCGCACTCTTGTAAATATTTGCTACTGACTGGTTGAAGAAGATTGAGAGTTCCATGGATGCCAATGAACTTCATCCTGTTCTCCAACTAGGCTGATTGGTAGTATGGCTGTGTTGTACGAGATTCTGAGTCTTCGGCCACCTTCAGGTGAGTCAAGGGTCGTGATCAATTGAAAATGACTACTTTAGGGACTGTGAGGGTGATGAGAGCTTGCAAACCTGTGCAGAGTATTTGCTGGCTGTCTTTGAGGAAGTATTCAATGATTGGTGGATTATAGATCAAAGGGTTTGAGGATTCAATAATGTGTAGACATTTCCTTTCATTAGTCAGCATGATGAATTTCATCAGCCTTGAATATATGATAAGTGCTTTGCTTTGTCGGTTGATTGGTGAGTCTTTGCTGGGGGAGGAGTTAGTCCTCATCTCTTTAGTCTGATTCTCTCAATTTTGGTCACACGGTTGTTTCATAAAGTTATATTCAGACTCCATGTATCCTAGTTTACAGTAGTTTTATTTTTTTGATAGCTATCATCTTACATAAATGGATTTCTTTCTAGTGAATATGTTCTGTAGAAACATTTTCTACCAGTGTAGCTAATTTGACCAGAAGAATTGGAGAGGAAAAACCTAACTTTGGTTCCTTTTGTCTTTTGCTTGAGCTAAATAAAAATGCTCAACTTTTGTTGAGAATGAATGTAAGGCCATCAGTAACATTATTCAGAACACAATGTTCTTTTAAGACAAAGTAAGTTGGACTGGCCTCTTTGTCATCCTGGTTACCGTCTCAAAAGCTACATTTCTGTTCTCATAAGATAGTTCCTATGAAAAGAAATTGAAGCACCATAAATTACATTAGTGTAAGGTCATAAATTAATCACTTTATAACCTATTTTCCCTCGAAAACTCTTTCTTTGTAGCAATTCTGTCACAAAATTGCTCACACTATTTAATAGGTTATTCCTGCATGTTTTTCTCGATACTCTAAGCCAAGTCATTAGGAAAAGATTGTCGTTGCCAGCTACCGTGGTCCTGTTTGACATCAATGAGAAGATGCTTTATTTATATCGATATTTGTCAGTGTTATTTATTCATGCCACAGGATACGTGCCTTTTACATGCTGCCAAAATCCCTTGGGCCTTTCATTGACCACTTATATAAAGGATCCGTATTAAGTACAGCTGCAGAAGGCAGTTATGTACCAAACCTGTTATGTAAGATTGCAATTGCATTTCCTTTTTGGTTACCTAGACTAATATCAGAAATTAATTTTATTCTACAGTTGAATTTATGACCAAAAATCTTCATATTCCTACTATTAATATACAAGAATGTATTGTATTTTAAATACAGTAACAGACTCACCGTGTGCCCTCATTTATTCCAGTGTAGTACATACAGAAATAGGTATTTGTTTAGGAAAATGTTTCAACAGGTGAATTTGAGGTAAGAGAGTAACTAAGTAAATTCAATCAACTCCAGAACGCAAAACTCATGTCTTGCCTAGAGACAAATACGACGTTAGTTTGAGTGAATCTACCACTTACGACAATATCACTTCCAGGGGGAAGAATTTAAACACCAGGGCAGAACAGAATTTAGATCTAGTTTCTGTGAGAGGAAGTCTTTGTAAAGTGCTGGCATAATGAGGGAAGAAGTGATTGGACACAGACTCTTTCTGCTGTCATTTTGGTCTTAACAAGTCGTTTCATCCCAGTGTACCACTGGGCATCTCAAGAGGAGACACCTTCAACACCCGCCTCCAAGGATTTTCAGTCCTAATTCTTATACTGTGAATAACTCTTCTTTGAGTTTGGTTGACTTTAATCTGAGTTTTTCTCAGTTTTATAGAATATTTAGACTTCACAGAAAACCCCTCGTGTAGAAAGCGCCCCCAAAACGTCGCCTCTTCTGTATTTCTACCAGTCTTTCCTCTTTGTCCTTTACCCGTCCCTTAACTCATCTCACACTTCAACATCACTTTTGATGTGTCATCACTGGTAGGGTTCCTTTTTGTTTCTTCCAAGAAAGTGAGTTTCACGAAGGCAGAGATAGGGTTTCTGTCTGTATTTCTGATAACTAACTTCATCGTCAGCACAGCATGCTAAGTCACTTCGGTCATGTCTGACTCTTTGAGACCCTATGAACGGTAACCTGCCAGGCTCCTCTGTCCATGGGATGCTCCAGGCAAGAATATTGGAGTGGGTTGCCAAGCCCTCCTCCAAGGGATCTTCCCAACCCAGGGATTGAACCTGAGTCTCTTATCTCTGCCCACATTGGCAGGCGGGTTCTTTACCACTAGTGCCACCTGGGAAGTTCAGCACAGAGCATGTGATAAATATGTTTATTAAATGAGATGAAAGAAAGCTTTTCAAAATTTCAGATCCAAATCTCATCATCTAGATAAATTACTTTAAATAAGGCACTATTTTAAAAAAATATTTTCCTCATCTATAAGATGAGGCTAATAATATCTTCTCTCTGGGTTGCTGTGATGACCAAATAAAATAATGGCTGTGATGCAAAAGATATTGTTATTTTTCTAGCTTTCACCTAAAGGAAGTTCTGTCAAAATGTTGTTCCAGCGTCTGACTGGTATACAACTGTGCATTCTGTTGGCATTCAACAGATACTTACTGCCTGCTAGAATAAGTCTTCCTCTTTTTATTATAATCTTCTTAAGGCACTTGGCTGCTCTCTTGGTTTCAGGAACTGTCTTTATAAGAGGACTCCAAGATCTATATTTCAGCATCTGATCACTAACCTCTCCCCAGAATCCTGTGTAAAAACTATCTCTGTCAGAATTACAGCCAAGAATCCCTAGTTGGACAGCTTGCTTCTTCTACCTGCTAAAGTTAAATGTCTCCCCCATCAACTCTTTATCTCTTTTACCATTATGAAGTGAAATGCACACAGTGCAATGGTCATCACTGTCTTCCCATTTTTATACTCACATCCACAGACACACTTAAACACACATACACACACCTGAGACCATGGTGGTTCCAATTTGACTATTAATGAATTAGGAGCTTTTGCTAGGCTTTTGTTTGGCAGTAGGATACTGATGAGGAGGATTGGAAAGAGCTGTTTGCAGGGAGGAACCGTTAGAGGAAGATTTGAGTGTTGGTGGAGGTGTATTAAGTGGAAAAGGAAGCTGTGATGGGAAGAGGGATTTTGTTGAAGAGCAGAGATACTTTTTCAGAAATGTAGGAAAACTTTGGCTCTTCAAGATACAAACACTCTACCATCCTCCTCCTGAAGTCTTCCATAAAATCCATAAATTAAATATTTAATGCTCCTTTTGGAATTGAATTTGGAGTCTGTAAGTAAAGACAGAATGAGATCAGGGTGACCAACAAGGCCGGGTCAAACACCTCAGGTTACCTTTCTGTCAAAACCCATCCCTTTCCTGTCCTGTGAAGTGCTTACCAGAGCGTCTGTGATTCCACCCCCTTCTCTGGCTCTATGACGTCTCTAGAATAATGCTCCTAACCTGGCCTTTAGTCTGTATTCTCTGTTCGATTTAAATTCAGAGTCCTAAACCCCTCCTTTTTGCTTCTATTTTGATTTTAGGCACCCACCAGATCTGGCCTTTTTAGATGTAAAAGCCGTACAGTGCAGAACTCCGTGTTCATTTATCCAACGATTCCTGCCATGCACTGGTGGTGCCACCTAGGACGTCCAGGGCACCAACCAACACCAACCAACAGTCCTGCTCTGAGCCCCAGCTGTGCCCCTGCCGAGTGGGTGACCCTAAGCAGGCTGCTGCCCTCAGATACACCAGTGCTAGCACAAGCCTTCTCCATAGTCATCTCTTTGGTTCCTTTCTGAGTAAGCATTTGTGTTCCAGAAAGACCTCTCATGACATCTATTTGAAATCTGACAAAAGTTAGATTACTTTGTAATGTTCTCTAATTGCTCATGAAAGGCAACTTTAAAATGTCTTTGATGTATCCGTCTGCCACCCTTTATTCAACTCTTAGTGGAAATTACATAAGAAATTGATGTTTAATATTTTTAAACGTGTTTTCTAGTCATCAAAGAGATTTTATGTACCATGTATATTTCACTAACTCAATCAAGAAAGAAAAAGGATGACAGCACTAGTGTTGAACCAATATATTACAAAAGTTTCATTTAAATTTATATGTTCTTGTTGGGGGAAATCAATAAACTATCCAACTGGACAGTTAGATTTTTGATACAGGCTCATTTTATCTTCTCAAGCCTTTATTAGATTTTCACATGAAGGAAACCAGAGAGGATTATAGGTTAGAATACAAAGCAAAACAAAAATAGTCTTTACCATCATTGCAACTTTTAACAACAACAAAGTGTGTGTGGGTGTGTGTACAATGTGCAGGCGATCCATGATCATTTGGCCTGCACCATATGGGGATGACACGTCCAGGGTGCCAGGCACCTCCCTCCTGTGGCTCCCAGCCTGACATGGCATGCAAAGAGAGACAAGCCAGGAGCCAGAAAGCCAGGGCAGTCAGGGGGTCACCCCCAGAATTGGCCAGATATGGGGAAAGAGTTGGGAACCACCGTAAAGTTGGTTTGAGTGGCTGAGCAACCTGAGTTAAGGTGGGTGTTTATGTTTTTTTAAATAGAGTGAGGGGAGGAACCGGCAATCAGCCAGGAATCCGACAGCGGCGTCAGTGTGTGGGTAGAAGTTAGAGACTGCACACCAACTCAGAGATGGGTGTGGTGGGGACAGAGGAGCAGGAAACATTGATCCTTAGGTGACGTTCAGCCCCTTTAGAATTTCCAACATTCACGTCCCCTTGCAAATAAACCTGGCAGAAAAAGGAGTCAAGGGGAGCTGTGAGAGCGGAGCTTACTTGAAAACAACAATGTTACTGCCTAACTGGTTTATCCAAGTCTTATAGAGATTAAAAAAAATTTTTTTTTACCAACTGTGTTAGCCAGAGCTCCAAAAAAGATTTTGATTCATGTTCGAGCTGTTATTTGTGACTCTTTTCACCCAAACAGCAAAAGAAGTAGAATCAAAATCAGAAAAGCAAATTAGATTCACTCACAGCCACAGGTCTCTTCTCCTGCTTTATGAGATCTACTGAGTCAAAGTTTCATCTTCCCTCTCCTTACAGCATTTTTAGGTAAAAGATAATCATTTCATGATTTTCAATAAAACTAATCACTAACATATTATCAAAATAATTATTCTATTTATTAATGCCATTGTGTATATGTACATGCTAAGTAGCTTCAGTCATGTCCTATTTTTTGCACCCTTATTGACTGTGGCCTGCCAGGCTCCTCTGTCCATGGAGATTCTCCAGGAAAGAGTACTGGAGTCGGTAGCCATTCCCTTCTCCAGGGGATCTTCCCTATCCAAGAAAGAAAGTCTCCTGCATTGCAAGTGGCCACTTCAGCATCTGAGTCAACAGGGAAGCCCCACTGTGTCAGTGAGGCCATCCAACCATCTCATCCTCTGTCGTCCCCTTCTCCTCCCGCCTTCAATCTTTCCCAGCATCACAGTTTTCCAAGGAGTCGGCTCTTTGCGTCAGGTGGCCAAAATATCAGAGCTTCAATGTCACCTCTTCCAAAAACTATTCAGGGTTGATTTCTTTTAGGATTGACTGGTTTGATCTCCTTGCAGTCCAAGGGTCTCTCAAGAGTTTTCTCCAACACCACAGTTCAAAAGCCTCGATCTTCAATGCTCAGCCTTCTTTATGGTCCTGCTCCAACTTTGTACATGACTACTGGAAAGACCGTAGCTTTGACTATATGGACCTTTGTCAACAAAGTGATGTCTCTGCTTCTTAGTACATTGTCTAGGTTTGTCATAGGTTTCCTTCCAAGGAGCAAGTGGCTGTAGTATCTGTAATCACTGTCCACAGTGATTTTGTAGTCCAGGAAAATAAAATCTGTCTCTGTTCCTTTCAAATTACTTAATAGAGCAACGTTTTTTCCCCATGCATTCCTCAGTATTTTTCAAATGCATTTGAAAAGTACCACTTGGTAACTTGTAGATTGTAATCATTCTAGCATTTTCCTCTTGAGTTATCAGGCTTAATTATCTTTTTTCATATGAAATGTCTGTTTTAATAAAAAAAAAACCCAAAGAGATAGTACTTTTAGCATCAGACACAGAAGAGAGATGTGATAATATCAAATTTTCTTGTGATTTAGCAAACATTTACAAATAAGGAATGTTAGAATTGTTCATCCAATATGTTTTGGCCTCAATAGATTCAGTTAATAAAGTAACTGTAGAAAAATTAAATATGGATAAGCCACAGCACCTTTAGAATACTTAACAGATTACCGAGTTGTATCATTTATTGCAAGAAATGTTTTCAGACCGCAAGCGGGGGAAAAAAAAAAATCTTTCTCATTTTACTCCAGAAGAAGATGATGTCTCTAAATATTACAGGGAATTACTTCCTTTGTGTTCAAATGAGTTCAGAAACTAAACTAACATTTAATGGGCTTCAATCATGAATTGCAAATTACAGTTGAAATGAGCATTGTTTTGTTGATAGTTTACTCTGAAAACCATTGTGTTTTTCCCTACTGACGCAGCGCATACTTGATTAAGTGGGGGTGTTTTGGTTGTTTTTTCATAACCAGCCAATATTTGTCTGGGTAGAGGACTGAACCCGGGAAAACCAGCCCTGGTCCTGCCCGCATGCTGACCTTCTCTGCCGGGGTGTGGTCGCCCCTTACACAGCGTGTCCGTGGCTGGTGCCACTGGTTGCACTCTGCGTTGAGAAGCCAAGGCCCTATTATTGAACAGATGGCCCCCACCACCCAAATCTCAGCCAGCCCCACAGCTGGCTGTAGCTGTCACTGCCACACACAGTCACCGTGAGAGCCTCAGTTCCACGAGGAAAGGGAGTCAGCGTGCGCCTGGCACCGAGATGCGCCTTCAGCAGAAATCCGTCAAAGCTGGTGAATGTTCTTGTAGACTCTGGGCTTGTCTTACACAGCCACACCTAAGGGTACGCATGTACCCACAATTAACTTGTGAGGTGATTTTCTTTTAAATTATGCTTTTAGGTTTATAAAAAAAAAAAAAGAAAAGAAATTTAACCAAGTTTAAAGATTCTATTCGGAGAAGGCAATGGCAAGCCACTCCAGTACTATTGCCTAGAAAATCCCATGGATGGAGGAGCCTGGTAGGCTGCAGTCCGTGGGGTCGCTAAGGGTCGGACACGACTGAGCGACTTCACTTTCACACATTGGAGAAGGAAATGGCAAACCACTCCAGTGTTCTTGCCTGGAGAATCCCAGGGATGGGGGAGCCTAGTGGGCTTCCGTCTATGGGGTCACACAGAGTCGGACACGACTGAAGTGACTTAGCAGCAGCAGCAAAGATTCTATTGCCTTTATTCAACAATCTAGAAATTGGACAATGTCCCATCTACCTAGAACCTGTACAAAAGGAAAACCTTTGTAGGCAGAAGGGCACAGGAAAAGGCCTCTAACAAAGACTTGATTGTTCCAGGGAAGATCACCTTCCTCTGGGGGATGTTAGGGGTCTCTGGGGCAGATTACATCACCCTTGCTGGCCAGGCAGTTCCTGGTTGACTGGTTAAAGGTAATATTCCTGAGAGAAGTGGAAACTACAGTTAGGCTAGGTAGTAAGTCTTGATGAGGCTTAATACATGAGGCTTAGCACAAGTGACTCTATTTGGGGCTGCTTCTCCTCTTTTAACAATCCCCTCCTTTTGATCACATCTCTCGGTTAAGCTGCTCCATAGAAAATTTGAATTCTGTAACTGCTCTGTAGTTTGCACAGATTTTACTGATTTTCAGTGTGCTATTCACAGGAGAGGGAAATGGCAACCCACTCTGGTGTTCTGGCCTGGAGAATCTCATGGGCAGAGGAGCCTGGTGGGCTATAGTCCATGGGGTCGCAAAGAGTCAGACACAACTGAGCGACTAACACATCATAGATCATGATGGTTTTTTGTTGAATCTCTGTGGTGTTCCCAGGTCATGACTTCAGGCTCACAATATTTCTGCTGATAAATTTCCTCACTCCCTTTTGGCATACCAGTCATAGGGAGATCATTAGCTGGATGGTTAGGAAACATGCAAACAGACGTGTAAACCTTTGAGAGGATACAGTGAACCAGGAAACTACTCTGACTATAAGCACTGTGATCCCCAGTGTTGGGAGCACACACCAGACCCATGGAACCCGAGACCCAAGCTAATCAAACCAAAGAAGCCAAGCCAAGGCCCCCTTGAACGAGTTATCCTTGTCAGCCGGATGCCTTGCTCAGTGATTTTATGGAACTGAGTTTCAACTTCCCCAGAAGTGTTAATGCAGGTGTAACAGGTGGTGTTGGCCACACACCAACTCCTCTTTGCTCGGCTAAAAGACAAGGGCTATCCTGTTATCAAAACAACTTTGTCCAGAGAACCTAAGGACTTTTCTAGAGCAGCTGTTGTCTTCGCAGGGATCCTGCAGTCTTTTCGAGAGTTCAGGAGAAGCCCCTTGATCCCATTCTCATTCGCGTCATCAGAGGAGAAAACTGCGCGTTATTGTTCAGCCGCTCAGTTGTGTCAGACTCTTTGTAAACTCCTGGTAGGTCCTGTCTAAACCAGTGATGGAAGTTCAGGCAAGTCGGTCAACGAGGTGTCTTTAGTTCATTTGTGGACAGCTAAGGGCACAGTTCGGAGAAGGCAATGGCACCCCACTCCAGTACTCTTGCCTGGAAAATCCCATGGACAGAGGAGCCTGGTAGGCTGCAGTCCATGAGGTGGCTAAGAGTCAGGCATGACTGAGCGACTTCACTTTCCCTTTTCACTCTCATGCATTGGAGAAGGAAATGGCAACCCACTCCAGTGTTCTTGCCTGGAGAATCCCAGGTACAGAGGAGCCTAGTGGGCTGCTGTCTATGGGGTCGCACAGAGTTGGACACGACTGAAGCGACTTAGCAGCAGCAGCAGCAAGGGCACAGTTAGATAAACCTAAAGAGGCACTATCTAGTCATGCACCAACTGTCTGGGCTTTTAGAGGCCCCAGGAGAGTGTTAACGACCACACACAGAGATGAACCTTGTCAGGAACAAATTCCATTCCCACCAAGGAGGTGTTACAGTGGCTTTATTCACAGGGACTGTTGCTTGTCCAGGCTGGAGTCCATTAAGTCTTCAGCCTATTCTGAAAATAAACCTCCTAGCCTGAAACAGTTGTTCTAAATACCTTGCAAAGATGGGTGCGGCTGATGAGATCCTTTTGTGATTGGGAGGCATATCCGATTTGGAGAATCCTAAGAACGAGTCAGGTTGTATATTGTCACCCTGCTTATTTAACTTATATGCAGAGTACATCATGAGGAACACTGGGCTGGAAGAAGCACAAGCTGGAATCAAGATTGCTGGGAGAAATATCAATAACCTCAGATATGCAGATGACACTACCCTTATGGCAGAGGAGTGAAGAGGAACTAAAAAGCCTCTTAATGAAAGTGAAAGAGGAGAGTGAAAAGGTTGGCTTGAAGCTCAACATTCAGAAAACTAAGATCATGGCATCTGGTCCCATCACTTCATGGGAAATAGATGGGAAAACAGTGGAAACAGTGTCAGACTTTATTTTTGGGGGCTCCAAAATCACTGCGGATGCTGATTGCAGCCATGAAATTAAAAGACGCTTACTCCTTGGAAGGAAAGTTATGACCAGCCTATATAGTATATTAAAAAGCAGAGACATTACTTTGCCAACCAAGGTCCGTCTAGTCAAGGCTATGGTTTTTCCCATGGTCATGTATGGATGTGAGAGTTGGACTGTGAAGAAAGCTGATCGCCGAAGAACTGATGCTTTTGAGCTGTGGTGCTGGAGAAGACTCTTGAGAGTCCCTTGGACTGCAAGGAGATCCAACCAGTCCATTCTAAAGGAGATCCATCCTGGGTGTTCACTGGAAGGACTGATGCTAAAGCTGAAACTCCAATACTTTGGCCACCTCATGCAATGAGTTGACTCACTGGAAAAGACTCTGATGCTGGGAGGGACTGGGGGCGGGAGGAGAAGGGGACGACAGAGAATGAGATGGCTGGATGGCATCACCGACTCGATGGACATGGGTTTGAGTGAACTCCGGGAGTTGGTGATGGACAGGGAGGCCTGGCGTGCCGTGATTCATGGGGTCGCGGAGAGTCAGATATGACTGAGCGACTGAACTGAACTGAACTGAAGAACATGAGGGTACACACGTGTGAACTGAGGATAGTAATTGGAAATACCCTTTATCATTTCCACAGCGTGACGTGTCAGCAGACAAGATTAGATCAGTATTAGGAAAAGAGGTAGCTTGTAAATCTGGACACAGTGTCACAAAAGAGGACATTATTACCGCACAGCCCTGAGGCACACCTTCATCAGGCAGGGCTAGTTACACAGCAGGATTAAGAACCTGGAAGGTTAGAGATGCAAATTAGGTGGTGAAAGCAGAAGGATCTCGTAGGAGGTTAGTCTGCTTGCAGAGAAGTGTTGAGTCGATTCAGAAGTAAGACGACTTTGGACAGCATGCGGAGTTGTAAATAAATGCCATTTCCTGGGGTCAGATCCAAGGAGGCTTCCACTGTTTGCGGCTGCAGCTGTAGCCCTCAGGCACCTGCAAGCTGCCCGCTCTAACAGGCAGTGGGCCGATGCTTTTACCATCTTATGTGAGCTTTCCTGGGCTTGGTTATCTCTCACATGCAAACGAGGTGGAAGGTTTTGAAGAGTCAGGCGCCTGAAGGCAGCTGGTTCTCACAGTGCTTGTCTTATTCCCATAAAGGGCTGCTGGTGTTTATCTTCCCAAGGAAGGGGCACAGGGACTGAAATTTTCATTAAGTTCACAGAGTGGAGAAGCCAGGAGGGAAGAATCAGGAAGCTGGAGTCTACAGTAACCAACCGGGCTTGGGAAGCCAGGAAGCCGTTGCTCCACAGTGGGCCTAGGACATTCTTGGCTCAGTTTAATTCTTTTACGGAGACAGCTGGATTCCTTCACTGCTTAGATTATGACCGAGGTGGTGAACAGCGTCTAGAGATCGTTGTAATTTTTCCTTAGAGGCTTTATAGCCTTTTTTCAGCTAACTGTTGCCCCGAGTAAATGGAATCTTTCGTGACTGCCTCTGTGGCCACTGAGAACAGGGGGCGATCATCTGCATATTGTACAGGGGTCAGTTTCCCAGGGATTGGCCAGCACTTACATCTTGGGGGAGCACTGGGAAGAAATAAGGAGGGGTCTAAGGGGTTGCTCAGATGATAAAGACTCCGCTTGAGGTGCAGGAAACCCAGGTTCGATCTCTGGGTTGGGAAGTTCCCCTGGAGAAGTCAGTGGCTACCCACTCCAGCATTCTTGCCTGGAGAATTCCATGGACGGAGGAGCCTGATGGGCTACAGTCCATGGGGTCGCAAAGAGTGGGACACGACCGAGCAACTAACGCTTTCAAACAGTCTCAGTGAACCCTTAAGGCAAAACTGTCCAAGTGTTTACATTGTTCCATGTAAAGGTGAACAGATACGAGCAGGCTGTGTGGAACCTGAAATGGTGTAGGAAGAAAGTTTCCAGACAAGCTTTAAAATCTGCAGGATTCATCTTGCCTTTGTGTATTTGCAGAGTAGACCCATCTGTGCAGGCAGAGAAGATCCTAGCAATAGCTCTGAAAAGATCAGTTACTACTTTGTGACGAGGGGCCCACGTTGAAGGTGGAGGATCTTGGACGTCACCCTAAGGGTTACACCATTCTGCTGCCTGTGTCCTGCCAGCCTGTGCACAGGTCGATAGGGAACAGGCCACCAGGGATCCCAGCCCTGGATAATGACTCTAAATCCTTTTGAAAGCTTTTAGGGGTCTTCCTTGGGTTTAGGAAACTCTTTAAACTAGGGCCCTTAATTCTGTCTTTGACCAAGGAGTGAAAGATACCCAAGGAGGATCTCCTACAACCTCCAGTGGTTTTATTTTAAAAGGCAACTATTTAACAGTCTCTTTGGCATGGAAAGGCCGCTCAGAGGATTCCAAGAATGTGAGCACTCGGGTAAAGGAGGGTAGAGGGAACAGCAGGGGCACGGCGAGCACTCAGGTAAAGGAGGGTAGAGGGAACAGCAGGGGCACGGCGAGCACTCAGGTAAAGGAGGGTAGAGGGACAGCAGGGGCACGGCGAGCACTTGGGTAAAGGAGGGTAGAGGGACAGCAGGGGCACGGCACTGCCACTGTCTCTTGTTTTAGGGAGCTCCTTTAGTTTTTATTAGCCTGTAGTTTTCCACTTACCTTTTGCAACAAATTTTTCAATGAGGCTATTTTTGGAATCTTGCAGATGCCTTTTGAAAGCCTGTGCATACCAATTAAAATAGGTATGCCACTCTGTTTAATGTGGGAACCCTGGCTTTCAAGAGCCCTTCTTAAACGAACAATCCTGCCTAATGGGAATGTTTCCCATAATGGCCATTGTAATTCTAGGTTGTTTTTATTAAGATTTCACCATTTTTGTAGATGTGAAGCTTCCAAGACCATAGTTCTTAGCCATAGAATAAGCAGGGGTGCCAGAAGGTGGCACGATTTCTCTGGAGTCAAGGATCCCATTCTTTTTCAGCTAAGTCTTTGGGTTTCTTGGAGCCAGATTAGTTCCTCAAACTGTTGCTGAGTTGGGGGTTGTGTCATATTTAACAGTGTGCTTCATCACATGGAACTTTTCTTGAGGTTGTCTGGTGAAAGTGAAAGTCACTCAGTTGTGTCTGACTCTTTGTGACCCCATGGACTACACAGTCTATGGAATTCTCCAGGCCAGAATGCTGGAGTGGGTAGCCTTTCCCTTCTCCAGGGGATCTTCCCAACCCAGGGATCAAACCGAGGTCTCCCACATTGCAGGTGGATTCTTTACCAACTAAGCCAGCAGGGAAGCCCAAGAATCCTGAAGTGGGTGGCCTACCCCTTCTCCAGCGGATCTTCCCATCTCAGGAAGTGAACCAGGGTCTCCTGCGTTGCAGGCGGATTCTTTACCAGCTGAGCTATCAGGGGAGCCCGACACCACCTTAGAGGTAGGGGGTGAATGCTCTAATGCCTTTTAAGTGATCAATCTGTGTCCACCAATATTTTTGCAGGTTCTTTTGCGGGGTGGGGACGGGTGGCTTTCGAGACTCCCATCAGCAATAACATTTACCTCATGTATACCTTACCCCACCAGCAGTAACCAGAGCTGTTACTGTGGCTGGCCAAGGGAAGGCTCTGTGCACCCCACCAGCAAAGCCCCTGGAACTCAGGACTGGAGAAAGGATTATACCAGTCCTCAACAAACGATGACTTCAGGCTGGGGTCCAACACAGTAGGGAGCTGCAGGCTGAACTGACAGCAGTTCCCAACATGAAATCCGGGGGCTGAATCAGAATCTGGGGTTTCCAATCAAATGGGGAATTGTGGCTTGAACCAAGGGCTAGGAGTTTGGGTTTCAAGTGGAACTGGCTCCTCACTTAAGCTGACCAGCCCCAGACTGGAAACCCAATTGTATTGGGAGCTCAGTGAAAAGAGAACCGAGAGGAACTTACCCATGGCCCTCAGAAATGGTGAGAAAGAGAGCTCAAAAAGGGTTTACAGGTTCCATGCCTGAGTTTCTTTTGTCCCAAAGCCATCAACAGTGTCTTTCTGCCACCAAATCTGTTAAAAAGCAAAATTCAACTGAGTAAATTTTAAAGATCTTATTGACTTTATTCGCTGGTTCGTAATTCAGGCAGCATCCCATCTAGCAGCTAGAAAAAAGAAAGCTCTAAAGAGCTGTATGAAACAAAAGGCTTTTATGGCAGAAGATCCCCTGGAGAAGGGATAGGCTACCCACTGCAGTATTCTTGGGCTTCCCTGGTGGCTCAGCTGGTAAAGAATCTGCCTGCAATGTGGGAGACCTGGGTTCGATCCCTAGGTTGGGAAGATCTCCTGGAGAAGGAAATGGCAATCCACTCTAGTATTCTTGCTTGGAAAATCCCATGGATGGAGGAGCCTGGTAGGCTACAGTCCATGGGGTTGCAAAGAGTCAGACACGACTGAGTGACTTCACTTCTTTCTTTATGGGCAGAAGGGAGTGGGAAATGGAAGTTTTAACAGTGGGTTGCTTTCAGGGAAGGTCACCTTCCTGTTGAGGATGGAGGGGTATCTCCTGTGGATTACGTCACTAGTGCTGACCAGATAATTCCAGGTTGACTGGTTAAAGGTTATATTCCTGGAAGAGGTGGAAACTACAATTGGTTAGGTATTAAGTGTTGGTTTGCTGGTGTGGAGTTGAGCACAAGGGACTCCACTTTGGGGCTGTTATCTCTTTACTAACAAGCTCTCAAATCTCTCTCTGTGTTTGGAGAAATATGCCTTTTTAGTCTATAAAGCTTAATACATAGTTGCAATCTATGCGCACGTGTCCTGGGGTAGGTGGGCTGGCAGGCCACCACCTCAGCTCTTCCTCCCAGGTTTCCAGCCACCATCTAATCCACCCCAGTGGTTATCCTCTGAGTTCTGGATCCGGTTTCATCTGTTCATCCTCCAAAACAGCTAAAGATGCTTCAGTTCAGTTCAGTTCAGTCGCTCAGTTGTGTCTGACTCTTTGCAACCCTGTGAATCACAGCACACCAGGCCTCCCTGTCCATCACCAACTCCCAGAGTTCACTCAAACTCATGTCCATCGAGTCGGTGATGCCATCCAGACATCTCATTCTCTGTCGTCCCCTTTTCCTCCCGCCCCCAACCTTTCCCAGCACCAGAGTCTTTTCCAGTGAGTCAACGCGTCGCATGAGGTGGCCATTAGAGATCATCAAAAAAATTTGAGTC
This sequence comes from Moschus berezovskii, assembly GCF_049115385.1. Taxonomy (NCBI): domain Eukaryota; kingdom Metazoa; phylum Chordata; class Mammalia; order Artiodactyla; family Moschidae; genus Moschus; species Moschus berezovskii. The sequence continues at coordinate 105,754,429 of NC_142469.1, forward strand.
AAATCTTGAAATGCTAACTTGTTTAAAATTTGATCATATCTAATTTAAGATAAATAATTGTCTTAATTGTTGATGTTTACAAAAATAAAGAGAGATTCAACCTGGGCACTCAAGGCCGAGCCACTGAGAATTAGCACCTGAAGCTATAGGACATATCTTACACTTATTCAAGGCTCATGATTAAAGTCTGTATAAAAAATTAAGTGTAGTCAAAGTAAGCAGAGACTAAGCAAACCTTTATTAATGTCTGAGTATCTATCAAAGCGTCCTTCCGTCTGTGGTCTCTAATTTGACGTTAGTTGAGTTTTTTTCTGTAATGTCTTTGTCCACGTTTGAGTGTTCATTCAGGGACTAACAAAGCTTAATGCTTTTAGTGTCACATGTGATTGTATTTCAAATAAGGTCAAAGTGCCCTAATCTGAAATATATTTTCCATTTCGTTTTATAGAACAAGAGAGGATAGTTCATTTAATACGATGCATTCAAATTGTTTTCAGTAGGTGGTTTTTCGTTTCTTTTCTTCTGCAAGGAAAATTCCTTTCTTAGATCTCTTCCTTAATTCTTTAAAGATATATTTTGTTTTAGTTGAGCTGATTTAGGGAACTTTTCTGTATGAGCTTAACCAAGAGTCTATCTTTGAATCATCTAGTATTTTCTTTAATATTCTATAATATTGGGCCAAGGGGACTTTAAATGTGCACATTTTAGACACTGAAAATACACTGCAGTGCCTTGCTCTTGTAAAAATTATTTAAGACCCCCTCTGTCATAGGAATAACCTGCCTTCCTTTGTCATGTGCTTCCATTTACTAAAGAAATTCCATGCTGTTCATCTTCCATTTTTAGAGAAGAATGCCCAGCCCTGACTATATTTCATCCTTCAAGGCCCTGTCTGATCCGTTCAAGAGCAGTGAGGCTGAATCTAACTCTGGAAATTAAAAGTCCAGCAGACCACTGTGACTTTAAGCATCTAATTTAGGACAGCATGAAATATTGCTGTGGTTCTCAAAACATCTATCCTCCAAAGATACCAGCTCATTCAGTGGCCAAAGTAATTCTTCATTTTGATCTAATCTTTGGGGATAGTAAAAGTGAACAGTGCTACAACCCAGTGTTTTTCAAACACTAATGGTGCAGAACTTGAGATTTTTAACATTGGCAAACAAAAACATTTTAGCTACTAAGAAATCACAGAGCAATTAAGCAAGTTTTAACAGAGTTTTAACAGAGGAAATATGTTCTGTCCTGTTTTCCTTTTTCAGTATCCCAGCTACAGAGAAGCTAGTTGCCCTCCCTGTGAGGGAGGGAGGTGGGCAAGACGTCCTTTCTCTTTACCGTTTTCTGTGGTCACTTTAAAAGTCTGATTTCTAAGTCAGTTTCTATTTCCCAGAGTAAACTCTCCAACAAATAACATGTCACACGTTTGTAATTAATGCAAGTGACTTCCCTCGTGGTCCAGTGGTTAAGACTTTGTGATTCCATCAAAAAGGAGACAGCTTTGATCCCTGATCGGGGAACTAAGATCCCGCATGCCAGGCAGGGCAGCCAAAATATATATATAAATAAATAAAATTCAAAACCAAGTAAAGCAAGAGATGATAGCAGTTATTTTTACCTGAGGACGTCCTGCACACATTCAGTAGTAGATTATTACATGTGACTTTATCTTTTAAAGTCTACTTTTTAACTTAAGTCAACTCTATACTGTAAACTATCATTCTTCCAGAAACATACAATTCTATCTGAATTACAATTATAGCCTAAAGCTAAATTTAATGTAGCAGATTGTCAGAATGGCTGCTTTCCATATTCATCAGGAAGGACTCTAAGCATGACTTTGCTCACTCAAAAAATAGTCTGTCTACCCCAACTAGGCATTTCTGTACAGCTTTGAATAGCTATATTCAAATAGTATTGAATATATTCAATTGAATGTATTGAAGAATATTCAAATACAGGTGTGAATATTCATTGTAAGGACGGATGCTGAAGCTGAAGCTCCAATACTTTGGCCACCTGATGTGAAGAACGGACTCATTAGAAAAGACCCTGATGCTGGGAAAGATTGAAGGCGGAAGAGAAGGGGACAACAGAGGATGAGATGGCTGGATGGCATCACCGACTCGATGGACATGAGTTTGAGCAAGCTCCGGGAGTTGGTAATGGACAGGGAGGCCTGGCGTGCTGCAGTCCATGGGGTCGCAAAGAGTCGGACATGACTGAGCGACTGAACTGAACTGAACTTGGATAACTGCACGTTAACATAGCTCGTTGTTTAAAGGAACATTCCGGAAAATAGAGTAAATCAGGGGGCTAAGAGAATTCTGCCCTCAGTCCTCTTTTGCTCTTTGTCTGTATTCATCCCCGTGCTGAGCTCGTTGGCCAAGCGCCTCAGGGGAACACCGTCTGTACCTGGCCTCCCATACTGGACCCTGCTCCACCCTCCCCTCTGAGCTTCTAAATCCTATGCCCAGCTTCCTAATCAACAGCTGCTCTTGAATGTCCAGCAGGCATTTCACTGAACGTATTCAAAACAAGTCTTGGCTCGACCCCTGGACATTTTCTGCCCACGTCTAAGAACTGTCGAGTCATCTGGAAGCCTTCATTCCCACTGCCGCCCACATTCTCATTCTACAGTAACAAACCAGCCTCTGCCTTTCCCTCTTGGGGGACGGGGTCCCTTCTCTGTGCTCCCCCACGACCGCTCCCCTGCATTGCCACTGCGGCTTCTAGACACCCCTGTGTTCCCGCTGCAGTCCCTCTTCTGTTCAGTAGCCAAAGTTGTCTTTCTCCAAGTTAAATGAGATTGTGTCACTTCCTTGCTTAAACTCCTCAGCTGACCTTCCACTACATTTGGAATCAACGTGTCCTCGCTGCATACAAGACCTAGCGTCATCTGGCCCTTACCTCTTCCATCTCCTTGTCGTAATCAATATTTAGTGCTCAGCATCCTCCAGTCCCACGAGACATCTTACCATTCTTCAAACACACCAGGTTTGCTCCTGCCTCGGGACATTTGCACCTGCTCCTCCAGCTGCCTGGAACTCTCTAGCGCTGATTCTATCCATGGTTGCTTTTCCTTCTTTGTTCAGATTGCTGTTCAATGAGGAGGCTTTGACCACCCTGTCTAAAAAAGTGATCCAGACCTGTAGGTTGGCTCCAACACACTCCCCCAAGCTACGTTACTTTTCTTCCTATTTAAAGCCATCTGAAAAATATAACGTTTACAATGCACACATATAGAATATTTATACAGCTATTTGCTTGCTAATTGTAAGATTCAGCCAGCTAGAATGGCAGCACCATGAGAACAGGGACTCCGACTTCTCAGGGTTGGATTCTTCATTCCCAGAAGGCACTCAATAAATATTTTTGAATTACTAAGCGAACTTGGAAGTCATCAATTACATAAAAATGTTCAGTAGTTACACTTAGTTTTTCTTTTTCTGCCACGGATTTGAAACAGCTTTAAGCAAAAACAGACAACAATAATAAAAAATAGAAATAATACAGGACCAAAATAATACAGGCAAAAAAATAGCAATAAAAAAATAAGGTGGTCGGTTAAAACAGCATCATGAGAAAGTAGGAAAGTAGAAAATATACTATGCTTTAAGAGAACAAAACTTTTCCTAAGGTTAAATTATTAAAAAAAAAAAAGCTCTCTAGCAAGCTATCACACAGCGAAGGACAATGTCTACAGCAATATTTGTAAAGCAGATGCAATGCTCCCTTTCAAATGGCTGATGCCTTGATAGTGGCAAAGGGCCCAAATTAAAATGCAATAGAATAAAGGGGAATCATTAAGGGGCTGAGTTAATATGCACCAAGAATATAGTAACCTGATATCCTTACTTGAACCAAGAAATGACTGTCCTCTAGAAGATTTACCTAATAACATAGTGAGCATTGTTTATTGCTGGGAATTAAGGTGATTAGGGCTTCCCTGGTGGCTGCTCAAAGTGTAAAGTATCTGCCTGCAATGCAGAAGACCTGGGTTTGATCCCTGGGTTGAGAGGATCCCCAGAGGAGGAAATAGCAACCCACTCCAGTATACCTGCCTGGAAAATCCCATGGACGTAGAAGCCTGGTGGCCTATAGTCCACGCGGTCACAAAGAGTCGGACATGACTGAACGACTTCACTTTCACTTTCAAGGTGATTCCAGTAACCCAGTGAAAATATTACATCAAGAAGCACTAGTGGGACATGTCCATGTTCATGCTGGTCCAGAGAGACAGCCCTCCACCCACCGGGCTGAGGTCGTCTTACACTAGCCGTCTCCTGGGAAGAAGGCTCCTTGTTTTCTTCCATGCATTTCCTACTCTGTGTGTGTGTGTGTGTGTGTGTGTGTGTGTTAGTCGCTCAGTTGTGTCCAACTCCTTGTGATCCTGTGGACTGTAGCCCACCAGGCTCCTCCGTCCACGGAAGTCTCCAGGTGAAAACACGAATGGGTAGCCATTTCTTTCTCCTGAGGATCTTCCCGACCCAGGGATCAAACCTGGGTCTCCTGCATCTCAGGCGGATTCTTTACCATCTGAACCACCAGGGAAACCCCTTTCTACTCTTGCTAAGTCACTTCAGTCGTGTCCGACTCTGTGTGACCCCATAGACGTAAGCCCACCAGGCTCCCCTGTCCCTTTCTACTCTTACTGAAGCTTAAATTCAGGATACTCTTTTCCACATTCCCCTTTTACCCTCTTTCTGTTCTTGTGTATCTAGTCCTATTTTATCATCTATCTCTAGTCTTATTCTACTTTCCCATAAAATAAAAGAAAATTAACCATTATTACTGGACATGACTGAGCGACTGAACTGAACTAAAAACATGAAGAAATATCGAGTCCCAATGCATTTTATCTTCTAAAAAGCAAGATGCTACATTACTGTCATTGTGGACATTCTGTCACATCTGTTGCGAAGTTCGGAGCTGACATGGAGCTAAAGCAGAAACTGGCTTTAAACAATATTGAGTGTTCCTGTGGCAACCGGATCAGGTCCCATGAGCACCCCCAATTCTAAAGGCATCACTTAACAGACACTTGGGGAAAGTCTTCAGGGAGCCTCAGGTTAGAGCAGCAGTTGCTTCTATCAGGATTGCATCCGGGTGAATGGTCTTTCACAGACACCAGTGGGCAGCTGTAACCTCCCCACTGCGATCCACCGGCCACCAGCCACTGTCCCGGCCCCTCAGCAAACAAGGGGCCCTTGTCACCTTTCCCACGGAAGCCCCCGCCCCCAGTTCCAGTCAGATTCAAGAAAAAGACTTGTTGACTGTTTCCCCTAAGACGTTGTTGGGTGTTTTTTTTTTAAATGTTAAAACAAGGTCCGTTTCAAAAGTAAGATTCTGTGACGTTGGCAAAAGGCAGAAACATATTTCCTTGTTTCAGGGCCCATGGTCCCTCCTTCCAGGAAGAGCAGATGTCTTGGTGAAGCCAAGACCCTTGCTCCTATGCTGGGAAACATCTCTAAGATATGCTACCTCTACAGCCCAGCACACACACACACACACACACACACACGTACACACACACGTACATACACACACATACACGTACACACACATACACACACGTACACACACACACACAGAGAACGGCAGCCAGTGCCTTCAGCATGGCTCGCTGCTTGGCAAAGGGCAGCGTAGATGCTGGCAAGAGAGATGCGCGGTGCCAGGCAGCGAGGCCTGTGCTCACTGCGGGGGTGGGGCGAGGAACCCGTCACAGCCGTGTGCCCCCCGAGAGAAACACCCCCTATTATTTCTCACTCAGCTGTCACTGAGGGTCAGAGCTCGCGCTGGTGATCACCATTGTTCGCGGCGTTCCTTGTGGCTCACAGGCGGATGACCACCCTTCACAAAAAGCCGATTGAGTTGCCTTTACTCAGCACCCTTTCATAAAAGCCAGTGTGCTGCTTTCTTATTGCAGATATTTCATGCAGGAAGAAAAAAAAAGGTATTTTGCTCCCACATCCCTCAATTATTCTAATATTTGCCAAAATAGTCACTCATCGTGTAAACACACGATTCCGAGAAGCAAAGTGCCTTCCTTTATGTAAGGCATCTACCAGCTTATGTGGACCGTGTGCAGGAGCAGTTATCACTGATTCCCCCATCCGATTAAGCCCCAGACCTCCCAGTTTCCGACAGAAGTCCAGAAGTAATCCAAAAATGTCTTTGACATCTTGCAACTATTAGATCTCCTAACAGTCTTGAATAAGTGATGGCACGTACACTCTTCCAGTGAAGTGCGTGGCCCTCTGCCAGTTCAAGACTAGACCGAGAGCCTGGCTTGTTCTCAAAGAGACCAGTACTAAGGAAGTCGCTTGTGTTTCCCGTTTTTAGTATTATCATAGCCAAAATAGAAAGAGAAACATGTTTCTGAGAAAAAACAATTTTTCCGGACACTTCCTTTCTGACAATGGGTATTGTCTCGTGGCCTAGATGTTGAATCTAGTTGTCTCACTTAGTCTCTGGGCCGTTATGATCTTGCCTGTAGATTGGAAGTCTCCCTCAAACTCAGATTTCTCATTAAAGCTTAGTGTTATAAATGACATGACTGTGTGTGCGTGCTCAGTCACTTCAATTGCGTTTGACTCTTCGTGACGCCCACGGACTGTAGCCCACCAGGCTCCTCTGTCCACGGGATCTTTCAGGCAGGAATATGGGAGTGCGTTGCCATGCCCTCCTTGAGGGGATCTTCCCGACCCAGGGATCAAGAGCATGTCTCTTCCCATCTCCTGCGTTGGCAGGCAGGTTCTTTACCACTAGCGCCACCTGGAAAGCCCTGATATGACTAATAGTCTCAAAAGATCTGAAAATACTAACAGTTGCTGAAAGGAAAATATTGTCCATTTGTGATGTACCCACTGACACATTTTTGCATGTATTCATTACATTTATTTAATTTGTGTGCGGCCAAAGTTGTTGAGGAACTCATACTGCAGCTAGAAATCTTAAGTTGCGGTTATGACTGAAAAGGTCGCAGGTTAACTCTGAGGATAGGCTGAACCCCGAGAGAGGCCCGGAGCAGGACCACCTCTCTCACCCTCTGAAGCACGCAGTGACCTGTTCATCTGCAGGGTTGGAGCCAACTGCTGGCTTCTGTGGGGTCGAGTGGTCTCTGTGTGCCGAGAGAAGGGCCCACATGCCAGGCCAGCAGGCTTAGCAACCCGCCTGGCTCCCAGGGGCCTGGCAGCAGCCCTCCTGGTGCAGTGTGGACTTGTCCAGGCCAGCGGGGCGCCAACTGGGGGCTGCCTCTGGGGTGGCTCCTCTGTCAAACTGAAGTTCCACTCAGAAAAGGCCGTTGTTTAAGTTGAAGAGACCCCTTTGTGCCAAAACCACCATCCATCCTCTTTTGTTCTTCTCGAAAGGGAAGTGACGCCAGCTGGCTGGTCTGAGGCAAGTCATCCGTACAAACGCTGGTCAGATGACACCCTGCTTCCTTCCCCTTGTGCGGTTTCAGCCACAGGGAACGTCCATGTCCAGTGGCCCAGGAGGCAACCTCTGGGACCACCATGCCTCGAAATAACTGGCGGCAATCTTCCAAGTGGTGATCGTGATCCAAGCGATGGCCACAAGGCGAGGGACATATTTTCTGATCACTGCACAGTCTATCAAAGGAACCTACAGTTACCCAGTTTTTGCCAACTTGCAATAAATCTGTCCACCGAGTACAATTAAATGACAGCTGATGAAGCAACACAAAATTCTGATAAATAGGAACAGAGAGACAACAGGATACCCACTCAGTGACTTCACCAAAATGTGCCATAAGATTGAATTTGCATCATAACCTTTGAAAAGCAAGAGGTAAAAAACTGGAGGTTTTTAGCCACTGATTGTCTGGTAATGAGACCGCTTATAACAGTGCTTGGCTATAAATTACCTGGCAGCTGAGACGTGGAGGGGTCCCATACACAGCCTCTTCGGTTCCTTTCCATTTAGTGGGGAGGAAGCATTCCTTTTTACCTCTTTTAAAAATCATAGGTTTGGGGAAAGAACTGAAATAAAAAAGCTTTTGTTATAACTACCGAAATTTCAGCTCTGTACTTTTAGGGTTGTTGCATTTTCTATATTCTATTCAGAAAACATCGGTGACCTTGTGGATCACCTTGATTCAGAATTTCAGTGCATCCTACATGGGTTACCTATATTCTGTCAAAACCTGGAGTAGCCTGCATCATAGAAGAAATGTTTGTTTGCTGTGTCCTCCATTTCAACAAATATCTTGGCTACACTTAAATCTTATTAATTTCCCTCCTTAGCCTTCTGCCTCATTGGCCAAATAGCTCATGAGGTCGTCTGCAGGTCTCAGCGCGAATACTCCCGTTGCTGGCCCCTTCTATATGCTGTCGGTGGGCTCTCCCTGCATGTACAAGTACCAAATACAAACGACAGCTCATTGCTGGCATGTGATATAAAATCAGAAATACAAATTCCCTAGTTCTCAGACTGCCAGGATATCAGACACATGACCACTGAAATCTAATAAGCAGGTTTGTAGCCATAGTTAGTTATTACCCTGGGAGATGGTGAGACCAGGGAGGGAAATTCTATAATTCACTACCTGAGTGACCTTGGGTCAATTCCTTAGCTTCTTGGTGATTCTTTATTTGGAATGATAATCATATAGACTATGATGATGATGATGATAATTAACTGGTGAAGGTTTAATGAGACAAGGGGCATATGCATAAGCCACACCTCACCACTCCTCACAGGGAAAATGAAAGTGTCAGTCATCCAGTCGTGTCCGACTCTTTGCGACCCCACAGACTGTAGCCCCCCAGGCTCCTCTGTCCATGGGATTCTCCAGGCAAGAATACTGGAGTGGATAGCCATTCCTTTCTCCAGGGGGATCTTCCCGACCGGTCTCCTGCTTTGCAGGTGGATTCTTTACCATCTGGGTCACCAGGAAAGCCCTGAAAGAGAAACGGAGTGCAAATGAGCAGCTCGTTGCGGCAGAGTCAGGATAAGAACCCACATCTCTAGTACAGGCTTGCGAGCACAGAGGAGATGCAGGCCTTTCCTGCAGAGAGGCAGAGGTCCATTTTGAAGGCCATATAAATGAGCATGGACACCAGGTAAACATACGTGTGGACAAGTTTTATTAATGCCCATGGTCTCTTCTGTGGGTGAGTGGCGAGAGACGAGATGAGGTGTGTTGCTTTCCTCGTAGCAAATGCTTGCCCAGTTCTCCTGTGCTGGTGATGTGAGTGGCATGGCCATCAGAGCCTGCTGAACTATGCTGAGACTGGACCATTTCTCTGGCCCCACTATCCCAAGGCTCCTCCTACAAAGCTGACCACACACGCAGCACCAGAACGCACACAGCAAGGACCAGGAAACGGGAGGAGGAGAGGCTGTGAATCTTTGACCATGAGGGCCATGGGGGTCCTCAGGGCATCACCACTTGGAACCAGCGACTTCAGTGGCCATGGTTGTGTTTCTGATTCTTCCAGAACTTCATAATTCACTTACCATGAGTGGATCATGTTAACACTTTATCCAGAGTCCCAATCTTTGTCTTTCTCCCATGAGTTAACTTTGTTAGTAAAAACCGGTGGACTGGGTGTCGTGTAGCTTCTTTAGCAGCAAGTGTTTCAAAAATCAGAGGCTATAAAACATGAGAATCACCCTTAAGAAAATCAGATTGACTTCTTATAAATCAATGGCATGAGAAGAGCGTAGGAAGCCACCAAATACCTACTTTTCTCGTTCGTAGCTGAAAATATTGCATAGATAAGCCAGTTGTGTCAATTCTGTGACCACTATCTTTCTGCTCCTAAGTTGTCTCTTAGAGATCGGTAACAAGATGGTCTGTTTCTCAAATCATCCTCTAGTTTATCTCCTAAGGAGTAAATCATCAGAGCTTTCCGCAAATGTTCACAAAGAAGCTCTTAACCTATTAGCAAAGTATCTGGGTCCTAACAAAACAAGCCAGCACTTTAAAAACCAGCATGGGTCACAAAGGTAATAAAGGGTAAGCATTGAGACTGTGAGTGGGAATCGTGATAGAATCATGTCCACACCATGTTGTGTGGTGTGTATTTCTTCTCTGTTACTAGCTTGGCCTAGTCAAATTTAAAGAGCTACAAAGAAGTAAAACACCAAGGAAATCAGATGTGAAAAGCAGATGAGCACTTGTGATATTTCTAAGAAGTAGAAGTCCTGTAATAAAATCAAATTGGTTGGGGAAAAAAAGCATTTTCAAGTTCCAGAACAAATGTCTACCTGTCTATCTAAAACTTGGAGAGGATTTCAGGAATAATGGATGGGGTGGGGTGGGGGGACCAGCCTCGTGCATCCACAGCTTCTTATTTCACAGGCAAGGAGACCGGGACCCAAGCAGCTCATGCACTTGGTCCGAGGTCACCAGGGGCCGCAGTGAGACTGGACCTAGCCTTGCTGGCCTGTGTCTCCCGGCCCCGTCACTCTTAACCGCATCCTCCGTTTAGAAATGCAATGCGTGTGATCAGGGCCAGGAGGCCCTAATATTAGAGGAGACTGAGTAGCATAAAACGATCTCCCCTCACCAGGTGCCCTCCTAAGCCTGGAATCCTCCTGTTAGGTAAGCATATCTCCTAGTCGGTCTGCTCCTGAAACAGAAATGAAGAGGCCCTGCAGGTTCAGGGCAAGCCACGTGCAGCGGGGACAGCGGGGAAACCTGACCGCGCCTGGATCCGGTGGTCACCCAGATGGAGATGGGGATATGGTGGGCCGCGGAGGATCCCCAGGAAGGGAGAGATGCAGAATGAGACCCCCAGCTTCTCCCTCGGCCCCCACTTTGCTCGGTCCCACCCCCCCCCACCACGCCCACCGTCAACGGCAGCAATTTCAACAGTGTCGTTAGCAAACCTAAAATGCAAATTAAAAAAAAATCTCATTCGTCATGTAACAGTTCCAATCGTAAAACCTGACATCTGATTTTTTTTGAGGAGGCTGCTTTGGAAGGAAATTCTCTGTTGGTCGCCAAAGAATCCAAGCCTCATTAATGACCAGAAATATGTGCCTGAAACAGAAATAAAACTGATGAAGGGGGCAAAGGGTAGGGGGAGAAAAAGACCCTGCAACTGCTTCTGACTTGAAGGGAAAGGCACCACCGCAATAAAAACAAATAGCCCCATTGAAGCAGAACTTTGCATTCCACCCTAAAAAAGAAAAAGTCCTCAACAAGCTGGCCCATTGTGACGGTATGGCCCATTGTGACCGTACGACCCACAGACAAAGCAATTGTTAGCAAGCCCGGAGCAGCGCTCTCAGCGCAGAGCCCAGGCTCCTGGCTCACGCAGGAGTGGGCACAGAGGGGCTTCAGGGATGAGCCTGGGGGTGCCCTGGTGGAACACAGGGGTTGCTTCGGGGCTCCCAGGGAGCCTCCTGTTCAGGGGCGACGGTGACCGAATGGATCCAAGCAGGACGATGAGAGCACGGCCCTTCTGGAGTCCGCCCCGTGCAGCGGTTCACCCCCACCCCAGTAGGGGTGCTCCCCTCCCCAGCCCCCCATCCCCACCCAGTTAGGAAGGACGAGCTCCCCGTGAGGTCCTGGCGGAGCCTGGATCCAGCCTCCTCTCCGCTGAGGTCTTGAAGCACAGAGCAGAACAGCAGAGATCGGCCTGGCGTCTACTGTTACCTTCATGCCTCTGTTTTCTTGTGCACTCTTCAGTTTCGCAAACCACAGGCTCTCTGAAGCAGGTTCTCTGTGATGTGTCAGAGCCCACCCAGCGTTTATGAAGCCCAAAAGGAAGAACCCGTCACACTGAGGAGTTGATGGTTAACCTGACCTTAATGCCTTGTCAAGCCCAAATGTGAATGAACCCCACGGCCTTGGCAACATCCAGCTAAAATAGCATCTCTCCCCTGTGATGGGGTTTTGCCTCCCTGTAGCCGCACAAGCAGCCTTGTCACCATTGCCTGGGCAGACTCTGGGAGACAAGAGCTAGGATCTCGGTGCTGGGGAAGGCAGCTGGGTCCCAGGTTACTCCCAAACTGTCCCGGCAGGCAGGCAGGTGACCCGAATCCGGTGTCCCTCCATGCTCAAGACGTGACCCATGAGCCAAGGTTATTCGGTGTTTGCTTTGAGGCACCTGACCTGGTCCTCCAGCCCGAAGGAGGTCTGGCGGGAAGACAGCTTGGAACCAAGGAGCAGACACCAAGGCAGAAGGTCATCCAGGGAAGCAGAGACCCTTGGATAGGGGAGCAACCTGGTCATCTGGGAAGATTTCCAGTCTCAACGGTTCCCTCCCCCCTCGCCGCGCCCCCCTCCCCCTCCAGTTCCTAGGGGAACTGAGGAGGCAGGATTGTACAAAAGTTTTAATTCTTAATTAGTTGAATCCATCACGATTAGCTTTGTGGCTTCCTCAGTAGCTTCAGTTCTTGAAAAGCTACGATCCCTCCACAGGCTCATGTACTGTTCTACATTCTGCTAATTTTTTCTATGAATTTTTAAACGTATTTGACTTTAATTTTCTTTCAGTACACAGAAGAAGATGTGTAGCCACATTAATCTCTCTCTAATGTGCTGTATCTCAGCGTCAGCCGCCGGTGACTCCCCCGCCCTGCGGTATGCTCGCTGTGCCCTGCGGCAGAGTCCAGCTCACCATCCGGCCCGTCTGCGGGCACTCAGCAGACACACACCCGCCGACACGCTTTGGGGTTCCCGAGATTCAGTAGTGAGCGGCTCAGCCGTCTCTGGGCAATTTCAGTTGGAGGAGACAGCAAACAAATAAGCTAAGTGATCTTTCATATGGCAGTAAATTTTATGAAGCAAAATAAGACAAGAGGAGGAGAGAATCGCAGCCCGGGTGGGTGAGGTGCGAGTCAAAACCAGATGATCGGGGAAGCCCTAACCCAGATGGAGGCGTGACAGAGGTGGAAATGGGCCGTCAGGTGTGTGAGGGAGCCGTGTTCCCGGTGAGAGCGTGCAAGTGCAGAGGGCCTGCGGAGGTACCAGGTCCAGTACGCTCGCCGGCGGCTGAATGGAAGTGCTGGGAGACGGGTCGAGGTGAAGCCTGGGCAATTCCGGGAGAGCAGCCGGTGTGGATGTTGACAGTGACCCGGAGTGGGGCGGCGGATTCCTTTCCTGGGGACCTTGTAGCAAATCACCACACCTTGGTGGCCTGAGACCACAGAAAGTGGTCCTGTCACCGTGGTGGAGGCCAGGACTCTGCAAGCCAGCTGTCCACCATGCGGGTTCTCCCTGGACCCTGAGCGGGAACCTGACCCCAGTCTCTCCGCCGGCTCTGGTGCCTGTGGGCAAATCCTGATGGGTGTGTGGACCCGTCCCGCCAACCTCTGCCTCGTCCTCCTGTGGCCCTCTTCCTGTGTGTCTGTGTCGGCTCCTCGGCTGTCTCCTCGGAGGACTGTGGTCGTCGGATTCAGGGCCCACCTTAAATCCAGGACATCTCGCGTCCAGGTCTTTGACTTAGTTACATCTATTTCCACAGGCACACGTACCAGGGGTTAGGACTTTAACACACCTTCTGGGGACACAAAATTCAATCCGCGTGGGAGGCTCTTTGAATACAAAAGTGAAAAGATCTGATATGCATTAAAGGGTAGGAGGGTCAGGGCAAAAGTGGAGACCAGCTAGGGGACTACCCTGGTTATCCAGGAGGGAGATGATTAGAAGTGATGGAAGAGTTACGTAAGTTGTAGAGTTCCCCTCCATATAGGTGGCTGATTCTGATTCCTTAGTTCCACAGCTTTAATTGCTGTATTTTTAACCACCACCAAACCATTTGGATGACTCTTTCTCTATGTTTCTATTAATATCCGATAAAATTAATCTTCTCTTCTTCCTTTTCCTAGTAATATTTTATAAACCTATTAATTTGCCTGAGACATTATTTTTATCTCCTCATTCAGGAAGGTAGGTAGATAAATAGATAGACCCTGTTGTCACTCAGTCGCTCAACCGTGCCCAACTCTTTGCGACCCCGTGGACTGCAGCACACCAGGCTTCCCTGTCCTTCACCATCTCCCAGAGTTTGCTCAAACTCATGTCCATTCGAGCTGGTGATGCCATGCAACCATCTCATCCTCTGTCACCCCTTTCTCTTTTGCCTTCAATCTTTTGCAGCATCAGGGTCCTTTCCAATGAATCTGTTCTTTACCTCAGGTGGCCAAAGTACTAGATCTTCAGCTTCAGCAGCAGTCCTTCCAATGCATATTCAGGGTTGATTACCTTTAGGATGGACTGGTTTGATCTCCTTGCTGTCCAAGGGACTCTTACGTCTGTCAATTTATTTGTCTTTTATTATCTTTTAAATGTTCTTTATAGCAATAGCATATGCCTCGATAGGTTTATCCCCAAGACTTTCTTGTGAGGAAGGAGTTAATATTACAATCAAGACCTGTGCTTTTATTGTTTGGGCTGGTGGCTGCTGATAATTAGCAAGGCTATTAATTTCGGTATGTTTATTTCAGATACAGCATTTTATTGAATCATTTTATTAAACACGATTATTTTGCTGGTTCCTCTGCATATTCTGGTTTCCATTTTGTTAAGTGCAAATGATGATCTTTTCTCTCTTCCCATTATCATACCTCTTTATTTTTTTCATGTCTCACTGCATTAACCAGAGTTTTCAGAACACTATTAAGAAACTATCCTTGTTCCAATTTTTAAACAGAATTTAATTTGTCTATCCATTAAGCACAATATGGGCTCTCATTTCCCACAACTTTATCATGGTAAAGAAGTAGCCTCTATTCCTAATATTTTAATATTTTGAAGAACCTCGTTAAACTGTCTTGTGGGCATGTTATTCATTTTAATTCAACCTATTGATGTTGTGTACTGTACTGGCAAATACGCTTATGTTGAGTCCTTCTTGCACTGTGTCACATATCTTCCAGAAGGCTCCTTTATGTTGGCTTAGAGAAAGATTTCAGTGTTTCTTTTCACCTTTCTTTTTATAATTAGGGATCTGATTTATTTTGGTTGCATCCTCATTAAAATCAATATGCTGGCCTCATATTACAATATTTGTGATAATTATGGCACCTTGGGACAGGATCTTGCAAAACTGCCTACCAATATTTTTTTATTAACGCTTCTGGAAAAAGCATTAGTTTTCTGTACCAACATCATTATCATAAAAATGTATTTATGAAATGCCTCTAATAACTCCTAATGCTGTGGCGTAACACAGAATAGTTCTTGTCTCCGAGGAACTAATGATTGCATAGCACTGTGCAGTTCATACGCCATCTCTTCGTTAGATTATCACAGGGCAGTGTTAGTACGCCCATTCTTACAAATGACTTATCCAAAGCTGATTAGGAATTTGCCCGGAGTCCTCCAATCAACCAAGACAGGTGAAGACGGAACCTGAACTGAGGAGTTCTGATCCAAACCCAGTGCCCCATACTTTCTTACTGCCCAGCAGCTCACTTAACGTTTAGGACATTAAACAGGAGCAGACATTAAACATCTTACTCTTCAGTAAGGCTGGGCAGTAACTTCTTTGGGGAGAGACTGGAAAAAGACTCTTCTGAAAGTTCCATGCTCCCCAAGGTTCCAGCCATCATCCCGTCACCTTTGGGTGAAACTCCTTTGATGTTCGGCCCTGTTAGATGTATTGTCTGGTGCCCTCCTGATCACTGTGACCTCAGCCAAGCATCCCACGTTGACTTTGGCGTCTCGTCCACAAGCCTCCTCTCTGTCCCGGGTCCAGCACTCAGAGCGCTCTCCACATCCCTGCGGAGGCCCGTCTGAGACGACCATCCTGCTTCCTGGCTCTGTTCAGTGTGGTTCTGACCATGTGGGCATCCCTCAGCCTCACTGTGAACCCGGTCAGGACCTCTCCTCTGCAGCACTCCCTGCTCCCCACCATCCAAAGGCCCCCACCTCATCCCCGTCTGTCGTCCTTCCCTACCAGGCAGGACCACATGGCTGGTCATCCACAGAGTGAGACCTTTCTGTGGCCTTCCGCCCCTCTCTGCTGCAGCTCTTAGGGGCTGAGGGATGGTTGGGGGTAGGGGGTGGGGGCGGGCAGTTCAGTTAGGGAGGAGGGAGAACCAGCAATCTCTGAAGTTCGTGCTGAGGTCCCATCCCTGGAGGACAGAGCAGAGTTTTCCAGCTGGAAGAGGGCCTCGCCGCTGTGTTTCTGAAGGAATGAGCCCACTCCCTGGCTCACTTTACCCGTGTGCCCCAAGGTCGCCACCTCGCTCCACCCTCCCCTTTGCATCTCATCTCGCACCCCGTTTCTTGGGGTGTCTTCTGTGGCGTTCCCCGTGGCAGTCCACCTCCCGCAGCGTCTAGGACCACGGTGGACCCCTTGGCCAGCGCTGCCCAGGGCTGGGCTCCGTCCTGGTCTCCTGCCATCGGGCAGGCCCCTCGTTTCCTGCCCCCGGGGAGCCCTGAGGCAGTTCTCGCCTCGGTCCAAATAGGTTTGGTCCCCGAGAGGCTTCAAAGCCAGCTCACAAAGAACCCAAACCAGTTAGTCTCTAACTCCGCCATCATTCAAAGTTCCGTCTTTAAAATGCAGAGATTTTTTGGCTTCCTCTAACCGCAGCTCGGCAACTGTATTTCTGCGGCTATTGTTATTCTATTTCTGTTCCTAATTGCTATTGTGGAAAACCGTGCCTCGCTGAAGCTTTGGGAGTTGCCAATCGGTGGGCTCCCTTCAAATGTAAATGCGTTATGCAAATGCCTTCTGAGGCCGAGAGTGGGATCCTGCGGTCTTCCCTGGATCGCCACGGGAAAAGAAAACTTTCTGGGATGGTGAGAACTGGAAGGCAGCCCCTCCTGATTTACATGTGCACAGTTCTGAGGTTTGTTTTCTGTCTCCAACTTCCTCTCCCACTCCAGCAGCTGAATTTAAAATACTTGCTACAAGATGCGGCTTCCGGGGGGTCACTGCCGCTTAACTGTTTCATGGTCATGCCCCGCGGGGACACAAGCACATTCACCAGCCAAACTTCCTTCCCCAAGAGGCTCAGGTGATATTGGTAAAGAGACACGGAGTCTAGGAACCTCGTCTTGCTGTTCCTGTTTGTTGGTTTAATATGGAAAATGCCATCTCCTTATCCACTGAAGTAGATCAGTCACTGTGTTGTTAGCAAAACCTTGCAGCATCAGCATGGATGGAGACCTCACCCTTCTGAGCAGAGTTCTAAGCCTTTGAAAAGCAGCTACTGAGTCAGTGAACATGTTCTCTTCCCAGGAGGTCACTGATGCTGGAACCTTGGTCCCACCATCAGAACCTCCTTCCTCCTTCCTGGCACTCCTCTCTTTCTGCCCGGAGCTTCCCCCTGCCCGGAGCTGCCCCCTGTGCCCGGAGCTGCCCCCCTGCCCAGAGCTGCCCCCTCTGCCCGGAGCTGCCCCCCTGACTGGAGCTGCCCCTCTGCCCGGAGCTGCCCCCCGTGCCCGCTGTTGCCCTCACTTTGGCCTCCCCTCCACCGTGCCAGGCAGCCTCTTCTCACTGCCACCTGCCTCACACCCACCCTCCCTGCTTCCCATTGTCAGCGATAGCAGTGTGGTCCAGAAGAACATTCTCAGTTTCTGAATCAACAAGCCCTCAAACCCCTTAGGTAACCGACTTAATACGCACTCTGTGCTATGCAAGTCACTCTTGTCAGCACGCGGCCGCATTTCGTTTACTTACCTCCTCTGAATTACCACCTGGGTGCGGGTGGCTCAGCGGTAAAGAATCCACCTGCCAGTGCAGGAGATGTGAGTTCGATCCCTGGGTCGGGAAGATCCCCCCAGAAAAGGAAGTGCCACCCACTTCAGTATTCTCGCCTGAACCAGGCAAAGATATGGACAGAGGAACCTGGCAGGCTACAGCCCATGGAGTCACAGAGAGTCAAACAGGACGGAGCAACTGAGCATGCGTTCGGAACCAACCATGACTTAAAGCTAATAAACCACGTGCGATTACAAGTTCAGAAAGACTGTTCCAGGGCTCAGCCTGAATCTATCAGCAGCTTCCATGTTCAGTATGATGGTGGTTGTTGTTCAGTTCAATATTGTCCACATTGGATATTTCCAAAATGGAGAAAAAAGTTACCACAAGTGTACGGAAATGTATTCCACACACTCCAAGATAAATTCTAAATTGTGTGAAAGGAGATGGACCAAGCGGAGAGTGGGGGAATGGCCCTCGCCCCGATGTTTGGCTGTTTGTCTTTCGATTGTACGCTGTAGCATTACTGAATATCCCTCATCCTGAGCCTCTGAAAAAGAAAGGGAAAGTAACTCTTCCCTGGATATCATTTCTGTTCTGAAGTGCTAAAAATACTTTCAAGTGCAATTAGCTTATTTAAGAGGCAGAAATTATATGGTTCTCTGCCTGCCTCATGGGGTCACTGGGAGGCTAACAGGGATGGGTAATATATATATTAGTGCTTTGAGCACAGTTGGAAGAAAATCTTGGTGTAAATTTGAGGTGGCTTTGTAATTATCTAGCAGGATCAGACTGTGTGATCAAAGAGAATCACTCTGATCTCCTCAGTGGTCTCTTTTTTTTTTTATTTAATAATGTATTACAAATTGACACGTGTCCATGAACACAATCTATGCCTCAATTAGGTCACCCAGATAGGGCCACATGAATGTCAGTTGCATTATACTCTTTACTGGTTTTCATGACAAATTTGCCTGATAGTTCATGTTACTGTAACAATCTCCGTCACCTTTTCTCAGGGGAGAAAGGGATTACAACCTTGCAAAATATATAAATTTGCCCAAATTTGTGAAAAACAAAGAAACTGCCGTGCTGGACCCAAGCCTGGCTTTTTTTTAAATTGGAGGATATTTGATTTACAGTGTCGTCTCGGTTTCTGCCATACTCAAGGTGAATCAGCCATAATATACATTTATACCCCTCCTTCTGGAGTCTCCCTCCCACCTCTTTCCTCCCATGCCTCTCGGTTATCACAGAGCACTGGGTTGAGCTCCTGTGTTACACAGCAGCTTCCTGCTAGCTACCTATTTTACCAATCCTAAAGGAAATCAGTCCTGAATATTCATTGGAAGGAAGGACTGACGCTGAAGCTGAAACTCCAATACTTTGGCCACCCGATGTGAAGAGCTGACTCATTGGAAAAGATCCTGATGCTGGGAGAGATTGAAGGCGGGAGGAGAAGGGGACGACAGAGAATGAGATGGCTGGATGGCATCACCGACTCAATGGACGTGAGTTTGAGTGAGCTCCGGGTGTTGGTGATGGACAGGGAGGCCTGGCGTGCTGCAGTCCATGGGGTCGCAAAGAGTCGGACACGACTGAGCGCCTGAACTGAACTGATGTATACATTTCAGTGCCACTGCCTCGGTTCACCCTACCCTCTCCTTCCCCCAGTGTGTCCGAAGGTCCGTTCTCTATGTCTGCGCCTCTATTTCTGCCCTGCACATAGGATCATCAGTCCCATTTTTCTAGATTCCCTGTACACGTGTTAATATACGAGATTTGTTTTTGTCCTTTGACTTAAACTTTGCTCTGTATAACAGACGCCTGCCTTTTTAACTTCACTCCTGGAGCCAGGTATTTTGCCTCCCCTCGGGGCTGTCTGAGGCCTTGCAGACACAACTTGCATGGGCATGGCGGTTGTGCCAAGGCCCCAAGGAGCCCAGGGAGAATTCTGCAACAGTCTGGGAGCCAACCAGACTCCAACGGGAGGGCTGCCCTCGCTCCCCAGGGGAGGCGCTTTGGCCTGCAAAGCTGCCCTTGAAGGCCTGCTGCCTCCACGGAAAGGGCCTATCCCCTCGACGGCCCCGTGTGCCCACCACACACCAGGAAAGAAGCCCACCCAAGAGGAAGCTCAAGCGAAAGCTCCATTATACTCAGAAATGTGTCACCATCACAAACCCTTCTCATCTGGATGACAAAAGCTCTTTGAGAGTTTCTCCTAACCAGGCGCACACACACACACACACACACACACACACACACCTGTGGGACACTTTCTCACACTGGGCACCCATTTTTTTCTGGCAATATCTGGAACTAAAGAGCCAGAGTTAAGGTTAAAAAATGACATTCTCACTGAAACCATTTATGAAAAGCTTATTACCTAGCAATTTTCGTATTTGAATGCAATTATGTTAATGTTATTAGTACATTACGAATGGTACTAATATGATCATTGTTTTGTGTGGTATTACAGGAAATTAATTTAAATGGATTTACATATTTCCAGATAAGGGGCACCGCTCATGTGTGTAAATAAAGAAACTCTGGTTCCTCGGAAGCAAAAACCAACAGTAAGGGAAAGCTGGGCTGTGACTTCGTTCGTCCCTCTAACACAGACGTGATTCTGGAGTTTCTGTCAATGTCAACATTTTGTGATTTTCAGAAGTGTTTTTCTTGTGTAAAAGAGAGATTTGAGTCAGTCTCCCAGCCCCCTCGGAGGTGTCCCTCGCTCCTTTTCATAGTCAAGAGAATTGACAATCAAGGGAACTAAGCAGCTCGTCCCAGGTTATCCACAGTCTCGGACAGAGCAATGTTCAGACTCCAAATGCCTAGACCTCAACTCCTACACCCCCATCACAGGGGAATGCAGCTTGGTACTCAAATCAGAGATCTAAGTACAGAAGCCTCTGAAGTACCCCTTCTCAGGATTTTGGTGAGAGAAAATGACTCTCAAAGATGCATGCTTATTCCTGCCTTTTGACGAGGCAGGCTTCCATACAGAGCGTGCCCTCAGCCAGCTTCCTGCCCCTGCAGAGGAGAGTCCCCCAAACTCACTGGGCAGCTACTCCGTGCCAGCCCCATGCTCCCGGCACTCCACCGCTGGGTCCAGCTGCGGACAGGAAACCGGCCATTGCATGAGCCTTGGGCCCCTGTCGGTGTCAGCTGAGGCCATTCAAGGTCAAGAGAGAGGTCCCTGGGGGTGGTTGGGGGAAAGCTGCCTGGGGCAGGCCTTGAGCTGGCCTTGGACACGAGCTCATCTGGCTGACAGAGAGACAGGAGCATCTGAGGTCAGGGAAGCTGCAAGGATTTGCAAGGCATATTCAAGGTTAACGCTGGACAACCGGCCAGCAGAGTAGGTTGGTAGGAACTTCTAGGGACCTAAGGCAATGGTGGTGCTGGAGGGGCGGGCAGTTGGCTCCCGGCTCCTGAAAGCATGAAATTGACAAGGGGAGAAGCTGCATTTGCGAAAATGAATCTGGCATCTGTGTGAAGAAAGAATTGGAGCAGCAGATTAGGAAACCAGTCTTTTGCAAGAAATCTAGGCCTGGGGTGACAGGGCCCTGAGCGTCTCGGAGCGGTGGCCATAGCCCCCAGCCCCGGGACAGTAACTCTGCCGAGGAAAAGAACCAAAGCTATGAGTCTGCCGTTTTATGGTGACATCTGCTGTGATCAGGGCTTTCCAGGGGCTCGGCAGTAAAGAGCCCACCTGCCAATGCAGGAGAAGTGGATTCGATCCCTGGGGCTAGAAGATCCCCCTGGAGGAGGAAATAGCAACCCCGCTCCAGTAGTCTTGCCTGAAAAATCCCATGGGCAAAGGAGCCTGGAGGGCTACAGTCCATGCGGTCGCAAAGAGTCGGTCACCACTGCGTGACTGAGGACGCGCACGCAGGCTAATTATCGGTGATTTCCTTTTAAACTGAAAGTTCCCAGAGGGCCAGTGCTCCGCCGTATTTGCCTGTGTGTCTTCAGCACAAATAGCAGGCTCCCAGTAAATGCTTGCTGAATGAATGAGTGAGTGAGTGAATCGGTCAGTGAACTCACGCAGACGCCGAGTGCATGGATGGACTATAATGAGGTCGGCAGGAGGTGATTTCCTGGCTAGGACAGAGACACAGGCGTCCTGGGACGCTTGTGAGGAAGCCACTGGGGGTCGGTCCTGGCCCTGGGGAGGCTGCCTCAGCTACGCACAGACCCAGCTGGTCCCCGTCCCTTTGCCCGGATAAGGGAAGCCCCAGGCTGATGGTCCCAGGTGTTGCCTGTGAGCCCTCTCAGGGATGCAGAGGCTTCCTTTCCACCAGGCAGTGGGGGCAGGCAGGGACCACAGAAGCTTCTCTCCCCAGTGAAGCCAAGGAGGACAAGAGAGTCTCCAAGCACAGAGGGAAAGGAAAGTGGTAACATCACTTCTACCTTTTATGATCGTTGTGAGGAGTCAGTGAGGTAGCAAATAGAAATTTCAGGCTTGACCATGATGTCTGAGTAGGACACAGTGTTAGCTGTTATTATTGGTATTGTTATTGTTATTAGCCTAACCAGTTGCATGAAATTCTGAATATTTCCATTCTAGGTATAGACTAAATGAAGTTAATTTCTTAATTTTTTTAAGCAGTGAAAACTTTCCTATATGCTCAGTCACTTCAGTCGTGTCCGACTCTTTGTGACCCTATGGGCTATAGCCTGCCAGGCTCCTCTGTCCATGGGATTCTCCAGGCAAGAATACTGGAGTGGGTTGCCATGCCTTCCTCCAGGGTATCTTCTGGACCCAGAGATCAAACCTGCATCTCCTGCATTGCAGGTGGATTCTTTACCACCGAGCCACTGGGGAAGCCCCATGAAAACTTTTCTACTTTCCCATAAAACAACGGATTTTCTAAGTAGCTAGTTGATAGGTTAGTGATTGAGGTTAATTCCATCAAGATTTTAGGTTACTGATAAAAAAAAAAAAACCCTACATTGTTATATTTAGCATTTACCATAATAGAAAGTTTCTTGTTTCTAAGTCAAAGATTAATATCATAATATTTTGACTACTCTACAGTTCACTTCTGCAAATAATAATTTGATCCATAAATTGAAGTGGATTTGGTGTGTCTCTAATTATTTAACATTAAAATCAACGTGTCATCACTTTCCAATTATCTTTTCATGAAAAAAAATAGTAATAGACCCATTCCTAAAAAGTCATTTGTATTTAATTGAATTAGCAGTTGTCTTTGATTAAAGCTAACATAACTTCTTCAGTTCAGTTCAGTTGCTCAGTCGTGTCTGACTCTTTGCGACCCCATGAATCACAGCACGCCAGGCCTCCCTGTCCATCACCAACTCTCAGAGTTCACTCAAACCCATGTCCATCGAGTCGGTGATGCCATCCAGCCATCTCATTCTCTGTCGTCCCCTTCTCCTCCCGCCCCCAATCCTTCCCAGCATCAGAGTCTTTTCCAGTGAGTCAACTCTTCACATGAGGTGGCCAAAGCATTGGAGCTTCAGCTTTAGCATCAGTCCTTCCAATGAACACCTAGGACTGATCTCCTTCGGAATGGACTGGTTGGATCTCCTTGCAGGCCAAGGGACTCTCAAGAGTCTTCTCCAACACCACAGTTCAAAAGCATCAATTCTTTGGCAATCAGCTTTCTTCACAGTCCAACTCTCAGATCCATACATGACCACAGGAAAAATCATAGCCTTGACTAGAGAGACCTTTGTTGGCAAAGTAATGTCTCTGCTTTTTAATATACTATCAAGGTTGGTCATAACTTTCCTTCCAAAGAGTAAGCGTCTTTTAATTTCATAGCTGCAATCAGCATCCTCAGTGATTTTGGAGACCCAAAAAATAGTCTGACACTGTTTCCACTGTTTCCCCATCTATTTCCCATGAAGTGATAGGACCAGGTGCCATGATCTTTGTTTTCTGAATGTTGAGCTTCAAGCCAACCTTTTCACTCTCCTCTTTCACTTTCATTAAAAGGCTTTTTAGTTCCTCTTCACTTTCTGCCATAAGGGTGGTGTCATCTGCATATCCGAGGTTATTGATATTTCTCCCGGCAATCTTCTTACGTATCTCATATTGGTGACTTCTATTTGCCCAGGCTATCAAGGTGGCTAGGAATATCCATTATAAGGCTTATGAATGGAAAACGGGAATAAGTCCAGAACAGTAAAAAATATACATATATTATAAAATCAGATAGTAGACTTAGATTTCAAAGATTACGAGTAAAATTAATACTGGTAAATAGCTTATAAAGAGGAAATGCAACATAGGTTAGGAATTTGTGAAATACGAGCGGGGTGCGTAACATAGGGTCAGTTTAGTGTTGTGCCATTTTGTTCAGCTCCAGGCTGTTGAGCAACTTGAAAGCTGTGAATCTGAGTTTCCTGGTCAGGGTGGTGGACGTGCGGCCGGAACTCAGGGGAAGTGAGCAGGCCGGTTGCCTGGGAGACGTCAGAGGGGCTGGTGGGGAGGTCAGAGGGTGCCGGGCAGGCGGGGGCCGCTGCCGAGTGGCCATCCAAGCTGAGAGAGGCTTCTGCGCCCTCTGCACGCTCACCCTGACCTTCCTTTTCCCTAACGCGGACTAATCCTTTGCTTCATGCAAGCGGGCTGCTGGTGGTTGCCTTGCCCCTGCCTCGCCGTTCTCAGAAGAGCGGCATGAACTAGAGGCTGCTGCGCCCCCGGGCTCGCCCAGGCCCGGTGACTTGCCCGCTCCAGCAGCCAGGCCGGGGCCAGGGTCCACGCTCCGGCTGCAGCCGCCCCCGGGAGCCACGCGGCTGGGGGAGTCCCCGTTCTCCTGGCCAGGCCATTTTATCAGCACGCCGCTCCTCCCTGCCCTCGTTTACAGTTCGCCCTGCACCCCAGGGCTTAGTACCCGGAACAGAAAACGCCTGGCACAGGGAAGGCCGCGTGCCCAGGGTCTGATCAGAGAGCCAGACGTCCAGAAAGTCCGAGAGTGCTGAAGCCCCAGGGGCACCCGTGGCCGGGGTGCAATCTTGCAGAGGCAGTGGAGCCCCGCGGAGGGGAATCCCCCGTGAGCTGAACTTCCGGAGGCTTTTACCCTCCTGGTGAGGCACGGCTGGCAGAAGTCTTCAGCCTGGAGATCACCATGCTTTATCCCTGTGACCACAGATGACCGCCACATCCTCCCACAAGCTCTTGGCTTCACTCTCCGTGCCGCCCGCAATGGAGCATCTCTGCTTCCTGAACGGCCTGCGGACCCGCTAGTGGGGCAGTCTCGGCCTTCTGTAACTGAAGGGTTTATCTCGGCTCACTTATATACCAAATAACAGGTGATGCCTACTGTATGCCAGCGTATGAGAACAGAAGGTGTTCTGCTTTGAAGTCCTGACTTCTGAAAGTATTTTTCAGGCCTTACATATACAGTGGGGCCGTCGTATTTCACACCCATTCTACAGTAAGCTGTTTCCAATTAGTGGAAAGCTTAGATCATCGCGTTTGAACAGTAGTTTGTTCCCTGAAGTACCTAATGCAAATTTTATAAAGGAAATATCACGGAGAACCTGCTTTAAAAGTTCGATTAAAATGTATATTTTTGCATATCAACTCTACTTATATGTGCAGATCTAAACTATTATGGTTTAAAAATGGTTTATTCTTGGAAAGTATCATGTAAATCCCATGTCACACTTCAACTGTTTACCCCATTTGTGAGTAAAGCCTTGCTGAGCGAGCAAAGCTCAATGCAGTCCCTAATATATTATTACTGATTCCAAATTAGCGTAGTCTGTCTTTCTCTTCTCACTGCTGACTTTCTGGTATTTCGCCATGCCTTTTCAGGGTAGGCAGGTATTGGAAAGGAAGCGAAGATTCATAGACATTGTTTTGTTTTTTCGTTTAGTCATTCAGTCCAGCGTCCTTCTTGTGGCAGTCATTTTGGTTTGTCTCAGATCAGATTTGGAAAAGGAAATGGCAAGCCACTCCAGTATTCTTGCCTGGAGAATCCCATGGACACAGGAGCCTGGCAGGCTGTGGTCCATAGGGTTGCAGAGAGTCAGACATGACTGAAGTGACTAAGCACATGCCCGACTCTTTGCGACCCCATAGACTGTAGCCCACCAGGCTCCTCTGTCCATGGGATTCTCCAAGCAAGAATACAGGAATGGGTTGCCATTCCTTTCTCCAGGGGATCTTCCCAACCCAGAGATCAAACCTGGGTCTCCTGCATTAGCAGGCAGATTCTTTACCACTGAGCCAGCCACCTGGGAAGCACTTGTGTACATTACCTCTACTCTTAAGTGTTTATAACTAACAGACAAGTTGGTATTTTTGATATGCTACTTTGGAAAGTATTCATTTAAATTAATTTTAAAAGATAAGAAATTTAGTTGATTTATAAGAAAATGTTGCATGTTAATTGCAAATGAATAAAATTTAATGGAAAAGCAAAAGTAAATTGTATACTTTGAAAATATGGGAATATTATAGGTGGTAATCTTTCATTCAAATAATCTGCATTCAGAATCTCACTAATCAGAATCTTTTATCTAACCTGACAAAATTTATGACCTCATATCTTTGTACAGTAGAAATGTCTGCTTCATTTATTTCATAAGAAAATATTAGTTCAATTTGCTGTTCATATTTCTTCTATCAGCGAGATCTGTGCTTTTGTTTTAAATTGTTTTATGGTTCTATCAGCTATAACATCAAATTTGCCGAACTTCATTCTGAATTTTTCAAGGTCATGGTTTTGCCTGCTTTTATGTAACACTCATTTGTGTTTTATTTTTATCCACACCTCCTTAAAAAGCAGGAAATTAGATTTAAATCACTGTTAAATTTCTCTTTCATTACATTTTCAATCTGCCTGGGCTCCCTATAGCTTTCTTCTCACACTTGTTGAATTTCTCCTTTTCCTTGGAACTCAACGTGTGTTTCCAGCCTGGGCAGAAACACCAAAATGATGTGCTTCTCAATTTTTCCTAGTTGACATTTTAAAATGTTCAAGCTACCTTCAACTTGGTCTCATCTGTCAAATGAATCAAAATATTTACTAGTCTTTCCTAGATCCTAGCCACAGTCAGTTGGAAATTCCAGTTTTTAAAAGATCACATTCAGAATTATAAGAAATTACGGACAAAACCACGCAACTCCTTGAAATAAATTTAATAAGAAATCTGCAGGATGTCTGTAAAAGAAACCATTCAGGAATGTCAAAGACGGGAGGCAATAGAGAGACATCTCTTCCTGGTTGGAGGGACTCGTGTAATGATGGTCAATGTTTCTGCTTGTCTGGTGTCTGGGGTCAGATTATCTCTGGATCCAGCATTGCCAGTACAAACACTCCAGGTCAGGTAGAACTACCATGAGGCCCTTCCCACCTGCTAAGAACTGAGCCTGGGAGCCAAGTCAGGCTGGCTGGGCTCTGCTGGGAATTTGAGCTTGGCTGAGAGTCGGAAGAACTGAAAATGCATGGCGATGCTTCTTCCTGGAGGGGTGTCCTTAGTTCACACCACCTCTGGGGAGAGTTTCCCTGATTCCTGCCTGCTTTCTGAGGTCTGCGTCTTGACACTGGTTGCTGGCTTCTTCCAGTCTATCAACTACCTCATACCTTTAGAAGGGGACGACAGAGAGTGAGATGGCTGGATGGCATCACCGACTCGATGGACATGAGTTTGAGTGAACTCCGGGAGTTGGTGATGGACAGAGGCCTGGCGTGCTGTGATTCATGGGGTCGCAGAGAGTCGGACACGACTGAGTGACTGAACTGAACTGAACTGAACCTTTCCGATGAGATGCCTAAGTCATCTACAGTTAGCTTGCGCTCCCTGTGAGCCAAGAGCTCAGCCTGTGTTTTGAAGTTTCCTTCCTGTAGGCCGTGGGTACACTATTGAAGTCCGTCTGCTTATTTTCAACTGCACTACTTCATTCAATTCTTTTGTTTATTCAGCTGATTCTTTACGGTTTTCCAGGTATAAAATATGTATCCTCCCGGAAGTGGCCGTTTTGGCTTCTCTTTCTGATTTTTCACTTCTCATTTCTTTCTCTGGTGTCGTAGAATGGGGCTATTATTCACAGTATAAAGTTAAATAACAACGATGATAATAGTGATAAATCAAACTTTAGTGGCAATACTTTGTGATATGTTCCACAAACTTTTGTATTGAGACAGATATATTTTAACTTATGAAAGAAAGATCCCACTCTTTCTTGCTTTTAGTAGTAATGTGTTGAATATTATCCAATGTCTTATTAGCCTCTTTGGAAGTAATCATCTGTATTTTTCTGTGATCTTTAATATGATAAATTAATAGAATCCTTAAATAGTCTTTACTTTCTGAAATAAAACACATTTGATAATGATGCATCATTCCTTTAATATGCTTCTGGATTTAGTTTGCTAATATTTTATTTAAGGTTTATGCTTTAACGAGTGATAGTAGTCTGTTGTTTATTTTCTCTACAGTTTCTGTGTTTTGATATAATGTTATACTTCCTCCAAGGAGAAAAATTTAGATGTTTCCCGTACCTTCACCCTAAGTTCTGGATTAGTGAAAGTCTTGTGTCTGGGCCTAGTGATTTTTTTTTCTCTTTTTTTGCAAGGACAATAACTCTTCACCTTTTATATTTCTCCCATAGATATCAAATCTTTTCAGATTTTCTGTCTCCTCTGGGGTCAGTTTTGACAAACTGCATTTTCCTAGAATTTTCTCAATTTATTCAAATTTATCTGCCTACAGTTGAGCAAAGTAATGTCCTATGTTTCTTTTAATTCCTTCTACTCTCTGTTACTCTCTACCTCATCCCACCCTGCTTATTATTTCTTACTGACACATTCTCTTATTGTTCTTGATTAGACTGGCCATTGGGTTATATCTTTTATTGACTTCTTTTTCTTTTACATTCATGCATGCTTTTTCATGTCTGACTCTTTGCGACCCCATGGACAGTAGCCTGCCAGCTTCCTCTCTCTGTGGGATCTTCCAGGGAAGAATACTGGAGTGGGTTGCCATTTTCCTCTCTTCTTTTTCTCTTGAAATCCATCTTTTGGATTTATTTTGTGGTTCTGCTGTTTTGACTTTCTTATTAATGAATTTAGCTTTTGCACATTTCTTCTGTTTTGTTGCCTAACATTTTGAGTTAAGTTTTTAAAATTATTTTAAATTAATATTAAGATTTAAGGTAATTCATCTTTCCCTGAGCATTTTAGTGACCTATTAAAGCTTCTGATAGGCAGTATTTTCATTATGTTGTTTTCTTTTCCTCTGTAATTTTGGTTTGTATTTCCTCTTTAACCTAAAAGCTATTTAAATAAAATTAAGTTACTTAGTATTTACCTTTGCTTCCTTAGGTACACTTAATTGTCTGTCATATGACACACTGACTTCAGATAATGTTCTCTAACCCCAAACTACTGCAAATAAGGCAACCGGCAACTTCAGTCTACTGCCCACCTTTCCCCTTCTTCTGGTATTTTTTGCTGGCTGTGTCTTTTCTACATCATTGGAGCGTTTGATACTTCAGTAGCCTTGTCTTCCTAACCCCTAAAACATCGTTTCGTCTTCGTTCTTCGGTTAGATCTGTTTAGTGCTGGCTCTAATGACGTTTATCACCTCTGGGCTGAGAAGTGACCCCTGTAGTCTCCTGGTTAAGGAAACAGTCCTCCCTAATGTCACATTTTCAAAGCTGTTTGTTTTTGAAAACTAGTCTGACTGTTGAAAATCTCAGACATATTTTATTTCCTCTGGTTTGCACAGATACCTGTCTACAGTCTTCCAACCTTGAAAGTACCTGTGGAAAATTCTGAGACTAATACACTTTCCTCCTTATAAGTGACTTGATTCTTTTGTCTGGTTGCCCACTTATTTTTTCTTCCTATTTAAAACTCGGTAACAAAGGAGATCGAGAAGGAAATGGCAACCCACTCCAGTGTTCTTACATCCCAGGGATGGGGGAGCCTGGTGGGCTGCCGTCTATGGGGTCGCACAGAGTCGGACACGACTGAAGCAACTTAGCAGCAGCAGCAGCAACATAGGAAATGTCTTGGTGATATAATATACGGTGTCGGATTTTCAAATCAAGCTATCAAGAATCAGAGATTTTGCCTTTTTATTAATAATTCAAAGGACACAAGTAACTGCTGCTGCTGCTGCTAAGTTGCTTCAGTCGTGTCCAACTCTTTGCAACCCCATAGATGGCAGCCCACCAGGCTCCCCCATCCCTGGGATTCTCCAGGCAAGAACGCTGGAGTGGGTTGCCATTTCCTTCTCCAATGCATGAAAGTGAAAAGGGAAAGTGAAGTCGCTCAGTCATGTCCAACCCTTGGCAACCCCATGGACTGCAGCCTACCAGGCTCCTCTGTCATGGGATTTTCTAGGCAAGAGTACTGGAGTGGCTTGCCATTGCCTTCTCCACAAGTAACTGCAAGACACAGAAACAGCATGAAGTCAAGCTGTGTAACCCCCAGTCCTTTCTGGAGATGTTAGGATGCACCTTCTCCCAGATGTAAGATTTGAGGTCTCTGAAGAATGTGTGGAGACCATTAATCTCAGTCATGAAACGCCCCACTTTATACTCCAGTACGTGACCTTTTCCCTCCATTTTATTTCCTCTAATAAACACTATCAGGAGACCCAGCGTGTGTTAACAAGGACGTTTGATCGTTTTTTTCCCCTCTTTTTCTCCACTCTGCACCCCTCACACCATCCCCAGGGTAGAGAGGCTGGGTTACAGACCCACCCACCACTGAGTACTCTGGGTCAGCTTTCCACGAAACTTGCTGTGCCCTTCCAGAATACGGGTTTGCGTCTTCCTCTAATTCCACTTTCTTGAATTAAGTCTTTTAATAGTTGTTCCGTTCCAGTGTATTTTCCCACTGCAAGAGTTCCAATTTAAGTGTGTTTTAAGAGTCTCTCTGCCTGTCTTCTCTGCCTCTCACCTTATCTCCAGACATTTTAAACAGTCCGTTTCACTTTTATGTGGCTGGAGTTTCCTCGTTCCCGTTATCCGTGTCTCCCCTGCGTTTTCCACAGAGCCCACCTTCGTCCTTCCTACAATCTGATCTTCGCTTCTGGGGGTTTTTTCAATCTTGGTTTTCATCCCTTCAGTTGTCTTGCTGCCTCTTGCCCAAGACGCTGTGGGTTTGCTCTAGGAGCTCTTTCCATGGTTGCGGTTGCTTCACTGTTTATTAGTTTTTATCAATTCCTTTTTGATAGTAAGTCAGAAGTTCCACTATCCTTGGCACGATGGAGCCATTGTGTCACTGAGTGTCTGTGAATGTTCTTCCTCTGACAAGTTTCACTGTTCCTTCCTTTTTCTTTTCCTTAGATATCCATGCTGTGCCAGCTTTTGTTTCCTATTGCTCTCTGTGAGATGTGTTTTCCAGCTAACTGGAGGGTCTTCTTGTGAAAGAAGGAGGGTCCACTGCACAAAGATGAATTGCTCTGCCTTACTGAAGAGTCTGGGGTAATTGTTTTCTCTGCCTCGCAAACAGAGTCGATCCAGGAGGGCATCCGCCCTGGGCCCGCCCTCTCACCCTGGTTCGGTGCCCATTGCTGCATAGGGAGGCATGTCCTTCCCTCCTCGCCTCCCAGAAGCAGCTGAGGAGGAGATCTCTGAGGATGACCCCCCGCTCCAGGCGGGTTGGTTCTCTCGTGTCTTCTTACACGTCCACACTGCAGAGCTTCTGCCCAGCCTCTGTCCTGGCCCACCAGGTCTGGCAGCTCTTGTTCTACGCGTGGGATGTAAGTCTGTCACTTTGGGGGCAGGGGGCTGTCACCTCCAGAAAAGCTGTTTTTGCTCTTGCTTCCTGTGGCGACCTGCGACCATCTTGGCCATTCACCCCAATGTGTGGCTTCCATTGCATGTCCCCAGACACGGCCCTTCGCTAACCTCCTCTGCTGTTCGGCAGGTACGGGCTTCCCTGGTGGCTCAGAGGTTAAAGCGTCTGCCTCCAATGTGGGAGATCTGGGTTCGATCCCTGGGTCGGGAAGATCCCCTGGAGAAGGAAACGGTAACCCACTTCAGTATTCTTGCCTGGAGAATCCCATGGACGGAGAAGCCTGGTAGGCTACAGTCCATGGGGTCGCATAGAGTCGGACACGACTGAGCGACAGAACGGAACGGAACAGCTTCTGAGCTTGCCGTCTAGACCTGTGTCCTGATTTTACTGCACTTTGAGCTGATAGGGGTCACGTGGTGCACAGTCCATGGGCCCTGGCAGTCCCCCACTGCACACCAAGCTAAGCGTGTGTGAGCAGGTCAATATTCAGCGAACTCTCACTTCGAGAAGCTGTCACTCTAAAGGGGAGTTATCGCCCATCATATGTGTAACCCCCACTGATGACAAGCAATGATGTCATGACAAATCCAGTTGAAACTACTGAAGTCATGGAAGAGAAGGCAGTTCCTTCCAGAGCATCCTTTACATGGTCCCATTTGAACCGAGATGAGGAGGATGGAGTTTTACATCTGGAGATGGGTGGAATGCTCCAGGTACAGAAACCAGTGCAAGCAAATGTGGGCAAACCCATTCAGGACAAGTAACCACGCCGAGGCCATTTGATCTGGAGCTAGAGTGGTAGTGAGGGGAGCAGCAGGAAAAACAACCCCAGGAGTGAATGACACTCGTCTTCATTGTCAAGGAAGCCCTTGATCTGCTGATGGAAGAGCTGAGGCTGTTCTCCAACCATCATCATGAGTGTGTGTAGGAGGGACCGTGGGTGGAGGAGTGGACACTTGGAAGCCAAGCTTCCCTTGTGGCTCAGTTGGTAAAGAATCTGCCTGCAACTCAGTATACCTGTGTTTGATCCCTGGGTTGGGAAGATCTGCTGGAGAAGGGATAGGTTACCCGCTCCAGGATTCTTGGGCTTCCCTTGTGGCTCAGCTAGTAAAGAATCTGCCTGCAACTCAGGAGACCTGGGTTTGATCCCTGGGTTGGGAAGATCCCCTAGAGAAGGGAAAGGCTACCCATTCCAGTATTCTAGCCTGGAGAGTTCCATGGACTATGGGGTCCCAAAGAGTCGGACACGACTTAGCGACTTTCACTTTCACTTAGGAAGTTTAAACTTCCATGGTAGCTCAGATGCTAAAAAAATCTGCTTGCAATGCAGGAAACCCCAGTTCCATCCCTGGGTCAGAAGATCCCCTGGAGGAGGAAATGGCAACCCACTCCAGTAATCTTGCCTAGAGAATTCCATGGATAGAGGAGCCTGGAAAGATACAGTCCGGGTCACAAAGACTTGGACACAACTGAGTGACTA
This sequence comes from Moschus berezovskii, assembly GCF_049115385.1. NCBI lineage: Eukaryota > Metazoa > Chordata > Mammalia > Artiodactyla > Moschidae > Moschus > Moschus berezovskii. The sequence goes on from NC_142469.1 coordinate 105,787,275, forward strand.
ATACTTAAACTTGCAGTGCTATGCAAAACAGACTGAAAGGTGGGCAAAAATAAAAAATAAAAAAAAACTGCATCATAAGAGTTAAAAAAATAACAATAACTAAAAATCAAGGTAAATCATTTTTTTCTCCTGCTATGTGAAACCAAGGTAGTATATGTTTAGTTTCATTTAATCTTGGAAGTAGAAATCTATTCTGAGCTCTCTAGAAAGTTAACCTTCAGGTTTTTCACTTTGAAGATGAAGTTTAAACAACTTATATTCAATAATGACAAAGTCTATAAGCAAAAAATACTATAAGAGTATCAATAGAATAATGATATGTAATTAAAATACACTGCATATGAGTCAGTCTGCATTGAGCCAACCTTTGATCTAGTAAATTAATAGCATAGGGAAGAAATGAGGCCTGCCTGATTTCAACATGCATTCCAAATTCAATGAACTTTACACAATATAGCGACAGCCTTCTTTCCTTCCTTACTGAAATAAAATGTCTTAAATGTTCAAGATAGACTCAGAGGCTGATCATGTCCACAAGAAGCAGATCAAAATTTTCAAGACTTTTTAAAAATATTGTAGATTAAATCATTAGCAACAAAAGCGGTAACATGAATATTCTGACAAGGTTTTTTTTTTTCTTTAAAAGAATTATTGTTTGGATCACTTGAAGAAAAACATTGCAGTTCTCTTTTTCTCAGTGATTAAAGCATTTGAATAACATTAAGACATTTAAACCAAAGGAACCAAGGAACCAAGGGGAAGAAATCCGGCCGAGTTGACACACGCACTGATGTTAATATACACATGGGCTTGTTGTTGTTCAAAACCTAAGTTGTGCTCATCTCTTTGCGAGCCCGTGGACTGTAGCACGCCAGGCTCCTCTGTCCTCCACTGTCTCCCAGAGTTTGCTCAAATTCATGTCCATTGAGTCAGTGATGCCATCCAACCATCTCATCCTTTGCTGCCCCCTTCTCCTCATGCCCTCAATCTTTCCCAGCATCAAGGTCTTTTTGAATGAGTCAGTTCTTCACATCAGGTGGCCAAAGTGTTGGAGCTTCAGCTTCAGCAACGGCCCTTCCAGTGAATATTCAGGGTTGATTTCCTTCAGGATTGATTGGTTGGATCTCCTTGCAGTCCAAGGGACTCTCAAGAGTCTTCTCCAACACCACAGTTCAAAAGCATCAATTCTTCAGTGCTCAGCCTTCTTTATTTTCCAATTCTCACATCTGTACATGACTACTGGAAAAAGCATAGCTTTGACCATACAGACCTTTGTCGGCAAAATGATGTCTCTGCTTTTTAATACGCTGTCTAGATGTGTCATAGCTTTCCTTCCAAGGAGTGTCTTTTAATTTCACGGTTGCAGTCACCATCTGCAGTGATTTTGGAGTCCAAGAAAATAAAGTCTGTCACCGCTTCCACTTTTTCCCTATTTGCCTTGAAGTGATGGGACAGGATGCTATGATCTTAGGTTTTTGAAAGCTGAGTTTTAAGCCAGCTTTTTACTCTCCTCTTTCACTCTTCTCAAGAGGCTTTTTAGTTCCCCTTAGCTTTCTGCCATTAGAGTGGTATCATCTGCATATCTGAAGTTGTTGATATTTCTCCCGGAAATCTTTTTTGTCTTATTTTATTTTTAATTATTTTATTTCTTTTAATTGGAAGATAATTACTTTACAATATTGTGATGGTTTCTGCTATACATCGACATGAATCATCCACAGATAAACACGTGTCCCCCCCCATCCTGAACCCCCCTCCCACCTCCCTCCCCACCCTTTCCGTCTGGGTTGTCCCAGAGCACTGGCTTTGGGTGCCCTGCTTCATGCATCAAACTTGCACTGGTCATCTATGTTACACATGGTAATATACATGTTTCAGTGCTGTTCTTTCAAATCATCCCACCCTCGCCTTCTCCTACAGAGTCCAAAAGTCTCTTCTTTACATCTGTGTCTCTTTTGCTGCCCTGCATGTAGAATCGTTGTAATTGTCTTTCTAAATTCCATATATGTGCATTAACGTACAGTATTTGTCTTTCTCTTTCCGACTTACTTCACTCTGTATAACAGGCTCCAGTTTCATCCACCTCATTAGAAGTGACTCAAATTCATTCCTTTTTATAGCAGAGTAATACTGTGATTCATGGGGTCGCGGAGAGTCGGACACGACTGAGCGACTGAACTGAACTGAACTGAATACTGAAAACTGTATATATACCACAACTTCCGTATCCATTCATCTGCCAGTGCACATCTAGGTTGCTTCCATGTCCTAGCTATTGTAAATAGAACTGCAGTGAACACTGGGGGACATGTGTCTCTTTCAATTTTGGTTTCCTCGGTGTGTATGCCCAGCAGTGGGGTAGCTGGATCATATGGCAGTTCTATTCCCAGTTTTTTAAGGAATCTCCACACTGTTCTCCATAGTGGCTGTCCTAGTTTGCATTCCCACCAACAGTGTAAGAGGGTTCCCTTTTCTCCACACCCTCTCCAGCATTTACTTTTGTAGACTTTTTGATGACAGCCATTATGACTGGTGTGAAATGGTACCTCATTGTGGTTTTGATTTGCATTTCTCTAATATTGAGTGATGCTGAACATCTTTTCATGTGTTTTTTAGCCATCTGTATGTCTTCTTTGGAGAAATGTCTGTTTAGTTCTTTTGCCCACTTTTTGATTGGGCTGTTCATTTTTCTGTTAGTGAGCTTCTTGTATATTTTGGAGATTAATTCTTTGTCAGTTGTTTTGTTTGCTATTATTTTCTCCCATTTTGAAGCCTGTCTTTTCACATTGCTTATATTTTCCTTGATTGTGCAAAATCTTTTAAGTTTAATTAGGTCTCATTTGTTTATTTTTGTTTTTATTTCCATTACTTTGTCTCCCAGCAATCTTGATTCCAGCTTGTGCTTCATCCAGCTTGTGATTTTGCATGATGTACTTTTCATAGAAATTAAATAAACAAGGTGGCAATATATAGCCTTGCCATATTCCTTTCCCAGTTTTGAACCAGTCCATTGTTCCATGTCCAATTCTAACTGTTTCTTCTTGACCCACATACAGGTTTCTCAGGAGACACGTAAGGTGGTCTGGTGTTCCCATCTCTTTAAGAAACATTTCTTTTAAGTAGTATTTTTTAACTCACAGGCTTACATTACTTTAAAAAAAAATGTTTCTGCCTCCTCCAGACTGGCCCTCTTAGTGCCAAAATGTTAGAATCTAAGCAAAATCCTTGGTCAAAAAAAATCTCAGCTCAAATGCTGTCTCCTCCATGTCTAATTTACTATCTACAAAAATACTTGTTCCTCTTGCCTTTTTATAAAAGGAAATTCATTTTCATAGTTTTAGAATTTACTATGAGAAGATTCAGACCATCCAGTTTTCTGTCCTTCCTTTCAGTCACCAAAAGCAATTAGAAGCCACAATTTCTTTCTGCAACCCCCACATGGGTTTGCCCTGCTCTCTGCTAGCCTATAACTCAAACCTTCAACCCCCATTGTGATAATGGCCTCATACTTGTACAAACTTGGGTAAATGTGTCCATTCTGGTGATTATCATCAAACAAAAGAAGTTCTTACCATGCTGAGATGAAATGCATTATGTGATGTTTTTCATTGCTAATTCTTGGCATTAGGTACCTTCTGCATATATTCAAAAATCATTTGAGGCATGTTATACACATTGTTATGAAAGGAAATCCAAGTCAAATTTCAGATTAATTTGAAAGATATTTCTTTCTTACACTCGGTTCATGAATGTGTGTGATATTACTGTAAAGAAGCAGTTATAACCTTAAAGAACAGTGTTCGATGATTCTGTTTTGGTGATGGATGCATATTTCGGTATCTGAATTCTCTAGTCATGTACATAAAACTGGTGATTTCCAAAAAGAACTTAAAGATATGGACACTGTGACAAAAGGATTGGCTTTTCTAATTTACAGCCAGCACTTATATATCCAAAATTATTGGAAACTAATGGCTAAATAAACTGAACAAAGAAATAGGCATGCGTTTTGACTGAGATTATATTTTCATACAACATTTCATATTAGGGTGTCACACAGTATTATGGATAAACAAGTGCTGGATTTTTTTTCCAATAAAAATAATTTTAGAGCTTAATAAACAGATTGAGCTTGATTTTTTTTAATGGCTGCAATCTGTTCGAATTAGAGGACTGTGTGTGTGTGTGCATGCGCGTGTGTGTGTGTGCACGCACGCGCACATGTGCTCAGTCATGTCAGACTCTTTGTGACCCCCATGGACCACCAGGCTCCTCTGTCCACGGGATTTCCCAGGTGAAAATACTGCAGTGGGTTGCCGCTTCCTTCTCCAGGGGATCTTGCAAATCCAAGGACTGAACCCGCATCTCCTGTGGCTCCTGCATTGGCAGGTGGATTTTTATAGGACTATATGACTCAAAATGAACTTGGGATTTTCTTGTCTCTCTCTCCATCTTACGTACAAGCTTCAGAGAGCTTGCAGCTGGCCCACGGCCACACCAGGAGTGCTGGCTGGACTGAACTGGGCCCAGCTTCCCTGGCGAGGGCTCCATTCTAGTCTGCCACCATGGTCATCTGTCCCCGCAGAGCTTACAGGCATGCATTTCTTCTTTGCATGTGATGAAAGCAGCAGTTGTTGATGAGAGGGCGCCCAGCATTAGGAGCCAAGAGTGGCTGTTAGAAAACTGCTCATTCAAGCTCTTAGTGAACTTAACAGATGAATCAAATCTTATTTTTGATATTTTAAAACCTGGAAAGAAACAGTATCATCACATAGATACCATCCTGTGATCATTCTTTCCTTCTCCTGATGGCGTTTGAGTTCCGGACGTGCAGAGCCACCTGGCCCCCACCCTCTGATGGCCCACAGGGACTTGACCACAGAGCGTCCACTGTAATTCCATACTAGTCCCTCTCCCTTGGAACTTTGTCATCCCTCACTGTTCCTTATTAAAGCTAACATGGTCGCCATCTCTCCAAAGATAGCTCTATCAGCAGAAGTCCCAACATGCCTTTCTCTCTTACTCTATCAGGTTTAACACCAAGTTCTATTCTTTGGTAATTTTCAAAAGTATGTTTTCATTTCTCTATTACTCTGTACAAACTACTGTCATCACATTGCTCTGGAAAGTGCAATAGCCATCTAGCATGCTGCTGCTGCTGCTGCTAAGTCGCGTCAGTTGTGTCCAACTCTGTGTGACCCCATGGACTGTAGCCTACCAGGTTCCTTCGTCCATGGTATTCTCCAGGCAAGAGTACTGCAGTGGGGTGCCATTGTCTTCTCCACATCTGGCATCAGTTCAGTTCAGTTCAGTCGCTCAGTCGTGTCCGACTCTTCGCAACCCCATGAATCACAGCACGCCAGGCCTCCCTGTCCATCACCAACTCCCGGAGTTCACTCAAACTCATGTCCATCGAGTCAGTGATGCCATCCAGCCATCTCATTCTCTGTCGTCCCCATCTCCTCCCGCCCCCAATCCCTCCCAGCATCAGACTCTTTTCCAGTGAGTCAACTCGTCGCATGAGGTGGCCAAAGTATTGGAGTTTCAGCTTCAGCATCAGTCCTTCCAATGAACACCCAGGATTGATCTCCTTTAGAATAGACTGGTTGGATCTCCTTGCAGTACAAGGGACTCTCAAGAGTCTTCTCCAGCACCACAGTTCAAAAGCATCAATTCTTCGGCGATCAGCTTTCTTCATCCCCCATTAAATATTGTGCGAACAGCAGACAAAATATAGTCAGTCACTTGTCCATTTACAACCTTCCTTGGCCTCCTGTTTACCCTTGGAACAAGATGACCATGCTCTTTGTGGCCGTATGACCTGATGTCACCTGAATCCAACATCACCTGGCTCCTTCTCACTTCTCCAGCCTCCCCGAAACCCCATCTGCCCTCCCCCAGGTCTCCGGGGCTTTCTCAGCTTCTCACCAGTCGCTTCTCTTCTACTTCAGGGCTTTTACCCTCCCCCCCACTATTCTTCCACCAGGCTTCCCCCGCAGTGTCCCAACTCAGGGAGCCGCCCTGACAGGTCAGGCCTGTGTCAGTCACTATTCGTTTAGCGCTCCTCCTCCCAGCTGGACGGAAGCCCCACGACGTCAGGGACAGGGTCTTCCATCAACCACCGTGTACTCGGTGTTCCTAGCACCACCCGGACACCCAAGATGGCAGAATCCATCTTTCAAGTAATCTTCCCGCATGCCAGCCTAGGAGAGGGCAAAGCTTGCCACGGCCAAGACGTCTGTCCATGAAGCCGTCAAGGAGCCGCCCAGCCAGGGAGCTACAGCAGAAAAAAAAAAAAAAGAAACACCGAGGGCAGAAAGCCTCGAGTCTGATGGGGAGGGAGAAACAGCATCCACTCCAGCACAGGCGGAGAGCCTGTCAGACGAAGGCGCAGAGCTGCCAGGGCGGGCGCTCTGATCAGCTGCCGGTGCGCTGGGGCCAAGGCGTCCTTACGAGGCGCGCACCGAGTGCTGCTGTCAGCGTGCTGCGGGTGGCCGCCGGCCTCCGGCACACAGCGGGGCCCGCGGCCGGAGCCTGGAGCCTGCGCCGGTTTGATTTCAGTGCCAACTATCAAATGAGCCTCGCGTCTCCACCCAGGCTGCTGCGGGGCGGGAGCGATGACTCAGCACTCCGTCACCCCAGGACACACTCAGCTGCTTGCACTGATTTCACGCCCAGATGGAAGGAAAGTGCTCTGTGACATGGCTCTTTCATGTAAATCACTTTCAAAAATTATTTTTACATCTTTAGAATTATGCATAGCTTGGAACACGATCTGTCTCTATGGAAGGGAAGAGGTGAATAGGGTATTTCATCAGAATACTGACTATTCACACTATTTTATAGTCCATGTCTTTTTGGAATGGATAGGAGCTCATTATTCAGTGGTTTGTAAAATCTTCCAGACTGAATGATAAACTCACATCTGTTACAATTGGGATGGATGATAAAACCGGTGTGAACTGTCCATAAATATTTATTGTCGTCTCATATCAGCATGTATTGCTGTCTTTAGGAAAAATAATGCATGTTTTATTGTTGATACATAAAGCAGGGCATTTGTGTCTGCTACACATGATAACATACTAATAAAATGATGTTCTGTATAATATCAGAGAGGATATCAGAGAGGCAGAAACAAACTCGAAATTTGGAATTCTGAAGTTAGTTTTACAAAAACATTGTGAAAGACTGTGCTTACTAATACGAACCCCTTTAAAGTATTAAATCTTTAACTCAGTCAAGAATTTGAATTTCAGAATCAGAATACAATAATCATCTCTGCCATAGAAAATGCAAGGTTGTTCAAGACCATCTTTTTAATAACTAGCATATTCTGAGCCCTTTGCTGGCCCCAGAGACCTCTCTCTCTCTCGGGAGGCCATGCCAGGCTGACACCCCGCCCCCACTTCTGACAAAGTTTGTAGTTCATCTCAACCAGCTCTGGAGGCCCCTTCAGAGTTCCACATTTCTTATATTTCTCTTTTAAATTCTGACTTTCATATAATCTCCCAGAATGAACATCGAAGCCCTAATAGTCTTCATGGATGCCTTTTGGCCCCTTGAAATGAAACTGTTGGCGCCGGAGGGGGCGCAAGGCTTTCTCTTCGCAGATGTGTGGGGTTTCCTGTTCTGCCCTCGGTGGGGCGGGCACGGTGGAATCCTTCTGTGGTCAGCTACGTTTGGAGGTGACTGAAGATTCTCAGAACACACTTGAGTAGAACTCCATTTCTTTTGCTTCGTTATTTTCTTATAGTTTGACTCAGACAGTAAAGAACCCACCTGGCAATGCAGAAGATGTGAGTTCGATTCCTGGTTTGGGAAGATCCCCAGGGGAAGGGAATGGCTACCCACTCCAGTATTCTTGCCTGGAGAATCCCATGGACAGAGGAGCCTGGTGGGCTACAGTCCACGGGCTCACAAAGAGCCAGACACGACTGAGTGACTAACGCTTCCCCTTTTTCACTTTCTTAAAATTTAAGGAAATAGTTTTGGGAGACTAGGTCTCCAGGTTCTCTCTTTCCTCTTATTCCCACAGAATTTAGATTTTACTCAGATAACATGTATCCACTACCATCTTTTTAGAGCTCATTTTCTGGGGAACGATATTCAGCTTGTGATAATGGGCGGTTGTAGAACTTCACTGAGATTCTTCTTTTTTTCTTCCTTAATTGCAGTTTCCTCCTGTGCACTTGAAACTGGAGGTACTCGGAGTGTTTGAAGTGAGCTGTCACCCGCTCACCGTGAGAAAGACTCTGAGCTTTCCGTCACAGAGCTTACACACCTTCTCCTAAAGGGAGGCCCTTCCTTCTCAGGCTGCATGTGTGGTGATCAGCTGAGAGCAGAGTGCTGGGCCCACGGAGCCCACAGACCTGAGCCCAGCGGGGTTCTCACCCCTGTCGGCTCCCTGACTTGGGCCTGGCCCCTCACAGTTTTTCAGCCTCTGTTTCTCTATCTGTTAAATGAGGATAATAAGCTTTATTGCGCAGGAGTGTTGAGAAAATTAGATTCAATGCCTCTAAAGTACACACCGCAGAACAAGCACTCCATAACTAGTGGCTATTAATAACATTATCTGACATTTGAGATTTAAAAGGAGTGTGGAAGAATTTGGCTGTTATCATCATGCCTTCGGGTGGGAACTAATAAAACCGTAAATTCCATGCTACCAGGCTTATGACGCTGAATCATTCAGTGCAGCTCTTTACCTAGAATGTGAGCATAAAATGAGTTCTTGATTATCTAAGAAAAATAATGCAGAGAACTTTGTATCACAGAATAGCTACTCATCCATTACACCACACATTTGTGGATGACTTTTCCCAGTTACGTTCCCAGAATACACAGAGAACATAAATTAGCCTTGCATAATATCTGAAATGACTACAATTTGGTGGGTTATGTGTGAAGCAAAAACCATCAGATGCTTTCTACAGAGAAATGCAAGTGAATTGAGGACTCCGTGTTCTTTTGGGGATGACTTATTCAGTGGTTTCCCTTCATTAGAGCAATTAAGTGTGAGTCGCCATAGGGACGACCGGAAGACCTTGACCAGTGCAGTGGGGACCAAGTGTCCTCTCCTGCGTCGGGGAGGACAGGCGTCAAGGTCAGCCGGGAGCTGCTGTGATGTGAGACTCCAGTATACGGACAGGAGGCTGAGAAGGTGCTGAGAAGCCAGGCTCACGCTGACGCCTCTGACACGCTCGGGGTCTGCCCCGTCCGAGCAGCTGCCCAGTCCTGCCGCCAGCTGACCCCTGGGTCAGGGCCTCCCCTTGTACCCAGCGCTTGCCAGGACTTTGATTTTGTTTGTTTGTTCTCATTTACTGACTTTCCTTATTTGGCTTTTAGAGGTGTTAGGGCCAAACCAGTTAAAAGATGTCTTTCTTTATGTGACTCTCTTTCCTAACCATTTCCAAAACACTGTTGAAGGACATTACAGATCACACAGCTATATTTTTAGTCTTGCATCAGTCTTTCATAAATAGCTCTTAATTTTTCCATTGATTTCATCAGTCTTTCTGTTTAGAAATTATTTTAGCTTTTTGGATACTTGAGATTATATCTGAAAGTGGATTAAATACAAGTTAAGGAAGCCTTATAATCAATCTATTTCCACAATGTTATCCAATTAAATAACTCCCTGACGACTCCAGTCTAAATGCCAACAACAGTGACAGCATGTCAGTCAGGGCAGCACTCGCCGGGTACCGGACACGCGCTGACATTCCCTCCCTGGTACTAGTACTGGGAGGGAGCTACCAGGACCCCCTTTTCCCCATGAGGAAGTGAACACACAGAGCTAAGCGACTTGTTCGCCTAGTTCCCGGCACGTGGACCAGCTGTTCTCAACCGCCACCACGCTGCCTCCAGCCTCTCGAGATGACAACCTGCCTCCACGAGTCACTGCTCATCCACACTCTGCGCCAGCTCCAGAGTCACTTAATTCACACACACAGCAATCAAGGAATGACTGTTTTAAACAGGTTATATTATATTCTAGCCTACTTCTAGGAGAAAATCTTCCAAGGCACCCAAATCATAAAGCTCTTTGCTGCCCTTTCCTTTGGCTTAAGAAAATGTAGTGAATTGACCCCAGGCTGAACAATGGGAGGAAGCTGGCTAGAGTTTGAGGCGGGGAGGAGGGGCTGAGAGCCCCCAGCCCGAACCACCCTCCGCAGAGCCAGCCCCCAGCCAGACCTGGCTGCCTCTTTTATCCGCTGTGCGAACTTGGGCCAATCCTTCTCTGTAATACATAGTTGTGAGAAGTGTTAGTCACTAAGTCTCGTCCAACTCTTTGCAACCCCGTGTCGCCCACCAGGCTCCTCTGTCCGAGGAATTCTCCAGGCAAGAATACTGGAGTGGGTTGCCATTTCCTTCTCCAGGGGATCTTCGCCACCCGGGGATAAACTTCAGGCTCTTGCACTGCAGGCGGCTTGCAGGCAGCTTGCCACCCGGGAAGCTAGCTCTAAGTAAGGATGCTAATAATAGCACCAGCCTCAGAGTTTTGTTACAAAGTTTAAACAAAATAATATATTTAAGCACAGTTAGGTTCAGTTCAGTTCAGTCGCTCAGTTGTGTCCGACTCTTTGCGACCCCATGAATCACATCACACCGGGCCTCCCTGTCCATCACCAACTCCCGGAGTTCACTCAAACTCATGTCCATCGAGTTGGTGATGCCATCCAGCCATCTCATTCTCTGTCGTCCCCTTCTCCTCCCACCCCCAATCCTTCGAGGAAACAGTGGAAACAGTGTCAGACTTTATTTTGGGGGGCTCCAAAATCACTGCGGATGCTGATTGCAGCCATGAAATTAAAAGACGCTTACTCCTTGCAAGGAAAGTTATGACCAACCTAGATAGTATATTAAAAAGCAGAGACATTACTTTGCCAACAAAGGTCCGTCTAGTCAAGGCTATGGTTTTTCCCGTGGTCATGTATGGATGTGAGAGTTGGACTGTGAAGAAAGCTGATGGCCGAAGAATTGATGCTTTTGAACTGTGGTGCTGGAGAAGACTCTTGAGAGTCCCTTGGACTGCAAGGAGATCCAACAGTCCATTCTAAAGGAGATCAATCCTGGGTGTTCATTGGAAGGACTGAGGCTAAAGCTGAAACTCCAATACTTTGGCCACCTCATGTGACAAGTTGACTCACTGGAAGCACAGTTCAGCACCTGGCAATAGAAAAGGCTCAACACATGTTTAACCACTAAGTCCTGTCTGACTCTGCCTACCCCAGGGACTGCAGCACGCCAGGCTTCCCTGCCCTTCACCATCTCCCGGAGTTGGCTCAGACTCATGTCCATTGAGTCGGTGACGCCATCCAAGCATCTCATCCTCTGTCACCCCCTTTTCCTCCTGCCCTCAATTTTCCCAGCACCAGAGTCTTTTCCAACAAGTTGATTCTTCGCATCAGGTGGCCAAAATATTGGCGCTTCAGCTTCAGCATCAGCCCTTCCAGTGAATATTCAGGGTTGATTTCCTTTAGGATGGACTGGTTTGCACCCTTCGCTGTCCAAGGGACTCAAGGGAAAGGAGCAGGGACCCCACCGGAGACTGAGCCAGAACTGCGACCCACGCCAGCATTGTTACTATGACGCCGGGCCTCAAGGGGGAGCATTCGGCAGGGGCCTTCCACACGATGCTTATTTATAAACCTCACTATATTACATGAAGTCAGCTCCGCGTGAGCTCAGCGGGACTCTGGCGCTGAGGTTGTAGACCTCGGGCCTCCTCTGTGCCTCTCATCCACCTCTCTGGCCCTCTCCTTGGCTAATCAAGGATTCTCAAGCAAATGGTTTCTCTTCCAAACGTGGACACTTCCCTCCTGGGGGACACTGACTTCTCTTTTCACTCAGACGCTCTCCTTTCCTAGCCTTGGTTCCAGTGGCTTCTCCCGGGTCTCGCCGAACCTCCAGAGGACCCCTCTGCTTGCCAGCTTCGACCCTGCCCTACCCCCGCTTCCCACTGATCCAGCGAGAGAGGTGCCACAAGTGGGCCAGACACCCTTCCCTCCTGCAGCAAAGCTACTCCTTCATATTTATTTTCCTAACCAACAGTTTCTTTAACACCTACTGTATTAAGCTATGTAAGAGACTCGGGTTCAATCCCTGGGTCAGCAAGATCCCCTGGAGGAGGGCATGGCAACCCACTCTAGTATTCTTACCTGGAGAATCCCCATGGACAGAGGAGTCTGGTGGGTTACAGTCCATAAGGTTGCAAAGAGTTGGACATGACTGCAGTGACTAAGCATGCACGTGTTAAGCTAGATACTCTAGTGGATGCAAAGATGGTTCCTATCTTCAAGGAGCTTAATTCCTATCGATGAGGTATTTTCACAAGGCTTGTAAAATGGGTTTCCTGGTGACCAGAGTGGTAAGGGAAGCATAGCCCCCTTGTGAATGGCTAAAGGAGCGATCAGGAGCGCCTTCATAGAGAGAATGAACCTTACAGGTCTTGAGAAGCAGGGGTGGGGGGCAGGGGAGGAAATGACCACTGGACAGAAAGACACGAGGAAAGCTGAGGAGGTGGGCAGTCCGCTTGGGGATGACAGCTGTCATTTGACTGCAGCCCCACATTCCTGTGCGAGAGGATGGGAAGCTAAGGATTGGCCTCAAGCCTCCTGAGAAGGGCTAATGCCAGGCCAAGGAGGCTGGAATTTGTTGCACAGCTACTGGTAAATCTCTGAATGTTTTCATCAGCGGAGAAATAACGGTTCAAGCTGAGTTCACGACAGTTGACTTAGGTGGTGGTAAAGGATGAATCTGAGGGCCTGGAAAGGCAGAAGGCAGCAGAGATCCATGGAGAAGTTCCTGCAGTAGTTAGGCAAACTAGAGACAGATTCCCAAGCGCCAAGTGTGGTGGCAGCAGAGATGGGGAGGGTGACCAGCCTTGACAAGCAAAGGGACGTGGCGTGTGAGACAGGGCTGAGTCTTCCGCGTGAGCTTTCCCAGGTGGCAAGCCCAGATTCTTTGGGTACCGAAACCCAAGGTCTAACGTTTTACATAGAACACAATTTTCACCAAAATAAAGCATAAATATAATCAGAATGAAGGGGAACATGTTAGAGGAAGCGATCAGTTTTGATTTAAATAGTGTGTGACTCAAATGACGCCTCTACTCGCTAAGTTGGCTCCCTTCATGTTCTTTAATCGCATTGAATCTACATCAGATCAATGCAAAGTTCTGTTTCTTAAAACGGTTTGTTCCATTCCCTTTGAGCTTTTACAGAAGATGAACATTGCCTTGTGACCGGAGCCCACTGAAATGAGTGAGCAATCACACCCCTGCAAGGATATTTTTTTTCAAAGATAGAAATAAATATAGATTGATCCGGAAAGGAAAATCAAATATAGTGCTAATATTTAGACATTTTCTTGGTGCGCCAATGAATTATTCAGGCCACTCGAAAAGATTTTGCAAGGCTTCCCTTTATGAAAGGTTTCCTATATGAAAGGTTTAACAGCAAGAGACGTTTCTAGGAAACCCAAGCAGCATGTTCTTCTTTGGGGAGTTTAATGACACTTGGGTCATGAACAAGAATCAATAATGAACTATTGATTTCGGCTTCACCGATAAAACAGAAGTGCCTTAGATCCTTCCAGTGGGGGTTGGCAGTTACACTACCATCGTGTGTATATGTGTTCGGGGGCACGGGGCAAGCCCCTACCAGGGCAAATTGTGGTGTGGGCACCAAAGTTGCCTCTGCGGTTTGGAACATGTAGAGGCCAAGACTCAGTCCTTCTAGCTCCTGGTCATCAAACAGACTTTCCAAAGGGCAACGGTTAAGGACAACAATGAAATTAAGGCTTTTGTGCTCATTTCCAGGTGATCTGAGGCAGTGCACCCTTCTCAGCCAGATTGCTGTATATGTTTACTGTTATGTTAGGAATTGTAAAAATAGAATTTTTGGAAATTTCATTTATACCCCATATACATTGTCATTTGAAATAAAAAATATTTGTTACTAAAATGTTTATCGTCCACAGTATGGGAATTAAGAAGGCAATATAACAAGACAAACACACATAATGATTGTCCGCGTGACTGTTAGAGAAAGTTAACAGAAATACATGTGACATGTTAATGTATGTTTGGTCTCAACATATAAAGAATACAGGCTTACGGTGTTGTGAGAATTTTAATGGAAGTTGTAAGCATTTTTGAAAGTTAAGTAAGGATCTAGAAAATCAAGTTTTTTCAACATCAATGAAGAATATAAGAGATAACCATAAAAAGAATACAACAGTACTAACCACATTTTGATATATCCTCATAAAGTCTAGTAACAATTTCTTCTTGTACTTTCCTATTTTCCAATTCCAACCTAGATCCTATTTTTGCCAAGATACTATCTAGCCTGATAACTTCCAATGGCAATTACAAAATATGACCCAATTATTTTTTTAAGAAAAAAAATAGTGAACTTTATTCTGGTTAGGAAACAAGATATTTTAATGAAAATGATCTAAAACAAAAAACACAACTGTGGTAAAATAGATGAGGAAATTGTACTCCTTTGTATTAAAATATTTTTCATAAAACATTAAAAATATATTAATGTGAATTTAATCTCATATAAGAAAGTTAATCTGCTATAATATTGCTTTATGTATGTTTATATGAAATTGCCTGGGAGTAAAACAAATTATGTCATCATAATATTGTTTTGTATCCCCTACAGAAATATTTTTATAAAACAGTTTAAAAAGCATTTTAAAGAGGGATAAAAATCTTAAACTTAGGGAGAAGGGTAACTTTAAACAAGTTATTTTCATCGAAAGTTGAGGAAAATTACTAAAAACAAAATTCATGCTTAAAATTAGTCAATAAAAGTCAGGTTGTCAATACTGATCTCAGTTTTCCCCAAATGTAAAATGGCGACTTAAGGAAAAGGAAACACTGGAGAAAACTTGGAAAGAAATATTTTTAAGGACCTGATATAATCTTTCTATTATACAACAAATGTTCCAACAACCATATCTATCCTTGTATTTAATTTTGGCCAACCATGGTGGCTCAAAATTATTATTAACTTTACACTATTGCTGCTGCTGTTGCTGCTAAGTCGCTTCAGCTGCGTCCGACTCTGTGCAACTCCATAGACGGCAGCCCAGCAGGCTCCCCTGTCCCTGGGATTCTCCAGGCAAGAACACTGGAGTGGGTTGCCATTTCCTTCTCCAATGCATGAAAGGGAAAAGGGAAAAGGAAGTCACTCAGTCATGTCCAACTCTTCACGACCCCATGGAGTGCAGCCTACCAGGCTCCTCTGTCCATGGGATTCTCCAGGGAAGAATACTGGAGTGGGTTGCCATTTCCTTCTCCCTTACACTATTAATTACACAGAAAATTCCAAAGCTATAAAGAGGGAAACCAGTTTTCACATAATTGAGTAATATATCCATTGTTAAAGCAGTTATTTAACATGACATTTTTTATTTCACCTTGTTATCACATGTATCAGAACTGAATTTCTGTGTCAAAATATCCGTAAAGACATTTGGTTATTTTGCATATCATTGTTAAATTTTATACTTGAAAGTCAGGTCTAAACCTTTCTATACCACATCTCTAAAACTGTGGGTAACAACAGTACCAACTTCACAAGGTTGTTGAGAGTTAAAACTAAATAAGTGAAATATATGAGGGATGCTTACACATCTAGTGCCTACAGTAAGAATTCTGTTCTGTTCCGTCGCTCAGTTGTGTCCGACTCTATGCGACCCTGTGGACTGTAGCCTAAGAGGCTTCTCCGTCCATGGGATTCTCCAGGCAAGAATACTGGAGTGGGTTACCATCTCCTCCTCCAGGGGATCTTCCAGACCCAGGGATAGAACCCGGGTCTCCCGTATTGGAGGCAGACGCTTTAACCTCTGAGCCACCAGTAAGAATTACATGGCAGTTATTTTTATACAGTAAGAATTAAAAATTGAGATACAAATAGAGACCGCCCCACACCAAATTCTACTCTTTTCCCCAAATTCTGATTTGCCATATTAGAGCTGCCAGGTTTTTTAAGGGAAATAGTAAAATAAATAAAAAGTGAGTCAATTTAGTTCCTTCAAGCAAAAAAAAATGTTAACAGGGCTTAACGGAATTTGGAATTTTGAGGATTCATTTTACTTGTTAGATCATTCATGTTTGGGCTCCTAGTTATATAGTTTTCTGTAGAATCCAGCACTGGTTTCTGGACAGACCCAACCCTGAGTAGGTACTGCAGAGGGTGCAGACGCATGCAGCCCTGTGATATATTTCACGTGTCTGATTTTACCTTGGTCTTTGAGAGAAGGTAATGATTAGACCTGCTGGTCAATAAATGCTTCTCACTGATCTCTATGAACAGCTTTCTTTTTCTTAATCTACAGCGGTACATCTTATAACAGGCTGTAACCACAGAAAAAGTAAAAGAAATACCCAGCTAATTCGCAACTAAAGGTCAGATGTACTGAAAAATCTACCAAATAATTATATTTACCTTGATTAATTGAATGGAATGTCAGTTATCCATCTGACCTTGCATTGGCTCCATGCTAATCGGGTTCAAAGTCCTTTTTAACGTTTACTTTTGCCTTAAAATCTGCTGTCAATGTAATATGCAACTTTCTTCCCACTAGAAAGCTTCGTTTCGTTTGTTGAGTTGGAGCCAGATGTAAAGACTTTTTCCCTCTTATTATTCATTAAAAAGGGCTCGCACGTTAATCATCTGACCTCAACGCAAAATGAACACAACTGTGCTTATTTGTGCCTAAAAGAGATAGCAGTACACCCACTGAAATGCGTCTCCGGCCGGAGGTCACGGTTAAGGTTATTGGCATGGCTTTGTGAGGAGGCTCGTGTTGCAGCTGTCTGCACTGTCCCTAGCCTGAAGATAAATAGCAGACTTCAGTTTCCACTGCTACTGGTCTTTTAACCTTCAGTAAGAGCAAATGCCCTGGCTCACCTCCGCCTGCATCCTCGGAGTTTATCTCACAAGCCCTGCCCGGCCTCCAGCTTGGCCTTCCTGGCGCCACTTCCATCCTTTGGGGCGCCCCGTGCAGCGAAAAATGGAGACACGCCAGCACAAGGTTAAATCAGTTGTAATACGTCACACATTCAACATTTAACAAATTAACGCTTTTCACACGCAAACCAAAATAACGACAGTTTTCCATATGGCCTCGTTTGTAAATAATCCAATTTGAAGGTGACTCCCAAAGTCGTGATTTAAGACACGTTGTAAATGAGAGCTGACCAAACCACTCACGTGGCTGTGCCTGTGACTACCCTCTGGTGGATAACTGAGCCTGGTCCTCCACAGGATGACCTAGGAAGCAAAGGATGGGTGGGTGGTGGATTGGGGGATGGATGCTCACAAGCAAAGAGTGCAAAGTTTTTTTAGAAATCGAACCATTATAAATGGCCCTCCTTCTGAAGGTGATAATCAATTCAATTGTTGTTGTTGCTTAATAGCTAAGTCATGTCTGACTCTTTGCGACCCTACGGACTGTAGCCCGCCAGGCTCCTCCTCCATGAGATTCTCCAGGCAAGAATACTGGAGTGGGTTGCCATTCCCTTCTCCAGGGGATCTTCCTAATCCAGGGATCAAACCTGCATCTCCTTCACTGGCAGGCGGGTTCTTTACCTCTGAACCACTGGGGAAGCCTGATAATCAATTAAATTACTCAAAGTAATTGACCCTGTGATTGCCGCTACATTTCTTACCGCAATCCCTGAGATCCTTTCAATTCCCAGGGTACGACCGCCCTGGGGCACCTCTAGAAGTTACAGCAACTCGCTGCAAGCCACTCTTTGCCTTCTGAAATGGTGCTGGTTGAGGTAAAGGAAGTGAATGCTAGAGATTTAATTCCAGAGATGTGTCCACTTCCGGGCTTCCCAGGATGTCAGGAGACTTTGTTTTGTAAAAGCCACCCAATAAAAAAGTAGCCTAAGATAAGAACAAGCATTCTCATAAAGGGAAAAAAAACAAGGACAAATCCACCGTCCCCTCTGAAAAAAAATCATTGAAAAATATTAACATTTCTTAATAATTAGAAAAATACTAATGGAAGTAACTTTAAAGTAACATTTTACAGATGCTGAATTAGCAAACTAAGTTTTAGTTACAGCATCAGTGCTGTGATAAAGAGGTAAGCTCCTGTGTTGCTGGCAACATTATAAATTGGCATAACCTTTGACTTTCAGGTGGCTCCGTGGTAAAGAATCCACCTGCCAATGCAGGAGATGCGAGAGAAGCGGGTTTGACCCCTGGGTTAGGTTGGGAAGATCCCCTGCAGGAAGGCATGGCAACCCATTCCAGTATTCTTGCCTGGAGAAACCCATGGACAGAGGAGCCTGGTGGGCTACAGTCCATGGGGTCACAAAGAGTCAGACACATGCAAGGTCAAGGTCAAAGGTTCTGAAAATCAATATGATGAGATACATATATACCAATATATACCAATAACTGCAGAATGTTCACATTCTTTGAAGCAAGTAACCACACTTCTGAATGCACTGTTATCTAAAATTGTGACAGTCTGGAAGGAGACAACGTCCTCAGCTAGACAAGGGGCACTGCCTACTTCACACTCCTTCAACCCCGAGCTGTTGAGCAGTTGTTAATGACAATTACATGTCAAATCTTCAGTGTTGAAAAGAGTGCCCGAGAAAACTGGGTGCAGCCGTGCTTCCCAGTGGCAATCTGTTGGAACCTCCAGGCCCTTCTTGCACTTTCTCTTCTGCACTGCCTGTCCTTCCCAGGCTGCCTGTTGCAAAGCTAGGTTCTTCTCAGCATTCAGAGGGTAAATTCAGCTTAAAGTTAATTTTCTCCGTGAGCCCTTCCTGATCACCCGCCCGGGGTGGTCCCTCCCAGCCCCTCTCTGTCACATCTCTCTATTTCACTCCTTGCTGAAACCTCTCATTCTCTTGAGCACTCCTGTCCACCGTTGGTTTTGTCGTGTTCAGTCGCCAGTCATGTCCGACTCTCTGTGACCCCATGAACTGCAGCACAACAGGCCTCCCTGTCCATCACCAACTCCCGGAGCTTGCTCAAACTCATGTCCTTGGAGTCAGTGATGCCATCCAGCCATCTCATCCTCTTTCGTCCCCTTCTCCTCCCACCTTCAATCTTTCCCAGCATCAGGGACTTTTCCAATGAGTTGGTTCTTCAAATCAGGTGGCCAAAGAATTGGAGTTTCAGCTTCAGCATCAGTCCTTCCAATGAATATTCAGGGCTGATTTCCTTTAGGGTTGACTGGTTTGATCTCCTTGCAGTCCGAGGGACTCTGGGGAGTCTTCTTCAGCACCACATTTCAACAGTATCCATTCTTCAGCACTCTGCCTTCTTTATGGTCCAACTCCATATATCGCTACATGACTACTGGAAAAACCATAGCTTTGACTATGCAGACCTTTGTCGACAAAGTGATGTCTCTGGTTTTTGATATACTGTCTAGGTTTGTCATAGCTTTTCTTCTAAGGAGCAAGTCCTTGGTTTATTGGGGTGTTAATATCTGCAAGGGGACAGGAACCCATCTTTCCGCCCTTTGTGTGGGCGCCCCTGATCAGGGTCTACGTAGGGAGGAAGGGGACTGAGGGCCACGAGTGAGTGTAAGTTTGTGCTGTAAATCATTTGCTTATGAAGTCTGGCAACTGAAAACCTTAGTCATGCTGCAGACAGGTCCAAGGAACCCATTTGACCAGAACAAACTATGCCTGAGTAACGGGCATCCCCAGCAGGGCAGATCCATGTGCCCAGTGACAGTAAACAGACAGCTGACGGTAAACTCACACTCCTGCAGGACTTGGAGACAGAGCGCCTCCCTTCTGCTCCTTGTCTGGAGTGAGCCCTTCTTATAGAAGCCAAACACTTACGTCCTGGGGTTCTGTGGGCTAGTCTTTCTGTCCAACCCAGAAATGAAGTGAAGCGAAGCAAAGTGAACGAAAGTCACTCAGTCATGTCCAGCTCTTTGCAACCCTGTGGACTGTAGCCCACCAGGATCCTCTGTCCATGGGATTCTCCAGGCAAGAACACTGAAATGGGTTGCCATTCCCTCCTCCAGGGGATCTTCCTGACCCAGGGATCAAACCCAGCTCCTCTGCACTGCAGGCAGATTCTTGACCATCTGAGCCACTAGGGAAGCCCAAGAATACTGGACTGGGTAGCCTATCCCTTCTCCAGGGGATCTTCTGGATCGACCTAGGAATTGAACCAGGGTCTCCTGCATTGCAGGTAGATTTTTTACCAGCTGAGCTACCAGGGAAACCCATCCTACCGGTTCAGTTCAGTTCAGTTCAGTTGCTCAGTCGTCACCGACTCTTTGCGACCCCATGAATCACAGCACGCCAGGCCTCCCAGTCTATCACCAACTCCCAGAGTTCACTCAAACTCATGTCCATCGAGTCAGTGATGCCATCCAGCCATCTCATTCTCTGTCGTCCCTGTCTCCTCCCACCCCCAATCCCTCCCAGCATCAGAGTCTTTTCCAGTGAGTCAACTCTTCGCATAAGGTGGCCAAAGTATTGGAGTTTCAGCTTTAGCATCAGTCCTTCCAATGAACACCCAGGACTGATCTCCTTTAGAATGGACTGGTTGGATCTCCTTGCAGTCCAAGGGACTCTCAAGAGTCTTCTCCAGCACCACAGTTCAAAAGCATCAATTCTTCGGCCATCAGCTTTCTTCACAGTCCAACTCTCACATCCATACATGACCACGGGAAAAACCATAGCCTTGACTAGACAGACCTTTGTTGGCAAAGTAATGTCTCTGCTTTTTAATATACTATCTAGTTTTGTCATAACTTTCCTTCCAAGGAGTAAGCGTCTTTTAATTTCATGGCTGCAGTCAGCATCTGGTGGTGATTTTGGAGCCCAAAAAAATAAAGTCTGACACTGTTTCCACTGTTTCCCCGTCTATTTCCCATGAAGTGATGGGACCAGATACCATGATCTTAGTTTTCTGAATGTTGAGCTTCAAGCCAACCTTTTCACTCTCCTCTTTCACTTTCATCAAGAGGCTTTTGAGTTCCTCTTCACTTTCTGCCATAAGGGTGGTGTCATCTGCATAAATCATAAGCAATCCACTGTGACCTGGAAAGCCAGGTACTGACATCACAGAAACTACAGTGATATGAACTGTCCAAGTTTACCAACGGCTTGCTATTCTCATGAAGACATAACATACGTTCTCCCATTTTACCCTCAAATCTCTCCTTCCACGTCGGTATTACCACACCTGAATCAGCCAGAGAGTCATTAACAGGCCGAGGGCATGTCCCTGTGCACCCAGCCTCAACCCCACAGGGATGCTCCTGTTTATTTCCAGTTGGTTTTGTTTGGACTCACGTACTCTTACAATCCTGATTCAGAGGAAAGTTATCATGTGCACTAAACTGAGGAATTTTAGAGAGAGAAAAATGTAACACAGGCAAATAAACAGTCTTTATTCCAAAGTATCAAAAGTCAGCATATTTTACCTATCAGCGTTTCCAACAAGCTTTAGTTTCCATTCTTGTGCAAGCCCGATCTTGCTGCCACGGCAAATTAAATGGCCACATTTCGTCCCCATGACTTAGACACCTCTTTTTTTTCTTCCCACGCAGCCAAAACTCAGCTTGAACTTTAGCAAAACCCCAAACGTTTGTAAAAATGGAGTCAGGTGAGCCCAGTGCTTGCAGGTTATGCTCTGCGTGACTGCTCCTGGGCAGAGTTGATGTCTCCCGCCACATCTAACTAACTAGTGTAGACGCTGATAAAAGTTGCTAGTCAGAGCTTTGAAAGATACTTCGAGGTGATTCCAAACCTAGACGATTGTAAAAGGCTTGGAGGCTTTAACTCTTGTCACATATACAGTCGTTAACTCAGTTCAGCCCAGCCGATTGCTTTGAGTTGTTCATTAAATATATTATTTTTGCATTAATTGAGCTCATTTGATGAGAAAGACTCCCACTCAGTAAGATTTCCAGTTAATGGCTTGGAAATCTATTAGATTTTGCACCCAATAATTCATCTTCGAATTTTCAAAGAGTAGCTAGCCTAGGCAAGCTGAGATAAATCGTGGAAATTTGAGGAACCATCTGATCTGCAGAAACGGCGTGATGTGTTTTTTTCACCGTGAGCACCATTAGTGAGTTTATCTATTTAATTAGTTTCTGCAGCAGAACAAAGAGTACATCAAGGCCATGCAGGTCTTTTATTCAGTGGCTCTGTGCAGCTATTCGTCTAAAACGATTTGAACCAACTTTGTTGTGGTGGCGATTACCAGCATGGGCATGCGCGGGCTTCTGAATTCTGAGTTCATGATAAAGATGAAAGTTCTAACAGAGATAATTTGAGAAGTACATCTCCCCCAAGTTTATTGCATCTGCTGATAAAACTGGTTAGAAATCTGGATTTCTTTTCTCATTTTTGTACCCTAATACAAAAAAAATTGAAAACTAAAGATGGGTTGCATCACTAATATTTCTTGGAAATGAAAAACCATGATAACAGCCGTCATTCTGGTCCATTTCCAGGTTTTCAGCATCAGTCTAAAAGCAGTGAAATTATTTCCAATATGTTGCATCACTCCTGAAAGCAGGAATCAGTATTTCCAATTGAAATCATTTATTTTCCTGACTGAGAATTATCATGTATTAATAGCTAGGAAAGAAACTAGATTAAGCAAAATTTAGATATTCATTGAAATAAGATAATATGATTTTTTTTTCATTCTGGAGGAAGAAAGCTTCTCTTCTCAAATTAAACAGTGACCCAAGTAAGTGAAATGTTAGTCTCTCAGTCATGTCCAACTCTTTGCAACCCCATGATTTGTAGCCTACCAGGCTCCTCTGTCCAGGGAATTCTCCAGGCAAGAATACTGGAGTGGGTAGCAATTCCCTTCTCCAGGGGATCTTCTGGGTCTCCCGCATTATAGGCAGATTCAATCTGAGCCACCAGGGAAGCCCAACCCAAGTAAACTCCACTTTAAATCAAGGAAGATTTTGGAGAAGAGATAAGGCTATCTAACTATATAGATTCTGTATGTACTTATACGCAACCTTCCTGAATCCACATAAATACTATCTCCATGGATAAGAACTCACAAATTTGTAAATAGTGAATAAAGAATAGGTACTGGGCAAATTGTGGGCACTACATATGACATATAACTTACCTAGAACTGAATTTGCTTGTACTGTGTCTTGATTGAGAAACACCGAAAGCAATCATTTCTGCACTCATTCATCCATCCCTTTTACAAATATTCAGTTTGTATTTGACTCCAACAAGGTTTATAAGTAGTGTGATCCTGTCCTTCAAGAGGTGGTCAAACACAGGAAAACTAAGTTTCGCAAATGACTTCCTAAGGGTTCTAGATTGACATGTACACGAGGGCCATGGAGGGATTGCTGACTGCAATTTAGGAATTCAAAAGAAAGAAGATTGTGGAGTCAACTTCACAGAGTAAGTAAATCCCAAACTAGCCTTGAAAAGAAGTGAGGTTGGACTTACCCAGAAGGGAGAGGGGACAATATTCCTATGGGGAGTTTTTAAAGACATGAGTGAAAATTATACCTACAGGGGCCAGGAAGAAATCCACGTCTGGGTGGAGCAGAAGGTCTTGGGAAGGAGCAAAATATGAGATTTACTTCATAAGGGAGGGTAGAGACTGAGGGCTCGGTGATCAGGCATTTGAATTTGGTCTCTCATACAAGGTGGAGGCGTTGATTATTAATCAGGAGACAAAGGGACTAGAAGCTAATCCGCAGGGCAAATCAGGAAGAGGAGAGTTTGAATGACCAAGTAGACTGTTAGCTGCTGCCCAGGGTGGGCCAGAGAAGCTCTGCAACTGGGTTTATTACAGAGACCACTGCCTCTAAGTGGCCTTCACTGCCCACCGCAAGCTGAACACAGACACGGAGAATTGGAGCCCCAGTCTGCATCCCCACACGGGCTCATGCTTCCAGTGAAGTCAGCACTGACCTGGGAGTAGGGCTCAGGGGCTGGGGCGGGGCGGGGAGCCCTCTGAATGCCTCCACACAAGCGTTCAGTCCAATCAAGTGCTACTAGTCAAGAATCCCAAGGGACAGTTTTCTAAAGGAACACTAGAGACTTGCCTTGTCTTCATGGGCCACAGAACCTTGAAAGTTGATTCGTAAACTTCCCTAATATCTGTGACTTGAATCTGGCTTTTTAAAAAGGGTAGCAGAAGACCATCCAGACAGTCATAAAAAGTTTCCCCTTTATGCCGTCTCACCCTCTTCCCACTCTTCTGTAGTTACAGGTTTCCCCAACCCCTCTGGTCTGCTACCAGGTGTCCATCAACAAGCGGCAAAGGCAGTCTGGACAGTGGTCCTTGGCTGTTTTCCTGCCTCAGGCAGATCAAAGCCTGTGATTCCCTTTTCTGTAAGACCATAGAACCAGTACGTACAGGTCTAGAAATAAGTCATAAGTGTTCATAGGGAGGGGAGAGGGAGGGATGGAGTGTGATGCTTATCCCAGGATTTTCCCATAGTCCTGCTATATTGTGTTGTTGTTCAGTCACTAAGGCATGTCCGACCCTTTGCGACCACGTGGATTGCAGCATGCCAGGCCCCTCTGTCCTCCACTCTCTCCCAGAGTTTGCTCAAATTCATGTTCGTTGAGTCAGTGATGCTATCCAGCCATCTCATCCTCTGCCGCCCCCTTCTCCTTTCGTCTGTATCATATAGCCCTGAAAACAGTCCTTGAAATCGGTCAGCCTTCATTCTGTCTTCCTGCACGTATCTTGGTAAAGGATGTCACTAATTCAAGGGCTTTTATAAGGAAGGAAAGATAGCGTAATAGTCTGTAGCATAAAAATGAAGCCAAGATGGGCAGTTTGCTGCCCTGGGAAACATACGTTGATTGCTTGCAGCCAGTAGAGCATCCTCCCTGACATGTATATTCCCAGAGACCTGCTCTCCAGATGCCATTCCTTCTCTGCAGGGTTAAAATTCTCCTAGAATTAGAAAGACCAAGTTCTTGGTCCCTTGCACACTGTCTGTGCTGGCAGAGGACGCTTAGACCTCTCTTTCTGAATCTTCCCATCACATTCTCGTTGTCCCTCCGCAGACACCTCCCACCCCTTCTCCTTCTCAGCACCCCAGCATCGTGTACGGCTTGTATCACTTTACAGAGTGATTTCACCTCCTCCACCTCAGGTTGCTTCTCTGTGCTGGGACAGGAATAGCATCTAACTCATCTAGCTGTTCTTAGCTCTCAAATGACATTATGCTAGTATTATTATTGTTGTTATTATTACTACACCATGAGATAAGCCCACAGGAAATAGACTTGGGACAAGAGCTGGACTTAGAACTCCTTTTCCGTTGGGTATTCACTGAATGTTCATTGAATCACGTGGGCCAACAAGAAAAGAGACACACTGCCACTTCACTACCAGGAATTCAGGTTAGTCCAATGGTGACTGACCCTGTAAATGTAGTTATCCCAAAGAGGGATAAACTGGTGAACCTACCTATTTTTCTCAATATAACTTCAAGTCAAAATAGTCATTGGTCAGAGATGAATCCAATTTGCCTTTATGTGGTCTTGACCAAATCACTGTCACCTGAATATATATAAAAAATCAACCCATATATTTGGTCTTTATTCTAATACATCAAAATCCACACTGACTTATTGAACTAGCAGAATGGAATAATTTTGGGTAGTGTGTCCATAAATAATTTGAGTTTTTGACAGTGTTCTCTTTTTAAATGAAAACTATCTAAACATTGGTCCCTTGGGATTTTTTTTTTTTTTAGAACTTATGTGAAAGCTGAATTTGGTACTTACGAATTTTGTGGCTTACTTTGAAGAATTATCCTATAGCTTTGTGATTATCTTTTCAGTTGAAATACAATGCATCCATTGAATACCCTTCACTTCTAAAAACTTGTTCCAAAGTTGTATTGTGGTATTATATAAAGTAACGTTAGGATGAACAAAGCTCACCCAAATTCAGTTCTTTCTTTCTTTAAGGATGGTAACTGAGATTCAGAGAAATTAAGTAACCTGCCCATAGTTCACCATCTAGTAAGTAATTGGACATTGCAGCTACTCAGGTTTGAAAGCTTACATTGCAGGTCATTTGCCTTTGAAGTTCAATGTTTTTCCCGCTATATCACTGTACCCCCCAATGTTATCGTTGTTCATTTTCTACCAAGCAAACCTACTTTGGAAAATGGCAGTTATTCAGAAAGGAGTTGGCAGTTGTCTGAAGGAGCACTTAAATATTTAATTCATGATTAAGTCAAGATCCATGATACCTTCAGTTTCACCAGCGATCAGTGCCCCCATTCAGAAAACCTTTCCTTGAACTTTCAAAACTATGATGGGCTAGGAACCTCTGGCTTTAGTTACCCAGCTCTTGCGTCAGAAGGAGAGGGAGAGAGACAGACATCCAGCTGGGAATCCAGACTTGCTTCAAAGCTTTTATCTTCAGAGAAAAGAAATCTTGTGAATTTCATTAATGTCAACAAGATCTGAGGAGATTTGGAGTGTTTAAGCCCTTGAGCGTCTCTAGTATGACATATGCTCTGGTTATTATAAGTCTGTGGTTGCAAAACCATTGCAACTTTGATTCACATCCTCCATGAACCAACACTCTGGAAATATCCATCATATGGTCAGACTTAAGGGTACGTTGAAAACAGTCACTTTCCAAGAGATTATGAAGTTACGTTATCACTAAGGGGGAAAAAGATGAATCTCCTCAAAGTGACATAGAAAAGCTAAAAAAAAAAAAAAAATAGTGAAAACATTTCTTTAGGATTCTAGAAGTAGATAGCCTCAAAACATCTCCCCAAAAGGCTTCTTCTCTTACTCAATGTAGAAAAAATGAATGTCGCCCGGGTTTGTCTTGCCCCCTTGACTTCCACTTCCATTCTCTCATGTCCAGAAAGAATCAGACTAAAATTTACAATTGTTTCCACTGTAATTTTCCAAACGTTATGGGAGAAAGCACTTTTATTTTAAAACAGGTAGTGCTATTTCTATAAAGTAAATTGGGTCTAAGCAAACCCCAAATAGGATATTTCTGGCAAAACAAATGTTGACAATTAACTCCAGGTCTTGAAATCAAAAACTCCTTAAAAAACAAAATGTATCTGTGTCTCTTCTAACCCTTCCTTAATTCAAAATAAAAGGTGAAAGATTTAAAGAAACCATAAATTCATAAATATTATGAGCTATCTTTTTAATGAAATCTTTTTAATGATGAGTCATCTTTTGAGTAGATTATCTTTTGAAAAATGTTAGTTTTATCCACTACAACTAACATTTCTGTCTAAATACCAACTAGTGCAAACAAGTAATTACTGTTTGGGGTCACCTCCATTTCATAACTACTAGGTCCACTAAACCCAGAACTGGAAATGTGTTCAGAATCATCCAACAGAACATCTGTGATGGTTCAGCGTCGCAAAGAAACATCTTATAAGAATAATATTTGCAATAGAGTCCACACACGCACACCCTGCAGACACCTGAAGCCAGGCCCCCAGGGCTCAACCTCCCTGCAGGGCAGACAGCGTCCTGGAGCCCCAGACAGAAGGTGTCCAGTTTTAGCCGCGGCCGAAGCCATCATGATGACAGGTCTTAGCAGGGAAAACCCCTTTCAATTGGACCATAAAACTTTTCAAATGGTTTGGTTCAACATTTGAGAAACAAACAAAAACCCAAAAAACAAAAAATGCCTTTTCTGATCCAGAAAGAAATGACTTTGTTTCTTCTGTTGCTGCTGCTGCTGCTGCTAAGTCACTTCAGTCGTGTCCGACTCTGTGCGACCCCACTGACGGCAGCCCACCAGGCTCCCCCATCCCTGGGATTCTCCAGGCAAGAACAGTGGAGTGGGTCGCCATTTCCTTCTCCAATGTGTGAAAGTGAAAAGTGAAAGTGAAGTTGCTCAGTCGTGTCTGACCCTTAGCGACCCCACGGACTGCAGCCCACCAGACTCCTCCATCTCTTTAAAGATTGCGCTCAGCATGGCTTCAGGTTGTCCAGCCCTGTCGGGCACACACGGAAGGACCAGTGTTCTCATCTCACACTGAGCTCACCAGCATCTCACCTGGGGACATAGTGGACAGGTATGTCCTCTGCAAGTCACTTGATGCTGATGGGTGCTCTCCCGCAGAGGAAAGCTTGGGGCTGGACTTGGCCTCAATTCACGTTCCCATGACGGGCATGCGAAGTAGCCACGCTTGTCAACACATCAGACCCCACACACAGATGGCCAGAGAAGGAGGCGGTAGACCAGAGGAGGGTGTCTCAAAACCATGACACGTCACAGCTGTTTGTTTCATGACTGTAGTTTACCCTTTGGTGTGCTGAGACAAGGGCTCTGCCTGACTCTCTGGCCGCTGCTGCCGAAGGCTGCGGTGAATGCTGTTCTATCAGGTTAATCCGTTCATTTGTCTGAGATATTTGCTAGTTTCCATTGGATTGGGAAGATCCGCTGGAGAAAAAAGATGGCTGGTGGTAGCCTGGACCTCCCTTGAGTCACTGCTTACCATTTCCGGATTCACTCTGGTGGTTTTTAATTGAGTTTCCCAAGCTGGTGTTTTCTTGAAGAACATCTGGTGCGCCAGCTCTGAGAGGCCCCCAAGTCACGACGGTTTCAGAATGACGGGCGGGGTGGGCACAACACCTTCACCCGCGGACGCTCGGCCCATCCACCATGTGGAGGACATCTGCCTGCACTTCTGCAGGACTAGCCGAAGCGCTGCTTCTGTCCAGATCGTGCCCACTTCTTTCCTTAGTTACGGCCAGAGAGTAGAGGTGGTGCTGGCGGTTTGGTCACTAAGTCATGGCCAGCTCTCTGCGACCCCAGTGACTGTAATTTAGCCTTCAGTGCGTTCCTGCCTTCCCGCCAGGCTCCTCCGTCCATGGGATTCTCCGGGCAAGAATACCTGAGTGGGCTGCCATTTCCTCCTCCAGGGGATCTTGCTGACCCAGGGAGCGAACCGGCGTCTCCAGCGTCTGCTGCTTGGCAGGTGGATTCTTTACCACTGAATCCACTGAGCCGCCTGGGAAGCAGAAGGAATAGGTCGAGTTTATCAATTATTTCATCTGTGGGAACAGAATGAGTAATACTTCGGGGAGGTTGAACAAGGAACCTGAAGTAAGCATCTGTGCGCTTTCGACTCCTGGTGCCTTACGTACTGCTTTCATCTCCCTCTCACTTGTGCATTACAGTTTATGTAACAATATCTGTACCCTTAAGTGAAGACTCTCAGTCGTCTGACTCTTTGCGGCCCCATGGACTGACTGTAGCCCGCCAGGCTCTTCCATCTGTGGAATTTTCTAGGCAAGAGCACTGGAGTGGGTTGCCGTTTCCTTCTCCAGGATACCCTTCAGAGCATCGGTCAAAACACCGGAGTCAGAAAGGTCCGAATCTGGCTGTGACCCTCCTTGAGCGTCCCGTGCCCTACTGTGCTTCCTTCCGGGGCTCTTCCTGTCCCAGGACGAGGGGACTCGGGAGTCTGGCCCTCCCTCACAGAGAAGCATTCTCTCAGGACAGTCTCCAGTGGGGTCCGAGCAGCACGACAGAGGCCAGCTGCGTGGGGCTCTGGGCTGGGTCCGCAGCCCAGACTCAGTCTGGTGGGCTTGAGCATGACCTACGGAGACCTCGGCCAGCTCCCCAAAGGCAAGAGCCTCGTCTTTTCCATCTTGCATGACCCCGCAGGGCCTCGTCTTGCGCTGTCTACAGAGAGCCCACCACCCTTCAGGATGGCCGGAGGTGTCACCGACGGCAACTTGGGACGACCTTGCTCTGGCCACCAAAAGTGTCCTTTTTCCCACTTGGCTTTTGTCTTTTTTTTCCCCCACCTTTTCCCTGTAATAGTAGTAACTAAGGAAAAGAAGAAAGCTTCTACACAGTATAAACATTGTAAAAATGCTAAGAGACTGTTTCATTAAAACCCTCCATGATACGGGTCCCTTGCCAGGCCAGGTGCCCTGCCTTGCAGATATGCGCCTGTGTGAAGGTCTGATGCCCTGGCCATACCTTGGGGACGAGCAGGCCTGACGGTCACTTCACAACCACGAGTTCATCCACTGAGAGGATGCCGTTGACAGCGGAAAGCCTGGGACACACGTACCAGCCATTGCTGAACAAAACGGTCCCGAGGAAGAGAAAGTATCCAGGCGGGGGCTGCTTAAACAGGCTCAGGTAGAAAAGAGGCTGCCCATGTTTCAACATACTGCCTACACAACCCAAAACCACTTCAGCGTCAGACATTCAAATGTTGGAGTGTCCGAGTTCCTTGGGGTTTTTCTGTACCAGCTTTATGTAAAACTCCAAACAAACTTTTTGGCCAACCCGATAATTCCTAACCGAGAGACTTCCAAGCAGTAGGGGCTCATCTCCCACACACAAAGACCCCCAAGAGGAGAACAGAATCCCTGGTTCTAGTCTACCTGCATAGTATTCCTTTAGAAATGCAAAGTCTGGTGTGAGCTGTTGTTACAGGTCCTGTTTGTTTGGTTATAAATAAAACACATCTTTTTCTTCATCAATGTATCTTTACAGCTGTTGGACAGAAAATAGACTCCTAGCTTCCTGAATTGAAATGTCATCTTCCTAACGAGAATTGACAATTGTACATAACCATCTGGGTTGTTCTTAAAGCATCCTATTCTCACAAGCGTGTTTTCCTGCAGCGTCGTACATATTTAAAATGATGAGCTCCAGCTAATCGCCTCAAACACAGATTCTCAAAGAAACTGACTCTAGAGCAGTTCTGCAATGGAGACTGCCCTGCTCACCTGCCCCTCGATGTGACCTGACCCTAAAGCGTGCCTGCTTACCCCTCCCATGCCCAAAGGAAGGGACGGTGCTCCTTTGTTGGGCTTTTTCTCCCCCAGGGATACACATTCTGCAATCACGAATATTCCAACTCCAACTCCCTTTCTGAATAAGCAACTGTTACTCTGCTCTGCTCTCTTTATCACTTGGTTTATGCACTGCTGAGAAACAAAAAAGCTACATAGTTTTCTTACTCCTACAGTTACATAGTTTTTAAGAAGTAAGAATAGGTCACTATTGAAATAAAGCCTACTTGTCATGATAGCGTTCTGGGAGGCAGCGGGACAAACAGGGCGTGTTAAGCTTTCCGTTGTCTGCAGACCTTCCCACCCCTTGCTGCCCCCGCCAGGAAAATATGTCTGTCCCGTGATCTATTCAGCCCTTGACCTTTGACTAACAGGCCAACAAAAGGCGCCATTTATTGGTGATTAATTTACGTGTCTTTGTCCATCAGGAACTGGATCAAGGGTGTCAGAACTCAGCACCATCACCAGTTACACTTGCCACATGCGCCTGGGGCATTTTTGCCAGGGCTCGGCGGGCCGTGCAAACCTGCATCCTGCGAACTGCCCCCTAAGTCCACCGGTTTCGTGAGCAGGGGGGTTCAACAGGAATGTCACTGGGGCCGGGGGTGGGGGGCCCTCAGGGAGCAGCCCAGACGCTGTCTCTGGCCTTCCTTCAGGGCCCCCTCAGAATCCCGGGAGCCGACCTGCTCCTCACACACCCCTTCTTCCGGGTCTCCCTTGTCACACACGCGACCTGTTTCTGGTCCTGCTGCACCTTTTTTTGGACTGCGTTGCTTTGCCCTCCTCTCTTCTGCAGCTTCTTCCTTAGCATCTTTTCCTCTCCCTGTAACACACCACCAACTCCTGCCCAGCAAGTGCGCGCGCGTGCACACACACACACACACACACATGCTCAGTCGTGTCTGACTCTTTACAAAGCTATGGACTGTAGCCCACCAGGCTCCTCTGTCCATGACGTTCTCCAGGCAAGAATACTGGAGTGGGTTGCCATGCCCTCCTCCAGGGGATCTTCCTGACCCCAGGATTGAACCTGTGTCTCCTGCATTGGCAGGCAGATTCTTTACCACGGAGCCCCCTGGGAAGCCCCTTCTCTCTTAATCCAACTCAAAACCTCCTCCTGTTGGAAACCTCCCCCCGCCACGTGGATGGATACCATGTTCTCCTTGGTGGGAGATCCTGACTGCACTGACTCTCTTCTCAGATCACCCTGTAAATCCTTTTTTTTAAAATTTTGAACTATTTAAGTATTTGTCTGTATATATTTTTAAAGTTTACCTTTAGCTGAACAACAACCAGGCAAGAACTCTTTATTCAAACATCCTATCTCTTGTTTATTCTGTGCAGCTATCATGTATGAATATTTTAGATGATCAGCTACTCTGTAAATCAACCTTTAACTTAAATCCAGCTTTCCCCATCACAGCAGAAAGGCTTCCAACATGAGAAGGGCAAAATCCTCTTCATTACGATGGCTTTGCAAACCATTTTAAGTTCATTCGTTATGAAAAATGGATATGCACTGTAGCTGTGTAACTCATAACATTTCTCTTTCTGAAAATTAGCAGTATTTCTGCCTGCCCTCACCCCCCACCAAACGAAGCTAATCAGGAGAACCATGTCCTTTCTCTGGTTACAGAAGACAGCGATATTTCTCTAACAAGTTTCTGGGAAAATCAAGCAAAAGAACTGCTTATCTGTGCTGTGTGGGATTGTAATTGTTACCTTTATTACTGGTCTGAACCATTACTCTGCCTTTTTTAAAATGTTCAAAATAAGTGGGGAAAAACAGCTTTGAAATGCCATTCCCATCTCCCCATTATTTTCACATTCAAGCAAGATAAGCATTGGGAGCTGTATTGAAATCTGAATAAAATGAACACGTTCATCTGGGAAAGTGCACATTTTCCAGCTGTAGCTGCTCTCCCTGTAGAGTCTCCGGCCTAAGCCCTCGTCCTCACCGCCCCCCAGCCCGTCAGCCTGTCGGCCCTTTCCTTCCGTCCTGGGTCAGGTGGGGTAGTGTCAGCGAAGGCACAAACATGACCCACTTACTGGGAGAATGAGCGGTGTGGAAGCCGTTAGAAATCTGGGTGGGAAATACAACTCACAGGCTGGTCGTGACTATTCCTGGGCTTCCCTGGTGGCTCAGGTGATAAAGAACCTGCCTGCCGATGTAGGAGATGCAGGTTCAATCCCTGGGTCGGGAAGATCTCCTGAAGGAGAGCATGGCAACCCACCCCAGTATTCTTGCCTGGGAAATTCCATGGACAGAGGAGCCTGGCGGGCTACAGTCCATGGGGCGGCAAAGAGTCGGACACGACTGAGAGACTGAACAACGAGAACTATTATTTGGTGGAATTTCTGTTCTCTGAACAGAATCAGACCCCTACACACCTGGGTAACCTCTCAGGTAGAACGTGATCAGATGCTTCTTATCCAAGCACTTCAAGACCATGAGACCCAGGCTCCCACCCAGGCCATGGACGGCCAGTCCAGGAACCCCTTCCCGCAGAGTCTGAGAGGCAGCTGAGTGGTCACTTCCAGGCTCAGGGAGGTGAGATTTCAGCCAGGTCCTCCAGGTGTGCCCCCCAACTCCTGGGGCAGGCTGCCTGCCTGGACTTAGACCCCAGCACCAGCAGAGCTCCCGTCCCTGTGAAGCCATAACTGAGGACTAAGATTGGGGCGTTCAGGAAGAGATGAGGAAGAGATGGCAGGCGAGGCCATCCCTGCTCCCAGCAGCACCCCCAGTGATAGGGAGGGGCGGGGGTACCAGCAGAGGCTGAACACGGGGGTTAGTGAGGCCTGGAGGAGACAGCGTGCACCCCACAGATGCAAGCCCCAGATGTAGGCACGGGCTAAGCTCTCCTCTGCACCACGTGTCCGTCTGCGATCACACAGAGCCAGCACCCTCGTCTGACCATGGGCCCTGCCTTCTAACTAGGCCATCTTGGAGTTTTGAAGAAGTCAGGGTCCAGGAGAACACTCTTGATGTAATTACCGGGTCTGAGACAGAGAGTCCCTGACTTGTGAGCTGTGGTGTAACCTCAAGTCACCTTTCTTTTACACTCTGATGTCTCTAGTTGAGATGAATTTTCATTACCTCACTTTCGTTTACGCTCTGCTGACCTTTCATCAACTCCCTTCTAGTAAGACTTTGTGTGCTCGTCTATCTATCACCACTCCTGAGACTCTACCAGGATCATGTCAAATGATCCAACGTTAATTGATCCATATCAATGTCAAATGTTAAATGCTTGAGTCTCATGGCATAGGCCTTGGAGACCAATGCCTAGATCCGTGCATAGGACTTTTCGGGAAAGCACCGCGCAGTAACGGGCCTCTCTGTGTGTTTGCATGAACCAGTGAACTCCGGGGACGGCATTGACTACAGCCAGCAGAAGCGGGAGAATATCGGCGACCTGATCCAGGAGACGCTGGAGGCCTTCGAGCGCTACGGTGGCGAAGACGCCTTCATCAACATCAAGTACATGGTCCCCACCTACGAGTCGTGCTTGCTGAACTAGCAGGGAGGCAGCTGGGCTTGGGTGGAGGGGGTGCTCCCCGGGGTGCTCCCCACCACCTGTCTATGCCGCTGCTAGCATCTCCTTATCTGCGACTTCGGCCGCTCAGCATTTCCACGGCTGCTGAAACAGCGGCTCACGGGCCCTTGGATTGTTAGCCCTGTTGAGAGCAAGGCTTTCCCATACATAAATAGTGCCTGTTTCTTAGATTACAATAGTGTACTGTGCTTATTTGTTCCAGGAGAAGAATCGCTTCTTTATCCAGTTCAGAAAGAAAGCAGGAGTCCAAGTTAAACCTTCGGTTGTATGGACAATAAAACTATGATTTTCGTACGCAATTCAGCAATTGTGTCTGCCTGCCCTGAGGGTGATGTCAGAGGTTGGAAGGGGAGCATTAGGCCGACTGCTTAATAGGTGTTGGTTGTGGACCCTGAAGCCTGTTCAGCAGCACCTCCCCAGCAGCTGTGTAGAATAGTGTGCTTTGACACTCGATAAAACGGTGGGATCTCTGCCCCCATTACAGGGGGACAGTTTCCATCACGTTCCGAACCTCGGTTATGAGCATAACTGATGCTTCTGGCCCATTGGAATTTGCAGGGCTTCCCAGCTTATACGGGGGAAGGGGGCACAGAGGAGAGGGGGTTGGGCCAGGTATGAAATGCCACGTGGCACACGTGATTTTTTTTAAAGCGCTAGCTTGCTTCCTTGTCCCTCGTAGTCCAACATCCTGCACCCCAGGACCCTGGTGTAACTGACAACACACTATCTGGCAGGCGGTTTGGGGCCTTTCATCATTTTTGAAGATGACTTAGGTGCATCGTAGCGATTGCCCCTGGGAACAAGTCAAGTCCTTTTCCTCTGCAGTTCTCCTCCTGCTGGTGGGTTGGGTGGGTTCCCATAGCACCTCTCGCTGAGTCTGATGGCACTGTTTGGGAATTTTACTGAGATTTTTTTAAAAAGCACATGCACTGCTTCATTCAACTGAGAAAGCGAAAAGGTGCCCAAAGAGAAGAGTGAGTGTAAGGTGCCCAGACCAGGGCCTGCGGGGTGCGGGACGCTCAGCTGGAAAACAGGGTGAGGGGCCCCGATTCTGCGCGCCTGCAAGCTGCCGTGGCTGCTGGCATTGTGGGCCGGGAGGGTCTCGGTCTGCAGCAAAAGCAGCTCCTGCACAGAAGGGAGGAATTGAAACGTGTCCCCGGGGAAGCGAGCCCTCCAGGTGGTTGTCCATAATTATCGAAGACACAAGTGTCCAGAGGCAAACCCAGAGTTTGAAAACTGGTTCATTATTCATCTTCCTTGGTGCCGGGCTCTGCATATGAAATCTAGCATCTGAGTAGCTACCACCTAGTTCCCGAAGCACTTTTTTATTTTTTTAGGATAAATGGAGATGCGTGACTGGGTAAGACAAATTGACTTTTGGGTATAATATCAATACTTTGAAAAGACAGAGCTAGAAGCAGACATAGAGAGGTTAAGACAGGTTTTGCTCCAAACTACAGTGTTCCACTGTGCCCATCAGCTGTCTCCCTGGCATCAGCGATGTGTTCGAAGTGACCCCTAAACCCCTGACACTGTCAGTCAGAAGGATACCGCCATCGGTGCCTTTGAATGTTCCTGCCAGAATCCCCTCCACGGCTCCGTCAGGGCTCAGGGACCAGCCTCCAGTCTCGCTCTGTCCCCTGCTCGTGGAAACACCTGGTGTAGAAGCTGGGAGACCGACCAGCCTCCGAGCCCAGAGCCCGAACTCCGTCATGAAATTAAAACACTGAGGTTCCTTTTCCAGCTCTCTACCACTTATTAGCTGCACCGCCTCGGGCACGTAATTTAACTTCTCTGAGTCTCCAGTTTCCTCAGCTGTAGCGTGGAGTTTACTCCTACCCGCAGGAAGCTTGTAAGAACTGGAGGTGATCTTATTGAAGTACCTAGCGTAGTTTCTTATGCCTGTTGCTCCTTACTGCAAAGGAGCAAGGCGTGAATAATGACCACCTTCCACCCCAGCAGAACAACACATAATTGGGAAAACCCTCAGATGATACGGTGCCTCCTAGAAGGCAGTGGTGAACTCTTTGTCATAAGAAAATAATTTTGCAGAAAACCAAAACAACTGCAGATATGCCACAGTGTTCTCCGGAGATTTTTTTTATTAATGCATTGTTTTATTAGTATAGAACTAGGAATGGCTGCTTTTTCTGTCGTCTTGACCCCAGGTGGCTTCCTCCCTGTCTGTAGGGACACACAGAGGAAGAGAGTGGGTGGAGGTGAACGGGAGAGAGCCCCAGGTACCCCGGGAAGTGCCCCCCACCTCGTGGTCACCCCAGGTCGGCAGGTGCCTGAAGGCATCTCACACCACGTGAGCAGGCAGCAGAGCTCAGAGCTCGGAAATCCCTGAGCAAAGGCCCTCGACTGGCTGCTAAACTCGGGGATCACGGGAGAGGCCCACCAGGAAAGGGAAACTAAGCCCAGCTGGAGGAGCTATGCACACGAGTGGCGCGTCGGAGGAGGCCCAGAACGAGGGCTTCCCACGTCTGCACAAAGGTAAGACCGTGGGAGGCGGGAAGCCCAGAGCCCCCGGCAGCTTCTCAGATGGGTTGACAGTCCACTTGTTGAAGAAAGACGCTGCCTGGAACACTGGGCCTCCCGATGATTCAGAAGACCAGGAGCTGGAAGGGGAAGCTGGAGGGGAAGCGTCCGAGGTAGAGCGTGCCGCTCAGAAGAAGTCAGTCCATGGGGCTGGCTGACGCCCTCCGGAGGGAGGCTTCATCAAGACTGGCAGGATAACCAGGCTGCCACCTGAGAGCCCTCTCCCTCCCCAGCTTATCCCCGTCCATCGGAAACAGCCTGGAGGCTAGAGGGGTGCAGCCACGTGCAGTGCAGGGGAGGTCCCCGGTGGACCAGGGCCCCTCACAGGTGCTGGTTTGGGTTATTATACCACTGGACCTGCTGAGAGAGATGTCGAGGTTCACACAAGCCCACTGCCCCCTGCAAGTTGCCTCCGTGGGCACACCCTCATCTTCGAGGGAGGCTCCCCCCACCGCCTACCCTTGCCATACTGTACGAACAGCACATCATTTTACAGCCCAAGTCTATCTGGAAACATCAGACAGAAATTCGCAGTTTGAAGATTCTGTGAAATGGTCTTCAAAGCTGAAGTTTTCTTATGCAAACAAGCCTCAGGTTTTTTCAGGGTGTGCTTACACGCGATCTAGAAATGGGAGAAGTTTTGGTGCAGGCGGAGGGACGTCCCAGAACACTGTCATTTACAGAAGCCAAAACGAAGTCCTCCTACTTCAATACCCACCACATTGCTTACTTCTAGGGCTATTCTGAGATGTTCATCATTGGCCCTCTATAAGCAGAAACTGAGAAGCTTGAAGACTGCTTTGAAAGAAGTAATAAACCTGGGGAAATATTCCATGAACATTTTTCTAATCGTAAATTCCTACTCTCTGATGGGATTTAAAGTGGAGTCAGAAAACCTCAAATGCTTTTAAAACAATTCTACCCAGGAAAGCATCCCTCTTCTAGAAATGTACCAGTGGACCAGTTTTTGAAAGTTCTCTTTTGAAAACAAGAAACTTCAAGACTTAAGCTAGAAATGACCATGCTTCCTTCCAGTCACACCAAGACAATCCGAGTCCACAATTCAAATATTCAGGGTCTAGAAGGCTCTCCCCCAACACACAGCCTGCAGACCGGCAGTGCCCCAGCCAGGAAGAACCACTCGGGTGGTGACCGACCCCAGTTGCCCCCTCACTACACTCAGTCCCCCTTGGGCCCCACCCAGAGGCTCTCACAGAACCACCCTCTTTATAAGATCTGGGAAGAAGGGACTTCCTGAGCTCCAGCAACTTTTTTCTTTTAAAATAAGAGATATTTTGTTTATTCCAATAATAAGACATTGGAAGTGAGTTAAATACCCGGTTACTCTGTGCACCGGACTCAGCATTTCCTAGCCCTGACCATGAGCAGAGGAGGAAAGTCCATTTTGAAGTGGGAACTGCCAACCACTCAACTAGGCTTATTTGTAATCAGGGTGTTTTAATGCATCCTGTCCCATCACTTCATGGCAAATAGATGGGGAAGCAATGGAAACAGTGGCAGGCTTTATTTTCTTGGGCTCAAAAATCACGCTGATCGTGACTGCAGCCATGGTATTAAAAGATGCTTGCTCCTTGGAAGGAAAGCTATGACAAAACTAGACAGTGTATTAAAAATCAGGGACATCTCTTTGCCAACAAAGTCGGTCTAGTCAAAGCTATGGTTTTTCCAGTAGTCATGTATGGATGTGAGAGTTGGACTATAAAGAAAGCTGAGCACCAAAGAACTGATGCTTTCAAATTATGGTGCTGGAGAAGACTCTTGAGAGTCCCTTGGACTGCAAGGAGATCCAACCAGTCAATCCCAAAGGAAATCAACCCTGAATATTCATTGGAAGGGCTGATGCTGAAACTGAAGCTCTAATATTTTGGCCACCTGATGAAAAGAACTGACTCAGTGGAAAAGACCCTGATGCTGGGAAAGATTGAGGGAAAGAGAAGAAGAGGGCAGCAGAGGATGAGATGGTTGGATGGCATCACCAGCTCGATGGACATGAGTTTGACCAAACTCTGACAGATAGTGAAGGACAGGGAAGCCTGGCGTGCTTCACTTCATGGGGTCACAAAGAGTTGGACATGACTGAGTGACTTAATAAGAAGAACAATTCAAAAGATACTCTAAGCATCCTCTCTGCTCTGCAGTGGGGGGAAAAATAGTAGTCCTTGGCTTAATTAAGAAGACCTTCCTGCCGGAAAATGCGTATTGGTGTGGAATCTGACTTAGCTCCCATCATCTTTGAGTCTCTTGCTGGCTTCAAAGTGTGAGCACGTGGACGCTGAATGGAGATCCAGGGCACCAGTCCGGCTTTGCTTCTGGGAAACCCCATCAATAGCAACAGCTTGCCCTGACGCTGATGTTAAAGCGGAACGTAGGCGCCGTAACCACCATGAGACAGCCCGGCGTGGGCTCCTGGGGAAGGAAGGACTCTATTCTGCTCGCATGAAGCTGTCTGCTTGGATCTCACCTCTGTCGCAGTGTGCTTCTCCGGACAAGTTCTTCGGCCGCGAGCTGGCTCTCCCATCACGGGTGAAGGATGTAGACAGACGTGTGGCAGAAGGAGCTCTTTGCACGTCGGTTCATTACCCTTTCTCTGTTTCAGGGGTTGACTTTTGCCTCCTCCGGTGGGAAATATTTTTAAGGTATGTGGATACTTTTTGTTTTTCCTTTGTCAAATTCCTGTAAGTTTCAATCTCAGTGAAAGGATTTGTTCTCTTCCTGTGTTTGGTAAGTCTAAAAAATGTATTACCTCCGTTTCTTTTTTATGTAAAAAGTGTTGAGAAGTAGCCCCCCATCTTTCAGAGTCTGTTGCAGGGGCCGCCCCCTCCACTCAG
Organism: Moschus berezovskii; assembly: GCF_049115385.1. Lineage (NCBI taxonomy): Eukaryota > Metazoa > Chordata > Mammalia > Artiodactyla > Moschidae > Moschus > Moschus berezovskii. The sequence continues at coordinate 105,827,033 of NC_142469.1, forward strand.
GCAAGTGCAGGCGGCCCGCAGCATTTCCATGGTGATCTCAGGGCAACTTTGGGTGTTCCGATCCCGTGGATGTGCCAGCGGACCTGGGCTTTAGGCACTGCTACATTCCAAGGTAAACCCAGTTCCACCCAGTAAGAGATGGCAGCGTGCCCATTAAGAGCGGGAAAAGAGGGTGTGTGCTGCATCCCCACGTGATGACAGTGGCTAGGGAGACGGGGAGAGTACCCTTAAAGGATGGGGGGCTGGTGGGTGCTCAGACCCGCGGCTCCAGGTCCCTCGATGACGGCCGCGCCTCTTCCTGACCCCTGACCATCCTAGGCCCGGGGTCTGGCCTCCATCGCCTCCAGCCCCAGGGCCCCAGATGCCGTCTGTAAACCCCCAGTTCCCCAGTTTAGTCCCGACCTCCCTAAATTCGCACGGGATGCTCCGCTTGGATGTCCAAAGACTTTCGAGACCAAACCCCCGGTTCCCTGCACCCCCGGTCCGCGCTCTGCCACCTGACCCTCCACGTGCTCCAGCTCAGGCAGCGGGAACTCGCGTCGCCCCTTCCTCAGCTGGAAACCCCAGAATTCTTCCTGACGCTTCTTCCCGGGTCCTGACGCAGCCTCTCTGCCCAGCAGCCCCAGGTCTGACCACGACCCCTCACGCCTTCCTCCCAGCCCCGTCCACGCGGCCGTTGTGCCCACATGACCAGCTCCCTCCGTGCTCCCGGGGGCCAGGGCCCCTGGGGCCCAAATGCCGTCGGATCGCCCAGCTGCTCCCAGACCTAGACTCCCGGCTCCCCTGCGGAGGGCGAATCCCAGTCCCACTGCGCTGAGCTCCATGCTCCTCCGACCCCTGGCCCCTCCCGGCCTGTCTCCTCCCTCCCGTCTCCCTGCCGTGTTCCCCCACGTCAGCCCTACTGACCTCGACCCTGACTCACAAGTGGCTTGGCTGGCGCGTGCTGTCAGCCCCCAGAGCCTCCCCAGATGCTCTGCGGGCCCCCCTCCTGAAAGACCCCCTCCACCCCCATGTCCTGCTGTATGGCCCCTAGTTTTCTTTACTGGCCTCAAACCCTCTGAGTACTGGACACGATGGACACGTTCGCTTGCCTGTCTGCGGGGTGTGGGCTCCCGTGAGAAAAGGGTGATGGCTCGGTCACCCCGCCGTGTTCCCCTTGCTGGGGGCATGCCAAGGGCAGGGTGAGCACCCGGGGAGCGGGGTGGGTCAGTGAGTAAGCAGTCCTATAGACCCAGTGCTCCACCCTGCAGCCAGCTTATCGGAGAGGCGGGCGGCCCTGCCGCACCCGGCCTAGGAGGACCCACGGTTCCTCCCGAGTCGCCCTCAGGGGAGAGGAATGATCAGCACAGCGTGAGACCTGCTGGAGACCTCAGACTCGCAAACACGCACAGACTCTGCTGTCCTGGGAGGAAAGCGAGAAGTGAAGGTGCTCAGTCAGTGTCCGACTCTTTGGGACCCCATGGATGGTAGCCCGCCAGGCTCCTCCGTCCAGTGGGATCCTCCAGGCAAGAATACTGGAGTGGGTTGCCATTTCCTTCTCCAGGAAATCTTCCCGACCCAGGGATCGCACCCAGGTCTCCCATGTTGTAGGCAGATGTTTTTACTGTCTGAGCCACCAGTGAAGTAACTCTCTTTAAAAAGATTTCCGCCCCCGATTGCCTCCTGGGAGAGGCAGGCGCTACTCCCTTTAAACCGAGCCAGAGGACAGGGTTTTAAATACCCCCCGAGGCTCTGGGGACACAGGGCCCTTCTGGCTGTTCACAGACAGTGCGTGGCCTCCGTGTGGCCTCAGGGGAGGCTCCTCTTCCCGAGCCCTCGCTGGGTCCCCCCAGGGGACCCAGACAGGTCACTGGGAGCACCTCCCGTCATAAGGGTGGCCCCTCTGGGGAACACCGAGCACAGATAGACCCAGATGTCTGTTTAAATCCGCGTCCTGCAGGAGCCTGAAGGGAAGCAGCCTGAGTGTCCTGACCCCCAGAGTCACCCCCCGGCCCTAGCATGGTGGTTCTCAGAGCGGGCTCCCTGGTCCAGCAACAGCAGCCTCACCGGGGGCCTGGAGGAGTCCAACTCCTCAGGCCTGGGGCAGATGTGCTGAACGGATGCTCCGGGGTGATGTCCAGCTTCCCTGTTTAAACAAGTGCCCCCAGGACCTGAGGTCTGGAAACCAGTGTTCTGAACCAAGGTCTCTTCTCTAATGTTGATTCCCTTCCCAAAGGTGAGGCTGAAAGTTGGTGGTCCGTGAGCGGGGTCTCCACGGCCCTGCATTCAAGCCGGGCCACTCTTGCTGTTTTCCACTGAGCAGTAGGTCTCTTTGGGGGACTAACTTAATGTAGCTTTTAAGAATAATATGAAAGCTTCAACCCCAGTCGGGAAGCTAACTAAATGGCCCTTAGTCTAGAGAATGAATAATAGGTGTGCTTTAGAAAAATACGGTTTCAATCAACCCGTTACAAAGCCAATAGTAAAACCTGTCATTTTTGCTTCAGGCATTATTGGGGTTGGGGTGGGGGAAGCTTAAAAAGTCTCGCTGCTCAAGAAAGCACTTCCAAATATTCAATGTAGTGTCATCTTTACATTTGAAATTTTTTTAAAAAAATGGAATCATTTATATTAATACAAAAAGGGAAGTTTCTTGTGAACTGCTCAAAATTCAGAGAATTAGGATCAACTGTTATAAAACATCGTGTGCGTGACTTTCCTTAGTAGACACCCTCACTGAAGGGAGATTCTGAATCAGCATTGTGTCCACGGCCCCAGGTTTAAGGCCCTGTAGGTTGGTGACAGCCACCTACAGCTGAAACTATGTCCACACACAGCACAGCCCATGGGTGTCACTTGATTCAATTAAATGCATAATAGGGCTATTCTAGAGCCAGGGCTTTAAATGGCCTTTTTGTCTCCTCCCTCGTACATCTGGGCAGTGAACACTACATTAAAATGCAGCAAGAAAAACGTCCCATGAAGAACTTTATTGACAAAAAGGTAAAATTTTAATAACCCTTCAGTAGGCTCCATTCAAGAGGGGGCACTATGTGGGTAGGATTTTTACAGTTCTCATAGGAATCCTCCATACTGAAAGAATGTTTTCAGTTTAGAAGGATCTCGACTGCAAAGCATTCCTGAACTGTGACCATCTCTGCCTTAAATGTAATATATTTCGTGGATCTTTGTTTGCTGAGCCAGGAATTAACCTGCTGAAGTGATTTTCCCCTTCACAACAAAACTGACCCAAACATTGAAACAGATGAAAACGCCTTACTGAGAGGTAATAGATAGAGCCTTCTGGTCTTGCCGGGCTAGCTAATAACGTCACCGCCAAGCAAAGGCCACATAGCTGACAAATACCACAGCGCCTCACAAGAGGTCAGAGTCCCGGCTGAATAACGTCTTTCTCTGGAAAATCTATCAGAACCTACAAAGCAGTTACAGCCCAGAGAGGGCCTCCTGTCCCCCAGCGAGAGGGGCCCCCATGAGGCTCCCCCTAATCGAGGGAGTGTCATGGGCCTCAACGGAATAACGCCTATGAACACGGGAGAGTCATATCCACTCCTCTTTCGGAAGATCAAATATTGTACTTTTCCCCAAAGGATGTAAAATCTGAATCCTAACAAGCAGGGCAGGATCTCAGGGGCTTTGTGACCCTGCTAGGCTATGGTTAAAAAAGGAAGGTGTCCTGGGTGGGTGTACAAAGAGTCTAGACTGACTTGAAAAGAAGGAGATCCGATTCCAAGCTAACCAGTAAAATTATGTCCAAGGAGGGGTGTAGGGTGGGGGAGAGTTGCCAACACGGCGAGTCGGCATTCAACTTCAGTTCAGGTCAAATTGTGTTAGTCGCTCAGTTGTCTGACTCTTTGTGACCCCAAGGACTGCAGCCCACCAGGCTCCTCTGTCCATGGGATTTCCCAGGCAAGAATGCTGGAGTGGGTTGCTATTCCTTTCTTCAGGAGAGTCTTCCCAACCCAGGGATCGAACCTGGGTCTCCTGCATTGCAGTGGATTCTTTACCACCTGAGCCAAGGCCAAGGTACAACTTGCAGGTCACCTCCTCCCTCCAGATGGTGTTGACCTTCCAAGACAATCTTCTGAGCCTGTTTCCCCACTTGAAAGACTACTTCTGAGGGTACTGAGAGGATTAAATGAGGTATCTTGTGACAGTCATTTAAAACTGTGCCTTTCACTTAATCTTTCAATGGAAGACCCCCAGAACATACGAGGGTAGGTGTAAACACAGAACAAATAATTTGCGTACAAATCTGTGCACTGAAATCCCGACACACCCATCTCAGAGCGGGTGTCCATCCGGAGCACGCCCATCAGCCCTGTGTTCCTGGGATGCAGTGTGGTTTTCAGTGTGATGTGGGACTCGCATCTCTGAACAGAGAGAGATGCTACTCAGGGAGAAGCCTGTTTGCTTCTGGCTGAAAAGACCGAGGCTAAACCTCATCTCCCGACGCTTCACACCTGGGAAGTGATTTTGGGTGTTACTGCAGGAGTCGAGACAGCGTTTATTTGCAGCCACAGTGAGCACAGACTCTGCAGCACTGACGTGTCTCCTCAGCCTTTTATTCGGGAAAATGTCCGCTCCGCGCCGCTGCCCTGCAAAGACGTGTGTCCTCCCTTTGCACGCACACACACGCACACCTCCCAGCCCTCCTCTCGGCCGCATCTGTCGCCTTCTCTGCGCCTCCACGTCCTTACGTCACGCGCTTCTCCAGGGAACTTCCAGTCCCTCCTGGTCTTAGAGACGCGGCGCACGGGCAGTGGCTGGACCGACACTTCCACTTTCCTGAGAACCACCGTCTCCCCCTACCCCTCCCTGCCACCACCTCCTCACGGCTGCCAGGAGCGTGTGGGGGGCGCCAGGCCTGCTCCACACAGCTGGTCCATGCCGTGGTCCTGCCTGCCTTGGGGTTGCCTCCACGCCCTTCTCTTCGGAACCTTCCAGCATAGCCAAGATCTGGAAGCAACCCAGGTGTCCACGGATCATGGGTGGATAAAGACGTTGCAGTTTACATACACAATAGGGTATTCCTCGGCTATAAAAAAGAATGACACCTTGTCATTTGCGGCAACAGAGGTGGGTCTGGAGAGCGTTATACGAAGTGAAATAAGTCAGAGAAAAACAAAAGCCGTGTAATTTCACCTATACGTGGAATCGGAAAAAGAAAAGAAAACGGGAAGACTCACAGTTACAGAGGAAGGGACAGATTAAACAGATGAAGGCTCTTTAGCGGGATAGGCTCCCAGCTATAAGAGAAATCAGTCACGAGATGTAAAGTGCCACACAAGGAACAGAGTCAGTGATATTGTAACAACGTGTGAGGTGATGGATGGTAACTGGTCTTACTGTGCTGATCACTTCATAGTGTAGAAAAGTGTCAAGTCACTGTTGCACACCTGAAACTAATATGCTGCTGCATGTTCATTAGAATTCAATTTTAAAGGGGGGCGTGGCTCAGAGATGACGAGGGCCGGTCCAGAGTGGGTTCCCATAGTGGGTGGGAGGTTGGCCCTCAGAAACTCCCACGTCCCCGCAATCCTCCCGTTCTGAGTCCATGGGATACAATTAAAATCTTCGAGAAGCCGGGAAAGCTGTGAAGAACAGTTTATGCAAAGGTCAGAGCGCAGAGGTGGAGGAGGTCTCCACAGCCCCTCTGATGCCTGCACTTTGCATCCGGCTCTGGCTCCCCTTCCATCCACCGCAGATGACAGCATGCCCAGGGCTCCCGCGGGGCTCAGGCCGGGATGCGCCCTGACTGGGTCACGGCCTGCTTCCCATCCCTCCTCCGTCCTCCCCTTTCCATGCCGCACGGGCCGCCCTGAGCAGGGACCTCGGGGACCAGCGTTTCAGCCCCTCCACCAAGAGCTCTGGCCACAAACGGAAGCCCCTGGGCCTCTGTTTCCCCTTCTGTGAAGTTGGCTCATAGAGCTCGACCTCAAGTCCCTTTGGACTCTGGGACCCTACCCCGTGCTCCCAGGCGACTGAACAAAGCGGGGGCCACAGTTATCTTGCCAGGGCTCTGGACCACCCTGCAGGGGCCGGGCAGCTAACCCTCCTCCATGAGGCTGCTCAAGCTCCTCTCGGGGGAAGTGGGCCCTGGCCCAAGGCTGTGCCCGGGGCCTGGGAGAGCACCTCCATGCCAGCCCGCGGCCCCCCGCCAAGGCCGCTTTCACCGCAGCTCAAAGGCCCAGGCGGCCGGAGCTCCGACACTTTCCCACAGCCCCTCTCCTGGCCGTGGCAGGCGCGCAAAGAGGCTTTGTCTCCCCGGAGCCGGGCTCTCCTGCCCTGCGGGGTCCCTCCTCACTCTGCTAATCCTTCCTGGCTCCAGGCGGGCACACCCCAGCAGCACCATCCTCTCTGCCCCGTCTACCCACCCCCTACACGTGGTCCCTGGGTTTTCCAGCCTCTTTTCTCTGGCAGGTCTTAGCATATTGGAAGCGCCGCTTTGGGGGCAGTTTCCAGCTCAGGTGAGGCGGAAGAAGGCACTCTCTTCTGCAGGAACATAGGCCGGTTTGAGGCCATCACAGCAGGGGGGGCAGACTTTTATAACGCCACCCCCCACCCCTGCCCATGGAAGACAAGGCGGGCTTCAGGACAGCCCTCTGGGTTCTAAACTATCTTCCTAACACCCGGCCATTGCTGATCGTTTAGTTTTCGCCACCCCCCACCCCGCCGTGTTCTAATCCCGCTTACAGGTGGAGTGGAGTCCCAGAGGACGCGGGTCCTCGCTCTCCCTTTCTCACGACCCTCCAGGCAGCGCAGGGCCCCCCGCCCCTTCCCCCACTCCCTTTCCCATCCTAGCTTCTTTTCCTGTTTTTCTTCTCCTTTTCCTGCCCTGGGGCCTCTCCTAAGGTCCACCAGTGACAGTCCTGGGTGTCGCAGCAAAGTCGTCCCACAGTTAGTCACTCATGAGCGGGGAACGGGGGCAGCACCCGCAGAAGGAGGAAAAGAAGCCGAGAAAACGGAAACGAGGCTGGCTTCCGTGTCTCCATCCCAACTGGGCAGGGAGGCGACAAGGGCCATGCTGGGCCCGACCAGGGCCTGAGCTTCCTGGGGGCTCAGAGCTGTTCTCTGGCTCCAAGGAACCTCTGCCAAGGCGGGTAACAAATGATGCTCTCACTGAAAGAATAAGATTCTACCTGAAACTAAAAGAAAGTTTTTGGTGCCACGATTCTCCAGGAGGCAAGAATCCATCCCTAGAGGCTGTGTGCCGTCTCCTCCCTCTCTCAGCTGCAGTCTCTGCACGTCTGCTTCCTCCCCCAACACACCTCTGCGCGCTTCCAGGCACAGGGTCCTCTCAGTCCTGTGATGTATCAGAGCGCTCTTCAAGAACACCATACGGAGACTTCTCTGGAGGTCCAGTGGTTAAGACTTCGCTTCCAGTGCAGGCAGTGCAGGTTCAATCCCTGGGGGTCAGGGAACCAAGAGCCCATAATCCACACAGTGTGGCCGAAAAAAAAAAGGAAAGAGCATCATACACACAGCACTGGCCAGAAACCCAGAGAGTAGGAATTCTGAATAACTAGATGAAAACAGACGACTTTGCTTCTGGTCAAAGATCAATTCCTATCCGTCTATCTTTGATAATTGTCACTGAAAGATGAGCAAAAAATTCAATGCCTGTTTAACAAGTTATAGTGCTTATTCCGGAGAAGGCGATGGCACCCCACTCCAGTACTCTTGCCTGGAAAATCCCATGGGCGGAGGAGCCTGGTAGGCTGCAGTATATGGGGTCGAGAAGAGTCAAATGCAACTGAGCGACTTCACTTTCCCTTTTCACTTTCATGCATTGGAGAAGGAAACGGCAACCCACTCCAGTGTTCTTGCCTGGAGAATCCCAGGGATGGAGGAGCCTGGTGGGCTGCTGTCTATGGGGTCTCACAGAGTCAGACACGACCGAAGCAACTTAACAGCAGCAGCAGCAGCAGTGCTTATTAAGGAAGAGAAACACATATTAATTTTTAAAAGCTATGGTCGAAAAAGTATCTCTATGAATGGCCAGTAAGAACTCAAAAGAAGTTCTCATTATCATAAACCATTGGGGAAATGCAAACTGGAGCCACACTGAAACGTCAGGGGGGAGCCACCAGACTGCAAAAAATACAGGTGCTGATGACACCAGCACCCCCTTCCACTACTGGTAGGAGGGGAAATGCTGTGCCCACTCTAACCATGAATATTAATTTCACCCCTGAATATCTACCCAAGAGAAATGAAAACTTTTGTGCACTCAGTTACTTGCACATGAATGCTCATAGAGCTTAATTTATCGTAACAGAGAACTGGAAACAGCCCACACATCCACCCACGGGAGAATGGATGGACTAACTGCAGTCCGTACAATACAGCACTGCTTAGAGGAGGCAGTGAAGGGCTGACGCCCGCACGCTGTGGGTGAAGCCCAACACCATGCCAAAGAGAAAAGAACATGCACTTGATTCCGCGTACGTGAAGGTCTTGCTGTTGTTCAGTCACTAAGTCACATCTGACTCTTGGCCACCCCATGGACTGCAGCATGCCAGGCTCCTATGTCCTTCACTGTGTCCTGAAGTTTGCTCACACTTTCGTCCATTGAGTCAGTGATGCTATCTAACCGTCTCATTCTCTACTGCCTTCTTCTCTTCCTGCCCTCCATCTTTCCCAGCATTAGGGTCTTTTTCAACTAATTGGCTCTCTGCACCAGGTGGCCAAAGATGCTGGGAAAGGTTGGGGGCGGGAGGAGACGGGGACGACAGAGAATGAGATGGCTGGATGGCATCACCGACTCTATGGACATGAGTTTGAGTGAACTCCGGGAGTTGGTGATGGACAGGGAGGCCTGGCGTGCTGTGATTCATAGGGTCGCAGAGAGTCGGACACGACTGAGCAACTGAACTGGACTGAACCAGGTGGCCAAAGTGTTGGAGCTTCACCATCAGTCCTTCCAATGAACATTCAGGGTCGATTTCCTTTAAGATTAATCGGTTTGATCTTCTCAAGGAACTCTCAAGAGTCTTCCCCAGCACCACAACTTGAAAGCATCAATTCTTTGGCTGTGAAGGTCTAGAATAGGCAACATAATCTAAAGCAGGAAAAGCTGAAACAGTAGTTACCTCTGACTGGACCAGGAGTAACTGGAAAGGGGCACTTTATGGAGAACTGTATGGGTGATGGAAATGGTCTGTATCTTAACAGAGGTTAACAAGTGTATGAATGTGTCAAAAGACCAGCCAATATACACACAAAATCTGTTTCATTGTAAATTGCTTCTCTTTAAAAAATAAAAACTGTCAAATGCAGGAGAGGAAGGGCCGTGGTCCTTCTGGAATGAACTGGGAGGGAGACTGGGATCCAGCCAGCCCCCCCCCTCCCCCACACACACACTCCACAGGAAGAGGTGTGAACCAGCATGGGGCCCTGGTCTGGTGGGAAAGCACACCCCCATCACACACCCCCATCACCCCGAGTCAGTGGACTCAGTCTCAGAATCCCAGGGCAGGCCTTCTTAGAACTGGAAGTCTTGAGACTGGTGACATCCCCAAAGGGCAGCGATGAGGGTGGCTCTGTGGGCCCACCACACTTCCTCTCCCTGCACCAGCTACCACCAGAGAGCAAGAGTTCCTCCCTCAACTACCAGAAATGTTCAAGTTGCAAAAACCTCACAGTCATCAGATATGCTCTCCCACACAATGCAGGAACCCCCAGGCACTGCCCTCATGTCTGCAAGGCCTGACCTGACCTGGGTCGACCAGATGTTCCATGTCATCTGATGGGAGACACTTAGAAATACCTGTAATGTTTTCCATCCAAAAATGCTTGGCTGAGTCCATCAGGGTTCTAATAGCCCCAGTTCAGAGGCAACACAGGACACAGAGGAACGAGTTACAACTTCACAAGGAAGCAACCAAACAAATCCAGGCGGTAACTATTATGCAGCATAATCGGCCAAACTAAGTTGATGTCATGAAAAACGGACAGTTATGGATTAAAGAGACCTAAGGAACGAGCTGACTCACCGGAAAAGACTCTGATGCTGGGAAGGATTGGGGGAGGGAGGAGAAGGGGATGACAGAGGATGAGATGGCTGGATGGCATCACCGACTCGATGGACATGAGTTTGAGTGAACTCCGGGAGTTGGTGATGGACAGGGAAGCCTGGCGTGCTGTGATTCACGGGGTCGCGGAGAGTCGGACACGACTGAGCGACTGAACTGAACTGAACTGAAGGAACGTTAACAACCAGTAAAAGCAATGGCCATGGCTTGGTTAATGGTTTGAAAAAATTACTGTAAATAACTCACAGTTTGAACACAGACTAGGTAGTGTGTGTGCGTGTGAGCACGCGTGCCAGCTTGGTTGTATCCGACTCTTTGCCACCCCATGGACTGTAGCCCACCAGGCCCCTCTGTCCATGGGATTCTCTAGGCAAAAATACTGGAGTGGGTTGCATGCCCTCCTCCAGGGATCTTCCCAACCCCAGGAATTTCATCTCATGCATTGGCAGGCAGATTCTTTACCACTGAGCTACCCAGAAAGTTCAGACTAGGTATTAGATAAAAAGAAATTCAGTGAAATAGGAAGAGCTCGTTAGATAAAGATACAAAACAGCATATTCATTTTGTCTAACTTTAAGATTTTTTGTTTCAGAAGGAAATGCTCTAAGATATTCACAGCAGTGATCCCTGAGCCGTAGAAATGTGACTTTTTTTGAACCTATTTTCTAAATTTCTACAACGCATATGCACCACATACGTTGTCAGTTGGAGTGTGTTCCCTCCAAAATTCATTGGCTGAGGTCCTAGCCTTTAGATCTCAGGACCTGGCCTTATTGGGAAAAAGGACGGCTGCAGAGGTAACCAGGAGGAGGTGATGCGGGAGCAGGCTGGGGCTCACCCCGCGTCACAGGTGTCATCGCAGACGGGGAATTCGGGTGCAGGCAGAATGCGGGGCGAAGATGCAGGCAGAGGCGGGGTCCCGCCAGGCCGGGAGGGCGGGAGGCCGGGGCCGGCCTGCCCACGCCGGGCCTCACACGCTGCCCCAGCCCCCGAGGGGCGCCCCGGCCTGCGGCGGGGCTTCGGGGCCGCAGTCACAGCCCTCCCAGACCAGCAGGAAGGGCTGAAGCTCCGAAGTCAAAAGCGCAAACGCAGGGCCGGGGTGGCGGGGGGCCGCCAGGCCTCCCCGTGCCAGAAGCTTCTATTTCAAGGGCACCGGGTTCCATCTTATAAACAGCTTTCCTGGCGAGAACATTCTTCCCCGCACTGCGCGGCCCGCCGGGCTCGCCCGCCCGCGGGGCTCGTGAGTAAGGCTCCTCGTGAGTCACTTCTGCTCCGGAGCCGCGCGGGGCGGGAGGCTGCGCGCCGGGGCGGGGGGCTGGAGGCCGGGGCCCTGGGCCGCCCCTCCCCCTCCCCCCGGCCTCTCCCTCCCCCCTGGCCTTCCCCCCTCCCCCCTCCCCCTCCCCTTCTCTCCCTCCCCCTACCCCCTGGCCTCTCCCTCCCCCTCCCCAGCTCCCCTCCCCCCAGCTCCCCTCCCCCCTTCCCCTCCAGCGCCGCCCCGGAGGCACCGGGAAGGGTACTGAGCCAGCCGGTCCCGCCCCCGAGGCCGCCCGCGGGATGAGCGGGGTCTACTACTATAATGAGCCGCCTGGCCCTCCGTCACGCGGCCCCGAGGCCGGGCCCGAAACCCGAGCCGCGGGCGCGGCGGCTCCAAAGCGCTCCGGGAATAACCGGGCCGCGCTCCCCGCTCCCCGCGCCCCGCGGAGGCCCCGGCCGCCGCTTCCGCCCGGGCTCCCCGGGATCGGGGCTCTGGGGGCTCACACGCTGAAATGCAATAAACGGGAACAATCGGAGGAAGTGTGGCGCTCTCTCCGCCTCGCGGGCGACACGGGACCCTGCTTATCACGGTGACAAGATTTATTCAGTTGCTGCAAACTTCCAAAGACTTCCTTTCCCAAAAGAAAGGCCGGGAGGAAGGTCATGTCCTTCGGCCACCTCCCCTGAGCAGCTGCTTCACTTCAAGTGGGTCCGTCAGGCGCCCCCCACACCCCTCCGCACTCCCAGCTCCCCCATCCGGGCGCTGGAGACAGCGGATCCATCACTCGACGGGGCGGGCGAGGGAGGGGCAGGTCACCTACCCCGCCCCACCCCGCAGGGAGGGACGAGAGGGCTTAGGGGGTACCCCCAGCGCCCTCCATGGGGACCCAAGCCTGACACCCTCCGATGGCACCCCTCCCCCGACCTCCCAACCCCAGTCCCCTCTTCACTTCCTCCCGCCCCCGGCCACACAGGTCACCAATCTGACTTCCGGCCTGTCCCTTCCATGCTGGAAGGCCATCCTTGTCATCCTACGCCCCAGAGAAGAGCACACCCTGAGCTGCGTGTTGAGGTTCCTGGCCCCACATCCTGTCCAGTTCCTTGTCTAGGCCGCCCCACCTGGAGCGCCTGCCCTGTCCTTCCCCAGGTGAACAGGGGGAGCCTCTCAGAGCCCCCCCTGCGTGTGGACGGGGCTAAGCTGGGGTCCCTCGCACTTCGATGGCTTCCAGGAGAGTAAAGAGCACGTCTCCAGCGTGCTGGGACTGAGCCCTGGCTGAACCAGACTTGTGACAACATGGGCCCAGGCATCCCTTGGTCCTCCATTGGGCGACCCAGCCCTGGAGACTCACCCAACAGACAGACAGGCAGACGGGCCCTGGAGATGCACCAGGAGCCCCTGACAGCGGAGCGGCCGCGGGGAGGGCCCCACACCAGTCCCAGCAAAGGCGGCTGGATGAGGCCTCCCCAGGCCGGGGGGCTCTGAAGGGACCCAGCGGAGTCTGAGCATCGCAGTCTGAGGAGGGGGCTGTTACAGGAACTGACATACACCCAGGCCTGGTGTATTGGTTTGGGCCTGAAAACAGCACCTCCGTCTGCGGTCTGCAGAACGAGGGTGGCTCAGAGTGGGATTGTTTGTGAAGAATAAAGTATATCAGAGGGATGAGGAATGAGTGGCTTCCCTGGTGGCTCAGCTGGTAAAGGATCTGCCTGCAGTGCAGGAGACCTGGGTTCGATCCCTGGGTTGGGAAGGTCCCCTGGAGAAGGGAAAGGCCACCCCCTCCAGTATTCCAGCCTGGAGAATTTCATGGACTGTATAGTCCATGGGGTCGCAAAGAGTCAGATATGACTGAGCGACTTGCACTCTTCAAAGGGATGAGGGCCTTCCTTAAGAGCTATGTGAACCCACTCTGGAGATCCTTGCTTGCGGGGAGCCTCCTGACCCCAAAGCAAGAACCAGATCCCGACAGGGAGGACATAACTGCAGGACAGCACCGAACCGACTGCCTCCCTTCAGGTCCTTGGGAGACTTAAGGGATAGTGGAGACAGAACTTGGACACAGCTTCAGAATCCTTCTCAACACCACAGGTCAGCCAGGGGAGCCCAAGTTCAACCCAGTTTGCTCCACACATTCTCGGCAAGGGGCACCCAATGATGTCTGGCCAACAGCCCGCTGGGTCCTCCCTCTGGCACCCCTCAGGGACGCATCCTGACCCTTGGGGCTTCCATGTTCTCTCTCCCACCACTGAACGGAGTGAGTGGCGGACCTGCACCTGGGAAATGCACACAGGCCATTAATACCGCCTCCTCCAAATGGGCCCTGGTGAATTTCCACAGCACCTGGGCTACTCAGAGGCATTTGAGTCTGTCCATCAGTGAATCAGTCAACATCTGTGAGCACCTTCTACAGGATCCTGAACCTCGGGAGAGGACAGGAGAAATTCTTTTCTTCATCCGACAAGAACTGCTGCATCCTGGTAGATGTATCCGCTACAAAATATTCAATTAAAAGCATCTCAAGAAGTAGTCGGGCTTCCCTGGTGACTCAGATGGTGTAGAGTCTGCCTGCAATGCAGGAAACCCAGGTTTGATCCCTGGTTGGGGAAGATCCCCTAGAGAAGAGAAAGGAAACCCACTCTAGCATTCTTTCCTGGAGATTTCCATGGACAGAGGAGCCCGGCAGGCTACAGTCAATGGGGTCACAAAGAGTCGGACACAACTGAATGACTAACACTTTCACTCTTAAGAATTAGACTTTTGGACTCTGTGGGAGAAGGCGAGGGTGGGATGATTTGTGAGAAGAGCATTGAAACATGTATATTACCATATGTGAAATAGATGACCAGTCCAAGTTTGATGCATGAAACAGGGCACTCAAAGCTGGTGCTCTGGGACAACTCAGAGGGATGGGGTGGGGAGGGAGGTGGGAGGGGGTTTCGGGATCGGGGACACATGTGCACTTATAGCTGATTCATGTCAATGTATGGCAAAAAACACTACAATATTGTAAAGTAATTAGTTCAGTGGCTCAGTCGTGACTGACTCTTTGCGACCCCATGAATCACAGCACGCCAGGCCTCCCTGTCCATCGCCAACTCCCAGAGTTCACTCAAACTCATGTCCATTGAGTCGCTGATGCCATCCAGCCATCTCATCCTCTGTCGTCCCCTTCTTCTCCCTCCCCTAATCCTTCCCAGCATCAGAGTCTTTTCCAGTGAGTCCACTCTTTGCATGAAGTGGCCAAAGTATTGGAGTTTCAGCTTTAGCATCAGTCCTTCCAATGAACACCCAGGATGGATCTCCTTTAGAATGGACTGGTTGGATCTCCTTGCAGTCCAAGGGACTCTCAAGAGTCTTCTCCAGCACCACAGTTCAAAAGCATCAATTCTTCGGCGATCAGCTCTCTTCACAGTCCAACTCTCACATCCATACATGACCACTGGAAAAACCATAGCCTTGACTAGACGGACCGTTGTTGGCAAAGTAATGTCTCTGCTTTTTAATATACTATCTAGGTTGGTCATAACTTTCCTTCCAAGGAGTAAGCATCTTTTAATTTCATGGCTGCAATCAGCATCTGCAGTGATTTTGGAGCCCCAAAAAATAAAGTCTGACACTGTTTCCACTGTTTCCCCATCTATTTCCCATGAAGTGATGGGACCAAGTGCCTCCAATTAAAATAATTTAAAAAAAAAAGAAATAGAACGAGTATTGTCTCACGTCACAAGTGCAGAGTCAACTCTTTGGCGCCAGTGAAGGCCGTGCTCAGTCACACCTGCGGGCCCCAGGTATCCCCAACTCCCCGCACCGCCTCCATCGCATTAGCTGCCCGTGGTCCCCAGAGGGCGGGGTCTGCTCTAGGCACGTTTGAGTCCCGGGATGGCCCCCTCTTGCCCCATCACTGGAGAGGAAGCCCTTTCCCAGAGATGCTCGCCCACACACCCCCCAGTCCAAGAGGTTACCTGCTGGAGACTACTAACCCATCGCCCTCAAGGGGCGAGGGGCTTCCAGGACTGGCTGGAACTGCAGGGGACCTTCAAGAGACAGAAGCAAGGGACCCGTTTCGAGGCCTCCACCTGTCTGCCTCCCGACGTGCACTCCCACTGCCCACGATTTCAGGGACCTCCTAGATGCTGCAAGTCTCCCCATAGACCTCACATTAAGGTTCCCTAAGGGCCTGTGGGCCAGACACTCGGCCACCGTGAGGAGGTCACAGTTCAGTTAGGAGAGGACACACAGGCCCTGCCACACGAAGATCACCAGAGTAAGTGTGTAAGCCGCTGCTCCGGAGACCCCGGGGAGGCGGGTGGTCTGACCGTGATGAGGATGGTGAAAACGGACGGGATTCCAGGGGCAGGACAGGCAGGCAGAAGGCATGGCCCGCAGGCGTTTTCCAGATCCAGAAAAAGCCTGGAGTTTTCACATGACAAGGGGTTTGCAGCTGTGGTTACAGCTCAGCCACTGCAGACCTACTGCTGTATTTGTGTTGAGTCCTTTTGATGACAGCGTGAGTTCTGAGAACAAAGCTTCCAGCCTCTGTAACCAGAGCCCAGAGCCTGAAATAGCTGCTCTTCCCATGCAAACGCAGGGCCTGAGCCGAAGCTTTGACAGCGTGTTTTTGTCATTTGTAAAACTCAGAGGGTTCCTCCAAGACCACAAGAACAGGTGAATGGCCGAACGTTTCTATTTGGCTAGTTCCAGCATGTATAATATTCTTGTAGTTATCTGCTGCTTTTCCTAGTGACTTTTCTAGTAATTTCTGAAGCTGTTTTGAGGAGTAAGTGTAATAGAGAATGATTCAGCTGATTGAAGGGTTGGCGTTCTGGGACTTCCCCAGTGGTTTTGTTCAATGGTTAAGAACCCGCCTTTCAGGGCAGGGAATGTGGGTTCGATTTCTGGTTTTTTAACTAAGATCCCACATCCCTCGGGGCAATTAAAACCTTGTGCTTACAACTAGATAAAGCCCAAATACCACAACAAAGACCCAAGGCAGCCAAAATAAAATAATAATGATAAATAAATAAAAGTTTGGAGGTCTTATAGGAAAGAGAGTATTGGGGAACCAAGGGTCACTCTTGAAGAGTTAAGTTTTCTTTAGAGAGACATGTGCACGTGCTCAGTCAACATTTCATAACTGAGTCAGGAAATGCCCCAGAAGGACACAGCTTCTCTTAACTGAATCCCTGAATTGTGTTTTTATATCCTGATTATTGGTCAATACAAAATGAGTCATGAGGAGTTATTGATTCATAACATGCAATGTGGAGAAATTAGTATAGTTATATATATTTCCATACATTTACTAATAAAACAGTATACAGAAAATTATATCCAAACACCTTTATCAATATAAAATGAATTGCTTTTCTTATAGCTTCCTTTCATCTGCATCCATGTATATTTATATGCTATTTTCCAAATATTTGCAATTACTTCAATATATTGTCTCCTACTGAACATTATTTCACATGCACCCTATTTTGCAAATTCTCTGTAATTTTTGTTGCTGTTCAGTTACTCAGTCATGTCCGACTCTTTGCAGTCCCATGGACTACAGCATTCCAGGCTTCCCTGTCCTTCACTCTCCCCTGGAGTCTGCTCAAACCCATGTCTGTTGCCGTCCAACCATCTCATCCTCTGTTGCGCCCTTCTCCTCTTGCCCTCAATCTCTCCCAGCATCGGGGTCTTTTCCAATGAGCCATCTCTTCACATCGGGTGGCCAGAGTATTGGCCAGAAGCTTCAGCATCAGTCCTTCCAATTAATATTCAGGGTTGATTTCCTTTAGGCTTAACTGGTTTGATCTCCTTGCCGTCCAAGGGACTCCCAAGAGTCTTCTTCAACACCCAGTTCAAAAGCATCAGTTCTTCAGCATTCCGCCTTCTTTATGGTCCAGCTCTCACATCCAGTACAAGACTACTGGAAAAACTATAGCTTTGGTTATATGGACCTTTGTCAGCAAGGTGATGTCTCTGCTTTTTAATATGCTGTCTAGGTTGATCATAACCTTTCTTCCAAGTTGAAGCGTCTTTTAATTTCATGACTGCAGTCACTGATCTCAGTGATTTTGGAATCCAAGAAAATAAAGTCTATTACTGTTTCCATATTTTCCCCCTCATTTGCCATGAAGCGGTGGGACCAGATGCCATGATCCCTCTTTTTTGAATGTTGAGTTTTAAGTCAATATTTCATTCTCCTCTTTCACTTTCATCAAGAGGTTCTTTAGTTCTTCTTCATTTTCTGCCATAAGGGTGGTGTCATCTGCGTATCTGAGGTTATTGATATTTTTCCTGGAAATCTTGATTCCGGCTTGTGCTTTGTCCAGCCTGGCATTTTGCATGATATACTCTGCATATAAGTTAAATAAGGCAGGGTGACCATATATAGTCTTGATGTACTCTTTTCCCAATTTTGAACCAGTCTGTCACTCTATGTCCCAGAATACAGGTCATTTTTAATCACCACATAATATGTTACAGAGTTATTAGTCTATGACAAAGTAACTCTGTGGCTGAATTTTTGGATTTTTTAAATTCTTATAATATTACCTGCATCACTTCAGTTCAGTCACTCAGTAGTGCCCGACTCTTTGCAACTCCATGAACTGCAGCACGCCAGGCCTCCCTGTCCATCACCAACTCCCAGAGTCCACCCAAACCCATGTCCACTGAGTTGGTGATGCCATCCAACCATCTCATCCTCTGTCGTCCCCTTCTCCTCCTGCCCTCAATCTTTCCCAGCATCAGGGTCTTTTCACTTGAGTCAGCTCTTCATATCAGGTGGCCTAAGTATTAGAGTTTCAGCTTCAACATCAGTCCTTCCAATGGACACCCAGGACTGATCTCCTTTAGGATGGACTGGTTGGATCTCCTGCAGTCCAAGGGACTCTCAAGAGTCTTCTCCAACACTATAAATCTAGCTTTCTCTTAACTTGAATAATCTCATTCTCAGAAACAGAATTACGGCACCAAACTGTAGAATATCATGGCTCTTATCAACAACTACTAAATTCTCTTCCAAAATAACAAATTTGCATCTTTATTCGTTGGGCAGAAGGATGTCAATAAATGTCCATTGGCTCTGGAACGAGCAGGGCCCTTGCCCACACCTTGATTACAGGCTCCTGATGTCTAGAACGACTTTCAGAGCCCCAGGTTGTGGTACGTCATAACAGTGCCCTGGGAAGTGAACACACCTGTTTCACCCATTCCTAAAAACTGATCCACAGTTATGATAAACCCCAGAGATCACTGTGATCATGTATGGGAGGTACGGGTATGTTAACCGCAGAATAAACTATGGACCAGGACAAAGGGAACCTGGCCCTGTGCTCTGTGGGTAGCAATGACTGGCTGAGCGTGCAGGGTCTGCTGGGCGCGGTGGCCACAGAGCCGAGCCGCCTGGAGGTCAGCACCGCGGAGAGACGGCCGGCCTGGACGGCCAGGGAGAGGCAGCAGCGAAGACAGACAGGCGCCGGAGGCCTGTAAGTCGGCAGAGGCAAGAGCAGAGGTAAAAGGCCCGCTCCAGCTCGAGCTCCAAGCAGTGCAGGCAGGCCATCAAAGCTTGACCGCACACGGCAGAGGCTGTGCGGGAAGCGTCAGGGTCCTCCGGCCTGGGGGAGGATGAACCACCCGTCAGGAGCTCGGTTCGGCTTTAGGACCCTTGTGTGGACAGGAACCGATTCTCTAATCAGCGCCTCTGCTGTTAGAACCGCTCCAGCGACCTCAGCCGCAGCAGCAGGAGACGTGGACGCCGGAGGGTCTGTCTCCCGGAGCGACGGCACCAGGGGCTCAGGAATCCCCTTGTCGCCTCGGAGACGGGCCGAGGAGCCGGGTTTCTCAGACCTGGGGGTTGGCGGGGCGCGCCGGCTCCGGGCTGCGGAGCAGAGCTGGGCCAGCCGCCAGCGGCGGGCAGCACCCAGGCGGTTCACTGGGCCGCAGGGGAGCCAGTGCCCCAGGGCCTAGACAGCCCGCTCCAGAGTCTCGGGGTTTATGTCAGACCTTGAGGAGCGGACTCTGAACTCGCCCTCTGAACAGGAGTGATTGAGGATCAGCCCGGAGCAGGGCTCAAGGGCACCGCTCTTTTTTTCTTTTTTTAATTGGAGGCTAATTACTTTACAATATTGTAGTGGTTTTTCCCATGCATTGACATGAATCAGCCACAGGTGCACATGTGTCCCCCATCCTGAACCCCCCCCCACCTCCCTCCCCACCCCACCCCGCAGGTCATCCCAGGGCCCGGCTTCCCACGTCTGACTTTGGCAGTGGCAGCTTAGCAGAACACAGAGCAAGAATCACCCCTGAGTCTTCAGATTTCTGTCACTTCTGCTCTTGGACCAAAGCACAACTGTTTGTTGCTCTTGTTTAGTGGCTAAGCCGTGTCCGACTCTTTGCAACCCCATGGACTGTAGCCCACCAGGCTCCTCTGTCCATGGAATTCTCCAGGCGAGAGTACTGGAGTGGGTTGCCATGCCCTCCTCCAGGGGATCTTCCTGACCGGAGGATCAAACCCACATCCCCTGTGTCTCCTGCATTAGCAGGTGGATTCTTTACCGCTGAGCCACAGGGGAAGCCAGTACTACTATTTAAGGCTTCTTTTTTCTTCTCTCATCTGGAAAATGATATTATTACCTGCGAATTTAAAATGAAGATGGATAGATGTGAGTTATGGAAAAAAAATGCCTCTACATCAAAACATTTTATGTAACAAAAAGATCTGCTTCAAGTGACAGGTGGGATGTCAAAATCCCTCTATAAAATAAGGATGGGCACTTGTCACTGGGGCTCATTAAATCCTCGTATCAAGTAAAGTCAACATGTGTACTCAGTACAATTATGATTACAGGCAAACAAAACATTTAAGACAATATGGACATACATGATTACATGTAACTAAAAACTGTGGTGGTGTTTTAAAACCCAAATAACTGGAAGACACTAAGATAGGTAGAAGTTGTACAAACAATATCATGAGGATTGTAGGGCTGATTGCCTGGGGTCAGGGCTGGCATTTCCTAGCTCTGTGAGGCTGACTAAACTATGTAAGTGTCAGAGACACTTATTTCCCCAACTATAAAATGGGGGTAATACTTCCTTAAAAGGTTGTGATAATGAAGTCACTCAGCACATAGTAACAACAAATGACGGTAACAAACAACAAATAATAATAATGTGGTCACAGTAATTATTTTGGTGACAAATGACAGAGATTCAAAAGGAAAAATACATAAAGGGCCCTTAAATCTTCAGTCATATAGCTCAGCTCAGTTCAGTCACTCAGTCGTGTCCAGTTCTTTGCCACCCCATGGACTACAGCATGCCAGGCTTCCCTGTCTCCACTATCTCCCGGAGTTTGCTCAAAAACTCATGTCCAGCGAGCCGGTGATGCCATCCAACCATCTCATCCTCTATTGTCCCCTTCTCCTCCTGCCTTCAGTCTTTCCCAGAATAAGGGTCTTTTCCAATGAGTCAGTTCTTTGCATCAGGTGGCCAAAGTATTGGAGATTCAGCTTCAGCATCAGTCCTTCTAGTGAATATTCAGGACTGATCTCCTTTAGAATGGACTGGTTGGATCTCCTTGTTGTTCAAGGGATAGAAGGATCACTAGAAAATGGTCAGAAGAGTTCACAGTTTACAGAAATGGAAATAAAAGTTAATCGGTGAGCTCCATGAATGCTAGATATTAAAAAATGAAAACTTTTATACGCTAAACTCACTAGTAAAGAAGTAGAAAGTGGGACTTCCCTGGTGGTCCAGTGGTTAAGAATCTGCCTTCCAATGAAAGGGAAGAATGCTAGTCAGGGAACTAAGATCCCATATTTTGTGGAGCAACTAAGCCCAAATGCCACGACTAGAGAGTCTGGGCATTGTAATGAAAGATCCTACATGCAGTAACTAAGGCCTGACACAGCCAAATAAATAAAAATAGCAAGCAATGCAAACATCAAATATGATTATGATAATGGGGATGCTGGTAAAACTACTGTCAACTAGCAATATACAGAAGTTTCTAAGTACAAATTTATTATTTTTGAAGAGAATTTAGTAATTGTTGTCAAAACCCGTAATAGTCTACAGTTTGGTGCCGTAATTCTGTTCCTGAGGATGAAATTGTCCTCATTATTATTCGGAGAGATCTTCCTGACCCAGGGTTCGAGCCCTCGTCTCTTGCATCTCCTGCATCAGCAGGTGGATTCTTCACCTTTCCTGTCACCTGGGAAGCCCTGGACCAGTTTAGTGCCACTCTAATGGCCTCAACTCGATGACACCTGCGAAGATCCTATTCTGATAAAGCGGCCCTCACAGCACTGGTGGTTAGGGCTTCCATCTGACTTCGGGGGAGACATCTGAACCATAACAAGCAGAGCCTGCCTTTGGCCCCTCCTGCAACACTCCCCTCTGGTTCCCATCCCCAGCCTCACCGGAAGCCCTCCTTTCCCTGGGTCCCCTCCCCGCTCCCCAGCCCTCTTCAGAATGGGCCCAGCATGAAGCAGGTGGCAAGATCAGTCCATGATGGGATAGGATCAGGGTTAGGTCTTACACCAAAAACTGACACACTGGTGATGGAGCTTTCTGCATCCATGAAGGAAGATTGTGCGTATGTGGGAATAGGGTGGATGGATGTTAGGGGGTCTTGAAATCATTTCAGGTTTGCTGACATGGAGGCCACACTGATGCTGGAACGCGGACATCCCCGGGCTCTGAGCGGCCCTCCCGGCTCTGCTCCGCGCTTGGGGCTGGAGGGCTCATCCTCTGGGGTTGCAGGTCTGGGAACGCGAGAGACACGGGCTGGTGGCGACTCTCAGCAGCCGTGAGTCGGGAGCTCGAGGCAGCTCAGACGTCACTGCTGTGCCTTTCCTGGAACCTAACACTGCAGACGTGGCCCCCAGCAGGCCGGGCACCTCCATGGCCAAAGCCTGGCCTCCAGGAGGACCAGAGGGGACAGGCCCCTGCAGGCGGGAGGAGGGAGGGGCGTGGGGAGGCCTTGAGTCAGCGTCACCTCCGCCCCGCGCCCCCTCCCTGTCCTCCCGGAGGCTGGCGGCCCCGCCCAGGGCTCCCCGAGAGTCGGCGCCCCTCGGCCGCGCCGTGCCAAGGCCCGGGTCTCAGCGGCATGTTGAACAGGTCACATCCAAAGCTTCCTAAAAATAAGAGCTGACGTCACGCAGCTGACAGATGGAAAGCTCGAGGTGAAAGGGCAGAAAGAACGCAAACCCCCTGCTGTGGTTTCACTCCGCAGTTTCTGGGGACAGGGAAGGACACCCCCCCACCCCCAGTGCCCGCGATGGTGCCCTTTGACCTCGGAGAGACCCAGGGGACTGTCATCGTCCACACGGTTCTCAGGGACACTGCCCAGGAAGCTCATGGAGGAAAGGGTCCCCAGCATCGTCCTCCCTGCCCCCCGACGCAGGGACAGGTGTGGGGTCAGCGCCCAGGAGAAGCTTCTGGTGGGAGAAGGCCTGGCACACCGGCTCTCGGAATATTTTTCTTTTCTGAACCTTAGCACACTGGAAGCTCGTAACACGGCCAAGCGGTTATGAGCTCAAAAGCTTTGCGAGAGCTTTCCTCCGAGGACTCGTTAATGTGGTCCTTGAACGCAACCTCGGAATCTGAGTCCCCAGCTGGAGCTCTAAACAGGCCTGCTGAGCTCTTGACGGAGCAGCTCCAGCTGAAGGGCCGCCTTGCCCCCGGCTTCTGCCCGCAAAGCCCCGTCGAGGGGAGGGCGCAGGGGAGGAGGGTGACCCAGGACAGCTTCGGAAAATGTGTTTCCTGGCTTTAAAATCTCATGGGAGCAGGGCAGGGGTGGCCCATACCCAGAGGGAGCCCCGTGGAGCGTTCCAGTTGCATTCTAATTAATAAGCACCGCAGAGCCACCTCCCAACCTTAGCTGGCATAAATCCCATCAGTTAACCCACCCATGGAGAGGAAGGGCTTCCCAGGTGGCGCTCGTGGTCAAGAACCCGCCTGCCAGTGCAGGCGATGGAAGACATGAGGGTTCAAACCCTGGGTGGGGGAGGTCCCCTGGAGGAGGGCATGGCGACCCGCTCCAGTATTCTTGCCTAGAGAACTCCATGGACAGAGGAGCCTGGAGGGCTGAAGTCCATGGGGTCACACAGGGTCGGACACAACCGAACTGACTTAGCACGCACGCAGCACGTGTGCAGAGAAGCCCGCCCACCCCGCCCCACCACCACCCAAACCCTAGACGCAAGGCTCTCTCCCTGGCAACCTCGCCTGGTGACTCACAGTAGGCTGTGCCCCTCCTGCCTAGAGCCCGCCTTTGGGCGACCTTCCGGAAATGTATCTATTGAGGGCGGCTTGCAGGGATATTCTGGGGACACAGCTGTTGATGATCTGAGCCCAGAGGTATGGGCGGAGCTGGCAGAGAGGGCTGAGCCCACAGGCAGAGCTGGCGAGTGTGGGCAGGGGAGGGGGGAAAGCAGGGGTCCCCAGCAAAAGGCTGCCCAGATCCCCCACTGAGTGAAGGGTGGCAAAGGCTGGCCTCTCCACTGCCGCGGAGCGTGGAGGCGAGGTCAGGCGGGTCCTACTCGGGTATTTCCCAAGATGAAATTTCCGACCCTGAGTGAGGTGTTCCTCCTCTGAGGGCTCCGTCACTCACTCAGCAGTAAGCGGTGGCTGTGAACACAGAGCTCAGGGCAGGAGCCCCTACCATCTATTGCGGCGACACCCCTAACCTTCTCTTGCAGGGCCTTCTTCCCCTCTTGGCCAAAGCTTGTTTCCTGAGACTTTTTTCCCACTTTATCCTGAAATGTTGTGGGGGAGGGGGAAGGATGAGTAGAATCTTTAATCAAATAAGATCAGGAAATACTACATATTAAATTTCTCTTTGGGGTTCTATAATGTACGTTAGTACATTATAAAATACTCCAAAAATTTATACCATAAAGGAACCTATTTGACTTTTACTTAAACCCAATATTTCTGAATGTATTTGTTAAGAAAGGATATTTTTCAGGAAATTGGTAGACAGAACAACATCCCCTCAAGGACGTCCATGCCCTGATTCCCAGAACCTATGACATTATGACCACATGTGGCAGAAAAGGTTTTGCTGATATGATAAAAGTAAGGGTCTTGAGATGGGAAGATTTTCCCAGATTATCCTGGTGGGCCTGAAAGTGAAAAGTGAAAGTCAGTCAATTGTGTCAAACTCTTTGCAACCCGATGG
Source organism: Moschus berezovskii (assembly GCF_049115385.1). Lineage (NCBI taxonomy): Eukaryota > Metazoa > Chordata > Mammalia > Artiodactyla > Moschidae > Moschus > Moschus berezovskii. The sequence continues at coordinate 105,851,502 of NC_142469.1, forward strand.
ACTATACTGTCCATGGAATTCTCCAGGCCAGAATACTAGAGTGCGTAGCCTTTCCCTTGTCCAGGGGATCTTCCCAACCCCGGGATCGAACCCAGGTCTCCCACATTGCAGGAAGATTCTTTACCAGCTGAGCTACCTGGTTGGCCTAGTCCTGTAAATGAGTCGGAGCATCTGGTCCAGGCCCCTGGCCAGGCTCCGGGTGGTTTGCTGTCCGTCTTGTGACCTGGGCTTATAGCATCATCACTGTGATCTCTGCCTCCATATTCACTTGACTTTTGTGTTCAAAAGTCCTTTTTTATAAGGACTGTGGCCACATCACATTATGGACCACCCAAGGACCTCAGCCAACTCATTGGAAAAGACCCTGATGCTGGGAAAGATCAAAGGCAAAAGGAGAGGGTGAGATGGTTAGATGGCATCATCAATTCAGTGGATTTGAACTCGGGCAAACTTGGAGATGGCGTCCCTGATAGCTCAGATGGTAAAGAATCCACCTGCAATGCAGGAGACCCCGGTTTGATTCCTGGGTCAGGAAGATCCCCTGGAGAAGGGATAGGCTACCCACTCTAGTATTCTTGGGCTTCCCTGGTGGCTCAGCTGGTAAAGAATCGACCTGCAATGTGGGAGACCTGGGTTCGATCCCTGGGTTGGGAAGATCCCCTGGAGACAGGAAAGGCTACCCACTCCAGTATTCCAGCCTGGAGAATTCCATGGACTGTATAGTCCATGGGGTCGCAAAGAGTTGGACACGACTGAGCGACTTTCACTTTCTTTTTCAAACTTGGAGATAGCAAGGGACAGGGAGGCCTGGCCTGCTGCAGTCCATGGGGTCACAAAGAGTCAACACGACTTGGCAACTGAACACCAACACAGCTGCAATGGCTCTGTTTTCAATCAGTTTTACATGAAAAAAAGAAAAGTATGAGTAGACTCTTTGGTCAAGCGAGGCCCTAGTGCTCAGGGCTTAACGCAGGGAGCCTCAGGGTACTCAACTCAACCCCTCACGCTTAGTGACAGAATCCTCACTTCTGACTGAATGGCAACATGGCCAGTGAGAATTACTCCTCTCTCCACAAGTCCCTTGATCTGGAAGTGGCTGCAACACCCAGCAAAGGGCGTGCAAGTACAGTTCCTTGGGGAGGGCTGTCGGAAGGACCAGGGCAGCTCTTCACCGGTCGCCTCCTTCCTTCCTGAGCCCAAGGTGACATGGCCATCCTGCCGTGGTCGGGATAAAAGCCGCAGGTGGAAACGGTGGGCGAGGCTCAGGAGGAGCTCTCTCCAGATGGACCCCTTGTCACGTGAGGGGATAACTTCTCCTTTATAGGTCAGTGGTTGTCAACCAGGAGCAGTTTCCCTCCACCCCCGAGAGATGGATGGAGGCATTTGTGGCTCTCACAGCTGGTGAGGGTCCTGCTAGTGCCAGGCGTGCTGTGGACCCAGAAGCCCCCCACCCTGTTCAACAGAGCAGATTCCGCCCCCAAAGTCACAGGGCTGGGGTTTGAGAAAGACTGTTTCAAGTCACCTGGCAGCTTTTTTGTTAGCCCTCATTTAGGAAGTAGCAGGAGACACAGGAAGAAGTTTCCTTTAAAAAAATTTAAAAATGGATCCTCTGATTGGGAAGACTCATTAGGTGTCCCCTCAGAGGACAATTTGGCATCGTAGCACAGCGCCTTGTGTACAGAAAGAACATGCTCGAAGGTCAGATAAGGAATGGTCCCCGTGACGCGGATAGAGCACGTGTGCTGAGCCTGAGGGCCTCCGTCACTGCGCAGTGTATTTAGGGGTCTCGGGGCACAGCAGGGGGGGTTGGAAGAAACCCTTTCCCATGATACACTAGAGATTAAAAGTAATTGCCCTCTCTCCGCACCACCTGGAGAAGGCAATGGCAAGCCACTCCAGTACTCCTGCCTAGAAAATCCCATGGATGGAGGAGCCTGGTAGGCTGCAGTCCATGGGGTCGCCACGAGTTGGACATGACTGAGCAACTTCACTTTCACTTTTCACTTTCATGCATTGGAGAAGGAAATGGCAACCCACTCCAGTGTTCTTGCCTGGAGAATCCAGGGATGGGGGAGCCTGGTGGGCTACCGTCTATGGGGTCGCACAGAGTCGGACACGACTGAAGTGACTTAGCAACTTAGCAGCCACACCACCCCAGCAATAGTTACCAAACTTTTTCCCCAAGTTTCCAGAGTCCTTTGACAGAGATAGTATATATGTTGGACTTTTTCCAGGGTAACACGTGGACCCGTCACTTTAAATTGAAAGGTTCTTCACCTGGAGAAACATCAGAGTTTGAGTAACAGTATACTGAGCATATCTTGCTCCTTGGAAGAAAAGTTATGACCAACCTAGACAACATATTAAAAAGTAGAGACATTACTTTGCCAACAAAGGTCCGTCTAGTCAAGGCTATGGTTTTTCCCGTGGTCATGTATGGATGAGAGAGTTGGACTATAAAGAAAGCTGAGTGCCGAAGAATTGATGCTTTTGAACTGTGGTGTTGGAGAAGACTCTTGAGAGTCCCTTGGACTGCAAGGACATCCAACCAGTCCATCCTAAAGGAGATCAGTCCTGGGTGTTCATTGGAAGGGCTGATGCTGAAGCTAAAACTCCAATACTTTGGCCACCTGATGTGAAGAGCTGACTCATTTGAAAGGACTCTGATGCTGGGAAAGATTGAAGGCAGGAGGATAAGGGGACGACAGAGAATGAGATGGCTGGATGGCATCACCGACTCGATGGACATGAGTTTGAGTGAACTCTGGGAGTTGGTGATGGACAGGGAGGCCTGGCGTCTGCAGTTCATGGGGTCGCAAAGAGTTGGACACAACTGAGCGACTGAACTGAACTGAGCATATCAGTTGAAAGCAACTGTTTACTATTTAAAAATAAATGTGTCCTGAGTCTCACAACATTGAAATCTTGGTAATTTGCTCCATAAGCCCCTCCCTGCCTGGGCCCTCCCCCAGCCACCATCTTCCAATTCCAGCTCCCTTCTGGGCCCCCTATACCCTAAGCCATCGGCCAGCCGGTCAGCCCTCTGGCGTCAGGACTCTTCCCTTGTCCCCTAGCGCCATTCTCACTCCACCCCTCCAAACCCATCTGCCATTTTACCAACTGTTGAAGCCCTGCTCATTAACTGACTGATTAACCTGATAATCTCAGTTCAAACAAAGGTGTTTCCAGCTGGAAGTGGGTTTCTTTCCCAGTCCCCTCTCTCCAGCCCCTACAGTATGGTTTGTGTTTAAACAGGAGCCTTCAAAGGATACGACCTCTCCACCGAGTGGTGGCTGGAGTTTCATTCATCGATGTAGGTCAGTGGGGAAGATAACTTTGATTGAGGAGCTTCTCCAGGACCTTAATGACAGATCCGTGTGTTGAGTGGACTTCCCAGGTGGTTCAGTAGTATAGAACTTGCCTGCCGGTGCAGGACATATGCATTTGATCTCCGGGTCAGGAAAATCGCCTGGAGGAGGAAATGGCAACCCACAGCAGTACTCTTGCCTGGAGAATCCTGTGGACGGAGAAGCCTGGCACACTACAGTCCATGGGTCACAAAGAGTCGGCACGACTGAGTGCCTGCTGAGCACCTCCAAGTGCCAGACCTCAGGCCAGGCACTCGCATGCAATGTCACCACCTCACAGCGACCAGGAAGGGAGGACATGAGTGTCTGCATTTCGCAAATTTGGAGAAACAAGGTCACAGTGATTGACAAGTTTTCTTTCCCAACAAACTCAGGTGTGTCTTTTATGCCAGGCAAGCCCTCCACCCGGCCTTGTGTCCAGTTGGCCTCTTGTTGGAGTCCCTTTAGAAGTAAACATGTGTGCCCTTGTCCAGCCGTCCAGCCGTCCAGCCCAGGCGGGCTCACAACATCTGCTTCCATGTTGCAGAGGAGGCCTTGGTCCATGGTGAGCCTTTGGGGGTGGCTCCCTTTTCGTTCCCCTCTGACGTGACCTCCTTAGCCATCCTTCCCAGCTCTCTGCCTACTGAGACCTGCTAAGATGTTCCGATGAGATAGAAGCCGATTCACCACTTCCCTGTCTCTTCTCCTAGGTCTGTATCCTCATGTTCATGTGGGAACCTGCTTCTGAACTCTGTAGCCCAGAGAAGACTCCACAAAGCTGGGGGGCACTGTGCCTGCAGGCTCCCCTTCTGGGGGGCCTCCCCTTAGCCCACCTAAGGGATCCCACACAGGGCACGTCCAATCTTTGTGTCACTCGGCCTTCACCAGCACCCCTTATCCTTCCCACCATGCGGACCATCAGGATCAAAGCCCATGGTCAGGCTGGAATCCTGTACTTCCCTTTCCCCCAAAATATCTACCTTGAAAGAATGTTTGCAAATCAAATCATAAGCGCATTAGAGTTAATTATATACTATTAAATTCACTGCTCTGGCAAAGCCTTGGAAAATGAAGAATCTTTTTCTAATTAAAATAAACAAATTTCAGTTCATCTCTTTGCTTTCCTTCTCTGTAACACCCTCTGAGTGAAAACGAGACACAGTCCTACACCCAAAAATGTTGCCAAACAAAGGTAAACCATCTAAGAAACATCTGCTGAACCAGAACTCTTGACCCTTTTTAAGCATCTTCAAGAATGGATTTCAGCCTGTACTTTATTTCCAGAAGATTTTAAGGGTTTGGGGAGCAGGAGGAAGTGGAGGTTTCGGGGGCAGAGGGTGAACACAAAACAGCGAACAATACACTCTCCATCCTGGGATTGGAAACATGGCCACAGTCAGAATATCTGAAGCAAGAATGAACCAGAGTCTTCACTGAGTCCAGTGGAGACAAGCATGATAATAAAGCCTACATATTCAATTCTGCAACTGCACTTGGGCTCCGTTTATGTAATTTGCATAGGAATTTCGGGAATGTGAGGGTGTGAACTATTAGCAACTCTCTATAAAATTATTAAGGGACTTTTTTAAAAATTTTTTTGCAGAGTCAAAAATTGTTACAGAGCTTAAATTCAGGCTCAGAGGAATATTTCATCAGGTTTGCTTTAAGTTTCAGACCCGTGGAAATCAAAATGTATAATAATGGAGCTCACTTTGGTAAAAAGTGATAAGGCTGAGGTTTCTGATTAGAGCTCCAAATGCCTTAAATAGCTCCCGTAATTAATTATTAAGAGAAGTAGCTTTCTTTTCCATGGAGAAGACAAGAGCCGTGAGAAAGGGGGAAACAGAAGATGTCAGTACAGGAACTTTGGGGGCAGCGAGAGCTTTAAATGGGATTCACGTGGGTCAGCATTTCAGGACTGGAGATCCTCCTTGTGAGGAAGTGCCTCCAGGAGACATTTGCACTCTCAAAAGTCATGAGAAAGAAAGTGCTGTTCTTCCTTTCAGCTGAAACTGTTCAGTGCTGGGGGTCAGGAGGGAAATCAGACCCTCATTCTTGTGTTTCCTGGCTGTGGTTCCCAGACACTGGTCTGCCTCACAGAAAACACGTGCCAGACACAGGACAACTGGTCTCGCGGCCACACGGGAGGGTCTAGACAGTGCCCGGGGGCAGCACCCAGGGTGTGAAGGGGTGAAGAACCAACGCAGCCAGCTAGATTCATTTCCTTTTTTTTGATTCTTGGAGGCCAACTTTCATTTCCCCAAAGTACATGCCGCATTGGCATGAAGCTCCCAGCCCGGCCACCCCTGGCAGGAGCTGTGCACAGAACCCCGGGATGTGGTACAGACTTAGAGAACGGATTTAGGGTTTGCCAGGAGGGAAGGAACGGGGGGAAGGGATAGTTCGGGAGTTTGGGATGGACACGTCCACTCTGCTATATTCAAGACAGATGACCAACAAGGACCTGCTAGGCAGCACAGGGAACTCTGCTCAGTGTTATGTGGCTGCATGGAAGGGAGGGGGGTTTGGGGGAGACTGGATACATGTATATGTACAGCTGAGTCGCTTTGCTGTCTGCCTGAAACTATTGCAGCCTTGTTAATTGGTTATGCCTGCTCAGTTGCTGCAGTCCTGTCCGACTCTCTGAGACCCTATGGACAGTAGCCCATGAGGCTGCTCAGTGAATTGGATTCTCCAGGCCAGAATACCAAAGTGGGTTGCCATGCCCTCATGCAGACTTTAATTGGTTCTACTCTAATATAAAATTAAAAGATTTAAAAAAAAAAAAAAAACCCTTGAGATTTGGGCCTAAAGGCTTCAGAAGCACAAAATCCTGCCAACTCCTAGACCCGAGACCCAGAGGCATTGTCTCCTCGTGGCCACACTTCCAGGAACCTGGCTGGACAGCGCATTCTGGGTGGACGGAGCTGGGAGAGCAGGTGTCCTGGGGCTGGTGTGTGCACATGTGCCGCTCTGCACATCTGTGAGGCACGTGTGCTCTGGGCTTTGTTAGCAAGAATAAAAATCATGAAGGCCTTCCGACACCCTCGGGCTCAATGTGTACCTCTTTTTTTTTTTTCCTGCTTAGCTGCAAATGTGCAGAGGAAGTGAATCTCCACTGCCGATGACCTCATTTCCACTGTTTCTCAACCAGGCGCTGGCCTGCCAGGAGGGCGCTTACTCAGCCGGTCACTGGGCCGAGGGGCGTGGACGGGGTTGCAGGCAGGGAGGGTGGCCATGTTGCCCTGGGCTCCGCTGACCCCAGTCCCACAGGCCTCTGTCCTCAGGAGGGCGGTTGGTTGGCTGCCCTTCCTGAGATGAAGCAGTGAGGAGTAGCTCTTCCTAAACATGAAGAGCGCAGGTGGATGGGATTCAGTGGACAGGGCGGGGGCGCTGGTTCTGTGCAGATACCAGAGCCGTGACGTTGACAGAGGTTTCCTGTGTTTATGCCGTGGAAATGAATCACCCAACAAAATCAGCAAAACATCTATTATTGATGACGTTGGCCAAACCAGAGATAAACCAACTGCTTTATCCAGACCCAGTGACCATGAAAAATGACTTTTATTAAATCAATAGATCGATTCAAAGCCAATAAGTCGAGGCATCCAGAGGTCGACCAAAGCAGTGTTTTAGCACAGGGAGCACAGAGGTCAGGTCCGCACAAGGCTGAATGTTTCCAACACACCAGGCCCACCCACAAGCAAGCGGAAAGTTAAGAACGATACACTTTTAAATCAACTATACTCCAGTAAAAATTTTTAAAAAATCAATTATATCTCAATAAAAATATTATTTCTTCAATTTTGAAGAAAACTGGGAGCAGGCACTGTTTTGCAGTTACAGACATTGTATACACGATGCAAAGAGGTGACACATGCCGAGAGAGCCCTGTAGAGAGAAGCTCTCCGCGATGGAAAAGCGCTTCTCCCAGCAAAGCCCCGGGCCGTGCCTTTTCTCACCCAGCCCTCCTGTAGCTTGCGTTCAGTTTGCAGCTGGTAGTGGCCCCATTTCACACGTGAGCAAGTCAGGGGTCCAGGCAGGGTCGGGGGCGGCGAAGAGCATAATGCGGACACACGGAGGCCAGATTCCTGATCACTGCGTGGGGTCTGGGTGCAGCAGTTCCCTGCTGTGGCCGGGGGGCGGTGGCGGGGGAGGAAGTCTGTGCCTCAGGATGGCTCTGTGGCCCTCCTCCCTGCCCCCCCACCTCCCCACCTCCCCAGCCCCCTACCCCTCACCTCCCCACCCCCCACCCCACCCCCCCACCACCCTACCCGCCCCCAGCCCTCCACCCAGCCTGCTCACCACAGGCCTCTTGAGGCCTCTGGTCCCAGCCAGCTGGACCCGGCCTCCCCAAAGTTGGTGTCTGATCCTCGACACACACACGCTCACATTGTCTCACATACACGCACGTACATGGACAGGCACACAGACACACACACACATTGGCTGACACACACACTATGTTACACACATACGTATGTGAACAGACACACACACTGCCTCATACACAAGCACAGGCCAACACACACACACACTCTGTGTCTTACACACACACTCACACTGTCTCACACACATACACACATACACACATGGACAGACACACATACTGCCTTACATACATATATATGCATAGGCCAATATGCACACTCTCTCTGTCTTACAAACACACACTGTCTCACACACATACACACCTACATACATTAACAGGCACACAGACACACACTCACGCTGCCTTACACACACACACACATAGGCTGATACACACACTCCATCTCACACACACACACACATACAGTCACACAGACACAGAGGCCAACACACACCCTGTTTTACAGACACGCACACTGAGACTGTTTCACACATACATACATGGACAGGCACACATCCACTCACACTGCCTTACACACACACACACTCACAAATGTAGGCACACACACGAGCACATGCACACCATCAACACGCACTGTCACACCCCAGCCACACACCCACAGGTGTTCGCTCTCACAGCAGCCGGGGCCTCAGGCCGTCCAGTGAGCCCCGGGTGCTTTTCTCACTGCATCCCTCCCCCGACCCCTGCCCCGCGTTGTGGGCTTGGATCGCAGGCGGAGGATTGAGAAACACCATGACTCTCTCGTGTGAACACTCGGAAAGGAAAGGACCGACGGGGGCGATGTTGAAATAAGAAAGGGGAGCGGGCTCTGAGGATGGCCCTGGGTAAATCAGAGAGAGACCAGCGCGTGCTGAGGGCCAGCGGAGCTGGGTGAGCACGATCAAGAAAGAAACGGAAATGCCATGACAATTTCTTTCAAAGCTGACATCTGAGAAGAGCAGGTTTTTGAAGCAGTGTTGGGCTTTCTGAGGACAACCTATGCTTGGGAACTAAAAAACTTCTCTGAGAGCATTAGGGAGCTCACAGGCCAGGCAGCGGCGTAGACGCTGTGTCTTACACTCTTCAGCAAGGCCTCTCATGAGGGACTTTATGGATCTCTGTTTGCACAGTGGATTCAAACCCACTTGGGTAAACCTCAGGTTGGTGGATGAGACCTTGGATGAGACAGTGAGACAGAAGTCACACGGTGGAGGATAAGCCTCAATGAAGATCCAAGCAACATGGGTTTCTGTTGTGGGGAAGGGCAGGTTGGAGGGGGTGCTTGAAACTGTTACCCATGTAAAGACATACTGAAGAAACTAACATTGCTCCCTATTAGACACTCACATGTTCAATTAATACTTCACCACTCAACACAGAGGGGAAAATTTGCCCAAATAACGCTTTACCAAACCCATCAGTTCAGTTCAGTTCAGTTCAGTCGCTCAGTCGTGTCCGACTCTCTGCGACCCCATGAATCACAGCACGCCAGGCCTCCCTGTCCATCACCAACTCCCGGAGTTCACTCAAACTCATGTCCACAGAGTCGGTGATGCCATCCAGCCATCTCATTCTCTGTCGTCCCCTTCTCCTCCCGCCCCCAGTCCTTCCCAGCACCAAACCCATATATATAAATAAAACACAATGTCCTTAAAAGGCACACAGACCCTGAACTCAAAGAGCTTACATTCCAATCAAGTCCCAGAAACAAGAATGACAGAAACAGGAGCACACATGCTCTTTATCGCTGATCATAAATGTCGAAGAGCTGCTGAAATAGCTGGAGTCCTGACTCCCTGAAGTTTCCAAAGCGTCTCCAGGGAGTGTGATGAGGTGGGAGGGAACGTGGGTCAGTGTCTGGGAGCGAGGCGGGCAGGCGCGCCCGGGAGCACGCACAGCCTGAGACAAGCAGGGAAGCAGGGTGGTGACTGAATCTCAGGGGAGCGGAGCCAAGGAGGATGTAGCGGAGCTGGGTGGAGCCTCCGCTGTGCCTCAGGTGGGAGGGAACGCCCGTGAAGATGGTAATTAAGGGAAAAGTCACGGCTGGTCTTTGTCTGGATAAGCACAGTAGAATGCCACAGCCTTGGAAGTGTAGAGTTCTGAAGCTTGCCACACCCACATACCGTAGGGGTAAAGTCCCAGGTTCGTTGACTGGGGAAAGTCCAGTCGGGGGTGGGGGCCATCATGCCCACCAGAAGGGAGCTCTGTGATCAGCCCTATGCAGTAGATGATGCTGGACCAACACCATCCAGCAAGCGGTCACTAACAGAATATCAGATCCCTTGTGCTTGCCTGTTGAACACCATTTTAAAGTTATGTATGTGCCTTTCCTTTATTTTTAATCATTTGGAGGAGAAGGCGTTTTAGATACGGAAAACTTGCATGGGTACTAAATCTGGTTGTCATCTTTCCCCAGCCTCCTATGCTCGGTGACAGGCCCCAGTCTTTCCTTATTTCTAATGGCTTGACAGTTTTGAGCATCGCTGGTCAGCTATTCTGTAGAGTCCCTCCATTTGCTTTTTCTGATGTTTCTTCACGAATAGACCACAGTTAATGGATTTCGGGAGCGGGGAGAGACCACAGAGGTGAAGGGCTGTTCTCATCACAGCGCATCAAGAGCACGCACTGCCTCCCTGGCATGTAAATGATGACAGGAACGTGATCACCTAACCCCGGGAGCACTTGTCAGGCTTGTCCAGGAGGAATGACGTCACCCTCTCCTCCAGAACTCCTTCTTTGTAAACAAGTCACCAAGTCCAGAGGGCTGGGCTGGGGGTATCTGTGTAAATTATTTGGAGTTGGTCTGAAGGATACTCGTCCCTGGCCTCCCATCTCTGTGCTTATTCAGTGGTTTCTTTATGTCCACACAGACTTGGGTGGGTGCATTTTGGACTTTGCGTTATAACGCAGTACTGTGCTATTCGCTTTTGCTCCCGTCGGGACAACTCTGGCTATTCCAGAGCTTTGGAGTGGCCTTGAGTTGACACGTATGTCCCTTTGACATGCTCCTGACTTGTGGTGAAGGAATAACTTCCTCACTTTTTGCTGCTATAACGTGGGCAGGCTCATCTTCCATTTTCCTTGACCCAGTCCTGGAATGAGCCCTTTCTCCCAAGAGCCCGGGTGCCTTTTATCAGAGAATTGCATTGAGAAACCAAGATGTGGACCCTGCGTGGGCTTCCTGCTCCTGAAATGTCCCTGCGTCTGGGCCCCCCTCAACCAACAGCACTGGGAAGTGTGTGTGTGGATGCTAGCTCATGTGTGCGCACAAGTCTCTCAGTGCTTCTGAATCCATCCCTTAGCACCTGTGCTAGGCTGCACCTGAGTTCACCCTGAGGCCTCTGGCCCTAATCTAACCCTCCCCCACCCCATGTATCCACAACCTCCCATCCCCAGCCGGGGAATCCTGGCTCCCGCCACCCACCACTTCTCTGCTTGATCCCAATGTGCGTGCAAAGCTGCTTCAGAGCTGTGAACCCACACCCTGACCGCACACTTTCATCTATGCTTTTGAAGCACAGAATCTTCACATATCAAACTCCGTGCACTACGAAAGCTTGGAAATGTAAAGGCCCATGAAAGAGTCAAGATTCAAAAAGACATCAGGTGCCAGAATAAGGCATCCAAGCAAGATAGGAATGGACAGAATGCACGAGGCTTTGGAAACAGGGGAGTCGAGAGTAGCAGGGACCAGGCTGACCAGCCGTTCGTAGGAGACGGGCCGGCGTGGACGTGTTCAGTTGACCGCAAGCCCAGGAGTGCATGTGCAGCTGAAGAAGGCCCATGGCTAGAGCCGGCAGCGCTGAACCAGCCTGTTCCAGCCAAGGCAGGGAAGTGGCTCGGGGCCCCGCACAGGTCAGACTCTACACATGCAGGCGCTTCTAGCCACCCTCTACAGGAGTGCCCGGGAGAGCGAACAAGAGGCATGGGGTCATGTTCCTAAAATACCACCAGGGATTAGATGTACCCGGGGCCACCCCAGGGGACAGAACTGAGACCTGCGCGTCTGAGGATCGCTCCCAAACTGCTGGGACCGAGCAAGGGTGGGGGCGGGCCGTCCACCCCACATGCTGTGACCTGGGGGACAGCACACTCAGCACCCTGGAGCTCCAGGAGGCCAGCGCGCCACGCTGGAGGTCGTGTCCTGGAGGAGGGGTCCAGAAGAAGCTGGGAGGACTGCCCCACTGGGTTGCTCGTGACAAAGCTTCAGTGCAAAACTGAAAGTGGAGTCGGAGCGAGGGAGGTCGGAGGTCAGGAGAGCCCAGATCTAGGGCCAGGAGGAAGAGGGGCCAGGAGAGACTGCCCTGGTCAATGGTTCAGCCCCGGTGCACTATGCACACACGAGGCCACAGAGCAAACTGGACCCCCGGCGAGGATGGCAGAGGAAGGCAGAGTGTTGTGTGATTAGCAGGAAAACTTTCTAACAATGAGGGCTGTCCAGAAATAAAACATAATCCCATCAAGAGAGAGATTCAAACAGACTCAGGCAACATTAGTGGGCCTGGCTGCCAATGACAAACCACGGCAGGCCCACCATGATCACGAGAGATTAACATGCTGGAAGAGAGACCTGGGCTCTGTCGGGCTTGAAGGACAGCTGAACCAGGGTGAGCTGGCGGGATCCCCGGGAATTAAGGAGTGCTCCTCAGAGGTTCGAGGTGTCTGGGAAGAACTTAGGGGCCGCAGGGTGCTGGAAACATGCTTGATCGGCATGGTCTTCGGTTTCCCTTCTGGTCCTTATTTTACATCTATGTTTTTTATCGGAGTATAATTGCTTTACAGTGTTGTGTTAATTTTTGCTGTACAAGGACATGAATCAGCTATATGTATCCATATGTCCCCTCCTTCTCAAACTTCCTTCCCACCCTCCTGCATATATATTTTTGATTAAAAAAATAAAAGATAATATTTAAAAGGAACCTCCCCCCGCCCCACTGAATTGAGTCCAGAGGCCCAAATTCTAAACGTGACTCAACACACACTCCCCGCCGGAGCTTAGACTGAATGAGAGTTCTCAGATCTCATTCAGCTCTAAATTTTTTCAAAGGGAGATTTTTGTCGCTTGAAACAAGGCTATCTAAGTGGTCACTTTATTAGAATGTCATTTCCAAGCCCAGCTAACCTTTCCTTAACATCTTTGTTAGCAGAAGGAAAGGGGATTGAAAAGCAAGCTTCTGACTTCCCACCAGGGACGCAATTCAAATCATGGGGAGGAGAAACACGTGAATGGATCCAAAGCTCACAAATAAAGAGGCCAAAAAAAAATCAACTTAGATCTATGACAGCACCTCACAACGTGTGCCAGAAAGTGGCGAAAATGTGTGAGAGGTGAGACCAGACATTGTGTCGAGACGAGTTTAGAAAGGAATACAGCCGCACAAAGGCCAGGGCTATTTTGGTTTGCACATGGAAAGACATCCTGTCATGGGATATTATATTTTGTGTGGGCATCTCGGAGCACAGTGGTAAGAAAGACTTCTGAGGGTTGAAAAGGAAGACAGAAAGCTGAGAATTAGCACACAAGCTAAGAGCCCGACGCCTCGCAGGAGCTCAGCAAATGTTAGTTGGATGAATGACTCAGGAGCTCAGCAAATGCTAGTTGGATGAATAACTCAAAGCTGATGATAGAATGGAGGGGTGCGCATGGGAGGAGATGATTGGCTTGCAAAGCATGAGTAAATAAGTACATGTCCACAGGGAGACTGACCCAGTCTGATACTGATATTTATATCCACATGTGTTTGCAGGTCATTTGGGCCAAGGTGTAAGGTCAGCACCTGAACCAAGATTCTGAGCAAAACATGTGGGTAAAAGTAAATATATGCAGAATCACGAATGGAAAGTACATAGTGGTTTCCAGGGAAGAGAGACAGTATCTCCCAAAAGGACTAGGGGCAGCCCAGAGCACAGTGGCACGCCATCCCAGGGAAACCGGCAAGTCCGCATGGAGAGCATCCGTCCACGAGTCAAGCAGTACTGCGGTACTGCTTCCTGGGTCATTTCTGCATCTCCGTCAGTCAGCATGTTTCTCCAGCCCTGGTCATCCCTCTGGCCTACCCAGATCTTGGAGGTCTCACCTGACCCTGCACTTCTGGGGTTTGGGGAAGACAGTGTGAGTTATTTAAAACGGAAGAGAAAACTTGGGTTTGGGACATTTTGATCATTCTGTTAGTCTGTCGGCAAGCTTCCTGGGCTTCTAAGGCAGAAACACGGCATTGATAAGAGAATTTGCAAAAGAAACACTCATCCCTTGGAAACTCAAATCACAACATAAGGGGAGGAAAACAAGACACACACAAAATTCATTATAAAAGGAGGCAGCTTTAAAAAAAATGCTGACATAAAGACAACACAGTAAAATGTTGACAGAAAACAATAAAGAGATACAGGAGCTGAGTTTTCAATAAGATAAATGATTATTGGGCATTTGGGGATGACCAAGGTGAGTTCAGACACGACTTGGGAAGAAGTCTGGAAGGTCTTGGGTGAACGCCTCCCAGGACCCAGCGCTCTGTGCGTGATCACCTCTAACCTTGAGCTCCTGGGAGCCGGGGCAGGCAGGATCACCTCCGGTTTGCAGAGAGGACACTGAGCCTCTCAGAAACGAGGTCACTCGCCCGAGTTCCCATGGCTCGTAAGTGGAAGAGACTGAGCCAGTTGCACGTGGCCCTCACAGCACGTGTTCCTCTCGCACGTCTCCGGGGTCACGTGAAGGGCGAAACGATGGCGTAGGGCAGAAGTCAGGTTTAAAATGTGTCAGCTTTAGTAACAGCAAGCGCGAGTGTGGGAGAGCCAGCCTTGAGGAGCTTTCCTGAGCAGGTTACAAAGGCAACACTTCCTCTGGGGCTCTGCCCACGTAGCATCCCTCCCTGTCAGTTCACGGCTGGGCTTCACTTATGTATTTGTTTGTTTTTGAGGTAGTTGATTTACAGTGTTGTGTTAGCTTCTGGTGCACAGCAAGTGATTCAGGTGTGTATACATGTGTGTGTGTGTATGAAAAAATGAAAGTGTTAATTACTCAGTCGTGTCTGACTCTTTGCGATCCCATGAACTGTAGCCGGCCAGGCTCCTCTGTCCATGGGATTCTCCAGACCAGAATACTGAAGTGGGTTGCCATTCTCTTCTCTAGGGGAATCTTCTTGACCCTGGGATTGAATCCAGGTCTCCCGCATTGCAGGCAGATTCTTTACCATCTGAGCCACCAGGGAAGCCCATATATATGAAAACCCCCATATATATATATACTTTTTCATACTTCCATGTTTCCATCATGGTTTATTGCAAGATGTTGAATAAGTTTCCTTTTATTTACTGTAGGTCCTTGCTTTTTTTTTTTTAATCTGTTTTATATATAGTGTTGTGTATCTGTGAATCCCGAACTCTTAATTTATCACTCTCCACACCTTTCATCTTTGGTAAACATAAGTATTTTTTTTTTCCTATGTGTGTGGGTCTATTTTTGTTTTGTAAATAAGTTCATTTGTATTATTGTTTTAGATTCCACATGGAAGTGATATCGTATGGTATTCATCTTTCTCTTCCTGGCTTACATCACTCAGTATGACAGTCTCTAGGCTCTTCCATGTTGCTACAAATGGCCTTATTTCATCCTTTTTATGGCTGAGTAATATTCCATCGTGTATATGCACCACATATTCTCTATCCATTTATCTGTTGGTGGACACTTAGGTTGGTCCCAAGTCTTGCTATTGTAAATAGCGTTGCAATCTTTGAGTGTGTCTTTTTGAATTAGAGTTTTCTCCAGATATATGTCAAGGCTCTATTTTTCACACACTTCCCTTTCACTGCAATGTCCTTAAGCAAGGTCAGCCTTAGGATTCAGGGAAAACCCCATGTGAAATAGCATAGATGTTTCCATCAGACCGTGAATCAGTTCCTGGTGGAGAGATGCCTGTCACCCTGGATTCTACTTGCTCTGCTTTCCAAAGAGGTGGCCTATAAATCAGAGACCAGGAGCCCACGAGCAAAAATTTAAGAAAGAGTTGTTTTTGTTAATTGTTTGTAAATTGCATTCTTTATTAATTTGGGACAAGCAGCATAGCCAGAGCCCGTGGACTACACGAGTAGTATTCCCGCTCACCAAGAGAGAGAAGGAGCGAGGCTGTGGGAGGGCCTGCCCCCTCTCCCCAGCTCCGTCATCTTTTCTCTGTTTCCCACAGAGATCTGGGCCATGGGGATGATTGATCCTGAAGACAGAAATTCTATCTTCTCCAAGAGGGAACTTGCTGCATGCCCAGGGTTGAGCTGAAGTCACTAGTGAATGGGAATATTGTGTTGAAGAGTCATTCTGATCTGATCATTCTACATACGATTTCTCCATTGAAATACTAAGTTCTGGAAGTCAGAAGTGAGTCAAAATGCAGCTCTTGTTATCATGGTTCTCCCGGATGATTCTGCACTTTGGACCCCAAGCTTTGCAGACTCACTGGTCAGAGGTCTGGCCTAGGGGTCACATCCTACTTCCAGTCTTGACCACAGGCCGAGATGTCCACTGGAACAAGTCACTTAGCTTCTCCAAACCTCTGTTCAAGCTCTAAAATCTAGAAATTCTATTATTTGACCTACAGAGGACTGACTGTGTGCTAAGTTGCTTCTGTCCGACTTCATGTCCGACTCTGTGCGACCCTGTGGACTGCAGCCCACCAGGCTCTTCTGTCCACGGGGAGTCTCCAGGCAAGAATACTGGAATGGGTTGCCATCTCCTCCTCCAGGGGAGAGGACTGACTGCAGTGCTCCTAAGGTGGCCCTTCTGCATGGAACATAGACACCGACAATTAAATATCTCCTTAAACATCTGTCAAATGCATGAATGATTGGACAGTCGAGTGCTACTCAGGGCTCAGAAACCATTTTCCTGAAAACTTTGAAGGAACCATCAAAAGCAAAGTTCATCAACCAAAAACTGGAGACTTTGATTTATTGTCACCGAACAAGTTGAAAAATCTTAGTAAGAGACACTCGAACCTTTTAAGTATCATCTCGTGGTAATAATGACCTCTCATGCATATTTATGCACTTAGCTCTATGATAACCACTTGAAAGACTAGGGTTTTTTCCCCCCCTGGGGAATGAAGCTATGTGAAAACGTGACAAAATATTCCAAGTTCAAATGTCCAAATACGGGAACCTACAAAATGTTGGAATTTCTCCCCCAAGTAGAAAGCACCTGAGTGTTTATTGACTCAGGGACCATTCAGACACTCAGGTCAGCCTTGAGAATCCAAAAAACTTACCTCCCCCTGCTGCTCAGCATTCTTCCTGGGGAACATAGGCTTGACTCATTGAAGTGTAGGTGGGTTAGTCAGGGTTGAGACAGGTAATGTTTGGAGACGGGGGAAACTGGCCAGCTGTTGGGTGTTTAACGAAGAATTCCAAAAGGGCTCAGTAGCCAGAGCTGCTCTTCAAAACCTCATTACTGTTGTTCAGTGTCATTCATCACCCTTGGAAAGTAAAATCATATGACCCCATTTCCTCAGTAAGTTAATTATTTTATTTCTTTGTATGAGGCAAAAACACTACTTTTATTGTTAATTAATATACTAAAATTAGGTTATACCATTCTGGACATGCAAAATTGAATTTAGTACTTTCCAATATGTTTTTTAAAAGCTGGTTAAAAATAAATGCTTTCAACATCTTTTCTTTTTCCAACTGAGCATAAATTTCCTTCCTATGAAATTCCATTCCTTCCTGCTGTTCTAAGTGACATAATGCCACTTATTTTCCAAAGGGAGGAAGGAATAAAAATAATGAGACATTCAGTTAGCATTTTGAAATTCAGATATTTAATAGGCAAGCGCCCACCCCCCAAAAAAAAAAGAAAGGAAGGCAGGAAGAAAAGCAAAACTACAGCAAAAAAGGTACAATCATCCACAAGTTCCAGGACCAAAACAATTAAATGGAACAATAAGGAGAATTATTTATTTGGGGACTAATTTCAGGCACTTCAGATTTTTCTCTTCCCTGTTGATTAAAGTGACGATAGGAAATTCTGAAATTTCTTCTCTCGTAGAGATGCAGCGCGAGAGCCCCATCAGACGCCGGCACACAAAGTGACTTCCTGGTTCCCTCTGTTCTTCTGCTGTAATGAAATCCCCTCTGATATATCTGCCATCGCCCACTGTTAATTACTTTTCTATTTATTTAGTAGACCTACAAGTGGAAGGCAATCTATTGCCAGGGAATTGTTTGACTTCTATGCTAAGTAGACGGCATTCCGATCCAGTGAGGTTGACAGCAGCCTGAGTGGACTTTTATCTCATTGCCACATTAAATTAGGACCCAGCAGGTCCTAGATACAAGAAGGGTATTTTTTTTTTTTTCCTTCTCCAGAAGCTTAATAGTCCTTGGAAGTCAGTAAACTGATCCTGGGCACTCTCTGTGGTCAGGACCTGCTTCTGTTTCCCTGGAAATGATAATCAGGAAGAATTAACTGGAGGGTTCACATGCCTGGAGGGTGGAGTGGGGTGGGACTTCATGTGAAGGGTCTAACTCTTAGTACGGACAGAGCCCTTTACATCCATCAGGTAAAGTGTCTCCTGGAGAGGAACAGAAGCGGGTTCAAATCTAATGATCAAGGATGATTACAAGTCCATGACGTGGCTTTACTCCTTGGCACCAGCTTTTACTGGGCAGATGTGTGAATTCAGTTCAGTCCCTCAGTTGTGTCCGACTCCTTGTGACCCCATGGACTGCAGCACGCCAGGCTTCCCTGTCCATCACCAACTCCCACAGCTTGTTCAAACTCATGTCCATGGAGTCGGTGATGCCATCCAACCATCTCACCCTCTGTCGTCCCCTTCTCCTCCCGCCTTCAATCTTTGAATGAGTCAGTTCTTCCCATCAGGTGGCCAAAGTATTGGAGCTTCAGCTTCAGCATCAGTCTTTGCAATGAATATTCAGGACTGATTTCCTTTAGGATGGACTGGTTAGATCTCCTTGCTGTCCAAGGGACTCTCAAGAGTCTTCTCCAACACCACAATTCAAAATCATCAGTTCTTCGATGTTCAACTTTCTTTATAGTCCAACTCTCACATCCATACATGAGTACTGGAACAACCATAGTTTTGACTATACAGACCTTTGTCAGCAAAGTAATGTCTCTACTTTTTAATACTCTGTCTAGGTTTGTCATAGCTTTTCTTTCAAGGACTGAATTATGTGTGAATTACGGCCACATTAATATGGGTCTGATTTTCCTTCGGGCTTCCCTGATGGTTCAGACAGTAAAGAATCTGCCTGCAATGGAGGAGACCTGGGTTTGATCCCTGGGTCGGGAAGATCCCCAGGAGAAGAGAGTGGCTACCTACTTCAGTATTCTTGCCTGGAGAATCCCATGGCTAGAGGTGGCTGGCGGACTACAGTCCATGGAGTCGCAAACAGTCATACATGACTGAGCGACTGACCCTTGACCTTCCTTCTCCACACCAGGGTCATCTGATGGTCAGCTAAGAGGAAATAGAGGCCAGGGGAAGACTGATCTCCGCAATCTGCTTTGGGTGTTTTCGGGGAGCTGAGGGAGAAGTCGATGCCATGGATGTCCAGCTAAAGGCAGTTATTTAAAGCAGAGAGGAGCACAAGCCGCACGAATCCCGGGGGTTCCGTCCAGACGCCTCTCCGTTAGCCTTGGCGCTTCCTCCCATCCAGGAGCAGGAGGGAAAGCCCGTTTCCAGTTCAGTCGCCACTCGCGCTGCACTTGCTTGTTTCAGTGAGGCTGCAAGGGGCCCGGGCCTCTTCTGGAACATTACAGGAGCCGAGAGGAGAGGCCCGGTTAAGGGAGCTGCCGCGGACAGGCTCGCGACTGGAATCCACTTCCTGTGTCTCTGGGGAGACTGCCGTCAGGCAGGTCCCGCCTCAGTGGCAGGCCGCACTCTGCTCTGAGGCCCGCCCGTGCAGGAGGGCCTGCACCCCAGAGTGTGGACCCCTGAGGGCGTGATCTGAGGAGGAGCCCCTCGCCTGGCCCCCTGGCCCAGGCGCCCTTCAGCCTCAGCCCGACTCCGGCCTTCCCCCCCCCACGGCCGCGTCCTCTCTGGTCTGCTCATGGCCGTCCTTTCCTGAGCCTGCCAACTCCGAGAAGCAGTTCCTGACCCTCCAGGGCTCACCCCGGTGACCCCTTGGCTCTGAGACCTGGGAAGGCTCGCCCTGCCCTCCTCACCAGCCTGGAAAGTGGGCTCCCATGTCCTACAGGAGGGGTTGTTCTGTAGGTACTGGTGTAAGATCCTGGGACCCCTGAAAGGGGACCGGGAGCTGCAGGCATCTCTCTTCTCCAGGCTCCACTGACATCAGACTGGAAGCGTTGTCCGTCCACCACCTTCCTTGCTGGGACCCCACTGTCCTTGGGCACACCTCCTAGCCCGGGCTGAACCCCCCTTTCCGTTCCCCGCCCCCGCCCCCCGGTTCAGCTCTGGCTCTGCCCCACGGGCTCAGCAATTAAGTCTATTTTCCACGAGGTCCAGTCAAGACTCTGCGAAGGGAGAGCACCCCTGGACTCCCCAGGGCGACCCCACCCCCAGTACCCTCTGCACCTTGGTGTGAGGAGTGCAGACGCCACCTCCTGAGGGCAGGGCTGCTTTTGTGGGGGGAGGATTGGGTCTCTCTTCTCTGGTGGCAGAGTCAGTTATGCCTTGGAGTCTGTAACAAACAGTTATGGAGCCGAAGAGGCTGAATCGAACAGTTGAGGTTTTAAAGAAGTTGGAGCACCACAGTCATTATTATAATAACGTTCCCTGATGTATATCATGGGTCTGGGTGACCAGGCGCAATTCTTTTAAGTCTGAGGAATTGTAAATGATACGCAGGAGTTTTTATGGTTACCAACCAGCCTCCCCAAAACTTGTGGTCATGACCAACCATCCTCAGGTCTCCGATCTGGGGGCGGGGGGGACACCTAATCTCAGCTTGATCAGTGGGTCTCCAACACCTCCGTCCTGAAGCTGACAAACCTGGCAGTTGAGAAGGGACCTTCTCCTCCCCCTACCCTGTGGGTGCAAGGCCCCGGAGGGGAAGAGGACAGCAGGACAGTAAGAGGAACGCGCTGCTGGCTCCTCCTACCAAGGCCTGTTCATTTGTATGTCTCTTAAATTTGGTTCCATGGCATAAAAAATAGGATTTATCTTTCTCCACAGATGCCATAAACAGATGCTGAGAACCAGAGACCTTGCAGAGTCAATAAAAGATAAGTTATAAAATCTATAAAACAGCCGAAAGAAGTCAGAATTTCAGCAACTTCCAGGGTGCTGTTTTTTTTTTTTTTTTCCAGACTGCTCCTTTGATCAACTATAGGGAGAGGGGGGAAGCCAGCCGTGCATTAATGCCATCTGCTGTTTCTCATGGCATGCGTGGGGCCAGAAGAGGGGCCGAGGTCCCAGTGATGCTGGAGCTGAGATAGTGACGGAGTAGAAATGGAGAACGGTGCCCGTGATGGAGACAAAGCTGTCATAATCAATTAGCATTTCACTTTTGTAAAGATCTTGGAGGCAATGGATTCCTTAGATTTTAATGTACATCTTCAAAGTAATTTTGTAAGCTATTTAAACGATGCTCCCTTTTTACAACTCTACATAATTTGATTATACAAACCATCCTCCAGTCCTTGGATATGCAAATACAGCGTCAAAATGATTTTTCCCATATTTGGATAGAATTGGAGGTTCATTGCAGTGATAGGAAGTGACAAAGATTGCAACGGGGCACAGATAGCATGCTCATCTGGTACCCTGAGGCCATTCAGATTTTAAACAACCACTTCTTGAGAATCATCCGTAAGAATAAAACTTTGGAAAACCAAAGACAGGGCAATGATTAGGGTCTGGAGTCAAACAGCTTTGGATCTAATCCTAGAGCCACCTAGATGCTGAATTTGTGAATTAATCTCTCAGAGCCTCAGTTTTCCCACCTGTAATTTGGGAATAATAAGAAATACTAGGAGGACTAGCAATTAGAATGAAAACACCTGGCAGAACTTGGCAAAGACACTCATGACCCAGCCACAGTCATTACTCTATTGTCACTACTATTACTATGACCAAGTGATGAAATCTGGGTTTGTTGGCAGAGTTATTTTTCAAGCAGCCATCAAGTGACATGGCGGTGCTGAGGTGATGTCAGTGGCTGAGCTGCACAGTGATCTTAGGTGAGAGGATAATTGTCTTGCTTCTTGGAGGGCTCATCACCATCCTTGGCACTAGCCTAGACTGGCAGATCACTCATTCACTCAGCACTTCTTCTGTCCCTTCTGTGCATCAGATATTGCGCTGTGTTGAGGATTGAAGAATATAGATTTGGAGCCATAATCCTTGACTTCTAGGGGTTTACAGTCATCATGGAGGTTAAGAAGAGATGAACAAAATTATACTGCCAGGGAATCAGCACCCAATGGGGGTGCCAATCGCTAAGGCTCAGAAATCAGCAGAAGGATGTCTGGTCCTGCTCCTCTGGCAGGTGAAGGCCAGCTTTGGGTGCTGCTGCAATGCAGAGAATCATGCTGCAATAAAGAGTCACCCAGTCCCAAACATCCAGAGTACCCCGCCTGGACCCCCCTCCAGGTGCAGCGATAAGGAATCCATCTGCCAAGGCAGGGGACACAGCTTCCATCCCTGGCCTGGGGAGATTCCACATGCCACAAAACAACTGAGCCTGTGAGCCACAACCCTGAGCCCACACCCTAGAACCTGTGTGCCCAGCTACTAAAGCCCATGCGCCTAGAGCCTATGGTCTGTAAAAGGTGAAGCCACCGCAAGGAGTAGCCGGGGCACCACAGCTGGAGAGCAGCTCCTGCTTGCCGCAATTAGAGAAAGTCTGCGGGGGGAGTGAAGGCCCAGTGCATTGCAGTTCAGTTCAGGTGCTCAGTCGTGTCCGACTTTTTGTGACCCCATGGACTGCAACACGCCAGGCCTCCCCGTCTATCACCAACTCCCAGAGTTTAGGCAAACTCATGTCCATTGAGTTGGTGATGCCATCGCAGCCAAAAATTAATTCATTCATTAAATTTTAAGAAGAGTGCCCAGCTTGAGATGCCCTGAACTCAGGGCCCCACGTGAGCAAGCACTTGGGGGACAAGAGACACAGGGCATCTGGGGAGGACCAGGTGATTTGGTGTACCCACACCTTAGGGTCCTGGGAGGCCAGTCCCATGTGCAGACAGGGTCCAATTAAGAACGGACCTCACCGCGAGCACGGGCTAAGGTTGACTCCTGCCTCTGTCTGCCTCGAACGTCCCAGAATCAGAGGAACGTCACCTCAGTCCACCGCGTTGGAAGCAACAGCCCGAAAGAGCCAGAATTCTTGTATTATCCTGCAAAGTCAAGGAAGCTTGGCTTCTTTTCACAACAAACATAAAAGCGAACGACATGGTCTTTCCCCCTTGCAAGTTTAAAATCAGTGCTTCGGGATGCCCGGTGCCGATACGGAATCCAGGTTGAGAAGCTTGAGAGGACAGGGATGGCCCTGGAGAATTTTTGAACCGGGGGTGACCTGAACAGACATGGGGGCTTGGGTCCTTCCTTCTCAGGGGGGCTGCCCCAGAACAGGGCTGACGAAGCCCAGCTCCCCGGAGGACTGATTCGTGAGCTGACGACATTGAGACCCAAGGTCACAGCTCGTCTGGAGCTGTCTGCCAGCAGCAGCGGGGTTGGAGGAGCAGAGTCCATTAGCGGAAAGAGCACTGGGCTGAGCCCCTGGGCCTACAGACTGCCTCTGCCACTCATAAGCTGTGTGACCTAAAGGAAACTACTTGCCCTCTCTGGTCGCAGGTGACAGGAGGAATGGGGGTGAGAGTGCTTGTAGGCTCCAACACTCATGTTCCCCGCCTCTTGGCTGCAGGGTGCACCTTCCTGCCGGCCGCACCACAATGGGCCATCTTGTGGGTCGGCCAAGACCTACTGACCCTGCTCGCCAAGCAGCATGGTTACAGGCTGGGGGAAGGCCCTGTGGAATCTAGCAGCAGTGGATTTAATTTTCCACTTTCATAACTTCATTCCTTTGAGTCTTGAGAATTCTCGGGCCTTCAAGAGTCCCTTATTATTACACAAATCTCCGGGATCCCTTATCAGCTGACATTTTAGGCCGCAAAGAACCCTTTGGCGAGAACAAAACTTAGGAGAACGAGAAGGAGAAGCCAGCTTGTGTTACAAGAGTATAAATACCGTCCATGTTTTTTCCAAATGTGTTTCCTTCCCTGTTCATTTAGGTGAGACTTTTTCTCTCTGGTGGAGAAGGGAATGGCAACCCACTCCAGTATTCGTGCCTGGAGAATCCCATGGACAGAGGAGCCTGGCAGGCCACAGTCCATAGGGGTCACAAGAGTCAGACACAACTGAGCACAACATAGCTTTCTCTCTGGAGTCACAAAGCATTTCACAAACCGGGGGTAGATGCTTTCTACCTGCCCGGTGGGCCACAGCTGGACCAAAGGCATGTGGAGAGAGAGGAGAGTCTTGGAACTTGGGACCTTTGTCCCCATATGTCCAGGCAGGTGGTCATGGGCTCGGAAATGCCTTCCTTGTTATCTGCACATTCTTGAGTAAATCCTTAACTGCTCCAACCCGTCTTCTCATCTGTAAACTCGGTGGAAAGAGATGGTCTTTGCAGCTCTGTCAACTCTACCCTCTTACGACCATGAGCGGGGCGCCCGGGGCTCCACGGGGAAAACTGGAAATGTCACCCTGCTGACATAGAACGGGCCGGGGAGGCAGAGCAGGGAAGTGAAACCGGGGGTGCTCCGTGGGCATCTCGGGGTTGAAGTTGCTACTTCTGCTCAGTAAACATTGATGAGGAGGAAGAATGGCCCCAAACTGAAAGTTTCCCTTTCAGGGAACCAGAGGTCATGGGTGGGAGCAGGCATGTGGGGGGGGGCGGGGGAGGGAGCCGAAGCAGGGCTGGGGGTGTTGCTGGACCCTCAGGTGGCAGATCCCGTGTGGTTTGCGGCCAGTAATGGACAGATTGCCGCGGACTCACAAGCAGGAAGGAAACGCGTTCCTCCCTTTTCTTCTCAGGTAACAGCAGTTATTCTAAAAGTAAGGATGGCGTGGTCACAGCTCCAGGCAGCGCCCAGGTCCGTCCAGGAGCCCGAGCAGGGCACCTTCGTGCCCCTTGCGTGTGTGTGTCCCCGCAGCACCACCTCCCAGCCCGCTTCTTCGCTCGGATCCGTCCCCTGGCCTGGCCTGTATCCCCCTCTCAGAGCTGCCCTGACGGATGATCTGGGCTCCAGGTTCTCGCTGGAAGGAAGCTGGAGGTGCCAGCTGGGGCAGGCAGGTCTGGGGGGGATGCAGGTGATACAGGCACAGCCCAGGGCAGACACGGCCCCCAAGGCTGGGCTCTGATTGAGCTGAGGGTCCGAGAAGCACTCTGGAGACAGGAGGTGCATTGCAGAACTGCTATCATTTTGAGTATTGAAAGCCTGTATTCATTACATATAATATAGTCAAAAATTGGTCCAATTTCATGTTTTATTGATTGACACAGAGAAGGATGTGTCTGATCAACACGAGACTCGGGAACCATAAGAAAGATACTTTTAGAGAATTGTCATTGCTGGCATATCCGACCTCATCTCAGCTCCGTGGGCTGTTGACCTTACCGGCTCCTGAGGATAAGGACCACTGAGGCCCCAGGGCACACCCAGCCAGGGGTGCTGAGCCCCCTCCCAGGGGTTGGGAGGCGGGGGGAGTCCGGCTCCAGAACCACACGGAGCAGACTTCCTGAGACCTGTCCTCAGACAGGGGCTGGCTGGCCCATCAGAGTCGCAAAGTTTAACACCGTGTGCTGGGCTGGGGCAAGGTGCTGCACTTCCCATCTTCAGAACAGGACATGGAGCCCCGAGGGATGAGAAACTTGCCAAATCAGCCTCGGCAGAGCAAGATCCAAACTCAGGCCACCCAGCTCTGGGCCCACGTTCTGAATCACTACACGGGCTGCTCCCCCAGCGTGGGCCTGGGCTGAGAAGACGCCATGCTCTTTCGGAACATCCCTGAGGTCAGGGCTAGTTTCAGAAGAACACTGGGATGTCTTTTCATACTGGTCATGTTCATGGGGTTCTCTCTGCAAGAATACCGGAGGGGTTTGCCATTCCCTTCTCCAGCGGACCACCATTTTTCAGAACTCTCCACTGTGACCTGTCCATCTTGGGTGACCCTGTACAACATGGCCTGTGGTTTCAATGAGCTATGCAAGCCTCTTTGCCATGACAAGGCTGTGATCCATGAAGGGGAAAGATTTCACTTTGCTGACTAAGGTCCATATAATCAAAGCTATGGTTTTTCCAGTAGTCATGTACAGATGTGAGTGTTGGGCCATGAAGAAGGCTGAGTGCAAACGAATTTATGCTTTTGAACTGTGGTGCTGGAGAAGATTCTTGAGAGTCCCGCGGACTGCAAGAATATCAAATCAGTCAATCCTAAAGGAAATCAATGCTGAATATGCATTAGAAGGACTGATTCTGAAGCTGAAGCTCCAATACTTTGACAACTTGACGTGAAGGGACAACTCATTGGAAAAGACCCTGATGCTGGGAAAGATTGAGGGAAGGAGGAGAAGGGGATGACAGAGGATGAGATGGTTGGATGGCATCACCTACCCGATGGACATGAGTTTGAGCAAGCTTTGGGAGACGGTGGTGGACAGGGAAGCCTGGTGTGCTGCAGTCCATGGGGTCGCAAAGGGTTGGACATGATTTGGTGATTGAACAACAACAACTAGCATGTCACTTGCCTTCTTCCTTCTTACTCTCAGGAGCAGACAGTTGAGGCTTCCAGAGGCTGACTGAGGTATGGTAGCATCTTCACTCTAATGGCTCAGGTGCTTGCGTCCTTGTGTCTGAAAAACATCCGGGGTTTAATTTCTAACAAGGTCAATGTTGATAGATACTATAACCCACCTGTGTCTCTCTGGGATTCTCAACAACTTTTTTGAGTGTGAAGAGGTCCTGAGACAAAATGATTTGAGATCTGCTGCTCCGTACCAGACACCGCCAAGGCTTCTTTTCTCTTGCTCCCAGGCCCCACCCAACCAACCCAGGCCCTGAACACTTTGGCCACTGGCTGCCCACGTGTCCCAGACCCCAGCTTATGCTTACACCGTGGCTGTCTGCTCTCACACTTCACTGGAGCCAGATTCTCCTTGGGGAACCTGAAACTTGACAATGGAGCAAGCCTGGATGTCACTGGAGCAGGAACAGCAATGACAAATAACAGAAAACAACAGTTCAATGATACAACCCGTGCTGGACTCTGTGTGGGCAACCGGAGTGGGTTGTTGGGCGGCTGTGTTAATTCTCTGGCCTTCCCAGGTGGCTCAGGGGTTAAGAACCAGTCTGCCAATGCAGGAGACACAAGAGACATGGATTTGATCCCTGGGTTGGGAAGATCCCCTGGAGGAGGAAATGGCCACCTGATCCACTATTCTTGCCTGGAGAGTCCCATGGACAGAAGACCCCAGTGGGCTACAGTCTGTGAGGGTGCCAAGAGCTGGACACGATTGAGACACTTAGCATGCACGAATGTTAATTTTCCGAGCCACCCCAGAAACTGTCACATATCCGTTCCTCACTTAAGGTTGCTTGGAAAAAACTAAAGCTTAACTAATAGGAAACATTGACTACACTGTTCCTGGATTCCCCAATCCACCTGCTTCTTGTAATCTACTAGCTTACCTTTGGACCCCCGCAGATGGCAAATCACCCACCTCCTGCCTGAAACAGCCTTGGGTCCTGCTCATCGCGGACCCTCCCAGCAAGCCTCAGCACCACCTTCCTCGTCTCTCCCAGGCCCCTTGAAGGAAGTGCCGTGCCTCTGGCTTCAGTGTTGCTGCTGCTGCTAAGTCGCTTCAGTCGTGTCCGACTCTGTGCGACCCCATAGATGGCAGCCCACCAGGCTCCCCTGCCCATGGGATTCTCCAGGCAAGAACACTGGAGTGGGTTGCCATTTCCTTCTCCAAGGCTTCAGTGTTAAGATGGGTCAAATGAGACCTGTGGTCTGACTGGCCAGCCATCCTTTGGAATATCTTATTCTTTGGGCTCAAACCCCCATTGAGAAGGACCGACAGGCATAAAATGCTCCCCTAGGAATAAGCTAGGCCCTAGGTAGCAAGAGAAACTGTAATTAAAAGAAAATTAACAAACACTAAGAATGATTGAACAGGGAATCCCTGGTGGTGAAGTGGGTAGGAATTCCCCTGCCAATCCAGGGGACATGGCTTCAATCCCTGGTCTGGGAAGAGTCCACACCGGTTTTGTTCAGTTTCTCAGTCGTGGCTGGCTCTTTGCAACACCATGGACTGCAGCATGCCAGGCTTCCTGTCCTTCACCGTCTCCTAAAGTTTGCTCAACCTCATATCCATTGAGTCAGTGATGACATCCAACCATCTCATCCTCTGTCCTACGTTCTTCTCCTTCCCTCAATCTTGCCCAGCATCAGCGTCCTTTCCAATGAATCAGTTTTTCGCATCAAGCGGCCAAAGTATTGGAGTTTCAGCTTTAGCATCAGTCCTCCCAATGAATATTCAGGACTGAGCTCCTTTAGGATGGACTGGTTGGATGTCCTTGCAGTCCAAGGAACTCTGAAGAGTCTTCTCCAATACCACAGTTCAAAAGCATCAATTATTTGATTCTAGGAGGTGCCCCCCAAGTGCTCCTGGCAGCCCTGACTGGTCCACCTTGTATTCCTTCTCATCCTGTTCCCTCCCCTTCCCAGAGCTTCTAGGTGGAGAAACGTCCCATGTGGTAGAGTTGTCTTGGGTTGCTTAACTTACTCATCTTTGGTCCTCTGCTGTTTCCAACATTTGGGATTTGCCCATGGGCTTCCCTGGTGGCTCAGCTGGTAAAGAATCCACATGCAATACGGGAAACCTGGTTCAACCCCTGGGTTGGGAAGATCCCGGAGAAGGGAAAAGTTACCCACTCCAGTATTCTGGCCCGGAGAATTCCATGGATTATATAGTTAGTCTCTGGGATCGCAAAGAGTTGGACACGACTGAGCGACTTTCACTTTTTCTTTTCCAGTGAGGTCCACATCTCTCCTAGGTCACTGGGACTAGTTAACGTGTTTTATTGGTAGACAGATCTTGAGCCACATGTGTTTCAGCATAAAATAAGGAGGAGTTTCTTCTTTAGATAAACATTACCCAAGGGAGGGTCAGAAAAGACCCTGATGCTGGGAAAATCGAGGGCAGGAGGGGAAGAGGAAGATGGAGAATGAAATGACTGGATGGCATCATGACTCAGTGGACGTGGGTTTGCGCAAACTCCAGGAGATGGTGAAGGGCAGGGAAGCCTGGCGTGCTGCAGTCCACGGGGTCTCAAAGAATCGGACATGACTTAGCGACTGGACAACAACAACAGCAAGGGCCAAAAGAATAGTCAGCTCTTGCAAAGCCCAAGAGCAAATGCTGGTAAACCTGCAGATGCCAGGCAGTAACTTGATTACTTACGTTTTCCTGTGCTCTTCATTTCTCTTCCTATAAACCAGCTCTCCTTGCCTCAGGTCAGCTAATGGTGGCCACCCAACTGAATAGCGTTCATTCCAGCTTCCTGACTTGCCTCTCTTCAGTCCTTGTAAGCAGCAGAAAGTTGGCACCACTAATGCCAGTTTTAAATTCTGGGAGAGAGAAGCTGAGTGGGAGAGACCCGTGGCTGGGACCATTGGGCAGAATCACGTGCTGTAAGCCTGGCTACTGGGGACCCCTAGCGGGAGTGAAGGCTTCTCAGAGAAGGGGTCCACGGGTTTGTTGGACCTGACAAAGTAGCCCAAGAGGGACTGGCCCGTGATGCCCGCTCCTCTGCAGAAGGCGCAGCCCTTGCAACAAGGTGTGTCTCCTCATCCGGACCCCCTGCGCGCAGAAGACTGTATGCGGCTGTTTGCCTTTCTTCCCACGTGTCCCCTCACCGGGTTAATACATAATAATTTATCCTTAATCAGTCCTGGGTGTTCATTGGAAGGACTGATGCTGAAGCTCCAATACTTTGGCCATCTGATGCGAAGAGCTGACTCATTTGAAAAGACCCTGATGCTGGGAAAGATTGAAGGCGGGAGGAGAAGGGGACGACAGAGGATGAGGTGGTTGGATGGCATCAACGACTCAATGGACATGAGTTTGAGCAAGCTCCGTCAGTTGGAGATGGACAGGGAGGCCTGGCGTGCTGCAGTCCATGGGGTCACAAAGAGTCGGACACGACTGAGTGGCTGAGCTGAACTGAATTTATCCTTAAGGGAACGACCTTGGCTTACTTGGTTCCGTCCACTCCTGTGCGCTTCCAGCAGCCCCAGCAGGGTGGAGCATCTTTTAGGAAGACCAGCACACCCTTGTAGATCTTCTCTTGTAGTTTAATGGGTAAAGAGTGCCTGCAATGTAGGAGACCCAGGTTCGATCCCTGGGTTGGGAAGATCCCCTGGAGAAGGACATGGCAACCCACTCCAGTACTCTGGCCTGGAGAATCCCATGGACAGAGGAGCCTGGTGGGCTGCAGTCCATGGGGTCGCAGAGAGTCAGACATGACTGAGTGACTAGACCACCACCAGCACACCCTACCTCCAGCCCCACCCCACCTCCTGCCCCGCCTTGTTCCCATCCTACGCAGGGCCCAGTGGGGACAATGCAGGGAGCGCTGAGCCCACCACACTCCCCCCTCGTGGGGGCACGGGCAGGAGCGGTCCCTCTAGGGTGACTTCTAGGTGTCCATGCCTGGACACTCACCTTCATGTTTCTGCCATCTGCTACCAAGGAGGTCAGGACTCAGCGGGGTGCCCTGGGGAACCATCAGTGAGGCCTGGGGACCCTTAAGAGAAACCACATCCGGTTTGCATGTGTGTGAACATGTGCAGCTGAACACGCAGACTGAACGTTGAATTCCAAATTCCCAAGGAAGCGAGAGAAGCTAACGCAGCACACGGGAAAGCGGGAAACCCTGTGCCCGTGGCCGCTCAGGTGGGCCTCTGCCTTCCTCTCTGCCCTGGCTGGCTTCACGGTTGGCTGCCCCCGGATAATGGAATCTGAAACTGCCTCCCAAGCAAAGGGCGCTGCACCCTGTTAGGTCTGAAAATGAATAATGATGAACCCCGGGGCTTAGTCCTGGTTGGATAAGGATAAATACAATTTAAAATTGGAAATTCGTTTTAAATGGGCTGTTAATTGCTGTTGAGCTTTAAATATTTGAGTTTATTAATTTCTCCCTCACCCCCTGAATTATATTTCAGCAACATTCCCCTGTTATTAGGCTATTAAATCAGACATATCAAAAAGGAAGCATTTATTTATATCTTCAGAGACGTGTACATCTAATTAAGATAGTGTTACTGTGCATATTTTATATTAGGTAAATGCCGCCTGTGCTTTGTCTCATCAGCTTTGAAGGGCCTTAATAAGTGTTTGGAAGATTTGGCTTGAGCTGGAGGAGGAAGATGCCCCATGCCTGTCTGAGCAGTGAATTCTTAAGAACCTTCACCTTGAAAGAACAAAGAACGAGCTGTTCCTAGACACTGTAATCCCCCTTTTAAAGAATCCAAAATGGATAAACTAGGAGTCTGGAATTAATGTATAAATGTGTGTGTGTGTTAGTCGCTTAGTCGTGTTTGACTTTTTGTGACCCCATGGACTGTAGCCCGCCAGGCTCCTCTGCCCATGGAATTCTCCAGGCAAGAATACTGAAGTGGCTTGTCATTTCCTTCTCCAGGTTATCTTCTTGACCCAAGGATCGAAGCCGGGTTTCCTGCATCGCAGGTGGATTCTTTACCGTCTGAGCCACCAGGGAAGCCTAATGTATATATATACTGCTAAGTTACTCCAGGAGTTGGTGATGGACAGGGAGGCCTGGCGTGCTGTGATTCATGGGGTCGCAAAGAGTCGGACACGACTGAGCGACTGAACTAAACTGAACTGAAGTCACTTCAGTCGTGTCTGACTCTGTGCGACCCCATAGACGGCAGCCCACCAGGCTACCCTGTCCCTGGGATTCTCCAGGCAAGAATACTGGAGTGGGTTGCCACGTCTTTCTCCAGGGGATCTTCCCGATCCAGGGATTGGACAAGGGGCTCCCGTGTCTCCTGCATTAGTAGGCAAGCTCTCTACCGCTGGCACCATCTGGGAAGCCCTTCAGCTACACTGGCCACATTTCAAGGGCTCAGTAGCTACAGGTGGTTGCCACCAGGACAATACAGAAAAAGAACATTTCTATCCAACAAAAAGTTCTATGCCACCAAGCTGTCCTAGAGACAGGAAACAGGAACTTTTCTTGTAACAAATTTTCATTGAGAACCAGCTTTGTGTAGGCCTTATTCTAAGCATAAGAGATGATCAACCCTGGGTCCTACACTTAAAGAAGTGCTGCTGTTATTCTTAGTACAGTCTTCTGCAGTTTCCTCAGTTCTGGACCCTGAGCTGGGTGTCAGTTCAACACAACATGGCCTTTGAACCACGCTGAGAGCGCTGGGGTGTCCATGGCAATGGTGGTCCCACAGCCCTGAAAGCCAGGGTGGCCGGCGGCCAAGGGACTGTTCATCTCCCCTGCGTTGGGTGCTGCGGTTGTTTCCTCTCCATCACCTCAGAATCTCTCCCCCAGGCGACAAGTCTGGGAGGGGAGTTGCTTTTCCCTCACCATGGTTATTTTGTCCACAGAATGCTCGTTCTCATGTAAAAGAAGACGTGTTTCAGAGTTACTCCTCTCTTACGGCCACTAGATAGAAAAGAATCCTGTGCTTTCGAGAACTTTTTGTGACACGCTCAAATTTTGATAGAAAGAGAATTAACGTTAAGAGAAATTGCACATGGAAATCCTTGGACACAAAGAAAGGGCTATAACCCTCAGCCAGGTTTGAACTTTCCTGCCAGAAAATGAAATGTTTTACAAAAGTGATCAATTTCACTCCATGAACAGTGAGTGTGAATAAAGAAGTCCTTTTTTTTAATTTTTTTAATAAAAGGCGTTTTCTTGTCCTCCAGAGTCCAGAACTTTGTTATATTCCCATCAGGAAACCCCGAGAATGAAAGTTACAGTATACTCAGGATTATTCATGGGTCACCTGGATCGGTTCCATTTCCTGCCACAGAAGTGGGTCTCCGTCCAATTACTCAGTTCAGGCGGCAAGGGAGGTGGGCTCCCCACTCCTTCCTTCCCCTCTGGCAATGAGAGGAAAGGAGAGGGAAATAGCAGAGAGAGAGAGAGTGGAGAAGGGGAGGCATCAGCATTT
Source organism: Moschus berezovskii (assembly GCF_049115385.1). Lineage (NCBI taxonomy): Eukaryota > Metazoa > Chordata > Mammalia > Artiodactyla > Moschidae > Moschus > Moschus berezovskii. Next base: position 105,884,414 of record NC_142469.1, read on the forward strand.
CAAAGCAGAATAACAGACCAGGAATAATTCAATCACCAAACGACCGGAATTGCTAATGCTTGTGAACCTCCAGATAGCTCTATTGTTGGATTTTTTTTTGGTCTGGAATGTTTCTGAAAGAATTTAGCAATCTGATTTTTGTTAAACTTTTTATTTATGGTATTATTTTATTTGCAATAGTTTCAGGGGAACAGCAAAGAGACTCAGCCATACATGTGCATGCATCCATTCTCCCCCAAACTCCCCCCCACCGTCCAGGCTGCCACATAACATTGAGCAGAGTTCCCTTTGCTGTACTTGTTGGTTACCTATTTTAAATATAGTAGTGTGCACATGTCCATCCCAAACTCCCTAACTGTCCCATGACCCCAAGGAACTAAGCAATTTAATGTCCAAGTAACAGGGACCAACATAATTTTGCCTTTGCATGAGAAGAATATGTAGTTATAAGTCAATGCAACCTAGAAGCAATTAGGTTATTCTTGGGGTTTGAGAAGCTTTCTTTTTTTAAGGCCTGTGGTTGGTTTTTAGGATGTAATTGAATGTGTAACAGAAAGCCTGGCCCTGCGCCTGGACTCTGATTTAGACTGTCAAAATGTGCTCGTACTTCCTTTAGGGTCTTGGGGCAGTTGGGCATGTATGGAAACGTCGCACGGGAAGCAGAGGAAGCGTATGGATGGTGAGATAAAGCGTGGAAACTGTCCCAAAGCAGCCTTCTCCCCCCGCCCCCCCGCCCCGCTCCACAGGCATGGAGTGAGCGGGCAATCGCAGCCTCATCCATAAGGCACAGTGTGGGTTTCCTTGCGCCTCTGCAAAAAGGCACTCTGAGGGGGCTTCACAACGAAGGGGGCTGATTCCTATTTGGATAAAGGTAACAGCTGGTGCAGTGGGAAAGAACCCGCCTGCCGATGCAGGAGACGAGGGTTCAATCCCTGGGTCGAGAAGATCCCCCAGAGGAGGAAATGCAAACCCCCTCCGGTATGCTTGCCTGGAGAATCCCCAAAGACAGAGGAGCCTAGTGGGCTACGGGGTCCACGGGGTCGCAGAGAGTAGGACATGACCTAATGACTAAACAACAACATGAATAAACCTGAAATTGACTCTGCGTGTGTCAAGGCTTGTTTGGGATTAGAAAAACAACAGGAGAGTGGAATTTCCCGCCCACCTGTGAAAAGCTTCAAATCAGAGACCAGAATTAACTTGGGGGTCCCTGGGAACACATGGAGCCCCCAGTAACTGCGCAAGCAGACCCTGACCTACCGCATCTGGGGGGGCCCATTGCCTCCCTCCCTCCCTCTGCTCCAGGCAGCTCTGTGGCTCCGCACTGCTTGTTCTGGCTCCCTTAATACAGCCCCGGATTTCCAACACCTACTTTAATTTATGACATGGTTTGGACACACTCACTGGTCATGACCTTGGCCCTCACCCTGGAATATTATTTTCAGCACTGCCCTCTGGTTCTCCCACTGCGACCACGGGCAGGAGGTGCTCCATCCAGTCCCTGCCGAGAGGGACAAAGGCCTGCGCAGAGCAATGCACTTCCCACCCCCAGCTCCTGGGCAGGCAAGGGGCCCAGTTGGGATGGGGCAGAGGGATGAAGTCAGCCACACTTGTCTGCTGTGTTCCTACTTCGAGGTAATGCCAAAAATGCCTTTTTTTTTTTCTGGCAGCACCTAAGGTCGTTGCACTTCTGCAAACCTGACACTCACTCAGGTCTCACCCTTGTGGAGACAAAACCTGCACACTAGCGACTTGAAAAGATGCGTGAAGCTCTGCTTGAGAAGTGCCTACAGATAAGTTTGGGTCACACTTCACCCAAAATAGAGCAACATGCCTAAAAGAGAGGGGATTCCCAGGGGTAAAGGATCCGCCTGCCATGAGGGAGATGGAAGAGACGTGGGTTCAAGCCCTGGGTTGGGAAGATCCCCTGGAGGAGGAAATGGTAACCCACTCCAGTATTCTTGCCTGGAGAACCCCATGGACTGACGAGCCTGGTGGACTACAGTCTATGGGGTTGCAAAGAGTCGGATGTGATGGGGCACACATGCCATCAACATCATCCTATTGCTTAAAGAGAGAGGGTCAGGGGGAACAGCGGTCCACCCTTGAGTGTAACATTCACTCCAGTCTTCAAGGACTGGTGGACACAGCCCGGGACAGGCAGTGGGGTATAAACAGACCTCCAGCCCAGGTGGATAGTACCCATGGGCGTCAACACAGAGAAGCTGGGTCCAGCTGACATACCAAGTAATTGAGTATGGGATAGAAGTTCCCCATCACGGGGCCAGAAATAAACCCCATGCAACGGGCGACTGCCAATCAGAATAGTTCCCACGACAGATGAGAGTCACCAGAGCAAACCTGCTCAGGAATGGAAAAGCTCTACCAATAGACCCAAAAGGAACAGGAGAATCATTTAAACCAGCGTGATGTCAGAGAACCTATCTTTGTGTGGTTTTATCCTGCTGCTGTTTCCTCAGGTGATTCTCTAAAACACAGTATGCATCGTAAATAACGCATCTGTAATTTACATTTTTCTAATTGAAAAAATTTCAGTCATGGCCCCAAGTAAATCATTTGCATGATTTAGCAGAAGATGAATAAAATTTTGTGGGGGGGAAAAAATAAAACTCTGAAATAGTGCCGTTTTCTAACAAAATACAGTCTGGTTTTGATCCTAGGTCCTGTAGTACTTTCGTTAAGATTGTAAACTGGGATGGTTTAGGTTACAGGTGCCAGAATAACTCGGTTTACCTTTTATTGCTGAGTACTTTCAACTCGGAGGCGCCTTTCAACCTGTTCTTGACTGTGTCCCCCATGTCGGCCACACGTGGGTTTGACTATGCACCTAGTGCCCCCCTCACCGGGGAGTGAAGCAAGAAGAACAGTGACCCCCTTTGCTTCTGTGTGAGCAGGTATTGCTCTGACTGCCTCTGACCCCTCCTCATTTCTGGGGAACCCCTCTCTTCTTGGGGGAGATTGCTTCTCTCTCACTGCAGCCTTCTGCTCCCAGCGGGGACTGGATGACAGAGGGCGCGCCCCCACCCAGGGCCCCTCACCCCACCTGAGTCCACTGGAGGCTTTCCCTGGGACTTTCCAACTGGCGTCAGGCTGGGGGCAAGGAGGTGGGCAATGTTAGTCAAGTGGGTTTCTTATTTTCTTCTCGTAGCAAAATTGTGAGATGTGGGACGCAGGAGTTGCCAGTAGTGGTGTGTCCAACCTCATGCAGGAACTCTGTGAGGAAAGAAAGACAATATTCAGTGAGAAGAGAAGACAGGAAGTCTTGTTAGCATTCCGATTTTTGGCTCCAGAGGTCTGTGAGGCTCGATTGCTTTTTCATCTGGGATCTTCCCAGTGGCTCAGCAAGTAAAAAAAAAAAAAAACAAACCTTCAATGCAGGAGACACAGGAGACGTGGGTTCAACCCCTGGGCATGAAGATCCCCTAGAGGAGGAAATGGCAACCCACTTGCGTATTCTTGCCTAGATAATTCCATGGACAGAGGAGTCTGTGTTATTTGAGACTGTCAGTAAAATTTTTTTTATCCTTAAAGTATTTCCAGTTGAGTTTATGTTTCTTAAAAAACCAAAGGAGTTGTAACTAACCTATCTGTCTGCAGTGTTACACCGCACGCATTTGTTATAATCCACTCTCATATCTGCAGGAACAAGACTCAGTGAAGTTAAATGCTATCCCAAATCTTACACTGAGGTGTTGGTATAATTATGTCACTCCCCAGGATATGTTATTAGGAGCCTATATATGTAATTAATAAAGTTTCACTCACACCATCTCTTTGATTTCTATAACAAGTCCTTGAAATGGGTTGGACTTGGACAAGTATTAGTGTGTCAGTCACTCAATCGTGTCTGACTCTTTGCGTTCCCCATGGACTGTAGTCCGCCAGGCTCCTCTGTCCATGGGATTCTCCAGGCAAGAATATTGGAGTGGGTAGCCATTCCTTTCTCCAGAGGATCTTCCTGATCGAACCAGGGTCTCCTGCATTGCAGGCAGATTCTTTACCACTGAGCCACCTGGGAAGCCCAGGTTACACAAGCCTTGTTAGCCTTAATTTTGGTGAGAAACTGAGATTCAGAGACAAAAGGCAATTTCTCTCCTGTCGGACAATCGGCAAGCGATGAAACAGGGCTTGGACCTGTGCCTTCTGATCTAATATCCAAAGGTCTCTCCAACCACACCTCACTGCACATCCACACATTCATCAAAACACACATAGATGTGCGAGCACACCAAGGTTCCAGTCAATCAAAAATGAAAATCAAATTCAGCCAAATAGCTGTTCTTCTAAGGAAGATTTTTGAAAATATTTCAAAATATCTTAATATTTTAAAATATTGCTGTTTATCATTATTTGTACTTTTATTTTCTGCCAAAACATTAGTTTAGAAACCATATAACTTCTGCAGATCTAACTGTGATAAAATATTTTCCATTAGCTTGAGACTTGATAGCATATAAATAGCTTCCACTGTGTCTCTTTTGGTTTTGATACCTAATGAAATGTGAAAAAGCAAGATGACACAGAAAAGAAAAGCAAAAGATAACTAATTCAGGGATTAACTTTGGAAAAGTTCCAGAATTAGATCATGTAATTAGTTCACAGTTTAGAAGATTTTGGTGGAATTAGATTTATGCAAACCAATTCAATTCACATAGTTTCAGTTCAGTTCAGTTCAGTCACTCAGTCGTGTCCGACTCTTAGCGACCCCATGAACCACAGCACGCCAGGCCTCCCTGTCCATCACCAACTCCCGGAGTTCACTCAAACTCATGTCCATAGAGTCGGTGATGCCATCCAGCCACCTCATCCTCTGTCGTCCCCATCTCCTCCTACCCCCAATCGCTCCCAGCATCAGAGTCTTTTCCAGTGAGTCAACTCGTCGCATGAGGTGGCCAAAGTATTGGAGTTTCAGCTTTAGCATAAGTCCTTCCAATGAACACCCAGGATTGATCTCCTCTAGAATGGACTGGTTGGATCTCCTTGCAGTTTAGGAAGACTGAATGATTTTGTAGGTGAAATTCTGCTTCAAGTTGAGGATTCAGTTCAGTTCAGTCGCTCAGTCATGTCCGACTGCATAAGTCTTATTCCTCATATTGTCTATATATCAACTGGTTTTAACAATCAAGAAGACCCAAGAACAGACGTTAAATTATTCAGGGAGAAAACTGATGGCGGACATGAAAATGGTAGAAAACAGGCCAAATCACAGCCATGCTTACAGACGTAAAATCCTGGAGGGCAAAGTAGCCAAGGTAGATAGGCTCCAAACTTGATCGCTTTGGTTTTCACATCTTTGTGCAACACCGTACAGGGGTGAAACAAGTAAAAGGCTCGAGGGGATCACTGGTTTTTAAGTTGTATTTTTTTGTTGTTTCAGGAAATCTAACACACGGAACAGTCAGAGGTGGGATCGCTGTCCTTGTAGGGGTCAGGGAAGGGAACATAGAAGCCCAGGGCACTGTCAGCCCCTGTACCTGACAAACGCTATGGGCCTTTCACTTGGAGCATTTACTCCTCAATATGGTGCTAGTGGTAAACAACCCGCCTGCCAATACAGGCAACGTGAGACATGGGTTTGATCCCTGGGTCAGGAAGAGCCCCTGGAGGAGGGCATGGCAACTCACTCCAGTATTCTTGCCTGCAGTATCCCATGGACAGCAGGGCCTGGTGGGCTAGGGTTCATAGGGTCACAAAGAGTCGGACACAACGGAAGCGACTTCGCACACAGCACATTAGCTGCATTTAACCATATGTTCAAATCTGGATTACGGTAACTTCATAACTTCAGACATTACTCCAGAAAAATTCCTCCTTAGATTATGAACATTCAGATCTAAGATGCAACTATGTAGGTGACTGACCAGTATGAACAAACCACACAATGGAGTAAGTCAACTCATCAAATGTTAAAAAGAAAATGTTTATTTTATTTTTTTTAACCGAATTGACTGGTTGTCTGTCTATATGACAAAATAAAATGATTATTTCATTGTGCAAATATTTCTTGGACGGTTTCCCCCCTGTTTACGGAACCGGCTATTTTCAGACGAGTTGGTACATGTACACACTGTCAGTGTAGAGGAAGAGACAGGTCGGGGAAGTTTTGAGTTTGGCATTGAGCCAGAACACTCTGAAGTCAGTCTGGATTCAGGCTCAGCTGTGAAGCCTGTGCCTTGGTGTAGGGCAGTAACAGTGTTAGGTTGAAAAAAACATCGTGATATGTAACAGCTGCCACTCCCAGCGCTTCCATGAAAACAGTGGGCCGGCCTGCCAGTTCACATCATGTGTGAGAACTGTGTGTAAACATTCTGAGACAGGCCGTGTTTTTAAACTTTGCAGTGAGTCGGGTGAAGGTTTCAAGGATCAAATATTTGCGAAACAAAAACCAGAAACCTGGTGAAGTGTGAGACTGGATGCGAGACTGTCACTTTTAATATTTCGGTTCTGAGTTAAGACTTCATAGAGATGTTTTCATTTACTCCTTGCTGTTTTAATACAGATTCAGATCAGTTCTGGTTTGAGAAAAGATGATGTTCTGCAATGCTTTTCTATTTGCATGAAACTCCGTGGTAATGAAGTTGAACTGGAGAAAAACAGGGGTTGGATGAAGGAGACGAGCTCCAAGGTTTTGCAAGGACGAAAAAGAGCTGCCTGTGTTTAGAGTGTTATTTAGTTATATTTTTAAAAAAACAAAAAGTATAAACTGTTTTCCAAACATACATGCATATGTAGTTGGATTAATTAAAAACTTCAAATTTTGCCTATGTTTCTCCACACATGACCACTTCTCTGACATTTTGTGTGCTTTGCTCTGATGCCAGGAGAGGCTTTGTCTCAAGACAATTCACACACAGGTTTTCCACCCATCCTCGGACCTGAGCATTTCTGTGACCCTGGAGTAGTTTCCATGAAGTTCCTGGAAGGAATCTTCAATTGATCGACACCAAAGAAGCTACCTAACCAGGGACAAACTATTTTTCTTATCAGATTGTGTTGCTGATTTCTTATCCATAATTAATCAATATTTTCTAATTATCATAGAAAGCATAGCTCAGCAAGAATAAAATAATAACAAAATGAAACTTCTTTCTTCTAAATCAGCGGTCCCCCACTTCAATTTTTCCCCACGCCGGGGCGGGAAGGATGGCTTTGGGATGACTCAAATGCATCACATTTGTTATGCATTTTATTTCTTTTATTATTATATCAGCTCCACCTCAGATCATCAGGCGTTAGACACCACCAAAGTTTGGGGACCCCTGTTCTAAATTTTCCACATTAGAAACAATACTGCTGTATCTTTGTGCATGTACGATTATTTATACAAAATAAATTCCCAGAAATTATGGCCCAACGGCAAAAAAATTCCATATTTCTTGATTATCTTTTTATTATTATTGAAAGACATAGCAGAAATCTTCTACAATTAATAGTATTATCGTTAGCATATGAGAAAGTCTTTTTCCTTGCTTGGTTAACAGTGGCTTATATCATTAAGATATATATTTCAATTTTATGGGCAAAAAATACTTTTCCTTTTCCTGGACGCTCTTCCACACTGTACAGGGCTTGTTTTTGTCTTCTTCTATGCTGTTAAATGTTTCCTTTACGTGTTAGTCTCTCTGCCACCACCAGATACAAAAAAATGTATCTCCATTTCACTCAGAACCCTGTTCTAGAACATTCTAGTGTATTCTCGTGCATTCTTCTACAGGATACTGTTGCATGGGCCTGAACTTTCCTCCTTTAGTATATTCTGTGTTTCAAAATGCAGCTTTTTTTCCCTCTGTGCTGAGGTGAATCCAATAAATAATTTCAGTCAGGACTTAACAAATGATGGCATTCTCCCAGGATACATATTTGTATTTTAAAGGCTATAACCAAGAGGCCATTAAAAAAAAAGGCAAGAGAGTTTCAGAAAACCATCTGCTTCTGCTTTATTGATATGCCAAAGCCTTTGACTGTGTGGCTCACAAAAAACTGTGGAAAACTCTTCAAGAGATGGGAATACCAGACCACCTGACCTGCCTGTTGAGAAATCTGTATGCAGGTCAAGAAGCAAGTTAGAACTGGACATGGAATAATAGACTGGCTCCAAATCGGGAAAGGAGTTCATCAAGGCTGTATATCATCACCCTGCTTATTTAACTTATATGCAAAGTACATCATGCAAAATGCCAGGCCGGATGAAGTGCAAGCTGGAATCAAGATTGCCCGGAGAAATATCAATAACCTCAGATATGCAGATGACACCACCCTTATGGCAGAAAGTGAAGAAGAACTAAAGAGGCTCTTGATGAAAGTGAAAGGGCAGAGTGAAAAAGTTGGCTTAAAGCTCAACATTCAGACAACTAAGATCATGGCATCTGGTCCCATCACTTCTGGCAAATAGATGGGGAAACAGCGGAAACAGTGAGAGACTTTATTTCTTTGGGGATCCAAAATCACTGCAGATGGTGATTGTAGCCATGAAATTAAAAGACTCTTGTTCCTTGGAAGAAAACTTATGACTAACCTAGATAGCATATTAAGAAGCAGAGACATTACTTTGCCAACAAAGGTTGGCCTAGTCAAAATCTATGGTTTTTCCAGTGGTCATGTATGGATGTGAGAGTCAGACTATAAAGAAAGCTGAGCGCCGAAGAATTGATGCTTTTGAGCTGTGGTGTTGGAGAAGACTCTTGAGAGTCCCTTGGACTGCAAGGAGATCCCACCAGTCAATCCTAAAGGAAATCAGTTTTGAATATTCATTGGAAGGACTGATACTGAAGCTCCAATACTTTGGCCAGTGACTCATTGGAAAAGACCCTGATGCTGGGAAAGATTGAAGGTGGGAGGAGAAGGGGTAACAGAGAATGAGATGCTGCTGCTGCTGCTAAGTTGCTTCACTTGTGTCTGGCTCTGTGCGACCCCATGGATGGCAACCCACCAGGCTCCCCCGTCCCTGGGATTCTCCAGGCAAGAATACTGGAGTGGGTTGCCATTTCCTTCTCCAATGCATGAAAGTGAAGTCACTCAGTCGTGTCGGACTCTTAGCGACCCCATGGACTGTAGCCTACCAGGCTCCTCCGTCCATGGAATTCTCCTGGCAAGAGTAATGGAGTGGGTTGCCATTTCCTTCTCCGAGAATAAGATGGTTGGATGGCATCACCAGCTCAATGCATATGAGTTTGAGTAAACTCTGGGAGCTGGTGATGGACAGGGAAGCCTGGTATTCTGTAGTCCATGGGGTCGCAAAGAGTCAGACCCGACTGACCCACTGAACTGAACTGATAACAGATAGGAATTTTAAGAAATAAAGTAGACTTGTGAGGAGTGTATTTTTAGTCAAGGGAGCTCTGACTTGGAGCCCCTGAACTGACTGCAGGCAGGCAGACCATGGCCTTCTATGGTGGTTACACAGATGGTAGGCTCTGCTGTTTCTGCTCAAGGTGTGACTCAGATGCTAATCTGGGTCTCGCCTGTGTGATGATCGTGGGTGGCTCATTACATGAGGCCTCCTTGAGGGGTCTCCTCAGCCTCCAGCAGCTTGAAGGATGTGCGTTAGTGGGTTTGAGCCACGTACCACCAAGAGGGGTAATAGTTCTGTATCTATTTATGCATAAATTGATGAAATTTGTATGTGTTTAATTTTTTTGATCAAAGCCATGCAACAATCATTTTGAAACATTTCCTGAATATTCACACTGCTTTCCTGAGTTTTATATAAAATGCCCTTCTGAAATACTTTGTAAGCAATGCCTTCCCCCCTTCCCCCAGGGACAATCTGAAACACTTTTGTGACCTTTTCACTAAATTTTTCTTTAAAACCTAGATACAGTTCCTTGAAACTTAGATATAGTCAGGTGCCTATGCCTTCAGACAAGAAATAAATGACTATGAAATAATGCTGAGCTGATACAATTCCCTGTCTTTGCACCAGATGAAAGACTTCACAATTTCTCTGTGAACAGTTTTTGTCTTTGTTTTTAATGATGAAACTGATTTTAAAGACACCCTGGTTGTAAGCTAAGCTAAGCACGTGTAATGCTTAGATCATAACAATAGTTACATAAATAGACCATGGTCAATTATTATTTGGACTTCGAATAACTAAGAATCAAGTAATCAGATTTTTTTTATATGGGAAATAGGAAACCATGTTCTGTATCTTACTCTAAATGTGAAGTAAACAGATAAACATGCACAATTAACAACTAATTTTCAGTCTGTCACGCCAATGGGTAGGGGAGTCTCCTCTGTGTGGAAAGGGAAGTTGGAGACTCACTTTGGGCTCTCTGTCCCCTCCCCTGGAGCTGCAGAGTGGCTGTGAAGGCCAGAGACAAGATTTCTCAGGCTTCTTTACACCCTCTGAAGATAACTGATAAGAGCCAGGTTGAGTACGTCTCAAATTCATCAACAAGTTTTAAAAAGAACAAACATGACCTTACTCTTTTTATATATTACGACTTACAAATAAATACCAGGTGAGGGGTAATGTTTTTTACAAAAGAAAAAAAAAAAGTACACTTTTAAACCGAACACCTGAGGCACAAACATTCAAGATGGTTACAGAGCCACCAGTTGGTGCGAGCAGGGCCTTGACCCTCTGCTCTGGCATTCTGTGTTCACAGGAGGACAGAACAGCAGATGATTAAAGGTTGGGAAGATGACTGTTCCTGGCAGCGTGGCATTAAGGCCATTAATAGTCTGCATTTCAGCTCCAGTGTGCCCATACATTATTCTATCTATTAAAAAATCATAGATTCCCTATAATTAAGATGACTTAGAGTCTAAGCCATAACTAGGTGTAATTTCATGCAAACACACTTAGGGTGAATTCACTTTAAAGTAGAAGTTAGCTAGTCTAATGAAAATATTATCTACTGGGCACTGAAAAAAAAAAAAAAGACATTCTATATGGTCAATGCAATATAAACCCTGACAACCCTCTTATGCTTTCATACTCAAATAGTCTGCACTGAAGGACTATGTACAGAGAATATGTACTGCCTAAAAGAAAATGTTCTTTGCTTTCCGATAAAAGATTTATTTCCAATATGTTGTCCTTAATTTTCTTCATCAGTGGGAATGGCCGGGCAGCCTGCCTTCATTTTTCAATCATGTTTTATTTCACATTTGTACCGACTTGACACCACAGTTACATTTGCAACTCCTGAAAGCAAAGATGAAACTTTGTTCCTGCTTTTGTGTTGAGCTGTACAATCTATTTCTCTCCTGGCAACAGATTTTAAATCTCTCTTCCTCCCCCCGTCTCTTTTCTTCCTTTTCATGGGAACTGTTTGGTGAGCGCCGACAAAGCGCTGTGTGTGTGTTTTTTCCCCCTTTGCCTGGTTTCTGTGTTGGTGTGTGCAGGCACGCATTCATTAACGTAATTCCTCAACATCCAACAAGAGCGCATCATAAACCCGGGAGAAAAAAGCCTCATAAATATTTAGATGCTCCTTCTACCTTCCAAACGAGAGTGAAAAAGCGTCTTTAGCGAGGAGTTGGTCTGGGTTAATCTGCATGTGAACCAAGAAGAGGGACAAAGGATGAAAAGGTGATGGAAACTCGAATACAAACCCTCTGGTCTCCAGGGGGTCATTCATCTTGTTCATGTCGATACCCTGGCGAGGTTTGGCTTTTTTCTGCGCATGAGCAAACAGAGCGGTTTCCAAAGACAGCTGGCGCAGGGTGTGTGTGCTTTGTTCTGTCTTGTAGTTTTCTAAGCCACGAAATTGCTGGACACTTTATATTTGATTTCTTCATTCTTCGTCGCTGCTATACATAGGAACGAAGCCTCTCTATTTAGTGATGTATGCAAATATACGAGGCCAGAAGTATGGACAAGATTTTTCTGCGTGGCAAAATATACGTGAAGCTTACCATTGTAACCTTTTTATGTGTACAATACAGTGGCATTGACCACAATCACAGCGTTGTGTAACTGCCACCGCTGTCTATTTCTGGAACTTTTTCATCACCCCAAACAGAAGTTCTGTACACATTAAACAACTCCAGACTCGCCCTTCCCCAAACATGAAAAGCATTTTTTTTTTTTTTCTTCTTAAACTCTGTCCCTAAAGTCCCCATACTCGAGTTAGAACTCCTGGCACTCGATTTGGAAGGGACTGGGGTGTGCAAAACACGGAAGAATGGAAGATAAAGAAGTGACATAAAGCTGGAAAAGTCTTTTCCCTTAACTGTGATTTCCCTGAGCCAATGAACTCAAAGCCTGGGAAGGAATATGGGGAAAGAAAAGTTGGATGCCAAATGGTCTGTCTAGTTTTCACCAGAATGAAAAAAAATGATAGTGAAAAGTTAGCAGCTTCTGAAAACGCTCCATTTATTTTTCTAAGAAATTGGTTTAAGTAAAAATTTCAAAATAAAATTCAAAGACAAAACCTTGTACTACCCGATATTATTTGAGACAAAAAACTGGATTTTATATTTTATAGAATTATTCCACCAAATATTGGGGGGGGCATACCACACTTGACTGAAAACTGAAGTGAAGGCCGGAAAGATAACCAGCTGTAAAAAATTCAATTAATTTATGTTGTTATTTCCCATTTTGCAAATCTCTGGGGTTGCAAATATGTTTCTTTAAATGCAAAGCATATTTAGGTGTTATTGGTCAAATTCAATAATTTGATTGTTACAAGGTAACATATTATGTGGGAAATTTGCAATGCCAACCCCCAAATGCACCACTTATTTTAAGAAATTTTTAATATAAGTTCGGTGCAATTAAAAAAATACATCTTGTAATAACCTCTAATGGAAAAGAATTGAAAAAGAACACACACATACATATTCTGTGTATATTTGTATATATAAACTGAATCACTTTTCTGTATACCTGAAACTAACAGAAAATTGTCAACCAACTAAGCATAATTAAAAAAAAACAAACTGTGGGCAGTCCTATTGAGTTTGTTTTAATGGCATCTTGTTTCTGTAGAACCTAGAGACAGTCTCCCTAAGAATGACTATGATCAGGTAAGATCCCATGAAAGTGACTAATATTCTTCTTTCCTTAGTGGGAGTCCTGCTTGCTACTGTCACTAATTATTTAAGGAATTCTCACATTTTATATAATGTGAGGATAGGATTATCAAGAGGGTTTTCGAGGCCAATGTGGGTAGGGGTGGTTGGAGAGGACCTGCAGAGTCAGAGGACCCAGGGAACTAGGGGAAGGCGCAACACTGGTAAATTGGTAACTTGCAGTTATTATTTAATGGAAAAAAACGGTTTCTAATTCAGTTCAGTTGCTCAGTCGTGTCTGACTCTTTGCGACCCCATGAACTGCAGCACGCCAGGCCTCCCTGTCCATCATCAGCTCCCAGAGTCCACCCAAACTCATGTCCATTGAGTCGGTGATGCCATCCAACCATCTCATCCTCTGTCGTCCCCTTCTCCTCCTGCCTTCAATCTTTCCCAGCATCAGGGTCTTTTCCAATAAGTCAGCTCTTCACATCAAGTGGACAAAGTGTTGGAGTTTCAGCTTCAGCATCAGTCCTTCCAGTGAACACCCAGGACTGATCTCCTTTAGGATGGACTGGTTGGATCTCCTTGTAGTCCAAGGGACTCTCAGGAGTCTCCTCCCGCACCACAGTTCAATTAGCTTAACCAAAAAGTCTCACTGACCAAGGTGACTGGAAACACGAGTCAGACAATAACAAAGGTGGGAGCTCAAAGAGTGCAAGGAAGCGTTCTGTCATATTGGCGCACTCTCCGTGTGGGCATCTTTTTTGATGAACTCTTTCCATGTAGCAGTTACCACTGTGGCCACTACTTCCCTAAAATATCCTTGCCTACAACCACCAAGAAGTCCTGTTTTTCTGACGTTTCAGCGGGCATGGTGGTGATGATTGATTAGCCTGCCTCAGGTCCGGTGGTTCTGTGGGAAGGATGGGGAGTCCTGTGTGCCCTGCTGAGGGTGGCAGAGGTATGAAACCACAGCAAAAGCACATACATTTCCCACCCTATGAGGGGGTTCTTCACGGAAAGGTGGAGAGGGGGAGAGGAAATGTGCTGAGCAGACAGTTATCGCTCCAACAGTTCACCACAAAATCGACCCCTCATTGAGCTCAGTGTTCGTGAGCTGTATCGGTAAGGACAAGCTAGGATGCTAGCCAAATGCGCGTTAATTTAACTACAATAAAAGTGTCTCCTTTTTACGTAACGGAATTGCGCAGGTGAAGAGGTCTGTTGAAATGGCCCTTTTCCAGACAGTGCTTTTGGGACCCACACCTTCAAGTGTCCATCCACAGGCCCCAGAGGGACAGACGATGGTGGAGGACATCCCTCAGCTCATATTCTAGAGATGAGAACTCAGTTATGTGGCCACACGTAACTTCAAAAGCGGTGGGAAGTGTAGATGAGCTGTGTGCCCAGGAAGAAGAGGCAATCATTTTGATGAACCGCTACTGAACTCTGTCTCATCAATCACCACTGTCCTGCACATGGGCTGCAGACCAGAGACACGGCAGTGGCCTAATCCAGGCAGTTACTTAGTTCTTACCCTGTGCCAGGGGTCGTTTCAGGGGCTTTGCATGTATCAACTCACACCATCCGTCCCTCTCATCAACCTGAGATGAAGGAGCAGAGGCACAGGGGAGGTTACCAACTTGCCCAAGGTTGCAAAACAAGAAACTGTTGGAACCAGGATTTGATACAAAACAGGTTAATGAAATGGCTGATGTTTGTAAAAGTTGTGCAGGGAAACAGTGGGAGTCATGAGGCTCCAGAAGGCTCTTTCCTACTGAGCCCACAGGACCACTGTCGGGGCCTGGATCCCTTCGTTAAATTAGAGCACTTGTTGAACCAGCCAAGTTCACACCAGGGCAGGATGAACTGTCAAGGCCACCTGCAAAGGTCACCTTCCCGAGGGACCACCTTTCCACCAGGATCCGCGCACCCTTCCCCTGTCCCTGGCCTCAGGCTGAGTTAGTCACTCCCTGTTCCGCATCCTGAAGGACTTCAATCATAATCCACCAAAAGCCCATTGCTTTGTAACTGTTTACTCCTCCCTTTTGCCACCATGTAAATTTCTTGAATGCAGAGACAATGACTCATTTTGTCTCAGCGAGGATGCGGCCTATCAATGCATGAAACAGAGAAAGGTGCCCTAGGAGTGGTAACTGGATGTTGACAATAATTCTAATAGCCAAGGTGTATTGAGAGACACTTTCTTCCCAGCATGGCCAAGGGCTCCATCATCGTCTCCCTTTATCTGCAGGGTAACACTCTGAAAAGTGAAAGTGAAGTCGCTCAGTCCTGTCTGACTGTTTGCGACCCCATGGACTGTAGCCTACCAGGCTCCTCTGACCATGGGATTTTCCAGGCCAGAGAACTGGAGTGGGTTGCCATTTCCTTCTCCAGAGGATCTTCCTGACCCAGGGATCGAACCCGGGTCTCCCGCACTGGAGGCAGACGCTGTACTGTCTGAGCCACCAGGGAGGTCCTAACACTCTGAAGGGGATACTGTCAGGGTCCCCCTTTTGCAGACAAGGAGACTGAGCATCGCCGAGCTCATGGGGTCTGCCCGGCATCACAGCAGAGCTGAAGGCTGTCATCACAGCATCACCCTGCTGGGCCAGCTTGGGTCATGGAGATGCCCCACAGAAGCAGGGAAGCAAGTGCAAGGTCAGTGAAGAGGGTCCAGCGGGTCGTCTGGGGTTTGTGTGTGTGTGTGTGGGGGGGCAGTAAGGCTAGATCCCCACGGCCTCCACCGAGAGGGGTTCCGTTAGGGATCCCAGCGGCAGACTGAAAGTCAGAACCGGCAGCTTCAAGCCCAGGAGAGAAGCCTTGGAGGGGAAGGAAGATGGGAGATGGCGTGCCTTTGTTGAGGGTCAGAGAGTGGGCCTGGACTCCCCAGGCGCTAGCGCAGCACCCCATAATGAGGTGTCCCGGGGACCGCCCCTCTGGGAGAGATTAATAAGCACGTTCCAGAAGTCTCGGAAACAGTTGACCCAGGTCTTCATTGAAATGTAAATGAGGTCAGGCTCTGAACTTCTGGTGGACTTTCCTGAGAATCTCTCCCAACCTTGTAATTTTCCCTGGTTTGTAATTTTTACGATGACCTTTCTGTAATGAAGATTCCTTCGTGCTTTTCCTAATTGGTGTTTGTTTTGGAGGCCGCAGGCCCGAGGGGAGGTTGAGGGCTGTGCTGTGCTCTGTGGGCCCCGGGGAGGACGGCTGGAGCTGGTGGAGGAGCAGGGAGGAGCTGGACAGGAGAAGTGAGCAGCCTCGATTCCAGGGGCTGACTGGGAGGAGACAGGGGGACAGGTCGGGCTGAGGGGTCAGCTGGGGACACAGGGGACGGGGGTGGGGCTCAGCTGGTGCTCTTCGGCCACTTCTAGGACTCACCTCTCAGGCCCAAGACGCTTCTGTATCACGGCGGATTTCACGTTGGTATCAGGCAGGAGCCAGAGCACGCACTTACCTCTTTATTACAAGTGCAGTTGACGGTAAATTAGGAGGGAAAGACACAGGCTTTGCAAATCTCCTTTGAAAGGATTTGGGGATCAGAGACACGGGACAGCTGAAATCACCTGAGGCTTAGCGTCGCAGAGCAGGCGAGCACTGTTCTGTCCGCAGAGGCGGGGACAGGCGGGGCACTGTTCCACAGGCACTGCTGGACCCTGGACGCTGCTGGCTGCGATGCAGATGAGGCCCAGGCAAAACCAGTGATGAGGTTTAATTAGCATGAAGAGCTTCCTGTGCACTCTTAGGAGAGAGAACATATAGTGAATGATAGCATATTTCTTTTTCAGTCTTATGAGGTTGATCACCAATTTAATAACTAGATTCCAATAAGAAATGACAGGTCTGAGGACCCTTTTATCTTTATCTTTTCAGAAATGCTTTCTATCATGTTGCTATCATTAACCAGGACCTTCTCCTCAACAGTGTAGATCTCACCAACATTTTCAATAACAGCACAGACTCTTAAAGCCCTCTGAGCCACCTCCAACCAACCTGAACTTGAAGGTCTATGGGAAGACCAGAGTCACTGGGGCACTCTGGGGTTGACAGTCGGATGGGCTGAAGACTGAGCTAGCAGAAAAGGACTGGTAGTTTTGTGTTTAGAACTTGAAAAATAAAACTGCTGTTCAGCTCATTTCCTGGCAGATTTGCCTTTTGGAAGTTGTTTCCTTGTTTTTTTTTCTCATGCAAGTGCCCTTTCCTGCCTTTATAGAATGACGTCGTTAATGAATGCTGTGCAAAGCGGAGACTCCTGAAGATGATTCTAATGAAGGATCAATGACAGTGACAAATCTTCCATTAAGGACTTTTTTTTAAAGCTGTATTTGTTGGAAACCCAGCAGAGTTTCCCATCTACAAAGTGCAGTGATAGGCACTGAGAACAAAGTTATGGGATGCACATCAGGGTGCTAACATGCATAACTTAAGTCACGAACAGAAGATTCTGTGACATCGTACCAGCAAGTCTCACCATTAAAGCGACTCATGGCACCTCTGAGACCGTGTGGAGAGGCGGATGGGATGATAGGAAGTGACCCTCTGACCAAGATGACAGAGCAAACAAGAGAAGGCACAGGCAGAGAGGCAAGATGTTGAACTTGAGACCGAACGGGGCGGGGGACACACCGGAGAGCGGGCTGAGCCCTGAGCCCAGACCTGTGTCCTCTGCAGGGCAGCTCAGTGATGTGGTTGAGATTTTGCCTTGGGAAAGTCTGGTCTGAAAATAGGAGACTTAAGTTTTTTGCTGTGGTCTATATCTTGACCCTCACTTAGTGCATAATTGTTGTATGCTAGTTGCAATAAGCCAGTTTTATAAAACTAGATATCCAGAGGAAAATTCCTATCAAGCCCTTATAACGTCAGGGATACAGTTATAGTTCAGACTGACTCACACCCCCTAGGAATCTATTGATAATAACTCTGGCCCTCCTGGTAATAAGAAAACACGATGATGCAAATGTAAATTTTGTTCAGCATTAGTATTACAAGGGGCATGCAATTCACTGTGAAGCCAGACTGACAGTTATAACGTTGTCTATCTGAAAGATTCTTTTTTCAGCCACCTTGATTCATGTGTCCTGGCCTTCACTCTGAAATGATGCGCTGGAACCCATTTGGCTACATTTGGCTACCCTGAAAACCTCTTAAGAGAAAGTGTTCGCTCCACTGGTAAACTGCTTGGAGGCTACACGCACAGCCTGGGGCTGGGTGAAGGTGACCGATCCATGGGATTCTCCAGGCAAGAATACTGGAGCAGGTTACCATGCCCTTCTCCAGGGGATCTTCCCGACCCAGGGATCGAACCCAGGTCTCCTGCACTGCACGCAGCTTCTTTACTCTCTGAGCCACCAGGGAAGCCCTACAGATCCCAGGGCAGTGGATATCCTGGTCTCAGAGATCTAGTCTGACTGATGCTGAGGCTCCTGGAGGTTCACTTGCAGAGGTCAAGTTCACCTCCGGGAACCCAGCGCTGCCACGGTCTTCCAATTGCTTCACGTGTGATCCAACAGACTGGCTTGCAGGGGCCACCTGTGAGTGTTTGCCTCCTCCCACCCTGCTTGGTGATTTTAAGTTTCTCAAAACATGAACTATTTTTTTTCCCCGTGATGTCTGATTTAAATAACGAGGGTGGTATTCATTGCTTTGCTTAGCGATGTCTGCTGGGACATAAGGAAGCATGGTTTTGCTCAGCGGGCGGGTGGGGCAGACGCCCCTGCTCCTTCACTCAGCTGTGCCTGCTGGTTCGAGCTGCCCATGCTGGGCACCAGAGAAAGCCCCTGACCTGGCCCCGTGCAGCCCAACAGTTGCCCAGACCTCACATTTTAAGCCCTGGGCCAGCCCTCAACTGTCAATGGAATGGAAGTTGCTGCAGGTACCGTGGGAGCTCCTGCATTCTCCCGCCAGAAGGCAGGATCTTCCCAGGTCCCTCCTCTAACTCCAGCCTGGGGGACCCGGAGACAGGGTGGGAGGGGACAGCGCCTCCTCTCCCCCATCTGCCCCACTGCTGCAGAGCTGTTTCTACCAGGTCTGGGAGAGCATGAAGGCCCCGGGCCAGCTCTGGATCTCCCGGGTTGCAGCTGACAACCTGGCCAGACAGGGATCAAGGCTCCTTTTCATCAGGTTATTTGTCCTTTTGCTTCCTAGTGTCAGCAGTCCTGGGAACAGGAAACGGTTTTGTGCAATGGGAAGTGACAGAAAACTGATGACTAACTACTTCTGAGCTTTGCAGATACAGTTTCAACGTACACAGAGATATTGACACACATTCTGAGACACATATGCGTGGATAAATAAGAGCTAAATCTAGACCTTACTCTGGTCAGTTTTTAAGGCGATGCTGTTTATTGACAGCTTCCTGTGCTCCTGGGACTCTGCTAGGCCCTTCAGTCCTTCACAGAATCCTGACAACCTCCTCGGGTTCCACGGTCTGCTTTTACAGGGGAGAAGAGAGTCCGAGGCAGCTGATGTAGTTGCTGGTAAGTGCCAGGACGTCCTCGGCTCCTGGTCTAGACACCTGTCCTCAGCTGCCTCCTCTAAGGGCTGGCAAACTTCAGGCTGAATGTTCTGGGGCGTGTTGCATTGCATGGGGGTGAAAGAATTCCTCCGTGAGAAGAGTGTTCCCACGGCTTGGCAGGTCACTCCGTGGCCGGGCAAGGTATTATGATTTCATATGTTCACTGTGCAGAAGGAAGTACTTCTCAGGCCCCCACTGTCATCGTCTTGAATCTAGAGTTGACAGGCCTCCACACCCCCACCAGGCCCCGAGCTCGCAACCGGGACAGGGAGATAGCCAGCTCCTCCCATGCCGCTTGGTGTCCGCTCTGAAGCTCCAGCTGAGTGGCCAGGCCTGGGTGATTAAGTGAAAGCATGGCTTCCTAAAATCAGGCCCCGCATAAGCTGAAATGCAGAGACCTGGTCAGCTGCGGGGGAGGGGAAAGTCAAGTCCGGCCATTGGTCCCTGGAGGTCAAGGAGACTGGTGCAGGGAAAGGCCTGGGGCTTCCGCCCACCAGCAGCCAGGCGGCTGGAGAGGAGCCACCACCGAGGGTGGGTGGTGGATTACCGCTGGCCTGTCTGCTGATGGGACAGCTTGAGAGCGCCTCTGAACCCTGTGAACCTGAGTCTTTCTTCCCTTTCTTCACTTCACAATTTAACAGTTTCGTGTTCTCGATTCCCTCCTTATATTCTCTCTGCTTTCCCGATAGCCTAACCTGGATGGGGAGATGACGGGAGCCCCGCCCACTGGGTGCCACCAGGCCGACGGCAACTTCCTGCTCCGACTTCATTCCAGACACACACTAGAAATACAGGGCACTGGTTTAAGAGCTGCGGGGACAAAACGTGTTACTCATTTCACTACGCTATCTTTTATTTCCACCTAGAAATGATGCCTACTGCCAATGGATATGGAGAAAATTTCAGTGTAATTAATGCCAGTTAATCAAACTGGTGGCCCTTGAAGATCTGTAAAAGGGAGCTGAGACACAGTTTTACACGTGGATTTGAATAGAGTATTTAGGAAACAGTAAATGCTGTCATCATCAGCCTGACTTTGGACAGTTCAGCCAGGGTAGGTGAATGGCCCTATAGGACTGGGGAGAAAGCCAGGCAGTCGTACTTCTTTGGTGGGAAATAAAGAGTTCACCATAAAGAGGATGAGTCATCATTTTTCAGCTCTGGAAACCTGTTTCTGAAAGCATTATTTGGTGAAGAGTAGAAAATAAGACTGAAGACTTCGGTATTTCATTGTAACCCAGTAAATATGACTTCTAGAAATCTTCTAATTTTGGATATGTGCTCAAAGAACTTATGAATATTTCAGACAGATCCATTTTAGGTGCAGTTAGTAGAAACTAGCAAACTCAAGCTTAATGGACATGAAGATGTGAAGCAAACAATCTTCTGACATGTAAATAAGCTGACACAAATAGAGGTAATATTGAAAATGTTTTTAACAACTGGTATGGCAGGTGTGCAGATGAGCCGAGAGCCTGCTGGTCAGGTGGGAGCAGGGTGCCAAGTGTCAGGATCAGAACATTCTTGGGGGTTCTGGGAGAAGGGCTCGGTCCTATGGCTAAGAGCTCAGAGCAGTAACTACTCTCTAAGGGGTGTTGAATATCAGTGTTGCCAATAATTGCTTTTTTTTAGTGTATTAAAATTTTTTTGTGAATAATTGCTTTTAATCTTATATCTAAATAAAGTGCCTCTGATAAAATATCATTGCTATACAAGTCCTTCAATATTAAATCAAGAGGTACCACAGATTCAGGGGACTGTGGATGCTATGGGCCCATTGTCCCGAATAGTCTGTTTCTTCCAGACTGAGACCATCTCACACTCTAGGAACCATTGCATCATGTTGCAAAAGCTCTTCCCACAGTGGCAGACACTGAGGCCCCTCCCTGTACTTCTGTTCCCTCGGTCACCGAGGGCAAGGATTTTCAGATGCTACTGTTTACTTAGGTAATTATTCTGGGGTGTGAGGAGGTTAACAGCTGCTTGCCTTCTCTGGAGCTCAAATATGTCTGTGTTTCTTTTTGTTTGTTTCATTTATTCAAATAAATAATTATTGAAAGGAGATTACTTGTAAAGCATTTAAAAAGCAGAAAGAGCAACAGGCCTTGAAGTCTACCCTCTAGGAATTTTTATGTTCTCCTAGTATAAGTTTTCCACTAGCAACCCTAGAAGCAATTTTTTAGTGCTCTGCTTTTATTAAGGTATGATTTTTTTTTTTCTGAATGTTGAGCTTCAAGCCAACCTTTTCACTCTCCTCTTTCACTTTCATCAAGAGGCTTTTGGGTTCCTCTTCACTTTCTGCCATAAGGGTGGTGTCATCTGCATATCTGAGGTTATTGATATTTCTCCCAGCAATCTTGATTCCAGCTTGTGCCTCTTCCAGCCCAGCATTCCTCATGATGTACTCTACATATAAGTTAAATAAGCAGGGTGACAATATACAACCTTGACATACTCCTTCTCCTATTTGGAACCAGTCTGTTGTTTCATGTACAGTTCTGACTGTTGCTTCCTGACCTGCATACAGGAACATCTGGGAGTTCACAGTTCACATATTGCTGAAGGCTGGCTTGGAGAATTTTGAGCATGACTTTATTGGCTTGAAGCTCAACATTCAGAAAACAAAGATCATGGCATCTGGTCCCATCACTTCATGGGAAATAGATGGGGTAACAGTGGAAACAGTGTCAGACTTTATTTTTTGGGCTCCAAAATCACTGCGGATGCTGATTGCAGCCATGAAATTAAAAGACACTTACTCCTTGGAAGGAAGGTTATGACCAACCTAGATAGTATATTAAAAAGCAGAGACATTACTTTGCCAACCAAGGTCCGTCTAGTCAAGGCTATGGTTTTTCCCGTGGTCATGTATGGATGTGAGAGTTGGACTGTGAAGAAAGCTGATCGCCAAAGAATTGATGCTTTTGAACTGTGGTGCTGGAGAAGACTCTTGAGAGTCCCTTGGACTGCAGGGAGATCCAACCAGTCCATTCTGAAGGAGATCAGTCCTGGGTGTTCATTGGAAGGACTGATGCTAAACCTGAAACTGCAATACTTTGGCCACCTCATGCGACGAGTTGACTCACTGGAAAAGACTCTGATGCTGGGAAGGATTGGGGGCAGGAGGAGAAGGGGACGACAGAGAATAAGATGGCTGGATGGCATTACCGACTTGATGGACGTGAGTTTGAGTGAACTCCGGGAGTTGGTGATGGACAGGGAGGCCTGGTGTGCTGTGATTCATGGGGTCGCAAAGAGTCGGACACGACTGAGCGACTGAACTGAACTGAATATGATTTTAAGTTTTAACCCTTTGGAAATTATAAAAATAAGGCTTTCAGTCAAATGCATTGTATTGTTTAAGGGAAACAAAAATCCATACATATAATTTTATTTCAACGAGTACAAAACTGGACAGCTAAGATTTTAAAATACATTTCTTATTGCTATTGTGAGACTACCCATCTGTACACGGGGTTATCCTAGGCACAGAAATTAATTTACAACAAAGTACTTGTGGATGTGGATGAAAACATCTTTTACAGAATCACAGGATTTCAGAACTTCTAAACACTTCCAAGATCACTCAGTTCAACTCTTGGGGACTGAGGTTTTCCTTCAGTGCTGCAGAGCTCCTTTGGCTACAACTGATAAAGCCTTTTCATACCCAGCCCAGCATTCCTTTCTCTATGTGACACCAGCAGTATTTCAATTAGACAGAAGAGCTTGACGTTTGGAAAGCTTCAGTATCCCTGTTGGTTAGAATACTGAAAAAAGGCAGAGTCAGAAGACGACAGCATTTTAGCCATGAAAAGACACACTTCTCAGGGCACCCAACTTTAAGTCGTACGAGGGGGCAGCAGAGTGCTGGAGGAAGTCACTTGGGGCTTTGAAGGTCTGGTTTGAACATTGTCCCAAGAACTGTCCCCTAGTTGTGTGATGAGTCATGTCGTTTCGTTAACTCTCTGAGCTGCTGGTTCTTTGCTGTGAAGTGGGGCTAAGACTCAGTTCAGAGCTGCTATGGACTCAGCAAGGTAATAACTGAAGAGCTTGGCACTCTCTAGAGACTCAGTAAACATCAGCCCTCTGTCTCCCTGGTCCCACTGGGAGTGTGGCTTAGAAAGTACAACACGGAAGAGAAAAACTCTGGAAAAACAGAACAGTTAGTCTACCATCAGTTGAATTTCAGTAGAGGATAATGGCATTTGACTAAACGGCTGGGACGTGAGTAGACCCACTTCCCATGCTCCCAAAAT
The DNA here is from genome assembly GCF_049115385.1 of Moschus berezovskii. NCBI lineage: Eukaryota > Metazoa > Chordata > Mammalia > Artiodactyla > Moschidae > Moschus > Moschus berezovskii. Next base: position 105,908,180 of record NC_142469.1, read on the forward strand.
GTTCACTCACACGAGCTATTTAAAACTTAATGCAGAGATTAGGAGTTACACAGTATCCGTTCAATATGTCCAAAAAAAATTTAACCACAGATTCATCCGGAAGGAACCAGATCCTAAAGAACAACAACATGTGAACCCAATCCAGGGAAACACTATTGGAATCGTTTTGCAATCACAAAACCTTGAATGTCGGAAAGGTGATCAAAACACGGTGAGTATTTAATTCACTCTCATAGCTCTATAATTAACAGACAATTGCTTTTTAGTTAGTGTCTGTCAAAATATGGAATGAAGGTTGGATATCATGGCACAAGGGCCTGCATCTTGGCTGGGAATGGTTTTACCTCTGAAGTTTCCTTTAGGGTCAAACAAGTAGAAACCTGATACCACGAGCTGACATTTAACCCCGGCAGAGGTTTAAACTCAGTGTTAGTACTATGTCTTCAAGGATCCTGTTAGTGGTGTAAAAGGTGGCACAGGTAACATTAGATGGGAGCAGTGCCTTTTACTTTACAAATGCTACACATATGCTGAGAGATATAAATATGCCTCACTGAAGGAATCCACAGTACCATTTTATTGATTTCTTTTTTTTGTATTAAAAACAATTCCCAAGGCTCTTGTCTAGCAAGAATTAGCTTCATACATACATTAGCTTGATACTCAAGGCCAACCAGTCGCGCACCTCCTGTTCTTTACGGAAACTCCTACTGTAAAGTCTGTAAGTCTATACTTTCCCATTTTCAAAGTCTTTCTCTATGCCCTCTCTCAGTTCTGTTACTCTTCCCCAAGCAAGACAGCAAATTCAGCTCCCCACGCACTCACTTAAGGTACTCATTTCCATTTGTAAGGCACCGTGTCTTAAGCACCCGCTCTGTTTTGGTTAACTTTTCATATATATGTGATACTAGCTCCCAGCTTAGTCTGTAAGCACCTTAGGGTTAACGACAGGTATTTAGATATAATGGAGACTCAAATATTTGTTGATTAAGATATTCACACTTAAAATGTGTCATTTTCAACCTTTTAAACAGCAGCTGATAAACCATCTCACAATTTAAAAGGATACTCAAAAAATCTATTCAGGTGATAAACTTTACAAAGATATTGGGAAAGGTCCATTCCTTTTTTGGACAATCTAAGGATTAAGACTTTTAAAAACAGAACATTTAGGACAAAAAGCCAACAGAGACTGATGCTTAAGTCCAAGAAACATTTTGGTTCCTGAGAACTCCATGGTGCTAATGAAAAAAATACTATAACTTTCTATTTTTAAAAGTCAAGAATGGCAAGGATGGCAATAAAGAACGCCAGTCAAATTTAAGAGAAGAGAAAGTGTATTTCCACTCATGGTTAATTACTGATAGATGTGGGAACATTTTTAGATTACATGGGCCTCCAGGGCAGCTCAAACAGTAAAGAATCTGCCTGGCTTCTCAGGCGGCGCTAGTGGTACCTGTGCCACCTTTTACACCACTAACAGAACCCGCCTGCCAACGCAGGAGACGCAAGAGATGCGGGTCTGACCCCTGGGTCGGGAAGGTCCCCTTGAGAAGGAAATGGCAACCCACTCCAGTGTTCTTGCCTGGAGAATTCCATGGACAGAGGAGCCTGGTGGGCTATGGTACATGGGGTCGCAGAGTGGGACACGACTCGGTGATTGAGCAATAACGGTATTAGATGACATAATTTCTCACAGCGAAAAAAGTTTATAAGGATCTTCAAATAGGAGCTCACCCATACATATATTGTAACTTTCTGTGTAACATACGAATATGTTATTATCTTATTATGAATATCAAAAAGATGTTTTTGTAATAAGAGAGTCTTTTCCACATTAAGCTTTAGCTTTTTAAGCTCCTGCAAGGCAAGCAATGTATTCCAAGAATTTCTGTGTTCCTCACTGTACTTGTCATTTGTTGTGTAATTAGTGGCGTACTACTTACACATCAAGTATGTGCTAGGTAGGAGTCTGAGATAAAAGGAAGAGCTACTGTGGATACTGGCGGACAGGTGGGAGGCCTCACCCGGTCTGGACCCAGTTCTGCCCTGTACGGTCCAGCTACTTACTGCTCTAAAGCACTCTTTTTGAAACCTGGCTATTCACACCCACCCCAGATGTTTGCTCTGCGGATTACAAGAAATAATGTAAGGGTTTTACATAGTTCCTGGTGCATAACAAGTACTTAATATTTTTTTGGAACATATTTTTAATGTGCCTACATGGACATTCAGTCTTGAGGGGTTGGGAGTTCCAAAGAGAACAAAGTCAAGTCTTTGCTCTCAAGGAGCTCACAGTGTAGGGGGATGGGACAGACAAATTTACCCATAGGTAGAAAGTGTCACGGAGAAGGCAATGGCAAGCCACTCCAGTACTCTTGTCTAGAAAATCCCATGGATGGAGGAGCCTGGTTGGCTGTAGTCCGTGGGGTCGCTGAGGGTCGGACACGACTGAGCGACTTCACTTTCACTTTTCACTTTCACACATTGGAGAAGGAAATGGCAACCCACTCCAGTGTTCTTGCCTGGAGAATCCCAGGGACGGGGGAGCCTGGTGGGCTTCCGTCTATGGGGTCGCACAGAGTCGGAGACGACTGAAGTGACTTAGCAGCAGCAGCAGAAAGTGTCACGTACGGATGTGAGAGTTGGACCATAAAGAAGGTTGAGTATGGAAGAATTGATGCATCTGAGCTTTGGTGTTGGAGAAGACTCTTGAGAATCCCTTGGACTGCAGGGAGATTCAACCAGTCCATCCTAAAGGAGATCAGTCCTGAATACTCATTGGAAGGACTGATGCTGAAGCTCCAATAACTTGGCTACCGGATGGGAAGAGCAAGCTCATTGGAGAAGACCCTGATGCTGGGAAAGATAGAAGGCAAAAAGAGAAGGGACAACAGGATGAGATGGTTGGATGGCATCACTGACTCAACAAACGTGAGTTTGAACAAGTTCCGGGAGATGGTGAAGGACAGGGAAGCCTGGTGTGCTGCAGTCCATGGGGTCGCAAGGAGTTGGACATGACTGAGAGACTGAACAGGAACAGACAGTGTCAGGTAGAAATAAAAGCCATGAAAAGAATTGGAAGAGGGGTGGATGGGTAAGCAGAGAGCAAATGGAAGGTGTGTATGTCTTAAGTACATGCATGCACTATTTTATACAGGGTGGCAAGGGAAGCCTTCTCTTGTAAGTCTTGAGAAAAAGTGTGTGTGGGGGTGCTTAGAGATGCATGGGAAAAACTCAGCAAGGAGAGGAAACACTGAAGCAAAGTCCTGGAGTAGGCCTTTGAACAGAAGGGGATAGGGGAGGGAAGAGCCCAACACAAGGTCACCAAGGCAGGAGGAGGCCGGAGCGCCTGGACCCACAGGCCTCTGGGAGATCTCTGGGCTTTTTTATCTGTGGTGGGGGGACCACTGAAGAACTGTGGGCAGCAAAGTTATCTTCAAATACTTGAAAAGGCAGAACAGAGTAGCTACTGTCAAATAGTGTAACCATAAGGGATTTGATACACAGGAAATGAACACTGTCTATCACTGTTTTTTTAACTCTGATGTGATCCATCTAGATTGTAAGAACCAGTCAGCCATATGAAACTGCAGTTTCTATTGGTCAAAAATTGTGGAACACCATCAAAAGTTCCCACCTTACTGGATAGGGTTAGTAAAGGGGCACAGAACAAAGGCTTTAGAATACAGTATAACTGGATTTGAATTCCACACCTAGGACTCCAGAGCTATAACCTTGGGCAAGTTATTTAATCTTCTTCTTGGGTTTCCCCTTATGTAAAATGGGGCTAGTAGCATAAGCTAAGTGACAAGGCTGAAGTAAAAATTAAACGAGATATACATTCAGCACGAGGCCTGGGAGCTTAATAAAGAAGTGAACAGATTACAGAGACTGAACATTTTACACTAAAGTCAAATGAACAACTTAGTACCAAAACCCTTCACAACTACCATTCTGCCCACTACTAAGGAAACACACCTTACCTTAGTTTTTGAAGAGATGACAGCTTTTGACTAAATTACTATTCCCTGCATTTAGAATATTCATCCTTTAATAGGTAATTAGGTGAATATTCTTGGCAACCCACTCCAGTCTTCTTGCCTGGAGAATCCCCGTGGACAGATGAGCATGGACGGGCTACAGTCCATGGTGTTGCAGAGTCGGACAGGACTGAGCGACCAAGCACAGCGCAGCTCAGGTCAATCTTCTATAGCTCCACTAACAATGATGGGTGTTGGTGAACTTAGAATATTTCAGTTTGTTTTCAACTTTGTCTAGCAAAGCAATTCCATTTTCTCTATCGACTTAGCTTGATTTTAAAAGCAAACTCACTTTATGCTTTTTAAATGAATAGGCCAGATGCCACTTGCCACTCGAGTTTTTGTTTGAAATTCATTTAATAGTTTCAATACAACTCAAAAAGTGTTCCTCAGAAACAAAATTTTATAAAAGAAACGAAAACACCCAACAAACCCACTTATTTAGAACACGGTAGACAAGACTACGGACATGAAACTATTTCAGCATATATTACTCATACAATGATCGGTTTTTGCATACATCGTTTTGTATACATTATCAACTGAACATGTCATAAAGCGCTTGAAATAAAGTGCAGATGCAGATTTGGTGGCTGACCACATTCTGCAAACCAAATTGAACGGCAGTGTGGCAGTTCAGAAAATTCCTTCCCAAAGAAATCGAAATGTTTGAAATGTACTCTTAACTGCAGGAAAATCCCCCTTGCCCAGTGTACGGTTATTTCTGCATGTGTGCAAATACCAGTGTTGACTTTGCGCTTTTCCAACTTAGGCAGACTCTCCTCGGTCCGCCTCGCCATCGCGGCTGCATGGGATCATTACTGGACACCGAAGCCGTCGCGAAGCGCTGCAGACGGCGCTCCCGATTCGCTTCGGACTCGGCCCCGGCGGTGCGCGCGCCTCCCCGCAGCGGCTCTCGGGAGGGCTGGGGGCCACGGAAGCGCGGACCCCCCCCCCCACGCCCGGACCCCGCCGCGCCGCCCGGGTTCCGCCGTCGGGCGGGCCAGAGGCGCCCACGGTGGGGGGCAAGCCGCCGCGCGACCCTCGAGGCCGGAGGCGACCTCGAGGAGCCTGGGGTCGGGGGTCGCGTGCGCGCCCACCGTGGAACCGATCCTGGCGCAGGACGGCCCGGCGGCCGGGAGCCGAGGCTGCGCCGCGTCGCCGCCCCCACTAGCCCGACGGCCCGGCAGCTGCGCTGTAGCGGCGACGGCGGGAGTTCCCCACAGCACGACCCCCGCCCACCCCGGCACGCGGCCGTCCCCCTCCCCCGCCCGGGCCGCGCCCCCGCCCCGCGCAGGCGCGCGCAGGCCCCGCCCCTTCCCCTGGGCTCGTGGGGCCCCGGCGGGGGCGGGGCGGCCCTCGGAAGGGGCGTGGCTGCCGGCCTCGACGCACGCACGCACGCGCTCTCGGGCCACACGGCTACGTGTCGGGCCACGTGACGCCCACCCCGACAGTCCCCCCTTGAAGCAACAGGACGTTAAAAAAAAAAAAAAAATTTGTTTGGGGGTGTGGGGGCGGGGAGGGCGGCTGAGTGGCTTTTAGAAAACCTACAGTAACGGGGCCGAGCGGCGGCGGCGCGGCCCTCACATGCCAGAGCGCGTCCCGCTGGAAAGCCCTCTCCCCTAACGCCACAGCCCGGCCGCGCCCGCCAGGAAGAGCCGGCGCGGCGGCGCCCCCTCAGCCCCTCACGCTCCCGTCCACGCACCGCCGCCGGCGGCCCCTCCGCTCGCCCGGAGCGGCGACCCCCGGCCCGGCGCCCAGGCCGCGCTCGCAGTGCGCCGCCTCCGGCACGCCGGCCGCCGCCGAGCCCCTCAGGCCGCCCGCGGGGGACGGCGCGGCGGCGCCCGGGCCGGGAGGCGGCGGCGGGAGGAGGGGCGCGCCGGCCGGGCCCCGTAACGGCCGCCCTGCGCGGCCCCGCCCGCCGCCCGCGCCCGGCCCTCCCCGCCGCCCCTCCCCCCGCGCGCCGCCGCCGCCGCCGCCGCCGCCGCCTGAACTGAGGCGAACTCCGCCGCCAAGTGAGTGAGGAGGAGGCGGCGGCCAGGAGGAGGAGGAAGAGGAGGAGCGCAGTCAGAGCGCGGCGGCAGCGGCGGCGCAGAGGCGGCCGCGGCGGGGACCGGCGCAGAGAGACCCCGAGCCCGCGGCACAGGCGGCGGCGGCGGCCGGGCGGGCGCGACCAGCCGAGCGAGCGAGCGAGCGGCGGCGGCGGCGGCCCGGCTCCTCCTCGTCCGGCGCCGAGCGGCCCCGCGCCCGCACTCGGCCCGCGGAGACCCGCCTCCCGCCCGCCGGCCTCGTGAGGGACGCGCCGAGCCGGCGGCCGAGGAGCGGCGGCGGGCCGCGGGCGGAAAGTGCCTGCGGGGGCGGGGAGAGCGCGGCGAGCGCGCGGTCCGGCCGCCCGGGCGCCCGGCGCGGGAGCGGAGCGGAGCGGGACGCCGAGTCCCGAGCGGCCGGCGGCCGGGGCTCCCCGCCCCTCCCTCCCTCTCCGGCGGCGGCGGCGGCGGCGGCGGGCGGACTGAGCTGCGGAGCCTGGAATATGGTGGGGGAAATGGAAACGAAGGAGAAACCGAAGCCCACCCCAGATTACCTGATGCAGCTGATGAACGACAAGAAGCTCATGAGCAGCCTGCCCAACTTCTGCGGAATCTTCAACCACCTCGAGCGGCTGCTGGACGAAGGTGAGTCCTGCCCGGCCCGGCCCCTCGCGACCCGCGCCCGGGCGGCGGCCCCTCTCCCCGGGCCCCGACGCCCGCCGGAGTGCGCGGAGGGCGGGCAGGTCGCGCGGCCGCCGGCGGGGGACCGTGCGCCCGGGGCCGGCGAGGCCCGGGCGGGGCGCACGGAGGCGGCGCCGAGGCCGGGGGGCGCGGGGCGGGCGGGCCGGGACTCGGGCGGGACGCCCCCATTCTCCCCCGGGCTCCCTCACCCCGGCCCGGCCCTGAGCCTCTGGCGCCCTGGCGGGTGCGTTCGCGCAGGCTGCGGGGCCGCCGGCTCCCGGCCCGGCCTCGAGCTCCGCGACGGCCCCGAGCTCCGCGGGCCTCCCGGGGAGCAGCCCGGCCTCGCCCGCCCCGCGCCTCGCGGGCGCCTGAAGGACACCGGCCTCGGGGCCGCTCCCGGAGGGGCCGCCCCCTCACCCCCCGACGGAGGTCCTGGCGGTTCCCCGAGTGGGGCTTGTGCTTTTGTGTTTGTAAGTTTGCGCAGCTTGTAAATACTCAAGGGGACCGAGGAGCGTGGGGCTGGGTGAATTGAAAGGCATCCCAGAGCCGACCGAAAGTACAGCCGCCGTAGCCGAAGGCGAGGACAAAATGACAGCGGAAAGCACTTTTCTGCCCTTTTGTTTGGGGAAGCGAGCGGCGTCGGGGAGTTTTAAGTTCACTTTCGGGGGGGTGAACGCGAAATACCGCGAGGACGCGTGCGGGCGGCGTCCGACTTGGAGAGAACTTGGGCGGAGAGCTTTCCCCCGGGGCCGCGGCCGCGTCGGTGTGTAGGACAGGAAGCCGAGGCGCCCGAGAGGGCGAAGACGACGCGAGCAAAAGTTTGCAGCGGAGCTTCGTCGGCGGAGAGCTGCGAGGACCTCCGAAGACGTTCGTTCCGGCAACTCGGAGAGGGCTCGACCGAGGTCCGGGCCGGAGCGTCCCCGTCCGGGGGCGTTTCCGTGGCCGCCAGGGGAAAGGCGACCACTACGAAGGGAGTCATTTTTGAAAATCGAGTAGCGTGGAGTTTCTTTTTTTTCCTGCTCAGAAGCATCTCCGGGAGGGCTGAAGAAAACGGAAAACTGCTGCATAGCGATTAACATTGGATTGTAGGTTTTTCGCAAGGATTTTGAGAGATTTTTACAACAGACCTAAGAGAAAGGAATCTGGGGAGTTGGAATGTCACGCAAGAACAAAAGACCGGGAATATCTGCGTGATAAAAAGTGGTTGAAGAAGCATCCCAGGAGCTTTGGTTACCATGAAAGTTTCAAAAACAACTCGAAAAGTAGAAAACTGTTGGATATTACTGTGTACTGTTTGTGTGTGTGCTATTTATGTGTTAAGCATACAGCAGTAGATAGATCTCATTGAGATGAGCTTTTTACCCCCCATAGTTGAAACAGCAAATCTGTTCGTATCCAATTGTTCCGGGGAAAACTTGAGCTGTGCCTTTAAGGGGTTCTGCTTTTCCTATTTGTGTTGGCATTTGAAAGATTGTGGAGGCAGAAAACTTTCTGGAATGTCAAAAAAAAAAATTGCTGGAACTCTTAAAATCGAGTATTTCCAATTGTGGGCACTAAGGGGCGCCAGTTATTTTTTTTTAAGCATAAGAGATGTTTGGAGCAAAATGTGTAACATTCTCAGTGATCTGACCTATATTAAATTTAAATCATAGATCTTATGATTAAACTTAAATCATGGGTCATTTTGTCATTTTCTGTCCATATATATATTTGAAGACACTTCGGAACAATTTTATCACATTTCATGTGATTTCATGAATTCCACATGCGCTATGGAAGTAATAACGCTATTTTTTCTTGGCACATTTTGATGCATTTAAAGTTTTAGTAGTATTCGTAAAAAGTTGTGTTAAGCTTTTTCTTTAAGCGTAGTTGTATAGAAGACACCCTTTATAGTCATTAAAATGACTTTGAAAATAGGCTTTGATTATATTAGGGTTACAGTTAAGTTGCAGTCAGAATTAAAATGTTGGATTCAGTAAGATAGCATAGGAGATTATAAAAAATTTGGAAATGTTTTCTCCTCATTTGTACTATTTGAAGTAAATAATTTGAGTTTCTCTGACCAGTTTTAAAAGATTTCTCATATGTACTGTTAGGTTGGCCTGAAATCTCTAAATGGTAATTGAAGTTGGTTCTAACCTTTGGCGTGATAATTTTTAATCTAAGTCTAGAATTCCAATTATGTCCGTTATTTCTAACAAAGGTTTGTTTGTTCGTTTCTCTCTGTTTGGAAATAGCAATCGCTTGAGTTTTAAATGTTGTGACCTTCTGGTTGAGGAGGAAACAGTCTAAGTAATATGTATTTTTTACTTTTAATATGGTTTACTTCATCTCTGTCTCAGTCTCTGTTGAGTTTTAGCTTTTTCAACTCCCCAGCATAAAGAATGCTCCTGTATAGTAGCTGGGATGTTTAAAAAGGGACAGCATAATGACTAGGAAGTTTGATTGTTTTTTATCAGACCAGTACAAACAGGGAGGAAAAGGGGTTATTCCTTAGTGTGGCATAAGCTGCTTCCTGTAATTGTTAGCCTTATTATACTTAATTTGACTTAAGGAAAATATTGGTTTCTGAAGTTCATCACGTTTTTATCTGTGCTGGGTGATTTGATTCTCAAATTTGGCAAGTTGTCCTTTACTCCTTTGTGGCCTATCATTGTCCAAAACAAATTAATCTACTTGTTTGTGGTTAGGAATTATAATTTCCTTTGTCCATATGATTGGCTGAAGAATTCTTTTTAAATTTAGTTAAAACTAAATTTTATTTCAGTGATTAGTTTAATCAAGATATTGTACTTACTGACAGTAGTTGTATCTTCTGATAATTGGAAGTTTTGAATGAGTAGCAATTTTATTTTGAAATATTTTTCAAAAGCTTAAAAAAAATTTCCTGGTCAGTTTGAGAATATTTATTTGGCTAGTTACACATTGGGGATTTCTGTGTTCCAGATTTCGTTTGGTTGATTAAAACTTGAATGCTTTAGAGTGAGCATTTTAATTTTATGCCAACTTACCCTTTATATTTTGACTGTGGACTGTGGACAATCTTTTTTTGTTTACTGTTTTTTTGTGTGTGTGTGTGAGGCAGGGTGTCAGATTTTTCTCTGAAGTAACTTTATTTAGCATGGTTGCTTTTTTAGGTTGTTGAATGCATTCTAGGTTGGATCAGTCTCATGAAAGACAGCATCAGTTGATAATTCTGATACTTGGTCTTCCATTGAGATAGAGAGGATCACAGATAGGTTTGAGGTTTTAAAGTGTTAAACTGCTCTTCCTTTAAAGAGAAGTTTTCCACTGAACCACGGTGGGACTATCCATAGGAAAGAATAGTTTTTTTTTTGGGGGGGGGAACCTTCCTTTGTCACGAAAATGAAACTTAAGCAGGAACAGTGTTTGAATGCAGATTCTGTTTTAATAAAGTATTGCAATTTAGAATTGAGACAGCATAAAAGTAAAATAAAATCACTCCACTCAAAAATCCCAAATAGGGGGAAATGGAGATCTAGAGATACTAAAATTAGATTTTGAGTTTTCGTTTTTAGGCAGGTATGAAAATTAATGTGACTATGTGGTATAGTTTTTGAGGGAGGCTAGCCTAAATCTTTTTATTGTGAATAACTGAAAAAGTAGTGCGTGGTTCCGAAAAAGCAAACGTGTTAGAGTCCACATTAGTGATCTGAAAATTTGTGTTCACTTCTTCATGATTTTTTTGGGGTTGGGGGGTGAGGAGAGATGTGAATTTTCGTTTTGACCTCAGTTTATTTTTTCTCCCTGTTTCCTCTCCCTTGAAAATGAGGGCAAAAAAATATTTTAAATTAAAACTTGCTTTGCTGGTTAAACATTTTCCAATATTAAATGTTTGTTTCCATTCGTTATGCGTTCATTACTGAATGTATCATATTTTCAGTTTTCCTACACTTACATTTTCTTTTTTTTTTTTGAGAAGTCTTGCTCAGTTTAGAAATTACATGTTTTTTTTTGCATTGAGAGAAATTTTGTTATATAAGTTTATTTTAGTTTTTCCCCCCTGAAGAAGCATTGTTGACAATAATCAATGTCTGTGACAAACTGATTTTAAGTTGAAGTAATTAATCTGTTCTTTAGGAGCAAAGGTTGTGTTTTTGCATGCACAAACCTTTACGTTATTAGTAATGAGAAGGAAGCTAGTTTTCATAATCAGTTTTTTCCCATATCCTTTTTTCTCCTCACCCAGGAGGTGTCAGCAGCTATAATAAGGTAATAACAGAAATGATGATTTGTATCATGGGTCATTTATTCAACATTTATTCAATACTTTTGAAGCTTAACTTCTCTGTAGACAGTGTGTATATAAAATGCTTGTACATACTATGATGCAGGTGACTTCTTTTTCTTAATTTTATCCAGTTTACATGATTTTGTAGTAAATCTGTACTCTCAAGACTATAATGTACTTGAGTTAATAGGAATAGGTCTCTGGTAATCACATTTGCTAGTGTGTTTGGTATGAGCACCTTTTCTTAAATGGCTTTGATAATGTCAAGTGAAAACAAGTTAATTTTATCTTTTTAATGCTTTGTACACATCTTACTCCTATTGTTATCCCCCTACTAGTCACAATCCTGAAGTTGAAATGCATCCGTTTTTCATAAGAACAAATGGTTTTTGGCTTCCTTCTTAAGGGAAATAGATTCCTGCAACTAAAGACATGAAGTGAACCCTCCTTCCCTTTCCTGAGCGTGATTCAGGTGCTTCTTTTTTGAGGCCAGTATAAGGTTTTTGTTTTTTGACTTATTTTTTTGGTATCAAGAGAACTACACCAGTGTGATTATAAGGGCAACTTTTTATAATCTGACTGGAACCACATTTTAATTTCCTTGAGAATTTAATGCTGTTAGTATTCTTTGTTTGATTTATAATGACGCACTTATAAGTAAAACTTGGCCTTACTCTGTTGGAGATGTTGGAAGTGCTATGCTATTGTTAAGTTTTAGTTTTTGATTGCTTAAAAGTTGGAGCCCACTGAGCAATTTTCTGTTACTTACATGTCAGCTATTGTGAGATATGTAAGGATCTATTTTAGGGTCAACGGAAGGGGTCAGTGCATGGGCCCATGTGAAGAAGTCATAGTTAAAATTAATGTGCTGACTTTTTATTTGCATGATTGACAGGACTTTGTCATTTTCTCTGACCCCTCTTTTTTTGACATTGACAGTTCAATGTGAATTTTAAATGCAAAAATGTATGTATGTTTCTCTTAATGAGAACTTTTAGGAAATGCTTATCCCTTTTTTGAATTGGCGTTTCAGTGCTGGGACTCAAAGCTAGGTTGTTTGATGCCCAAGTAAGATTTTTACAGGTTTATTTTCATTTAATAGAAAGCAAAAATAGCATTAAACTTTTCATAGTGAGTACAGTTTGTTTTGTTAGTGTGACTCTGTTACGAAATTTGACTATAAATATAATCCCCTGGCCTGTGTTAGGTACTACTCTCTATATAGTTATCATCATACTTAACATGGTAATATCATCTTTTTTTTTTTTGTCTGTCTCTGGTTTGTAATGTCATCTCTCTCTTTTGTCTGTTAGAAATAGTTTCTTGAAAGTGGCCACCTCATAGCCTGCATATGTGCGATCTCAGATATTTGTTGAATTAATAAATAGGTTCACACTTTAAATTCTTTTTTCTAGTTTCTCTAAAATACGTTCATTGCTAGTTTCTCTAAAATATGGGGTTGAGCAGATGGTTTTGGGTAATTAGAAGAAAAAGGTACACGTGTTTTTCTTAAAAATGGTATTTTTTAGAAATCTTACAATATTTTTTGCAGTACTTGCCCTCAAGGAGCTTAATCTTATTTTACTACCATTGGTATGAATGAGAATTAGGAAGATAAAATTGCTTTATTTAAGCAGTAGTTTCTAGCCAGTCTTATAGAAAGTGTATTGGTCCATAGGCAGAAAAGATCTGTCAGTGTTCATCTCAGCTTGTGCATGTTTTGGCATTTATGGAATTATATAGGTGAACCTTCTCCTAGTTAGTTACCTACAAAGGCAACATTAGGCAGATGCGTATGTCTTGTACTCTGCAAAGCACAGTGAATATGAAAGATTTCTTCTCCCTAAGCGGTGCTTTGATGTGCTTAGGATAAATAAGGACTATTTGAATGGTTTTAGTTTAGAGGAAAGCTGAGTGTAAACATATGTGGCCGTTAGAGTAGTTTAACACAAATAGCAGTTTTTAAGACACAGGTGTTTATTGAAGCTAAGTTGAAAGTGTCATTACTTAGAAGACTGATAAATTGAAAATTTCAGTTAACTGAAATTTAATTCTCTGAAAAGGAGTCTACTTCTCTGCTTTATCCGTACAGTGTTTAAAGTAAATCTGTCAAGTTTAAGAAATACATAGCTTGTCGAAGTTAAGTGATTTATCCAAAATTCGTGTAATTAACAAGGTGATGATTGTACTTAATGTTCTCAACACTTCCTCAGTTTGCTGAAGCAGAAACTCATTTGAAAACCTAGCAATCCAGTCAAGTCTAATAAAATAAACAGAATTGTGTTTATGTTCATACCGTGGTTTCATATATTGATTCTAACCTACATATTTTATTAAACTAAGTTTTGAGGTTGGTGAAATGATTCAATTTACATTTAGCATTTCTATTACATTAGTTATGTTAAAGCAGAGTTTATTAATTTGGATGCTATTCAAGGAGGTTGAAGTCTCAGTAAAACATGAAAGTGCAGTTAAGTCCGTGAAGCGGTCCTGTGCTATGCGGCCATGGTTGTAAGGAAAGGGTGTATGTGTTTGCATGTGTCCAAGCCTGCGTGTGTATAAAGGGAGCCATGCAGTAGATGTGAGCTGGCCTTGAAATCCTTGCGCATGGGTGCTGCAACGGTGAAGTTCAGAGCAAGGAAGTTTTTCAGAGTAAAAACCTGTCTGGCCTCAGGATTGAAATGATTATATATCAACAGTGGAAAAGGGAGTGGATATTAAATATCTTGCTTTTGACTTTAGTGCAGGATGAGTTGTTGTAAAGATTGGGCATGATCACCTGGTCATTTGCAGATCTTGGAGGAAAAATACACAACATACATATATTTATTACATTAAAAAGAAAGCTCTAGTAAAAAGCAAAACTTTTATGCAATTTTTACTTGAAACTTTTCCATTAACTCAATGTCATAATATTTTACAGGGTCTGAAAATTCATTTACAAAGAGTGTTTGAAGAGACTTATATGTGGAAAAAACTGGGAGAAATATGAAACATTTCTTCTTAGATGCAATTGAGTGTAAGGCATGCTAAAGTGATGCCAGAAGATCATGGAATTTCAGAGCTACCAGGGACTGTGAATTGGGGGATGAGGTCTTCATTTCACAGGTGCAGAGACCGACTTAGGGAGACTTGTGACTGGTCCAGATCACACAGCGGGGTGGGTGGTCTGCGGGTTGACCGCGCTCCTGCTGACATGGTACAGAGGAGGAGAAAGACTTCTGCTGTTGCCTTGGGTTGTGGACATGACGGGAAACAAAAACAGATGAGGGTTTTCCTGATTCTGTGATGTGTTGGGCTTCAGCAGAATGCTGGTCATAGCTTTGGAGCTAGAATACACACACACACACAATTCAGTGGCAGATCTTCATGATAATTGAAGGGCTAATAATAATAAACACATTTTTAGAGAATTTCAGCTCATTCACTTAAACTGATTAGTAGCTGAAGGATAGAGCTTTAGCTCTTAACATGGTACAAATCTAGTGAATATTGAGTATTGTTTCTACTCTTTTTATTACTGTAAATTCCTATTTTTGAAAACTACTCAAGAGGAAACTTGTGTCGAAGTTTACTATTGTTGGGCAATTCAAATCAGGAATATACAAACTTGTATCAGTTTCAGATTAGCATAGGGTGGTTACAAGCATAGGTAGGCAACTCTAATGACAGCCAAAAAGTGGATGATAGTAAATCCTATGGAAATAGAGCTGCACTAGGTAGCCCCTCCAGTACTATTGCCTAGAAAATCCCATGGATGGAGGAGCCTGGTAGGCTGTAGTCCATGGGGTCGCTAAGGGTCGGACACGACTGAGCGACTTCACTTTCACTTTTTACTTTCACACACTGGAGAAGGAAATGGCAACCCACTCCAGTGTTCTTGCCTGGAGAATCCCAGGGACGGGGGAGCCTGGTGGGCTTCCGTCTATGGGGTCACACAGAGTCGGACACGACTGAAGTGACTTAGCAGCAGCAGCAGCAGCAGGTAGCCCCTGCATCCTATTCCCGAGGCCCACATCTGGAGCTTTCCGTGTTTCCAGTAGATGGGAAAGGATTGAGTATAAACCACCATTACTTGCCTGTATTATGGTAATGTGTCAACTCTGATAGAATTGATTAGAAGAAATAAAAGTTCCAAACTAAGACCCTATAGGTTACTCTGAAATTAACTGCCCCAATCCTTTACTAGTGTTGCTGCTGCTGTCACCACTGCTGCAGTGACACTCTCATTGTTAGAACAGGCATTCAGGTGTTGACTCTGCCTGTGCCAGCATAAACATGAAAACGAATTTGTGTTTCTGTTCACATGCTAATGAGACTTACATTGCAAAGTAGTAACAGTTCTTTGGCTAATAGATTTGGGATCTGTTCATGACTTTACAGCTAACTGATTAGTTTGGTGATCTTGGACAAGCTCTGTAAGCTTTCTGAACCTTAGTTTCTAAATGGAATGATCAGTTACACTGGTAACTTCAAAATGCTCAGAGGATGAGGAGAATATTATATTCAAAAGAGTTTCTTAGGCTATAAGGCAGCATTACCTAGCTTCTGTCAACATTTTCAGGTTGTTTTTCATAGGATGGGCAACCAGATAAGCAAAGGAGTTTGTAGAGAATGAGAGAAGAAAACAAAAAGGAGAAGGGTTAATTATCCAAATGAATATCATCTAGTTTTTGTGTTCAGGAGAATCATTCACTTCTAGCATTCTGGAAGTTCAGAAGTCACTTTATGCTGAAGTGTCTAATAAGGATTTTTTAAGAAGTAGAACTTGAGTTGGTATTAATAGGTGAATGGTATTATTGATTTTTAATGAGGTGAATGGGAGGGTAAAGGATGTTCCAGCAGAAGGAAAAAGTGAAGTAGTATCAAAACAGTAGTGATGGGAGATTGAAAGACTTTCATAAAAGTGTGTTTCAAGGAGGTTAGCTGAGATGACGATGCATGAAGAGAAGCAGTGAGAAGGAAGAGACGAGCAGAGCCAGAAACCAGTTTACAGCTGTATTGCGATGGGCTCTGATTGCTGGGGTGAATGTTCAGGTTTTCCTCTGTCTTGTAAGGAACCATTGATGACTTGGGTTGTATCAATCAGGATGCCATGATGAAATCTCTGGGGATAAACTAGCAACCGTGTATAGAACAAGTAGATTTAAGGAAGTAGACTTTGGACACTGTGGAGAATTAAGACAGTAGAGAATTTGGAAAGAATCTTACATTTTCTCCAGATATTTAAGAAAAAATATCTTTTGATTTTTCTGTGTTTTAGATTTTAACTTTTTAGAGTTTTTTAAAATGGTGTTTTAACTGAAAGTAAACATACATGCAAATTATTTTTTTCTTTACCTGTAAGTTACTGTATTCATATTAAAGTATTGAGAACACATGGGGCTCATGTTTTTACCTGTCAGTCCAGTTACTTAGAATTGAACTTTCATTTCTGCGTGAATTAAAGAGAATTGAAGAAACTCTTGGTTTGGGGAATGTTGGGCATTTTTGGCATAGTTTGATTTAAAATTTTTGTTTCAACTGTACTTACCTAACAGTGTTAAATATATGTGTTCCATCAAGTACAGTGAAGACTTTCTGGGAACTTGACTGCTTGTCATCCATTTTACTTTGTGTGTGTGTTAGTCGCTCACTTGTGTCCAACTCTTTGCCACCCCGTGGACTGTAGCCTGCGAGGCTTCTCTGTCTGTGGCATTTCCCAGGCAAGAATGCTGGAGTGGGTTGCCATTTTCTTCTCTGGGGATCTTCCCAACCCAGGGACTGAACCCAGGTCTCCCGCATTGCAGGCAGATTCTTTATTGTCTGAGCCACCAGGGAATCCCACACTTTAATTTATTGAAGGTAAATTATAGAGATTTTGGCGTTCTGTCTTTAAATATTTATATATTTCTTTAAAAAGTAACAAGTTTTCTACATAGTAAATTCACACTGAACAAATGGATTAATCTTACAATTCATGTAATAAACAATCTGTATTCAGATCCCCTTATGTGCCAAGTTGGTTTGATCCTGTTGGACTCTTTGCAACCCCATGGACTGTGTAGCCTGCCAAACGCTCTGTTCGTGAGATTTCCCAGGCAAGAATACTGTAGTGGGTTGCCATTTCCTTCTCCAGGGGAACTTCCCAACTCAGGGATTGAACTCCATCTCCTGCATTGCCTGCATCTTGGGGACTGCAGGCAGATTCTTTACTGCTGAGCCATCTCAGATCTCCTTTTATCTCCAGAATATTCTTTGTAACTGAACTGGCCTGTGGAAATCAGAATCTGACTCAGAATCACTCAGTGAATCTGATTGTTAGAGCTTGAAGCCTTAAATCTAGAACCATCTCTCTCGCTTTTTCTTAATGACACTGATGTAACTTTCTTGTTATTGAACTTGTTCCTTTATGTCTTCTGTATCTATTACTTTGGAATTCCAGTCTAAAGATGGACAGGTCCAAGTGTAACACCGTGGGTGTCACTTGCCCCTGGGAACCCAGTTTTGGTTCTGCCGTGAGGGAACCTAGACCATGTTCCCAATGGAAGAGTTAGATAATTCTTATTAAAGAATTAATTAATTCTTACTAAGTGTTGGTTGGTTTTCAGAGTGTTAGTTTGCTAGCTCGCTCAAAAGATGACTAATGAATTTTTTCTGTGTTTCATGATAATTATTAAGAGCTCAAGAATCTTAATAAACTCACTGCAATTAATATTCTTTTTGATGTTCAAGTTGTCACAATTTTGGCCTGTGATAATCTGAACTGGCTTTTGTGTCTTTTGAAAATCTTCTTTGCTTTCTGGAACAGTTTGATGCCCCAAACTCCTTTGCCCCACAGCTAGAATTAAACCTTTCTGCAAGGTTTTTTTTTTTTTTTTTTTTTAGTGGAAATGGTATTAGAGATGTGAATTTAGTCCCTGAGCATATTGGTTGCTGTCAGGGTGAGGTTATTTCCGAGTCATTGGCCATTTTTCTGTGAACAGAGCTCAACAGTTAATGAGTTCATGTTTGTACTTTCAATTCAATTTTAACATTTATTTAATTTTATAATCGTATCTTTCTTTTTCTGTCAACACCAAAATAATGTGGTTTCTGACAGTGACAGAATTTCCTATTTACTTTATGCTACCATATAAAGAACATACTTTAAAAATAATATTGCTAATAATTGTAAAATTACTGAATATATTTAAACATTTTTAATATATTTTAGACATGTTACAAATTATAGATACAACCAGTGATCTCTTAATTCTTCCAATTGATATAATTTTCTTCTTTCTTTGGCTTTATTCAATTTGTAGTGTTTTTTTCTACCAAATCTTGTTTCTGAGCTTTTGATGTTGTCAGTTATTAGCTAAGTTCTTTTGCTGTTTTACTGACGGTTTCTATTAGTTTTCACCCCAGGTCCAGCAGAAATTATTATGGAAGAATACATTTTATAATCAGGGGTTAGTAAGTGTGTATATTTATCAGGGGTTAGTAAGTGTGTATATTTATGGAGATATGTTCCAGAGAGATAGAGAACTTTAAGATAACCTATAAGGAAAAAGATTGTGCTGTTCAGGTTACTGCTTTGTATCTTAAGCCTAAGGATAGAGAAGAGAACGTAGCGGGCAAAGTGTTTTAATTTAGTAAATTTTTCTGAATAATGTTGGTAAAAGAATAAGGATAGGTCTAAGCTTTTAAGGTCCTATGAGTTATAGGAAAAAAAATCCCTAGGTAGAAATTAAGTATTAAATTTTATTTTTAAGTAGTTGCAAATTCTCTACTGCAGCGTTTTTGTCCTTAAGAACTTTGGTAGTAAGAAAGTTCTGTTCCAGCAGATGGAGATATTAGTACACAAAAGACAGTGTTTAGTGATTAAAATGTGTTGAGAGATAACTGTCTTGCCAGCATAGGAAATTTTTCTTCCTTAAATTGTAAGAGAAGAGTTGTTGTTCAGGAATATGACAAATATTAGTTGCTGAATTTAATTTGGGGGTAGTACTTAAATCAGTTGTGATATTTCTTTAGAGAGTTTTTTTTAAGAGACCATATGTTGCTATGTTGACTATATAAAATATAAATGGTTTAGGACATTGAATTGATTACAGGAATATTCTGAAATATTCTCTGCCTTTACAGTTTCGTTGTTTGAATGATTTTGGTTTGTTTTGGAAAGGGACTGTGTCAGGTCTGTTTAAATGTATTGTTTGTATGTTACCTTTGCAATTCTAAAATCTTTACCAGGCAGTTGATTTCTGTTTATTAATCTAGGTATGAAAAAAAACGTGTGCGATAGTTTACTATTATATGTTGTATAAAGAGAAAGTTTTTTTTGGAGATTGTAGTTTTATTATAGTAATAAAAAATTATCAGCAGTAAAAGGTAATTTTGTCTCACTTTATTATCGTTTATGGTGTTCCTTATCAGCTTTTTTTTCGGTTGGGTGAGTATTACATATTTTGCTTTGAAAATGGCTTGCAATTTTAAGTTCCTTTTTAGGAACTTTTTGATTTGTGGAAATACGTGTTTTATTATTAGTTACTGCATTTAAATTATATGTTTCTAGTTGTTATACTGAGCGTTTTTTTTTTAAATTGCCAAGTCAGTTGTAAAATACCGTTTTTCCTTTCATTACTTGAAGTTGAACTCAGCCATGAGAAGAAGATGGATGTGTTTTCTTTGTTACTATCTGGAGGACCAGGAAGACGAAGTCTGCTCTGGTGCCCTGTAGAGGGGAGGGCAGCTCGCAGTTTACCCCCCACCCCCCGACTTGTAGAGGGGAGGGCAGCTCGCATTGTACTCTGCCCCCCCCACCCCCCCCCACCCCGACTTCTGCTCTTGTTTGTTATTCCTGAAATGTAGAGAATCAAAGATGCAGACTTTTTTTTGGCCTTGTGGCATGGCTTGCAGGATTTTAGTTACCCTTCCAGGAATTGAACCTGGGCTCTGCGAGTGAATGCGCTGAGTCCTAACCATTGGGCCACCAGCGAATTCCTGAAAATGCAAACCTTAATTCACCTTTCACAGTAAGGTGCTCTGTGGTCTCTGAGTCCTTGGAAAGGTGGTGCTGTGAAGGCAGAGAAGTATCCTGGCATGCTGGCTTTGCACCTTAATGTGAATTATTATTGTTTTGACATAAATTATGTCATGAGCATTTTCTCCTGCCATTTTATATCATTTAACAATACAATTTTTATGGTAACAGTTCATCTTATACAGGTACATTATAATTTATCAACTCTTCACTGTTGTACATATCATTTTGCTTTCAGGAAGCTTGCATGATGATATATCAGTGGTTTCAGAAGTTTAATACTGTTTCAGAAGCCTTAGGTTACTAAGTGTTGTAACTTTTATTTTTGTAATGTGGTACTTGGAAAGCAGTGTTTTATGCTGCATTCCAGTAGGAAGTGATTGCTATTATGTGACATGCAATTTTTGAGTAATGTCAGTTGCATATTTCACATAGTAGCTTTTAATGACAGAGAAGGCAATGGCAAGCCACTCCAGTACTCTTGCCTGGAAAATCCCATGGATGGAGGAGCCTGGTGGGCTGCAGTCCATGGGGTCGCTAGGGGTCGGACACGACTGAGCGACTTCACTTTCACTTTTCACTTTCGCACATTGGAGAAGGAAATGGCAACCCACTCCAGTGTTCTTGCCTGGAGAATCCCAGGGACGGGGGAGCCTGGTGGGCTTCCATCTATGGGGTCGCACAGTGTCGGACACGACTGAAGTGACTTAGCAGCAGCAGCAGCAGCTTTTAATGACAACGTATTTATTTGAAGTTTTTTATTCTATTTTCAAATATTTGAATGCATACTATGTGTGTCATCGTAGGAAAATACAACAAAGCTTCAGATTCATTCCATACCTTCAAGTTGTTTGAGTAGTAGGGTAGGTCAGTCAGTGCAGTCGCTCAGTCGTGTCCTGCTCTCTGTGACCCCGTGAACCGCAGCACGCCAGGCCTCCCTGTCCATCACCAACTCCCGGAGCTTATTCAGATTCATGTCTGTTGAGTCGGTGATGCCACCCAACCATCTCATCCTCTCCCACCCCCTTCTCCTGCCTTCAGTCTTTCCCAGCATCAGAGTCTTCTCTAAGGAGTCAGTTCTTTGCATCAGGTGGCCAAAGTATTGGAGTTTCAGCTTCAGCATCAGTTCTTCCAATGAATAGTCAGCATTGATTTCCTTTAGGACTGACCATCTGCAGTGATTTTGGAGCCCAAGAAAGTAAAAGTCTGTCACTGTTTCCATTGTTTCCCCATCTGTTGGTAGGGTAGAAAGAAAGTGAAAGTCACTCAGTTGTGTCCGACTCTTTGTGACCCCATGGACTATACAGTCCATGGAATTCTCCAGGCCAGAATACTGGAATGGGTAGCCTTTCCTTTCTTTACGGGATCTTCCCAACCCAGGGAATGAAGCCAGGTTTCCCACATTGCAGGCGGATTCTTTGCCAGCTGAGCCACAAGGGACGCCCCTTTGTAGGGTAGGTAGCATGAAATAAAATAATAAAATTGGAACTTCCATGGCCGTCCAGTGGTTAAGACTTTGTGCTTCCACTTCAGGGAGCGTGGGATTGATCCCTGCTCAGGGAACTAAGATCCTATAAACCTCACAGCCCACCTCCCCCACCTTAAAAAAAAAAGTAATATAAAGTCATATAAACAAGAGAGGACTAAAGACTGTTGTTAAAGAGGTAGCTAGGACATTCCAAGTAGGATCAATTCTCCACTGTAGATAAGCTTAAGTGCCTGGAGTTTAGCTTCTGTTGTGTTGATAATGAGAGACCCAATAAGGGTTTTTCCTTTTATATCTTACTCTTAGGATTTTTTCTTTTCTTTTACATGTCTCCATATTTCTGTTCAGTGTGTATTAATGTGATAGATTGCTATGCTTGCTATATATTTTCATATTGTTGAATTTATCCCCTTCCCAACCCCATTCCAATATTTTGCCACTTCAGTTCACTCAGTCGTGTCTTTGCAACCGCATGGACTGCAGCACACCAGGCTTCCCTGACCATCACCAACTCTCGGAGCTTACTGAAACTCATATCTATGGAGTCACTGATGCCATCCGACCATCTCATATTCTCTTGTCTCCTCCTGCTTTCAATCTTTCCCAGCATCAGGGTCTTTTCAAATGAGTCAGTTCTTCCCATCAGGTGGCCAGAGTATTGGAGTTTCAGCTTCAGCATCAGTCCTTCCAGTGACTGTTCAGTACTGATTTCCTTCAGGATTGACTGGTTTGATCTCCTTGCAGTCCAAGGCACTCTCAAGAGTCTTATCCAGCATCACAGTTCAAAAGCATCAATTCTTCGGTGCTCAGCTTCCTTAATAGTCCCAACTCTCACATCCATACGTGATTACTGGAAAAACCATAGCTTTGACTGGATGGACCTTTGTTGACAGAGTAATGTCTCTGGTTTTTAATATGCTGTCTAGGTTGGTCATAGCTTTTCTTCCAAGGAGCAAGCCTCTTTTAATTTCATGGCTGCAGTCACCATCTGCAGTGATTTTGGAGCCCCCCCAAAATAAAGTCAGCCACTGTTTCCACTGTTTCCCCATCTATTTGCTATGAAGTGATGGGACTGGATGCCATGATCTTAGTTGTCTGAATGTTGAGTTTTAAGCCAGCTTTTTCACTCCTCTTTCATTTTCATCAAGAGGCTCTTTAGTTCTTCAGTTTCTGCCCTAAGGGTGGTGTCATCTGCATATCTGAGTTTATTGATATTTCTTCCAGCAATCTTGATTCCAGCTTGTGCTTCATCCAGCGCAGCATTTTGCATGATGTTCCCTGGTGGCTCAGAGGTTAAAGCGTCTGCCTCCAATGCAGGAGACCTGGGTTCGATCCCTGGGTCGGGAAGATCCCCTGGAGAAGGAAATGGTAACCCACTCCAGTATTCTTGCCTGGAGAATCCCATGGACGGAGAAGCCTGGTAGGCTACAGTCCACGGGGTCGCAAAGAGTAGGACACGACTGAGCGACTGAACGGAACGGAACGGAACTCTGTATAGAAGTTAAATAAGCAGGGTGACAGTTCACAGCCTGGATGTATTCCTTTCCCAATGTGGAACCAGTCTGTTGTTCAATGTCCAGTTAGAACTGTTGCTTCTTGACCTGCATACAGATTTCTCAGGAGGCAGTTTAGGTGGTCTGGTATTCCCATCTCTAAGAATTTTCCAGTTTGTTGTGATCCACATAGTCAAAGGCTTTGGCGTAGTCAATAAAGCAGAAGTAGATGTTTTTCTGGAAGTTGGTTGCTTTTTCGATGATCCAAAGCATGTTGGCAATTTGATCTCGGGTTCCTCTGCCTTTTCTAAACCTAGCTTGAGCATTTGGAAGTTCACAGTTCATGTACTATTGAAGCCTGGCTTGGAGAATTTTGAGCATCACTTTGCTAGCGTATGAGATGAGTACAATTGTGCAGTAGTTTGAACATTCTTTGGCATTGCCTTTCCTTGGGATTGGAATGAAAACTGACTTTTTCCAGTCCTGGACCATTGCTGAGTTTTCCAAATTTGCTGGCATATTGAGTGCAGCACTTTCCCAGGATCATCTTTCAGGGTTTGAAATAGCTCAACTGGAATTTCATCACTTCCACTAGCTTTGTTCATAGTGATGCATCCTAAGGCCCACTTGACTTTGCTTTATAGGATGTCTGGCTCTAGGTGAGTGATCACACTCTTGTCGTTATCTGGGTCACAAAGATTTTTTTTGTAGAGTTCTTCTGTGTATTGTTGCTACCTCTTAATATCTCTTGCTTCTGTTAGGTCCATACCATTTCTGTCCTTTATTGAGCCCACCTTTGCATGAAATGTTCCCTTGGTATCTCTAATTTTCTTGAAGAGATCTCTAGTCTTTCCCATTCTATCGTTTTCCTCTATTTTTTTTGCATTGATCACTGAGGTAGGCTTTCTTATCTCTCCTTGCTATTCTTTGGAACTCTGCATT
Organism: Moschus berezovskii; assembly: GCF_049115385.1. NCBI lineage: Eukaryota > Metazoa > Chordata > Mammalia > Artiodactyla > Moschidae > Moschus > Moschus berezovskii. Next base: position 105,932,111 of record NC_142469.1, read on the forward strand.
CAAATAGGTATATTTTTCCTTTTCTCCTTTGCTTTTCGCTTCTCTTCTTTTCGTAACTATTTTTTTGTAAGGCCTCCTCAGACAACCATTTTGCCTTTTTGCATTTCTTTTTCTTGGGAATGGCCTTGATCCCTGCCTCCTGTACAATGTCACGAACCTCCATCCATAGTTCTTCAGTCACTCTATGTCTATCAGATCTAGTTCCTTGAATCTATTTCTCACTTCCACTGTATAATCGCAAGGGATATGATTTCGGTCATATCTGAATGGTCTAGTGGTTTTCCTTACTTTCTTCAATTTCAGTCTGAATTTGGCAATAAGGAGTTCAGAATCTGAGCCACCGTCAGCTCCTGGTCTTGTTTTTGCTGACTGTGTAGAGCTTCTCCATCTTTGGCTACAAAGAATACAATCAGTCTGGTTTCAGTATTGGCCATCTGGTGATGCCCATGTGTAGAGTCTTCTCTTGTGTGTTCTTTTGTGGTTTTTTGCCACTTCTTTTTTTAATATGTGCATAGCTGCTTTGGATTTTTGTTCTGTTTCACTTGGATTTACTTACTCCTTTATTATGATGCTTTTTAGTTACTCTGTGTTTGTCTGTTGGTTATTGTTTTGGGTTTAGGTGCAGGGAGGAGAAGGACATCTGGATTAGTGAATGTGTGGCTTCTAGAATGGTGAGTTTCAGCTGTGTACTAAAGGTGAGTTGCTAGCCTATCTTGGTCTGCCTGTGTGGTATAGGTCTTCCCTTAGGTCTGGTTTTCATTGTCCTCTCCGTTTGCTTTGGCTCTAATGACTTGAGAGATTGCACTCTCATGTTGGAGGGGAGTTGTGGAAGATATGCTAACTTAACTGGTTTGTGAGAGGCTTTCAGTTCAGTTCAGTCGCTCAGTCGTGTCCGACTCTCCGCGACCCCATGAATCTTTAGGAAAGTGTTTTTGAGTCCTGTTTCTTGTAATGCTGGCTTCTTCAGGTGGTCTGAGAATAGAAGGGTTCTGTAGTCAAAGAAGTGCTACATATTCTTCTGTGAATTCAGTGTTGATACATTAAATATACAGGACCTGCAACCAAGAATTTTCTGAAATTGACTAAAAGAATGCTTTTTTTTTTCTTCTTGGAACAAATGGTCTGAGGATATATTATGGGAAATAATAGAGGATTATAACGACCTGTGTATCTGGAGAGAGGAAAGTTTTTATATAATTGTTTGGGAATCTTGATTTTGAATGAGAATGCTGATTCAAGTCAGATCAAAGTACTCTTTGAAAAGACAGTTAAAACTTCATTTACTTTGGGACTATTTCAGATTCCATCTTGAAGCAAGAAAAGTATCCTTTCTGGCTTTATGTAACAACTAAGAGGGTTTCAGTAGTGAATTTTATTTGAATCGATGTATGTTACTTCAGTAACAATGTAGATTTGCTATTTAAAACAACTAAAGTCCTGAAAGTAAAAACAGAATTTTGACAATTTAAATAGCAGAGTAAAACATGTTTTGAAATAGATATGCATATAGAAATATGTTGGTGTACTAAGATATGACTGGCTCAAGTGTAGAATTTTTGAATTTGGGAACTAGTGAATTTTAAAGTGAAGAAGAAGTGTGACATTTTGAAAAGAAAAGTATTTGGATTGTTTGGTGAGCACTGAGGCGCAGTGATACGATAGCCTTTGGGGTCTGTGAGTCAGGAGCCTGCCGAGTGTTTCCGGGGCCTCGGTTTTAACCTGAGCACGCGGATGGCCGCGCTCTGTTCCCGTAGTTAATCAGGCTTGTCAAACGACACGTTGATGACACTTGCAGTTTGAAGCAGCCTTTCAGAAAGGGGGATACAAGGGTTGGACTTCACTTGGAAGGCCTGCAGGATTTTTATTAAAAAAATTTTGTCCTTGTTCGAAGAAAAACACTATGATTCAGATTTTAAAGCTGAAATGAATATTAGAGATCACAGTTGCATCGTTTCATTGTATAGTATGTAAGTGCATTTCATTTACAAAGGGTATGAAGACAGCTGACAGTCTAGAAACTACTGGTTTCAGAAGTGATAGCTCATTTGGCTCTTGTGGCAGAAGTATATCTGTAAGTTATGTTAAGTTATATGACTGGCCAGAAGGTACTTTTGGGCATGATCCCCTCTGTGGAGAATTATATCAGGACTGATAATTTGCATAAGGTGACTGCCTTCTGATGTGAGTGGTCTTAATTATTTTAAATTTTATTTCATTACTTGAAGTATCTGCCTACCATGTTTTAACTTTTCCTCTAAAGAGTAAAACTAAGCATCTCATGCACACAGTGATGATGTCATTAAACTGATGTTAAGTCAGAAGGTTCTTCTAAGTTTGTTGTAGTTTCCTTCAGCATTTTCTTGCAGGCTGAATCTAGGTCCGCTGCTGCTGCTAAGTCGCTTCAGTCGTGTCCGACCTTGTGCGACCCCATAGATGGCAGCTCAGCAGGCTCCCCCGTCCCTGGGATTCTCAAGGCAAGAACACTGGAGTGGGTTGCCATTTCCTTCTCCAATGCATGAAAATGAAAAGTGAAAGTGAAGTCGCCTAGTCGTGTTCGACTCTTAGCGACCCCATGGACTGCAGCCCACCAGGCTTCTCCGCCCATGGGATTTTCCAGGCAAGAGTACTGGAGTGGGGCGCCAGTACCTTCTCCGGAATCTAGGTCTAGGGACAGTTGAGTGTGTATTTGCATAAGAACTTTCACTGTCCATATTTTATACAGGTCTTTTAAAGTCATCTGTTAGTTATCCCCACTTGCTGTGTGCCCCCCGCCCCCCGCCCCGCCGCCTTTCATTACAGATCGTGTGTCTTTTGAACAGTGTGATAAAGTCCAAGATAGAGATAAGGGAAAGTGAGAAAGCCATGTGGTATGTTCTGAATACTCAGTTCACATTCTCTGTCCTTGCTATGCTAATACTTAGGTACATTTGCGTTGATGTTCTGTACAGGTTGAAAGAGGTGTCTGTAAGAAACTGTCTTAAGTTAAAGACCTAAAGGGTAAGAGTGTAGAGGGATGGATAAATGGATCAGTTAGAGAATGCTGGTAATGAAGGAAGGTGAAAGTAAGATCTGAGTTAGAAAATCCTAGGCTTCTGTTTAGGTTATAGGAAAATGTACAATTGTCCCTTGAGCAATACAGTTGTGAATTCCACGGGACATTTATGTGGACATTTTTCAACAGTAGGTACTAGAGAATGGCAAAGTCCATGGGTGACTGAATCCACAGTTGTGGAGAAACTGGATGCGGAGGGCCAACATAAGTTAATACTGGGTTATTCATCTCTCTGCTCAAGGGTCAGTTTTGTTTATTTTACAGAGTGGTAGGGGGTGTGAGAAGGTAAAATCTTTCATTTTGTAAATTGAGTCTCTTTTGATAACGTTATTTGTTGAATAGCAAGTATACATATATCCTGACAGTATAAAAGTGAACCAGAACAAATGGTATAAATATGAACCAGAAAAGGCATATACCTTAAATTTTTAAATGTTTCCTGAAAAGAGACGTACTTTGCTAGGTACACATACATGTATATTTATATAATAACTGAAATGAAAGCTTCATGAAATAATAATTTTTATTACCTGTGGCCACTCCAGTACTCTTGCCTAGAAAATCCCATGGATGGAGGAGCCTGGTAGGCTGCAGTCTGTGGGGGTCGCTAAGGGTCAGACACGACTGAGCGACTTCACTTTCACTTTTCACTTTCACACATTGGAGAAGGAAATGGCAACCCACTCCAGTGTTCTTGCCTGGAGAATCCCAGGGATGGGGGAGCCTGGTGGGCTTCCGTCTATGGGGTCACACAGAGTCGGACATGACTGAAGTGACTTAGCAGCAGCAGCATGGTATAATGTAGTATTTTTGTGTTCTATTCCATTTAAAAAATACTGGTTTTGACTAATATTATAAATTTAGTGGATTGTGATCTGTGTGGTTTTAGGAAAACTTATGTTGACTCCTGCTATAATTTAGTTTTCAGTACACTTAAAAAAAAACTAGTACTTTGCTGGAGATACAAAGATGGATAAGGCATAGTCCAGTTTTTAAGGAGACGCACAATGGAATGGAGATAGAAATGAACTGAGCAATGCAGGACAGTGCTTTAACTGCAGAGGCAAAGGTATGCGCAGGGTAAGATGGAAAGGGGCCACGTTTCCTAGCAGGAAAATGAAAAGTTTTTCTAGGTTCACATGGTGCGTGTGTGTGTGTGCTAATTCGCCCAGTCCTGTCCAACTCATTGTGACCCCATGGACTGTAGCATGCCAGTCTCCTCTGTCCATGGAATTCTCCAGGCAGGAGTACTGGAGTGGGTTGCCAGGGCCTCCTCCAGAGGGTCTTTCTGACCCAGGGATTGAACCCAGGTCTCCTGCATTGGCAGGTGCATGTATGTCTCCACCATGGAGCCACCTGAAAGTCCAGATTTACAATGCATGATCTGATAATTTCTCTTACTACAAGCTTCACTTAATCTGAAATTGAGTTCTGTTTTTTCCCTGTAAATTCTAAAATGAATACTGTCAAATTAACTTTAAAATAAGAGATTTCTGAACTTTTGGTATACAGGCCAAGTTAGTAAATGTTAATTTTATAGATAATATTAAAAAAAATTTAAATCTCACAAGTGCGTAGAATTGTTGTCTTAAATATGACATGGTGAGTAACTGTAATGCCATTATTTTGGAAACATTTTTCTTTTTTTCCTTTGAAGTTTATGTTGTGACTTATTAAGAAGGTAAAGTTAGATAAAAGTGTTCTATAAACAGATATATCTTATAATTATCTTTCACCATTAGTTATTTGCCCAGGTAGTGAAAGTTAAATTACAGTACAAACCATGAACTTTTAAATGATAGGGTAAAGATGGATACTTAATTATCCAACACTTAAAAAACCGTTTTGTCTCTGTATTGGAATTTGAAAATATTCTGTATATTGACTTTTGTGGTTAATTGATTTGCAATAACATTGATTGTGAAAGTTAGGAAATTGATTGCCTTTTATTTTAAAAACTGAAACCATGACATTTCTGTAGAATCGCGTTATTTTTGTGGGTTACATGGCTGTTTCGGGTCCTTCGTGAGTGACAGGCTACTGCACCCGGTTGAGGGCGCTAGTTTCCGGGGCTGTGGTGTCTGCTTTAGGATGAATTCGCTGTTAGCAGTGAAAAATGTTTTCCTTACAGTTCTTGTGCAGCAGGCCATGGAGTAAAGCACATTTTTATAATAAAGGTGATGAATTTAATCGCAGACTGGCAACCAAATGGAAATTGCAGACCTTGAAACTGGGAGAAAATTGCCTATAAAGCAACTCTTGAGAGAACAGGCTTTAAATTTATCCACCCATTTCGACATTGAGGAGAACATAGGAATCACAGGGTATTTTGCTTGGTCTGTTTAGTTCAGATGAATGACTCTTGAGTGTTCTGTTTAAGAGTCAGAGATAGTTGGTTTAAAGTTGCTTATGCTATATACATAAAGCCTTTAACACATTTTTTGTATTAAAATTCTAAAATATTGCTGCCCTTTTATATATTAGCACATTGGTAAGAAAGTGGAAGTTGCTCAGTTGTGTCCGACTCTTTGTGACCCCATGGACTGTAGCCCACCAGGCTTCTCCATCTGTGGAGTTTTCCAGGCAAGAATACTGGAGTAGGTTGCCATTTCTTTCTCCAGGGATCGAACCTGGGTCTCCTGCATTGCAGGCAGATGCTTTACAGTCTGAGCCACCAAGAAAGCCTGCACATGGTAAGCGTAATGAATTGAAATCCATTTACCACACTTACTGTCATATGCCATGTAATTCATATTTCTGCCATGAACATGATGGAGTAAAGGGTTTATAAGCAACATTGGGCCTATCTGGTGGCCCTGTCAGTAAAGAATTTGCCTGCAGTGTGGGAGACCTGGGTTGGGAAGATCCCCTGGAGGAGGGCGTAGGAACCCTCTCTAGTACTCTTGCCTGGAGAATCCCCATGGACAGAGGAGCCTGGCGGGCTGCAGTCCAAGGGGTCGCAAAGAGTCATACGTGACTGAGCAACTAAGCACATAAGTAACATTGAATGTCTGTCATATAAACTTAAACAGCTTATATTATAAAATTTAAGCACAGAATGGTAGAATTTCTATTATGGGAAATCTGGACTTTGTCATTTTTTAAGTAATTAACGATTGTCATTTCTTAGAAATAGCTTAACCTTTGATCCAACATGCTGTATTTAGAGTGTTTAACCTTGAATCTTGGTTTTATTGTTGCATGTATTTTGAGGTATGCTTTCCCCCCATGGTATACATGTTGTTAACAGATATGTGTCCAAATTTAGAGAATTATTTGTACTATTGGAGAGTGAGGCCTGTTGGAGGATGGTAAATGTTTAGAATGTAAAACGCCACTGGAAAATATAAAAATATTTAATATACTTACAGAAATCACTGGGTTCCAGAGGGAAATAAGAATGACCTTTAGGAGGTTATCAAATTTTGCTTGGTTACACAACCCTGTTCTGATAGATTTTATTTTCTGGATAGTGTGGTACATTATATCATGAGAGTATAGCTGTAATAAGTGTGTGTGTGTGTGTGTGTGTAGCAGCGTTTTATTAAAGTATGCAAAGGGACAGAGAGGTTTCTGACATAGACATCAGAAGGGGGACGGAGAGTGCCCCCCTCACTGTAGTCTTATCAGTGTGTTCTCTTTATTTATAGAATTACAGAAGCGTTTAAAGTAAATATGGAAATTTAATATTTTTTGATAGAGCAAGAATAGAAGGAAGAAAAAAGTCTTAGAAATTTTGTTTTTAAGAAACAGCTTATTAAAGTTGTGCAGATGAGACTGAGGGTAAGAAAACAAGAAATAGGAGTATTGTTTTTTCTTATTAAAACAAGTACCAGCAAGTGCATCTTTGCCATTAGATATAGTTTCATTTAAATTTAGTGGTAGATTGATTGTAGTAACATCCATGTGAGAAGCTTCCATGAATGTTGAAGGAGGTAGAGTGTTTAACCATCTCTGAAGTTTGCAAAGTTTGAAATAAATCCTCTTCTCTCTTCGCTTATCTGTGGTGTATGCTTGATCTTTGGTTTATTTGGTGGAAGTAAACTGTGATAGACCCTAAAGACAGCATTTGTGCTCTGCCTTTGTGAGAGAAGTATAATTATTTTAACTCTGATCCTCCTAGTCCAGTAAATTAATATATGGAAAACTGTATTTTCAGTTTCAGAAAAAAACTATAAAGTTTCATGCACTTAAAGTTAGATGTAAGGATATATCTATAAGATATAGTTAAATATAAGATATGCGGGATAAAGTTAGAGTAAGATATATGGACCATATATAACTTGTGTACATGCATAATATGTTTGTTGATACGGTTCAAAAATATATCTTGTACATATAATATTTGTATATAAAGGTACAGTGTGTGTATAACATGCGTGACTTTAATGATGTATAAGCACTGTGCATGTGTTTGCCCACATGTGTGTAGATGTGTGTACACACCTGTATGCTTACCGTGCTTCTTTGAAACTGTACTATTTGTCTGTAGTAGGTTGAGTATAATTGGTTGTAATCTGACATTGAATTCAATTTCCATAGACATTGATGGTGGTTTATTTTTTTAAAAAGGCTTTTGTTTGTTTTACTGCTGTGCTTCCATTCACATATAAATCTATTACTGTGATAAAGGTAGTCGCAGTTTAGCTCAAGATTATTAATGTGATAAAGGTAGCCACAACTTAGTTCAGGATTGTCTATGTCAGAGTCTGAAACACCTTAAGCATCTGAGTTCCAGATGGATTTTAGAATTACGTGTTTGAAAAGTCATATCACTGAATTAGCTCAAAATTGCTAGTTTGTCAGTGGAGTGAAGTAAGGGGAGTGTCCACAGTAATATTGTAGTTTCAAGACGACAGTGTAAGATATGATCCTTTTATGTTGTTTTTGTGTAGATGACTATTCTAATGTATTCAGTTGTAGTTACATAAAGATATATTACAAACTAGAATGTCTCCTCAACTTCCTTTCCTCAAATTATTCATTTGATGTTAAAATAATCTTAAAGCTCCTGAGAAGCGGTTAAACCTAAACAAGTCGGATCCTGGAGCAAAACCTTTTTTAAAGAGAGTATTGTGGGAAAGGTGCTGTAGAGGACGGTCACTCCAAGTATTCAAAAGTCATTTTTATAAGTCAGGTATACTGTGGGGTTTGTATTCGAGTAGTTTGTAAGATTTTCCAATTATATGTTTGACTATTTGAGGAAAAGCTTAGTAAAAATGAGTTGGAAAAATTTAGATGTCACTTTATTACTCTGTCTCCTTTTGCCATTCGTGGTGAATTAACCTGTAAGAAGTCATTTGCAAACAGTATTTGGTAGGTGCCTTTTCTAGTATCTTTTATGCCTCTATCTTCTGCAAAGAGATCAATTACAGATTTTATGTAACAGGTACTCATCAGATCAGCAGACACTGTCTTTGAGACCCACCTGTCAGGATACAGCATTCCCAGAGTATATCATTTTACGTCACAGCCATCCTTCATAGTGATGATGCTGTGGACACACCTGTGCATCAGGCGTGTCTGCTCCTCCCCCCTCCCTGCTCCTCCTCCTCTCTCTCTCTCCCTCCCCTCCCCCTTTCCCTCCCCTCACTCCTTCTCTCTTTCTCTCTCCCTCTCCATTATCTCCTTTAACTTTCCCAGCAATCCTGTGGAGCTTCTAATAACTTCATTTTACAGATGATGAATGGAGGCTGAGACACTAATTTTTTTTTCCCAAAGATTGCACTTTGAGCAATTTTTCTATTCATCATAGATTTTTATTTACAAGTCTTTAGTCTGCTGTTCTGTAAATTTCTTTAAAAAGTAAAGTTTAGTCTAACTTGTTTAGGTTAATTCTGGATAAAGACCTGGAGAAGCAAAGTTTTTCTCTTTAAGTTGTCCTTAAGAGACAACTTTATATGCACATTGCATTAAATTATCTTAAGCTACTGTAATTATAACTCTAAGGAAGGTGGTGTTGTGTTGACTGTGTAAATAGCTTGCTTGATTTGAAAGTGTCATTCTTTTCATAGGGAAAGAAAAACTGCACAACATGTTCAGAATGCAGGAAGTATATTAAGTTTCTTTCAAAACTTGTTCCGTTAAGTATTGACCTTTTGAAAGTGGGTTTACTTTTTAAGTCTTGATACTCTTATGTCTTGCTGAAGGTTCCTACCAGTGTCCCCAGGCACCTGTGAATTGACCAGGTGTCGAGAACTTGTACTGGCTTCCCTCATAGCTCAGTTGGCTCAGTTGGTAACAAATTGTCTGCAACGCAGAAGACCCTGAATCAATTCCTGTGTTGGGAAGATCTGCTGGAGAAGGGATAGGGTACCCACTCCAGTATTGTTGGGCTTCCCTTATGGCTCAGCTGGTAAAGAAACCACCCGCAATGTGGGAGACCTGGGTTTGATCCCTGGGTTGGGAACTTATGTGGCCTTTTCCACCTTGTTGTTGTTTAGTTGCTAAGTTGTGTCCAACTGTTTGCACCCCTGTGGGCTGAGCACCGCAGGCTTCTCTGTCCTTCACTATCTCCTGGAGTTTGCTCAAACTCATGTCCATTGAGTTGGTGCTGCCAGCTGTCTAACCATCTCATCCTCTGCTGCCCCCTTCTCCTTTTGCCCTCATCTTTTCCGGCATCAGGATCTTTTCCAGTGAATTGGCTCTTTGCATTAGGTGCTTTAAAAAAGGTATACTGAGGGGTTTTAGTGTACATCTTATCCTTTTCCTATCAATGAAATTATTAGTCTTCAAAGGGATTTGGCTTCAAACCGCTATTAGGTAGGGTTTCCTCTTTAATGATGGAATTTCACTCATTTTTCAATGTGATAAGGGTGGTACAGTGTTGTTAGAAATAAGGTTTTTTCGATTTTGGTTTATATAAGTAATTTTCTACTTGTCCCTATCAAGGTAGGCTTTGGTAAAGACAGAACTTTGTTCTCAGAAATTCTGTTCATTATGAACTTTGCATGGGGAAAAATAAGTATAGTCTTCAAGGAACAAATACCCAGTGTGAATGGTAACTTGCATATCTTTAAACCTTAGCATGGCTACTTTATAATAAATAACTCTAAAATAAACAGTCTCTGTGTTTGAGAAGTTTTTGAGTAAATGAAGTACCTAGAGCAAGAAAAACAGAACCACTTGCCTGAATAATCATAGATATTACTAAAAATAAGTCAGAAAACTTAAGATTTGGGGGGAAAAATCCTTAAGTGGGACAGAAAAATATATTTTAAGCTTTTTTCATGTATCAGATCCATCAACATAATTATGTATCTTAATAGTGATATATATATATCCATGCTTTTTCACTTTTATTCTCCTTTTCTTCATAATGATTAAGGTGAGAGTTCACTTGGTCTTTTCCCACTTGTTCAGTCGCTTAGTCTTGTCGGACTCTCTGTGACCCCATGAACTGCAGCACACCAGGCTTCCCTGTTCTCCACTGTCTCCCAGAGTTTGCTCAAGTTTATGTCCTTTGAGTTGGTGATGCTCTCTAACCGTCTCATCCTCTCTTGCCCTCTTCTCCTTTTGCCTTCAATTTTTCCAACTATAGAACGAAATGAAACCATAGAACTCTGGCTTACTCTCCAAAAAGTGCTTTGTCTATTGTTCAGGCCCAGGTATTTATATCCCAGGACACTCAGCTGCATCCATCAATCAGTTCTAGCACTCTATAATCTGTTTATGTAGAAACTAGTTCTTACTGCTGGAATGCCCAGACCATGTTGCTTACAGTGTGTCCCCGGCATGGTGCCTTTACCATAGAATGATGAGTTGTATTCAGTCAGGAATAGCTTCTTGAGCATCTTTTATGTGTCAGATACTCTACAAATGTTTCAGTTCAGTCACTCAGTTGTGTCCAACTCTTTGCGACCCCATGAATCACAGCACGCCAGGCCTCCCTGTCCATCAACTCCTGGAGTTCACTCAAACTCATGTCCATTGAGTGAAATAATTTTTCCTAACTCAGAAACTTAGGTTTAGATATCTTTATCTTAGATATCCTTAGAGATGAAAGTTGTCGTAGGCCATGGAAAGCTTGCACAATTTGTTGGAGGATATGTAGCCAATCCCTGGCAGAGCTTAAATGAGAATCTCTCCTTTGACTTTCATTTGGACTGTACCAGTCTTCCTGTTCTTAGTTATTATTGCATATATATATATATCTCTGTGTTTCCCTCCATAGCTCTGATTTGTAACCTCTTCACCATCTCCCCACCCCCCCCCGCCTTTTCTGTCTGGCTCCTACTGTCTGCCATCACTGCTTTTCCCATTATTCTAGACCATTTGCTCTAGTAGCAGCCAAATTTAATTTTGGGAGATGGAGCAATAAGGTATGGAGACAGACCTGGGTTTGAATCCTGATTTTAACTTTCAAGTTATGTGATGTTTGGTGAAGGTATTTAATTCTGAAATCCAAGTCTGAACTATGAAGTGGAGATGAGAATAGTGTGTATGTGTAAGGAAATCCACCTACCCAGACTGGAGTCATAAGGTGCTGTCCTACAGGGCAGACTTTGTAGGGAGATGCATCCTTCAGAAAGGATCTGATCTCATGGCTCCTCTCCTCCCACCATGAGGGAACTCTGTTTCATTCCCAGTGCCTTTGTGCTGTGGCATTCCAGGCAGCCCTAGAGAAGGTCTGGATGACTGGAAATAGAGACCGAGTAGCAGCTGGCTAATTTGTTTACAGAGGAGAGTTCATTTTAAACTCTGTCCTGTAGGGAGGTGATGCTTCTTTGTGCAGTTTCTGGTAGGCTCCCTTTTCCTGGGGATTTTGTCTCATGTCTGCTCTTGGGAGCCCAGTCTCAGAGCAGAATGTGAAGCCCAGAGGAAGCAGGGGCTCCCAGTCATATTTAGATTCTTGTGCATTTTATCTCTCATTTGATCTAAAAATACAGTAGAGGAATTTAACACTGGTGTAATAAACGTGTTATTGAGCAAGTGCTGGTGGTCATGGTGGTTTAGTCGCTAAGTTGTGTCCAACTCTTTGTGACCCCATGGACTGTAGCCCACCAGGCTCCTCTGTCTGTGGGATTCTCCAGCAAGAATACTGGAGTGGGTAACCATTCCCTTCTCCAGTGAATTCTTCTGATCCAAGGATTGAACCTGCTTATCCTGCTTGGCAGGCAGATTCTTTACCACTGAGCCACCTGGGATGCCCAAGCTAATGCTGCTGCTGCTGTTGCTAAGTCACTTCAGTCATGTCCAACTCTGTGTGACCCCATAGACGGAAGCCCACCAGGCTCCCCCGTCCCTGGGATTCTCCAGGCAAGAACACTGGAGTGGGTTGCCATTTCCTTCTCCAATGTGTGAAAGTGAAAAGTGAAAGTGAAGTCGCTCAGTCTTGTCCGACCCTTAGCTAGATTCTCACAAATCCAGAATAAAGAGCTCATTTGAGAAGGTGAATATGTTCCTGTTACTTTAGAAAGAAGAGGAATAAGTTGTCAGCATGTATCCTGTTGATGCTTTAGTGAAGTTTCAGCAATGTTTTGTAGCTTTGTATGCCAAGAGCCCTAATGAGGTTTGCTCAGTCTCTGTTTTTTTCAAGGATTTAGATGTTGGGACTGTAGCAAATGGCAAAAATAAAGCTATCTGCCCGTCCAGGGTTGACATTTCTTTTGTAGGAGACAGGCAGTAGGCAGTGTATACTTTTATGGTATATTAGACATTATGAGTTATAGGGGTAGGTTGAACAGGATAAAGTGAATGAGAGTGTTCTGGGTGGATTGGCAAATTGCAGTTTTAAATAGAGAGATTGGGGTGAGCCTCATTGAGAAATTGACGTTGGAGCAGAGATGTGAAGGAGGTAATACAGGAGCTGTATTGCTGGGCTTCCCTGGTGGCTCAGAGGTTAAAGTATCTGCCTCCAATGTGGGAGACCCGGGTTCGATCCCTGGGTTGGGAAGATCCCCTGGAGAAGGAAATGGTAACCCACTCCAGTATTCTTGCCTGGAAAATCCCATGGACGGAGAAGCCTGGTAGGCTACAGTCCACGGGGTCGCAAAGAGTCGGACACGACTGAGCGACGGAACGAACGAACGATTGCTGTCTGGGGAGAATGGTGTTCTAAGGGGAGAGAAGAGTCCGTGCAGAACCGAGGCCAGAACCAGCATCTCCTTGCGTGGGCGCAGCTGCAACTGTGAGTATGGGACAGTGGCTTGGTCAGGAGAGGAGGGTGGAAAGGAGCGGGAGTGGCACAGTGATTGATATGGGAAATCCCAGCAGAGTTCCTATAAACCTGGTCTGGCCTAGGAAGTCTCTGAGGTCTAATTATTTACGATAATGTTCTCTGACTTTTTCACTTGTCCTCCTTGCTTGAGTGTACATTGGAGTGTTCAGAGGCTGCGTGATAACTGCAGTCGGTTGAATTGAGAAGAAACTAGGAGAATCCCACTGTCCCGTTAAGAAAGACATTTCAACCATTTGCAGAAGTATAAAACAGTGCCTCTCCTCACTATTTTGTTGGAAATAGTGTAATAGAGTTCATGTAATAGAGTTCACTGTTTTTAAGAGTGAATCAGAATTAAATACTTCACTTTTGACTTCTAGTATAGTAGGTATTAATAGATATAAATCTCATGGACATAAGCTCTCTAGGCTCCTTGTGGTAATATTTTAAGCATGGGGTCCTGAGACCCACAATTTTGAGGAAAGCTCCACTAGAGAGTTTTGAGCAGAGGAGTGACATATCACTTGGATTATTACAGGCTAGCTCTGGAAAATAGAGAATAGATTGACAGGGGCAGAGGTGGAAGCTGGGAGACCAGTTAGGTTATTTTAGTAGTCACAGTGGGAAATGCTTGAGGCTGGAAGCAGGTGGTGAGAAGCGGGGTTCTGTGTATGTTTTAAAAGGTGAGCATATAGTACTTGCTGGTGAATTGGATATTATGTGTGAGCGAATGGACTTGCCATTTTCTGAGATCAGGAGGGAAACGTCTGAGGGGAGGCAGATAAGGAATCTGATTTTGAATGTGTCAAGGTACATGTTTAGAAGGTGGTTAGATATAGGTGTCTGGAGCTCAAGGAGAGGGTTCATCTGGAATGTCCTCCAACTCCACTAGATTTTGGTGGATTATATCGGTAATATTTTTATATGATAGCACTTTAGCTTCCATTGCATGTGCGTACCAAGTTGTGTCCAACTCTGCAACCCTAAGGACTGTAGCCCACTAGGCTCCTCTGTCCATGGGATTCTCCAGGAAAGGATACTGGAGTGGGTTGCCATTTCCTCCTCCAGGGGATCTTACCATCCCAGGGATCAAACTCATGTCTCTTACCTCTTCTGCATTGGCAGGGAGGTTCTTTCCCACTAGTGCCACCTGAGAAGCTTCCATTATAATGAGTTAAAGCTGTATGATCTCAGAAAGCATGCTGTATTCTGCATTTTAAAAGTTCACATTAAAACTGCTTTCCAAGAATATTAAATGATAGTAGAATGTGCACTTTGAGTTAGTAAAAATTTAATACAAGTAATTATGTCAGTGGCATATATAGCATTACTTAGACTTTCTGAGTCTAGTTCTTTGCAAAGTGAAACAGCTTTGGTTTAAATAAAGGGGATCATACTGTTTACTGTATTAATGTTTTTAATACCCATTATGTTGACATCTGAATATGTTGCTCTTGTTACAAAGATGGAAGTTTTGACACTTGATATAAAAGGACCTTTTTGAATACTGCGTGTAGCAGGTTTTTTATTACGGCTTAAAAACCTCTCCCTAGCTTTTTCATCGTGTGAGGCATTTCTCTTGTATGCGGGCTGCTGTAGCACATGTGAATGTCGTGTGATGTTAATTTGCTTTAGTTTGTGGGAGTAAGGTGATGCACAGGTCAATGTAATGTGCGATTACACATCTGAGGCTTTTCCTACATTGAGCTTAGGTGGAGTTTAGAATCAATAAAAAACGATAATTAAAAATCGAATTGTTCCCTAGGAAGAGCAATTCATCTCTCTCCCTTACACAGACATAATTCCTTCGAAATCTGGGGAAGTTCTGTTTTGTTTTCACTCTGATTTAACAAATTCCCTTTAAAGCCCTCAGAGACTTGGAGTTTGAAGAGGCTAAAACACATAGAGATGGACACCTTCTCACCTTCTCAAATACAACTGTGGTAGAGCCTGCTTTGGAGAAGGCAATGGCAAGCCACTCCAGTACTCTTGCCTAGAAAATCCCATGGATGGAGGAGCCTGGTAGGCTGCAGTCCGTGGGGTTGCTAAGGGTCGGACACGACTGAGCGACTTCACTTTTCACTTTGACACATTGGAGAAGGAAATGGCAACCCACTCCAGTGTTCTTGCCTGGAGAATCCCAGGGACGGGGGAGCCCGGTGGGCTTCCGTCTATGGGGTCACACAGAGTCGGACACGACTGAAGTGACTTAGCAGCAGCAGCAGCAGCAGAGCCTGCTTACCCGAGGGTTTGGTGCTTTATAAGAATGTCATTTAAACTGAGTCTTGGTGCCTAGTAGCTTAAGACATTTTGGAATGTGTAATTCTGACAAGAGTAGGATTGTTTATGCTTCTTAGTTGGTCATTGAATTTATTATTAGTCATTTCTTGTGATGTATTGATACAGAGAGAGCACAGAATGGGGTTTTCTATGAAGAAACAGGAGGATGCACCCTAAACAATTTTAGAGCTGGCAAAATCTATACATGTGATCTGGTCTAACCTCACTTCACAGAGCAGGAAACTGAGACCCAGAGGTTAAGGTCAAAGCCACACAGCTATAAATTGCAGCAAATCAGAAATAAAATCCAAGTTGTATAAACTCAAGGTCACTGTTTTTTCTCCTACTGCATGTAGTTCTTAGAAAGACTCTTTTTACAGAAGTGAAAGTCTCTCAGTAGTGTCCTACTCTTTGCGATCCCATGGACTGTAGCCTGCCAGACTCCTTCGTCCATGGGATTCTCCAGGCAAGAGTACTGGAGTGGGGTTCCCTTTTCCAGGGGATCTTCCAGATCTCCCATATTGCAGGCGGATTCTTTACCATCTGAGCTACCAGAGAAGCCCATTTCTACAGAAAGGTCATCGTTTATGGATTGTAGTCTTTTTCCTTGTTCTTAAAGAGCATTTAAAGTACATATGTTTTTTAAGCAATATCTGATAAAATTAAAGAGATTATTTTAAAATTTTTAGTTATTTTGAATTAAAGATGATATTGAATGATTTTGAGATCCTCAGTGTTACTGCTAAACAGATGTTTTCTTTTTCTTTTTTTTTTTAGATACTAGAAAAGTAAAACGTTTGGGTGGCTTTCATTCTCTCCCACAACTATCCTCCTCCATTAGAATAAGTAACTTCTAAGGCTAAAGCAAATAGTTTTCTTAAAAAATGAGTTTAGACTTACTTATAGAGAAACAGAAAAAATAGTGCAGAGGTTAACGTTAACTCATATGACTAGGAAATTAACATCGATTTGGGATTATTTACTCATTTGCAGATACTTACTCACATTTCACTAGTGTTTCTACAGGTGTGCTTTTCCTGGTCTGGGATCCAATCAGAAATTCCACATTGGGTTTGGTGATGATGTCTCTTCAGTTTCTTCCATTCTGTGACAGCGTCACATTCTTTCATGATACATTTCTTGACACTTTGGAAGGCAGCTGAACACTGAAGAACATTCTTGAACTTGGACTTGGCTGAGTTCAGGCCGTTTGGACAAGGAAACCACAGAAGTGCTGTTGGACCCTTCTAAGCACGTCACACCAGAGTGCATGTCTTTCTCTTGATATTGACCACCATCTGGTTAAGGTGGTGTCTGCCAGTTTTCTCCACTGTGCACTTTTCTTTTTTCCTCTGTAATTAGTACATGTCTTGTGGGAAGACGCTCTGAAACTGTGCAGATAGCCTGTTTCTCATACTTTTGTTCACCCATTTTAGCATCCATTGAGTAGTTTTCTTCCTTGCAGTAATTATTACTCTGGTGGTTATCTGTGATGATTTTTCTTATCCGTCTTTTCTACTATATTTTTTATTGAAATTCTACAAGGAAAACCTGTCTCTTCTCCCAGTTAAATTATTCAATTATCTATATCAGAATGGTTTTTCCCGTGGTCATGTATGGATGTGAGAGTTGGACTGTGAAGAAAGCTGATCGCCGAAGCATGGATGCTTTTGAACTGTGGTGTTGGAGAAGACTCTTGAGAGTCCCTTGGACTGCAAGGAGATCCAACAAGTCCATTCTAGAGGAGATCAATCCTGGGTGTTCATTGGAAGGACTGATGCTAAAGCTGAAACTCCAAGACTTTGGCCACCTCATGTGACGAGTTGACTCACTGGAAAAGAGTCTGATGCTGGGAGGGATTGGGGGTGGGAGGAGAAGGGGACGACAGAGAATGAGATGGCTGGATGGCATCACCAACTCTGTGGACATGAGTTTGAGTGAACTCCGGGAGTTGGTGATGGACAGGGAGGCCTGGCGTGCTGTGATTCATGGGGTCGCATAGAGTTGGACATGACTGAGCAATTGAACTGAACTGAACTGATAAATGGATTATAATCCATTATTATATTACAAGTAAAAGCTTCTTTAAAATATAATTTTGAAAAGTAAATACATGGAGATGATTCAAAATTCAAAGGCCTGTTAAGAGTGTATGGTGAAATATCTCTCCTCCAGTCCTGTATCATGGTTACCCATTTTCATTGCTATGAATTTATTTTTATTCTTCCAGAAATACTCAAAGGGTTGGGGAAAGAGTTGTTAGTAAAAATTGCTAGATTCTCAAGTATTACTGTTTATCTGGATTCTGATAACACCTACGATTTTACCATTACATATTCTGCAGATATTTATGGAGAGATGTTTCTTAACTAGATTTCTTAACTTTCGGATTGAAATTTTAATGACAAATTAATATAAAGACTGGTTTCTCCTGCATATTCTAAAAAATGACCAAAGGCAATATTTTTATTAAATAATACTTAAAACTCACCAGATATAAAAGTAACTAACCAAGTTATGACCAACCTAGATAGCATATTAAAAAGCAGAGATGTTACTGTGCCAACCAAGGTCTGTCTAGTCAAGGCTATGGTTTTTCCCATGGTCATGTTGGACTGTGAAGAAAACTGATCGCGGAAGAATTGATGCTTTTGAACTGTGGTGCTGGAGAAGACTCTTGAGAGTCCCTTGGCTGCAAGGAGATCCAACCAGTCCATTCTCGAGGAGATCAGTCCTGGGTGTTCATTGGAAGGACTGATGCTAAAGCGGAAACTCCAATACTTTGGCCACCTCATGCGACAAGTTGACTCACTGGAAAAGACTCTGATGCTGGGAAAGGTTGGGGGCGGGAGGAGAAGGGGACGACAGAGAATGAGATGACTGGATGGCATCACCGACTCGATGGACATGAGTTTGAGTGAACTCCAGGGGTTGGTGATGGACAGGGAGGCCTGGCGTGCTGTGATTCATGGGGTCGCAAAGAGTCGGACACGACTGAGCGACTGAACTGAACTGAACTGAACCTCCAAACAAAATTTAATATAAGTAAGGTTCCGTTTTTTTTTCAGTTGATTTTTATTCACTTACAAAATGCTTTCCCTTTTTTCTGATAGCCTGTTGCCAGTTTTCATTTATGTATCCGTTTATTCATTTAACATTGTCACTTTTCTGGTAACCGAGGCCTAGATTTCATTCATAAACCCGCTTACTTTTACCGTGGAGTGGACGAGGAGGGCTGCAAAGACTTCTTGGTAGTTGCTGGGAAACAGTGAACGTATTGGACTGTGCTTGTTACGGTGTGACTGTAGCAGGAAACCAAAAATTGGTTTTTTCCACTTTGTTTTTTTATATTTCTAATTATTAATGCCATCTCTTAAAGTGAGTTTTAAGGGCTTCTTGTTGCAGAATTCCTTTATGAAACCCTAAATAAAAGTTGCTTGCACTGTCTGCGGTCTTGAGCAAATTCTTTAATTTCTGAAACTTTTCTTCCTTCCTGCTTTCCATTCTCACCTCCCCCTGCCCCTTTTGTTTTGGAAAATATGTATTAAATACTATCTTAGATCCTGTGAGGATCACATGATAATTCATGTACCGAATTTTAGCATGGTGAGGTGCTCATATTTTAAAAAATAGGTAAGTCTTTGTGGTTTATTTTTAGACTTGAGAGTCAATAACTTAATCCTCATTATAATTTTATATGGGGAATCCTATTCTGCATTTTGATTTAAATTAGTTTCTACCATCCTAATGAAACTAACTTATCTTCTAAGTGTTACTGTTGTAAAAAAAAAAAAGTTCATGAAGTAGCATGAAAACTAAATTGTCCCTGTAAACTCACCTCCCAGGGATGACTACTCTTAGTCATTGTCATATCCTTTTGTTGACTTCTGTATGTCTGTCTGAAAATTCAGATACTTCAGTTGTGATCATGTAATAGACTTTCTTTTCTGTAACCTTTGAAAGAGCCTTTCCAGGGAAATGCAGCTACTTTTAAACACCTTTCGTGATACGTAACTGCTGCTGAGAACAGTCAAGGAACTAGGACGGACTATTTCATATTTTTATGTGAAATTTACCAACAATTTTGAACAGTTAATTTTTGGCAGTTTAAAGGAGGGCTGCTGAATTTCATTTTGTCATTTTTCTTTGTGTGCTCCCAGTTCTGGATTGATTAAAGAGTAAAAAGGGCTCTGTCTATTATAGCATCGGCAGTAGCTTGAGTCCTGCCCTCCCTGCTAGTTTCAGTGTAGCTGCCTCAAATTTAAATCAGATTTATTTGGTTGAATAAGCAAAATATGTTCCATTAAGTAGTGCATATTCTCTAGTAGCCTGCTTCTTAATTCATTTCTTTTCTTTACCTTGTGGATATGGCTTTTTAACATTAGAACAGTGAAGTTATATTATTCTGTGGGTTTTGCTGTGCTTAAAATATCTTTAAATTTAGTAAACCCTGAATTAGAGGTTTCTTCTTTTAGAAAAGATGTTTGTTGCCCCTACAGGGCACATAACAGCCACCTCGCTGTGCGTTGGCAGGTGTCCTTCAATTATAAGTAGACTTCTAATATTATTTTTTAAGATTTAATGAATTTCATGTGAATAGAGATTGGTGCTTTCTTAATTAAGACCTAAAGCAACTAAAATCTTACTTTGCCCTTTGTCTCACTGTACCAGTTTAGTGTCCAGCAAGAGATGGGTGCAGATAGTGAAGAAATCATTGATCCCATTTAAATTTCATTTGGAATGAATGATCAAAGCTGTCATTTTAACTTTGTTTATAAGATTTATACTGTGTACCTCGAAGCATATATATGTTTATAAATAATTGACTCTTACTTTACTGAATAAGGGAAAATGTTAAATTAAAAAAAGGCTTTAATGGTCAAATGATACAGTAACCTTTTCATTTCTTTCTGTATTTTAGCTCCAGCTATATTAATTACAATATAGATGATATTTTTGATGAATTTAAGTGTAAAGGTCAAAGAAAAGCAGGTAGATGCCCAAATAAAGTGTATATATCTATCGTATCATTATAGCCAATTGTTTTTCAGTTGCAGTCGTGTCCACCTCTTTAAGACCCCACGGACTGCAGCACGCCAGGCTTCCCTGTCCTTCATTATCTCCCGGAGTTTGCCCAAGTTTGTGTCCACTGAGTTGATGGTGCCATCCCACCATCTCATCCTCTGTCGTCCCTTTCTTCTGCCTTCTCTCTTTGCCAGAATCAGGGTCTTTTCCAGTGAGTGGCCAGGGTATTCGGAGCTTCAGCATCAGTCCTTCCAGTGAATATTCAGGGTTGATTTCCTTTAGTATTGACTGGTTTGATCTCTTTGCAGTCCAAGGGACTCTCAAGTGTCTTCTCCAGAACTGCAGTTCAAAAGCATCAGTTCTTCAGTGCTCAGCCTTCTCTATGGTCCAGCTCTCAAATCCATATGTGACTACTGGAAAAGCCATAGCTTGGACTAGACTGACCTTTGTTGGCAAAGAGATGTCTCTGCTTTTTAATACACTGTCTAGTTTTGTCATAGCTTTCCTTCCAAGGAGCAAGCATCTTTTAATTTCATGGCTGCAGTTACCGTCTGCAGTGATTTTGGAGCCCAAGGAAATAGTCTGTCACTGTTTCCATTGTTTCCCCATCTATATACTATGAAGTGATGGGACTGGATGCCATGATCTTTGTTTTTTGAATGTTGAATTTTAAGCCAGCTTTTTAACTCTCCTCTTTTCACCTTCATCAAGAGATTCTTTAGTTCCTCTTTGCTTTCTGCCATAAAGGTAGACTCATCTGCATATCTGAGGTTATTGATATTTCTCCTAGTTTGTAATTCCAGCTTGTGATTCAGCCAGTTCAGCATTTCGCATGATGTACTCTGCATATTCCTGTGTGTGTTGGAGAAGACTCTTGAGAGTCCCTTGGACTGCAAGGAGATCCAACCAGTCCATCCTAAAGGAAATCAGTCCTGAGTGTTCATTGGAGGGACTGATGTTGAATCTGAAACTCCAATATTTTGGCCACCTGCCTCATTTGAAAAGACCCTGATGTTGGGAAAGATTGAAGGCAGGAGGAGAAGGGGACGACGGAGGATGAGATGGCTGGATGGCATCACCAACTCAATGGACATGAGTTTGGGTGAACTTTGGGAGTTGGTGATGGACAGGGAGGCCTGGAGTGCTGTGGATCATGGGGTCGCAAAGAGTCAGACACAACTGAGCAACTGAAGTGAACTCTGCATATAAGTTAAATGCACAGGGTGACAATATACAGCCTTGACACACTCCTTTCCCAGTTTTGAAGCAGTATGTTCCATGTTCGGTTCTAACTGTTCCTTCTTGACTTTCATACAGATTTCTCAGGAGGCAGGTCAGATGGTCTGGTATTCCCATCTCTTGAAGAATTTCCCACAGTTTCTTGTGATCCACACAGTCAAAGGCTTTGGCATAGTCAATGAAGCAGGTGTTTTTCTGGAACTCTCTTGCTTTTTCTGTGATCCAGTGATGTTGATTGGCAGTTGGATCTCTGGTTCCTCTGCCTTTTCTAAATCCAGCTTGTACATCTGGAAGTTCTCAGTTATTATACTGTTGAAGCCTAGCTTGGAGGATTTTGAGCATGACCTTGTTAGCATGTGAAATGAGTGCAATTGTACAGTAGTTTGAACATTCTTTGGTATTACTCTTCTTTGGTATTCAGTGAAAACTGACCTTTGCAGTCCTGTGGCCACTGCTGAGTTTTCCAAATTTGCTGGCATGTTGCATGCAGCACTTTCACAGCATCATCTTTTAGAATTTGAATAGCTCAGCAGGAATTCCTTAGCCAGTTGAACAATTAAAATTAGCTGTCACAACATTAAGTTTAACATGTGGTTTGCATCAGATTTTTTTCAGTGTTTTGAAAAGTCATCCTTTTAAAAAAAAGATTACTTTTTGGCTGTGCAGGTAGGTCTTAGTTGTGGCTTGGGGACTTACCTGCCCCTTGGCATGTGGGATCTAGTTCCCTAACCAGGGATCAAACTTGCATCCCCTGCATTGTGAGACAGATTATTAACTACTGGACCACCAGGGAAGTCCCCCTGAAGAGTTACCTTTTAATCTGCATTGTTATAGATTCTTAAAATAATTTTTTAATCCTTTTTAAAATTTGTATCATTAGAATTTTTTTTCCTACACTACTGAGGTGGTAAGTTTTTTATATTTCCTAATCTTTGTTTTCTTGTTTTAAATTTTTGTTAAAATTCTAAATGAGAAAGTAAAATAGGGCTATATTTTATTCTTTATCTAGTCTTTCAATTTTGCAGCATTGAATTTATACACAGCATTTTCTACTGATCTTTGGAAATGACTACTTAATTTTGTAATTTAGATTTCTCAGCCTGTATTTTTCTGTTCTTCAGTATTTTTTTCATGTCTTTATTTGACACTCTACTCTTCTACAGAGTGTTTAGCTGTTAATTTGATAATTCGGATTTTAAAAGAATGTGCTGCACTACTATGTATAAAATAGATGACTAATGAGATTCTATTTAATAGCACAGGGAACTCTACTCAGTACTCTGTGGACACCTCAATGGGATGGAAATCTTTTAAGAAAAGTGGATATATGTATACTTAAGGCTGATTCACTTTGCTGTAAAGCAGAAATAACACCACGTTGTAAAGCAATTACACTTCAAAAATTGAAACCTGCAGAACTGTAAGGTGGCAGTGGTGGACGCACGCGCAGTGGTTAAGAGGCAGTAACGGCAGTGGCGATGGACAAGCTAAAAGCCCAGGTTAGTTAAGGCTTACTGAGACATAAGAAGGACTTTAAAGCAAAGCTTTTAGTTAATATTTAGGTGAATTAGGGGAAAGGGAAATGACTCAAGGCCAATGAAGTGTTAGTAGGTTGCATAAAACAGAACTGTGTAATAACTTCCTTTTCCTCTAGGAGCATAATTCACTGACTGATAATTGAGCTTTAGTTTGGAAAAGGAAAATATCAGGGTAATTAAAGCAGAGAAATATGAAGAGACAAAGCAGTACAGCCAAGGCAGATTTTCAGGACTGGATAAAAAAGTAGTTTTTAAGGTATTGGAACTTGAAAAAAAATGTGATGACTGAATATCAGATCAAGAAAACATGGAAACTGAGAGGAGCCTGCCTGTTAGAAAGGTTAATACTCCCCAAAGCCGAAGAAAGCGTATTCTCAGCTTGTCAGCACAGCCTTTAGAGTCCGGAAGTGATTGCTTCCTGTTTAGCGCTGGTGGATCCAGAGGGAGATTCCAGTTCTAGTGTAGCTTGGCATGTCATCAGATAGTTGATAAAGTATGCCTGAAGTTTTAATATCCAGGTTAGAGAAATATGTGTGGTATGAAATTGCAGTTAGTTGGATCCTTGCCTCACAGAATAGTCATCCCTTAAGAATGTCAACTGATAGATTATCATCAGTCTGAAGGTATTAGTCTGGTAGAAAGCAACCGTGAAAGAATGTTAATTTGTCTCCTGCTGTCTAAGGAAACAGCCGTAGAAGTATGGAATGGGTGAAACGTAGTTTTGACCATGTCAGCAGTGCACTGTGCTTGCCAAAGCAGTTAAGGTATTCTTGAAGGTGCAAAGGGAGCGGAGTGTTGGGGACTGGAGGTAGGCAGCAGCCTCAGGCTGCGTACTTATTGGTGGTCAGGGAAGGATGTGTGTGGTACAGGGTTTTCCATTTTAAAAGAGAAGACAAATGAATTACACCTAAATGAGTAAGAGAGTATGAAACTATGTCATATAGCTTAGAGAAGAGGACACTTAGATTTCAGAACTTTTTTTTATGAGCTTTGGCGTGTTGAGTGGGGGTGAGTGGGAGAGATTTCAGGAAAGAGAAAATTCAGTAAATTTATAACATTTGAGAATTTAATTTAGAGATGTCTAAAACAAATTGTTTTGATATTGGGGTTATTTTGGGGTAATTATAAGTAGTAGGAATTTGTATACTCGGTGAGTAAGCAAATGGCTCTGAACTTTTACTTTTCTAAACCACTGCAAGTTTGATGAAGGTAGTGTGGAGATGGGGACATTAAAATCATTATATCTTGTAATGTTTGATGCAACAAAAGAATGTATAAAGCATACTAATCATGAGGTGTTTGTATGTTTCATAAATGAACACCTGTGAGCCCACCACTCACGAAGGAATCAGAGCATTACCCATGCCCATACCTATGACAAGTTTCTGTAATACTTTGCCTTTGATCATACCAGCTTGATAGGATAGCATTAACAAAAGCTCTTCTTGCTAGCCTTAAAGAATGAAATGCTTTGGAGGCAGCTTTTAAAACCATTGGAGTTGTGGGGAAAATAATAAATGAATTTTTGCCTAGTGAGGTTGGAAACCAGTGGATTCAGTCACCATCATTCGATAAGCACCTTTAATTATATGAAGTACAGGGTACCGACTCCAGTATTCTTGGACGTCCCTGATAAACTTTTGGTAAAGAATTCACGTGCAATGCAGAAGACCCCGGTTTGATTCCTGGGTTGGGAAGGTCCCCTGGAGAAGGGATAGGCTACCCAGTCCAGTGTTCTTGGGCTTCCCTTGTGGCTCAGTTGGTAGAGAATCCACCTGCAATGTGGGAGACCTGGATTTGATCCCTGTGTTGGGAAGAACCCCTGGAGAAGGGAAAGGCTACCCACTCCAGTATTGTGGCCTGGAGACTTCCATGGAATGAATAGTCCGTGGGGTCACAGAGTCAGACACGACTGAGTGACTTTGACTTCACTTTTCACAGGAGCCGAGAGGTTAGGCCAGAGACACCTAGAATGACACAGTTGCTGTTAGAACTGGCATCAGAGCTTGTTCTGACTTGAGTGTCAGCAGTAATGTGTGGAGAAGCACTAATGACTTTCTGCCTAGAAAGGTGCTGTTGATAAAGGTGTAGTACTCAGCTGGTTGGACTCCACAGTGAAAATTGTAAATACCTGTGAGCTCAAACTGTCTTAGTGATCATTTCATTTCCATTAGTGCTGTCTTGTATGTAATTTCTTTTCTATTATTAAATTGAAGTATTTCAGAGACTGAAATAAACACGGTAGAAATATTTTTTAATTTTAAGAAAAGTAGAATATATAATTTCGCTTCACATACTCCTGTCATTAGAAAACAAAGTCAGAGTTCTGTCCTGTTGACTTCTTTCTTGATCCTAATACCCTGTCTAGCAGAGTTGATGATGCCTGTTTTTGTGTCTAATCCGTATCTTTTACTTACTGTTGTTCTACCTTAGAGTACCTCTGTATTTATATACTTCCCATATTAGACTAAGTATTTTGAGAGCTGGGACCATGACTTAACTTCAGTGCCCTAGAACCTGGCTCATTCCTCCCTCCATTCAGCCATCCATCAATCACATTTACTGAATGTTAATTGAGGACCCAGTGTATTCCCAGCCACTGTTGTAAGAAGCAAGAATATAATAGGTAATAAAATTTCATGAAACTTTTAAGGTATTAAATAGTCTCAAAAATGTTTCTAGAAATACAGCTGAAGTGGTAGATGTATATTTTCTCTCATTATATCCTCTGGTCAGATAGATATACGTTACTGGGTTTTTTGTATATTGTTTTTAAATCTAGTCATCTGAATTTTTTATTTATAATTATTTTAACTTAGATATATGTTACTGGGTTTTTTGTATATTGTTTTTAAATCTAGTCATCTGAATTTTTTATTTATAATTGATTATTTCAACTTTTCTAAGTTATATAAATTTGTTTACCTGAAAATCACTTTCCTCTTCAGCCAACTGTATTACTATGTTAATAGATTAAAAAAAATATCGAATTACTCTCGCATTCGTGGTGTGAATTCCACCTTGCCCTAGTGCACTATGCCAGTGGTGTCTGTGCATTTAGGACATTTGCATCTCCATCTGTGAGCACATTTTGTCTATGGTTTCCTTTTATGCTCTTGTCAGGTTTTTATTTGAGTGTTATTAGCTTCATAATAAGAATTGGGCAGCTTTTGAAGAGGAAATTTAATGAAATAAACTAATGTTGGAAGTGCTTCTGCATAGAGACCTGGACTGAAGGATAGATGTGAGTTTTAATTAGATTAAAATTTTCTCATGCCCTCCATTTAATTATGTGCTATAATTACAAATTATGTAAACAACCATTTATATTTAAATTGTTGGTCACTAGAAATTTGATTTGAGAATTGCTGTCATATGCTAATTTAAGATAAACACTGATTTGATACTTGACATCTTTGGGGAAGATTTCATTATGAAAGCAAAAGTATAAAAAAGAACTTAAAGAATCAAGTCTTGCCCTTATAATGTAGTTAAATACAAGGTACCTTCTTTTGATACTCTTACAAAAGTTCACTTGCTGTAAGAGATAAACATTTGGTAAACTTTGACAAGCAAATTGTTAAGAGATAAGATTTGTCGTAAAATGAACATTGCCATCACTGAAGCAGAAAATGTACTATAGTGCAAAATTTTCATCAGTTGAACTAATATAGCTGGGTAAAAACATCTTTGATCATGCCTTTTTACTGTAGTGGATTTTATTTAACTGAAAGCAATTAACTAGTTAAGAAAATTAAAGTGTGCATTGCTTTTGATAGTTCCTTAATAGCAATAAATTGAAATCCAGTGTTTGGAAGGCATACAAATACAACAGGAGTGGTAAATGTATCTTTCTTTCCAGATGAAGTTGTTTTTTTGTATGTTTATGTATCCTTTAACCTAGTCATCTTATCTAAATTTTTTTATTAATAAGTAGTTCTTTTGGAATCTTATTTTTAAATATCAATACTAATGGACCCAAGTCTCCCAAAGGAGGACATAGTCTGTATCATTGACAGCTGGTTACAGAAACATTCAGCTAAATTAATAATGACAACTGTTATTAGTGTATTGCAGTAGGTAGGGGCCTGTCCTTTAGCACATTGTAAAAGCTACATAAAGAACTCTTAAAAGAATTGATTTCTTTGTACAGGACTTGATCTGTTAAAATAGATTTCTCATTTTTTTTAAGAAGTCATATTTATACCTGAGAACTGTCATGATAATTGTTTTAAAAAATCATTGACTTCAAGTATCTCTGATTTCTTATATTTCATTCATTAACTCAGTGTAGTCTGATCTCCACACCGTCTTTTCCTCTCAACTTCTGGATCAACATTGACTTAGTGGTCAAATCCAAGGTACCCTCTTTTTGCTCTTTACCTTACCACGCTTTTGCGGTATTTGATACTGTTGATTACCCTGTCCTTGAATCTGTCATTTCTTAGCTTCTTTGATGCCTCTCTTCCCTTGTTCTCCTATCTACCTCCATTCTTGGTTTGGAGCCTCTTTTCCTACTCCTTAAAAGTTGCTTTTCCTAGGGTCTTCTCCCAATCGCCCCTTAAGACATCTTTTTTGTTCCTGTAGCCTTTAACCAATACGTTTCTGTATCACACTCAGACTTCTGAATCTCTGTATCTATTGGACATCTCTGTTTGGGTATTCCAGAGATAGTTAAATATCTAAGGAAGTGGTCCAGTTTGAATTTCATTGAGATAGATTAGTTCTGAAGTATAAAGGAGCCTTTGGCATTAGTGTTGTCTGATAGGCATTCTTGGGGAGGTATTTGGCTGAAGCTATCATTTGTTTAGGCATGGAGAAATTAGGTAAAATAACTGGCTTGTCTTACAGTGAATAAGAGCTTGGGCTCTGAATTTATTTTTAATAAAGTATATTATTTGGTGTAAATTTGGTTTCTGGTAGAATTTACTTAACACTGTAGTTTGGTTATACACAGACTTAATCCAGATAATGACAGTGAAGTGAAGTGAAGTTGCTCAGTCGTGTCCGACTCTTTGCGACCCCATGGACTGTAGCCTACTGGGCTCTTCTGTCCATGGGATTTTCCAGGCAAGAATACTGGAGTGGGTTGCCAACAACTCTTGACTTCTTTAAGTTTTAACACTTAATCAATGAAATCCTCCCTTACCCTCTTATTTATTTTTTTCCTGGACTAGTAAGAATATTTTTTTGTCTAACACATTTAAAATTTTTACTTTTAACAGAAATTAGCAGAGTACGGAAAGACATGTACAATGACACATTAAATGGCAGTACAGAGAAAAGGAGTGCAGAATTGCCTGATGCTGTGGGACCTATTGTTCAGTTACAAGAGAAACTTTATGTGCCTGTAAAAGAATACCCAGATGTAAGTATATTTTGTTTATATTCAATGTTTTGTTTTGCTTTTTTCCTGCTTCACATTCTTTGGAAAGAGATATATCTGGTGGTAAGCATTGGCAGCTGCTTTCAAAAAATTTCACATGAGGGACTAGATGTGTGAATAATTTAAAATTATTTAAAAATATAAATTTTCGTTTGGATGTTGCTGTGTCACTTTGGAAATGCACATAGTAAAGACTTAGTTCTAGATTTCAAATTGAGGCAAGAATGATGGAAAGAGCTTTGGCTTGAATATCAGAAAGCACCAAGTACAGCTTAGTGCTTGTCTTTGACCTGACCTCCGAAGAAGCTGCATCATCCTCTCAGTAAAGTGAGGGGCTCGACTGTGAGAGCTAAGGTTCCTTGCAGTGCTAAAATTTTTATCATAACTACTATTTATAATTTTTTCCATCTTAGTTCCTTGCTCAGCTATTCTCTGAGTATCCTGTCCTGGATACCCTCCTTATGCTATACAGTTAATTTATAAAAGGCTCAACAGTCTTTGCCTTTTATTACAAAGCCCTACGTGATACGGTACTTTCTAACTCTGGCCTCATCTTAAATGATTTTCCTTCTTCCTCAACACCCTGTAGTCACATTGGCTGTTAAGAATAAGTCTGTTCCCAGCACAAGTACCTTTATGTTTTCTCTGCATTGGTCTTAACTGGCTGGCTTCTTCTTGTCATTAAGATTTTAGCTGAAATGTCACTTTAGAGTGACCTCCTCTGACCATTTAATATAAAATCAATCTGGTTACTGATTATTTCACATAAGTCTCTCTTTTTCTGCAATAGCATTTATTATCTAGGTTTTTTTTTTTTAATTGTCTCACCCCAGCAGAATATAAGGTACTTAAGAACCTGTTTTTGTTATTTACTTCTATATTCCCAGTGCATGTAATATTGGCACATAATAGGCATCCAGTAGCTACTGAATATATCGAGGCAAATGGATGTTTTTTCGCTGAGCTTCAGAGGACTTTTCTGAAAGGCAGTACAAGAAGGAGTTGATATTGTAAAGTCAAAAATATGATGTGCAGTTTAAGATGCATTGATTATATGGATACTATCATAGTTTGGAAATAAATGTTGAGTTGATAGGGGAAAAATGTTGATATTACATAAGGTGCATTTCTGTTAATAATACAGTTTTCTTACAAGTTATTAACATTTACTCTTTTTTTAATAAATATTTTTGTTGCAAATATATAAACAATTCTGGATGATGTAGGCAAAAAGGAGTTTGTTGGAAGATAATTGGGTGTCGTACTAAGGATTAAAGGAATAGTTGGAGAAAAAAGCTATATAAAAGACAGGAACCAGGGCAGGTTTGAGAACCTCACTAGTGGAAGTTTAGAACTTCCCTGTTGAGAGCCTTGCTGTTTTTCTATTTTTAACTTCCATTTAATAATATTATGGTAGTTCATACATATCCATGTGTAAATTCTTCAAACTCTACTTCCATCCAGGCTGCCGGGTAACATTGAGCCACATTTCATGTGCTACATAATTTGGCATCACTCCTCTCAGATTTTATTTTCAAACTTCATATTCTTAGGAGAGAGAATGTATTTTGGGCCAGTTTGCCGTGAGTAAGGTCTGGGATTAACAGACATAATCTAGACCACCCTGGGTATTGGATTATTTTTAGGGATGGTAAATTGTGGTTTGGGCAGCTGTCCGTCCCAGTTGCCGTCTACTACTTTTGTGTTTCATGATCTCTTTAAAAGATAGTGATCTTCTCATGTACTTGTTTAAAGAATAAAGATCCAGCACTAGTATTTAATGTGGACCATGTAAAAACATGAGATTGTGTTAGAGAATATAACCTTAACTTGCCTGATCCCCATTCTTAAAAAAAAAATGCCATGTACGGAGTGAT
This sequence comes from Moschus berezovskii, assembly GCF_049115385.1. Classification (NCBI taxonomy): domain Eukaryota; kingdom Metazoa; phylum Chordata; class Mammalia; order Artiodactyla; family Moschidae; genus Moschus; species Moschus berezovskii. The sequence goes on from NC_142469.1 coordinate 105,962,667, forward strand.
GTTTATATTGCATTACTTAAAAGACACAAGTCCTGTATAATCCTCTGAGTCAGAAGAGATGTGTTCTGTGTTGTGGATCCAGAGTGAGGCACTTTTTTTTTTTTACTATATTCCTGTCCTTTTCCACCAGTTGAGATTCATTGTCATGGTCAACTTCAGTTGCTGACAGGTGTGTTGGAGTGAAACGTCTGGTTCACTGATTCTCAAAATGTGGTCCTGGGACTATAGTATCCACACCTCCTGGGAACTTGTAAATGTTCACATCTCAGCCCAGACTAGTTGAATCAGCACCTCTGGGCCAAAGCTCGGCAGTCTGCCTTCCACGCCACGTGGACGATACCGTGTCGCTGAAGCTTGAGAAGCACCGCTCTCCTTTGTGTGGGTTGTCACCCTAAGCCAGGCTCACAGGCTGTCACGTAGGGTCCTCTGCCTGGCGTTGTTTCGGGAGGCAGACGGGGGCAGTGAACTCTTGGGGAGCAGGCATTGCAGTAGTAGAGACAGACAAGAAACAAGTGGATGTTTTCTCTAGGTCCTGTCAGTGCTGTGGGGAAAGGAGATGCACAGGAACTATGTGTTTACAGTCAAGGAATCTCTCATAAGATGAAGGGAGTGCAGAGACGTGAGTAGAGTGATGGGGGAGGGCATTCGAATCGTCTGGGGAAAGAGCGTTTCAGGCAGAGAGATCAGCAGGTCAGTGAGCATGCTTGGGAAGTGTGGTGAGATTCGAAGTTAGAAAGAGAGCAGAGTGCCTGTCCTGTAGAGATTCTGGATACTCCTGAATGGGAAATGGAAAGCTGGGGAGCGCTATGGGGGCAGTTAGGTTTTAATAGCTTACTTCTATGGGTGATACTGCCAGCAGGGAGACCAGCTGGGGGCAGAGGAGGAACTTGAACAAGAGGACTTTGAAATACTCAGATCCTACATAATTGATAACTTAAGAGCCAGTAGGATTTGCTGCAGATTGGATATGGGGGGTGAGGGAAAACTCAGAGGAATAGCTCGGAGGTTTTGATTGGTTGAAGTAACATACACCAATTCCTGAGCTGTGAAAGACTGAGGGAAGAGCAGGTTGGGGGTGGGGCTTCACATTTCTGACTTAGAGCTGAGTTTGAAGTCAGACATCCATATGTAGGCATGTCAGTGAGGCAGGTGGTGTATGAGTTGTGGGTAATTACTGGCACCCAAAAATATCTATTTTATCAAAGCTTTTTAAATCAGAAATTCAGTGGTTTATAGGGAAGAAATAGATACAAGCCATTTTGGTCCTTCAGACCAGTTTTAATACATTGGTTTTAAATTTTCTTTAAAAGAATTTAGCAGAGTTGGAGTCTGCATGTAGTTTCTCTTTGAGGTTATCGATACATACCAAATGAATAGTAACTATCAATGCTGTAGTCTGTACTAGGAACTGTATCTCATCATTAAAAAAAAATGAAACGAGTGTCAAATTTTGGCAGCAGAGAAAATATTTTTATTTCAGAATTACGAATTAGGTATTGGTCACAGTGAAACAAGTATGTGTATTTCTTGTTCCTTATATTTTTCTTAATATATCTTAGGGATCATTACATATGCATTTCTCTTACCTCCTCCTTTTCTATGAGGAATTGATTTTGTGAGTGAACTCATGCTCTTTGACTCGAAAATGCTTTTATTAAAGCTTCAAAAGGGCAATGTAGTATAGTGGTCCAAATGTGTGAACTCAGACTCCTGGCTGGCCCTAATGCTTGTACTGTGACTTTGGGCAAATCCAGTCATTATTTTCTTTGTCTCTGTATAGAAGTAGTGTCTCACAGGCTTGTGAGGACTGATAAGTGAATTAGTACATGGAAGACGTTTGGAAAATGCCACAATGCTATGTAGGTGCTGCCAGAATGTAAGCTCCAGGAGGGTGGGGATGTTGTCCTTTTCTATAGTCTCACTGCCTGGGATAATGTCCGCTAAACGGTAGCTGTACGCTAAGTATTTGTTGTGTGTATTTGTATGAAAACTTCAGTCTTTCAAATATTGCTGAACTTTAAAAAAAGTAGTCTTTTAAGTTTACATATAACAACTTATTTATAAAAGTAAGTGTAATCTTGGAGATATTGTTTTGGATTTGACTGTGTATAACTCTGGGACCAACAAGAGAAGGAAGCCTTAGATTCAGTGTTTGAGAAATGAGATTGTGCTATATTGTGTCCGCAGTGTTTTTTGAATCAGTGGCTTAATGGTGTGGGAATGAGAAGGTCATATGAGTAGCTTGTTGAAAATGTATTGAAAATTTTTTACAAATTTAACTATTAGTGTTTATACTTATTAATAAAGTGGATTGTATTGCATCTCTGCTAGTATTAAGCACATCCTGGAGGTGGGGATATTAATTCAGTAAAGAAAACTGCTTGATCCAGTTGAGGTAATAGTGGGTTTTTGAGTCAGGGTTTGAATCCTGGCTTACTCCTTTAGTGGCTGCATTTGTCAACAATTGCCACAACAGTGCTCTGTATAAGCTGTCCTAAAACTCAGTGGCTTAAAATAACAAGTATTGATTTCTGTACTCTTTATTTAGTCTACACTGTTTGGGCTGGAGTTGTGCTGATTGGGTTTAGCTAGCTTGGCCTGGGCCAGCTGTGGGTGTTTCAGTTACCTTTATGTTACCTTTATGTTCCTGCTAGGCTCCGCCCAAAGGGGCAGCAGCTGCTTGGAGCAAGCTCTTCTCCTGGCAGGTCACTGGAGCTTCAGAGCCGAGCCAAATTGCTTAAGCACATGAAAGACCTCTGCTCTTTCTCCCTCAGCCAACATTCCCTTAGCTTGATGGTTGTCAGCTGTGGATTGATCTTGCCCTTCGGGGGCATTTGGCAATTTCTGGAGCCATTTCTGGTTGTCACAGCTTGAAAGGCAGACTAATGGCATCTAGTAGGTGGGTGCCATGGATGCTCTTAGACATACGACAATGCACAAGACAGCCCCAACAACAAAGAATTCTCCTGCCCCAGATGTCAACAGAGCTGAGGTTGATAAACTGCTATCAAGTCACTCTGTCTACATGAGAAGGGACTGGAAAAATAATTGAGACTATCACACTGACTTTGAGCCCATGTTAACTTTAGATGTTTCCTTGTCTATAAGATCATCAAGTTTCCTTCATAGAATTATTTAAGAGTAATGAAGATGACAAATACATGGTATCTGATAGAGCACTCAGGAAGGTTCTTGTGATCATGAGTGAGGGAAAAATCCCCATCCTTGAAGGAGCCCAGTGTTGTATGAAAGAGAAAAGCTGTTGTGTTAAATCCTTTAAGACTATTTATCATACTTTCATAAAAGGACAAACAGGAATGAAGATTAAAGTTATACATAGGCCATCGTAGTGTTGGTTTGGCCAGTTTTTAAGGAAGGACTTCTTTGAATCCATGACGATCTTATAAATAGTACATGAATGGAGTTAACTCTGATTGATAAAAGATGTTGTGTTTCAGTGAATCAGTGATAATTGTGTCATTAAAGTTGCCTGGTTATCGTTTCTGTGCTCTGAGAAAATGGTTTTATAGGATGTGCCAGAGTGGTAGAGTAAGTTCCAAACATTGGCGAGGTCTAGCTGCAGGAGAAGGCAATGGCAAGCCACTCCAGTACTCTTGCCTAGAAAATCCCATGGATGGAGGAGCCTGGTAGGCTGCAGTCCATGGGGTCGCTAAGGGTCGGACACGACTGAGCGACTTCACTTTCACTTTGACACATTGGAGAAGGAAATGGCAACCATTCCAGTGTTCTTGCCTGGAGAATCCCAGGGAAGGGGGAGCACGGTGGGCTTCCGTCTATGGGGTCACACAGAGTCGGACACGACTGAAGTGACTTAGCAGCAGCAGCAGCAGCTGTCAGGTGCCTTAGTTAGCCTAGTGTATATGTGAACAGATAGATTGCAAAACTGTTTTAGCTTCAGGCATGTTATGATTAAATTGTAGTGAGACTTTTCCCAGAAATTTTTTATGAAGATAATTTGACTTTCTGATGTTTTAAAAATGGGTCTTAATTTTGAATAGTTATAGCCTTGAAAGGTTTGTCTTGGATCTAAGCTGTCATGAGGACATATATTGTCAGTGTGTTTACACAGATTGTAAGATGGATAAATGCCCTTTCAAATATTTTTTCCAGCTTGTAGGACTTCAATATGGCAATGCTAATTAATAATGTGGGTTTATAATGTTTTCCAAGGTACTCTCTATGGAAAGTGAAAGTGGCTCAGTTGTGTCCAACTCTTTGCGACCTCATGAACTATAGAGTCCGTGGAATTCTCCAGGCCAGAATACTGGAGTGGGTAGCCTTTCCCTTCTCCAGGGGATCTTCCCAATTCAGAGATAGAACCCAGGTCTCCCACATTGCAGGTGGATTCTTTACCAGCTGAGCCACAAGGGAAGCCCAAGAATACTGGATTGGGTAGCCTATCCCTTCTCCAGTGGATTTTCCTGACCCAGGAATCTACCCAGGGTCTAGCTCCTAATAATAAAATATGTTAATGGCAGAACATAATTTTTTAAAATTCCTTTTCAGTTTATTTCTCCTGGGCTTGCAGATAAAATTTGGCTAGTCATAGCTTCTGAGTTATTGGTCAGATTCAGTTTCTTAAGATTGTCACCTGCAGAATGGCTGTTGAACTGACTTTTGTTTTGGAGGAATTATGAGAGGAGAAAAGAGATCAATGCAGTTGGTTATCTTTACTTAAGCCTTTGTTCTTTGACTCTTGTGGCTTTCTTGTTGTATTGAAAGACTCAATATAAACTACTTTGGTCTTTCGTTGTTCTGAGAAACTAATGGACAGTAAGTAAAAATTTAACCATTGGCCAAGTCTCTCTTTTCAATGCCTAGGTTAAACCTTGATATTTGGCAGGATATGATTTTAATTACAAGTGAAAATAAAAACATCTGCACATCTCTCTTTGATATTTTATACAGGAACCTCTTTAAGGATAGTGTGTTGATTTGAAGAAGGTGAGAGATGATATATTTTTACTGAATGGTGTGAAATGTTTCAGATTACATATTAACCTATTGGAGTTTGTAATTTAGCAGTACAATTTGATAACATAGAGCATGTCTTTAAGTTTTAGGAAGGGAGACTATTATTGTTGATTTAGAACTTTAAACAGATCAATCCAGTGAAGGTCAGTTTCATGACATTTCGTTTTTAAGTTTCATTTTTATTTCACTCTGCAAAGATATTTCAAAGGCCTGCTGTGTACCAGATATTTAATAGGCTCTTTGTGGTCTGAGATATACTAAATTTCTTAGGATATTAATAGAAATTATTCCAAAAAGGATTTCAAGACAGTCTGAAAACTAGTTTTGTTTGGTTTAAATTTTTTCAAAGTTTAACGATTTTTAAAATAATCTCATCTTAAAATAGGAGTGCTTTCTTTTGTAAGTAACATTTTGATATTAAAAAGGACTAGTGTGTAGAAGAACAAGCTAAAAGATGAGTTAGTTTTTAGGGAAGAATAGTTACTTGTAAGCAGATGTTTTCCAAACTCAGTTGAGATAGAAAATTTTGCCTGTGATTTATCTTACCCTGAAAGAGATTGTTAGGATCTACTTGGTTAAAATTACTGTGACAGAGGTCTTAAGGAATTAGATGGTAACCTCATCACAGGCGTTAACCTCCATATCTCTAAGATTCTCACTGAAGTAATCAAAGGAATAGAAAAATTAGAAACCTGCTCCTCAGGGCTGTTGGGTGTTAGATGTTAAAGGACAGGTCAAGGTGCTGATCTTTTTTGGCCCATTTTGGGAGAACAGTGTCTCCTGGGAGTGAGTGAAACAGTCAGGAACAGAATCTTCTTAATTTTTACCCTGTCCCCTCCAAAGTTGGTAAAAATGAAATGGGATGTGGAGTAGTCCACAGAACTCTTGAGCTTGGCAATCCGTTTTTGTGCCTGCTTAACATAGGTGATCTAAGTTTATTTTGTGAGTGAATGAACTCATTATTTATACCTTCTTTTGGTTTGAGTTTGAGCAGAAAACTACTGTAGCTTTTGATAGAATTTGTCTTAACTTTTGGGCTTCCCAGGTGGCGCTGGTGATAAAGAACCCGCCTGCCAATGGCAGGAGACGAGTAAGTGACGCGGTTTTTACCCTGCGGACCTTGAAATATAACTTTTTAATGATGAGCCATAGAACTAAATTTAGTTATTTCTTTGGTAAAGTTTATGTCTTAGTAAACCCATCCCTTTAGAACAAAATAGTTTATAATAAATTAGGAAATTCCTGAAGTCTAGGTTTTGATTACAATGCCTGTGTTGCTCAGTCACTTCAGTTGTGTGTGACTCTCTGTGATCCTATGGACCGTAGCCCACAGGCTCCTCAGTCCATGGGATTCTCCGGACAAGAGTACTGGTATCGGTTGCCCATGCCTTCCTCCAGGGGATCTTCCTGATCCAAGTATGGAACCCCAGATCTCCTGCATTACAGGTGGATTCTTTACTACTGAGCCACTGGGGAGACCCTACCAGGCTGCTCTGTCCATGGGTTTTCCCAGGCAAGAATACTAGAGTGGGTAGCCATTCCCTTCTCCAGGGGATCTTCCTGACTCAGGGATCGAACCCTGGTTTGCTGCATTGCAGGCAGATTCTTTACTGTCTGAGCCACCAGGAAGCTTTTCCTAAATTCAAAAACAATATCAGTAAGTAATCTGCTTACCATGAGATTGGCCATCTCCATGTTTTGTATTGGTATGATAATTTTTTCTTCATTACTTGGTAAGGAATTGATTGAGCTTAAAAAATTTATCACTGTTGTATTGCTTGGGGTTATAGTACAGTGATTGATTACTTTTTTGCCTTTTTATTTGTAAAATTATATAAAGCAATACAAATTTGCAGTTTTAAGAACAGATTAAACAAAAGAAAAAAGCAAAATTTGAGAAATGAGTAGAACATGAAGGCTACAGAAGAAATATGAGTATAAAACTGTAAAATTTTGATATTATTCAGTAGCAAGGGCCTGAAGAATGGCAGTGACAGTTGGAACAAAGACAAGGGAACAGATTAAAATTAAAATCTTAAGCTTTCATAGTCTGTTACATGTGGGGGATAATATTGTAGAGGAACCAAGAGTAAGAGATGGTAAATGTACTGTATTAATAGAATTTAATAATTTAAAATCACTTAGAATAATTGAAAATCACTGTGAATTGAGTTTATTCTTAACAATTTAGCAACATTGAAGCAAGGATAGTGTAAGTTACCAGTAAGTCAAATGTAACTAAAATTTATGCCCCAGAAGAGCAGGTTTTTTTAAGAGCTGAATTAGTACTTTTGGAGCAGTTATGAGTGATATTTATGCAGCAAAATTTAAGAAACCAGTTTCAAAGAGCCTTAGGCTGTATTCATAATCAGTACATGGTCAGGATTACTAAATATTTGATCTCCCAGACTTATCTGCAGGGTCTGAGGTAACACTTGTAAGCTCAGTCTTGACTCAAATAATCATACTGTTCTTTCTGTGTGTGTCTTGTGCTGAAGTTTATGCATATTTGCCACTGAATCATGTGGATGAAGTAATGATCACGTACAAGTTTTCATTCATGTGAAAGGTTTGGTTAAGGTACAAAGGATGTGGATGTTGATCCTAGTCAGTAACAGACAGATGAGGATATTGAAAAGGGGTGGTCATGTGAAAGGAGTATGGTAATGGTATGTTCTATGATGTATGTGGAAAATAAATTACATTTGGGCTGATCGTGAAAGTAAACTTAAATCTGAAGAGGGTTTTTATAGACTTTGTTTTATAAATGTTTTATAGCTAAACATTTTGAGCTACCCATGAGCGCCTGGTAGAAATCAGGGTCTTTAGAAGAGAGGTTTTATGCTATACTGATGAAATGTCCGCACTCTAGGTGTTCTAGGATTGGGACTACTTTTGTAACCTCTAATGTACTAAATGGAGATGATACTTTCTAGTGTTGTTGTGAAGATTAAGTGACTTAATGCAGGTAAGTCTTCCCTGATTGCTCAGTTGGTAAAGAATCTACCTGTAATGCAGGAGACCCCAGTTCGATTCCTGGGTTGGGAAGATTCACTGGAGAAGAGATAAGCTTCCCACTCCAGTATTCTTGGGCTTCCTTTGTGGCTCAGCTGGTAAAGAATCTGCCTACAATGTGGAAGACCTGGGTTTCATCCCAGGGTGGGAAGATCCCCAGTGGCTACCCATTCCAGTGTTCTGGCCTGGAGAATCCCATACAGTCCATGGGATCGCAAAGAGTCGGACACGACTGAGCCACTTTCATTTCGATGTGGCTAAAGTGCCAAGCATTGAAGTTCACTGTTATGGAACACTCATAGTAGAACTTACTTCATAGTACTCAGCATCTAAGAAATGTTGAATAACATGGTCCTTGCACTCATGATGCTTCCATATTGAAGCATCATTAGAGAGAGACCTGCTTCTCAGAGCTATTGAGTGTTAGATGTTACAGGAAAGGTCAAGGTGCTGATCTCTTTTTGCCCCGTTTTGGGAGAGCAGTGTCTCCTGGGAGTGAGTGAAGCAGTTAGTAACAGAGTCTTCTTAATCCTAACCCTCTCCCCTCCAAAGCTGGTGAATGAAATGGGGTCTGGAGTAGTCCACGGTTATACCACTTGAGCCTGGCCACCCATTTTTGTGGGTGGGAAATAATAGTTGTTTCTGTGACGTCATTAACTCTCATTTGACTTTTATTCTGAAAACTGTCAGGCTTTGATAAGTGTTTGGGATGTGTGAGCGCTCCTGTGCTGCCTGTGTTTGTTTCTTCTCTGCGGTATGTCGTGTGAGGCACTGTGGGTGCACATACACGCACACGCGGCGCTCGTTTCCGATTTCAAAGAATGCCCTGTGAAAGACACGCAGGTTACTGCAGACGGTGAGACAGGAGGGCTTTAAGAGGTGGGGCCTCACTTAGGGGAAAACAGCTGTCGCTAGGAGTCAACAACCAGGGAGGTCACTGAAGGACCACTTGAGCTTAATACTATGAGATGAGAAGTTGACATGTTTGGTGAGAACAAAAGAGAAAGAAAGGTATTACAGGGAACAAAAATTCAGAGTCCCCGCTGTTTTAGAGCACCGTGTTTCTGAACAGAAGTCTAAAAGCAAAGATAAAGGTTTGAAAAGTAGCTAGGGGGACTTTTAAAAGGCCTCATGTGTAAGTGTTTGGACCCTACACTTTCAAAGATACTGTCTTCTTCATGGCCTTCATATCTTTTTATTTTAATTGATAATTTCTTGTTTTTCTAAGTACGTGTTATTTAGCTTCCTAAAGAATAATCATCTTATTAACCTGAGTTTGTTTTGAATGGTTTCCTCCTTTTTGCAAATTATATTTATACTCAAAAGAGAAAGACTTGACGTGATTTAGGTTATCCAGATTCATATGCTATAAATTTAATATTTTGATTGTTATTGGTTACTTTTCTTCACTTTTACATCTGTTGGTGTAAATGCTTCTTCTTATATGTCCTGTGCCACCAACAGAAGATGTGTATGAAGGCCTAATATATGAATGGTTTGCAGAATGGTTCCTGTAGTAGTTATGTACCTTAAGAAAACCTATTTGGCTGCTTATCTAGAATTAACATGAAGATAGAGAAGGGATAAGACATCTGTCTCCAAAAGTACATGACATTTTGATATATTCATTTTTTTTTTTAAACAGAAGACATGACATGAATATTGATTGGTATTTTCATTTACGTTAGTGAGTAGATGAAAGTGAAAATCACGAGACATATGTTGGAACTTTATTGTTCATAAATGTCCAGGCAATTTATTTGCTAAATTGGATAATGACTTCAAATATTGGAGAAGGCTATGCTATTCACAGTGGACTTTAGATGCAGCAAACTTCAAATTTAACCTACATTGTTAACCTTTTCTCCTTTACTGTCATCAGTCGAGTCAGTGAAACTATAAATCAAAGATATTCTGGTATTTTTAATTAAAAACAGTTGTACTGCTAAGTAGTCATAACTCTTTTCTCATCTTACATACTTGAATAAGATGGCTTACTAGTGTTGACTACATTAGAAGTGGTCCATTTTTATCTGCAGAACAGAAGACTTTATCAAGAAATAGACATTTGTGTGTATGTGTTTGATACTTACTATGTTGCTTACATGATAAGATGTAAAGTTTATAAATATCTAAATTAAAATTGGAAAAGACCTTGATGCTGGGAAAGATTGAGGGCAGGAGGAGAAGGGGACAACAGAAGATAAGGTGGTTGGATGGCATCACCAACTTGATGGACATGAGTTGGAGCAAGCTCCGGGAGTTGGTGATGGGACAGGGAGGCCTGGTGTGCTGCATTCTTTGGGTCACAAAGAGTCGGACATGACTAAGCGACTAAACTAAACTTAAAATCACCTTAGCTATACTAGACAAAATATTTAAAAACAGAGTATCAGTTTATTGTACGAAAAGCAATCCAAAGAAGTGCATCTTCTTTTTAAAATTGTTTTTCCAAAATTTTAAGCAGAAATTACATATGTCTTAGAAGCGTTTCACTGAAATGAATGCTTTTGGAAATCATTTTTTAATACGCTTTGATAGTGTGCCACAAAAGATTTTATCTTTGTACATTTCTTAAAAGGTTAGTGGAAAGATTTACTGTAATACTTTATGTTCTGTCATTGAGAGGACTAATTTCTACTTAAAATTAAGTCAGCAGCAACAAATAGCATTAGACATGATTGTTGTTGACCTCTTCTTCAGAAATTAACATGCCACTTGAGGGTGATAATAATTGGTAAGCCACAGAGAGGTCTGTACTTAAACAGTAGAGTTAATGAATGTCTTTTTTTTCCCTCTTTTCTTCTTTCTTTCCCTTCTTTTGGCCTTTAAATTTTGCAGTTAGCTTAGGCTGTTTGAAATGATTTTCTTTGAATGTGTTGTGACATTGTTTTAATTGAATGAAGCTGCAGAACTAGCATGATAAATCAACACAGAATGAATTTTAATGCAAGGCAAACAATATTAACTTGGAAATTGGTTGCAGTAGACAAAGCAGCTGCTGTGATTAATTTTTTTCATTCTTTCCTTACACCATTTTGAGAAGGATGACCTTGACAGTTTCGATTATATTTGAGTCCCAGTGGTGTGCACTTGAACACATTTGAGCTGTTTTTTGCTGGTTGTGGTGCAGTAGAGATTGGTTCATTTTTAAGGTTAGGATAATTTTGTTACGGATTTAATATGTTTGACTGGCTTTAAAACATTTTTTATTTAGTAAATAATAATTGGGAGTATTACTTAGCTATGGCAGAAAACCTTTTCTATGTAATGCTGTGGTTTCAGCAAAAGAGATTTAATATATGAAAAAAATAGAATGTGCCAAAAATGGCCTCTTTAGGGTTTGTGTATCAGGAGTGGAGCCAACCACTTTAACAGAGGGCACAAATTAAAAAGTTACATATTAGTTATTTGACATGCTGAAGTATCTTCATTCATGCTGCATTTTCCCACACATTCTTCGGCTTGTTTCAGATATATAAAGTCTATTTTCTATATGAATTATTTCAGAAAAAGGTGTGTGTAGAGCACAACTGTAATAGAGGAAAAGTTGGCAAAGGTGACTGATTTTAAGAAACAGTCAAGGTACCAAATAGAATAAAGTCATTGTCACAGATTTCTTGAGAGCAAGGAGAATTTCTTCTCTTTCTCCTCCTCCCCTTTCTCCTTAAAAAAAAAAAAAAAAAAAAATTCTACCATCTATTTCACTCTTTACTGAGTAGCAGACCATGGATACATATTTCATTAAGTTGAATTTGAAAATGAAAGGTTGTTTCCTATTTTACTGAAAAATGCTCAAAGTCAGTGAGGCATGGAATGTGGAAATTCTTGTCTCTGTTCAGGTTGTTTGAAGAGAGGAGAGGGAGTGAACTTTACAGAATCTGTGCCTATAAATAAAGATAGGGGTTAGCAAGGCCTGTTGATAGATTTTCTGTGGTAGGTGTCTTTTTCTCAGACCCTTATTCTAATATACTTTTACCCTGTACTGCCTGAAATTAGTCACTTCTAGATTGGCAACCCACTCCAGTGTTCTTGCCTGGAGAATCCCAGGGACAGGGGAGCCTGGTGGGCTTCCGTCTGTGGGGTCACACAGAGTCGGACACGACTGAAGTGACTTAGCAGCAGCAGCAGCAGATCTACTTAGACTTAAAGGCAGCCTCTTTAAAAATTTCATGGATTTCTCTGTTACGTACTATAAAATAGGACACAGAAGGGAAAAACAAACAAACAGAAAACAGCCATCTGCTTGAATGCTTCAGAGACCTAGCAAGATTGTGAAGAACTGCTAATTCAGGATTCTTGGGAGGATAGAGAATCAAGGTTGAATGTAAGCCTGGCTTTGTGAAACTCCTTTTCCTGTAGGTGTGTTTGCTGAATCTGGAGAGGACAGCTGAGAGGCTAAGCTTTGGGGGACATAGGTCTAACCTATGTAAGCTCCTTCCCATCTCCAGCCTGTGCTTTGGGTAGGAATCTGATGGGTATGCATTCTAGGGGTAAGAGTGAACTAATTTCCTAGGCCTTTACAGACTTTGCATGTCAGCATCAAAATTGTGTCGACCTCAATAAGTGAAATTGTATTGAGGTGATCTTAGGTTGCTAGTTAACAATAGGTGCCTGGCGGAAGTTGACATGTATTCCCTCTGGAGAAAGATAACATCACCTTAGGCCTTATATTATTTCTGTAAGCTATTTAGTTAATACATTGTCTGGCATACGCTAGAAAACAAGCAAACACAAAGAATATAGGATGATGTTAACAAAAATCTGAAGAAACAAGACAAAAGAAGCACATTCATCAAGACTCTAAATATTAGGATTATGAGACCCAGACTTTATAAAAGTTATGTTTATTGTGTGGATGGAGACAAAAGACAAGTTGGAGAAATATGGCAGAGTTATGGGAGCTATGAAAGAAGAGTCAGACTGAATATGTCAGAGAAATAGAAAGTATAAAAGAAAAACTGAAAAATTCCTTAACTGGGATTAATAGGTTTAACAGAAGACTCAAAGCGTTTGAAGAGGGAATTAATGAACTGAAAATTACCTCAGTTGAAAATTCAGTATGAAAGTTAATTTAGAAAATAAATTTAAATATCTTATAAATATCTTTATATCTTAATATATGTAGGCATAAGGGCAAAGGTACTAATGGAGAAAAAGAAGACCACTTCATAATGACAGAAGAATATAATTTTGTATATACCGACAACACAGTTTCCAATTGTATAAAGCAAATAGAACTGAAAGAAATAGACAAGACTTAGTCACAGAGGAGTTTGCCTGCTTTTTTTTCCTAAGATTTTTTTTGATAAGGACCATTTTTAAAGTCTTTACTGAATTTCTTACATTGCTTCTGTTTTATATTCTGGCTTTTTGGCCCCAAGGCATGTGTGATCCTAGCTTCCTAGACAGGGAGCAAAATTGCACTCTGCATTGGAAGACAAAGTCCCAACCACTGGACTGCCAAGGAAGTCTCATGAACACCCATGGAATATTTAGAAACATTGACTGTGTACTGTGCTTAAAAGTCTGAACAAGTATTCAGTTCAGTTCAGTTGCTCAGTTGTGTCCGACTCTTTGTGACCCCATGAGCTGCAGCACGCCAGGCCTCCCTGTCCATCACCAACTCGCGGAGTCCACCCAAACCCATGTCCATCGAGTCAGTGATGCCATCCAGCCATTTCATCCTCTGTCATCCCCTTCTCCTCCTGCCGTCAATCTTTCCCAGCATCAGGGTCTTTTCCAATAAGTCAACTCTTCGCATCAGGTGACCAAAGTATTGGTGTTTCAGCTTTAGCATCAGTCCTTCCAATGAACACCCAGGACTGATCTTCTTTAGGATGGACTGGTTGGATCTCCTTGCAGTATAAGGGACTCTCAAGAGTCTTCTCCAACACCACAGTTCAAAAGCATCGATTCTTCGGCGATCAGCTTTCTTCACAGTCCAACTCTCACATCCATACATGACCACTGGAAAAACCATAGCCTTAACTGGACGGACCTTGGTTGACAAAGTAATGTCTCTGCTTTTTAATATCCTGTCTAGGTTGGTCATAACTTCCCTTCCAAGGAGTAAGTGTCTTTTAATTTCATGGCTGCAGTCACCATCTGCAATGATTTTGGAGCCCAGAAAAGTAAAGTCAGCCACTGTTTCCACTGATTCCCCATCTATTTGCCATGAAGTGATGGGACTGGATGCCGTGATCTTAGTTTTCTGAATGTTGAGCTTTAAGCCAACTTTTTCACTCTCCTCTTTCACTTTCATCAAGAGGCTCTTTAGTTCTTCACTTTCTGCCATAAGGGTGGTATCATCTCCATATCTGAGGTTATTGATATTTCTCCCGGCGATCATGATTCCAGTTTGTGCTTCCTCCAGCCCAGCGTTTCTCACGATGTACTCTGCATATAAGTTAAATAAGCTGGGTGTTACAAGTATTACAGGTTTGATACTATGTATGGTATTACCTTTATTATGAAACATAGGAAGTTAGAAATCAGTAAAGATTCTCATATGTTTGAAATGAGAGTAATACATTTAAATATTCAGTATCTATCAGGTTATTTGTCCTGAATGATAGCGGCGTACTGCATATTCAAAATTTTGGTATACAGCTGAAGCCAGCTTCAGTTCAGTTCAGTCGCTCAGTTGTGTCCGACTCTTTGCGACCCCATGAACTGCAGCACGCCAGTCCTCCCTGTCCATCACCAACTCCTGGAGTTCATCCAAACTCATGTGCATCGAGTCAGTGATGCCATCCAGCCTTCTCATCCTCTGTCGTCCCCTTCTCCTCCTGTCCCCAATCCCTCCCAGCATCCAGGTCTTTTCCAATGAGTCAGCTCTTCGCATGAGGTGGCCAAAGTATTGGAGTTTCAGCTTCAGCATCAGTCCTTCCAATGAACACCCAGGATTGATCTTTAGAATGGACTGGTTGGATCTCCTTGAAGTCCAAGGGACTCTCAAGGGTCTTCTCCAATACCACAGTTCAAAAGCATCAATTATTCGGCAATCAGCTTTCTTCACAGTCCAACGCTCACATCCATACATGACCACTGGAAAAACCATAGCCTTGACTAGACGGACCTTGGTTGGCACAGTAACGTCTCTGCTTTTTAATACGCTACCTAGGTTGGTCATAACTTTCCTTCCAAGGAGTAAGTGTCTTTTAATTTCATGGCTGCAGTCACCATCTGCAGTGATTTTGGAGCCCAAAAAAATAAAGTCAGGCACTGTTTCCACTGTTTTCTCATCTATTTCCCATGAAGTGATGGGACCAGATGCCATGATCTTGGCTTTCTGAATGTTGAGCTTTAAGCCAACTTTTTCACTCTCCTCTTTCACTTTCATGAAGAGGCTTTTTAGTTCCTCTTCACTTTCTGCCATAAGGGTGGTGTCATCTGCGTATCTGAGGTTATTGATATTTCAGCTTAGAGGAATACTTAAAGCATTAAATGTATATTTATTAGAAAAGAAAGGGTGCAATAAGCTGAGCATTTGTTTCATAATATCAGGAAAAGTACAGCAGATTAAACGTAAAAGAAGTAGAAGGAAGGAAGTATTAAAGGTAAGAATAGAAATTAATTTAAGACCCCTGAAAGCCCATCACAAAGTGAAGAAAATCAGTGTATTGGCTGTCTACTACTGCGTTTTAATGAACTACCCCAGAAACTTAAGTTAAAGCAACCACCCCTTATTTAGCTCCTGCTTCTCTTGTGCATGCTGGTCGTTTAGGCTGGGCTCACCACAGCAGTTCTGATCGGCACCTGCAGTCAGCTGCAGGTTAGCCAGGCCCCTGTGCTCTTATTGGTTACCTGGCTGTGGGCTGGCATGGATGGGGACTGGATTGCTTGTCTTTCATTCTCAAGTGGGTTAGTCTGAGACTGTTTGTTACATGGGGACATTAGGGCCTCAGAGAGGAAGTACACATAAGACTGAGACTTAGGCTTTTAACACACACACTATCTTCTCATGGCATTGGAAAGCCAGTCATCATGCTAACCCCAGATTCAAGAGGTGAGAGGAGCGGCAGGATTTCACTGCAAATGGCATAGGTTAGGGATGAATGGGTAATTGTGGTCATTTTTGAATGACCTGTCTACAAATTTAATTTAAATTTGTTTTCATCAGTCTAGCCCTGTCAACAGAAGAAAAGGTACATTCTTTGTAAAGACTGGAAGGCTGATCAAGATAAAGGATGACATAGATAGCCAATCAGGATTGAAGTGGGACCATTGTTACAGATCCTGTAGATACTAAGAAGAAAAGTCTATGAAAGCTTTGTATCAACAAATTTGAAAATTTAAACATATTGGCATATCTTTAGATAAACCCAAGTTACCAAAATTGACATATGAAGGAATAGGAAATCTAAGTAACTGAATCCATAATTGGAAACCTGAACAGAGAAAAGAAACTCTAGACCCGGGTGCCTTCATCACTGGTTTGTCTTCAGTATTTAAAGAAGAAATAGTACAAGTTAGCTTCTACAAGCCATTCGAAAGAGCTGAAAAAGGGGGACTACATCCCAACACATTTTGAGTCCAGAATAATCTTGATGCCTAAACGCTAAGAAACATATTATGAAAAAGGAAAATTGCAAGCCAGTTCCATCTGTGAATGTAAATTTAAAAAAATAAAATTGTCACCAAAGTGCTAATAAACTGAACCTGCTGCTGCTGCTGCTAAGTCACTTCAGTCGTGTCCGACTCTGTGTGACCCCATAGACGGAAGCCCACCAGGCTCCCCCGTCCCTGGGATTCTCCAGGCAAGAACACTGGAGTGGGTTGCCATTTCCTTCTCCAATGTGTGAAAGTGGAAAGTGAAAAGTGAAAGTGAAGTCGCTCAGTCGTGTCCGACCCTTAGCGACCCCACGGACTGCAGCCTACCAGGCTCCTCCATCCATGGGATTTCTAGGCAACAGTACTGGAGTGGCTTGCCATTGCCTTCTCCGAAACTGAACCTAGTGATCTATAATAAAAGATAATGCATCACGGTCAAGTTTATTGTAGAACTATAAGTGTGATTTAACATTTGATAATGAATTGTAATCCATTGCATTACCAGAATAAAGGAGAAATATGATTGTCTCGATGTTGAAAGAATGTGATACATTTAAACATCCATTCATGACTAAAATTAAAAACTATTAGTGAATTAGGGAATAGAATGGAATTTTCTTAATCTGCTCAAGTATACACAAATTACTTCAGACTTCATAATGAACTATTGAGAACTTTATTCTTGGAATGAGTCAAGGATAATACACTTGATTTGACTTTGAACCCAAGATGTGCTGGCCAGTGCTGTAAGGATGGCCAGAAAAAGAAATTAAAAATATGATTGACAGTTACGTATTTTTCCTTTTCTCTTATTTGCAAGTGATATGAATCTTCACCAAAAGAATCCAAAAGAACCTGCAGAAAAATTAGAATGAAGAAAGAAGAAACAGGGTTTCTGGGTATACTGTACGATACAAAAAGATGGATTATGATTTCACATGTAAAAAAAAACATGAAATAAAAATATGATTTACAGTAGCAAAAATGAAGCCCCAAATGTCTTGGAATAAATCTAACAAAAACAAAGGCACATTAAGAAAGCTTTGAATTCTTGAGAGAAATCAAAAAACACCTAACCAAATGACAAAATTATACCATATTCATGATCCTGAAGATCCCAGTAAAAATTATTACTAATATTGACCAGCTATTTTTGAAATCTGTATAGAAGCACAAAGACTGAGACATCTTTGAAAGAGGAGCAAGGTGAAATAACACGCTATCCTGTGTGTTAAGGTTTTGAAAATAAAGTTACATTAAGTGACAGTGAGGTACTAAACCAAGTAGCTTCATAGAGAACCCCGAAGTCGACCCATATATGTAAACGTGTAGGTGTTACTCTCACAGGAGGTGACACTGTGCTATAGAGCAGGGGGAAGGGTAGTCTCCTCAGCAACATGTAGTGGTACACGGAACAGAAGAGGAGATGGTTGTTTCCGCATCATGGACATCACTTTCTGGTACACTGTAGATGTAAATAAGAAAGTCATAACAATAAAGCTTCTGAAAGTTAATACAGAAGGGTGTCTTGATGACCTTGGGATGGGGAAAGACTTCTTTTAAACAGGACACAGAAAATATTGTTAAGGGAAGGCATGAGCGGCATTAAAATTATATGTAATTTAATTCAATTCAGTCTGCTTAAATTAAGTCATCTTAAGACACCATTAAAGATGACAATGGTAAGCCACAGGAAGGGAAAAGGTATTTGCCACACGTGTGACCGCAAAGTAGAAATCAATAAGACAGCAAAACAACACAATAGAATAGTTGAAAACTTCACATGTGCTTCAAAAAACATACATCTGAATGACCAAAAGCATAAGTATTGAAGTGTATCAGAGCAGAGTCCTCCTCCTCTTTTGGGAATGTAACTGTGTATGACCTATTTAGAAAGCAGTTTAGTGCTGTCTACTGAAGGAGTTTTGGGGAATTTTCTGGGAGATGGTGAAGGACAGGGAAGCCTAGCATGCTGCAGTCCATGGGGTGGCAGAGTTGGACATGTCTAAGCTACTGAACAACAATCTCCTTTACCAGCAGTCTTTTCCCTAATGGGACAGTCCTTTGTCCTGCTTCTTTAGTTTGTACACTCTTGCATGCAAGAGCCTTCCCCAAGTTAGAGCATTCCTCAAGTCTTTGGTGAACTTTATCTATACATACTTAAGTAGGAAGCACAGAATTTGAATTAGAAGCTTGTATTCTTGAACTGGGCTTGCTCGTTGCAGGGTTCAGTGGGAGCTGATCACCTGAAGCGAAGTGTCAACCTTTGAGAATGGAGCCAAATGCTACACTGTGAGAGTCTTTTCTCCGGGCAGCTTTTCTAGAGATGAAAACTCAAGCCTGATACCCGCAAGTTAGATGCCTGGCTATTGCTACTCTTTGAGCAGGGTTTGGTCAGTTGTTCTGTGTATCATTTCCATCTTTTCTTCCTGGTTTTCTGCAGAACTTAGTGCGTGAGTTCCTGGTCTCTCTGGGGTTCTGTAGGGCAGATTTGCTATTTGACCATATCCCCTTCCATGGACATTCTGAGCTGACTTGTTGATTGAGGGCCTGAGGCTTCCTGAAGTGAATTTGTAGTGATTCATAGACTGTGGCCCACTGTGTGGCGGACTTTGTATTGGATGCTTCATATATATTGTGCTGTGCACACATGCAGTTCCTCATCACAGCAGTTCCAGATAGCGTTGTCTCCATCACATGGCAGAGGCTTGTTGCATATGACTTCCTGATTCCTAATTATTTCTTAGTATTGGAGCTTGAATACCTGTTGGGGTCTGTGTGCTTTCCAAGTATAAATGTGTAATCATAGTACAGTACTTCATTTTATTTAGATTGGGGATATGGGAGGAAGGCTCTTGACTGGATGACTGCAAGGGTTTAGTTGGGTGAAGAGGTAGATCAAGTCCTATATGCCAAAAACTAGGCAAGGGTGAAGGGTTTTATTTGAATGTAAAGACATGGTTCAGGCAGGTTTCAGAGTTTGGAATCTTCTGTAGCTGGGTCAAGGACCTGAGAGTCTTTGCTTAGGGTGGAAGAACTGATGTCATAGTCCCCTAGGGAATAGGACTTTCTTCCATCCTCAAATGTGTACACTCACTTCTTTCGTTTGGGAATCACTTCTGTAAGATGTGGCAGTGCTGGTGAGCAGCTGAGGCAAAGCAGGCAGCCCCTTGAGCATAGAAGACTGAGGAAGTGCCCTGGTTTCTTAAGCCCTGAGAGCAGTGGATTCTGGCGCATTAGTGTTATGCAACAATACACTAACAGTAGGGATAAAATGCAGGAAAAAAGTAGGAAGCATAGACATCAGTAACCTGTTTGAATAAGTAGATAAAAACCACCCATGGATCTTTGTGGAACTGATGGTATAACATTCATTTTTTTTTTGTCTTTTATATAGATGACATATTAATGAGGAAAATTTACTTTTCAGTGTTCATAGTCAATCTGTTCCTCTCATTGGCCTTTTTAAAAAATTAACTTCTATGTGTGAATATTAGAAGTTTCTGTGGAAGGATGATAATTATTTATACAGTTATTTCTTATTACTGACCTTTTTGTGACAAGAGTTAAGGTTCTTTGTCAAAGTAGTAGTGCAAACTAAAGGTGGGGATGGGAAATAGGAAAATAAGGATGCAGATACAACAGTGTGCAAGGATTGTGGGAAAATGCAGACTATTATGTCTCAAATAGTCAGTATAGTGTGGAAGCCAGCGTCGCCCGTCAGTGTGCTGGCAGTCAGCCCCACAATGCAGTGCTCTCTGAACAGGCGCTGAGTATAACTCAGATCAGTAAGAGAGGAATTTCCCTCAGGGATTTCTGTATAAAAGGCAGCCACTGTTTAACATACTAAACAGCTCCTGGAACCCTGTCATAGAAGGGATTTGTTGAACTTTTCATGTCCACTTGTTTAGAGTGTGCATGTTGATGGGCAGTTGAATACAGCACCTGTTTTAGGTAGATTCTGCTGTTCCTAATCCATGATTTGTATTAATGCACATGAAAATTTCAAGCTGAAACATGAACTGCTGGCATTACACCCCCAAACTTGGCAAGAAATTCATAAGAGTTTATTTCAACTTAGTATTTTTAAAAATTTAATTAGAGAAAGTTAAGTATATACTTTAAAATAACTGAGTGAATAATGCACGATGTTGTTTTTTTTTTCTCCTCCAGTTTAATTTTGTTGGGAGAATCCTTGGACCTAGAGGACTTACTGCTAAACAGCTTGAAGCAGAAACAGGATGTAAGATCATGGTCCGAGGCAAAGGCTCAATGAGGGATAAGAAGAAGGTAAGTCCTTGAAAATGGGGACCATCCTTTATGTGTATAATGTACTTACACTTCTGAATTTTATTAACAAAATATCTAGATCTTAAAGCACTATATAGTATTTCATATCAGAAAATTTTTAACTTTTTAAAGGTGGTGTCATGATTTTCTCTTTTTGATTATCATTACTTTTCGTTTAGCTAGCTAATATCAGTTAATCCATCATATTCATGTTGATTTTTACACTTGAGAAGCTGCCAGTTTGGAAGTTAGACTATTCAGTGTTTTATGTATTAAAGATGCAACTGAAACTTTGAAAACTCTAAAATGTTTCTCTTGATGAGATTTAAATGAGAAGAATCAAATGAATTACTTTGGATTTATGTCATCTCATCAGGAGAGTGAGTAAACATGGGGGAAGGCTTATAAGTAGCCATATGGGAGTCATTTTGGTTTTCACCAGCATTTCACATTGTTTGTTTTCCAGACATTTTACTTTAAAGTATATTGTTGTTGTTTTCTGCTTTTCTTCCTTTTGCCACTTCTTATTTTTCTAGTTTAATTGATGAACACCTAGTTACCTGTGTTAAATACTGTTTTTTCAGAAGGTTTTATTTGCCTGTTTCCTTTTATCCACTGATGCTGTGAGGCAGAATATTTTGAATTCTATCTGTGTGAAAAATGTTTGACTGATTTTTTTAAGAATAAAGTAGGTTTTGCTTGCCACAGATTAAATGTATTGTTAGGAAGGGTCTGTTGTGTGTTTGATTTTCAAATACACTGCCTTGAAAGAGACATCGAACGATGGCACTGTGGGCAGCTTTGCCGGAGCGCGCTGTGCCCTGAGCCCCTCTGTGGGCTCCGCGTGGAGAGCGCCGGCCTGTAAGGTGTTCATGACTCGTTCTGACTTCTCGTTGATCCCTCACCTCCTTTCACTTAAACCCCCGTTAGCCGACTGGGTGTCAATCGTTTTCTCTCCTTACAGATAAACAGTGACTTAGCAGTTAAGCTGAGGGGAGAGGCCCTCAATAATATTAATTATCTGTACATTTTATTTTAAGCTGTTCTTGTCAGATGAGGATAAAAATATTTTGAGGCAAGCATATGAGTTCTCCCTGAGCACATTTAGCGGTTGTATTTAAAACAATCATTTTTATTAGAATCTTAAAATAACTTAATCACTTTGTGACTCAGCTGAGAGGCAGTCTTGTATTGCCATGCAGTTTTGGTTCCCATGTTTGCGCTTGTGGTTGCTTTGCATTAAGCAGTGCTGATTTAATAGCCTGGGTACAGTAAGACAAAGTCTCAACAACTGCAGGGACAGATCTTCACCAGAAGCTTAGTGTATGCCTCAGTTAGGCCAGTTGTTAGGTCAGTTCACAAAGCGTGTTTAGCTCTCTCCTCAGTCTCTTGTCGATTCTGTAGTACCAGCCCTCTGCTCACACACAGACCCTGAGGGAAAGTAGAACTTGGAGCCCTGTAATGAGACATCGCGCGTTCTGTTTTCAGTCAAGTTGAACTTGGAGCCTGAAGAAGTTTTCTGCCATCATTTTGGCATATGTTAGAGTGGCTTAGAGTGTAACCTCTATAACCATCTTGCTTTCATTTGAATCTTGCTTCTGTCACTTAGCAGGTTTGTGATTTTAGCAAATGACTTCATCTCTTGGTGCCATGTGAAGTGAGGTCACTGTGAGGTCACTCTGACGGCTGTGAGGATTACAGAACTTGTAGAGCACTTGGCATAGTGTTTTGACACATCGTAATCAATTAATGTCAGTGATAGCTCTGTAATAGATTTTGTTTACATGGTTAGTACACTTCCTGTTTAAACTCTTACATTGTCTCATGGGGGAGTACTACAGTATTTTAAGCCTTGGAAATGACAATACTTTGTTGTTGCTTTGTGACCCTTGAATATCCCATATCCTCACAGCTTTTTTGTTTTGGTTCTCTGATGGTTGGTGTGTCCCTATTCTGTCTCATCCGCTTTGTTCTTAAACACAAACAGAAATGGTTAACACATTATACTTTTTTAATTTGTACTGTTGCCTAATGAAATGTAAAAAGTTTACAGATTATACGTAATGCATGAAAACAATGATAGGTTAAGACACCAACAAAATTTTGGCTGCAGATTGCATTTTTAGTTTTATTAAGTGCTATAGATGAATATACTTTGGGAATATCCAGTTAATTTGAACGGCTACCGTATGTTTGATACTACAGTGAAGAATTTATGTGTAAATGTATAATGCCAAGAGTGTCTTCTGTAATATTAATGTAAATCTATGCATATTCAATTGTCAACCATGTCATTTTGGTTTACTCTGCTCTGCTCATTGAGTTCCTAAAAACGTTAATAGAATTTAAGTCAAAATGGAAGGTACTGTCACTTGTTGCTGGTTTATTATTTTGAAAAAGAACATGAGAAATAGATGGAGACCAAAAAATATTGAAGAAGCATATTCCATGTGTTTAAAGGAAAACTAAACTTTTTCGTGCAGAGTTGTCAGTTTATGTAAAAGCTGAGAAAGCTAGAAAATCTTAATTTGTTGACTGTCCATGGTATTAATGATGGAATGTTGTTTGCTGATTTGTCAGTAATGGCATGCCATGTCTGTTTTATGGAGTGTTTCTCTGCTGTTTGATAAGTACTTGGCATAGAGTAGAAACTGGAAAAAAAGCATCTGAGAAGGGATGAATGTGTAGGTAGTAAATGAAAGACATAGATGGTCCTCTCTCTTTTACCCTGCCCAAGGTTTTTATGAATAGAGAAAATGATAAATTCTATGTGTTTTCAGTTCTTTGGGGAAGATAGGCAGTACTGTATCATTCTATGCTGTTGGTTTTAAGCACGGGAATGAATATGCTGCTGTGTATTCTTCATTTTCCTGGATTGCTGTTACTTCAGAATTACTGATGGCCCGGCAGCATTGTCATTGTATACAAATACCCAGAGGAATGGCACTGGGTAATTGCAGGAGCCTAAGGATAAGAACTTCACTCACACTTCATAACTGACTAGGGAGCTGTGCTTGTCTTTCTACTTCTCACTCCCACCTGAAAATGTTAGTGCGGGAGATGTCTGCTGCTGCCGTGGTTCCGTCGCTCAGTCGTGTCCGACTCGTTGCGGCCCCACGAACTGCAGCATGCTGGCTCCTTTGTCCTCCACTCTCTCCTGGAGTTTGCTCAGATCCATGTCCATGGAGTCAGTGATGCTATTTAACCATCTCATCCTCTGCTGCCTCCTCCTGCTGCCCTCAGTCTTTCTCAGTATCAGGGTCTTTTCCAGTGAGTTGACTCTTCCCATCAGGTGGCCAAAGTATTGAAGCTTCTGCATTAGTCCTTCCCATGAATATTCAGGGTTGATTTTCTTTAGAATTGACTCGTTTGATCTCCTTGCAGTCCAGGGGACTCTAAAGAGTCTTCTCCACCACCACAGTTTGAAAGCATCAATTCTTTGGTGCTCAGCCTTCTTTATGGCCCAACTGTCACATCCGTTCAGGGCTACTGGATGCGACAAGGCTGTGATCCATGAAAGGGGTTAGATGTCTACAGTTGATCAGAGTTGGGTGTTGGGTCTTCTGAAAATGTCCAGTGGGACTCAGTGATTCTGGTTAGAGCTCTTTGCTTGAAATGAAGGGATGTGCACTCAGGGAATCAGATGGCCATTCGAGGGCTGCTAATAGCAGTGGCCAGATGGCATTACCCACATTTACGATCTGTTCAGTGTCATATTCAGACTGTGCAAAAATCTCAAAAGATAGTTTTTACTCTTCTAACAGGAATGAAGGCTTGAAAGAGGTCAGGTAACTTATCCAGTCCCTTATTTCTAACTATTAACTGCACTCAGTATAAACATGTATCTTGCTGGACATTGACATTCAGCTCTGTAATTCATTCTGTTCAGAATGTGAACTTTGAAATTAGATAGATCTGTTATAAAGTTTTAATTTAGATTTTAATGTATCTCCCAAATATATTTGACCACAGTCTGTCCATTCTGAGACATGTCTTAACTTCTTGAGGAACTACAGTGTTGAATGGACCATGATCTCCAAAGTAGTATTAGAGGGACATACTGTACAACTGCAAACACAGGTAGAATTGCATAGCTTTTTGATTTGCCACTTTTCATATGCTTGCACATTTTTCTCCTATTCTTACAGTTCGTAGATGTTTTACCTAGTTAATACATGATATTTTTAGAAGAGTTTAAAAGTGTGTCTGATCAGAGACAGAGTGCAGCGAGGCGCCTGATGGTCCTCCTGGCGGCAGTTCTGACGTGTTTAGTGGATCATTCTTCCCGAATTGACATAGGCACTGTCACATGTGCTGTAGAAAGTCAGTCTTCCTATTCTTGATGCTTTGTAGTTAGCATTTCCTGCAGTTCTGTACCCTGTCCTGTCAGTTTAATTGACAAATAATTGAGCTTTATAATGTCTGAGACTTTGTGCTGCGTGATAAAAA
This sequence comes from Moschus berezovskii, assembly GCF_049115385.1. NCBI lineage: Eukaryota > Metazoa > Chordata > Mammalia > Artiodactyla > Moschidae > Moschus > Moschus berezovskii. Next base: position 105,987,972 of record NC_142469.1, read on the forward strand.
AAACTTAAAAGACAGCTTAAGGCAATATTAGCAATATATGCAAAAATTAATTTGCTTGTATGGGGGAAACTTAGACTTTTGTTTTTAATGAAGGATGTTATTGCTTTCTCAACACTTTGAAAATGATCAAATTGATACAGTTTTTTTGGTTTGACATACTAAAGTGGTTGTGATAGCCAGTGACATAACATCAGATACAAACATGGTCTAGACAGCCCACTTTATTAATCTTGTTGAATGCTAGACTTCTGACAACCTGGAGCCTAAGTGTAGTTTATTAAAACAACAACAATCAGAAAAGCAGCTTTGATCACAGCAGATTTTAAGCACTGTTCATTCATCCCCCAGTGTCGCACTGCCCGTCTCCTTCCACGTGCGCCTGGTTTCCCCTATCCTCCTTGCCCCTCTGTCTGCCAGATGGTCTGGGGAGCAAGTTCCGGACATCATCTCAAGCTGGAGATTCTGTATTAGGTGTTTCTAAAATAGAAGGGCTCTTCAGTGCTATCATATTTGTGTTTTTTCTCATCACCAAAACAGTTTCTTTGTGTTGTTAAATGTCTGGTCAGTGTTCCTAGTTCCCCTCTTGTCTCATAAATGTGCTTTTAAGAGAAGCTTAAACGGTGTCCATGTAAGGGGCTTACACATTGCATTTGATTGATAGATCTGTTAAGCAGTTCTCGCCCTGGCCCCCATTTCTCTTTGTAGCTTATTTGTAAAGGGTCTCAGTTGCTTGTACCGAAGAATTCCCGTAGCCTTTGCCGATTGTATTTTCATGGTCATGGCCATGTTTATTAACACTTATCTCTGTCCCATGTTTTTTGGCAGTTTGGTAGTGAGAAAGGTTTCATAAGGTTTAGTTCTCCTGCCCTCCCTTCCTCATTTCCTTTTTTCCTTTTGAGAGAAAATTTTATAAGTAAATGTTTTTGTGGTACTGAAAATATAGTGTTCTTTTGATTTTAGCAATCATTGTTGATTGTTTTTCAGACCTTTTACTTCAGTTGTTGTTGCTAAGTCACTTCAGTCGTGTCCGACTCTGTGTGACCCCATAGACGGAAGCCCACTAGGCTCCCCTGTCCCTGGGATTCTCCAGGCAAGAACACTGCAAAACAGCTATTACCCTGTTTCTTTGCTATTATTAGTTAGATTTAATTTTTATAGGAAAGGCTGGATAAATGCTCTGTTTTTGTTTTGACTCAGTCCCTTATTTACTAGGTTTAAAATAGTGAATTGGTTCCTAGGAATCTTTCAGAGGTGTAGAATTAGTTTTTTTGTTTTGTTTTTATTTGAGTATCATTATGAATGCATTTAAACAGTTTTGATATATTTCACTTCATTGCACCATGGTTTGAAGGCATCAGTTCTTCGGCACTCAGCCTTTTTTATTGTCCAGCTCTCATATCCATGCATGACTATTGGAAAAACCACAGCTTTGACTATGCAGAACTTTTGTTGGCAAAAGTCTCTGCTTTTTAATATGCTGTCTAGGTTTGTCATTGCTTTTCTTCTAGGGAGCAAGCATCTTTTAATCTCATGACTGCAGTCACTGTCCACAGTGATTTGGAGCCCAGGAAAATAAACTCTGTCACTGTTTCCATTGTTTCCCCATCTACTTGCCATAAAGTGATGGGACCAGATGCCATGATCTTCGTTTTTTGAATGTTGAGTTTTACATTATATTGTTTATATTGTAGTAAACTTGTGGTTGGGCACAAGAAACGAATTATTGTTTTAAATGTTTTCAAGAAGAAAAGTGCTATAATTTTCTATTAGTTTACACAGCCTTTCTCAGCTAGGATTCCTCATCTTAGAAGTTCTTCAGGTTCACGAAGGGTGGTTCATAATGGTAGAGTGGTCCATTCTAGACAGGAGAGAAGTAAACTATATATAATTTATACCTTGGGCCAGGCACTGGGTACTTGATTCCCTTGTGGAGTCCTTAGTTGAGAAAGACTGTACCCTGTGAGGAATGTTTTTTTTCCTCTCTATTTTATAGTCCTGCCTTACCGCCTGCTCTGACTCCTGCTTCTTGGTACCTTCAATTCAATGCGTTGAAGTAGGAATTTTTTTGGATTCTCTCCTAAAAGTGCTACTTTTATAAACTGCATGCTTAGAAACTTTCATGAATCTGTTTTGAGTAGTGTGTGTGCACGCTAAGTCGCTTCAGTTAGGTCTGACCCTTTGTGACCGTATGGACCATAGCCTGCCTGACTGCTCTGTCCAAGGGATTCTCCAGGCAGGAACCCTGGAGTGGGCTGTCATTCCCTCTTCCAGCTGAATAGTAGTATTTAGCTAAGAGTAATTATAAAAGTTACAGTATTGTATATCTGTTTGGAAGGAACCTTGTTAAAGCTGTGAAGTCTAATACTCACATATATTTAACTCTGATATTTTAGTTCCGATAGCACACGTGGTTGTCACTCGTTTTCGCAACCTCCTACCATAGTCAGTGCCTTTTCAGGCAGTAAGTAGATTTGAATGCCTATGAATTTTGTCCTCAAAGATCTTTTACCCTGAGAGACGGATATGTTGATGGTAGACTAATGCAGTGTGGTGTAAGCAACAGATGTTACACGCTGTGCAGTGGGAAGCCAAGGAAGTGATGAATTCTTTTTACAGGTTGAGGACTTCAGGGAAAGCTGGAGAAGATGGGACGAGTAGGAATTTACAGGGCATATGAGTGGAGTGGTATTTTGGAAAGAAGAAGTAGGATCACCCAGTGTGTGTCCTTAGCGAGTGCTTGGCATGTTGCAGTGGAAGTTACAAGGTTTAGTGGGAAAAGTGGTGTTGGAGACAGGCTCGGATTTGAGGATACAGGGCCTTGAATACTATATTAAAATGTTTTTCGTTGGAAAGCAGTGTACTGGCACTCATAATTTTAAAGTAAGAAGTTATATGATACATTGTTTTAAAAAGAGAAGCTGGCTGTAGAAAGGATGGGTGTAGGGAGACGATGCTAAAGCTGAAACTGCAATACTTTGGCCACCTCATGCGACGTGTTGACTCACTGGAAAAGACCCTGATGCTGGGAAAGGTTGGGGGCGAGAGGAGAAGGGGACGACGGAGAATGAGATAGCTGGATGGCATCACCAACTCTGTGGACGTGAGTTTGAGTGAACTCCGGGAGTTGGTGATGGACAGGGAGGCCTGGCGTGCTGTGATTCATGGGGTCGTGGAGAGTCGGACACGACTGAGCAACTGAACTGAACTGAGGGAGACGAGATCAAAGGCCACAAAGAAAGAGCCAAGTCTTGGACAGCTTGACTCAAGAGAGTTCTGTGTGTGTGCAGAATATCTTTGAAACTTAGATCCTTGGATCCTAACTCTACTTTGAATACAAAACAAAATAATCTCTTTACCTTAGGGCCTTTGACATACTTAATGTCCTGTGTCTCAAAGGTGTCCTACGCTAGCTATAAAGTAATACTCTAGGAACTTCAGTCCTCCTCCACTTTTTTTTATTGTTAATGTCATGGAACACTGCACTGAATTCAGCTTCAAAAGTGATTGATTGGTTTCTTTTTAAAGAGAAAGGAAAGCCTGCATTTCTGGAAGAATTTAAATCAGTACTTTTCAAATTGTCTGCCACAAAAGACCATTACAACAAGGTTCTAATTCATCATAGACCATTTCTTTTGTAAAATTATTATACAGTGAAATTAATTATCAGAGAAACAATTTTAAAAAGACAGTTTTCATCCTGTTTAAAACTTTATGTCAGCAGAGAAAAGTATCTGGTCAGAATGCTGTAAAAGTTTCTAAACACCCCCAGAACTGTAGTGCACAAGGCTCCTCTGTCCGTGGGATTTTCCAGGCAAGAATACTGAAGTTGGTTGCCATTTCCTTCAGGGGATCTTCCTGACCCAAGGATTGAACATGAGTCTTCTACATGTGTCTCCTGCATTGCAGGCGGATTCTTTACCACTGAGCCACCAGGGACGCCCTAATGGGCAGAAGTATCCAGTCAGAGTGCTATAGAAGTTTATAAACACTTGATTCTGCACTTGGGGCAGCATTGGCTTAACTATCGCTTACTAGCTGATTGATTTAGTGGTCCTTCGGGGTTGGGAAGGGACCCTCTGGTGTCCTCTCCTCCTCTGCTTTTCTTCTTTGTTCTCATACCCTCATTTTTACTGAGTGTTTTTTAAAACAAATTTCATTTTGTAATATGGAACTTCATATGGAATGTTTAGTTATGTTTCTGGTTACATGTTCATTTTGACTTAAGCAGCTTAGCTTTAAGGTAGTATAAAGCAGCACAATACAAATTAAATATTTATTTCAGATTGGATAGTATTTCAGTACATTTGTATAAAATAGAGTCATTCCTTTGCCTTGATTAATTGCTGAGAAAGATCAGGAAGATTTGAAATAAAAATTTTGCTACTGTTTTTTAAAGTACAGTTTTGTGTTTGTTTTTTTTTTTAATTTGTATGACTCTTTAAGGGATAAAAAGATGGATCCAATGAAAGTAAACCTGTTTTCATTACTAAAGTAACTCTTTAAGTAACCTGTAAAACTTAAGCTAATTACTCTGCTATAGATCTAATACCACGATGAGTTTAATTGTCCATGTCTAATGAAATGAGACATGAGTTTCAGTGAAAGGGAGAATCTATTTTATCACTGGATCCTGTTAATGAGCCTTTTAAAATTAAGTCTTGATTGGATTGTAGTCAATTTAGTTAAGGAATCTGAGGATCTTATAGTATATTGTGTATAAAGTTTTTTTCCCTCAGAAAGTTTAGTTCTCTGTGAACAGAATGAGTAGTGGAATGTTGCTTATGTGTTTATCATTGTGCTACATCAGTTGATTTTCTTTTTCAAAACCCTTTAACAAAGAAATTCAATGGAAAATTTTTGTCAGTTATATTAGTGACAAATTATTAGACAATTTCATAAGCATAATGAGCTATCTTACTGTATCCTACTACTTTTATTTTTCTTCTTCAGTTATGAAAGATAACAATTTAAAGAAATTGCAATGTTGCTTTTTGAATTTTAAAGTGTTTTTCTTTTTAAATCATGTGTACTTGTTAACTCTTTGACTTTTAAATACATGTATAGTTGTTAATTCAGAAGTTGTCATGGGACCAGGATGATATCATAGTCTTTGGGTCCAGAAAATTTTAAACCTGTGATCCTTCATTTTGCAAATTATTTATTACTTAGAAAAGAGAAAATAGAAACTACAGCAGGTAGTTAGGACTGCTTTTAAAAGGACTTAGTAAGTTTTTATCTAAAGTTTTTGCTTAATTCAAATACCTATATAGTATTCTAAATATTAATTACTAATCACTTCACATAGGAAATACTGAAAAAATTTTCAGATTGTTGATGTGAAGGGAGTTTTGTAACATTTCATCTTTGTAACTAATAAGATTAATTCCTGACTAGTAACCTTCTTTTCATTTTTGCATATTTGGCAAGGGTATTTAAAAAAAAAATGATGTTGTGTCCCTCAGTTCAGTTGCTCAGTTGTGTCTGACTCTTTGTGACCCCATGGACTGCAGCACGCCAGGCTTCCCTGTCCATCACCCACTCCCAGAGCTTGCTCAGACTCATGTCCATCGAGTCAGTGATGCCATTGTGTCCCTAGCACATTATATTAGTTTACCCTGTATTGATGATATTAACTTTCATAATTTAGTTAAAATGGTGTCAGTCATATTTTTTCATTATGGAGATACTCTTCCCCCTTTTAAATGAACTGGTTTTAGGGGAGTACTTTGATACTTTGTGAATATCCTGCTCCTAAGAAAATTTTGCCCCGTGATTTTAGCATTGGTTAATGACCTATCCAAATTCCTTATTATTGTAATGCAATGTTTGCAAAACTGTTATTTTTCTGTCATTCCCTTGACATTTATTAGTTGACACTGAATTGTAAGAAAGATACTGCCTGCCTGTCATTTCTGATAGGTTCAGATCTCTTTCTGTGTGTGCACTTTTCCCCCAACCCCCCGTGTGGACTTAGATGTCCACTGAATTCCAGACAGCTTACCCATCCTGTGAATGGGTAGGGTGGTTGGTGAAAGCAGTGCTGAGCTGGTGGGGGGTTGGTGGTGAGAGTGCAGCTCTCATTGTTCTGTGAATTTGCTCATTAACTGTCACACAGCCCTGTGAGGTAGCTGCTGTTGTCCTTCTACTTGTAAGACCAGGGAGGAAATGGAGGCATGGGGGAGGTTCTCTTCACCTGGCTAGTGAGCTGCCTAGTCACAATTTGAACCCAGGCTGAGTGCAGGAGTTTAATCCTTACATTGCCATCTCTTGATCACCTTATTTCCATTCTTCCTCTCTGTCTCCCTCTGGCAACCAGAGTGATTTTTAAAAAGTAATCCTGCAGTATATTTTTCTGTGTTCAGTGAGAGTCAGCTCTTCACTGTGGGTTACAAGGCCCTGCTTGGTCATGAGTCCTGCTGCTGTCCAGGCTGCTTTTCTCTTTGCCGCCTCTGTGCCAACTGTATGGCTCACAGCAAATTGGAAAATTCTTCAAGAGATGGGAATACCAGACCATCTGACCTGCCTCTTGAGAAATCTGTATACAGGTCAAGAAGCAATGGTTAGAACCAGACATGGAACAAGGACTGGTTCCAAACTGGGAAAGGAGTACATCAAGGCTGTATATTGTCATCCTGCTTATTTAACGTATATGCAGAGCACATCATGGGAAATGCTGGGCTGGATGAAGCACAAGCTGGAATCAAGATTGCTGGAAGAAAAATCTCAGATATGCATAATATCTCAGATATGCAGATAACACCACCCTTATGGCAGAAAGCAAAGAGGAACTAAAGAGCCTCTTGATGAAAGGGAAAGAGGAGAGTGAAAAAATGGGCTTACGAAGATCATGGCATCTGGTCCCATTACGTCATGGCAAATAGATGGGAAACAATGGAAAACAATGACTTTATTTTCTTGGGCTCCAAAATCACTGCCAATGGTGGCTGCAGCCATGAAATTCAAAGATGCTTGCTCCTTGGAAGAAAAGCTGTGACAAACCTAGACTGCATAATAAAAAGCAGAGACATTACTTTACCGACACAGGTCCGTCTAATCAAAGCTATGGTTTTTCCAGTAGTCATGTATGGATATGAGAGTTGGACTATAAAGAAAGCTGAGCGCCGAAGAATTGATGCTTTTGAACTGTGGTGCTGGAGAAGACTCTTGAGAGTCCCTTGGACTGCAAGGAGATCCAACCAGTCCATTCTAAAGGAGATCAGTCCTGGGTGTTCATTGGAAGGACTGATGCTAAAGCTGAAACTCCGATATTTTGGCCACCTCATGCGACAAGTTGACTCGCTGGAAAAGACTCTGATGCTGGGAGGGATTGGGGGTGGGAGGAGAAGGGGACAACGGAGAATGAGATGGCTGGATGGCATCACCAACTCGATGGACATGAGTTTGAGTGAACTCCGGGAGCTGGTGATGGACAGGGAGGCCTGGCGTGCTGTGATTCACAGGGTCGCAAAGAGTCAGACACGACTGAGCGACTGAACTGAACTGAACTAAAAGTGGTTTCTCAATCAAGTGTTTGGAATATTGAGGAGTAATAGGTATCATTTAACAGAAAGTTTTAAATGGTGCATTTAAAACAGTTTGCTGACCAGTATTGAATAACCCTAAATGGACAGTGTGAAGTAGGGTGTCTTTTTGGTCACTTAGCATGCCTTCCCACTCAGCTCATGAACTAGATTGTAGAGAGATTTATTCCTAGGATGTTAATGTTTTTAACATTAAAAAGAAACTGGCATTTGAGGCAGAGATTTTTTTAGACAATAGTTGTTTAATGAGTTGCTTGTATATATGAGAGAAGAGAATAGGCCTGATTGCTCACAATCTGATGTTTGGAAAAGTATTTTCCTGGATCTTATTTATTTGCATATCTAATTGCTGTGTAATCAAAACTAAGTGAACTGTAGCTACTTGAAGCTCTAAAATGAAAGGCAGTCATCTGTGTGGAGGGGGTGCTTACATGCAGGCTAGCCTGAATATTAGCATTAAAGGCTTCTTGTGTTTAATTATAGGTGTCTGACTGAGCAGTAAATGTATGCTTGTGTAATAAAGAAGTGAATGTGACCCTGACACATGAGCTCTTTTTTTTGGTAGCAGAGCCTTGGCTTGGAGAGAACTTAACACCCTTTGTGTATTTTGGTGATAAGGGATTGTGCCAGAATGGTTGTTAATTACCTGCTTTGTTTGATATAGAAAGTAGTGATTTCACACTTTTCTTCCTACCAATGACAGCACTCAATTAAAATGGGTATTAAGGCAGCTGTAATGCCCTAGGTTATCTACTGGGAAGACATGAGGTAAAGAAAATTAACTTGACTTTTTCCAGCTGCTTGTTGGCAGCTTTGTTTTTCATAAATGGAAAATAAATAGAATAGAAAACTATTTACTCCAGGATGTACCCTATATCCTTTTATCAGTTCAGTTTAGTTCAGTCGCTCAGTCGTGTCCGACTCTCAGCGACCTAATGAATCACAGCATGCCAGGCCTCCCTGTCCATCACCAACTCCCGGAGTTCACTCAAACTCATGTCCATCGAGTCGGTGATGCCATCCAGCCATCTCATTCTCTGTCGTCCCCTTCTCCTCCCGCCTAATCCTTCCCAGCATCAGAGCCTTTTCCAGTGAGTCAATTCATTGCATGAGGTGGCCAAAGTATTGGAGTTTCAACCTTAGCATCAGTCCTTCCAATGAACACCCAGGACTGATCTCCTTTAGAATGGACTGGTTGGATCTCCTTGCAGTCCAAGGGACTCTTAAGAGTCTTCTCCAGCACCACAGTTCAAAACCATCAACTAATGTTATTTCTTACTGCCTCATTAAGTGGAGGGATATTCTTAAATGTAATTTGGGGGTAGCCACTGGTTAGCATATTTTAACTTGTTTGAACTTCTAAATCTAGCACAAGTTTAAGGCTCTTTTTTTTTTTTAAGTTTCCTTATTGTCAAATCAGTAAATTCCCTGTTAGTTTGTGTGGCATCAATTGACATTTCTAACTTGGGTCTCTAATCAGTATAATTTGGATAATGAATTACTACTAAGGATGGCTGTGGGGAGATTGCAGGCAACGCATGTAAAGGATGTACAAGCGTATGTACGCCCTGTACATTGTTTGAGGTCGCTCTCCTCAGTGTCACTTCTTTTAATGTTTTTTGTATATTTAAAAAACTATAAGTATATTACAGTGAGCTTCCAGTGTGTTACGTTTGTCTGTGCTCGGCCTGCTGTCGTGTGCTTTCAGCCAGTGAATGCTGGTGTAGTGGGACACATGCTCCCTTACATGACACGTTTCCCACTGAGCGTAACATCATATCAGAGTAGGCTCAGCCAGGTGAATCTTCTGCATTATGTGCAGTTAACTCTGCTCTGAAAAGAAATCCAGATTCTGGCTGTCCCCTGAATCACATATGTGCAAAACAGACTTAAAGGATCTCAGCTGAAGATCTGAACTGAGACCAGACTTAGCACCTTAGAAGGTTTGCAGTTATGAATTGTCAACCACTTTGGCCCCATTGGCTTCCCTGATGGCTCAGATGGTGAAACGTCTGCCTGCGATGCGGGAGACTTGGATTTGATTCCTGGGTTGAGAAGATCCCCTGGAGAAGGAAGTGGCAACCCACTCCAGTACTCTTATGTGGAAAATCCCATGAACGGAGGAGCCTGGTAGGCTACATTCTGTGGGGTCGCAAAGAGTCGGACACGACTGAACACCTTCACTTTCGCCTTACTTTTTCACTTTCACTTGGCCCCATTGGTGTTTATGAAACTTTACACATGACAACTGGGGAATTCACATTTTTTTCAAGTGCACATGTGCACGCACCTGGACAAAACCATAGTAGGCCATAAGGTGATAAAGATTGCAATTATATAGAGGATGAACTCTGCCCAAAATGAAATTAAACCCCAAATATTTTCATATTGAATACACGTCTGTATAATCCATTGGTCAAGAGAGATGTCCCAGGAGAAAATAGAAAATATTTTTAATTAAACGATAATGAAAATACAACATAAAATTTAAAGTATGAAGCTAAAGCAGTGTTTACAGGGAATTTTTATCTCTAAAAGTTTATATTTTAAAAGATTCAGTTACCTGGTTTTCTACCTCATTAAAAATTTTAAAATATGCCAAACTAAAATCGGTAGGTAGAATGAAGAAAATAAAATAAACTACTGAAATAGAAAATGGACAATAGAAAAAAACTTTTTAGAAACGATTAATAACATAAATAGAGCTCTAGCTAGACTGATCTGAAACAAAAGAGTGCAGACACTAATTACCAGTATCTGTAATAAAATAGGGGGCTTCCCATGTGCTAGTGGTAAAGAACCCACCTGACAACACAGGAGACCTAGAGATGTGGGTTTGAACATCCTGAGTTGGGAACATCCCCTGGAGAAGGGTATGGCAACTCACTTCAGTATTCTTGCCTGGAGAATCCCATGGACACAGAAGCCTGGCAGGCTGCAGTTGACAGGGTTGCAAAGAGTCAGACACAACTGAAGCAGCTTAGCATGCCATGCATGCACATAATAGGGAACATCACTATAGATCCTACAGATATTAAGAGACTTTTAAGGAGTATTATGGGCAACTTTAAGCCATTAAACTTGACAGCCTAGATGAGAAGTCTTTGAAAAACATAAATTATTACCAAGAAGTAACAGAAATTTGAATAGCCCTATACTGATTAAAGAGACTGAATTTATAATTGGAAATAACCCTAAAAGAAAATATAAAGCCTAGGTACTCACACTAAAGGATTTTTATCAAACTTTTAAGAAATAGCATGAATCCTAAATGAATTTTTTCATAAAAGATACTAGAATACTTAATTTTTTTTTTCTTTTTTTTTTTTACCTGGACTGGTCACTTATGATAATATACATGCTACAATTCCATTCTCTCCAATCATTCCACCTTCACCCTCTCCCACAGAGTCCCAAAGACTGTTCTAAATGCCTATGTCTCTTTTGCAGTCTCTTATACAGGGTTCAGGTTACCATTTTTCTAAATTCCATATATATGCGTTAATATACGGTATTGATGTTCTTCTTTCTGGCTTACTTCACTCTGTATAATTGGCTCCAATTTCAATTAAGAATACTTAATTTATTGGTAATTATTAGCTTTAGCATGATACCGCCACAAAAAGAAAATAAGGATATAGGTTTATAACTTTAACATCTGTGAATTGATCAGTGTCATTCATTGTGTTAATATAGCAAAAATTTATATGATTATTGCAGTCAGTTCAGTTGCTCAGTTGTGCCTGACTCTCTGTGACCCCACTAACCACAGCACGCCAGGCCTCCCTGTCCATCACCAAGTCTCGGAGTCCACTCAAACCCATGTCCATTAAGTCAGTGATGCCATCCAACCTTCCCATCCTCCTGCCCTTAATCTTTCCCAGCATCAGGGTCTTCTCAGATGATCAGCTCTTCACATCGGGTGGCCAGAATATTGGAGTTTCAGCTTCAGCATCAGTCCTTCCAGTGAACACCCAGGACTGATCTCTTTTAGGATGGACTGGTTGGATTTCAAGGGACTCTTAAGAGTCTTCTCCAATACCACAGTTCAAAAGCATCAATTCTTCGGCATTCAGTTTTCTTTATAGTCCAACTCTCACATCCATACATGACCACTGGAAAAGCCATAGCCTTAACTAAGACGGACCTTTGTTGACAAAGTAGTGTCTCTGCTTTTTAATATGCTGTCTAGCGTGGGACCTTGGAGGTCAACTAATTCAGTGGCAGCCAATCCAGTGGGAAAGGGGCCAGCCCTGCACATCCCTTTATTGCCTCCCCAGCAGGCTTGTTTAGTCTCTCCAGGGCCCTTGCTCTCCAGGTGCATAGCTCCTATTTGCAGCTCCCAACCCCAAAGATCTTTGATTTTTTGTAAGGCTTTTGGCAGAGAAACGTTGCCTGATCTGAACTGTCTTGAGGTCATTTAGAGGCTTTCTCCATCCTCCTCCTGTAATAGTCGATATTTTGCTGCCAAAATATTTAACTTCATTTGATTAAAAAAAAAATATGCTGTCTAGGTTGGTCATAACTTTACTTCCAAGGAATAACCATCTTTTAATTTCATGGCTGCATTGAACAAAATTCAGTATACCTTCGTGATAAAACCACCTAGCAAACTAAATATAGAAGGGAATTTACTCAATTTGATGAAGACCAAATATGAAAATACTTAGAGCAACATCATATTTAACATGAAGACACAATGTATTTCTCCGAAGATTATGAATAAGTCAGAGATGTTTGCTTTCATTATTTCCATTCCAGTTTGTACCAAACGATAGTCTTAGCAAGTTTAGAAAGTCAAGAAAAAGGAATTAAAAGGCATATGGACTGGAAAGATGTGAAACTCTTTTTCCAGACTGCCTGATTGCTTACGTAGAAAATTCTAAGTTTTTTAAAGGGTGAGTCCAGCAAGGTGAGATCTTGATCTTAAATTTGCATATACCAAATAGCATAGCTTGAAAATATATGAAGTAAAAATGACCAGAACTAAAAGAAAAACACAAACACACAATTATAATTTTAGCATCACTCTAAATATCTGATGGAATAAGCACACAAACTCATGAATATAGAGAATCTGAACAACACAACTAGCAGACTTGACCTGCTGCTGCTAAGTCGCTTCAGTCATGTCCGACTCTGTGCAACCCCATAGATGGCAGCCCACCAGGCTCCCCCGTCCCTGGGTTTCTCCAGGCAAGAACACTGGTGTGGGTTGCTATTGCCTTCTCCAATGCATGAAAGTGAAAAGTGAAAGTGAAGTTGCTCAGTTGTGTCTGCCTCTTAGCGACCCCATGGATTGCAGCCTATCAGGCTCCTCTGTCCATGGGATTTTCCAGGCAAGAGTACTGGAGTGGGTTGCCATTGCCTTCTCCAAGACTTGACCTAATCAACAACAAAAAAAGAACTGTGCACCCAGCAGTGTCATAATTCATTCTTTTAAAGTACTTTTGGAACATTTTGCTAATAAAGAAAGCCTTAACAAAGTTTGGAGGTCTGACATTATTCACAGTATGTTTAATCACAATGGAATTGATCTGGAAATCAGCTGGAAATTTAAAACTAAGTGTTGATTGTAAATAGTTACATTAGATGTAAAGATTTAAAAATAACAGTGAAATAGATCAAAATGAAAGTGAAAATTGCTCAGTCGTGTTGGAATCTTTGCCACCACATGGACTATACAGTCCATGGAATTCTCCAGGCCAGAATACTAGAGTGGGTAGCCTTTCCCTTCTCCAGGGGATCTTCCCAAGCCGGGAATCGTCTTTACCAGCTGAGCTACCAGGGAAGCCCCTTATCAAAGCAAAATTTAATAAATAGAAAACATACTGAATAGAAAACTTTAACTAAAATATGTTTTTTTGAAAATTCACAGAGTAGATAAGCTTGTATAAAAGTGATTAAGAAAAAAGAATCAGGACTATATTTGATGTCAGTAATTGTAGCACTATTATTTTCTGTATCAGCAGGGGAGAAAGAGCAAGCAAAGAAACTGAAAACTTACTGTTCATGTAGAAGTTGTTTTGTGTAGACTTAATTCTATCTTTTTTACTCTGTTCTGGTATATGTTAAAGGAAAATATAAGTGAAATTATTAAATACATTTTTAGGACCTTCTCAGAGAGTTCTATCTCACTTTTTTACTCAGTCATGCTGTATAGTACTCTAGTCCAGGAATGTCAATGGTGTAGCATTTTTAAGGCATGCTTCATTATTCTTCCCTATAGTTTTCCCCAAGCTACTGAGAGTTTTAATACACATTCTCGTCAAGGAAAGCAAAGTCTGAGATTTTTATCCTACTTGTAATCTAACACGTTAACTTGCCAGCATATTTTTGAGGATTCTGCTGGAAGACTCAAGACTCCTGAATCAGAGGCCAGACTTTATTATTCACAGCAAAAGCAGTAGCAGACTATCAGCATATTTTCACTGATTCCCTGAGCCTCAGTTCTCAGCCTGACATCTGTACTCTTAGAGTGCTGCTTTGCTGAAGAGGGGCCAAGGTCCCAGCACTTATGAACAAGCAGCAGACAGTAGTCTTCTATGCCAGGATTCAAGATGGAGGTCTCCTTGTCCCACTTATTACCTGTGTGAGTACAGAAACTGCTCGGTTTGAGGAGATAGATGAGATTTGCACCCTTGCACAGCCCATGGGAATATGTGGGGATGTTCCAGGCTTGTGGGAACCTCTCTCCCCCAAGAGAGGTCAGGCAGGGTCGGCTGTGTCCTGCTGCTGACAAGCTTACAGTGTTAGTAAGACACTGCAGGTTTCAAAGATGTTAAAATATTTTTTTAAAAGATTGTTAGAATGGGTGACGTACTATAGATTAGTGTTAAGAGTGGAAATGAGGGTCAAGTAAGAAATATTGGGGATATTTTTTAAGTTGAGGAAAATTCAGTGGACAACTTTAGAGTTAAAATTTGAAAATGTACTAACTGAAATTCTATATTTCATAAATTTTTTCTGAGATAATTTTAATAGTAAAATCTAATAAATTCTTTTTTCTTATTAGAAAGTAATGAAAGTTTTGTGTGTGTGTGGGGAACTGAATTGACTGGTTTTAAAGTTGTGAAGCTAGCAAAACTAACCTTTGGTACGTGGCACAGTTTGAAAAGGAAAATAAAACAAAATGGAGGAGTGCCTTGAGTACATTAAATTTCTGTGATTTTACTAATTGTGTATGTTACTGAGGGACAGCCGGTAGACTAGTGAAATTGGAGTACGAGCTATTTTAGTATAATATATGAGTGTGTGTTGTGGAAAGAGGGCTTCCCAGGTGGCTCTAGGGGCACAGAACACACCTGCCAGTCATGGAGAGGGCGCCTTAGCCTTGCGCAGTGTGAAAAGAGGGGTGGACACAGGGCAGCCTGTGAGAAGTGGAGACATAACTGGTCAGCAGCGATGGTAGGGAAGTTGGGATTGCATATGCAGAAAGAAATTCAGGAGATTTAAACACATAAAAATTAAGAGCAAAACGGTTAACTATTGGAAGAAACTGTAGAATGTTTGTGACTTCAGAGTAAGAAAGGAATACCGAGAAGAAAACTCCAATAGATGTGACTCCGTTGGGAAAAATCTTGTTATGCCAAAGACACTGTTAAAGGACAAGCCACTGAGGTATTTGTATTCAGGATATAGAAAGAATTCATTCAAAAACAGAAATGAGACCATAAATCCAGTAGATAACTGGGTAAAATGTGTGACACAACCACTCAGAACAGGAAACTACAATCAACAGTGAACCCATGGGAAGATACTTTGCTACATTAATACTTAGAGGAATGCATGTTATAGTGAGAGTGATATATATACCATTGGATGCCCACTGAGTTACCAAAGTTATCAAAATTCCTACGTGACTCTTCGTGGAGAAGGAAATGGCAACCCACTTCAGTTTCTTGCCTGAAGCATCCCATGGACAGAGGAGCCTGAAAGGCTCCAGTTTGTAGGGTCACAAGAGCCGACACGACTTAGCAACCACACCACCAGCAGCAGCTGACTGCAGAGTGTGGAGGAGCACAGGCTGACTCAGTGAGGTGGGGAGTGTGTACTGAGACAGCTGAGCTGGAGAGCAGTCTCACAGTCCCTGTTTGGCAGTGGGTGTTTATTTTTAAGATCTTGTGTTAGATATTCTTTTATTTGTCAGCTCCTTGCGAAACTCCGAAAGGAGTACATGGAAGCTGTGTGTTTATGCAGCATTGTTTATAGTTATAAAAATATTGGAAAACATTAATGGGGAGATGGAAGTTCTGATTTCTCTATGTAATAGAATATTATGTGGTAATAAAAAGGATCTAACACGCTTGATTTCACGTAAACTCAGTCTTGAAATTGTGATTTTTAAAAAAGAGCAGAGTTTTTAATCTTTATTCTAGGTGCTTTTCTGGTTTAGTGTTGAGAAGTGTATTGATATATTCTTTGTGCATTGGGCAATTTGAAAATGGAGCCATATCACATGATGATACTGTGGCATTGTTCCTGATGTTGGATGGGATTGCAAGAGATTTTATGTCTCATTTATTAAAAACTATTAAGAGACACTTTAACTATTGAATATTTAATATTTTGGAGAGTGGGGGAGATTGGTAATTAGGTACTGTTTTCTGTTTGAGAGACAAAATTGTCTAGCAATTGATGTTTAATAAGTAACCAAAGTTTTTCACTTTTCTTTTTAATCTTTCTCAAATCTGTCACCTCACTGCAACCTAATCTATTTATTTATGTAGGAAATTGTTTTCTAAGACTATCTTTTTAAGATTAAGTACCAATAAACTAAATTCATCATATTCCTGAAAGTTAAGGTAAAAATGAAAATAATCTTTCAGTAGGTTATTAATATTACAGGCTCTTTGTAGAAAGTTAAAAATACGTATGCATACACACAACACACATACATTCTACTCTGTTTCTGTTGCTTGAAGGTCTTTTTTGGGTGAAGTGGAGGATTTCTAAAATTTCATCTTACGTTGTTATATTTAGTTAAGGGGAAGGAGGGGGTCTTGTGGCCCTTTTGATCTACTTTAATGCCTTGATTAAAATGTGGCTTCCCTCATAGCTCAGTTAGTAACGAATCTGCCTGCAATGCAGGAGACCTGGGTTCGATTCCTAGGTTGGGAAGATCCCCTGGAGAAGGAAATGGCAACCCACTCCAGTATTCTTGCCTGGAGAATCCCATGGGCAGAGGAGCCTGGCAGGCTATAGTCCATCGACTTAGCGACTAAACCACCACCAATGCCTTGATGACTTATTTAAGTCTTTTCATTTTCCCTAACTCCTTTCCATCATGTTTATTGAGTAAAGGTTAATCAAACAAGTTTAGTAAAGAAATTGTTTTTTCACATCAAAAATAATTCTCTCTTAGCAGTTTGGGTTTGTTACCAGCACAGGTTTATGTACCCATCGCAGTGAGGCGAGATGAACGGAAATGTCAGTGTTTGGAGCAGAGAAAGGCTTATTGCAGAGCCAAGCAAGAAGGATAAGTGGCTTAAAAACCCTGTACTCCCTGAGGGTTCTGGGAGAGGTTTTTCTAGGCACAGTGTGGGGTTGTGTGACTTTCTTCTGATTGGCTGGTGGTGAGGTGACAAGGTGGCCTTCCAGCAATCTAATGGTCAACTTAGATTTGCATCCCCCACGTGGAAGGGGTTCCTTTGTTCCCAGACAGAAACTCAGATGCTGTTCTGTGTATTGCATCCCTTAAGGAAGAGCCAGGACCCTGCCCCAAGGCTGTACTGCAACTGTTCCTTGAGTGCTCCTCCTAGTTTCTGCACCACCTCCGCTCCCTCATTAGCAACTGTTTGAACCTGCCCTTTGGAACTCTGGGAAGGCCTAGGAGGCTGAATAAAACAGGCTGCTGTTTCCTACAAACAAGAAACCTGGGGCCATGAGGAGACTTTTGTGCCTCGGAGTACCCTTTAGAGTCCTGCTAGATTTTAGGTTTAGTCCAAATTCTGGAATAAGCTTTAATATGTTTCGGCTTAAAAATACTCCTTAAACCTATTTTGACTACTTTGAAAATGCTCCTTAAACCTATTTTGACTACTTTGAAAATGCTCCTTAAACCTATTTTGACTATTTTACCAGTGGTTAGCCTCTTTACATTCATACCAAAATTACGGCTTTGGTGGGGCTACTTTAAATTTTATTGTATAGTTTTTGTGAAGGTGAAACTTTAATGCCAGTATAAGTCAAACCTAAATCAAATCCCGTTATACAGTGGGAGTGAGAAATAGATTTAAGGGACTAGATCTGATAGAGTGCCTGATGAACTCTGGACGGAGGTTCATGACATTGTACAGGAGACAGGGACCAAGACCATCCCCATGGAAAAGAAATGCAAAAAAGCAAAATGGCTGTCTTAGGAGGCCTTACAAATAGCTGTGAAAAGAAGAGAAGCAAAAAGCAAAGGAGAAAGGGAAAGATATAAGCATCTGAATGCAGAGTTCCAAAGAATAGCAAGGAGAGATAAGAAAGCCTTCCTCAGCGATCAATGCAAAGAAATAGAGAAAAACAACAGAATAGGAAAAACAAGAGATCTCCTCAAGAAGATGAGAGATTCCAAGGGAACATTTCATGCAAAGATGGGCTCGATAAAGGACAGAAATGGTATGGACCTAACAGAAGCAGAAGATATTAAGAAGAGGTGGCAAGAACACACAGAAGAACTCTACAAAAAAGATCTTCACGACCAAGATAGTCACGATAACGTGATCACTGACCTAGAGCCAGACATCTTGGAATGTGAAGTCAAGTGGGCCTTAGAAAGCATCACTACGAACAAAGCTAGTGGAGATGATGGAATTCCAGTGGAGCTATTTCAAATCTTGAAAGATGATGCTGTGAAAGTGCTGCACTCAATATGCCAGCAAATTTGGAAAACTCAGCAGTGGCCACAGGACTGGAAAAGGTCAGTCTTCATTCCAATCCCAAAGAAAGGCAATGCCAAAGAATGCTCAAACTACCGCACAGTTGCACTCATCTCACACGCTAGTAAAGTCATGCTCAAAATTCTCCAAGCCAGGCTTCAGCAATATGTGAACCGTGAACTCCCAGATGTTCAAGCAGGTTTTAGAAAAGGCAGAGGCACCAGAGATCAAATTGCCAACATCCGCTGGATCCTGGAGAAAGCAAGAGAGTTCCAGAAAAACATTATTTCTGCTTCATTGACTATGCCAAAGCCTTTGACTGTGTGGATCACCATAAACTGTGGAACATTCTGAAAGAGATGGGAATCCCAGACCACCTGACCTGCTTCTTGAGAAACCTGTATGCAGGTCAGGAAGCAACAGTCAGAACTGTACATGGAACAACAGACTGGTTCCAAATAGGAAAAGGTGTACGTCAAGGCTGTATATTGTCACCTTGCTTATTTAACTTATATGCAGAGTGCATCATAAGGAACGCTGGGCTGGAAGAAGCACAAGCTGGAATCAAGATTGCCGGGAGAAATACAATAACCTCAGATATGCAGATGACACTACCCTTATGGCAGAAAGTGAAGAGGAACTCAAAAGCCTCTTGATGAAAGTGAAAGAGGAGAGTGAAAAGGTTGGCTTGAAGCTCAACATTCAGAAAACAAAGATCATGGAATCTGGTCCCATCACTTCATGGGAAATAGATGGAAAAATAGTGGAAACAGTGTCAGACTTTATTTTTTTGGGCCCCAAAATCACTGCGGATGCTGATTGCCGCCATGAAATTAAAAGACGCTTACTCCTTGGAAGGAAAGTTATGACCAACCTAGACAGTATATTAAAAAGCAGAGACATTACTTTGCCAACCAAGGTCCGTCTAGTCAAGGCTATGGTTTTTCCCGTGGTCATGTATGGATGTGAGAGTTGGACTGTGAAGAAAGCTGATCGCCGAAGAATTGATGCTTTTGAACTGTGGTGTTGGAGAAGACTCTTGAGAGTCCCTTGGACGGCAAGGAGATCCAACCAGTCCATTCTAAAGGAGATCAGTCCTGGGTGTTCATTGGAAGGACTGATGCTAAAGCTGAAACTCCAATATTTTGGCCACCTTATGTGACGAGTTTACTCACTGGAAAAGACTCTGATGCTGGGAAAGGTTGGGGGCAGGAGGAGAAGGGGACGACAGAGAATGAGATGGCTGGATGGCATCACCAACTCTGTGGACGTGAGTTTGAGTGAACTCCGGGAGTTGGTGATGGACAGGGAGGCCTGGCGTGCTGTGATTCATGGGGTCGCGGAGAGTCGGACACGACTGAGCGACTGAACTGAACTGAACCAGAGAAGTGGCAGAACACACACACACACAGATTTATGATGAGAAGTTGATGTTTACACCTGAGCAGTCCTAGTCCAGAGTCCAGAGCCCAGAGCCCATGGTCAGGAAGGACAGTCTATGGGGAAGGGAGAGGAGTTTAGACCCATTTGGTGTTTGGAGTAACTTGAGTTTAGAAAAGGCCTCATCCCCACAAGTTTCAAGTGAATAACCTAGGCCCACCTAGGATAATCTCCCTTTTGAATAAAGTCCACTGGGTAATGGCTTTAATTACATACACTGGATTCATTGCAGAACAGGTTGCTGCTTGGTTGGATAGCAGAGAAAAGGTGTATATATGCTACCAAATGGCCCTTGCTTCCTTTTTGTTCTCTAAGATCTTGGGAAGGATTATTGCTCACTCTGACTGGAAACACTTTCACACTAGAACCCAGACAACTAACTGTTCTTAAATAGTAGCTTGCTTTTTTGGTTATTGACATTAAAGATTAGTTTCGTAGATGAGCAAGGAATATAAGTTTATGTTAGAAGATATACAGCTATTTCTAGGCGACTAAGAGAAGGCAGTGGCACCCCACTCCACTACTCTTGCCTGGGAAATCCCATGGACGGAGGAGCCTGGTAGGCTACAGTCCATGGGGTCACGAGGAGTCGGATACAACTGAGCGACTTCACTTTCACTTTTCACTTTCATGCATTAGAGAAGGAAATGACAACCCACTCGTGTTCTTGCCTGGAAAATCCCAGGGACAGAGGAGCCTGGTGGGCTGCCGTCTGTGGGGTCGCACGGAGTCGGACATGACTGAAGTGACTTAGCAGCAGCAGCAGGATTAGAAAACTAAGATCGTGGCATATGGTCCCATCACTTCATGGCAAATAGCTGGGGAAACAGTGGAAACAGTGGCTGACTTTATTTTTTCTGGGCTCCAAAATCACTGCAGATGCTAATTGCAGCCATGAAATTAAAAGACCTTACTCCTTGGAAGGTAAGTTATGACCAACCTAGATAGCATGTTAAAAAACAGAGACATTACTTTGTCAACAAAGGTCCATCTAGTCAAGGCTATGGTTCTTCCAGTGGTCATGTATGGATGTGAGAGTTGGACTATAGGCTGAGCGCCAAATAATTGATGCTTTTGAAATGTGGTGTTGGAGAAGACTCTTGAGAGTCCCTTGGACTGCAAGGAGATCTAAGCAATCCATCCTAAGGGAGATCAGTCCTGGGTGTTCATTGGTAGGACTGATGTTGAAGCTGAAACTCCAATACTTTGGCCACCTTATGCGAAGATCTGACTCATTTGAAAAGACCCTGATGCTGGGAGTGATGGAGGGCAGGAGGAGAAGGGGACGTCAGAGGATGAGATGGTTGGATGGCATCACCGACTCAATGGACATGGGTTTGGGTAAACTCCGGGAGTCGGTGATGGACAGGGAGGCCTGGCGTGCTGTGATTCTTGGGGTCGCAGAGAGTGAGACACGACTGA
Source organism: Moschus berezovskii (assembly GCF_049115385.1). NCBI lineage: Eukaryota > Metazoa > Chordata > Mammalia > Artiodactyla > Moschidae > Moschus > Moschus berezovskii. The sequence goes on from NC_142469.1 coordinate 106,009,240, forward strand.
GCGACTGAACTGAACTGAGGATCAGTCAGGAGTCACCTGGTCCATTTGTGGTACATATTTAGTTTATACTTAATAATAGGTTTACCTGCCTCTGGTAACTTTTTCTTTTTTTTTTTCTCCCTGGCATTGATTTTATATGTTCAGTGTACAAACCCCTTTTAACACTTAACGTGAAGGAAAGTGGTAATTCCGAAGATTTTTATCTAAGCAAGATTAGAGTTTATTAGAATTCAGGTAATCTAGAGAGATGTCTAATTCTACCTCAAATTGAAAACGAACTAGAAACTGACTTGGGAATCCCATTTCCTGGAAAACAGGTCACATCAACTGAAAATTAATTCATTTCTTGATTCCTTTATTCAGCAGACTTAATAGTTGTGTATGTATATGTGGTAGGTATATGCTAAGTGCTGAAGATACAGTCAAATGCAAAGATACTGTGCCTGCCCTTATATAGGCAGGATGGATAGGTGCAGGTTTTATTTAGAAGGGACTCAGAGAAGCAGGGTTAAAAAATACTATGTCTTTTTTTTTTTTTAATTTTTATTGGAGGCTAATTATTTTACAATATTGGTTGGTTTTGCCATACATTGACATGAATCCGCCCCGGGTGTACATGAGTTCCCCCTCCCGAACCCCACCCCCCCACCTCCTTCCTCCCCTTATCCTCCCTCTGGGTCATCCCCGCACACCAGCCCTGAGCATCCTATAACATGCATCGACCCTGAACTGGCGATTCGTTTCACATATGATATAAAACAGTCTTTGGGACTCTGTGGGAGAGGGTGAGGGTGGGATGGTTTGGGAGAATAGCATTGAAACATGTATATTATCATATGTGAAAAATACTATGTCTTACATAGAAATAATGTTTTGCTGGTTGGCTTAACCAGAGTACCTACAGACCTATAAAGTTTTGAGGTTTCCTGGGTATATTTTTCAAAATGATTGCAAACTAGTTGAATAGAGTATCTTATACTTTAGTGGCAGGAAGGTCTTTATTACTGTTGCTGTTGGCCTTAAAGGATATGAGCAAGGGATATAAATTCAGGTTGTTAACTGTTAACAGTAAGGTTAGATCTGTACATGAATATCAGTTGTTCGCAGTTCATGAGCTGCTGACTTTGAGGTTTAGGGTTCCATTTATTGTATCATAGTTTCTATTAACTGCAGAAAAGAAAATCAGTTGTTCTTGTAGCATGGAACGATTAGGAAAAAGCACTCTGTTTTTCAGAGAAGGTAAAGGTAAATCAATTTGTAAATACATAGGACGTCAATTTTGTGTTTTGTCAAGACTCAGTGAGGTAAGCCTGGGAAGGCGGCAACAATTCAGCTGTTCCAACTCTCCCAGATGCAGTAGGTGTTTATAGAAGCTTGCATTTACTGTGTGCATTTATTTATTTAGTATTTATTCTTTCTCTTAGTGTGAAAGTAGTCATTGAAATTTCTGTTCACGATGATGTTCTTTGGTTGGTGTTCTGCTCTACAGATAAACTTAAATGAACTGAACTCCCGTTGTTGGATTGAGTTGGTGTTACTGAACACGGTATTTTCTCTCCCATTTTCCACCAGACTTTTCATTAGCTAAACATTTGAGTATGAAGCATACTGTTAAGATTTGTTGGGCAAGAATCCTAATCCTGAGTAGAAACCTAAACCATAGTAGAAATGAAAAGATGAAATACATAGACATGCGGAGTTGCCTTATCAAGCCCTGTTGGTAGTAACAGTACGATGAGTCGGACTGCGAGAGAGGGTCAGAATGAAAGAGCTTTTGACACAGCTTCACACAAACAGGGCCTTGAGCTCCCCTGGTGGCTCAGCTGGGAAAGAATTTGCCTGCAATGTGGGAGACCTGGGTTCGATCCCTGGGTTGGGAAGATCCCCTGGAGGAGGGATGGCAACCCAGTCAGTATTCCAGCCGGGGAGAATTCCAAGGACTGTACAGTCCATCGGGTTGCAGAGTCAGACACAGCTGATCAACTTTCACTTTTCACTAAGAAGAGAAAGGATTCACTGTTGCTTCTGGTGTGGCCTAGTGAAGAGAGGACACGAGAGAGAGTAAGATTTGCATACAGTTTGGGATCTTCTACTTAAATCTGTGACCATTTTCAAAAAGATGTTTTCTCAATTGTAATGATTACTATTAATATTATTTAAATTGAACTTTGTTTTTAAACTTAGTCACTGCTACTGCCGCTAAGTCGCGTCAGTTGTGTCCGAGTCTGTGCGACCCCAAAGATCTCAGCCCACCAGGCTCCTCTGTCCCTGGGATTCTCCAGGCAAGAACACTGGAGTGGGTTGCCATTTCCTTTTCCAGTGCATGAAAGTGAAAAGTGAAAGTGAAGTCGCTCAGTCGTGTCTGACTCTGACCCCATGGACTGTAGCCCACCAGCCTCCTCCATCCATGAGATTCTCCAGGCAAGAGTACTGGAATGGGTTGCCATTGCCTTCTCCGAAACATAGCCACAGTAATTGTTAATTCATAAGCATTGCAGTGATTTCATTTGGTTGTTACAAAGTTTGTCTTCAGTTCAGTTCAGTCGCTCAGTTGTGTCCGACTCTTTGCGACCCCGTGAGTCACAGCACGCCAGGCCTCCCTGTCCATCACCAGCTCCCGGAGTTCACTCAGACTCATGTCCATCGAGTTGGTGATGCCATCCATCCATCTCATTCTCCATTGTCCCCTTCTCCTCCCACCCCCAATCCCTCCCAGCATCAGAGTCTTTTCCAGTGAGTCAACTCGTCGCATGAGGTGGTCAGAGTATTGCAGTTTCAGCTTTAGCATCAGTCCTTCCAATGAACACCCAGGACTGATCTCCTTTAGAATGGACTGGTTGGATCTGCTTGCAGTCCAAGGACTCTCAAGAGTCTTCTCCAGCACCACAGTTCAGAAGCATCAATTGTCCTAGGCCTGGGCAAATGTTTTTCATCGCATTCATATTTCATTTAGATGGTACATAACATCCATTACCTCCATTCCTTAATTAAGAGGAAGTGGAGCCAAGGATACTGTGAAAGAGTAGACTTGGGTGTCTTGTCCAAGCACATTTTATTGTGTTTAATTATTCGTGGACAAGTAATGTACTCTTCTTGGTCAGTGAAAATATTTTCCTTGGTCACCAATGAAACATATATAAATGTGTGTGTATGTATATTTTAATTGAAGTATTGTTTATTTACAATATTGTGTTAGTTTCAGGTGTACAGCAAAGTGATTCAGTTATAATAGATTCTTTTTCAGATTCTTTTCCATTATAGCTTATTGAAAGACATTGACTATAGTTCCCTGTGCTACATCAGTTCAGTTCAGTTCAGTTCAGTCGCTCAGTCGTGTCCGACTCTCCGCAACCCCATGAATTACAGCACGCCAGGCCTCCCTGTCCATCACCAACTCCCGGAGTACACTCAAACTCATGTCCACAGAGTCGGTGATGCCATCCAGCCATCTCATTCTCTGTCGTCCCCTTCTCCTCCCGCCCCCAACCTTTCCCAGCATCAGAGTCTTTTCCAGTGAGTCAACTCGTCGCATGAGGTGGCCAAAGTATTGCAGTTTCAGCTTTAGCATCAGTCCCTCCAATGAACACCCAGGATTGATCTCCTTTAGAATGGACTGGTTGGATCTCCTTGCAGTCCAAGGGACTCTCAAGAGTCTTCTCCAACACCACAGTTCAAAAGCATCAATTCTTCGGCGATCAGCTTTCTTCACAGTCCAACTCTCACATCCATACATGACCACGGGAAAAACCATAGCCTTGACTAGACTGACTTTGGTTGGCAAAGTAATGTCTCTGCTTTTTAATATACTATCAAGGTTGGTCATAACTTTCCTTCCAAGGAGTAAGTGTCTTTTAATTTCATGGCTGCAATCAGCATCTGCAGTGATTTTGGAGCCCAAAAAAATAAAGTCTGACACTGTTTCCACTGTTTTTCCATCTATTTCCCATGAAGTGATGGGACCAGATGCCATGATCTTTGTTTTCTGAATGTTGAGCTTCAAGCCAACCTTTTCACTCTCCTCTTTCACTTTCATCAAGAGGCTTTTGAGTTCCTCTTCACTTTCTGCCATAAGGGTAGTGTCATCTGCATATCTGAGGTTATTGTATTTCTCCCGGCAATCTTGATTCCAGCTTGTGCTTCTTCCAGCCCAGCGTTCCTCATGCATGTAAGTTAAATAAGCAAGGTGACAATATACAGCCTTGACGTACACCTTTTCCTATTTGGAACGAGTCTGTTGTTTCATGTCCAGTTCTAACTGTTGCTTCCTGACGTGCATACAGGTTTCTCAAGAGGCAGGTCAGGTGGTCTGGGATTCCCATCTCTTTCAGAATGTCAGTCCTTGTTTATTTTATGTATAGTAGTTTTTATGTTTTCCTTCCCCACCCTTTTCTTCTTTGGTAACTATAAGTGTGTTTTCTATGTCTGTGAGTCTGTTTTGTTTTGTAAATAAGTTCACTTGTAGCTTTTTTTAAGATTCCACATATAAGTCATATCATACAGTATTTATCTCTCTGTCTGACTTCATTTAGTATGGTGATTTCTGGGTCCATCCATGTTGCTGCAAACGGCAATATTTCATTTTTTATGGCTGAGTAATGTTTGTGTGTGTGTATCCCACATCTTTATCCATTCATTTGTTGATGGACATTTAGCTTGCTTCCATGTCTTGGGTATTATAAATAGTGCTGGGGTGCATGTATTTTTTCAGATTAGAGTTTTCATCATTTCAAGACACAAGCTAAGAAGTTGGGTTGCTTGCTATATAGTAACTATTTTTAGTTTTTTGAGGAACCTCCATATTCTCCTGGTGACTGCTCCAGTTTACATTCCCACCAACACTCTAGGAGGCCTTCCTTTTCTTCACGTCCTCTCCAGCATTTATTATTTGTAGTCTTTTTGGTGATGGCTATTTTGACTGGTGTGAGGTGATAGCTCCTTGAAGTTTTGATTTGTGTTTCTCTAATAATTAGTGATGTTGAGCATCTTTTCATGTGCCTATTGGCCATCTCGATGTCTTCTTTGGAGAAATGTCTATTTAGGGCTTCTGCCCATTTTGTGATTTGGTTGTTTGGTTTGGATTTTTTCTTTTTATATTAAGCTGTATGAGCCTTTTGTATATTTTGCAAATTAAGCCCTTGTTGGTCACATTATTTTTAAGTATTTTCTTCCATTCCATAGGTTGTCTTTTCATTTTGTTTATGGTTTCCTTTGCTTAACAAAAGTTTGTAGGTTTAATTGGGTCCCATTTGTTTATTTTTACTTTTATTCTGATGGAACATATTTTAAAGCTGTTATTAAGATTTTTGAAGCAAATAGTGTCTGATTATATACTTATATAGATGTCAGTTGATAACAGGGAGAGGAATATAAGAATTTCACTTTAGTTCCATATCTCTGAAACTTGAGCATGTTTGAAATGATTTCAAATAAGAAAAAGCATCTGAACTTTTATTTATTTTTTGTTCTACTAAGAGAGTATTCCTTTTTTAGGTGATAAAATTGAAATTAGCAGCACAAATTATAATAACAATAAAATAGTTGAGCACTGATTATAACACTGGATACTGTGTGAAATATATGAAAAGTGATGATTTGTAGTGCTAAAAAATCTTATGTGTAACGGGCCAGATGTTAGTTGGCAAAAGTTCAAGATTTTTAATGTTTTTAGGGAAATTATGAATGTTGGCTGCGTAATTGTGATTATTGAAGGAAAGCATTCATGTTATTATTTTTGCCTAGTAAAATCCCTATTGAATGAAAAAAGAAGGTAAGGGACAGTTTTAAAACTGACCCTCTTTTAGCTTGACCACCACCTTGGGCTTCCCCGGTAGCTCAGATAGTAAAGAATCTGCCTGTAATGCGGGAGACCCAGGTTCGATCTCTGGGTTGGGAAGGTCCCCTGGAAAAGGGAATAGCTACTCACTGCAGTATTCTTGCCTGGAGAACCCCATGGACAGCGGAGCCTGTTAGGCTGCATGCAGCCCATGGAGTCCCAAGAGAGTCAGACACGACTGAGCGACTAACGCTTTCACTTGCACCACCTGTTAGATGCAAGTGTTTGAAGTGGTGTTCTGTTCTGTTAATTGTGCTCATACTTAAATTCAAATTCTATTGAAACCCATTGAAATCAGGCTAACAACATCATTGAAGAATAGTTTTGGTGTTTTTAATTTATTAAACATCTTTGACATGTCACAGTCTACTCTGGATTGGTTGTATTTCAGAAGTACCCACAGGAAGTGAAAGTTATTTCAGTATCTTTAAAAGGGAAATTTTGTTCTGCACTAATGAGCTATATGACTTATGGTTCTGTCTTGTTAATCAAATTACACTAAAGGATTATAAGAAAGATGTCACTTCTTATATTCTGTTAACCAAATTTTGATAAAGATTATAAGAGTCTTAAATTTTTATAGATGTGAAATGATAGACAATATGATATGCGAGAAACATGAAACCCTGGATTCACCTGGTTCTTTCAATTAAGTGACTACATCGGACTTCTCTGGTGACTCAGACAGTAAAAAATCCGCCTGCAATGCGCGAGGCCTGGGTTCGATCCCTGGGTTGGGAAGATCCCCTGGAGAAGGGAGGGACTACCCACTCCAGTATTCTGGACTGGAGAACTCCATGGACAGAGGAGCCTGGTGGGCTATAGTCCATGGGGTCACAGAGTCAGACAGGACTGAGCAACTTTCACTTTCAATTCAGTGAAGTTAACTTTGCTTTTTATCCACTGAGAAGTATAGGTGTGTGAAATATATATTAACACTTTGAAAATACTAGGAAAAGGAAAAAAAAAAGAACTCTGCTCATAATACTTTAGCTATTTGGACAATTCAGTATTGTGTTTTTGATCATCATCAGATGTTATATCATCCAAATTATTAGCCAAGAAGTGCAGAAGTATGCATTTCACAGTAATTATACCTACTAATATCTGGCTGTGTATTAGAAGCGTTTCTTGAGCTTTTTAAAAGCTTAGATGTTTCCAGCGCATCCCTACAGTAATTGCTGAGACGTGTGGTGGGTTCCTGTCTCTCTTTATTTTAGTGGAAATAAGAAAGATAACCGTAAGATGCTTAAATATACCAAATAATGATAAATTTACAACCATTTTGGATAAACACACAGACTATTAACCATGGGTTTTATTTACTAATTCTGATCTTAATTCCAGAACTTTTCAAGGGTGACGGTAACTACCCAGAAAAGAAATATGACATTCCAGGTATTTGAGTGTGGGTACCTATATTTTTTTAATCAGGAGGAATTGTTTGTTGATTCCTAATTTATTTTATTACTATTTTCTTTCTTTTTTTTTTTTTTTTTTACTGTGACTTTAATTTAGAGTCTTTTGTAGTTGAGGAACTGGTTCTTTCCTGAAGGTTGTTTATGTTAACATAAGGTCAGGAAGGAAATCTTGCAGTGGAGTTAAGGGAACATCCCTGTTATCTGAAAAGCCATCCTTAAGAAGACTTGGGGAAGGAATAGGAGTAGTAGGAGTTACACAGAGAAGCACGAGGTACTGTGAGCTAGTCACTGCCTTCAACATCCTTTTTTTCATTCAGTCCTAGCAACCCTGTAACCTTTACAAATGAGGAAATAAAATTTCATGAGGTATTTATCGTATAACCCAGATCGGTCATGCTTCATTCCACTTTGATAGCGTAGTGAGCTTTGATGTCTGTCACTCATCTCAGTTGTAAGTAGTTACTGTGTTATTACTTATGTCTTTCTTCCTTGCTGGCCTCTAAGCTTTTCAAGGGCTAGCATGTTTGTCCAGTTATCTGTTATAAACCTTGTGCACTAGGAAAGTATCTTCTGTGTAGTAGAAAAACTTAATAAGTATTTATTAAAGAGTCAATGAATGTATGAGTGAGTTAGTCCAGGTTATTACTGAGGTAACTGAAACATGGTACTGAAGCAAGGCTTGCATTCGAGTCGTGTTCTCTCCTCACTGTAGTATGTGCCTTGTTCACTTCTGTGGGTAGAGAATATTTTATTCCAGGTATTTCTGCAGTGCTTCTTGTTGTTGTTTAGTCGCCGAGTTATGTCCAACTAGTTGGTCACATCTCCATGGACTGTAGCCCTCCAGGCTTCTCTCTCCATGTCTTTTCCAGGTAAGAATACTGGAGTGGATTGCCATTTCCTTCTCCAGGGAATGCCGACCCAGGGATTGAACCCATGTCTCCTGCATTGGCAAGCGGACTTTTTACCACTGAGCCACCGGGGAAGGCTTCTTCAATACTCTTTACTATATACAAAACCTTTTGCCAGATATGTTAGGGAAGTGATTTCTAATATAGATGAACAGTAGTTTAGCATGGGGTGAGTAAAGAAAAGACATAATCATGGTAAGCAAGCCTAGTGTGAATTCAATAATGTACTTTTAAGTGACTTTGTTTTGTGTTTATTGTGGTAGCATGCGTATATGTTGAGAAACTAGTAGTATGTTTGTATGTGATACCGCATTTGAATATATATGCGTATAAAATAAGACAAATGCAGATAAATATTTGAGGAGGAGTTGCTATTCAGTGGCTAAGTCGTGTCCAACTCTTTGCGACCTCATAGACTACAGCATGTCAGGCTCCTCTGTCCTCCACTATCTCCCGGAGTTCACTCAAATTCATGTTCATTGAATATTTGAGAGACCTGATTAAAAATATAAAAGAGATGCAAGTTCATATCTGTGCAGAAGTGTAAGAACAGAAAAATATTAAGCTACTGCTTAAATACCAAACTCTTACTTAGGCATTTAAAAATGCACTGGGCAGGAGAAGAGGATGAAATGGTTGGATGCATCCCTGACTCAATGGATATGAAATTGAGCAAACTCTGGAGATAGTGAAGGACAGGGAAGCCTGACCACGGGGTCAGAAAGAGTTGCACATGACTTAGCAACTGAAAAACAGCACAGATGCATTGTGCATAAATTTTTTAAAAAGACACCTGTCTTGATCTCTTGAAGCTTATTATTTTATACTGGATGCAGAGGACTATATTACAATATTAAGTATTATTATATAAAGCCATAAAATTCTATAGAAGGAAGCAAAGTGGAGGAGATGAATTCTAATAGAGGGGGTGACTTAGGAAAATATTACTAAAGAAGTAGTATTTGAACATATTCTTCAGTTATTTAATTTTTTATAAATTCCTTTTATTGCTATTAGTCTCTTTGTGTAGAGCTGGTGGACAGATCGTGACTTATTCCTCTTTCTGGGAAGCTGTGGTCATCTTCCTTTATATGTTGTTTCAAATTTAAAGCTTACATGGAAGGCAGTCCAGTACTGTGATCAGCTGAGCTCCTCTCCAGTTTGCAATCCCAGAGATTACAGGTGGATTTTTATTAAGCTTCTTTATTGTAAAAACTGTATTTTGAAACAATCTCATGTTTTATTTAGTATGTTTAATATATTTTTATTGATGAAATTAATTTTCTTAAGCTAGTACTCTTTATCCCCAAAAGTATTTTTCAGTTTTTTTTTTAATTATAACTTTAGTCATGCTATTTTATTTGCTGTTTTTCAGTCATCCCTCCTCCATATTCCTAGGTCATTTCCTGTAATTTTCTATTACTCTTTGATTTTATTATTTTTTTCACTTTTTATTTTACTCTTTGATTTTAAACAGCAGCCTGTTCAAACCATGATAACATCACTTAGGAGATGCTGGCAACTATTCTATGTGCTGTACAAACATAATACAGAACTTACCTCTATTTTATAGATGAGGAGACCAAGGTTCAAATATTTTGCCCAAGATCATGGATTTGACTTTGCAAATTTATGGGCCAAGTCTTTGCTGCAGACCTTTTGTTAGTTCATGAAGATGCAGTGTTGAAGACATTGCGCAAAGCTTTTTACCTTGCTTTAGTAACAGTTTGAGGTTACAAGGGCAGTTTTTTAAATACATTTCTTAATCAGTTGATGAGCAAGAGGAAGACACAACTTTTGGATTGGTGTAGATGTAGTTACGGAGAAGGCAATGGCAACCCACTCCAGTACTCTTGCCTGGAAAATCCCATGGAAGGAGGAGCCTGGTAGGCTGCAGTCCATGGAGTCGTGAAGAGTCAGACACGACTGAGCGACTTCACTTTCATGAATTCCTAGGAATATTATCAAATGGATATAAAAATCATATTTTAAAATAATATTCTAAACAAATAAGAGGCTTCCCTGGTGGCTAGGATGGTAAAAAAACTCTGCCTGAAATGCAAGAAACCTGGATTTGATCCCTGGGTTGGAAAGATGCCCTGGAGAAGGGAGTGGCAACCCACTCCAGTATTCTTGCCTTGACAGTTCCATGGACAGAGGAGCCAGGAGGGCTGCAGTTTATGGGGTTGCAAAGAGTCAGACACGGCTGAGCAACTAATATTATCACTACCAAACAAATAATTGTTTTGTTTTGAATATCTATAGAATTTACTTTCTGAATAATTTCCCTCAGGAAGCAGAAGCTTTGTGATAGTGAACCAGGTGTTGCCACTCACTCGCTGTTTCCTTAAAGCGATCATACAGCACAGACCTGGTAGTGATCTTTGCTTAGGACAGCAAGTTATCCTGTAGGTAGTTTTATCAAAATGTTCATCTTGTTTATTGTTACAGTTTTGTGTGAAATAATTTTAATGTTTTTTCATTGTTGTTCTTTAAATGTTACAGTTATTAACCTTTCTTGTCTTCTTAATATACTGCTGGTTGTAAAATCTTTAGGGCAAAGTGTATAATCAGAAGTTTAGCTGAGTGACATTGAGTAAGTCAGGTTTCTGCCCTTTAGTTGATGTCATTTTCAAGTGAGAAACAGGTATTATAATAATATCTACTACCTCTACTAAGGTTTAAAAAGTTTTTTAACTTTATGGATATAAAATGCTCAGTACAAAGCCCTATATATGTTATTTTTCTTCATAATAATATTAGCTATGACTGCATTTTTGTATCGTGCTTGCTTTGGGCGCATGATTTGATATTGAGTAGTTATGTGGCCCTTATGGTCAGTGCTAAGAGATAGGAGTAGAGTCTGATTCCACATTTCTTGGAGCTTTTTAGATAGTAATATACATAAGACTTGAAAGATTGAAGGCGGGAGGAGAAGGGGACGACAGAGGATGAGATGATTGGATGGCATCACTGACTGAATGGACATGAGTTTGGGTGAACTCCGGGAGTTGGTGATGGACAGGGAGGCCTGGCGTGCTGTGATTCATGGGGTCACAGAGAGTCGGACACGACTGAGCAACTGAACTGATAGTAAGACTTCAGTCAAAAGAACAAATTATAGGATGTTTCCTATACTCCCATTTTGTCTGAGAGGACCTGGAAAAGTTTTCATTCAAAGGCGATTTCTGAAATTGAGTTTTTGCTGATTTTGGAAATAAAATGGGTATGAGTAGAAATGGTAATCTTTAACTTTTAATCTTCTTTCCTTGATTTGCTGTCAATAAGTAAATACTTCAATTTAACACTTTGAAACATCACATTTTAAGACAAATGGTTGTTTTTTTCTGCCTTTAATAATCTTTATGTCTGCTAGATGGGGGAAAGAATAAATCCAGTACAAGGTTTCACATATGAATAGTGAAAGGGTTCTGTTAATGCTGTGTGGAAGCACTTCATGCCTCCATGGACAGTAACTACTTGTATGTGAGTGATCATTAGCAGCAGAAACGTAGCCCAAAGTTTCCAAAAGGATTTCCTGCCAGCTCCTCAGACTTTTTTTTTTTTTAAGCATTAGGCAGCCACTGATATTTAAACTTGGGGAAAATGAAATTAAAAATCACCTGGTCGTTTTTGTCCTTCTGTGGGAAACTGTTTGTATATGTTTAGTTCAGTCTTTTCAGCCTGACCTATGGCATCATCAAGATCGTATTTAGCTTCCCAAATGGGGCATGGATACTATAAACAGCTCAGCTCTAGTGAAAGGTTACTGATTTTGGTCCTGATAGGGACAGACTAGTATTACTTGGCCATAGTTTGGCCATAACTGGTGATACTTAAGTTTGGTCTCGACACATGGTAATTACAGTTAAATTAGAGGAATTAATATATGAGAAATGGAATGAGGACTTAACCTGGCACTTTTTTGAATTTAGCAAGTTGTTTCACTATGCTAAATTTAATAAGCCTTTATAGAATACCTACTGACTATAAAGACATTCCTAGATAATTATTTCAACAAACTGAATAAAAATATTCTAATCTCTATATATTATTAGAAAATAACTTGCTTTGAGAACATGATTCCTGTTTGACTCAAGTTAAACATTTTTTTGAAGTCAACTTTATAGCTGGAGTCAGTCAGTGAGCAATTATATATAATATACTTCAAGAAATGTTCCTCAGTGTACATTTCTTAAACTGATGTAAGATTTATGTACAACTGGAGATAGTTATCTGTTAGGCTTTATCACTTGGCTCAAAATGTATTATTCATAAATGGGTTATTAAAACCTTGGTTTGCTTAAATACGTAGCACTTCCCAGAATTCCTTTCTAGGAGATTTTGGGTATGAACTTCCACATTAAGAGTGCAGTAGGGGGAGAAGTCTTGTGCTCATTTGCCTGACTACGAATGTATAATTAAAGAGTCTGTCAGCAGGGGTTGGGGCAGTCATTGTGTTCTGATTCTTCATGTTATACAATTACTTTGTTGTTCAAACAGATATTGTAACTAGAGCATAATTTTAAATTTCAGAGGTCAGTGACTCATTGAGGTTTTTTTTTTTTTTGGTTTTGTTTTTAATCAAAAACAAAAGTAGTTTCTCGGGTTTTGAGGAATTTTTTTGCTGAATATTTTCGTATCACTGTATACAGCAAGTGAAATGGGTGATGTTTTATTGAAAAGTAATGCTTAAAGCTTATTTCACGATGGTGATTTAATCAGCCCTAACTTAGGAATGACGTTGGGCATATATGTGTGCATTGTATACTAAGACCAGATTTTCGTCTTCCGCTATTGAAAACTCTTAATGATTAGAAGAATTCTGTGTAAGTGGCCACAGATTTATCATTTTTGTGTATTTGTGTCATTGAAATTTGGTAGGCATTTCTCTCTTCTAGGAGAAAAGCATATTTGTCTGTGTAAGAAATCTGTTTTACCAGGTATTCTCTATTTATTGATACTGTGTGTGACTCAATCAGGAATTCATTGATGGAGAAAGCGCCATATGACTTGGAATTAGGGGGGGAGAACACAAAATAAATTTACCAAGTCATCTCTGTTAATCTGTTTCTTTATTTGCATCCAAATTCCCTACCAGCTCTAAAATTCTATGAGAACAAGCTGTGCTTAAAATACGTGTTTCCCCACCCAAATGTTTAAAGGTAAAATGGTAAGAGTAGAAAAAATTCTTAATTGTCAAGACTTCAGTGTTCTATGTCTTTCACTAATTTATGACTCTCTCACTGATTTGTGGCACTATTTTAAGGCAGTTTACTTAGTTTTAGGGCTTCCGTGTAGGCGATGCCATGTTCTAGGAAGCGTGGCAGGCTCTGAAGCTCTCCTGTAGAACCTGTGTGTGTGTGGCTGGGGCAGGCCTTCCGCCTTAACCTCCTCCCCACGCTGTGAGGGATGGGGAGGACTGGGGCCACAGTCTCAGGACTGCTGGGGCGACTGGGCGAGGGGACGTGTTTGTGCTGCTCAGTGTGGCGCTGGGCAAGCCGGAAGGCAGGTAGTGTCATCCTCGTTTTCATTCCTGAATTTCTTTGTCATCACGAGAGACTCAGAGCTACTTGAAATGTATTTTTTGATAGTAGACTTGCCAAGAATATAAACCGTAATAAAGCATTATTGGTAATTGTGTCAGTCTGCTTCATAGTCAGGTGTGAATGGTATTATAGAATCGTTTTATATGTTACTAAACTTTAATTTACTGTACAAATTAAAATGCATTCCATTTCCTTGAATGCTGTCTTGTCATTTCAGACTACCTTAAATAAAAAAACCAAGATCAGTGGTTTGAGCTTTGTTCTTATTTGTACACACTGTAATTGTTTATAAATAACTTGCCTTTGCTGTCATTTTGCTTTATTATATTAAGATATATAAATTTAGTCTTGCAGTTTCAAAAAGACCTTTTGGTTTTTTTAACTGCTTTCTTCTGATATGTTGTAACAGGGTGATACTGACCTGATAGAATAAAGGAAAAGCGCTGTCTTTTGTGGGATATGAAAATCAGAGCTCATGAACATTATCTTAGAAAATCTGAGAGAGTTGACTAGAAGAGAAGTAAGAGACCAAGAATAAAAGTTAGGGGTGTAAGGATTTTCAAATGTAGCTCGCTACTTAAATAGGAGGTCATATAGAAGCAGGCCCAGAAACAGACAAATGATCAAGGGAAACTGGAGACTTATTTGGGCAGACACAGCAGTAATGAATACAGCAAAGCACTGTGAGGAAACAACATGATTTTAGTGACGCTCACCAACAGTAAAAGCTCAGTTGTTCACCAGTAAATCAAATGGCTAAAGACAGTGCGCAGATAACATCAGTTACAGTACCATGCAAGCAGGGTAGTGCTATAAAAATAAAGGACGAAAGTAAGTAGTAAAGAAAACATTCTGCACACGGGTGATCAATTGCGGAAAGTTTGTGGGTATCAGACTCCATGTTCAGGAATATTGACATGTTGACAATATTGACATGTTGACAATATTGACATGTTGACAACCTGGAGAAAATGTAACCAGGAAATGATGCCTGAAGTTAGTGTGGACTGAAATGCACGGGTGAATGCACAGCAGCTCTCTGTCAGGACCAAAGGAAGCTTGTAGCTGCGTTTCAGACTTTCCACAAAACCAGTTAGTTGGTCCTTGTTTTGAAGTATCAAAAATTCACACTGAACTCAGAAAGCTCATTCAGGATCAATAACAGCTGAGGCGTAACTGTGAATTAGTTTGGAGAAGAGAATGACCTGGACATGTTGAGTTGAAAGCTTTACAGACGCTGATGTACACTTGTCAGTGGGCAGTTGAATTTAGAGGTCAGAAGTAAGGAATGTACTGGAAGTATAAATTTGGGAATATGTGGATACAAAGAATGCCATATTATTGTATATTGCTGAAGATGTGGTGGCAAGTTATATGAAATTCTTTGGGTGAGTATAAAACAGAAATTATAATAATTTGCAATGAGCTATTTTTTCCACATCAGTTTCTCAGCAGTTTACTCCTGAAATACTCTTTAAAATATGACTGTAAGAAGAAATCAATGCCTCGACCACGGTTTCTGAGATGTACCCCCTTTGGTGTGTCTCCACTTTGCCGTCAGTCCCCTCTTCTTCGTTGCACCCCTTTTTTTGGTCCCAGATTATGAAAGAGAGAGATTTCGGGAGTGGATTCTTAGCTGCAGGTCCACTAGGTATAGGAGTAGACCCCCTATAATTTTACTCTCTCTCATTTGTCTATAGTAAAAGAGAGCCTTTATGGGTATGTTTTATTGACTTGCCAATCCCAGATTGCCTTTGTTATCTGTTTGAGAAGCAGAAAGAGAAAACAGGGAGAAATTATATTTGTATTGAATAATGACTTGGCTCAAAATTCACTGTTGACAGAATTTACTTCACTCTTCCTGAGTGAGAATGGATTACAATTGTATAAAGGTGGCTTCTGCATAGAATGATCTTAAAACCTCTTTAAAAATGAGTTTAATATGCTCATGGATTAAAAGTATGCAGTTCTATAAAGCCTGATGTAGAAAATTCCTTCTCTGCTTTCTGACAGCAGCCACTGCTCACAGCCACTCCCTGCTGTTGAAAGAGATCCCTTTGGTGCTCATTCTCTACTGCTGCATTTTGTGCTCACCTTACCCCTAGTTGATTCTGTTTTGTTTTGATCTCACTTTTTCATTGTGATGAGAAGTTATTGGGCCCTTTACATTTGGAAACTGTTATCAGTTGTGTTTTAAAATATGTATTATGTTAATGATTTTTCTCCCTTCTGCTTCCCTTTTTCTTTTTTCATGGTGAGATATCAGCCATTTATCGTTCTTAGCTCTTGTTTTAGTTCCCTAATCTTTATGTTATTTTCAGCCATTTTCCACCTCTGTCTTTATGCTTTACTTGGAAAGAAAATTCAGTTTTTATCTTCAAGCACTTCTGTCATGTTATTTTTGTTTCTACTGTCATATTTAAATTTCAAGAATTCCTTTTTATGTTTTGAATTCCTTTAATAGCATTTTTTTACTTGTTTCCAGGATGCAGTGTCTTTTCTTAACTCTGAGGACTTTTTGAGTTTTTCTCCTCCTTGCCCAGTGATTGCTTTTTTCAGGCAGTTTCTGTAGCTGGGCTGGCCATAGTTTCCTGAGAAGTCTTCTGGTCTCTGGCCGCCAGTGTGCGGGCTGGGGGTAGAGTGAGAGAGGGATAGACACCTCAGCCTTCAGTGTTTTGAAGGGTACTGTCACCTGCCCCTCAAAACCCAGTTCCAGAATACGGAACTCTTCAGGGATACGTTTCTAGTCTGCAGCTAGAAATTAAGGAGTGCTGGATTGCCAGCTATTTAAGGAGTGGGGATGTGGAGATTGAGCTGTTCCTTAGTGAGAAGTTAGCCAGTTTTCCAGTCTTAGCTCCACCCTTACACCACTTCCACCGCTGCTGGTTTCCTGAGGCTTCATGGAGGCTCTAGAGTGTAAGTGGGTTTCTTCTTGCCTGGGTCAGCTAAGACCCTGGCTACTTAGCCATCTGCTCTCCAGTATAGTTTCCAAATTGTTTCCTTTCCCATTTTCTTATTTCTTAAGAGTTAGTTTGTGATTTTAAAACTGCAGTGTTTCAGAAGAATTTTAGGAAGGAGTGAAAGTACACAACTGCATTAGTCTCACGTTTTTTGTCTCTTAGTGTTTTAGAAACCATAAGCAGACATTAGGACAAGAATGACTTTCTTTTATTTTTGTAGTTTTAACTGGTACTTAAATTGGTGAATTTATTGACAGTATCATTTACCAAGTGTAGTTTTCATTCTTAGGCCTTTCTGAAATGTTTCAGGTTGTAACTCTTCCTCAGTTGTCCTTGTGTTAGTATCTGTGTACATCAATAACATGCACACGCATGCGCTTTTTTAGCGTCTTTGTCTGCTAATTATAACGTTACGTCAGTCCTAGGTTTTGGTTGATTTTTCTTCTTATGTTTCCTTTTTCTCTTCCTTCGCCTGTTAATTTCTGATAAGATGCCAGGTAGTGTGA
Source organism: Moschus berezovskii (assembly GCF_049115385.1). NCBI lineage: Eukaryota > Metazoa > Chordata > Mammalia > Artiodactyla > Moschidae > Moschus > Moschus berezovskii. The sequence goes on from NC_142469.1 coordinate 106,026,417, forward strand.
ATTTTAGGGTTTCCCGTGTGGCTCATTGGTAAAGAATTCGCCTGCCAATGCAGGAGCCACAGGAGATGCAGTTTCAATCTCTGGGTCAGGCAGATCCTCTGGAGAAGGAAAGCAGCCCACTCCAGTGTTGCTGCCTGGAGAATCCCATGGACGGAGGAGCCTGGCGGGCTGCGGTCGATGAAGTCACCAGATAACTGGACACAGCTGAGTGACCGAGCACACACAGTGTGGAATCTGCCTTGCTGGGTGGATATTTCATATTACTGTAGCTATTCTTGGACACAGTTAAATTGGAGCCAGTTGGATCCTTTTAGGTCTTGCTTTGAGTATTTGTTTAGGCACTACTGGCGTGGCACTGCTCAGACTGCTGCTGATCGTTTTCCACTCCTGAGGCAAGACCTCTGTGTACTTGTCCCGGTGTCTTGTGTATCAGCAAGTTTTCTACCTTGGATCCTTGGATTGGTTCTTTCTCTGGCCTCTGGAATTTCCTGCCACATGTGCGCTAAGCAGTGTTCAGTTGAACACTTGTGCATATCTCCACTCTCGAAGTGAAGTGAAGTGAAAGTCGCTCAGTCATGTCCAGCTGTTTGCGACCCCATGGCCTTTAGCCTGCCAGGCTCCTGTGTTTATGGAATTTTCCAGGCCCAGAATACTGGAGTGGGTAGCTGTTCCCTTCTCCAGGGCATCTTCCCAACCCAGGAATTGAACCCAGGTCTCCCACATTGCAGGCAGACTCTTTACTGTCTGTGCCACTAGGGAGGCCCTCCACTCTGCGCAGCTCTTTTTTCCAGTACTGGTTTAGGTGAGCTCTAGCTGCTGTGTCCTCCCGGGTCTCAAAAGTTAGTCTTCTCCACTCAGAGAGGCGGCCTGGCATGCAGCAGCGAGCTTCCCGGGCCAGGAAGCCTGGACAGTCGTGGGCCTTCCTGTGTTGGCTTCCCGTCCACAACCTCACTGTCCTCTTCCTCTTTGGTTGTTTTCAGACATGAGAGTGAATCTTGTTGATGTTACTTTATCTTGGCCCAAAGCAGACATTCCTTATTTGTATGGATGTGGAGGTTCATTAAAACATAAACACACAGAACTTTATCACTTCTATAAAAACTGATCACTTCTATAAAAACGTCTATAAAAAACTTTATTTAACTTTTTATAGAAAAAATTGATCAGATATAAGTTTCAGTGAAACAATATTGTCAGTGTTTTTCAACATAAAAATTAAAATCTGGATTTTAAAATTGCTTTTTATTGTTACAGTAGAGGCATGTCTTCACACTTTGTATTTGGCACACAGATAGCCGTGAGGTTCCCAGTTCCTTGACTCATTGACTCCTTGAGTCTCAGTTTTTCATGGTGTCCCCTTGGCAAAAAGAAATGCCGAAGAGTTTTTCTTTCCATTTTTAAATGGTTACTTCCAAACAGCTTAGTTTATCAAAACAACTTAAATTGAAATTTTTAAGTTTTATTTATAAACAACCACATTATTTATTAATGGATTTGTTTTTCTGTTGGGTACTGTTTCAGATTCTCAAACTGGACACTACCACCTTCTTCCTGTCCCACACTGATTTTACATGGACATGGCTTTTTATTACAGCAGCTACTGAAAACCTAGCACTGCAGAGATAAGAGGTCATCAAAAGTGATCTCATATTGATAAAGACAAATATTTTAATCTCAAAGGTTGCATGGTGTCTGACAGACATCAACTATTGCTGTTTCCCTTGAAGCTTCAAGTACTTTGTGGTACCTGGTGAGCGTGCTGTGCTATCTCCTTGAATTCACTCCTTGGGAGCACACAGGTGGCTGACCACAGGCTGGTGTGCTTTGTTTGGTTTCCCATTTCCCCTCACAACATGTGGGTGCATTTTCACACTTAATGATATTAATAGAAAATAAAGAGAAGCATAAACTTTAAGAACTCATTTCTATCCTTATTGTCTGAGTTCCATATATTTCTTTTTCCTGGCATGGCCTCTGCACACATGTGAGTTGTGGTAGAAAACTGTTTGTTTGTTTTTAATAACCAGTGTATTTTTCTTTGATTGGAAGAATTCAGTAAATAGTATTCACAGTTCAGTAAATCGAATACTTAAAGATGAAACTTCAAAAAAAGGTATTGTTCATTGTTTATGTGTGGTACCTTGCACTGAACCATATGCATTTATTTATACCATTTTGATATTCATGTTGATATTGTTTTTAATTATTAAAATTATATTTATGAAATACTTACAAATATATTTGCATATTATCTCTAAAGCTTAAAGCAAGGCGCAGTTCTGAAATGATTATATTTTAGCTGAAAGGGAAGTATGACCAATCTTTCCTGAGGCTTGACAGTGTTTTCCACCTGGGAATCACTGGGTCATGTGAAGACATCGGGGAAATGAGATGTAGATGTTCTCTGCTAAAACTAGTGTTTATGATGGTATGGTTAAAAGAGTGACTGTACAGCTCACCATTTTTAAAGTAAGGTCTGATGGAACTACAGTTAAAGTTATTGTTATATTTATTCCTTGTTATTTTATAATGAAATGGTTCCATAATCACTACTTAAAATGCTTAAAACAAATGGCATTTGTCTACACAGTAATGTCTGTTGGCAAAATACTTTTCCTGTTCTTTAATTCAGCCAGTATTACTAAAAGCAGTTGCAGCAAAATGGGAAAACCGCTGAATTTGAGAATGAAGATGTTGATTCAGTTCCTAAATTTGGCAAGTTACTAGCCACATGGCCTTGACAGGTGACTTGCTTAAATTTACCTCAGTGACCTTTTATTTACTCATAGCAAAATAAAGCAAGCATAGCTTAATGATGGCAGCAGGTCATTATTATGGATAGAAAGATGTACTCTCTCTTTGAAAAGAAAAATTTGTAATCGTGTGCTTTGTAAATATTTTAGGAGGAGCAAAATCGAGGCAAGCCTAATTGGGAGCATCTCAATGAAGATTTACATGTACTGATCACTGTGGAAGATGCTCAAAACAGAGCAGAGATCAAACTGAAGAGAGCTGTTGAGGAAGTGAAGAAGTTACTGGTGCCTGCGGTAAGTAATGATTTCCAAACCTTAGATTTAGGCCCAAGGTCTTTTTTGGTTAATTTTTTAAAATTATTATAATGTTTATGTTAATAAAGAATAGGTTATTATTTGTTCAAAATTTTATATAAGCACAAAATATAAAAATAATTTATAAGTCATTTGCTATAGAATAATAGACAGACACTGCTCCATTTCCTAAATGGGAAAGTCTACTCACTGTTTATTTTTTTGTGAAGGAAATGTGAGTGGAGCAACCGAAGCAGCGGCCTATTTTTCAAAAACGTGGTTACCTTTGCATCACTGTTACAGGGTAAAGATGTAGGTCCATCATCAAGTAGGGCTGATGAAAGCTTTGTCTCTCTTTTAGATCAGTTTCTAACTGCAAAGAAGTAGTGAGTGTACACAAAGTCTGTATGAGTTAATACTTCTGTTGGCTGATCTATGTTAGTTGGAGTGCATTATTTGTGTTGCCTATGGATTCTGTGGGCTTCCCAGGTGGCACAGTGGTAAAGAACCCACTTATCAATGCAGGAGACACAAGAGACCCGGATTCCATCCCTGGGTCAGATCAGGAAGATCCCCTAGAGTAGGAAATGGCAACCCACTCCAGTGGGTTTCTTGCCTGGGAAATTCCAGTATCGTTGTACCTATATTCCTTGTGACTTGATTCTAATTTTTCTAATTTGAATGTGTTTTCATCAGTTTACATAACACCACACATAACTTACTGTTCAGAGTTCAAACCTTTTAAATTCAAATTGGGATTTCAAAACAACCTTACAGTACGTTCCTTCCAATCCCACCCCGCCTTCTCCCAGCAAGCACAGGAACTCAAACAAGTCTTAGCATTTTTTAATTTCTCTGCAAAAATATTGTAATAGGGATTTTGAGATGATCACACTTAATCTGTAGAGTTGTAGTACTTTACCTGACTAAACTGTTTATCCTGGATAATACTGTTGTTTTTATTTCAAATGTTTCTTTGATTTGGACAATTAGTTTATTTTAGTCTCTTTTGTTTCTTCAATCACAAAATAAACCGTGCATAACTAGAGAAAAGTCATTTCTTTAGTTACATATAGTATATCCAGTCTGGCAAGTCTGCATGTGTTACTATGAAGTATCTACTAAAGATGTTCTTTTTATCATAGGCACAGTTAATTAGTTGTTCAATCTCATTTCCATAAATCTGAACTATACCTCCTTTAGATTCTTGAGATCTTCAATATACTTTTATAAATACAGTGTAACATTTTGTGGAAATCAAATCATCTTCACTGACAGATAAGGACTGTTGAGCAGTGCCCTGATTTTGGTCATCTTCAGGGACTTAGGTCATCCTCGGCAGAAAAGAACTATTGATGTAAATCTGCCTCCACTGTATTTCTTGAAGACAGTGTATTCTTGCCAACCCAGTTAAAATAAATGTCTCCTTTCACTTTTAGTCTTAACCCACTCAGTTGATTCTCAGAAATTAGTAAGAGTGATTTTTTGTTTGTTTGTTTGAAAAAATTGTATAATCAATGATTGGACAAATCACTCCTCTGAAAACAGGGTAACCAGTGAATTACCTTCTCTGAAGCTCCTTGTTGTACGCTGAAGAAGTGGCTCTTAATTGTAAACAAAGTATAGGTAGTTGTGAAAACTTTAAAAGTCAGAGAAGGAAAATGTTTGTGAAATAATTATTTTATTAGCATTTTACTAAGCATATAGATAGAACATTAAGCAGAGGTTTTATAGGAAGATATAATGATAGCCTTCTTATTTTAAGTGGCTCCTGTGAGAAAATTACTTGAAATTGTTAGGAACTTGTGATTCTTATTTGTGATTTGTGTTTTTATGTAGCTGCATAGTTCTAAAAATTAGTTGGGTTAAAAAAACTATAGTTTTTATGATTCTTATAGAGTTTTACAATGCAGACTGTTAATTTTAGCTAAATATTTAGGATAGAATATGTTGATCATTTTTGTTTGTTATTAGGCCATGTTGCAGTGTGCTACTGTATGCTTTTCTTTAAATTTTTGTTTCTTTAAGCTTCTATGATAAAGTTACTAATTTAATCTAACCCTTTGATAAAATACTATTCTGTAATTAGACAAATGGTATTTTAATAGATTAATTACTAATTTTATATATGTAAAACTTAGGATTTTAGATATGCCTGTTGAACTGGCTTATTATAATTAGAAAACTCCTCAGATGACATTTTAGTGCTTGTTTTTTTATTCACATAATAATTCTCACACTTTTCCTGTGAGCCTTTCAGAATAAACGAGGCTGTTAAATTTATTGGCTGAACTTACAGTTTTTGCTTAGCATTTACCTAATGTGCTTACAGATACACAGTATTTTGGGAAATTATGATCTCTTATCTATATTTTTAAATCACTTTAACATAGATTTGATCCTTACAGAGAGCTTGTGTATTAATTTACTCATTTTGTCATCAGATGTTTTCATTTCCTTTATTCTCACTGCACTGATACTGTAATGTGCTATAAATTTCCATTTCTCCCATTCAAGTACCAATCAGGCCCAACCCTGCTTAGCCTCTGAGATCAGACAAGATTGGGCGTGTTCAGGGTGGTATGGCTATAGACTAAATTTCCATTTCTTTTTGCCTTTTTTAACAGAATATCTAAACCTATTTTTAATTAAATTTAGTCTTAGTATCCTCATGTATATATTATGACGATTAATTATTGTGCAGGGCCTTGTTAACCATTTTAAGAACTTTGGCTTTGGGGCTAGAATGGGTGGGCTTCCCTGGTGGTTTAGATGGTAAAGAATCTGCCTGCAATGTGGGAAACCTGGGTTGGGAAGATCCCCTGGAGGACATGGCAACCCACTCCAGTCTCCTTGCCTGGAGAATCCCATGGACAGAGAAGCGTGGTGGGCTACAGTCCATGGGGTTGCAAAGAGTCAGACATGACTGAGCGCTCTAAGCACTAGAATGGGTGAAACCATCGGAGTGCTTTAGGAGAAGGGAATGATGTGATCTGATTAATATTTTGTAAGGATTACTGGTCTGCTCTGTTTAAAACAGAATAAATCACACAAGGTGAAAGAAAGGAAGCTCTCATAGGAGTTCACAAATTAAGACCCGTGGGCCAAAACCAGCCTCCCACCTGGGTTTGAATAGCCCATGAGCTTAGCATGGTTTTTACGTTTCTTTAATGACCAGGGGGGGAAATCAGAAGCGTAATACTTGAAGAAGAAGAAGACTTCATGAAATGTGAAAATTATATGGAATTCAAGTTGCATTGTCTAACAAGTTTTACTGAAGCACAGCCATGCTTATGCTTCTTCGTTTACATATTGTCTGTGGCTGCATCTGAGCTCCACTGTGAGTTGAGTAACTGCCACAGAGACCATATGCCCAGAAAAGCCATTTACTGTCTGGCTGATTACAGAAAAAGTTTGCCAGTTCCTGGACTCCTGTATTAATTCAGATGAGAGGTGATGATGAGTTGGGTCAGTGTAGCCACAGAAGTGAGTCATGGTCTCATTTCTAAGCATATTTTTAAAGTGAAACTGGCAGGATTTGCTAATGGATCATCTATGGGATATTAGAAAGCAAGCCGTCAGGGATGATACCAAGATTTTTAGCCTGAACAACCGGAAGGATATAATTGCTGTTACTCTGATGAAGGGTGTGTTAGGAATAGATTTTGAAGAGATTACTTGGAACTCAGTTTTGAATCTGGTAAATTTAAGATGCCAATAGCTATCCAAATGTAGCTCTTCTAGTATTCTCTTCAGATTAACAAATATTTATTCCACGTTGACTGTATTTTAGAGCATTAGGGGTGTAGAAAGTTATTTAAAGCAAGATGTTTAATGTTTAGGACAGTGGCAATTCCCTAACTATATTTCATAAGATACTTTTCGTAGGTATTCTGGATAAAAGAAAGCCTTAAATATAAGTATTGTGAATCTCTGGTAGAAACCATTTCCAAATTTAATTGACCATCAAAAATTTTTTTCTGAGAGTGTATTCACCATCTAGTGTTATAGAGATACCTGTTTCAGGAATAATCTGTAAACTCATGAGTCTGATTTAAATACATAAGAGCAGTCTTTTTAACTCTGAAGCATAGTCATTTTGAAGACATGAAAAAAGGGCTCTTCTTCAGGAACTTTTTCTTTTTTTACACAAATAAAAACTCCTTAATTTTAAATGTACAGTTTGACCCTTGACAACTGTATATATTTACAACCACTACTACAGTCAAGGTTTCCATTACCCCAAAAAGTTTTCTCTTAGCCCTTTTGCCATCAATTCAGATTAACAAATTACCGTCACAATCAAGTTAGCATCCATCATCTCATATACTCATTGTTTTTTTGTGTATGATCCACTCTTAGCAAATTTCAGGTGTACAATGTATTAATTAAATGTAACCTCTATGCTGTGCCTTAAATCCCCAGAACTTACTCATCTCATAACTGAGAGTTTGTGCTGTTTGATGCACATCACCTCTTCCCTAGCCCCTGGCAACCAACATACTACTCTCTGGTTGTATGAATTTGCCTCTTTTAAATCAGTTTGCTTTTTCTAGATTTCCTTTCTTTGTACTTTTCATGCAGCTTGGCTCTTTTGAGTTTCATCCATACTGCTGCATGTATCAGTGGGTTGTTCCTTTGTATTGATAATTAGCATTCCATTGAATACATAAGCCACAGGTTGTTTGTCCTTTCACTTGTAGTTTTTATTTCTATGAATACAAATGATATGGAGCATCTTTCAATATGCTTCTTGAGAATTCATATATTTTCTTTGATGAAGTATCTTTAAATCTTTCTGTCATTCTTCTTGGCTTGTCTTTTTATTTTTTAGTGTTAAAGCAATTCTTTATGTGTTGAAAATGAATCCTTTATTGGACAGATAGTCTAATCTGTGACTTGTGTTTTTCTTTTGGTTTTGTGGAAAGGCTTTTCATTATAAATCCCATTTCATTCATATTAATAAATATTGAACTTAGTTTATTTCCCTGTTCTTGTACTCTTAAAGGAATTTGTCTTTGTCGTCTGAGTTGGTAAATTTTTTATCGTGAAGTTGGTCATAATACTCTTTTTAAGGTCTACTCTGTTCATATAGGTTGTGTGAGCTGTACATGCACACATGTGCATATGTCAGAACTGCCATTTCAGTGCCTTCAAGGAGAACACGCTAGTGTACACACACATTATTACAACGAATGGAGAGCTTTACACATCTTTCAGTAATTCAGGGGAAAAATGGGAAAGAAGACCTGAACATTATCTATCACCTTCATCTAAACGGGGCTTCCCTGATAGCTCAGTTGGTAAAGAATTCGCCTGCAATGCAATGCAGGTGACCCCAGTTTGATTCCTGGGTCAGGAAGATCACCTGGAGAAGGGATAGGCTCCCCACTCCATTCTTCTTGGGCTTCCCTTGGGGCTCAGCTGGTAAAGAATTTGCCTGCAATGTGGGAAACCTGGGTTCGATCCCTGGGTTGGGAAGATCCCCTGGAGAAGGGAGAGGCTACCTACTCCAGTGTTCTGGCCTAGAGAATTCCATGGACTATACAGTCCATGGGGTCGCAAAGAGTCGAAGTGTAAAAGGGGATATTCACCGAAACAGACAATATGATGGAATATTACAAACAGGTATTCTAACTGATTCAAAGAGAATAAAATTTTAACAGAAAGCATTTTTTTGGAAACAGAATTCAGTTACCAGTCAGTCACAATAAGATAAATTTAAAAGTCCCAAATATTGGAAAACATTTGGAAATAACTCATAGGTCAAAGAAATCATGAAATAAATTAGGAAATACTGTGAAGTGACTGGTAATAAAAATACCACATAATATTATATTTAGGATGCAGTTAAAGCATTATTCAGAGAAAATATTTTTAGCATAAATAAAAGGTCTCAAAAGTATAAAAGAAAGGTCATATGTCACTAACAGTCCACCTTTAAGAAGCTGTGAAAATAAAATTAAAAACAAATCAAGTAGAAAGAAGATAAAAAAACAGAAATCAGTGAAACAGAAAAGGAACAAATAGAGAAAATCAACAAAACCAAAAGCTCACATGGAGCGCGAAAAGATGAATAAAACTAAATAAAATTCTGGAGAGGCAATGGCTTTGGGGGTAGCACAGTCTGTCCTTGGAGTGCAAGTTTTAAACTGAATTGTTAGTGAACTGATGGCCCTGAATTTAGTTCTTGACCAAAGGATCAGTAATTGAAGTCTGGTATCATTGGCCTCCTTTTCATGTTATTGGGAAAGAAGGATTAAAAGATCCAGCTGTAATGCCCTCGCCCCTTGATAGAGCTGTAATGTGAGAGAGCGTCTCTCTTGTACGGAGGGTGTTGCTGCTGTTTTCTGCCTTGCACAACCATTTTAATCTGAATGGGAAATCTGTCTAGGGACCCAGAGTACAGTAATTAGCAGTCTCTTCAGAGTGTCAGAGCAGAATTACCATTGTAATGGTTTAGCTGCAGGATAAAAGGATTGAATTTGGGTCTTCCTGTCTGCCAAACTAAATGAGTTGCTATGGGAATTTTTAAATGTGAGAGGCGTTTACATAAAACAATTTGGCGGGTTTGAATAAACTCATAAATTACAGGTTTGAAAGGAACCAGTCGTTTCTTCCTCTTATATAGGCAGGACTGTACAGAAGGCTGATAGCTTCTTACATTCTTCATGAGAATGAGCTGATCCGTCCATGCTGCCGTGCGGATGATCCTATTAAGGCTTGTATTTTCACTAAATACAGTACAGTAAGCAAATTTAAGGAAAGATATTTTGTTCCAGATCTCTGGAGAAAGAAGTGAAAATTGTAAACATAAGTTTGTCTTCCTAAGTTAAATATGTCTTCAAGTAATGCTATTAAGTATTTTGTTTTAATAAACATTAATATAAGATTAATTTTTTGCTTAGGGCGTATAATAAAGAGGTATCTTTACACTTCTCATATTTGTCTCACAAAGATGAACATTTAAAGCTTTTTGGAAAACAGAGGAGGTACTCACACTTGTAAGTAGGATTATTTAGGTTGCATGTAAGCAACTTGCAGAGAGAGCTTTGTCTTTCCTGCCTCTCCAGTCTGGGTTTAGTGGAGTGACTTTTCAGTGAGGAGATGCTGCCTTGGGTGCCTCAGGTGATGACGATCACTCTGACTTGTCCTCAGTCCTCCCCAAGGAGTCAGTCATAGTGGGAGTTCCTGCATGGGGTGCTTTGTATCTGCTCTCCAGAAAAGACGTTCAGTGAAATTTAGGTAAAGTTTTTTAATGTGAGACTTACTCATGCAATGAATAAGTTCTTCTGGGTGATCAGGGGAAGTCACAAGATTTTCAAGCCACAGGATTATAGTTTTGTAAGGAAAGGGAAAAATTGGTTGCTGCTAAATAACTTCGTGGCCTGAAATTGTAGATGCAAGTTACACATAATGATTGTTTAATTCAGATGAGAAAGTATAAAATAAATATTTTTAAAGTATAATAAATGAATTTTATAGTTTAATCTTTACTAAAGGTATAAATTATATTAATATATCAAAGTAGTCATCTGAATCTGATTTTATGTTTCTGAGATTGTTGTTAAACCTTAATTAAACTAGACCCAACTATAAGTAAGACTGTGAAAATCTCATTTAAAAGTTGAATACAAAGACCATCATAGAAGTCCTAGAAATCCTGGAATCAAAATGGTGTGACATGATACAGGCTAAGTGTAAGGTTCTCTGATGGGAGTCAGTGTATACTTCTTGATAAACATGGTGAGAGAGAAAAGTTCTTTCAGGAATTGAAATGTGCTGATTTTATTTTTATTTTTTTATTGCAGAATGGAACTACTGAATACATTTTAATAGGATTTTACATCAGTTTCCCTGTATGCCCCACCCACATTGTTAGCTGTGCTGTTTGTTTATTCTGCATTAGACCATCTACAGGAACATTGTTCCAGCTAGAGTTTTCACAAATAATTAAACCACTGTATCTTTGGATAGATAGCAGTCTATCAGTTCAGTTGCTCAGTTGTGTCCAACTCTTTGCTACCGCATGAATTGCAGCACGCCAGGCCTCCCTGTCCAACACCAGCTCGTGGAGCTTGCTCAAACTCATGTCCATTGAGTCCATGATGCCATCCAACCATCTCATCCTCTGTTGTCCCCTTCTCCTCCCGCCTTCAGTCTTCCCCAGCATCAGGGTCTTTTCCAATAAGTCAGTTGTTCTCATCAGGTGGCCAAAGTATTGGAGTTTCAGCTTTAGCATCAGTCCTTCCAATGAATATTCAGGGCCGATTTCCTTTAGGACTGACTGGTTGGATCTCCTTGCAGTCCACGGGACTCTCAAGGGTCTTCTCCAGCACCACAGTTTAAAAGCATCAGTTCTTCAGCACTCAGCCTTCTTTATAGTCCAACTCTCACATCCATACATGACTGACTTACTGGAGAAACCATAGCTTTGACTAGACAGACCTTTGTTGACAAAGGAATGTCTCTGCTTTTCAATATGCTGTCTAGGTTGGTCATAGCTTTTCTTCCAAGGAGTAAACGTCTTTTAATTTCATGGCTGCAGTTGGAGAAGGCAATGGCAAACCACTCCAGTACTATTGCCTAGAAGATCCCATGGACGGAGGAGCCTGGTAGGCTGCAGTCTGTGGGGTCGCTAAGGGTCGGACACGACTGAGCGACTTCACTTTCACTTTCCACTTTCACACATTGGAGAAGGAAATGGCAACCCACTCCAGTGTTCTTGCCTGGAGAATCCCAGGGACGGGGGAGCCTGGTGGGCTTCTGTCTGTGGGGTCACACAGAGTCGGACATGACTGAAGTGACTTAGCAGCAGCAGTAACCATCTGCAGTGATTTTGGAGCCCCCCAAAATAAAGTCTGTCACTGTTTTCCACTGTTTCCCCATCTGTTTGCCATGAATGAAGTGATGGGACCAGATGCCATGATCTTAGTTTTTTGAATTTTGAGCTTTAAGCCAACTTTCTCACTTTCCTCTTTCACTTTCATCAAGAGGCTCTTTAGTTCTTCTTCGATTTCTGCCATAAAGGTGGTGTCATCTGCATATCTGAGGTTGTTGATATTTCTCCTGGCAATCTTGATTCCAGCTTGTGCTTTATCCACTCCAGCATTTCTCATGATGTACTCTGCATATACGTTAAATAAACAGGGTGACAACATACCTCCTTGACGTACTCCTTTCCCAATTTGGAACCTATCTGTTGTTCCATATCCAGTTCTGTTGCTTCTTGACCTTCATACAGATTTCTCAGGAGGCAGGTCATACAGTCCATACAAACAGATTAAATTAAGAAAGCATGACAAAGTGTAGATTTTAAGACTTCAGTCACTATCACTGAGCTATCTTTACTCCCCATCCAGGCTTAATGTCTGGCAGTGGGGTCAGGCTTTTTAAACAGAGGGGCTTTTCCTCAGACTTGAAGCTTCACTTTTAATGAAGCTTCTAGGTGATGATAATAAAATGTGTCTTGTGTACAAGGTCTCATAAATAAAGACTGAAGAAACACCCTCCTTTTTGTTCTTAGAAGGATTTGTTGAGGGATAGCTTTTCTGAGTACAGATGCTGTGGGAGTTGACTGTTTAGATAGCTTGTAACTTTTAAAGCAAGGGATTCTAGGCTTAGAGTAGTACGGCAGTGTATGTTTACTCTCTAAGAAATACTTTTGCAGTTTATATAGGAAGTCCTTCCATTTTAATCTCTTGTTCATGCATCCCTCAGAATTTGCCTGTTGAATCTCCTGTGTAACATTTTACACTTGTTTGAACCCATTTATCTTTAAATATTAATGTTTTTATTCCATAATTAAATATGCCACTCACTGGCTGGGATAATGCATTTTAGTTTTTTATCTGTTTCCCTATTAAATACATAATATTCTACGCAGATAAATATATTTTATTGAATAATTTAAATTATTTAATAGAAAAATAGGTGAGTAATGTCTCAGTGTGTCTTTTTTAGTTCAGTTATTTTCATACATCCCTTTAATCTGTTTGCATGCCCTTCTGATGGTTGGTAAGTAGCATCGTGTTCCTTTTCTATAGGTGAAGCATTTGTAATCCATTTACTCTTTACTAATGGACACTGAAATTGAATTGGCAAAAATGTTAAGAAAGCCAAACACCCTGTATTTTATTTAATTGCTCTTTATTTTTTTGATGCTTATACTCAATTTTTCTTGACAACATTTCAAATGTTTTAGTGTTACAATATTTATAAGTAAAATTCAGGTAGCTACCGTTGTGAGATTTAAGAAGTATATTAATGATTCAGATGAGTATTTTAGTATTAAGATTGTTTCAGATAAATTTACTTCGTAGCTCATGGCTTGATTTGCCTTCTGTATTTTTGATAACCGAATTTTGAAAATTTAATTTCAAAAGTGATACTTTTTAACAAGATTTTTCCTTTATGGGAATTTCTCTGAAGCCTATATTTATATTGCAGGATTATGTAAGTGGATGTGTTTTGTTTATTATTTTCTTAACTTTTAATGCCTTTGTGGAAAAAATAGTCTTTAATATACATTAAAATAATTTAAGTTTATTAAAATCAAATATAAATTGAATTGTTTTTACAAGTTATACCATTAAACTGACATGGCATCAGTTTTTTTAATTAAACATCTTTAGCGAATATAGTATCTCCAAATAAGTTAGCAGATTCGTGAATTCACTTACATTGTGATACTGTTTTATGAATTCTGTGAGTGATGACAGTATGCTCTGTTTAAATAAAACTCCTTGATTATTAAATTTAGCACCTGTGGAATTACAACATACTTGTTATAATTTTTTTATATTGAAAGACTCAGTGATTGTCAAAAGCAATTCATTTCACAGACTTATATTGAGAAACTGCTATTTACCATACGTGAGCATAGGACAGAACTAACTCGTTTCCAGTTACCTTTTTGATCACCACATGATTCTTATCTTCTCTGCTTTTTCTCCTGGGCTTAGATCTCTGGTACTCCCTCAAGTTGCGGCTGAGTTCCCTCTCCCATACTTTTGTGTGACTGTGTACACTGGAAAATCCTGTTTAGGACACTGTTTAGGAAGATGCGTGCATATTCTGGAATGAAGTGGGGAATAAATAAATGCAATTCATCTTCCTGGTATTTATCCAAAAGAAATAATCCCCAATCAGGAGAGCAGTTTATAACGGTGTTCTTTATAAAACAAAAGGTTCATGTTGAGGAGTGGGGAAGCATTCAATACCACCTGACACACATACCGTTGGTTTTATCCTCTAATCATCTCTCCCTTCTATTCTTAACTCTCCATTCCCACTGGAATTATCTCAATTCAGACATCATTATGTGTTGCTTGGATTAGGAACCTATAATTGCCTCTTAATCTTTATGATCTTGCTGTATTTTTCCAAATATTCTCCTTACTGAAGCTAAACTGATGCTTCTAAAATAGAAACCTAATCATGACTTTCCTTAGGTTCAAACACTTGAATGACTTCTAATTATTCCAAGGAGTACGTCCAATTGCTTGAGCATGACTTGCAAACTGTTATTAACCTTACCAGCTTCATTATTTATTTAATACCCTTGATTCTAAAGTTTTGAACATGTTCTTTTTTTCAGAACCAAGTTCATTCTTTCTCCTCTTTAACTCTTACTCATCCTTTGAGTCTCAAATTGTGTATTGATGCCCAAAAGCCTTCCCTCCCCTGTTCATGACCAAACCAGACTTAGTTCAGCACTCTTGCACTGTGTTCCTGGAAAGTCCTTATTGTCAGTTTGTTTTAATTGCTTAATTTTACGTTTCTAGCTCCTTTCCCCACTCCTCCAACCCCACCCCCACCACCAGTTTTCTCACGGGCAAACTATTTGTTAGGTAAAAACTATCCAAGAGATAGTGTTTCAGTAAACATTTATGTAATGAATATAATTTTATTTTAGAATTTCAGGAACTATAATATAAAAAATTTTGGTGGAATATTTCATAAAAATAGTAGGATATAAAATTGAATAGCAAATATGAAAGGAAATATGAAAGGAAAAATTCCATTCGTAGTGAAACCTACATAGGCATAATGATGTTGTTTTCCTATAGTAGTAGATTATGGATAATTTTAAATTACAATTTTAAAGCAATATAGAAGCACCTAGATTTTGTCTGACTTTTTCAACCCCATGGACTGTAGCCCACCAGGCTTCTTTGTCCATGGGATTCTCCAGGCAGGAACACTGGAGTGGATTGTTGTTCCCTTCTCCAGGGGATCTTCCTGACCCTGGGATCGAACCCAGGACTGCTGCATTGCAGGCAGATTCTTTACTGCTGAGCCACCAGCGAAGCCCAAATTTGAAAAGACAGTACCTGAGTCAGTTTTTTCGTAAGTCTCAATCATTTCAGTGTTTTCTGCATACAGTTCTTGGGCATATCCTACTAAATAGAGTAATGATCCTGCTTAAGATATTACTGTTTTTGCCTTCCTTGGTGGAATATCATTGGTACTTTTTTCAAAATAAATCAGGTTAGTGTGTATGGAAAGCACTCTGTGAGGCAGATGCCTTTCTTCCCTTTTTGTTTTTGTTCGTTTGCTTTTGTATGCTCCATGAGGCATGCAGGATCTTAGTTCCCAGACCAGCAGTGGAACCTGTGCCCCCTGCAGTGGAAGCTGTGCAGTGGAAGCTCCCGGACTGGGAGGGAAGTTGGTGCCTCCCCTCCTTGATAAGCTCATCGGGTGTCATAGGGAATTCCTTGGCAACCTGAGCAGACCTGTTCCCTTCCAGGTGCTCCTGTTGATACTACAGTACAGTTCAGTTGCTCAGTCATGTCCTACTCTTTGCAACCCCATGGACTGCAGCATGCCAGGTTTCCCTGTCCATCACCAACAATTCACATAAAAGGACATAAAAGTGACTTTCAAAAATATCTTTAAAATGTGATTATTCTCACAGTAGAAGAAATACAAGTTAAAATAACAGAAAAATAACATTTGCCTATTTGCTGTTGTTATTCAGTCACTAAGTCATGTCTGACTCTTTGCAACTCCATGAACTGCAGCATGCCAGGATTCCCTGTCCTTCACTGTCTCCCCGAGTTTGCTCAAACTCATGTCCGTTGAGTTGGTGATGCCATCCAATCATCTCATCCTCTGTCATCCCCTTTTCCTCCTGCCCTCAATCTTTCCCAGCATCAGGGTCTTTTCCAACAAGTCAGTTCTTCGCTTCAGGTGGCCAAAGTATTGGAGCTTCAGCATCCGTCCTTCCAGTGAATTTTCAGGACTGATTTCCTTTAGGATTGACTGGTTGGATCTCCTTGCAGTCCGAGGGACTCTCAAGAGTCTTCTCCATGTGTACAGTTTAAACATTCATCCAAGCCCTCGGGGCTTCCCAGGTGCCACTAGTGGTAGAGAGTCCACCTGCCAGAGCAGTAGATGCAAGAGACACGGGTTCCGTCTCTGCGGTGGGAAGATTCCCTGGAGTAGGAAATGTTAGCCCACTTCGTATTCTTGTCTGGAAAATTCCATGGACAGAAGAGCCTGGTGTGCTGCAGTCCATGGGGTCACAAAGAGTTGGATGCAACTGAACTGAACCGTACATGACTACTGGAAAAACCAAAGCTTTGATTGTATGGACCTTTGTCGTCAAAGTGATGTCTCTGCTTTTTAACATGCTGTCTAGGTTTGTCATTGCTTTCCTTCCAAGGAGCGAGCACCTTTTAGTTTCATGGCTTCAATCACTGTCCTCAGTGATTTTGGAGCCCACGTAAATAAAATCTGTCAATGTTTCCACTTTTTCCCCATCTATTTGCCCTTATGAGATGGGACCAGATGCCATGATCTTAGTTTTATGAATGTTGAGTTTTAAGCCAGCTTTTTCACTCTCCTGTTTCACCTTCATTAGGAGGCTATTTAGTTCCTCGTTTTCTGCCACTAGAATGGTATCAGCTGCATATCTGAGGTGGTTGATATCTCCTGGCAATCTTGATTCTAGCTTTTGCTTCATCCAGGCAGGCATTTCACATGATGTCCTCTGCATGTAAGTTGAGTAAGCAGGGTGACTGCAGCCTTGATAAACTCCTTTGTCAGTTTTGAACCAATCTGTTGTTCCATGTCCCGTGCTAACTGTTACTTTTTTGACCTGCATACAGGTTTCTCAGGAGACAGGTAAGGTGGTCTAGTATTACCATCTCTTTAAGAATTTTCCAGTTTGTTGTGATCCACACAAAGGCTTTCACATAATCAATGAAGCTGAAGTAGATGTTTTTCTAGAATCCCCTTGCTTTTTCCTGATTTAACTCATGCCTACTTTAAAATGAGGTTTTTAGATTGCTTTATAAGTTTCCACTTAGGAAGTATAGGGTATTTGAAAATTACTTCAGAAGTGAAATATTTTTCATTCCCAGAGAAATGTGTTGTTTCCAAGTTTTTATTTATTATTATTTGAATCTTCAGGTGTGACTAAAGCAAACCCTGCATCCTCACTTTCGTTGGATGGCTGAGTGCTTTATTTACATTCCCTGATGGCTCAGAGGTTAAAGCGTCTGCCTGCATTGCGGGAGACCCTGGTTCAATCCCTGGGTCAGGAATATCCCCTGGAGAAGGAAATGGCAACCCATTCCAGTATTCTTGCCTGGAGAATCCCATGGAGGAAGGAGCCTGGTAGGCTATAGTCCATGGGGTTGCAAAGAATAGGACACGACTGAGCGACTTCACTTTCACTATCTTTTGTTTAATTTTACCCTAAAATGCAGCCAGTGAAATAGATAACAGCTGCCTTATATACCTTATGGAGTAATTAAGAGGATTAAGCGAGATAACAAAGGTTAAATTCTCTATAAACACTTAAAATAGAAAAGTGAAGTCGCTCAGTTGTATCCAGCTCTTTGTGACCCCATGGACAATAGCCTGCACCAGGCTCCACTGTCCGTGGGATTTTCTAGGCAAGAGTACTGGAGTGGGTTGCCATTTCCTTCTCCAGGGAATCTTCCTGACCTAGGGATCGAACCCAGGTCTCCCTCATTGTAGACAGACGCTTTACCGTCTGAGCCACCAGGGAAGTCCTTAAAATAGAAAAGGTTACTCAAATTGCAGGGGAAACAAATCTTCAAAAAATGAACTACTTAACTTAGTTATTTTTTTCTGACCAAGGAAAACTCTTAAGTGTCTCCATAATCTGAAACAGAATTGTAGTGCAAAAGGCGACCTCTGCCTTCACTGCCTTTGCTGCTGTTGTGACTCCGAGAGGTCAGGTGCTGCTGTGTGGCATACGCGAAGAGTTGACTCATTGGAAAAGGCTCTGATGCTGGGAGGGATTGTGGGCAGGAGGAGAAGGGGACGACAAAGAATGAGATGGCTGGATGGCATCACCGACTCAATGGACGTGAGTTTGAGTGAACTCCGGGAGTTGGTGATGGACAGGGAGGCCTGGCGTGCTGTGATTCATGGGGTCGCAAAGAGTCGGACACGACTGAGCGACTGAACTGAACCGTCTCTCTGTTGTCCCTGCTCTGTTTTCCTCTGGCCTTAATTTGGTTCAGAGTTCCAGTCAACTGTGTATAATGAAGGTATACCTTATGAAGCAGCAAAGGAAAAACATTAAGATGGGCCTCAACCAAAATTAAGGACCTCACTGTAATGACTATATCCAAAAATATTCAGTATTTTGAATATAAGGAAAACTGGTAGTGGTGACTTCAGGTTGCTTTAAGGACCATGTGGCTTTCTGCATCTGCTCTCATTGAGGTCATTAGACTGTGCTTGATGACTCAGAAACAGGATGAGTGTCTCCCAGTAAAACATGGGTTACTGGAAGAATCCCTGTAGATGATTAACACTGGGTGGCAGGTTCTGTCGTGGCCCTGTTGTGTGTACTCGGCAGCCCGCGGTCATCATCAGATTCCTACAGTGATTTGTGACCCTTCCCCACACTTTCATCTGGTCTCCGTTATACCTTGTGTCAGCCCCTGTCACAGTGCAGTGCTTCCTACTTCTGTGTACCTCTCACAACGAAGAGAGTTTCAGACCCCTGTTTCCAGGTTCCCACTCTTCGCCTTCTGCTATCGAGTAAGGCTCGCTTTAAGTTCACAGTTTGTAGCCATCCTTTCTTCTACAGCACCAACCATATAGTTTGATAAAGTCCACCTAAAATACAGTCAACCTTAGGGTTTTGGTGTGTTTTTTTTTTCCTATAAAGGTGTGGCTCTACTGATACTAGTATGTTGCCTGAGTTGCGGATCATAGAAATCTTTCAAAAGGTTGTCATTTATGTTAAGCTTACTATAAAAAGTAATGTTTCAAAGTATACAGTAATTTCATATAGAAAGGAATAAATGCTTTCTAATGAGACATGGCTTTTCTGAGGTTGTCAGTACTTTTAGATGAATCTATAGCTTGTCAAAAAAAGACAATGTATTATCCCAAGACAAAAGTATTTGTTAGTCTTGTGTAATAGTTTATGGAGCTTTGTGTATATGTCTTTGTCAGTGAGTGAGTGAGTGCTTTAAACTTTTCTGATGAAATAAAATGCCTCCTGCTCTCTCAGTGTCTTACTTTGCTTTATCAGTGTTAAGTTGTTGCTGCTAAACCATGGATTGTGCTTAAATGGGAGAATGTGTAATAAATGGGAAATAGAAACATATATGCTAGGATTTTCCCCCCTTACTGTGTCTCTAACATTTTGACCCACAAATTTTTCAGAGGAACAGTCTTTTTTGCCCTTATTTGAACTAAGGGCTTGCTTTGTAAAAGACAATCAGGCTGTATTACGCAGGTGAACCCTTTTTGATATTGAGTTTCTGTTATGATTCTGGAAATTTCTCTAATATGCTTCAGTTTGTGAACATCATTCTTTTGGCGTGTTGGGCTGATTAGCAGAGTATCTGCATCCTAGCAGGCACTCAGTTGCCTCTGTTAACTGAACACTGGTAAAAGGAAGAACATGGAATTAGGGAGCCTTAAAATAATCTAAAGAAATAGTTGCAGATCATCTGCTTAAATTTTTGACACAAAATAAAGTTGGTGACATAAAAAGGAAAGGAAGCTGATGTGACCATAAGTATCAGATGGGGAAATTCAGGTTCTGTGAAGTAGTGCTGGGGAGCCCCTTCAATCAGGAAAACAGAAAGCACACTAGGTATTTCAACAGAGAGAAGTAATTTGTTAAATGGGTGTTGAAAACTAAAAAAGGAGAAAGGAGACAGAGTGTAATACTTTTTTAGAAGCTCTAGGAATTGACTATTATCCCAGGACTGGGAGATAAAAGGGAGAGAATGGTACTGTTATTACCATATTACCATCACAGAACTGGAGAAAGTTCTGCGCAGAGGCAGAATCTCTGTATCAGCCAAGCTGATACAGAAGCTCAGTAGCTCACAAGAGTGCGTACACTGGTTGTGCCTGAGGGGTGGGCTGCTCAGTAAGTAAGGCTGGTTCTAGAAGTGCTGGGGAAGAACTCTGGAGTCTGGGCGGAGCTGCCACGACAGGATGCAGGGCTGAGAACAGCTGGCACAGGAGGGCGCCCCTTCCACCCTCAGCCAGCACTTCAGCCTCCCTTTGGTGCCCGTCGGCGTGTCTCAGTTACGGGTGCCTAACTCACCAGCTGGCCTGGAAGACACACAACTGTGTAGAGTCTTAGATCCAGCCTTTGGAAGTGTATAGCAGGTCAGCTTGAAATTTAATAGTTTCTGTATCATCTTGGAAAAAAATACTCTGAAAATGGAGTGGGAGGTAATTTTTCTCCTAGCTCTTTATATGCTAAGTTAGGAAGTAGACCTCAGATTTGAATTAGCTGTCTCCTTGGGCTTCCCTTGTGGCTTAGCTGGTAAAGAATCTGTCTGCAATGCAGGAGACCTGGGTTCGATCCCTGGGTAGGGAAGATCCCCTGGAGAAGGGAAAGGCTACCTACTCCAGTATTCTGGCCTAGAGAATTCCATGGACAGTCCATGGGGTCACAAAGAGTCGGACACGACTGTGTGACTTTCACTTTCACTTTTGACATCTCCACTGGGGTGTTGAAACATTTTAAGCTTTGTATTTCCAAACAGAACTTTTGATTCCATATCCCTTCGCCTTTAAACCTAAGTATCTTTCTTTAATTTCTTCTTCTCCCTCACCCACTCTGTCCAGTCAGTCATCAAGTCGTGTCAGTTTAAATTACTTTTATGTCAGTGTTGTTACCTCCCCCAACCCCGCCCGCCCGCCCAGTTCTTCTGTCCCCTGGACCGGGTTAAAGCTGATGGCTGGGTCTCTCTAATCATACTTGAGCCCCAAACAGTCCATTCACAAAATACCAACGCAAGCCTTTCAAGACAGGCACTGTTACGTCACTGCCATGTGTAAAGCCCTCTATTTAAGTTGGTCAGGTTCTTTGTCAGACTTTGTAGCTGACAGAAGCAGACGCAGGTAATGATTGGTATTAATTCTTCATAAACTTTGCCACTTGTTCTCTTTATTACGTGTTCAGCCCTGTTCTCCTAGTGAATTAAGTTATGTACTTTTTATTTAATGCTTGGAAAACCTTTTCTACTCATTATTTCAAATTTATAGAAAAGTAAGAATCAGTTTTTTTTTAATGTATTGAGAAGGTTCATATTTGTGAGACATTGGAGGCTAAAAGACTGGTTTATTGGCTGTTCACTGATTCATAACTACAAGTCATGAAATTTTCTAAAAAAAAGAAAATGAAAAAATAGAAGAGATTCTTTCTTCGTTGTGGCTGTATGTGATTGATTACCCCAAAAGGAGTAGCATGAATTTAGAAATGTTTAGAAAAGGCTACACTCTGGAGAGCCCAGTGATCTGCCTGGGCTGTAAGAAGAGGCATACACAGCATGCTTCTGGACCAGGTCTCATCTCACTTAGAGGCAGAAAAGCACGGAGTATATTCTAGGAGACAGTGGACAGATGATTTCGACCAGTGCAAAACATTTGCAAATAGGGCTGCTTTTAGAAGTTACTCAGCGCCTTGAATGCTAAGCTAGAAAGTTCGGGCTTTTATTACAGGCAGTTCAGTTCAGTCGCTTAGTCGTGTCCGACTCTTTGCGACCCCATGAATCACAGCACACCAGGCCTCCCTGTCCATCACTAACTCCCGGAGTTCACTCAAACTCAAGTCCATCGAGTCGGTGATGCCATCCAGCCATCTCATTCTCTGTCGTCCCCTTCTCCTCTCGCCCCCAATCCTTCCCAGCATCAGAGTCTTCTCCAGTGAGTCAACTCGTCGCATGAGGTGGCCAAAGTATTGGAGTTTCAGCTTTAGCATCAGTCCTTCCAATGAACACCCAGGATTGATCTCCTTTAGAATGGACTGGTATAGATGGGGAAACAGTGGAAACAGGGCCAGACTTTATTTTCTTGGGCTCCAAAATCACTGCGGATGCTAATTGCAGCCATGAAATTAAAAGACGCTTACTCCTTGGAAGGAAAGTTATGACCAACCTAGACAGCATATTAAAAAACAGAGACATTACTTTGCCAACAAAGGTTCGTCTCGTCAAGGCGAGTGGTTTTTCCAGTGGTCATGTATGGATTACAGGCAGTAAGTAGTTCAAATTATTGTACTAGTTGACATTTTAATTAGTTGGAAATATTCACATATTTGTTTTAGCTCTCTGTTGTAATTAATTACATTACATTCATTTTTCTTATGTGAATTCTTTGATGAATTCAAAAGATACTTCCACTTGACGTCACCATAAATTACATTGCAGAAGGTATAATGAGGACTTTGGATCAGGCACTCCCGTTGAAAGCCAGTTTTGCATTGTGACATTTGGTAAGCTACCGAACCTTTCTGAGCTTTGGGGATAATGAAGTACCAGTGCCATAGATCTGTTATGAAACAAAAATGCTTAGATGATGAGGATTTAATATCTAATTCTAATAAGGTAGAACAGTGTATAAAGTGTTCTACTTTAAAATGTTACTATGATCTAATATTAACCATGAACTATTTCTAGCACTTTAACATTGCTATTATATATAGCTGATAACATAGCTGTATGTTAAGTAATATATACATAAGTTGTATATATTTGTATAGACCCATAATTTGTCATCTTTAATTGCAGAACCCAAAAAGTTCAGAGAAGTGTGTTTATAGTCTGTTTTTATCCCACTGAGTTCAAGTAATCTTTATATAATGTTTTCCATGCAGAATACATTTACCCAATGACCCAGCAATTCCACCTCTAGGTAATTATCCAAGAGAATTGAAAACTTAAGTTTACCCCAAAAAACCTTCTACAAGAATTTTCATAGCAGCTTTATTCACAGTACCTCAAACACCCAAATATCCATAGTCATGTCTTGAGACAGGGAGCATCATGTTGTGTGAGTGCAGAGTGGGTAGGAGTGCCGAGGATGCAAGAGAGGCTGATTCTGGACTGTTCTGCCAGGAGACGTTGGGGTAGCCTCCCCCGCGTGACATGATGCAGTGCGTGCCGAAGTCCGTTACTTACGTCAGCGGCCGCCAGCGATGGTCACCATGGTACACATCGCGGACACCGCCTGTGACAGCAGGGCTGCACTGGTGTTTGTTCTCTGCTGATGGCCCTAGGTGGGTTTTTTGGTTTCCCACACCCTGCAAACGTGCATGCACACACCTGTATACACATGCACACATGTATTTCTTCCATCATCTTTGTCTTTCTCCCAAGTTTGACACTGCATCACCAGCTAATGAGTATGTTTATATTGTTACCCAGAAGAAATTGTTCAGTGAAAACATGTGTTCAAGCACCTCTTCTTTGTACAGTGCTGTATGAGGCGTTGTGACTCTTCATTTCTTTCATCTTTGTTTCTGCTTAATTTTCGGACATTTTCAAATACATAGCGCTTTTTCACTGTGGAAGATGACTGAAGGTGTGCTTACTGTCTCTCTGTTTAAATAAGGTGTCGCTTATATACTTCTTTAGTGTTCTGTTGCTGTTGCTCAGGTGCTCAGTCGTGCCCCACTCTTTGCAGCGCCGTGGACGGCAGCACGCCAGGCTTCCCTGTCCTTCACCAACTCCTGGAGCTTGCTCAGACTCATGTCCATCAAGTCATGTCCCTCCAACCATCTCGTCCTCGGTCGTCCCCTTCTCCTCCTGCCCTCAGTCTTTCCCAGCATCAGGGTCTTTTCCAGTCAGTTGGCTCTTCACATTAGGGTCTAAAGTACTGGAGCTTCAGCATCACTCCTTCCAATGAATATTCAGGGTTTATTTCCATTAGGATGGACTGCTTTGGTCTCCTTGCTGTCTAGGGGACTCTCAACAGTCTTCTCCAGCACCGCAGTTTGAAAGCATCAGTTCTTTGATGCTCACCCTTCTTTATGGTCCAACTCTCATATCTGTACATACTTACAGGAAAAATCATAGCTTTGGCTGTATAGACCTTTGTTGGCAAAGTGAAGTCTCTGCTTTTGAATATACTGTCTAGATTTATCAAAGCTTTTCTTCCAAGGAGTGAGTGTCTTTTAATTAGGTTTAAATTGGAAACAACTTAAGTTTAAACTTTCAGTATTGTTACAGCTTTCAGTGGACAAGTTAAAGGAGTTTTATCATAGTATATTTCTAATTCTTCTCTTCCAGTGATAGTGCTTACTTATTTTTCTTTAGCAAGTAATTGTTGTATCTTTCAAGTAAATCATATTGCCACTTTTTTTAAATGCATCTGTTCACGTTCACAGGGATTCAGAAGAGTAGCTCCATAGCCTGCAAGTATCTTCTTCACTTTCTGTGACTGCGAGTAGGCTTCTGAGAAGTCATCAGTGGCGCACGAAACCTTGTCTTCATGATGTTTTCACTTAAGAAACTTTTTTTGTAATTTGTTAAAAGCCCCCTTAGCAGTTCTTTTTATTACAAATCATGGTACCCTAGTTGCTGTTACAGTGCCAGGGACAGAGTTTTGTATAATAGGAAAGGGCTGAGAAGTTTGTTACCTGTTCCTTTCTTGAATCAAGAAGGACCAACGTTACATCAGAAAAACATATCATTGGGTTTCTTGCCTTTTAAAATGTTAAATCCTGGGAAGATAATGTGTAAACTATGTGAGCAGCACATAGGCCCACTTCCACCACTTCTTCATGGGTGGGCCTCATTTTTCTGTGGCTTAAGTTTATTCTGTAGAATTTAAACATTTGAGATTTCTAAATAAAGATATCTCATAGTGATCATTTAAAAATAACTCCTGGCAAATGGCTTGGGGAGATGCGGTGGACGAGGAAGACAGGCAGTGCCGAGTGAGAACTTGGCTTTGCATCAGGGGCTTGCACGTTTCTTGGTAGTTGTATGCAGCAGACTTGAACACAAAGCGGAAACGTATGCTCTAGGGATGACCCTCTTGAGAAGGTAGCGTTTAGGCCGAAGTCTGTAAGGATAGAGTAGGATTTGGGAAGAGGGGTGAGGGGTAGCGTGGAGTGCAGAGAAGCAGTCAGGATGCAGGCAATAGGAGGCTCAGAGATGAATGACAGGAAGTGATTTGGTGTAATTTATGCCGTAAGATAACAGATAGTAGGAGATTCATTGATTTAACTTGAGAAGACTTGTGGGATAAGACCATAAGTTGCTTAAATGTATCTTTTTTTTTTTTTTTTTAAGCTAGTAAAAGACTACAAGGGTTTTAAGACATGAGCCTGTCAAGAAATATTAAGATGGAAGTTGTGATTTGGGCAGTTAACTGGCCATTGTGCATAGATTGATTGGAGAACAGATACTCTTAACACATTGTAGTAGTTCTGGTAATAAACCAAAAATGCCAAGAGCAAGAGTGATAGCAGTAAATGAGGAGGGTGGGTCTAGTCCAGGGTTAAGGAAATGGCCTAACAGTTTGATGTCAGAGACATCCCTGGTTTTTGCCCGGTGTATACTTATTAATATTAGCAGTGTGCCTTTTCGCTGTCAAGTTTTACATGACTTGGACAATGTATCAGATGATCTTAAAGACTGATTTGCTTTAGAATTGATAGCATTTGCTAATTGAAGGGAGAAAGGGATTTGGGGATAAGAATGTAGACCAGATTTTTAGAAATTCTTATGTTTATGATTTTTAAAATTTTCCTCTTTTGAGAATTAAAATTTCCTTATCTGAATACCACAGTTGAATTTTACATGTTTAAAATCCCAGTTTATTTTTGTTTTTTGTCTTTTAATGAAGATTTAGACTCTTTAAAATGGTAGATACTGTAGGGACTATACTATATTTAATTTACCTAACATTTTCATTGATTCCATTTGAAAGTAAAGCTTTTTAAGTGATTGTTAATACATCAGTGTAGCTTCCGTAAGAAGTGTCCAAATGGAAATGGAGCTGGTGGCGGTTGAGAGCATCTTGTGTGTTAATATCCCATTACTGAATGGGCTTTAGCATGTAGCACCTTTTGTTTCGCCTGGAGAAGGAAATGGCAACCCACCCTTGCCTGGAAAATCCCATGGACAGAGGAGCCTGGAGGGGCTACAGTCCTTGTGGTCACAAAGAGTCGCACGTGACTGAGTGACTGAGCACTCACTCACTCACTCACTCACCTTTTGTTTGCTGGATCTTTTTTTCCTGATTGAAACCAGTGGCTGTAGTCACATGATACCTGTTTTAAGGTTTTTGCATAGATATGACTGTAATGTGTATGGACCATTTCAGGTGCTTAGTACTCTTGTCTTCTCCACGTATAGGCAGAGGGAGAAGACAGCCTGAAGAAGATGCAGCTGATGGAGCTTGCGATTCTCAATGGCACCTACAGAGATGCCAACATTAAATCACGTAAGACCAGAGCGCACAGCTGTCTTAGCTGTTTTGTCTGCAAACCCCCTCTCCTTTTGGCAGCACAACACATGAACAGTTAAAGGGAAGAGTTGAAATAATTGTCACTTGATATGGGACTCACTGTTCCATTTTTACTGTTTTCAAGAATGAGGGCACTCCCTTGATTTTATTTTACGCCAGCATGCCTAAGTTTCTAGTTTCTAAGCTTTTCTTTTATTCTTTTGATGAAATTTCAGCTTCTGAATTCAAGAGTTTCAAAAAAAGTTTTGTTAACTACAGATTTAAGACTTCTAGTTTATTTTGTTACATTTATGCAAAGGAGAAGTTTTTTCTAAAAGCTAATTTGGAATATATATGAATACAGTGATTCTTCTGTTGGATTCTGTCGTTTCACCTTGCTTGCATGTTTTTCCTCCAATATTTTTTTTGCTTTATTGATTTCATACATGAGTTCACAGAGAGCAGTAGATGATAACTATTTTTAATCCTATTTTCCCCTTGATGTGTATTGTGCATGCTTTCGTAAACTGTAAGAGGATTGCTTTTTTATATTTAAAATGAAATAATGTGAAACTTATATTTTGAGACAATCTAAGTTTTATTCATCATTCATATGAACATAATATCATTTAAATTCAAGGTATAGAATTTTAAAGACATAGCCAGCTTTCCAAAGTATTGACACCCTAGGTGTTTAGACAGCTAGTGACTATATCGGAGAAGGCAATGGCAAGCCACTCCAGTACTCTTGCCTAGAAAATCCCATGGATGGAGGAGCCTGGTAGGTTGTAGTCTGTGGGGTCGCTAAGGGTCGGGACACGACTGAGCAACTTCACTTTCACTTTTCACTTGCACACATTGGAGAAGGAAATGGCAACCCACTCCAGTGTTCTTGCCTGGAGAATCCCAGAGATGGGGGACCCTGGTGGGCTTCTGTCTATGGGGTCACACAGAGTTGGACACGACTGAAGTGACGCAACAGCAGCAGGTGTTTAAAGTGGTTACTTTTTATAAATGGTTGGCTCTAATTTACTCATGAAAATGAGTATATCATTAATAGTCATGTGTTTAGGAATGTGACATTTGTTTGTGTTTTCTATGAAGAAGTTAATCTCCACAAATGCAGGAAATTAATAACTATTGGTTATTTGGCTAAGTTAATACAATGAAAATTATTCTTTCCTTCATTTGAAACTGAAGCTACTCTTTAGAAATATACTAAAACTGTATTTCTGTGGACTCCAATTACAGAGTATTTTTAACATCTTTTAATGCAAGTGTTTTCTTGTGCTTCTGCATGTACCTTTAGTCTCATGAGATCTTAAAAATACATACCAAATACACGAAGTAAATATAACCTATTTTAATGGTCTCATTCTTTTTTCCCCCCAGTGGCTTTTTAAATTTTGCACATTTATTCTTAATCACATTGGGAAAGGGGAAGCTGTTTTGCATTTGATTGGTGTGCTTTGGCATTTTTGTGTGATCAGCGCATGTACTAATGATTTCCTTTTATTTTTCTTCTTTTCTGCTTTTTCCTTTTTCCTCCTTCCTTCTCATTTTCCGTGTTTTACACTGCTGTCTCTGTACTTCCTTCTAAATTTCTTTGCTTACTGTAGCAGCCCTTGCCTTTTCTCTTGCAGCAACGGCCCAGGCTGCTCCGAGGATTATCACTGGGCCCGCGCCCGTGCTCCCACCAGCTGCCCTGCGCACTCCGACGCCGGCTGGCCCTACCATAATGCCTTTGATCAGACAGATACAGACCGCTGTCATGCCAAACGGAACTCCTCACCCTACTGCTGCAATAGTTCCTCCAGGGCCCGAGGCTGGGTTAATCTACACACCCTACGAATACCCCTACACGTTGGCACCAGCTACATCAATCCTTGAGTATCCTATTGAACCTAGTGGTGTATTAGGTAAGTTGTTCTCCCTGTATGGTTAACAGCATTTTTCTTCATCACTTTTGCTACCCCATACTTTGAAATGATATACCCATTTTAGAGAGGCAAGACAAGCTTCCACTGGAAAGACTGAAAATTATTTCAGCCTCTTATAAGGGTTCCCTCTTTAAATAATTATACCTGAAATTTATTCAGGTGCACTTTGGTGACTGACGGCCACTTTGGTTGGGTAAATTTGCAGTGAGCATTTTAAACAGAAAATGCTTTTCACGTTTGACATTGCCGAGGTCGTTCTGAGTGCTCGATCCCACCCGTAGGCCTGTCCCTTCATCAGCCCCACCACCCAGAGTTTTTAGATTGCTTTTGTGTCAGAAATTGATTGTCGTCTACATTTTCAATTTTTGTGTGAAAGTCTTTTGAGACATTTTAAACCTGATATGTGTTTTCTGATATTTGTGGTCACTTAAAATATGAAAGGGGACCAAGTAAATAGTTGGCATTCTTCAGGTTTCTTCAGTTTTTCTCTTTCGAAGCCCTAGTTAATATTAAAGATAAGAGACGTTCTTACAGTATGGAATTGATAAGTAATACCAAGTCTCACTGAATTAGAATCACAATTGAGGCAGAAATTACGATCATGCTGTAAACACTCAGTTTTACATGAACAGAAAGTGGTGTGCTTGAAACAGACATTACTGACGCCTTTTTTTTATAGAGTGGATTGAAATGCCAGTCATGCCTGATATTTCAGCCCATTGACTGCTGGATGGAGGACTAGAGCAGCAGCTGTTCTAACCGACCAGTCAATGTGGACACACAGTTTCCGCGCTGCCCCTTTGTCTTACCAGACAGAGTTTGAGTTCTTTTTTCTTGAATTGTACATGACTCTGGTGCTGCGTGCATGCTGTTGACTTTTAGGACTTTGATCTTTTAAAGTTATTTTTTTCCCCAGCATTAATATTGATTTATAAAAATTTGAAAGTTTTTAATGAACCTGGACACTAAGATTGAAACTTGAAAATTCATTGTTCAATTAAAAAAGCCACAGTGCTCTGTATGTTATCTGTGTGTGTGCATGCACTCAGGTGCGTTTGTTTCATGAGCAAATACATTTTATTGTACATGTTTTCCGTTTAAATCATTGTAAAAAGTTTTATAGGTCAGAATCATACAGTAGAACTGTTTCTGAGAGGCTTGTTTCTGTTGCACATTTCTTGAAGCGTTTTTAAAATAACATGTAACCTGTAACCTGTTTACGTTTTCCTTTCTGTTAACGCTCTGTCCTGTGGCCCCATGCCTGCTCCTTTCCCCAGAGCTCCTCTCTGCTGCACGCACAGCGTCTGTTCGAGGAGTTTGACTGTTGCTTCCCGCAGGGCTGGCACTGTGAGCCACCAGCTGCTGTTCCAGCACTCTCAATGCAAGATCTCACTGATTTTGCCTCATCGAATTACACTTATATAAGATTAGTTTTTCCAAAATGAAAAAGGGGTGATGGACCAGTTTACTGCTTAGAAACAGCAAGAGGCACTGCAGTAAAATCTCCCATTTTAAAGCGATGTGCTTTTGTTGTGTTGGAAAATTTTTATTTATAATACTTAATTATTAGACTGACAAAATTGAAAGTAAAATACACAGACACCTAATTGACATGCGTAAGGTGAATAATAGTGAGCACTAAATGGCAAGACTCCATTATCAAGTTTTATTTCTCACTTTGCCATCTAAGCAGTGAAACATGCTACTGACCACTTGGAGAACTGAGAAAATGAATTTCAAGTTGCTATGTTATAATCAACTTGCACACAGATAACATGCATGCTATATATCAAGTCTCACATGAGTATTTTAAAATAAGCAGTGCCCTTCAAAACAGATGCAGACATATGTGTTGGTGGTAGTGAGGAGATTGGTATTAGCCTCAAATCTTCATTGATGACTAATTTTTAATTCCCTTCCTTTTATCTTTAGGTATGGCTTTCCCAACGAAAGGCTAAGAATTCAAGAACGGTCTTAACTGAACCCTCAGCAGATCTGAATTTAACAAATGCTTAGTCTCAGCAGCCTCCAGGGGGGTGGGAGGGAAGCTTAGCCTAGCAGTCAGTGACTTACTTGCACTTTTTGCACACTGATAGAAAGTAAAAGTTATGTTATTAATTGGTTTAGTCTGTACTCTCACAAAGTAACGGTAATTTATAAAGGAGTGTATAGTAGTATACTGACTGCTAAGTGTACTATACTGTTTGCTTTACTAATCACCTAATTCATTGCAGTTCATACTTATTGACTCGAAGTTTAGAACCGCAATCTGTAGGCTTTAAGAATTGCATTTAAACCTTCTTAAGTGATAGACTCTGGAAGTGTGGTCTTAAGGTTAGCAAATAATTGTCAGTATTAAACATGGCATTATTTAAGTAGTCCTGCTGCAAGAAAGGCACTTCAGTGAATATGTGACTAGTAAAGCCTAACTATGTTTGGATCTAATAGAGTTCATGAAATCTGTAACTTGGGATTATAAATGAATGGATAAAATAGGTTAAGGCCAAGATGATTGAAATGAATGCAATATTAATAGATGCATATATACACAACATATAATGGTTAATTTTAAGACTACTGTGCCTTAACGTGTTTCCTAAAACAAAACTTTTGTAGTAAATGAACATTTGAAATCCATTGTGATAAACCTGCTGTTAATGTTTGTTTTCTTTTCCCTTGTGAATGTTTTCTAACTTTGTCTTGGTAATTGCAATTTAACTAGGTGCGGTGGCTACTAAAGTTCGAAGGCACGATATGCGTGTCCATCCTTACCAAAGGATTGTGACCGCAGACCGAGGTTAGTTTAGTTCTGCAGTTCTTGTTTATGAGAAATGCGTTGGGTGTTCATAAAGTTTGCGACACCACACCTGATGGAAAAACATCACTGCTTGCCTGCCATCGTTTCTTTTCCTTTTCTAAATTAATTCGTAATAATTGAAAGATTTAAGGGTTGGGTTTTTTGAATGTTTTCTTTTCCTCCCTTCATATTTTAATTTATTAAATTCTATTTTAGTATGTACAATGATTTATTTCTACTAAAATATAAATTAGTCCATCTGGGGAGCTATTAAATTCTGATGTTGCCTTATTTTTCAGGAATGATTTTTGCCCAAATTTACCTTTTAGTTGTTCTGAAATTTTGGGTTGGTTTTGCAAAAAGAACTAAGCAGATGGTGCTTTAATGAGAGAAGTAAAGGAATATATTCCTCCTGTGTCCTTTTGGAGAAAACTGAAGATTTAGTTTCCAGTTTCCTTTTTAATAAGATACTTGAACCCCACTGTATACACACAAGGTATACATGTCAGGTCCTTAGCTGAAATCAGCAAGGGGCTGTGAAGATGACTTTGATGAAGTTGGATTTTTTAATAAATGAGAAAATCATTTCCCTTTTATTTTTACATTCTTGTCCCAAAATGGATCCTTTGATTTTTGTCATTTGCTGCTAAAATATATTATCCGAAGGTAAACTGTCTCTTGAAATTTTGTGGTGACATGAATCCAGCTGTTTGGAAGTCCTTTTTGACTAACCTTTGACTAGAAAATAAGTCTTCATTTTTCTCCTCTTCCACGTGTATAATTTGTGTCCTATATATGCCCTTGGACCCTTCTATAAAATTATTTATGTTTATTGAGGAGTGACGGTTTTGGTTTATTGACATTGTTTTCTGAGTTTGTCATTACAAGGTAGCAATCCAAAACAAGATTTTAAAAAAGGATTTTGTTTTGCAAACTTCTATTATGGCACATCTTTACCTACTAATTAATTTGATCAAGGTCTCTAATATTAGTGGTGGAAAGTGATGTATTTATACCCCAATCCTATATTTTCTATGAACTTGAGAAAGACCTAAACTGTCAGTTTCACATCGTTATGTTAAATACTGATGGACGCGAATGTTGTCCACACCAGAATAAAACACCTTTCCAAAGACATTGATGATATTTATTTAGCATCATACATAATTACAGAGTTTGAAGACCTTTAACTAATACATGTATTACTCATAGAGATTACTGAATAGACAGACACCCCCCCAAGGTCAGTGGTTATCTATGAAGATAATATAAATGTAAGTACATTATGCACCACAAGCAAATAAATGACCCTTTTTGTGTCAGAAAGTCTCCTAGTGAAGGAGGAAATTAAAAAATCTTTTAACTAACTTTTCAGTTTAAGGAAATTGAATAATTCCACGAAGAATTGGAAGTTTTTTACATTGTTAATGTCTAAAATAGTTTTAAAGACTATTTTAAAGTAGTTTTTCTTCTGTTAACCTTTCCGTGCATGCCCTTTTAAAGAGATTTCTCGTAATTTTAACACAGTTATTGGTCTACTCAACACTCCAGTGCCTTGAGACAGCTGAAAATACTAGAAAGATTATACTGTATTTGAAATTGACAGCACATTCCATGAGAAGCTCTTTTGTAGTGTATGTGTTTTCATTAGTCCTGTCACTATTTTTATTCAAAATGCAATGTCAGCAAACCGAAATGCTCTTTTTTTTTTCTTTTTTAATAACAGATACTTGTATACTGCTGTTACTATCACTGTATGCACTCATTGGGTCTAAGGGAGAGGTCTGAAGTCCTTCACTTAAATTATTTTATGATACTACTGTTTTCTCTATTTTTGAGGTTTTTTTAATGATTATTTTTTAATCTTTTGAAGGGAAGATTATAAGTATTCATTTTTGCAAGGAAACTCAGCCCTTAGACATATAACCATGTAATTCTGTATGAGCAGTTAGAGTACTGAATGGTTGACAAACATCTAGTTCTTCACTAAAAATAACCCCCTGTACACGTATTTCGAAACTGAATATGAAGCCTATAAAAGACCAACTGACTTTTTAGTTGTAATGAAGCGTAAGTGATTTTGCACGGTTGGCACACCTGTGTGTACTGCAGGCCAGGACTCGGCAGAGGACATATTCTAGGTTTACTGGTATATATAGAAACAGTAGTTTGCTTGTTTATATATTCCACACTCAAAAAGGCATAATCAGAATGTTTCTAAATAATGATTTTACAAAAACCATCATTTATATAATTTGTATAAAAAACTTAATACAATTTTAATCAAAATTTTAAGTAATTTAAAAAATGCTTTAAGATTCTCTATTTCTGGAGTACCTATGAAGTGGTATGACTACATCATGTGAAATATTTATTTTCTTTAACTTTGGAGTAGCAGTTTTTATTTTAATTAAATAAAATTCCAATTTTTTTAACAAATTCAGGGAAGATTTGATCACATTGAAGATACAGTGTTTTTGTAGTATTTATAAGCTGTCCTTCGTGATAGACTTTTAGAAAGCATTTTTTTTTTTTTATGAAGGTAAACCAGTCCATTATATAGATCATTTAAACTCTGTGAACATTACACCTACTGGGTTTTGATTTATCAAGTGGCACAGAATCTGCCTTTGCACTGAATATCTTTTCATTCACATCTCCTCTGCCTTAGTCACAGTGGCAACAGTACAGAAAATTCTCTCAAACCTCAGAATATAGTAGAAATAATTAAAGCTGTTGAATGAGTCTTAAAAATCATACTACTGTTAAGTGGACCAAGTTTGATGAAGCAGAATGTGACAGAGGTTGATTAAGGAAGGAGCAACTCAAGGACATTGGGAACGATAACTTTTCCACTTGAGAACTACTTTATGTTTTACTGTAATTTTTTTTTAAATTTTTTTGTTCTGTTTGTTATTTTGCAAAAGAAAATAGTATTTACAGGTGGCTTCTTTTAAAATATAAAATATAAAGCAGGAATGTATATGAAATGTCAGATTTTATTGTATTTGCAGAGTATTAGCTTTGAAATTGAATAAAGAAAGCTGTTTGTAGTTTTAAAATGCCTTATTGGTATCAATTAGAAATTTCTTCTATTTTTTGATGTATTTAGAGCTTTTTGAGTATAGAATTTTAAATGGCAGGATTTTACAGTGTTTACATGCAAGTGCATTTTATAAGTGTTCTATATGTGTAAAATAGTATTTCCAACTGGAAAGTGTTGGCCAGCGCGGAAGGCCTGGCCCTTTTCTGGTTCCCATGATGTTGCCCACACTGCTAGACTACAGTTTAGTGTTGCTTTGTATCATGAGGCCAAGAAATTCCATGTTGTTTGTAAATAGAATAATTGAAAAAGCAATAAACATTTATTGAACAAAAGAAACTTTGTTTGGCCCAGAGTTTATGTTGAACCAGATTATTCATAGAAATTTAAATTTCTTTTTAATTCATTTCTGTTAATCATTGATTATTAATAATCACACCCATCATTAATAGTTGCTTTAATGCTTGCATCTGAGAGAATACTAATGCTTAATAGCAGTCAGATACTGATAGCCACGCTGACTGTTCAGAATTCTGTATACCAAACCTATTCATTGATGTTGTTTTCCAGTTTCCTTCATTGACTGCTACTAACTATTAGTTGTTAGTTGTATTTTATTTCTATTTTTCCTGTTAACAGTGTTTTTGTTTTTTTTTTTTTGTGGGAGTGGGCTCTCCTTCATTTGTTCAAATCATGATATGGAATTGTCATGATTTTTATTGTATTCTGTAGATGGTGTCAATCAGTTTGTCAGAATTAAACATGCTTTTTTTTTTTATTAGTTGTGATTAGTTTTTCATGTTGTCATTAAGCCGTCACTAGCTGAAACTAATCTCTTCTCTATCTTTTCTTTTCTTTTTTTTTTTTTTTGTTTTTTGTTTCTAACCACCCAGCCGCCACCGGCAACTAACCTATGACCTTCTGACCTCTGAACTCTTCACCCAATGATGACCTGACCATGCCTGCCTGCTGATCAGTTAACTGGTAATCGCCTTTGCTTGCCTGTCGTCAGTGCAGCGAGCTGAGGCACTTGTCCGTTCGTCTTACCATCTAACCAAACAAAAGACAAAGAAATCGTTGTCCTCCAACTCAGCTTTTGTTTGTTTTGTTTTGTTTTTTCTTCTTCTGTTTGGGTGAAAGTGGTTCTAGAACCTGCACTGAATAGTAGTAAAGCAATAAGGCCCAATTCATCCCACAGCACTGATCATCTTTTAATGTCCCACCCTAAGCGAACGGTAAGAAGGCCTCACTTCAGAAGGGGAGACAGATGGCCCTTAACTACTCAGTGACAGAGGCAGTTACTGTGAGAGACTTCTAGGAACCTCTCTTTATAGCGAGTCAAAGCTCTCTGAATGTACTGTGTGCTGATGCATCATGCATGAACCTTTGGTCAGGGATGTCATTGGTGAAGCGATTTCAAAAAGTATTCAAAATTTGATATGCTGTTTAGTCACTACAGTGCCCTCAAAGGGCAGACGTTGCAGCCTTTTTTATATTGCCTGCCAAAATTTGAAGTGTTAGAAGTGTGCCATGAGAGAAAAACTCAACAAGGAATTTTGGAAAGTAATGCAAAGAACAAAACTGCAACACTATTTTTAAAAAGATAAATATCTGAGTTAAAATTACTGAACCTTTATTTTACACCTCCTTTAAAAAATATATGAGAACAAGGTACATGCATTATGTGTCACATTACTGGGCAAACTGTTCAAATATTTTTTTTAAACCTCCCTGTATAGAAAAAAATCATTAAGGATGTAAAAGCCATGCTTGCCTATTTGCTGTATACATGTAATGAAATTGTAGATAAAGTGTAGTGCATTGAAACAAATGAACAAAAAAAGTAGATACTTTTACTATACAAGGGTGCTGGTGCAGAAAAAAAATATATATATTTTTGGAAATGTAGCATTTTATACTTTCAAGTGTTATAAAAAAAAAGAAAAAGAACAAAGAAACCCTTTATTTCATTAAATGATTTTTTCTGGTGGTTGTCAAGAAACAAAAGACCAAAAGAGCCTTTTTGTCTTTCTTTTTTATTTTTTAAGTATTGGAATAAGTCTAAAGAAAAGAAAGTGCCTTATTTTCCTTCATGGTCATTTAGTCAAGTGTCTTGTAAGATCAGCTCCTCCCTCAGAATACGAGTCGATGCCTGTCACTCAGTCGCCCAGTATGTGAAAGAAGATGTCAGGGGAGACGCATGAGTTGATGGTTTGAATTAAATGATTTTTGCCACATTACCTTGATATCAATTTGCCAAATCTGATACTGTGAAAAAAATTTGATAACTTTTCTAATTCCTAACAAGTTTGAAAACATCCTTTTAAAATCATAATCGAGTGCTTTTGGTAATTGGTATACTTAATGTTAGCCCAGAGGATTCTGAAATAAAAATTACATGTGATCAGAACACCACTTCATAGACAAAATTAGAACTTTATTTGGTGGGTGTGTTGTTGGATTTTTTTCTTATTAGTGGTAATCCTATACACAGCAGTCTTTTTCACAAAAATGAATCTTCATGATTTTCATCCTGGATAACAGTGTTTCTAAATTACCCAAATTTAAATCAGACTCGTTTCTACCGAACCGGATCACTTGTGTAGTCCATCTCTGCTGGTTTTAGTGGCCTAAGCTGCCACACACACACACGCCCCCAGCCCCCATTTAAAGGGACGTGAGAAACTAGCATTGTCGTGCATATAACACTCAAATACCTGTGAGTATGAACTTGCAGCTTCTGCAGACGTCCAGTCAGTTTTGTAGCTGCAGTGCTCTGTGCACAAAGCTCTACATCTGAACTCTAGCTTGCAGATCTAAATGACCTGTAAGTGATCAGTAAATGCCCAGTACCAGATGTGGCAAATGCGAGTGGCCATGGGTCCCCAGCTCATCAACTCCTGCCCTCTGCATACCTTCACAGCTTCACAGTCAAAGGTCAGCAGTAAGCTCAGTAAGCACCTTCGCGGTGACCTCCATCATCTTGTCTCACTTGGAAACCGTTTTCAGTTTATTTACTATGCAATAGACATTCATTGTTTTGTATTCAGCTAGCTTTGGTTTAGTGTGCCACTGCTTTTTGTCTTTCTGTTACACATACAATTGTTTTGATTTATTTACCATATGTGCTGTGCCATTTTGATTTTTGTTTGGTTGGTTGAATAAATTTGCGACACTCAAACACTTGAGGTGATAGTTTAAAAAACGATACCAGTATTTGATCCAGTTTCATCTCAACTGTGTTATACCTGGACATTTTAGATGTTTATCAAAGGTCTTTTATGGGGAAGAAAGTATATGTATGAAATAGGTGCGCGACATTTATGAGTAATGTTGGCTCTGAACAAACGTTTGAAAACTTAGTTGATAAAATTTTGGATCAACTGAAAAAAAGCATGACTTTTGAAATCTCTGAATGCCTTGGTTCTCAGTATTATCATACTTTATTGAATTTCTTTCTTATTAAAATATGTAGTTTTTAAGACTTTTTTTTCTGACAGTATTATGTAATTTTTAGCGCGGGTAGATGGGAGTGTCGCTTGTATGTTACCGTACAGCTGACATGTATTTTTGTCTATTCTTTATTATCTCAGTAGTTTCATGCTGTGTATGTACCATAACCAACCTATTGCCTATGAGAAACATGTAAGATAATGTATTTACAGCCATTGTTACAAGTTTATAATGTATTTTTCTATCTTGTTTTATATGTATGTTATATAACATTCAAAAAGAATTTTTTTCTTGATTGAGAAAAGGATACAAAATGCAAAATCCACAATTTTGATAACTGAAAATTGCCAATTGTTTTGCAGTACTTTATTATATTGGGTGTCTTGTCTTTCTTGGGCTTTTAGTTAGCTAATGAATGAATACATTAGACACTTTTGGGTTTTAGTTGGGATTTTACATAGCTTGCATTTTAATTCTTTGGTTCTTTGCTGTTTCTATTAACCCATAGCATTATTTTAATAAATGTTATAATATCAACCTACTAACTCTGGACTATGTCTGTTTATTAACCTTTACATGTTTAATTAAAATAAACAAATAAAGACAAAAGAATGTAAAGTCTTGAATTACTGGACTAACCCTGAAGAAAGTGACCACAGATAACATAGCGTGACTTGTTTTTATGTTGTTTGTCAGCTGACAGTTCCGCACACTACTGTCAAAACGGCTTTGGTCATTCTGGCCTTTTACCTTGGGGGGTAGGTGCCAGTAGAGACGGGAACAAAGTAGTGTTGGTTTGAGGCGTTCTTCTAGTCTTGCCACCTGCCTTTCAACTTCTGCATTACTAATTCCACACTTTCTTATTTTTCCTTCTCCAAAATAATCACTGTCTGCTCACAGCATAAAGAGTAAAGAGATTTATCGTAATTATATACCCAAGAAACCAGTTTGATTCTTTGTTGAACCATTTTTAAAATTTCTATAAGTAGATAATCTGATGGTCACATTATAAAGCAAAGCATCTGGTGACGTTTTACCTTCCTTCAAATTGGTGTTTTAATTGGACGTTTTTCCAGTATAAAGTTATGAGCTGTTTTAGCTAGCTGCTCCCGTTAAGGAAAGCCAGAGGTAGAGTGGCTCCGTGTCTCAGGCCATCCCAGCGTCGGTCGTTCATGACGACCACAGACACAGGCACAGGTCCCTCAGCACGAGGTCAGACGGCATGGCTGAGCCTTCTCTCTCGCCCTGCTCCACAGTGCAGTCAGAATACTTTAATACCGGAAGTCTGAGGGGGAGGAACAGTGCGTTGAAAAGTAGTATATATATTGTTGTTTGCATGGGAGTTAATTTAAGGAGATGTATTAACTTACCTTCATGCTTTTCTTAGCTGCAGCCTAGGTGAACTGACCTCTACTTACTCTTTTAACTCTTGAGGTGCATTTATGTTTCACAGATACTGGTATTTCCTTTTCTGTGAAATGGTCCTCCTGGATAATAAAAATTCTCAGGACGAATTTTTGCGTTTGCAAATAATGCCTTATTTTTGTAAGTTGCTTTTTTATTTATTTTAAAGTTCTAAAATTTGGGGCTGAAATGAGTCACATTGTTCCAGAAGACATAACCACACCAATATGGTATTAACCAGACTGTCAAAACGTAGTCCCGTAGTATGTATACATACGTGAAATACACAGAATAGCAAGAGTATCCGATTTAATCATAACTGAGATGGTTTGATCAAACATATTGTTTCTCTGATGGGGAGGGGGCAATCTATTATTGTTAGGTAGGCAGCTTTAATATGCTGCTATCTATAAAAGTTCACATTGCCATACAGTTAATATATATATCATTTTGTAAAAATTTGAAGATAACTTTCAAGCTGCTAGTATACAAGTCATCATGGTACCATGTCACTGAAGTTGATGAAGAATTTCTATGTATTTTATTCTACATTTTCTGAATCCTGTGAATGCAGTCTCATCTCATTTTCAGTGGAGTACTTTCATGTATAATTACGTTGTATTGCCACATTTTATGTTGGAAAAGTCCAGTTTTAAAAGGCAAAAATGATAAAACCCATTTTTATACAGGCTATAATAGTATTAAACTTGAAATCGCCAAATTGTTAGAATGATAAAATGCCGGAGTCAGCTTATTGTTTTATACTACTAGTGTTTGACAAAGCAATTGGAAGTTAAGCTTTCAGTCGAGAAGTTGGTAAAGTTATGTACTTGTAGTCAAGCATCTTTGGGAAAATAGAGCATGAAAGTCAATATTCACCAACACACTAGTACACTCTGTGTGGGAGAGCCCACCTCGGGGGCGGTCAAAGCACCCTGTCCATAAAGCCAAGATGTGCGAATGTTCACACAAGATAAGAGGCGGTTAAGGTTTCTCAATAAATACTGAAATAAATACAAAGGACTGTAAGTTTTTTAGTACACCAAATGCAGACATTAGGTGTAATTTAAATTACTTTGATTTGCTTGTTACCAAATCAAGACTCTTCTTTACCAGCTAACTTTTATAAATGACAGTCTAAAGTTTCTCCAGTTTGAGGGAGAGGGGTTTGTGTGTTTGAAATAAGATGTCTGTCATGTCTTGGTAACAATTAGCAATTGTAGGGTTACCAGCAAGTGATTTTTAGTAGAATGAAATGTATTGCTAGATTATAGTCCAATATTTAATAGCAAAAGTTATCCAGAGAACTTTTTACACTCATGAGCTTTCTAAGTAATTTTTAAACATCATCAAAAATTTCTGTTTTATTTAAAATGGAAAAGTAATTCATTTTATAAATAATTTTACTTTTAGAAATATTAGAAATATTCATATGGTACACACTTGTAATTTTATCTGTGGTTTCTTTTAACATATTACCTAAGTTGAAATGCCTTTGCTATGAAGACACATAACGAAATTCCATGCCTCCCTGGTACTCAATGCTGAATCAAACTGGTTCACCTCAGTGTAGTACTCTACTTTCTGTGTCTCTGCTGCACTAATTGCAGGGGGTTGGGAGAGAAGAAGAATCCATTCACAGGAGAAGTGGTTGGTAGGTGCAGCAAATAGCACAATGTGGACTTCCCACTGCTTACAATTTTGCTGTCCCTACATGGCAAAAGACACCGCATTGCAGATAAAGCACAGCTCCCAGAGTAAAAAATATATATATCTTTTTGAAAATGCTATTATTGAGAAATTTTGATTACCAAATACATCGTTTATGGCTTATATTGTAGTGGTGTGTATGAAACATTTAGAACTTGTGAAAATTGTATATACAGAGAAAAGTTGAAATAGGTCTTTCCAAATCGTATGTGAATGGAGAAGCCACGTATGACTGTACATGACGTGCAATAAACCAACTGGAAAAAGCGCATGTGCGTCATCCTCTCAAGCCGACTGCAGATGAAATGCTGCCCGTGCCCCTCCCCAGACCCACACGTGTGTAATATGCTCATGTCCCATGGCCCTTCCTGAACCCCACACATGTGTAAATGTGCTCATGTCCCTTCCCAGAACCCACGTGTGTAAATATGAAAGAGTGCACATTGCAGTTTTAGCTTCTATTGGTGCTTTTAACCCTATTGAGAAGAAAATAGAAGCATCTGACATTCTGGAGCAACATTACCCCCGATGGCAGTGATTAGAAAAGGAAATCACTAAGCCAGTTGAGCTACAGTGTTGCTCAGTTCAGTGTGCCTCCAAAATGCTTGTTTCTAACTAAGAAATGCAGGTGCAGTTGTGCAGTTTTGCTTTTGTTCTGGTGGCCCTGTGGGACCTTATTTCCCTGACCAGGGATGGAACACTCGGGCCCCGCACTGGAAGTGCAGAGGCTCAGCCGCTAGACTGCCCAGGGATGTCCTATATCGTTTTTAGATGTAAGGAGAAAGGAGTGCCGACCAAATTTTGATCCTGTGGGCCATGTGTCAAGGATTAATGTTATCAATTTCTTGAGCACGGAGGAATTGGTTGAAAAGAAAAAATCGGTGATGTGAAACCTTTTTTCAGAGATCTTACCTTGACATCTTCAGTTTTAGGGCCCCCTGCACCTTAAATTTCCCAGCTCTCTCACTCACGAATGCATTCTCCAGGTTTCTTTTCCCCCTTTCTGACCACTCACTGGAACCTCTGTCTGTCTTGGCAGGGTTCCTTTCACGTGCTTCTGAGAGCAGCTGCCAGGGACCCGAGCTCAGGGTCCACGTCAGCCACCCACAGGTGGCGTTTAGCCTGGCCAGCAGGGTTGCTGTTGCTCTAGTTACCGGCCAGCTTCAAAGCCTGGATAGACTTTTTTTAAACCCTCTTCATAAAGTCGACCCTTCAGAGACCAGATTACCTAGAAAACTTCGGCCTGCATGTGCCTCAGATAGCCGTCAGGTGAAACAGAGTTGCACTACCCCTGCTGAACCCAGGTCCCGCTGGTTAGTCCCGCCGCCGCCTCTGTGCGCCCGCAGTGTGTGTGTGTGTCAGGCTCACACGCGGGCTCCTGGCGGCCGCGCTTCATCTTGGTTTAGCCTTCTCACCTCCCTGGCGCCTGTAGACACCGGTGCTTCCCCTTCAGATTCAGCGTGGTGATTCCAGCCCTTCACACACCAGACTAGCTTCTCAAAGGGTACAGTTTAGAACAGGTTTTCAAGTTTCCTCCTAAAAGATGAGTATGGTTTCTATTTAAAGATGGCTTTCATAATTCATCTACTTCTTAATATTTAGGGAGCAATTCCTATTTGTGTGAAGAGACAGGATGAATTTGGGTTTCCTTGCAGATGTCACTTTTTAAAATACAATTATCTACTACCTCTTTTTAGGAGCTCTTTTTGGTTTTGTTAGAAAGTAGTTAAGCTAATCGAACATTCAAAAAATACACCACACCTAAAAGAAAATATTAGTAAGTTCATGGTTTTCCAGAAAAAGCACATTAAAATCCAAGTCTGCAGTTACGTACTGTTTTGTGGAGTAGGGAGAGAGTAGAGCCCACGACCTGAGAAGGCAATGGCAAGCCACTCCAGTCCTCTTGCCTGGAAAATCCCATGGACGGAGGAGCCTGGTGGGCTGCAGTCCATGGAGTCGCTACAAGTAAGACGTGACTGAGCGACTTCACTTTCACTTTCACACATTGGAGAAGGAAATGGCAACCCACTCCAGTGTTCTTGCCTGGAGAATCCCAGGGACGGGGGAGCCTGGTGGACTGCCGTCTGTGGGGTCACACAGAGTCGGACACGACTGAAGTGATTTAGCAGCAGCAGCAGAGCCCACGACACGGGGGCCTGTTTTTAATGTTCTCTGCAGTGGTTCCAGTTTGAGGGAGCATCTCAAAGTGAGGATGGAAAGTTTTAACTCCTGTGGTTCTGATTTCTTCATGTATACCCTGGTTACTTAGCTGAATACCAAGGAAAACCAGGGGGAAGTGATTACAAGTAAAATATAAGAAGAAAATACAAATTAATCCAGAAGTATTATAGAACTATTCGAGTTGATAACAGATTCCATAATCACTCATTTAACTTCAAACGTCTATCAAGGTTAGGGGAGGAATAAAGTCCCTTGCCTATACTCAAAACCTGAATTTTAAAAACCTTTGTCACAGTGTTTTAAGTGATTTAACCTAAAGATTAGAACCGTGCAGGTGAGAAGCTGCCTTGAACATTTTCAAGTAAATTACATAAATGATGCTTTTGCCCAGTGATTTTTCACTGAGCTGAAACAGCATTGGGAAAACTGTTCAGAAGGTTAAACTAAACTCCTAGATGGTGAGAAAATGGAAAACTTGCTATTAGTGGGTGGAGTGCTGTACGTGTGAAGACTCCAGTGCGAAGAACTCTGAGAAGCTAAGGTCTAAATCGGTATGCCAGGGAAGAGAACTGCATCAACAAGTCCAACGCCCCACCCTAACTCGCATGTTCTTTAAGCACCAGTTTGCAGGGCTATTAGGGACAGCAGTTTTTAAGTCAAGGGAAAAAAGAAACTGGGACATACGATACCACATCCGAAAGTAGTCTGTCATCAGTCTGTTGGCTTCAAAATGAATTAAATCTCTCTCATAGCTCTCGGAGCTTATAATGAAAGCAACCTGACATAGCGAGACACAAAAGGAAAAAAACGCCCTTTGTACTTCTGTGTCTTCCAAAGAACATTGCATTTTCATTGAATTCTACATGAGTCTGTGTGACAAAGATTCTGTCCTGTGCAAAGGGAAGGCCACTGATGTGAACTCTGTCAGTTACCTGTACTAATAAACACCAAGAAAGCCTTGTAAATACCTTAACTCCTTCAGAGGTGTTACCCCAAATTCTTCTAAATTGCTTGTTATCCTCTTCTGCTAAAGATTCTCCACCTCCACCATGCTAGAGGGTTCATAGCAAAGAAAAGCTGTTGAATCAAAGTACAGCTTAGTATCTGAACTAAACTAATGAGAAGTCATTGGCGGAAGGCGCAGCTTGTTTTAATTACTGAAATACACTGTAATATTTTTATCTACAGAACTCCACGTCTGAGCGAACATGCAACAAGCTGCGGCTGGAGATAGTGTCATTAAGGGAAATATTGGGAAGCTCAGTCTTTTCCTTACCGCCATCTCCCACAAATTCAAAGGGAGGTGCTCCTTTCTTCAAGACCCCGTTGGACAGGGCTGGTGGAAAAACAGAAAAGAAAAACGTAAATTTAATCTAAAAATAATGCAGACTTGAAGGATGGAGCTGGTTACCACACCAA
Organism: Moschus berezovskii; assembly: GCF_049115385.1. Classification (NCBI taxonomy): domain Eukaryota; kingdom Metazoa; phylum Chordata; class Mammalia; order Artiodactyla; family Moschidae; genus Moschus; species Moschus berezovskii. The sequence continues at coordinate 106,071,111 of NC_142469.1, forward strand.
CTCCCATTTCTTAAGTGGTTTTTTCTTTTATCTGTGATCCCACTGGATCCAAAGGTGATGATGAGACAATGCAGGCTGTGAGTTCTGTCTCCTCGCAGCTTCCTAGTCGAGGATTTGGGTAAGAGGGTCGAAATGAGCCACCTCCAGGAGAATCCTCTCCTGGGGGCAAGGAATGCCTCAGGTTTGGATGCCCAGAAGGCTCTCTGCCCACTCCTTTTCAATCTGAGTTACCACCTGTCCTCCCTGTGAACGTTTCTGAAGAGTGGGAATTCTGCAGAACTGCCGTAATGACATTAAAATTCAGAAATAGCGGGGAGAGAAGTTGTTGGGCTCTATGTTAGGGATTGTTATAGTACCAAGTTTATACCAGTGGCTTTAACTATCAGCTAAAAGACACTGGGAAGTGTCCCAGCAGGAATCATGTCTGTCTGGTACCCTGTGTTACTCATATTGATGAATTATCAGCCCCACAGTCATCTTCTGAACCCTTAACTGGATTGGACACATGACGTTTATCAGCTGAAACAGTCAATCAGTATTCAATAAACTCAGGAACACGCAATGAACAAAAATAGCCGTTTCTCTGTATATCAGAAAGCATTAAAACCAAAGAGCTATGCATCAAACTTGTGTTGCCCAAATATGGTAATAAGATAGATTGATGGTTTAAAATCAAACACATTTCAACTGCCCGTGTCCTTTCAAAAATGCTCCCTTGGTGACCAGTTTGGGAGATTTTGCTATCATTCTTGTTGCTCATAAGCCTCAAGTGTGTGGTCTGGGTCGACAGCAAAGATAGGAAGTTTCAATAGAAGACATCAGTTTATTGCACAGGTAATTTTTAGCCTCTTTCTGCAATAAAATTTATCAAATTTTTCTACCACGCATTAGTTATGCTCTTCAAACAAAGCAGCTCTAAGAAATTGTTAACAAGTTTGTGAGGCCATAAATTAAAATCCATAGGGACAAGTGTATACTGTGTATGTTGTGCATTTAATTGTGTTGGTCAGTGCAGTATAAGCTTGCTCTCTGCAGGGGCACTGTGGAACTTGGCCAGAAGCATCCAACTATCTAAAAACTTGGTGTGTTGCAAAGCAGATTCGAAACATATAACCTGCTCCTTGGGAGTTTGTGTCCTTTGTCAAAAGGAATTTTAAAATCGTATGTCCATTATCCGAATAAGGATTTTGATTCTGCGTGTACATTATAATATGCCAAGCTATTTTAGAACATGTGTGTTTTCAGAGATACTTAGCTGTACTGACGCTGCTGCATCAGTTATGTTTTCATGGTTTCTTCCATCACAGAAAATGTCACAAATGAATAGACATCATTTTATCTTCTCAATGTAATGCCCTGGGGATTCTGGCAAACATTTCTGTTTTATTTTGTTTTCAATAGACTCTTTTTTAAAGCAGCTTTTCCACAGCAAAATTGAGCAGATGACACAGAGGTTTCCCATATATTCCCCTGCCCATCACTTGAACAGCCTCCCCTGTTATCAACATCTTGCCCCAGAGGGGGCAAGATTAAAACTGGTGAACTTGCAATGACATGTCATAATCACCCAAGTCCATGGATGACACTACAGTTTACTCAATGCTGTACTTTCAATGAGTTTGGACAAATGTATGCATCATTAAGGTATCATAGGGCTTCCCAGGTGGCTCAGTGGCAAAGACTATGCCTGCCAATGGAGGAGACTCGGGTTCAATCCCTGGGTCAGGAAGGCCCCCTGGAGAAGGAAATGGCAACCCGCTCCAGTATTCTTGCCTAGAGAATCCCACGGACAGAGGAGCCTGGAGGAGTCCATGCGGTCACAAAGGGTCACACACGATTTAGTGACTAAACAATAACAGTGTTTTCACTGCCTTAATAAGACTTCTGCGCTCCATGTATTCATCCCTTCTCCACCCACTGATTTTTCACTGTCCCCACAGCTTTGCCTTTTCCAGAATGTCTTGTAGCTGGAATCATCCGGTGCGTGGCCCTTTCAGGCCGGCTGCTTTCCCTCAGCTGCGTGCATTTAGTTCCTCCACGTCTGCATGACTCGACGGCTCGTTTCTTCTCAGTGCCGATACCATCCCACTGTCTGAATGGGTCACAGCTGACACATGAGGCTCCTGAAGGACATCTTGGTTACTCCCTTGTTTTGGCAGTTGTTATACTGCTTTCAACGTGCGTGTGTAGGCTTTTGTGCGGCCCCAGTTCCTTTGAGTAAATGCCAAAGAGCACCATTCCTGGGTCATAGGGTAAGAGGACACTGAGTTTTGTGTCTTCCAAAGTAGCTGTATCCTTTTGCATTCAGAATTTAACTGGAGGATGCTGATTTAAGAAGGTTAATGTATAGATACATGAAAGTGAAGGTCGCTCAGTCGTGTCCGACTCTGTGACCACATGGACTACACAGTCCATGGATTTCTCCAGGCCAGAATACTAGAATACTAGAGTAGGTAGCCTTTCTCTTCTCCAGGGGATCTTCCCAACCTAGGAACCGAATCAGGGTCTCCTGCATAGCAGGCAGATTCTTTACCAGCTGAGCAATCAGGGAAGAAGCCTATATAGACAGATATAGATATATGGATATGCAGGAATTTTGAGACTGAATTGGTCAGTTACTTTGTTTCAATAGACAAATTCAATTTGGAATCCACGCAGATTTATTAAAATCACAAATCGAAGTGAAAGAAGAGCTACCAAAATTCCTAACCCGTTTTATTCACTCAAAAAGTACGGGCTGTAACGACGGTGCTGAATACTCTGCCTCTCCTCCTTGAGACAAGAAGATATAGCCCTTTCTTTAAAGCAGCCAACAGCCCAGGACAGGGGAAGACAAAATCACGTACTGTAAGAATAGTATGTTAATTATCAACGGGCATTCCAAGCCCTCAGTTCAGTTCAGTTCAGTTCACTCGCTCAGTCGTGTCCGACTCTTTGCGACCCCATGAATCACAGCACACCAGGCCTCCATCACCAGCTCCCGGAGTTCACTCAAACTCATGTCCATCGAGTCGGTGATGCCATCCATCCATCTCATTCTCTGTCGTCCCCTTCTTCTCCCGCCCTCAATCTTTCCCAGCATCAGAGTCTTTTCCAGTGAGTCAACTCATTGCATGAGGTGGCCAAAGTATTGCAGTTTCAGCTTTAGCATCAGTCCTTCCAGTAACACCCAGGACTGATCTCCTTTAGAATGGACTGGTTGGATCTCCTTGTAGTCCAAGGGACTCTCAAGAGTCTTCTCCAGCACCACAGTTCAAAAGCATCAATTCTTCGGCGATCAGCTTTCTTCACAGTCCAACTCTCACATCCATACATGACCACGGGAAAAACCATAGCCTTGACTAGACGGACCTTTGTTGGCAAAGTAATGTCTCTGTTTTTTAATATACTATCTAGGTTGGTCATAACTTTCCTAGCAAGGAGTAAGCATCTTTTAATTTCATGGCTGCAATCAGCATCCGCAGTGATTTTGGAGCCCCCAAAAATAAAGTCTGACACTGTTTCCACTGTTTTTCCATCTATTTCCCATGAAGTGATGGGACCAGATGCCATGATCTTTGTTTTCTGAATGTTGAGCTTCAAGCCAACCTTTTCACTCTCCTGTTTCACTTTCATCAAGAGGCTTTTGAGTTCCTCTTCATTTTCTGCTATAAGGGTGGTGTCATCTGCATATCTGAGGTTATTGATATTTCTCCTGGCAATCCTGATTCCAGCTTGTGCTTCTTCCAGCCCAGCGTTCCTTATGATGTACTCTGCATATAAGTTAAATAAGCAAGGTGATAATATACAACCTTGAGGTACTCCTTTTCCTATTTGGAACCAGTCTGTTGTTCCATGTCCAGTTCTAACTGGTGCTTCCTGACCTGCATACAGGTTTCTCAAGAGGCAGGTCAGGTGGTCTGGGATTCCCATCTCTTTCAGAATGTTCCACAGTTTATTGTGATCCACACAATCAAAGGCTTTGGCGTAGTCAATGAAGCAGAAATAGACGTTTTTCTGGAACTCTCTTGCTTTCTCCATGATCCAGTGGATATTGGCAATTTGATCTCTGGTGGCTCTGCCTTTTCTAAAACCTGCTTGAACATCTGGGAGTTCACGGTTCACATATTGCTGAAGCCTGGCTTGGAGAATTTTGAGCATGACTTTACTAGCGTGTGAGATGAGTGCAATTGTGCGGTAGTTTGAGCATTCTTTGGCATTGCCTTTCTTTGGGATTGGAATGAAGACTGACCTCTTCCAGTCCTGTGGCCACTGCTGAGTTTTCCAAATTTGCTGGCATATTGAGTGCAGCACTTTCACAGCGTCATCTTTCAAGATTTGAAATAGCTCAACTGGAATTCCATCACCTCTACTAGCTTTGTTCGTAGTGATGCTTTTAAGGCCCACTTGACTTCACATTCCAAGATGTCTGGCTCTAAGTCAGTGATCACATTATCACTACATCTAGTAAAGATATGATTCTCTCTCGTGAAGAGTGAAGCAAAGCAAACATTTATGGTTAAAGATGGTTGGATTTTAGTAGCAAGTCTTGCTTCCTGGTGTAGCCAGATTTGAAGTAACCTCATTTCCTCCAAGCCCATCTTATTGAATTATTATTCAATAAAAAACATCTTCAAAAGCCACTTCATTCTGGCTGTTCAGTCTTCTGGGAAATAAGCTATTTGTCCTCCTTCTCTGGCTCCTGTGGGGAAAGGCATTTCTTAGACCCAGGCACCCAGCAGCTCATGCCCTAACCCTCTGTGTCCTGCGGAACAGGGGTCTCCTCTGGATCCAAAGGCAAGCCCTCAGGGGATGTAGCCCCACCGCAGGTAGGATGCTTATGGCCCTGTACCCCTCCATCACCAAGCGCAGAAATCCCTCCTGTCCCATGGGATATGTGAACAACAGCATCACCATTAAACAGCTCTCCTTGAATCCCTTTCCTAGGGTCCTTGTCTAAGAAGAGGCATTTTGTGTAACCATGGCAGCCTGGCTTTCAATCTCAAGACAGTCTATGGACTTTCAGAATAATAGTCTTTTTTTTTGTAAGATCCTTTTTTTTAAAAGTCCTTTTGCTGGATCTGTTTTATGAAAGCAGCCTCAGATATGAATGGAAATATACCTAGAGTGATCTCGAAGATAGAGGCGCCACGTAGGGTATACCGTCAGTTTCATATCTCATTGTGTTTAATTGTGATTGGAACCTAAGTGCTTAATAAATACTTGCAGAGTGGATAAACGCCACCATACGCCCTGTTTCCAAAGCTGATGGCTAGAGAACTGTCAGTTCAAAGGTAAGCTGAGGCCTTGAAACTGGCGTGGGAGCCAGTGGACTGGCTGGTGGACCCCCCGTGATGGCTCCGAGCCAGGGGCATGGAGGCGGGCCATCGCTGGCTCTAAAGTAATCTGGGCCTGCCCGTGGGTGGTGGTGCCAATGGGCCAGGACCATCCTTTGCCGTTTCCTCCCTCTGCAGGACGTACACGGTGCTCCCCGCTCACTCTCTGGCCTTCAGGACTGTCCTTGCTCATCGCTTTAAGCAAACACTTAAGTCATAGATGGGATCCAGAGAGCAGTTTATTAAAGTCTCCCTATAGGGACTTCCCTGGTGGCTCAGACAGTAAAGTGTCTGCCTACAATGTGGGAGACCCGGGTTCGATCCCTGGATTGGGAAGATCCTCTGGAGAAGGGAAAGGCAACCCACTCCAGTACTCTTGCCTGGAAAATCCCAAGGACGGAGGAGCCCGGTAGGCTACAGTCCATGGGGTCGCAAAGAGTTGGACACGACTGAGCAACTAAATTTTCTAAACTTTAACTCAGAAATGGCCTAGCATCCTTTTATAAGCATCATACTTAAAAAGAATTAGAGAAAAACAATGGACCAAAGCCCCTTAGATGCAAAAGCCACATTGTGGTCGCACAGACTCACACCCTACTGCTTGCAGATGAGGAAATACACCCAGAGAAAGACCTGGAAACGATATACCTAACCTCACACAGCGAAGTGACGAACTGGGAAAGGAACCCTCCGTTGGTTTGAACCTCTGCAGTATTCCAAGAAGTGGGCCCTTTCAGAGCTGCTGCTGCTGCTGCTAAGCCACTTCAGTCGTGTCCGACTCTGTGTGACCCCATAGACGGAAGCCCACCAGGCTCCCCCGTCCCTGGGATTCTCCAGGCAAGAACACTGGAGTGGGTTGCCATTTCCTTCTCCAATGTGTGAAAGTGGAAAGTGAAAAGTGAAAGTGAAGTCGCTCAGTCGTGTCCGACCCTTAGCGACCCCACGGACTGCAGCCTACCAGGCTCCTCCATCCATGGGATTTTCTAGGCAATAGTACTGGAGTGGCTTGCCATTGCCTTCTCCGCTTTCAGAGCTAGAACCATCCAAATCTAAAGACCTAGTTTTCTCACGGGGCCTCGCAGAATATGAACATCTGTACTGTGAATGAGCTTAATCCTTTCACCGTTTTCGGTGGCACTTGCTAAAAACAAAACTGAGAACCCAGAGGCACATTTTCCTTGCATGCGTCTGATGGGATTCCACCACGACCAGGCAACCCCTGGCGCCCGTCCCAGGGCTGAGGGGGAGAGGGGAGGAGGTCCATGTGTGGATGATTCCCGCCAGCAGCTCTCCTGGGTCCCCGATGGGCTTGGCGGGTGAGGGGCTTGACGGTGGTGTCCGGACGAGCAGTCCTGAAACTCGGAACCCCAGCCCCTCGCGTCTGGAGTCCTGAGATGGCCTCTTTCCCGTCATCCCCACCTCCAGCTTAGGCCAGAATCCACGCAGCTGTACACATGTGTGTGCTAAGTGGCTTCAGTGGCGTCCGACCCTGTGCGGCCCTCCGGACGATAGTGCCCTTTCCGCTGAGCTTCCACACCTGATGAAACCCCCTCTGTCCTCCTCGGCCTGTTCGAGACACTGCACGCCCCTTCCTCTGCGGAGAGGAGGGAGGAGGAGGAGAAGGCGATGTGTCCGGAGGCCTGGCTTTGGGCCCACGACCCTGGGGGTCAGGTTGGTTCCCCAGAATGGGGCTTCCCACAGTTTTTCCAGTTAGGATACGTTTAGAAAATCATGGAATAGGTGACTGGAGCAACGGATGAAGCTGCTGACAGCTGCTGACAGACCCTGGTTCGGGAGTTCCCAGATGAGCGGACGGTATCTTGGATGCATTTCGAATCCCACTTTGCTGCACAGCAGAAACTGACCCAGCAGTGGAAAACAAACATACTCCAATTTAAAAATAATTAAAAATAAAATCCACTCTCTTTCTGCCAGGGGTACGGGATAGGGCAAGAAGCTTTCACTTTGGGGGAAGTCACAGTATGATGGCAAAGGTGGCAGCCCACTCCAGTGAATGAGCTTCAGAGTGACAAGATGTAATAACCGGGAAACCAGGGCTGTCAGCTCGCCTGTTGTCTCTGTGTGGCCATGTCACCTTTCACTATTTGACATTTATCTTGACTTTCTATTACCAGGTATCATTATAATCGGTTTATTTTTCCTATCAAAGCGTAAGTGAGATATTATCTACAAGACGCGGTCTTCCTGGATTCTTTTCCTCCATCACCGGTCTCCCATTTCTGAGTCAGAGCAGAACATTTTACCAGGCTTTGTCCTCTGGGAAGTTACTTTGCACCACTGTCCATGTTGATGAAAAAGCTATAGAGGACTCGAGACTTAGAACATGCTGAGTAGGATAAAAACTAGCTTTCTTCTCGCCTTGACCTGGAGCAATCGTGTTCATATTATCAGGAACTTAGAGTTCTCTTTGGATCTGCTAATAGTTTGTGCCTCAGCTGCTTCTAATCTCCTTTTGAAGAGACCTGTGAATCACTAATGGATGATTTCCACTTGGTTTCAATGATTCTGAAATCAAGTTGTTGTTGTTTTCTTTTCTTTCCCCTCTTTTTCCTCCCCCAGAGAAACCTGAGTCAGATTCACCATTTAATTTTGTGGGATTTCCATTTCCTTGAAGTGAGCACAATTTGATTCGTTTCCCACAGAATTTAGTTCCCTGTGGATCTTGTGATCCCACAGCATGGCCAGCGGGGTGGTTCTTAACTGTAGAAAATGTTCTGTGGACGCTGGCGCTTTACTTCTTAAGGAGCTGTTCTTGTTAATGTCTTCATCAGAAAGCTGTCAGCTGGTGGGGCGTGTGTATCTGCAAAGTTCTTACACCTGATGTGGGTTTCTCCAAACTGTGGAGTTCACCACTGAAATACCTACTATTAGAACACTACACCACATCCAGATTGAGCCCTAGTCTACAAACTCTTAGATGCTTCTGGTGGCAATGCAGGAGACGCAGAGACATGGGTTCAGTCCCTGGGTCGGGAAGATCCCCTGTAGGAGGAAATGGTAACCCACTCCAGTATTCTCGCCTGGAGAATCCCATGGACAGAGGAGCCTGGTGGGCTACCGTCCATGGGGTTGCAAGGAGTTGGACACGTCTGAGCACTCACGCACCTATAAACTCTTGTTTATTTAACCTAAGAATCATTTATAGCGGCAGTCCCCAGTCTTTTTGGAACCAGGGGCCAGTTTTGTGGAAGATAACTTTTCCACAGACCAGCTTTGAGGGAGGTAGAGATGGTTTTGTGATGTTTCCAGCATATTACATTTATTTGCACTTCATTTCTATTATCATTACATCAGCTCCACCTCAGATCATCAGGCATTAGATCCCAGAGGTTGGGGACCCCTGGCTTATAGCAATAATGACTAGTGAGTACAAAGAAAGGCCTCATCCTCTATAACAAAACCTAAAAAAAAAAAAAAAATCACCTGCTGCTGATATCTGATTCACCGAAGACTAACCATGCTCACCCAGACACGCGTCTGGCAACTGTCGCCTTCAAGTGTGAGTGCTTCGGCTTCTAAAGCGAGTCCGATCTGTGGTTGTTTTCACCACAGAAATCAATTGGTTTTGACTTACTTTCATTGATAAACCCTTGGAAAATATAGACTTAGATCGGGACTCTCGGAGAAGGGAAATAACCCAGCGTTAACCACGTCAGTCACTGAGGAGTGCACGGCGCAGATGGAGGGGCGCCAGGTGACGTGGTGAGAGAGGCCCAGAGGATGCTGAGGGCGGCTCTGCTCTTCGACCGGCGGGGCCGCACTCAGGAAACCTGGGGACCGCAGCTAGGATTTTGGAGAAAGGCTCATTCTTAGGCATCCCTTTGGGAGGCTTGTGATGTAACTTTAAACCTCTTTCTCCACGTGATGCTTGATTTCTCCTTGGGACAGAGGAGGAGGAAAAGCACCCGAGTCTGTCAAGTCCCTGATCCGGTTTCTTCACCTGGGGTCTGTCCTGCAGAGGGTGTTTGTTGTTTAGTCCCTAAGTCGTGTCCGACTCTTTGTGACCCTATGGACTGTAGCCCGCCAGGCTTCTCTGTCCATGGGATTTCCCAGGCAAGGATACTGGACTGGGTTGCCATTTCCTCCTCCAGGGAAATCTTCCTGACCCAGGGAACGAACCTGAGTCTCCTGCATCGCGGGTGAATTCTTTACCTCTGAGACCAGGGAAGTCCCCCCTATCTCCCCCCTGGCCCATGAGGTGCTTTTGAGCCATTTGTATTTTCTCAAATTTTAGCAGTAATGTGACTTTCCCCATCCCTCTTTCAAGGAATGCGGCCCTTGTTGCCCTCGTCGTGATTGCTGTAAAGGGATTTTAGGGTGAAGAGGCTCTGAGTGTGTCACCGACCTGCCCCCAGGGGGCCGGGGACAGACCTGGGGAAACCCTGCCTTGCTGACCTGCAGGTTTACCCCAGCGTCCTCCCCAGTTTGTAGAGACTCACAGTCACGCCCGAGAGTGATGGGAACCACAGCCCCGGTGGGGAAAGAAGGAGGGTTTTCTGTGGCCGAAGCGCAGCCCGTTCTCGCATACCATAGAACCGGGTTGAGCTCTTACTTTTAAAACGATGTGATTTCTTTTTGTTTGTTTGGAGTTAGAACGTACTTGTCAGTCACTCGGAATCTCCAATTAGAGTCTGACGGCTGTAAGGCTTTATATAAATATCTTTCTATATCAAAGCAGTTCCATTCATCGGCATTACATGGGTCATCTGGGTCTGTGGTAACTTCCCACATCTGGTAATTTTGGATAGGCTACTGAAACCTCGCATCTCAGATTTCTTATCTATAAAATGGATGATCAGTGCCCACCTCACGGGGCCCTTCAGAGGATTCGATGAGCTAATGAATTGAAGCTTCTGAGCACGTGGCCTGGGGCTGCTATATTTTCAGCAAGTACGTGTCATTTTTGCTTTGCGTGTTTCCTGGCGCCATGCTGCAGACGTGTATTTAGACTATTTGGAGCCACTGGGAGGGGCATTACCTACCGCATGGAAGTCTGGAAAGTTGGGCACCCAGGCCCTCTGGGAGTGCTGAGCCCCGTGTTTTTGCACATATTCTGCATGATTTCAAATAAGTGTCACCTTTTATAACCAAACCTGGGGTTTCCACAGAGAACCTAGTTAAAGTCCTCCCACAGCTGTAATAGTTTAATAGGAAGCGCAGCTCGGCGCTCTGGGATGACCCAGAGTGGTGGGGTGAGGGCATGGGAGAGAGGGGATATATGTGAATGTACAGCTAATCTGTGTTGTTCTACAGTGGAGACGCACACAACCTGTTAAAGCAAGTATATTCCAATTAAAATACAAGATAAAATAAAACAGTGCTATACTTTGCAGAAAAACAAAAAAAGGCCATTAGACCCAGGCGGTTCTAATAGCTTGGCAGCCTACATAAGCAAACCCAAAGCCCATAATGCCTCAAAGTTAAAAAACTGAGACCTGAGGCCCGCCAGTTGCACACCACCAGCGAGGCTTTCCCAAATAAGGCAGCTTCTTAAATGTTCACCAAATAATTTCCTCCCCTTCCTTCAAGTCTCCTTCTAGAGTTCTTGGCCCTGCCTCCTGTCAGTGGAGCACTGCTATCCACTTCTAATCTGTGTTGCTTGACTCAAATCAACTTCTGCTCAAATAAACTTTCAACACTAAAAAATGATAAAGTAAATTCAATTCACACAAAAATGAATTACTGAAGTAAAAACCTCTACATACACAGCAAGATACGGTAAGAAAAAAAATGAAAATGAAAGCTTTTCAGCAGAAGGAAAAAATTAACAACAAAAGCAAAGAGCCCACAAAGCAGAGGGTAATTAACAGTCTTTCAAAACAGATTTTGAGAGCAAGACATCCCCATAAAGCAACTGCAACTCTGAAAGAACATCACAGATCACAATTGTTTAAAAATTCAGAGATGGATGGGACTCGGGGGAAATTTTGGAAAAAATGCCAAATCATTTCATATTGCAAGGTACACAAGGGAGAATGAATATCATGGAAATAAAAATAAGAAAAAGGAAGCAAAGAAAAAGAAAGAAAATTGATTAGAGGAACCAGAAAAAAAAAAAATCGATTAAACACAAGCAAAAGTTGTTATGGAACCAGGTTCCTTTGCCAGGAGTACAAACCAAACACTGACAGAGCAGCAGAGAAGGGACTTTCTCACGAGGCTGCCAGGCAAGGGGAGGCGAGAACGAATCCCAGATCCACCTCCTAAAGGCAGCAGCTCGGGCTATGGTCAGAGAAAGCTGAGGTGTGGGGAGCGTGGGGAACAGGGATTGGGAACCAAAGAAAGGTGAGGTTACTGTTCTACTCCAGCTCAGCCTAGCTTCAGGGGTCTTCAGGAGACTCACATCTTAGTATTTTCTGAGGGTGGCCTTTTCAGCCCTCTGACGTCAGAAGGTCCCTGGACGGACACTCACTCTGGCCCAGTACAGGTGTGGTCGTTCCAGCCATTCTGAACACACATGTCAGTTCAGAGCTGAACACGGCCGATTTCAGGTTTCTGAAACACAGCCCTGGTGAATATCTTATTGTTTAGGCTACTAGATGCTTGGAAGACTCACAAGTGTTTTACATCAACAATCGAAGCCACATTTAGCGTGAGACTGGTCTAACGGATCTGATGACTATCCTCACTTTCAAAGGGACACAGTGTTTGTATAATTGATCTGCACAAGGATATAAAGCAATAAAATAGGAAAGACATTCTTAAACTATCATTCAAGAAAACCCCTCTGATTTTTTTAATGGTGTAAAGTGCCCCTAGTGTTTCTATGGGAGCGATCTGTACCTGAGAATAGGCAAGAAAAAGGAGATAGGGAGGCAGGACACGAGCCACCTTCTAGCACGGTTAGGAGTCAGGGTATTCAGATCTGTCTTAGAGCTGCTTGGAATGTGTGTCAGTGGAAGGGACAGCAGGCCCTGAAACATGAGTAAACTTTCAATTATATGAGAAATTAATACACAACAAGGTGGTGTTTCAATTCAGTGGGCAAAGAATGGATTACTTAATACACATTGTTCTGGCATAGACAGCCACCAGTTTGTAAGAAAATAAAAATCTGTGAGACTCTTACCTTGTCATTCAGTCGCCAAGTCATGTCTGACTCTTCCCAACCCCATGGACTGTAGCATGCCAGGCTTCCCTGTCCCTCACCACCTCCTAGAGTTTGCCCAAGTTCATGTCCATTGAGGCGGTGATGTGATCCAACCAGCTCATCCTCTGTCACTCCCTTCTCTTCCTGCCCTCAGTCTTTTCCAGCATCAGGGTCTTGCCCAGTGAGTGGGCTCGTCACATCAGGTGGCCAAAGTATTGGAGCTTTAGCTTCAGCACCAGTTCTTTCAATGAACATTTAGGGATCATTTCCTTTAGGATTCAAAAAACTAAGATCATGACATCTGGTCCCATCACTTCATGGCAAATGGATGGGGAAACAATGGAAACAGTGACAGACTTTATTTTGGGGGGCTCCAAAATCACTGCAGATGGTGACTGCAGCCATGAAATTCAAAGATCCTTGCTCCTTTGAAGAAAAGTATGACCAACCTAGACAGAATATTAAAAAGCAGAGACATTACTTTGCCAACAAAGGTGTGTCTAGTCAAAGCTTTGGTTTTTCCAGTAGTCATGCGTGGATATGACAGTTGGACTGTGAAGAAAGCTGATCGCCAAAGAATTGATGCTTCTCAACTGTGGTGTTGGAGTAGACTCTTGAGAGTCCTTTGAACTGCAAGGAGATCCAACCAGTCCATCCTAAAGGAAATCAGTCCAGAATATTCATTGGAAGGACTGATGCTGAAGCTGAAACTCCAATACTTTGGCCACCTCATGGTAAGAGTTGACTCACTGGAAAAGACTCTGATGCTGGGAGGGATTGGGGGCAGGAAGAGAAGGGGATGACAGAGGATGAGATGGCTGGATGGCATCACCAACTCAATGGACTTGAGTTTGAGCAAGCTCTGGGAGTTGGTGATGGACAGGGAGGCCTGGCGTGCTGTAGTCCATGGGGTCGCAAAGGGTCGTACATGACTGAGTGACTGAACTAATACTGATACTTCCTTTAGGGTTGACTAGTTTGATCTCCTTGCTGTCCAAGTGACTCTCAAGAGTCTTCTCTAGAACTACAGTTTGATCAAAATACACTCTATGTTAATTAAATATTCAGTTGAAAAATAAAACAGTATAACACTTCAAGAAAAATAAATGATTATATTTACAGTCTGGAGTGAGAGAGATTCTTTTTGGCAACCTGGAAACAATATAATGATAGGCTGAGACACTATTTAGAAGCCAGAAAGCTTTGTATGGGAAAAGAAAAGGTAAGCATACTTAGAAATGAACAGAAATATAGGCATTGTTGAAAGTAAAGTGAAAAGTGAAAGGGTCAGACACTCAGTCGTGTCTGACTCTTTGTGAACCTGTGGACTGTACCCAGCCAGGCTTCTCTGTCCATGGAATTCTCCAGGCAAGAATACTGGAGTGGGTTGCCATACCCTTCTCCAGGGGATCTTCCCGACCCAGGGATTGAACCCAGGTCTCAAACCCAGGTCTCGTGCATTGTGTACTGATTCTTTACCATCTGAGCCACCAGGGAAGCCCATTGGGCATGGCAGAGAAGGTAAAAATTCACAATTGCTTTGGAAAACAAATTGGGAATATTTAACACGAAAACACACTGACCCTTTAACCCAGCAGTCCCACTCCTGAGAATTCAGCTCATAGAAACAATGCATTGGACCTTAAGAATATTTGTAAAAGGTATTTATCACGTGGCTCACAGAGGCAAAAGCGAATGAAGATGTAGAGTCAGGGAAGTGATTACATAAGTTAGAGTACAACCACTGAGAGTGTCAGGCAGCTGTCACAAAAACAACAGTGAGAATGATACAGAACTGCAGGAGCTGTACAGCGTTTAATGCCTGCGAAAAGAGAAGCTATATAATATGACCTCTCTTTCATTAAAAAAATATCTGACCCCTTCGTGATCTCAATATAGGTACATGCATATCATAAATATGGGTGAGTATGATTATCTGAACACTGAGAAAAATATTTAAAAGCCTATGACATCATTGATCTCCTTTAGAATGGACTGGTTGGATCTCCTTGCAGTCCAAGGGACTCTCAAGAGTCTTCTCCAGCAACACAGTTCAAAAGCATCAATTCTTTGGCACTCAACTTTCTTTATAGTCCAACTCTCAAATCCATACAAAACTACCGGAAAAACCATAGCTTTGACTAGACAGACCTTTGTTGGCAAAGTAATGTCTCTGCTTTTTAATATGCTATCTAGGTTGGTCATAGCTTTTCTTCCAAGGAGTAAGCGTCTTTTAATTTCATGGCTGCAGTCACCATCTGCAGTGATTTTGGAGCCCAAAAAAATAAAGTCTGACACTGTTTCCACTGTTTTCCCCATCTATTTCCCATGAAGTGATGGGACCAGATGCCATGATCTTTGTTTTCTGAATGTTGAGCTTCAAGCCAACCTTTTCTGGGTGTTCACTGGAAGGACTGATGCTAAAGCTGAAACTCCAATACTTTGGCCACCTCATGTGACGAGTTGACTCACTGGAAAAGACTCTGATGCTGGGAAGGATTGGGGGTGGGAGGAGAAGGGGACGACAGAGAATGAGATGGCTGGATGGCATCACTGACTCTGTGGACATGAGTTTGAGTGAACTCCGGGAGTTGGTGATGGACAGGGAGGCCTGGCGTGCTGTGATTCATGGGGTCGCGGAGAGTCGGACACGACTGAGCGACCGAACTGAACTGAACTGATGATGTCGTTGCCATCACGTGGTGGAGACCTCTGTGGCCCCAGCTTGCTGCGTGGATATTCCTCTGCCTGTGACCCGACCATCACACTCACACCACGTACCTTAGCTTTTGGCACATGTCAGTTCAACAACTTCTGTGTTCACTGGGGTAACACATGCTGCTACAAACGAGAAACCAAGGCATCTAAGAGCTCAAATTAGGTAGACATTTATTTTCTGCTCAAGGTTGACTAATTGCTCTCCTTCAAGTGGTAATTTGGGGAAGAAGGTCACTGGCGACCTGGTGACTTGTTATACTGCAGCAAAACATTTGGGAAAACTATGCCTGAGGGTTTTTCCCTGATAGCTCAATTGGTAAAGAAACTGCCTGCAATGCAGGAGACCCCGGTTCGATTTCTGGGTCGAGAAGATCCACTGGAGAAGGGATAGGCTACCCATTCCAGTATTCTGGCCTGAAGAAATATACCATGAGCTTCCAGATGTTCAAGCTGGATTTAGAAAAGGCAGAGGAACCAGATATCAAATTGCCAAGATCCGCTGGATCATCGAAAAAGCAAGAGAGTTCCAGAAAAACATCTACTTCTGCTTTATTGACTACACCAAAGCCTTTGAGTCTGTGGATCACAACAAACTGTGGAAAATTCTTAAAGAGATGGGAATACCAGACCACCTGACCTGTCTCCTGAGAAATCTGTATGCAGGTCAGGAAGCAACCGTTAGAACCAGACATGGAACAACAGACTGGTTCCAAATCGGGAAAGGAGTACGTCAAGGCTGTATATTGTCACCCTGCTTACTTAACTGATATGCAGAGTACATCATGTGAAATGCCAGGCTGGATGAAGCACAAGCTGGAATCAAGATTGCTGGGAGAAATATCAGTAACCTCTGATATGCAGATGACACCACCCTTATGGCAGAAAGTGAAGAGGAACTAAAGAGCCTCTTGATCAAAGTGAAAGAAGAAAGTAGAAAAGTTGGCTTAAAGCTCAACATTCAGAAAACTAAGATCATGGCATCTGGTCCCATCACTTCATGGCAAATAGATGGTGAAACAATGGAAACAATGACATTTAATCTTTTTGGCTCCAAAATCACTGCAGATTGTGAGTGCAGCCACGAAATAAAAGACTCCTTGGAAGGAAAGTTATGACCAACCTAGATAGCATATTAAAAAGCAGAGGCATTACTTTGCCAACAAAGGTCTGTCTAGTCAAGGCTATGGTTTTTCCAGTAGTCATGTATGGATGTGAGAGTTGGACCATAAAGAAAGCTGAGTGCCGAAGAACTGATGCTTTTGAACTGTGGTGTTGGAGAAGACTCTTGAGAGTCCCTTGGACTGCAAGGAGATCCAGCCAGTCCATCCCAAAGGAAATCAACACTGACTATTCATTGGAACGACGGATGCTGAAGCTGAAACTCCAAAACTTTGGCCACCTGATGGGAAGGGCTGACTCATTTGAAAACACCCTGGTGGGAAAGATTGAAGGTCGGAGGAGAAGGGGACGACAGAGGATGAGATGGTTGGATGGCATCACCGACTCAATGGACATGAGATTCAGTAAACTCCAGGAGTTGGTGATGGACAGGGAGGCCTGGCGTGCCGCAGTCCATTGGGTTTCAAAGAGTCAAACACGACTGAACTGTATAGTCCACGGAGCCACAAAGAGTCGGATACGACTGAGCGACTCTCACTTGCTTTCCTCACCCCTGCAGCACCGAAAGCAGACCTGCCCAGCCAGCAGCTCCAGGAAAAGGACTGTGTCCTGACTGTCCCCGTGGGTGCAGGTGGCCCGCGTGGCCTGAGTCCCGGCCGCCCCCTCCACCCACAAGTCATCAGCACAGCTTTTACCCTCCTCCCTGGCCTCTCCTTTCTTAGTCATATTTCTCCCTGATTCTGACCCTCTCACCCCTTTCTTATAAAGACCCTGCGATTACACTAGGCCTACTTGGCTAACCCACGAGAGTCTCCCCATCCATGCCAAGGCCCTTAATTAATCACATCTGTAAAGTCCCTCTTGCCAGGTAACATACTCTGAGTTTCGGGGGTTAATATTATTAACATCTTTGGGGGGAAAATATTATTCTGTCACCAAGGAGGGGAAAAGAGAGAAAGGAAAGGAAAAGCAAATAAAAAAAAAAAAGCCAAAGCACGAAGCACTGGTTCAGTTCAGTTCAGTTCAGTCGTTCAGTCATGTCCGACTCTCCGTGACCCCATGAGTCACAGCACGCCAGGCCTCCCTGTCCATCACCAACTCCCGGAGTTCACTCAAACTCATGTCCACAGAGTCAGTGATGCCATCCAGCCATCTCATTCTCAGTCGTCCCCTTCTCCTCCTGCCCTCAACCTTTCCCAGCATCAGAGTCTTTTCCAGTGAGTCAACTCGTCGCATGAGGTGGCCAAAGTATTGGGGTATACTGTGCAAAATTATGTTTTTTGTTTAGCATAAACAAGCAACTTTTATTCTTTTAAAAAATATTTAAAAATAATTTTTATTAGTGTACAGTTGATTTAACAAGCAAGCTTTAAAGAGGAAACAATATTTGAAATAAAATCTGGAGGAAGAGTCAGAGAGCGAGGTGGCAGAGAGGAGGACTAGGAAGGGGAGGCAGCAGTCTTCGAGGCACAGTTTAAGCTGGTGTATCCATTCATGCCTCTGGGCAGGCAAAGGTATTTCATAAGAAACCATTTCAGAATTTGATTTTACTTCTTGCCGTCTGAATTTCTGTTCCCTTGTCGGAACCAGAAAAGTGAGTGAGGGCATGAATGGAGGTTTTCATTTATAGAACAGCCCCCGGGTGCTGCCTTTTAAGGACAGAAACCTGCCACCTTCTCTTCATTATAGAATTGCAATCCCTTTTTCTTTTTCTCCTGGACTGGTGCTCACCAGACTGTCCATCCACCTGAGAGCCAAGCTGGGCTTCATACAGTGCCTGTCTGTTGGTAGGTGCTGGGGAGATCCTTGGGAAAGCCAGGTGACTTAAAGACGGTACTGAGAAAAAAAAAAGCACCTGAAATAAAGTTGTTAGAGCATCCTTTGGAGTAGGAATGAGCTGAAATTAGACATGATACCTATTTTTATCCTCTTGAAATTCAAACTTCTTGGAACCAAGAGTGAGGTTATGACATGAGCTTTCTTTTGTTTCTAAGGAGTTTTAGGAATAACCATGTCCTTTTCTTCCTTATCTTGCTCTCACACTTAAGACTGGATGTATCCTCATGGAGGCCACCAGGGAGCGGACGGCAGCGCGTGGGCATCCCAGAACAGGAGGGGCGGGGCATGGGCAGTGCCCAGGGAGTGGGCACAGCAAGGGGCCTGCGGGGAGTCAGACGCGGATCAAACGGTCAGCACAGCTCCAGTCTGCGGTGCCCAAGAGGCCCAGATCCCACCCGACACGCAGAGCCTCTGAGAGCAAGCTAGCAATGTGACTCAGAACCTGCCTTTCCTTCTCAACCCGGCAGCCCCGCCCACCTACCTGCGGCCAGTCCCGAGGACCACGTGCGTTTGCAGGTGAAGCTGGGTTGGGGCTGGCAGGGGCGTCGAGGTGATGATTGGTTTCATCCACTGCGCTTGCAGCCTTCACTCTGCGGAAAGCAAAGCGACAGATGAACCCAACATGGACGAAGTTCCTGCCATCGGCAACTACTGTCCTGGGCCTTTAAAACTGTGGCTGACTCCAGAAAGTATTAGAGCTGAACCATCATTTATGTTGGTCACAGGAGTCGCGAGTGTGTAATAAGATTCCAGAGCTCACGTTTTGCATGAAGCACTTAGGAGCCAGGCTGAAGCTGGCGTATAGTTCTGATCTGGGACTTCAGTGAAAGATAGTTTGTAATCAAGGGTGGAGCAAAGGCTGTTGAGACAATGTCAGTTCACGGTCCAATCCACTGGGGCAGCCTGGGGGAGTTCCTGTTGTCAAGAGAGAGGGAGAGAGAGGGACACAGAGAGATAGATGGACAGAGAGACAGAGGGACAGAGAGATGGACAGAGGGACACAGATGGACAGAGGGGGAGAGGAGAGATGGAGACAGAGCGCCCTTCTCACTAGGGAGGCCTGAGGGGTCCTGTCTGGAGCTTGGGGCCCCTGCATCCCAGGCCTGCGGCCGCCTGTCTCCCTGGTCCCAGTGGTTCGCCGGAGCCCTGGGGGAGGCGGGCGGTCAGCCCTGGACGCAGCCCGGGGAAGGAACCCCTCTCCTGAGACAGAGATTGCAGGGCTGGGGACCCCGCCCTCCCCCGCCCTCCCCCGCCCTCCCCCGCCCTGTCCCCTACCCCCTGTTTCCCCCAGGCCCGGCGCCCCCTCCCCGAAAGGCCCTCCCTTTGGACAGAGATGCGCCGGAACAGCCGGGTGGGCATCCCGGAGGCGGGGGCCTGAGGGGAGCCCCCGTACTTCGGAGGGGCAAGGACACTCTGCTTGCTCACTGGCAAACGGTTGTCTCTTTTCTTTTCTGTGAGTCACGCAGGAAGCCTCTGAGCTGCAGAAAAGCCTCAGAAAAGGTGACTCGCTGACCCCCGAGCGCCAGGAGCGCTGAGTCCCCGCAGGACCAGGTTTCCACCCCCGGCCGCGGCCGCCTTCCCGCCGCGCGACTCTGCCCGCGGGCGGCGGCGTCTCCGCGGGTGGCGGCGTCTCCGCGGGTGGCGGGTCGGCTGGACCTGCGTGGGAAAGGCGGTTCCCTGTCCCTACCCGGAGGCGGGGCGCGTGGGAGGCGAGAAGGCGGCTGGTCCCGCCTGGATTCAGGGCTCGGTTCTCCTCACCCTGATCGCGCTCCCCACCTGCATTCTTACTCCACGGGGTCCAGGCCCGAACCACAGCCAGAAGCATCTTTCCAAAAACAAACAGAACCAGGTGAATCTCTTGCTTTCAATTCTGGTTCAGTTCGGTTCAGTCGCTCAGTCGTGTCTGACTCTTTGCGACCCCATGAATCGCAGCACGCCAGGCCTCCCTGTCCATCACCAACTCCCGGAGTTTACCCAAACCCATGTCCATTGAGTCAGTGATGCCATCCAACCATCTCATCCTCTGTCGTCCCCTTCTCCTCCAGCCTTCAATCTTTCCCAACATCAGGGTCTTTTCCAATGAGTCGGTTCTTCGAATCAGTTGGCCAAAGTATTAGAGTTTCAGTTTCAACATCAGTCCTTCCAATGAATATTCAGGACTAATTTCCTTTAGGACTGACAGGTTGGATCTCCTTGCAGTCCAAGGGACTCTCAAGAGTCTTCTCCAACACCACAGTTCAAAATCATCAATTCTTCAGCACTCAGCTTTCTTTATAGTCCAACTCTCACATCCATACATGACCACTGGGAAAACCATAGCCTTGACTAGAACAACCTTTCAATGGCAAAGTAATGTCTCTGCTTTTTAATATGCTGTCTAGGTGGGCTGCAGTCCATGGGGTCGCTAAGAGTCCGACATGACTGAGCGACTTCATTTTCACTTTTCACTTTCATGCATTGGAGAAGGCAATGGCACCCAACTCCAGTACTCTTGCCTGGAAAATCCCAGGGATTCTCCACCAGGGACGGGGGAGCCTGGTGGGCTGCCATCTATGGGGTTACACAGAGTCGGACACAACTGAAGCGACTTAGCAGCAGCAGCAGCAGGCTGGGCATAACTTTTCTTCCAAGGAGCAAGCATCTTTTATTTCATGGCTGCAGTTATCATCTGCAGTGATTTTGGAGCCCAAAATAATAAAGTCTGCCACTGTTTCCAGTGTTTCCCCATCTATTTGCATGAACTGATGGGACTGGATGCCTTGATCTTAGTTTCCTGAATGTTGAACTCTAAGCCAACTTTTTGACTCTCCTCTTTCACTTTTATCAAGAGGCTCTTTAGTTCTTCACTTTTTGCCATAAGGGTGGTGTCATCTCCATATCTGAGGTTACTGATATTTCTCCCGGCAATCTTGATTCCGGGATTGTGCTTCATCCAGCCCAGTGTTCCTCATGATGTACTCTGCATATAAGTTAAATAAGCAGGGTGACAATATACAGCCTTGACAAACTGCTTTTCTTATTTGGAACCAGTCTGTTGTTCCATACCATTTCTGTCCTTTATCGAGCCCATCTTTGCATGAAATGTTCCCTTGGAATCTCTAATTTTCTTGAAGAGGTCTCTTGTTTTTCCTATTCTGTTGTTTTCCTCTATTTCTTTGCATTGATCACTGAGGAAGTCTTTCTTATCTCTCCTTGCTATTCTTTGGAACTTTGCATTCAGATGCTTATATCTTCCCTTTTCTCCTTTGCTTTTCGCCTCTCTTCTTTTCACAGCTATTTGTAAGGCCTCCTCAGACAGCCATTTCGCTCTTTTGAATTTCTTTTCCATGGGGATGGTCTTGGTCCCTGTCTCCTGTACAATGTCACGAACCTCTGTCCAGAGTTCATCAGGCACTCTATCAATCAGATCTAGTCCCTTAAATCTATTTCTCACTTCCACTGTATAATCATAAGGGATTTGATTGAGGTCATATCTGAATGGTCTAGTGGTTTTCCCTACTTTCTTCAATTTAAGCCTGAACTTCGCAATAAGGAGTTCATGATCTGAGCCACAGTCAGCTCCTGGTCTTGTTTTCGCTAACTGTATACAGCTTCTCCATCTTTGGTTGCAAAGAATATAATCAATCTGATTTCGGTGTTGACCATCTGGTGATGTCCATGTGTAGAGTCTTCTCTTGTGTTGTTGGAAGAGGGTGTTTGCTATGACCAGTGCATTCTCTTGACAAAACTCTATTAGCCTTTGCCCTGCTTCATTCCGTGCTCCAAGGCCAAATTTGCCAGTTACTCCAGGTGTTTCTTGACTTCCTACTTTTGCATTCCAGTCCCCTAGAATGAAAAGGACATCTTTTTTGGGTGTTAGTTCTAAAAGGTCTTGTAGGTCTTCATAGAACCGATTAACTTCGGCTTCTTCAGCATTACTGGTTGGGGCATAGGCCTGGATTACTGTAATATTGAATGGTTTGCCTTGGAAACGAACAGAAATCATCCTGTCATTTTTAAGATTGCATCCAAGTACTGCATTTCGGACTCTTTTGTTGACCATGATGGCTACTCCATTTCTTCGAAGGGATTCCTGCCCACAGTAGTAGATATAATGGTCGTCTGAGTTAAATTCACCCATTCCAGTCCATTTTAGTTCACTGATTCCTAGAATGTCAACGTTCACTCTTGCCATCTCCTGTTTGACCACTTCCAATTTGCCTTGATTCATGGACCTAACATTCCAGGTTCCTGTGCAATATTGCTCTTTACAGCACCGGACCTTGCTTCTATCACTGGTCACATC
Organism: Moschus berezovskii; assembly: GCF_049115385.1. Classification (NCBI taxonomy): domain Eukaryota; kingdom Metazoa; phylum Chordata; class Mammalia; order Artiodactyla; family Moschidae; genus Moschus; species Moschus berezovskii. The sequence continues at coordinate 106,093,498 of NC_142469.1, forward strand.
CACAGCTGGGTTTTGATTTTGCTTTTGCTCCATCCCTTTATTCCTTCTAGAGTTATTTCTCCACTGAGCTCCAGTAGCATACTGGGCACCTACCGACCTGGGGAATTCCTCATTCAGTATCCTATCATTTTGCCCTTTGATACTGTTCATGGGGTTCTCAAGGCAAGTATACTGAAGTGGTTTGCCATTCCCTTCTCCAGTGGACCACATTCGGCTGTGGTCCATGTGATCAGATCTCATGCAAAGATGGGCTCGATAAAGGACAGAAATGGTATGGACCTAACAGAAGCAGAAGATATTAAGAAGAGGTGGCAGGAATACACAGAAGAACTGTACAAAAAAGATCTTCACGACCAAGATAGTCATGATAATGTGATCACTGACCTAGAGCCAGACATCTTGGAATGTGAAGTCAAGTGGGCCTTAGAAAGCATCACTACGAACAAAGCTAGTGGAGGTGATGGAATTCCAGTTGAGCTATTTCAAGTCTTGAAAGATGATGCTGTGAAAGTGCTGCACTCAATATGCCAGCAAATTTGGAAAACTCAGCAGTGGCCACAGGACTGGAAGAGGTCAGTCTTCATTCCAATCCCAAAGAAAGGCAATGCCAAAGAATGCTCAAACTACCGCACAATTGCACTCATCTCACACGCTAGTAAAGTCATGCTCAAAATTCTCCAAGCCAGGCTTCAGCAGTATGTAAACCGTGAACTCCCAGATGTTCAAGCAGGTTTTAGAAAAGGCAGAGGCACCAGAGATCAAATTGCCAACATCCGCTGAATCATGGAGAAAGCAAGAGAGTTCCAGAAAAACATCTATTTCTGCTTTATTGACTATGCCAAAGCCTTTGACTGTGTCGATCACAATAAACTGTGGAACATTCTGAAAGAGATGGGAATCCCAGACCACCTGACCTGCCTCTTGAGAAACCTGTATGCAGGTCAGGAAGCAACTGTTAGAACTGGACATGGAACAACAGACTGGTTCCAAATAGGAGAAGGTGTACATCAAGGTTGTATATTGTCACCTTGCTTATTTAACTTCTATGCAGAGTACATCATGAGGAACGCTGGGCTGGAAGAAGCACAAGCTGGAATCAAGATTGCTGGGAGAAATATCAATAACCTCAGATATGCAGATGACACTACCCTTATGGCAGAAAGTGAAGAGGAACTCAAAAGCCTCTTGATGAAAGTGAAAGAGGAGAGTGAAAAGGTTGGCTTGAAGCTCAACATTCAGAAAACAAAGATCATGGCATCTGGTCCCATCACTTCATGGGAAATAGATGGAAAAACAGTGGAAACAGTGTCAGACTTTGTTTTTTTGGGCTCCAAAATCACTGCAGATGCTGATTGCAGCCATGAAATTAAAAGACGCTTGCTCCTTGGAAGGAAAGTTATGACCAACCTTGATAGTATATTAAAAAGCAGAGACATTACTTTGCCAACCAAGGTCCGTCTAGTCACGGCAATGGTTTTTCCCGTGGTCATGTATGGATGTGAGAGTTGGACTGTGAAGAAGGCTGATCGCCGAAGAATCAATGCTTTTGAACTGTGGTGCTGGAGAAGACTCTTGAGAGTCCCTTATACTGCCAGGAGATCCAACCAGTCCATTCTAGAGGAGATCAATCCTGGATGTTCATTGGAGGGACTGATGCTAAAGCTGAAACTGCAATACTTTGGCCACCTCATGCGACGAGTTGATTCACTGGAAAAGACTCTGATGCTGGGAAAGGTTGGGGGCAGGAGGGAAGGGGACGACAGAGAATGAGATGGCTGGATGGCATCACCAACTCTGTGGACATGAGTTTGAGTGTACTCCGGGAGTTGGTGATGGATAGGGAGGCCTGGCGTGCTGTGATTCATGGGGTCGCAGAGAGTCGGACACGACTGAGCGACTGAACTGAACTGAACTGAACTGTTGTTCCATGTCCGGTTCTAACTGTTGCTTCCTGACCTGCATACAGGTTTCTCAAGAGGCAGGTCAGGTGATCTGATATTCCCATCTCTTTCAGAATTTTCAACAGTTTGTTGTGATCCACACACTCAAAGTCTTTGGCATAGTCATTAAAGCAGCAGCTGCTGATGCTAAGTCACTTCAGCTGTGTCCGACCCTGTGTGATCCCATAGACAGCAGCCCACTAGGCTCCTCTGACCCTCGGATTTTCCAGGCAAGAATACTGGAGTGGGTTTCCATTTCCTTCTCCAATGCAATGAAGCAGATATAGATGTTTTTCTGGAAGTCTTGCTTTTTCCATGATCCAGCGGATGTTGGCAATTTGATCTCTGGTTCCTCTGCCTTTTCTAAAACCAGCTTGAACATCTGGAAGTTCACGGTTCATGTATTGTTAAAGCCTGGCTTGGAGAATTTTGAGAATTACTTTGCTAACGTGTGAGATGAGTGCAGTTGTGCGGTAGTTTGAGCATTCTTTGGCATTGCCTTTCCTTGGGATTGGAATGAAAATTGACCTTTTCCAGTCCTGTGGCCACTGCTGAGTTTTCCAAATTTGCTGGCATATTGAGTGCAGCACTTTCACAGCATCATCCTTTAGGATTTGAAATAGCTCACCTGGAATTCCATCACCTCCACTAGCTTTGTTTGTAGCAATGCTTCCTAAGACCCACTTGACTTCACATTCCAGGATGCCTGGCTCTAGGTGAGTGATCACACCATCATGATTATCTGGGTCGTGAAGATCTTTTTTGTACAGTTCTTCTGTGTATTCTTGCCACCTCTTCTTAATAACTTCTGCTTCTGTTAGGTTTCTGTTAACTCTCTGGTGGTTTCTTGTAACACTTGGAGTAACAAGAGTAAGAGCAAGGGCAGGCCTTTGCTGAGACCCCATATGGAACCTCCCCTGGACCCACCTGGGCCCACCTGGACCCTCACCTGCCCCCACTTGGAACCTCACCTGGGCCCACCTGGACCTGCTCCCCTCTCCACCTGCGGGCTCTACACCCCTTGGCTCCCCTGTGCCTCTGTGGGGCCACACAGCCTCCCCCTGGGACTTCCACCACCAAAGCCTAGACCAGAACCTTCTCCTGGGGCTCCCTCCTCGCCAGTCAGCCTCAGAGCTCCTGTGCCCTCCTTCCTGTGTCTAAGGCAGCCTTTGACGTGAGCCCCGCCGCACCACCCAGTGAGGCCTCAGGGCGCTCCCCTCTATCTTATTCTTGACTTGCTCGTTCCCCGGGTCTCTTCCTTCTGGGACATCAGCATCGGTAGAGCAGGGCCTTGCTCGGCCACACCCCAGGCGCTCCTGTCCGGGAACTCCAGGTGAGCTGCCCGGGATCCCTGTGTCCTCCATTCACAGCCACTTCCCTGCTGTGGACCTGAGTCCTCCCACCTGTACACGACGTGCACTGCTCAGTGCAGGTGTTAGCAGATGCGCACAGGTGGGAGACGGGGCTCTTCTTTAGGTGCCTCCTGAATTACCCAAAAGGACATGGCTCCTCGCAGTGGGCGTCTTATTATCCCAGCTGCTGGAAGACCACAGCCGTGGCTGGCCCCACCTGACATGAGGGTCGTGTGTCAGCAGGTTGCGTTGTATCGAGCCAGATACAGACTTTATTCTCCAAATTGGGAGCAGAGAGCTGGGGAAGTGGGCAGACAGGTATGACCTAGTGCAAATCTGCTAACATCCAGGGGGCAGTGAGCTTGGACATGCTTTGTGGACAGTGAGCACAGCCTGGCGCTAACCACACTGAGAGCTTTGTTCCAAGACAACTGTATGTTGCTATTTTCACCATCTCCTGGCCGGCAGTCCACTTACCCCTGCAAGGACATGGAGAGCTGGGGGTGCCCCGGGCTCCAGGCTCCCTGTGGCATCACTTAAAGCAATCACATTAATGGGGATTTCGTATTAGCAGAGTGAAAGGCTGATGCGAAACCACAGTGTCTGGGCAGGAAGCAGCCAATTGCTATCTGGGCACAAGCTCCCATTTCATTAAGTCTGCTGCTGTGAAGCCAAATGAAAGCTTATGAAGTTAATTGAGTAAAACACTGATAAACTGGCATCTTATCCTAAGGTTGCAGCGACTAGTGGGTCCTGTGGGAATCACTAAGACATTGTTTTGAAGGAAATGATTTATAAGGATTTCCTTCAATATTTAAAAACATAAATGAACGTTCTAAGGGCCTGTCTGGTCGTTCTGTGGCTGTTCCAGACCAAAATATATCCTGATACGCTTTAAAAATGCATTTTCTTTGGTATATCACAGAATAATAAAACCTCACGGTCTTTTTGTTGTTTTAAATCCAAGTCTCCAGCCTCCTATTTGTTTATGTCACAATAATTTTACTATTAATTTACATTTATTAACATCAGTGCAGGCACAACATTTTGTGTGTGAGTTGAATCAGCAGAGGAAAGTGTTGTTGAAGTAAAAATTAATCTACCTCTCTCCCTCTCTTTTCCCTTCCCCAGTCCAGGGAAGGCAGTGGATGCTGGGATGGTCTTCAGGGAACCAGGGGTCCTGGATTGTTCATACGGGTCAAGGCTCTGCCTGATCCCCACCTCTCAAACCCTTTATCCACTCCCTAGCGTCTCAGTTTTCTGGCTCCTGGAATTGTCGTGTTGTACTGTCCACTGCTGTGGAGTAAAGTTTGTTGTTGTCATTGTTTAGTTACTCAGTCGTGTCCGACTCTTTGTGACCCCATGGACTGCAGCACGCCAGGCTTCCCTGTCCTTCACCATCTCTCAGAGCTTGCTCAAACTCATGTCCATGGAGTCAGTAATGCCAGCCAACCATCTCATCCTGTTGTCCCCTTCTCCTCCTGCCTTCAATCTTTCCCAGCATCAGGGTCTTTCCCAATGAATTGGCTCTTCACGTTAGGGTCTAAAGTATTGGAGCTTCAGCTTCAGCATCAGTCCTTCCAATGAACATCCAGGACGGGTCTCCTTTAGGATGGACTGGTTGGATCTCCTTGCAGTCCAAGGGACTCTCAAGAGAGAGTCCAACTCTCCCATCCATACATGTATGACTACTGGAAGAACCATAGCTTTGACTAGATGGACCTTTGTTGGGAAAGTAATGTCTCTGCTTTTTAATATGCTGTCTAGGTTGGTCATAGCTTTTCTTCCAAGGAACAAGCATCTTTTAATTTCATGGCTGCAGTCACCATTTGCAGTGATTTTGGAACCCAAGAAAATAAAGTCTGTCACTGTTTCCATTGTTTTGAGGCTTATCTTCACCATATATCCTTGGATCATTCCTATGAACAGACTTTAGCAGAGGGGACAGACGACTGCTGAGGTGGGGAAATGCTGTGGAAGGGCAAGGCGGGATCCAGCCTGGCTCAAAACTGCCTGGCTGGAAAGTTGCTGGTGGCCACACCCATCCGACTGCCTCTCACGTGACTTTGTCTGCACGTCCAGACTTTTTGAACTTTCACTTTGAAGCTTGAATCATAGGATAACATCCCTTTGAAACTGCATCTTCTAGTTTAGCATGTTTTGGTTTGAATCACATTTTTGTCATTTTGTCTCATTTGTGTTGTTTTCTTACAAAAGTCAAATAATTTTTCTTTCTTCATGCACGATAGTCACTAAGATTATTTAGCTGCATAAGTTAATAACAGTCTGCCATCCAGAAAACTAGTTTGCATTTCATTTGCGGAGAAGATTTTAATAATTAAACACAATCAATAGTGGGATTGTCATTCCAGCAAGTATGGGAATCTGAAAGAGACGCTGTCAATTTGCACTTAGTGCCAGCTCCATGGATTCGTTAATGGCTCTCATTTTAACAAGCTTAATCATTTTTATAGGTTTGTCTCTGATTCTATCTCCTTTCCCTGTTTTATTGCTTGGCTCGTATAAAGGCTTCTGTAATTTAGTTAACAGGAGGCTGGAGGGAGACTTCTGTATTTCCCACTTGATATTGACATTAGATAAAACCCTTCCGAGACCTTTTGATCATCTATGTCATGTGTCGGCTATACTTATATTTTTAAAGGCCCATTTACTCAGAGAAAAATGGGAAGTTCCACGGTCTTAACTTCCAGACTCGTTTGTTCTCCGCTGAGCCTTCATTTCCTCCTGTCCCTTTGGTTCTTGGGTAAAGGCCGAGGGAGGCTGCAAGCTTCCGAGGCCGGACGCTCCCTGCCCCACGGGGACGGTGACGCCCGGGGCTGCGGTGCTTGTGTCCAGTGCCTGGAGACACTGCCGAATTCCCCAGGCCTGTTTTCATGCCTGCACAGCGGTGGAACCCTGGTCACCTCTGTCTGGACCGTGATGCTTCGAGGGTCTCTGCTCCTCTCCTGGGGTGTAGCCGCTCCGCCCTCTGGGCGGGGCTGCCATAGACGGCGACGGGTGTTAGAGGCGGGCGACAGGAGCCTGGCCCCCAGGGTGGGCCCTCACTCTCACCGTCACAGTGCGCCCTGATGCAGGCAGCGGGAGGAGGAGGAGGGTCCCGCCCCTCCCCCACCCCGTCTCCCGCCCCTCCCCCACCCCGACTCCTTCCCCCTCCCCCCTCCCGACTCCCTCCCCTCCCCCACCCCGGCTCCCGCCCCTCTCCCACCCCGGCTCCGCCCCTCCCCCACCCAGGCTCCGCCCCCTTCCCCCACCCCGGGTCCGCCCCCTCCCCACCCCCACCCCGGCTCCCGCCCCTCCCCCACCCCGGCTCCGCCCCCCTTCCCCCACCCTGGCTCCGCCCCCTCCCCACCCCCACCCCGTCTCCCGCCCCTCCCCCACCCCGGCTTCCGCCCCCTCCCCCACCCAGGCTCCGCCCCTTCCCCCACCCTGGCTCCGCCCCCTCCCCACCCCCACCCCATCTCCCGCCCCTCCCCCAACCCGGCTCCCGCCCCCTCCCCCCACCCGGCTCCCGCCCCCCTCCCTCCCTCTCCCCTCTCTCAGGCTCAGGACCTCAGCAGGCACGGCTGGGGCCCAAGGCAGTGCCCCGAGGGCTGGGGGAAGCCTGGTGGGCTAGCCCAGTCCTGTGTGTCCTGGGGGGCTTGCGTGGGGGCTGTGTTGTGGAATGTTCCCCAGTCTCTGTGGGACCGTGACCCCTTTGTCCTGCTGGGGCAGCCAGCCTGGCGCTGAATTTCAGGGCCAGTGACTGGAGAGGACACGCCTGGGACCCTGCCTGGAACTCAGCCGTCCTGGGACCGCGCTGCGCTTTCCGCAGGCGCCAGGAGAGCGTGTGGCTGGTCTGCGCCTTTATAAACAGTTCCTTGTTGTTTCTACTTCTTGTTGTTGTTGGTCGTTAAGTCATGGCCAACTCTTTGCAACCATCTCCTGGAGTGTGTCCAAGTTTATGTCCATTGAATTAGTGATACCACCCAACCATCTCATCCTCTGTCATCCCCTTCTCCTGCCCTCGATTTTTCCCAGCATGAGGGTCTTTTCCAATGAGCACTTTGTATCAGGTGAGCAAAGTATTGAAGCTTCAGCTTCAGCATCAGTCCTTCCAGTAAGTCTTCAGGGTTGATTTCCCTTAGATTTGACTGGTTTGATCTCCTTGTTGTCCAAGGGTCTTTGCTTATAACAGAAGCAAAAAATTTATTTTGCTTATTGCCTCTGACTTCAAGTTTGCATATTGCATGTATATTTCATAGAGATGAAATCTACTGAGGTAAAATCAGTTTCTAGGAAGCCCATTAAAAAAAGCAAGAAAGTTCCAGGAAAACATCTGCTTTATTGACTACGCCAAAGCCTTTGACTGTGTGGATCGCAAGAAACTGTGGGAAATTCTTAAAGAGGCAGGAATATCCAGACCACCTCACCTGCCTCCTGAGAAATCTGTATGCAGGTCAAGAAGCAACAGTTAGAACTGGACATGGAACAACAGACTGGTTCCAAATAGGAAAAGGAGTACATCAAGGCTGTATATTGTCACCCTGCTTATTTAATTTATATGCAGAGTACATCATGCGAAGTGCCAGGCTGGATGAAGCACAGGCTGGAATCAAGATTTCTGGGAGGAATATCAGTAACCTCAGATAAGCAGATGACACCACCCTTATGGCAGAAAGTGAAGAACTAAAGAGCTTCTTGATGAAAGTGAAAGAAGAGAGTGAAAAAGTTGGCTTAAAACTCAACATGCAGAAAATGAAGATCATGGCATCCAGTCCCACCACTTCATGGCAAAGAGATGGGGAAACAATGGAGACAGTGACAGACTTTATTTCTTGGGCTCCAAAGTCACTGCAGATGGTGACTGCAGCCATGAAATTAAAAGACGCTTGCTCCCTGGTAGAAAAGTTATGACCAACCTAGACAGCATATTAAAAAGCAGAGACATTACTTTGTTGACAAAGGTCCGTCTAGTTAAGGCTATAGTTTTTCCAGTAGTCATGTATGGATGTGAGAGTTGGACTATAAAGAAAGCTGAGTGCCGAAGAATTGATGCTTTTGAACTGTGGTGTTGGAGAAGACCCTTGAGAGTCCCTTGGACTGCAAAGGGATCCAACCAGCCCATCCTAAAGGAAATCAATCCTGAATATTCGTTGGAAGGACTGATCCTGAAGCTGAAACTCCAATACTTTGGCCACCTGATGTGAAGAGCTGACTCATTGGAAAACACCCTGAAGCTGGGAAAGAGTGAAGGCAGGAGGAGAAGGGGACGACACAAGATGAGATGGTTGGATGGCATCACGAACTTGATGGACATGAGTTTGAACAAACTCCAGGAGTTGATAATTGACAGGGAGGCCTGGTGTGCCGCAGTTCATGGGGTTGTCAGCCACGACTGAGCGACTGCACTGACTGCCTTAGGAAGCCTGTATTGTCCTTCCCACTGGAATGTTCGCTCCCAGTGTTCAGCCAAGAGCCAGCGGCAGAGGCAGGCGGCCCACAGGTGCGGAGGGCTGCGGTTGTGGTTGGATCCCTGGTGGAGCGTCCACCTCTGTCCTCCCTGGGTGGAGGCAGCCAGGCAGGACCGTGGCCTCTCTTACTGCATCTCATGCACCACGATATGCAAATCTTTAATAATCAGGGTGTCACGCACGAATGAAAACATGAAAACATTCTCTCTGAGAATCTGCCTGCAGCGTCCTGACGCCGTGGCTTGCGTGGGCTCTGCGCGGGACTGGGGAACCTCGGGGCTCAGCCCGGGAGCCTGTGGCCGTGGTCTTTGTGAGGCGCTTGTCTACAGGGGCTCATCTGCTTGGGGTGGGCAGGCGGGCCCCAGCGGCCTTTCCAGGGCAGCTGTGGGCTGGAGGTGATGGACGGGCAGAGGAGGGGCCACTCCTACAAAAATAAAATTAAAACGAGAACAGAGTGGAAGCTGTTCTTCCTCAGTTTATAGACACACGGCGGGGGTGGGGGGTGGGTTGCAGACTCAGCTTTGTGGACCCTGATCCCCACCTGGGGCCCCAGGGAGAGCGTCTCCTGCAGCGGCAGGCTCCCTTTGGGGATGAAGACTTCACTGAATTTCTGTCCAGTGTCTTCTGCCTCGGGGGAGAGGGTGGGGTGGGGGGGAGAGGACCGGAGAATCTCACCCGGAGCCAAGCCAGGTGACAGCAAGCTGTTCTTTTTGTGTCGACTGGGAAACCATGTCTGAGTTGGAATGAGACTAGTGTCCACTCTGGAGCTGGCAGATGGACCCACGTCACGCTTTCCCAGGGCCGAGCTGCCCGGCCTCTGCGTCTGTCAGCGGCTCATCTCCGGTCCCCGCGGCCCCGCGCTTCCCTAGAAAGGTCGTGAGAGTGAGGAACATAAAAACACACATGCTAAGATGGAGTCACAAAAACGCAACAAACGCGCAAGACAGATGAAAAAGTTCCCCCCTGTTCCCATAAACGGGGGAGTCCCCATGGCTCAGGCACCATCCATGGGGTCGCACAGAGTGGGACATGGCTGAAGCGACTAAGCAGCAGCAGCAGAGCATGAGAGATGTGCAATATGCAAGATGTTAATTGGAAGAATTGCCAAAAAGAAAAAGCAGGGTATGTCCCTCTGAGGGCTGATGCTGGTGCGAGTTTTCCAGGAAGGACAGCAAAATCACAGATCTCAGCTCTACATTCAAATGCTCCTTGAAGCTGACCTCCTACCAGGTTGGATTTATTTCCTGGGGCTTCTGTGACAAATCACCAAGCACAGTGGCTTAGAAAGCAGAAATTTATCCTTTCATAGTTCTGGAGGCTGAAAGTCTGAAATTGAGATGCAAGCAGGGCATATTCCCTCCAAAGTCTAGAAGGGGATTGTCTCTGCCTCTTATAGCTTCCAATGATTACAAGTGTTCCTTAGCTGGCAGCCACCTCACTCGAACCTGTCTCCATCATCATTGGCTTTAGGGCCCACCTAAAATCAGTCCTGAATATTCATTGGAAGGACTATTGCTGCAGCTGAAGCTCCAATACTTTGGCCACCTGATGCGAAGAGCTGACTCATTTGTAAAGACCCTCATGCTGGGAAAGATTGAAGGTGAGAGGAGAAGGGGACGACACAGGATGAGATGGTTGGATGGCATCACTGACTTGATGGACATGAGTTTGAGCAAGCTCTGGGAGTTGGTGATGGACAGGGAGGCCTGGCGTGCCGCAGTCCATGGGGTTGCAAAGAGTCGGACACAATTAGTGACGGAAGTGAACTGAGGCCCCACCTGGACAATCCAGGATCTGCTCATCTATCTTCTACAGCCTTTCTGAGAGTAGACATATAACCTTGGGACATATAACAAAGTGTTGATAGAATACACTCATGTATTTCAAAATGGCCACCACGGAGTAGCTAATACCTCAATCATGTCATGCATTTGCTGTGTCTCTTTTTGTGGGGAGAATATTTAAGATCTGCTCTCTTAGAAACGTCCAAGTATTTAATACTACTGTCTTAAATTGTTGTAGTGTATGGCATTAAGATATTGGATTGTTAACGATAACCACCGTGCTGTAGGTTAGATCCCAGAACTTATTCATGTTTTTGCTGAAAGTCTGCTCTTTGACCAGCATCTCCTCTTTGCCTCCACCCCTCAGCCCCTGGTAACCACCACTCTATTCTCTGTTTCAATGATTTCAGGATTTTTGCATTCTACATCTAAGTGACACAATACACTACTTGTCCTTCTCTGTCTGACTTGCTTCACAGCCTAATGCCCTCCCAGCCCATCCGTGTTATCACAAATGGTAGAATTCCATCCTGTCTCATGACCGAACGATGCCCCACTGCTGCATGTATATCTCTCACGTCTCCATTTATTTATCTGTCAAGAGACACCTAGGTTGTTTCCATATCTTGGCTATTGTGAATAATATTACAGTGAACATGAAGGTACAGATATCTCAAGGAGATCCTGTTTTCATTTCCTTCAGCAACGCGCCCAGAAGCAGGATTGCTGAATCCCATAGTTCCAATTTACATGCCCACTGATAGTGCAGAAGCGCTCACTTTTCTCCATATCCTGGCCAACACTTGTCATCATTGCTTGTCTTTTGGATGATAGCCCTTGTAATAGGTGTGAGGTGATACCTCACTGTGGTTTTGATCTGCATTTTCCTAATAACTGGTGATGTTGAGCACCTTTTCACGTACCTGTTGGCCATCAGTATGTCTTCTTGGGGAAAATGTCTGTTCAGTTTCTCTGCCCATTTTTAATCGGATTTATTATTATTATTACTATTGAGTTGTGTAGGATAATCTCAAGATCTTTAACTTAATTACATCTGCAAAAACCCTTTTTCCAAATAAAATCACACTTAAAGGTTCTGGGGGTTAGAAAACGGACATATCTTTTGGAGGACCACCCTCCAACCTGCTGCACAGGTATGACTGAATGATATTTATTTCAGAATAGCAAGTAACAGAAATCACAGCTCAAAACTAGCTTAGACAAGAAGGAAGTTCATGAGCTCAATAATTGGAGATACAGAGAACCCAGGTGTGGTACAAGCTATTGGAGAAGATTTCTCAGAGCCACCCTAAACCAAGAGAGACTCCAGTCCGTACCCGCTTCCTCCTGGTATCTGGTCGAGGTCTTCCGGCCCGAAGGGGTGGAGCCTGGGCTGAGCAGTCATTCCCTCCAGGGCCCCAATCTGCACCCGTGACACAGACAAATCATGGTTTGTCAGTTCACGTGACCACATCCTGAACCCAAAGCCTAAAAGGAGCTAAAAATGGAAAAAAAAAAAAAAAACCCAACCATCTAACACAAATAATTTCATTTATCTCCTTTCCAGCCAATGCTGAGATTATCTTTAAAACCATAGATGTTTTGGTAGGAAATAATTCCCAGCATTAGTATCCTATAGCCAGAACCCATGTATCCTAATTATGGTAAAGCTGAAATCGATGAAGAGCAGTCTCCTTCAGCAAATTTGCTCACTACTCGCTGTGAACCGAGTGGAAATACATCAAATCAGCCTACATTCAGCAACCTCATCAACCTCGAGTGAGATTTCTGCAGCAAGAAAATGACTATTAAGAAAGTTAAAACTATGCAATGACCAATTTGATTTATTTCCCCTTAAACTGATTGATTTTTTTAATGGAACTACAAGACAGAGTGAGTTTGATGGTACAGGTTATTGTTCAAGGAATGTTCTCTGCCAGCCCATTCTGCTGCAGGAAAGAATTCTGACCGTTTAGCTGACCTCAGCCCTGCAACCTTTTCTCTTGACTTCAGCGGATGCGGTGTGACCAGTCTTACACCCACTGCTTTGCCTACCTTGTGTTGAGCTGATCGTCCAGGAGAACGCCCTCCCACTGTCTGGCCCAGCCCAGCCCCCACGCAGACCTGAGCATGGAAGTGAAAGTTACTCAGTCATGTCTGACTCTTTGTGATCCCGTGGACTATACACTCCATGGAATTCTCCAAGCCAGAATACTGGGGTGGGTAGTCTTTCCCTTCTCCAGGGGATCTTCCCAACCCAGGGATCGAACCCAGGTCTCCTGCATTGCAGGCAGATTCTTTACCAGCTGATCCACCAGGGAAGCCCAAGAATACTGGAGTGGGTAGCCTTTCCCTTCTCCAGGGGATCTTCCTAACCCAGGAATCGAACCAGGGTCTCCTGCATTACAGGTGGGTTCTTTACCAACTGAGCTATCAGGGAAGCCTGATAGAGCATGAAATAAATGTGAAATAAACATGATCCACGGAAACAGTGGTGTTCAGGGAGCCTTCTCACATGTCTGTATTATAGCTGCAACTGATGAAGAAATTCCTATCTGTGCCTCTTCTGTAAAATCAGAAAAGTCACCCCAGCTAAAAGAACATCTCTGCTCACCAGGTGAGCCATATAGAAAATCTGGGCTCTGACACATGGGAAATTTCAGAGTTATTTCCCCTCAAAGAAAACAAGAGGTTGTCATCCGTCTGAAGACCAGATTCAGAGTCAGGAGAAACAAAAACCCTTTGTGAACATGCAGTGAAAGTGAAAAGTGAAATTGTTAGTCGTTCAGTTGTGTCTGGCTCTTTGGAACTGTAGCCCACCAGGCTCCTCTGTCCAAGGAATTCTCCAGGCAAGAATACTAGAGTGGGTTCCCATGCCCTCCTCCAGGGGATCTTCCAGACCCAGGGATGGAAGCTGGGTCTCCTGCATTGCAGGGGACTCTTTAGCACTGAGCCACCAGGGAACCCCTTCTCATACCCTGCCTTTCTCTAAACAACCCTGTGGAATTTTGAGGCTTTGCTTGCCAAATCGCTTCAGTCGTATCCTACTCTTTGCGACCCCACCCGTGGACTGTAGCAGCCCAGGCTCCTCTGTCCATGGGATTCCCCAAGGCAAGAACACTGGAGTGGGTCGCCGTTTCCTCCTCCAGGGGACCTTCCTGACCTCTCTTCTGTCTCCTGCATTGGTAGGTGGGTTCTTCACCACTAGCGCCACCTGGGAAGCCCCTTGGAGGTTTTGGAGACGCATACTCTAAAACTTGATGGGTTGAGGGTTTTGGTTGCATCTTTGGCAACCCATTCATAAGAAGAAGGTATGAGCTGGTCCAAAAGGGGAAAAAAATCTGCAAAATCAATGGCATCATTATTCAGAGGAGATTTTTCTGGTAGAGTTATGTCTACATTTTTTCAATAAATTAATTTTACAGACTTTTAAGGGGTAGCTTTTAGATGAATGGATGTATTACTTGAATTTAAATTCAGCCCATTAAGTCATCAATTACGTTGTTGTTGCAACATCATGTCTTTAATGTTTATGACACACACAAATAAAAAAGAAAAGACACAAGAAAGCTATTTGCTTTACTGTTTGGGGTGAGCTGAGCCAAATGCTTAATAAGATTTACTCTTTGCAGTCAGAGCCGGGGCTGCCAGAAAGGAGAACACACGGAAGAGACAGACTCTCCTAACAGGAGTCATTTCGCAGAGTGAGAAGACGGAAGATGCAGCCGTGGCCACCGGGTCGGGGCGCGCACAGCCTCCTCATCTGTATCTGCCTCCGCTCTGCTCTGCTTCCATCTCCCTGATCTATGAATCCATCCCTCTGGTTCCTAGTCTGACTCCTTTGCTCCTAATTTTACTTACTTCGTTGTTTCATTCTTCAAATACAACCCAATTCCACTGAGTTTTTGCTCTAACCCTCAAAACTTGAAACCTGGCTTTCTCTGATGGCAGCTCCATATTTCCTCTCTCTAGCTCTTTATCGTGATCTTTAACTCAAACTATGGAGTGCCAACAGAGGAACCAGCAGCTGACTTTATTTTTCTGGGCTCCAAAATCACCTTACATGGTGACTGCAGCCATGAAATTAAAAGACGCTTGCTCCTTGGAAGGAAAGCTATGATCAACCTAGACAGCATATTAAAAAGCAGAGACATTACTTTGCCAACAAAGGTCTGTCCAGTCAAGGCTATGGTTTTTCCAGTAGTCATGTATGGATGTTGAGAGTTGGACTATAAAGAAAGCTGAGAACCGAAGACTCGATGCTTTTCAACTGTGCTGTTGGAAAAGATTCTTGAGAGTCCCTTGGACTGCAAGGAGATCCAACCAGTCAATCCTCAAGGAAATCAGTCCTGAATATTCTTTAGAAGGACTGATGCTAAAGCTGAAACTCCAATACTTGGCCCCCTGGTGCAAAGAACTGACTCACTGGAAAAGATCCTGATTCTGGGAAAGATTGAAGGCAGGAGGAGAAGGGGATGACAGAGGATGAGATGGCTGGATGGCATCACCGACTCAATGGACATGGGTTTGAATGAACTCTGGGAGTTGGTGATGGACTCTGGCAGGCCTGGTGTGCTGCGGTTCATGGGGTCGCAAAGGGTCAGGCACAACGAACTGAACTGATGGAGTGCTTTTGTGCAAATTAGAAAAAAGTTATCCTCCTTTGGAGAAGCACTTTGGAAAATGGTTCTCTTCTGCTTGGTCACAGACCACGGGCTCAGTGCTTCACCAAGATGCCAGCGTGGATTTCCACCCCACACACCCCTTTGGGTGCACTTCTGTGCAGTGTGGAGATGCACAGTCACGTGGGTACCCGGTGCCAGCCGCCTCACCGTCCCCCTTCCCAGCTCCCCAGGCTGTTCTGGTCCTCACTCGTCTACCACCAGACCCCTTGGGAAATCTTGCAAATAAGCTCTTCGTGCTGTCTCTGATTTCTCTTCCTCCTGATCCGTTCCTGGACCACACCCAGAGAATGTGCGTTTGATACGCCACTGGGTCCTCGGCCTGGCATATGGAGCTGGTAGGATGGAGTCCTTGGCCAAGAGCTTGGGAAGTATTGAACTGATGAATGCATTGTTTCCTTTCAATTAGTCCATTAATCAACCTCACAACACTTCCTGTCTGCTGCTGCATTTTGCAGAGACAGTTGTTCATCTTGGAAGACTAACGTCAACTCAGATTCACGCAGGACTCAGTGGTGCTGGGAACTGTTTCTGGTCATCGTGATTGCCTTCCTCCCATAGGTCCCACAGAACGTGCTGCAAAGCCACCATGCTTCTCAAGCCCGCACTTGCGTGTCCATTTTTGGGAACAGAATGTCTTACCTTCCGCCTCAGTAAAAAGGTGTATTTTCTTCTCTCCCAGGCTCCACTCTGACCGTTAATCAAAGCGTTGGCCATCTCTTCTGCAAATTCACTTTGCCAACTTGTCCTCTGCCATGTCCTATAGTTATAATCTCTCTTATTTGCTCCTTTGCTTCATTTTCTTAGAACTGGCACCCCAGTTCTAGTCCTTACCACCTCTTACCTGGGGCTATTCCATCAACTTCACAACAGTGGCCCTTGTCTAGACGCCCCCTTTCAACCTTCACACAGGCTGCTAGACCAGTCCTTCAAAACTTTAGTGTCTGGTTGCAGCACGTCCCCTCCACATAAAGCCGTCAGAGGTCTATCGGTAGTCCACTCAGAATCAGTTCCAAACCCCTTAGCCTGGTCTTCAAGGGCCCACATACTCTAGGTTCAATGGAAAACTACAGCCTCAATTTCTATAATTCAGGCTACCCATTTTTACTACAGTAAATGGAAATATTTTCTTTTCTGTAATCATCAATGGTTTGAGTCTCTGGTTTTACTCAAGAGCATGTGTTATATTAAATGGTTTTCAAATTTATTGCCAGCTTTCTACAGGCTGTTTTGTCAATGTTTTTTAAAAAAATATACATGCTACCTATATAGTAATTTTACTTCTATGAAGTTATTCTAAGGAAATAATTGTGGATGAATACAAGATTTAGGTAACACTTTAAATTTAAGTGTATCTCTTTTTACACTGTAGCCTTGTTCCTAATGTTCTTAACAATTATTATTAATTTTATGCTTAGTGTGTATGTGTTACAGAATAAGAATAATATTATAACTAACAAAAGGTAGAGACAGCAATTCAGGATGACTTTCAGATGTTTTTGACCTTAGGATATACCTCATTAAAGATATAATCAAAATGTTGTACTTTAAGGTTATTATAATAATTCTTCTGTGTGGATAAGATACCATTTTGGATATTCTTTTGGCTTATTTTCAGTTTTTTGAAAGATATTTTTATTTTTAAATTACCTTTGCTTTTTAAAGTTAATGAAACATTACGTCAACTTCAGAGCCAGAAGCATCGAATCAGAAGTGTCCAGTAAGCTCGCCCTTCTCGCCTTGGCCCCGCTCTCCTTTTGCAGTTACACAGAGCAGCATCCGAGCAACACTCCTCTGCAGCTTGGCTTTCTTCACTTGACCATTTATCCTATATGAGGGTCACCTCATCACCGCAAAGAGAGATACCCTGTTCCTTCCTCAGCTTCACAGTTTTCTGTTGCCTTCAAGTTTAATCGGTTCCATTCCCTACTGATGGACCTTTACGTTGTTGGCCGTCTTTGCTATTATGAACACCACAGGAAATAGCCACGTGGATATGCCATTTTGAGTTTTTGCCAGTGTATCTTTGGTACAGGCACCTACATAAGGAATTAATGGTTCAAAAGGGTGATGTATATATAATTTCACAACTCCTGCCAAATCTCTTTCCACCAGGACTGAATTATATTCGTTCCCACAGCAACGTATAAGAGTGCCCCTGTGTGTGGTCAAACTTCTGGATTTTTGGTAATTTAACTGATGAAAAACAGCAGCTCAGTGTAGTTTTAATGAGCAATTCTCTTATTATGAGCAAGGTTGAGCATCTTTTCCTAAATGCATAATTTGTGTTTCTTTCCAATGAACTGACTTTTCATATCACTTGCCATTTTTCTACTAGGGCACACTGTTATTTTTTAGCCACTCCAGTACTCTTGCCTAGAAAATCCCATGGACGGAGGAGCCTGGTGGGCTGCAGTCTGTGGGGTCGCTAAGCGTCGCTAAGGGTCGGACACGACTTCACTTCCACTTTTCACTTTCACACATTGGAGAAGGAAATGGCAACCCACTCCAGTGTTCTTGCCTGGAGAATCCCAGGGACAGGGGAACCTGGTGGGCTTCTGCCTATGGGGTCACACAGAGTCGGACACGACTGAACTGACTTAGCAGTAGCAGCAGCAAGTTCTTTTTTATTTAATTAACTTCTATTTATTTGGCTGAATTCGGGTCTTAGTTGCAACATGTGGGGTCTTTTGTTACAGCACACAGGTTCAGGAGCTGTGGTACGTGGCCTCAGTTGCTCTATGGCACGTGGGATCTTATTTCCCCAAGATCAAACCCACATCCCTTTGTTGCAAAGGAGATTCTTCACCACTGGACCACCAGGGAAGTCTCCACACTGTTATTGTTAAGGATGAAAGCTGTTTCGGGCTTCCCTGGTGGCTCAGTGGTAAAGAATCTGCCTGCAGTGCAGGAGCCACAGGAGATGTGGGTTTGATCCCTGGGTTGGGCAGTTCCTCTGGAGGAGGGCATGGCAACCCACTCCAGTATTCTTGCCTGGAGAACCCCATGGACGGAGGAGCCTGGTGGGCAACGGTCCATAGTGTTGTAAAGAGTTGGGCACGACTGAGCGACAGTACCAGCACGTGCATAGCCTTCCAAACAGAATCATCATCTTTACACAGTTATTATTTTTCTTTAACAAATTTCCACCACGCTAGGAGCCCACAACTGCCAAGTAGATCTACTGACTAGTATTTCATGGGGTCAATGCCCACCCCACACCCCCAGTCAAAGACCATCAGGGACACACACCTGTGCTTGAACAAGTTGGATTGATTACTTGCTGTCCTGAAGAGCAACATTGATCACTGAGAACTGTGGGGGTTTCAGTTAGATGGTGTTAAAGAGCATGTAATGGGTTTGGGCTTTAGCATGTAACGGGTTTGGGTGATTTGGGGGAGGAGTTAAACTTTGCTCTGGCTTGGACACAGCCAGGAAGTGGTGGTAATTCTACGTCTGGGCCTTGGAATAAATTTATCTAGAGGGAAGGCTAGGTCAAGGGAAGGCTGTCACTGGTAAAGAACATTCATTCAGCCAGGATGGGGGTGTCTGGTATTGTGTGGCCTGGATGCTGTGTGTGGTTTGTCTCTGTTTAAACATGACTACTAAAGAACAGTCATTCATTCAGCCAGCATGGGGGTGTCTGGTATTGTGTGGCCTGGATGCCATGCGTGGTTTGTCTCTGTTTAAGCATGACTGCTAGTGGTCTTACTCTTGTCTTCGTCCATCACGGTCACAAAGTAGCTCTGTCTGACGTGACATTTTGTGAAGTGGTCTGTGTTCACCGGGAGAACACCAAAGCCTGCCAGGCCAGCTTGCAGCAGCACTGGCATCCAGATAACAGATCCAGGCCAGGACCTGGACACCTGGACTGTTTTTCTGTGCCCACAGGGCACCAGAGCAGAGCCTCAGGCTCTGTAGAGGCAGGTGACCTACCTCATGATGGTCAGTGACGGAAATTCTGAGGGACTGAGAGTACTCGTGTTTAGGTGTTTATTTCACATGGCATTGTGTAATACCTCATCACATGGGCCTGTGATTCTACTCTGGGCCAGGGTCCAGAACTATAGTCTTCTTTCTGGCTTAGCCTTTCCATATCCAGAGGGTCTTGTTAAAAATTACGTAGCCTCATGGAGGGGAAAAGACCTTGATGCTGGGAAAGATTGAAGGCAAAAGGAGAAGGGGGTGGTAGAGGATGAGATGGTTAGATAGTATCACTGACTCAATGGACATGAATCTGAGCAAACTCAGGGAGTCAGTGGAGGACAGGGAAGCCTGGCGTGCTGCAGTCCTTGGGGTTGCAAAGAGTCAGATACGACTTAGCGGCTGAACAACAGCAGCAACAGGGTAGGGGCTCTGGGTCTGAGAGGAGGAATTTTGACTCAGGGAAGAAGGAAAAGGCCGATGAGTCGGGGAGGGTGAGCAGCCCAGGGATGGGGGTGATCAGCTCCAGGACTGGTGACTGGAAGGATTCAGTGTGGTCCCACTTTTCTCCAGATTTTCTTAAAAGCCCCATTTTTCAGTCCTCTCACCTCAAACAGGACTTCTAGAAGTGGATGGCTCTGGGGTAAATGCACGTGTATAGTAAACACGAGGAAAGCAGGTTGGCCACATTTGGTGTATTAAAGCTAAAAACCATCAGGCTGTGTTAGGAGAGCCTAACAGGGAGGGTGTGGCTGTAACACTTCAGAAAGCGCACACCTGGGTTGGATCAGAATTTCTAAGGCAACATCTAAGTCTCTTGAAAATCTCAAAATGCAAATGATTCACACTTCACGTTTTAAAAATAACATATTAGGCCAACAAGAAAATAGGTATTTAAGTAATGAGAAATAGCACTACATATCTGAATATTGAAAGCAGGTTTGCAACCACCTGGAAAGCTTTATTGCTTTTCTGAATTTCACCATTTTCATTTGTCAGAGACAAATTTGCAAGTTGTGATGATGATTGGAGGTGATAATGTGCTTTCATAGCATCTGGTACACTTCCTGAGACATAGCAAAGACCCGGTGAATCATCGTCAACTGTACTAATAATGAATCTGTATTTCCTGCCTTAAAATATTTTGTGCACCTCTATCAAGTTGATACAACCATATTTTCTCTTCATAAAGCATTTTTAAGTTATAATTCGAAGGTTATAAGTGGGCTTGTCTACACTGCCAGGATGCAAAAAGTTGAAAATAATTAGGTTATACAAGTCTTTGCAAGGAGATCCAACCAGTCCATCCTAAAGGAGATCAGTCCTGGGTGTTCACTGGAAGGACTGGTGTTGAAGCTGAAACTCCAATACTTTGGCCACCTGATAAGAAGAACTGACTCATTGGAAAAGACCCTGATGCTGGGAAAGATTGAGGCGGGAGGAGAAGGGGATGACAGAGGATGAGATGGTTGGATGGCATCACTGACTCAGTGGATATGAGTTTGAGTAAACTCTGGGAGTTGGTGATGGATAGAGTGGCCTGGTGTGCTGCAGTCCACGGGGTTGGAAAGAGTCAGACATGACTGAGCGACTGAATGGAACTGAGGGGTCTTTGAAACCATGGGGAGGCTGCAAGCTCTCTCCTTCTTGCAGAAGTTGCAACCTGCCCAGCTGCCCGTGAACCACTGCACGTGGTGTGGAAAGCTGTTCTCGGATCCTCCAGGAAGTTGCAGAACCAAATCTCAATGACATAGGAGACTAACCTGAGCGTGGTCCCACCTTGGCTTTGAGTGTGTTTGAAGGAAAAGTCTTACCCTGTGCCTAACCTCACTCCTCAGGGGTGCTTCCTCTGCACTAAAGACGCCGAGAGGCAATGTAGCCTCAGAGCCCCCAGGGAGAAGGCAGAAGCGGGGCTCGGTCCCCGCACAGTGCTGAAGTGGACAGTGCCACTCTGAGCACCCCAGTCCCCAGGCTCCAGCGAGGTGGACTGCCATCAGCCCTGTCAGTTCCCACGAGCAAGAGCAGCCTGGGGGGAGAAAGATCGCTTTGCAAGGGAAAGGTAGGAAGTTGTGGATACTTGGAACTTAGCAGATCAGATCCTGCCTTTTCCACTTGAAAAACAACTTTAAAAGTAACAACACTTCTCTCTAGGGCCACCGGCAGCTATAAGCCTGTTATTGCTGTTGTTCAGTTGCTAAGCCACGTCTCTTTGCAACCCCATGGACTGCAGCACGCCAGGCCTCCCGGTCCATCACCAACTCCCGGAGCTTGCTCAAACTCATGTCCATTGAGTCAGTGATGCCATCCAACCATCTCATCCTCTGTCGCCCCCTTCTCCTGCCCTCCATCTTTCCCAGCATCAGGGTCTTTTCCAAGGAGTTGGCTCTTCACATCAGGTAGCCAAAGGATTGGAGCTTTAGCTTCAGCATCAGTTCTTCCAGTGAATATTCAGGGTTGCTTTCCTTAAGGATTGAGTAGGTTGATTTCCTTAAGGACTGAGTGGTTTGATTTCCTTCTTGTCCCAGGGACTCTTGAATCTTGTGTAAGCTTGTGGTCCCATTTAAGCCTTCTTCACAGCACATGGTGTTTTTCATGTTAATTGGAGGGACTGTCCAGAGCTTATTGAGAAGACCCACAAAACCAGAGTTAAAAAAAACCAAACAACTTTTATGGCTTCCGTTAAGTGACATCAAGAACAAACTAACCAATAACATTTCCTGCCACTTTCCTCTGGACTGACTGGCTATGCCCTTAGTCTGAAGCACTGATCACTTGATGATGTAGTTAATCACCAATCATAGTCTTAATATGGCTGTAAGTTGCCAATTATTACCCTTGGGGGTGATGTAGAAATGGACAATAATTTGGATAGCTTCTTTTCCTTTTAAAATATGAAATGCTACAATTCCATTCTCCCCAATCATTCCACCTTCACCCTCTCCCACAGAGTCCCAAAGACTGTTCTAAATGCCTATGTCTCTTTTGCAGTCTCTTATACAGGGGGAATTGTAGCATGTATATTATCATAAGTGACCAGTCCAGGTTCGACGCATAAATTTTCCTCTGTTCATTTCTTTGCATTTGTGCTTTTTTAATAAAAATACTTTTAACTGTAAAAAAAAAATAAAAAAAAAATATGAAATGCTTTGAGGTTGAAATAGTTACCTAATGGCCATGTGATTGTCCTCAATAACCAGAGTTATTCATTGACTCAACACTAAACATTTATCTATTGAGCATTATGGTATGCAAAACAGCAGTCGTCCGAAGAACTCCACCACCGTATGCATAGAACGTGTAACTATGTTAGGCTACATGACAATGGGGGTTGAAGATTGCAGATGGAATTAAGGTTGGTGGCCAGCCAACCTTGAAATAAGGAGATCATCCTAGATTATGTGGGGGAGGCCTAAGTAATCACAAGCTCCCTTCAACGCAGAAGAGGGATGTGGCAAAGTCAAGGTCTGAGTGATGAGAAAGACTTTCTTGCTGGCTTTGGAGATGGGACAAAAGCAGCTGTGAGCCAAGCAATGGGGGCAGGAAAGCCAAGGAGATCGTTTCTCCACTAGAGCTTCTGGAAGCAACCAGCCCTGCCAGGATCTTGATTTCAGCCCTGTGAGATGTGTGTCAGACTCAAAAGTCTCCAGAACTATACCCAATGTGTACTTTTAAAGGCCAGTATGTTTGTGATGCTTTGTTACAGCAGCAGTAAGAAACTAATACACCACCTTTCACACCCCGGGCCCTTTGCTGGACCCTGAGCATAACGGGTGGCACGACGTGCTCCTGCCCCAGTGGGCTCAGGCGCACTCTGCTGAGTAGGCGCAGGCGGTCACCCCGTGGAGCGGTGGCTGTTCTGGTCCACATGTGCTCACTTACCCCGGTCCTGTCTACATGGTGACAGCCCCTCAACCCGTGGGGAGGGAGCGGCTGGAAAACTGCTGAGCTTGATGAGAGCAGTGGCTGTTTAGAACCACCCAACTCTCCCTTTTTCCACTCCAGTAAATTACATTACTGCCTCCAGGAGGGCTGGCGTGCCCTTGGCCTTGGGGAGCTTGTCACCTGTCGGAGGATGGACAGCCCCTCCTTGTTGGTTACGGATGCTCTGGCTCTAAATCGCTTGGCCTTGGTTTTGTCATCATGGCATTGATGGGAGAAGGGGCAGAAAAGTGCAACTTAGCATCAGGACAAGAAGCTGAGCAGGAAATGCTGACTTTGGGGAAAGGAAACAAGCAGACGAAGCCCTGCTTAAGAACCCAAAGCAGGAACCGCAGAGACCACTGGCTCCGCTGGGACCCGATTTGAGCCGCGCTGGGTGGAGGTGACTGCAGCGGGGACACCGAGCTGTTCCACAGGCCAGGGCTTTGTCCTGAAGGCTGAGAGGGGCGACGGTCCCCGTTACTGCACTGCGGCCACTCCCCAGGCCAAGCCCGAGGCCAAACCATCCGCCTGTTCGCTCCATCTATGTGGATCGGGAGGCTTCTTTGGGGACAGGAAACAGTGAAATCAATACATCACTGTTCGAGGGTCCCGGGCTGCCGTGTGAGCCTGGGAGCCTGAGCTGAGCTCCCGGGAGGAGGCGTGGTTCCCAGTCAGTCCCCACGATCGCCGCTCGGGCTCGATTACAGCCTTGGCTCTCATTAACCCTCAATTACCAGCTTGTCAGCACCGTGCAGGACAAGGAGTACGCAGCGAAGGGCGCCTTTTTCTTGGCTCCTTCGTGGCTGTGCCTTTCAGGGTCGAGACGGGAGGGGCAGACACAGAGCTGGCTGGTGGGCGTGCATCCCAGCGGAGGGCTTCATCCTTCCCACAGGTGTGAGGGTGCTTACTCCTTGGAAGGAAAGTTATGACCAACCTGCTGCTGCTGCTGCTAAGTCGCTTCAGTCATGTCCGACTCTGTGCGACCCCATAGACGGCAGCCCACCAGGCTCCCCCGTCCCTGGGATTCTCCAGGCAAGAACACTGGAGTGGGTTGCCATTTCCTTCTCCAATGTGTGAAAGTGAAAAGTGAAAGTCGTGTCTGACTATTCACGACCCCATGGACTGGAGCCCACCAGGCTCCTCCATCCATGGGATTTTCCAGGCAAGAGTACTGGAGTGGGGTGCCGTTGTCTTCTCGGTATGACCAACCTAGACAGCATATTAAAAAGCAGAGACATTACTTTGCCAACAAAGGTTCGTCTAGTCAAGGCTGCGGTTTTTCCAGTGGTCATGTATGGATGTGACAGTTGGACCATAAAGAAAGCTGAGCGCTGAAGAACTGATGCTTTTGAACTGTGGTGCTGGAGAAGACTCTTGGGAGTCCCTTGGATGGCAAGGAGATCCAACCAGTCCATCCTAAAGGAAATCAGTCCTGAATATTCATCAGAGGGACTGGTGTTAAAGCTGAAACTCCAATACTTTGGCCACCTGATGCAAAGAACTGACTCCTTGGAAGAGACCCTGATGCTGGGAAAGATTGAAGGCAGGAAGAGAAAGGGATGACAGAGGATGAGATGGTTGGATGGCATCACCGACTCAATGGACATGGGTTTGGGTGGACTCTGGGAATTGGTGATGGACAGGGAGGCCTGGTGTGCTGCAGTTCATGGGGTCACAAAGAGTCGACATGACTGAGCGACTGAACTGACCTGCCCCTCTCCCCGTGGCTGAGCCACAGACCCCACTTGCCCCCGTCACTGCTCCTGGAAACCATCCATGGACGTTTCCTCTAATGCCTTGCGTTAAAGGATGACCGAGCATTTTCCTTCCCATGTTTCCAAGTTTTCAAAAGCTTCCTTCTTTGACGGCCTCAGAATCGAGTTAATTGGGCTGCTGGTGCACTGTATATGCACTTTTTGGTTTTTTTTTCGGACGTTTATCTTATTTTTTTTTTCCTCAGCAAACAGATTACATTCGCCCATTCATGTATTCAATCATTATTGTAACTTGATGACTATGCGCTTGACATTTTCACATTCCAAGGGGGGAGAAATCACGTGTAAAGGAGTCAGCAAATGTAATTTTAGAAAGGAAGAAGTGCCTAGAGGGAAAACGTATCAGGACAACGGGGATGCAGAAACTAGGCAACAGGAGGGGAGCCGCCTACATAAGGCGTCGGGAGGCCTCTCTGTGCAAAGGGAGAGCTTCGTGGGCACAGGTGCGCTCGGACCCTGCAGGGACTCAGCACGTGGTGAGGAAAGTGACGCCCACCGAGTCGTCCCAATAGGGTCGCGTCCCCCACTCCCACAGAGAAGAGTCCGCCTGCCCGGCGAGGGGACTTAGGACCACACGGTGCTTGACTAATGAAAAATCCCCCCCACCCGTGCACAGTTTTGTATAAATTATCAATATATTTGCAGCGAAGGTAGATTTTGCTGGAGAAGGTGCTTGAACTATCCAGAGTCGCTTCCGTTTCCAGGTTGTTTTGTAGATGGAGACCAAGTCTGATTCAGGTCTCCTCTTAGGAACACTGTGGCTGACTTACCTTCTGAAGCACTTAGCTTCAGATGACTTAGCTGAAGCACCCACCTTAGATGGCAAATACTAAAGATGCTGCTTTAGAGCGAAGTCTTGACTCGGCTGAACTGAGTTGAGATGTCTGGCGGTGTTCGATGCAGCAGGGGCAGGATGAGCAGAAAGCCACGATCCTGTAATACGCCCATAGTAACCAAAGCATGCATTTACCGAATAATGGGTTCTTCATGTTTTGCACAGAGATTGCACTGTCAGAGCAGTGAGAGCATAAGATACGAAAAGGAGCAATCTTTCCAGGTAATGTAGGGAAAAATGTAATTTTGCAACACTTGGTAAAGCAGGAGGCTAGAAATTGAGATTGAGGGAGAATGTTGTTTTCTGTTTAAAGAGCATGGATACTATTTGCAGAGGAAATATCTGGCTTTCCTTTTTGTTTCGTTCATTTTTAAGAGTTAAAAATATAAAAATTTAAAATGTAAGGGGTGTGCCTTCAGCTCCTGTTATAAGCAGGGTAGAGAACGAGAAAGGTGATTTAAACCCTAGAGGCTAAATTTTGCTTTTTTTTTTTTTTTTATGAGTGACTCAAAATACTTTACTGAGAAAAACTGAATGAACAAAGAAGGTACTTCTTTATCGTCTTGGGGGACACTGGGAATTATTTTTACAGAAACTAGCGCACAGGCAAGGTCTTGCTTATTTATCACTATGTAGCCAATTACCCCAAAGGTGAGCGAGTCAGTGAAGTCACTCAGGTGTGTCCGACTCTTTGTGACCCCGTGGACTGCAGCCCACCAGACTCCTCTGTCCATGGGATTTCCCAGGCAAGAGTACTGCAGTGGGTTGCCATTTGCTTCTCCAACCCCAAAGGTAATAGATTTAAGTAAACCTTTATTACCTCAGGGCTTCTGAAGGTTAGGAATTGAACGCAGCTTGACGGCTTGTCCCTGAGTCCCCACATGGCAGCCACAGGGTGTCAGCCGGGGCTGCTGTCTCATCCGGCGGCTCAGGCGGCATGGGAGGGTCCACTTCCAGGCCCAGGACACATGTGCGGAGGGTTCAGGCCCTCGTGGGCTGTTGGCCGGAGCTTGTCCTCAGTTCCTGGCCTCATGTGCCTCTCCCAAGGGCAGCAGGTGACAAGGCAGCCAGCATCCCTCAGAGAGAGCGTGGGAGGGCAAGACATAGCCTAGAAGACAGACGTCACAGTCTCCTCAAAGCCTAAGCCCAGAGGTGCATCCCACACCTGCTGTTTTCCGCTCACAAGAACTTTCCCCAAAGCCCAACCCACTCATGTTGCTGAAGCAGAGATATGTGAAGTGAGGCCATGTCATCCCACTGGAGGCCACCAGCTCACCTTGGGCAGAAGGATGTTTTTGTTAGTTAAGGAAGCGCGAAGAAGGGAGGAGGGAGTCTTTGTGGGATTCTGGGGTTCGGGACTGAGCATTAGGTTGACCACGCCCTGAATACATTCTTTATAACAGGGAGTCTTAAAGAGCAAGTCTTCTCCTCTTCCCTGGCTTTTCCCAGGCCCTGGGCAAGGCCACGCGGCCCCCGCGGCCCTGCCCTTGCCCACCGGCGGAGCCTGGTACCGTCACCGTGTTACTGCCCAGGTTCTGCTCCTGCGGCTTTCATGAGAGCCGGTGACCAAGGAGCGGTTTCAGGAGTCTGAATTTTAGGTTATAGACTCGGGTGATTGAGAAAAGTATGCTCTTTACTTTTTCTAAAATTCAGTTCCTTTCTGTTTTTCTAAATCTCAGTCTGTTCCTAGATCTCTTGCTGTGTGGTCTTTCCATCCTACTTTAAACCGCAGCTTTTCGTCTGTTGTCATCATTTGGTTCGTCTGTGGATGTGACCAAGTCGCTGCTGGTGTCTGAGCGCATCCTCAGCGCAGTCAGCGCATCCCCCGGAGTCAGCACATCCCCTGCAGTCAGCGCATCCCCCGAAGTCAGCGTATCCCACGCAGTCAACGCACCCTCCGCAGTCAGCGCATCCCCCGCAGTCAGCGCATCCTCAGTGTAGTCAGCGCATCCCCCGCAGTCAGCGTATCCTAAGCACAGTCAGCATATCCACAGTGTAGTCAGCACATTCCCCGCTGTCAGCTCATCCTCCGCAGTCAGCGTATCCCACGCAGTCAGCGCATCCCCCGCAGTCAGCCCATTCTCCGCAGTCAGCGCATCCTCAGTCAGTAAGCGCATTCCCCGCAGTCAGCGTATCCCACATAGTCAGCTCCTTCCCTTGCCGTCAGCCCCAGGTGGCAGGTGTTCTGATCAGCGCTGTGCAGGCGAGGAAACCAAAGCTGAGGCAGAGGAAGCAACCTGGCTGGGTCCTCCCTGCGGGGAAGGTGGGGAGCTGGGATTTGAAGCCTTGGCTTTTTCCTTCCAGAGCTTCCACTCCTCTTGTCTTGCTGACTCTCCTCTGCTTTAAATAACGACCATTTGCACACGCATCATATTTCCTTTCCAGAATATAAACTTCTGAAGGGACGGACCTGAATACAGCAGACAGTCAATAGATAATTTTTTTGAATTGAACTATTAAACATATAGGAATTGAGTAATGTGAGTGATGAAGTCTAAAAACAAGTGGTTTTATGTTGGGGCAGAAAGATTTTTTTTTTAAGCATAAGTTCTAGAAAAACCTGATATTTGTTAAAAAAAAAAAGTCTTAGTTCTTAGGAATGTAAATTCATGACCTACCGCAGACAGCACTGTACTTCTGATAAGCAGTGTTTGTTCCAACAAGAGTGGTTTAGTGTTATGAATTATTTAATTTCTCCTTTAACATGGAAAATAATTCAGATCTGATCTCCTCTTTTGAAAATGTCAAGTGTGATATTGAACCGTTTTCTTAGTGTCTCTGCTGGTGGGAACCTGGCATTGCCTCCTGGGCAGTCCATTATAGACGGGCCCAGGGGCTAATGCCTCTTCAAAGTCAACTCAGGAATGTTTCTGCGGAGAAACTGAGAGATGAGATGGAGGTGGGATGAGAGTTTACTGTGCTCAGTATCTGGATATCGGAAATACTAGCCAGTGGTTTATTGAGTAAGAACAGGGTCCCCAGCGTCTCAGGAGCAGAGAGCGCTCTGGAGAGGCAGGTGCCCATCCTCACGGAGGCAGCAGATCTGAGACACAGGTGGCAACTCGTGTGGGGAGGCCTGTCACGGGCCCAGGCGATTTCACCCTCCTCCTGACTCTCCAGCCCATTTTACAGATTAGTGAACCAAGTCTCAGAGAGGTTAGGTAACTTCCTCGAGGCTCAAGAGGAAGCCAGAGTTTGCATCCAGACTCAGTGGACATCTCCTTGGGCACTCTGGGAAACAGTGGGGGACAGGGAAGCCTGGTGTGTCCATGAGGTCGCAAAGAGTCGGACGCCACTTAGCAAGTGAACAGCAACAGTTCTGAGATTAGGAAGTACACGTGCTTGTTTTCAGTAGTACAAGTGTTTCGTCTGACTAACTTCAACATCTTGACATGATCCAGTGCTCCAGAGAGAAGTTCCACGTTAATTCTGTGGAACACATACTTGCTGTCACTCAGCCTCCCTCGTGGGGAACTCGGGGCTGGAAAGCTGGGCCTGTGGGATGAGTTGGGCGTCGAGGTCATGAGCTGGGGGCGTGAAGACAGAGCGACGCCCTCAGTTAACTTGCTTCTGCCATGAAATGACTTCCCTCCACTAAAGACTGCCTAGGTCCAACATGTCGTTTATGTCAGGACATGTCTGGTGAACCCTCGGAAATACGGGGTCAGTGGGAGCCTGACATTTCCATTGGGCCCACGAGGAGGCTTGCGGCCACCCCCATGCTTCATTCATTCCCCGTTTGGAACTGACTCACACACAACCTCTGCGTACGTGGGAAAACCACCCGACTGGGCGCGTATTTTCCTACTTTCCTTGAACAGCTTCAGATCATTTCATTTCCAAATGGGGATTTGCTGTAAGCCTTTCCAAATCTCCCCTTGGAAGTATGTGGGTGTTGAAATATAAATGTGAGCACATAAATATTTCACTCTGTGCACAGGCCTCCTCCTACTCTCTGCGTGTGATGAGGCCAGCCCAGGTGGCAGCTTCAACATCCTGCGTCCACAGGCATCCAACAGAGCAGGTGCTGGCCACGCCGCGCGTGGGCCCAACCCAGCCCACCTTATAGTTTAATAAACGTAATTTAACTTGAAAGACGGCCACACACATTTTGTTTCTGCACTGTCTATGGCTGCTTTTGTGTTAAAATGACAGATTTGAATAGTAGCCTCCAAATCCCCCAAACATTTACAATATGACCCCTTAAAAAAAAGTTTGCTGACCCCTGAAATAAGATGCAAAATAACATAATATTATAGAAATCCGTGTTTAAAGATAGCTTCAGCTGACCCTCATAGCTCAGTTGGTAAAGAATCCGCCTGCAATGCAGGAGACCCCAGCTCGATTCCTGGCTTGGGAAGATCCCCTGGAGAAGGAAAAGGCTACCCACTCCAGTATTCTGACCTGGAGAATTCAGTCCATGGGGTCACAAAGAGTCGGACACAACTGAGCGATTTTCACTTCAGCTGACCCATGTAAGGCTTCCCTGGTAGCTCAGATCGTAAAGAATCTTCCTACAATGCAGGAAACCTGGATTCAATCCTTGAGTTGGGAAGATTCCCTGGAGAAGGAAATAGCAACCCACTCCAGTGTTCTTGCCTGGAAAATCCATGCACAGGGGAGCCTGGTGCTCTACAGTCCATGGGATCGCAAGAGTTGGACACAACTGAGCGACTAAACCACCAGCATGTAGGTAACGGGAGCACTTTTTGGGGGTGCTGCGACCACATGCAGGGTTCCCCAACCTCCAGGATCTAATGCTTGATGATTTGAGATGAAGCTGATGTAATAATAATAGAAATAAAATATATAATAAATGTCATGTGTTTGAATCATCCTGAAACCATCCCTCCCTTGCCCGGTCTGCGGGAAAATTATCTTCCATGAAACCGGTCCCTGGTGCTGGAACGCTTGGGGACCGCTGGCGTGGGGTTAGTAAAGACTTCTGCTAAAACCCACTTCATCTCAGGCATAGTGTAGCGAAGAGGCCTGGCTTCCAGAGACAGGGTGGGTCCCCGTAGGAGTCTTCTTACTAGACGTGTGCCTTTAGGAGGCTGCTTTTCCTCTCCAAAATACTCAAGTGGTTGAGAGGGTCAGAAGAAATAGCAGAAGTGAATTTCCCTGTGCTGTTTTGGGGGAGGTTTGGTTTCAGAGTTCTGTTTAGCCCTTGAACTACGATAGTTTTCATTCAAAAACAGTGTGTCTAGGAGTCGCTTTAATCCAGCCCCTTGCTACACCCTTCCGTGGTCCATCCTCATGCAGGTTTTGGGAGTAGTTTGTTAAATTACATATTCATTATAACTTTCACCCCACATTATAACTGTGGGAGAAAATTATACTCCACTCACTCTGAAACTTGAAGGAGGAGAATTTACAATATAGATTCTGAAGCCATTGAAGGGAAAATACTGAAGAGTTGAAGCAGGACTGTATGTAATTAGAATAAATTTATCTTTTAAAACACTTGAGTTGGCCAAATAACCTTCTTTTTTCCTGCTTTGCCTATGTGGACCTGTCCTTTGTTAACTAAACTCATAGAAAGTCACCAACTCTGCATTAAAATAAAATTTAAATGAATTTTCAGTTCGGATTGAACACAAGAACCTGTGAAGATTTATGGCTATTATTTCAAACATCATTGAAATTAGACTTAATTATCTGTGCAATTTGCCGGAAATAGCATTTTAGCATTTTTGATCAAGTATATGTCATTACTTTAAAAATAGAAATGTACCAAGCTGCTTGTAAAAAAATTTCCTCAAAAGCATAATTGCTAAATTGCCCATTTGAAAGAGCCTGTCTTTTTCCTCATCCCTAAGAATTTCGTCACCCCTGCCTCTTAAATTGGCAAATAAGTCCTTTGTGTCTGTTTGCTTCCTTTCTTGACCATGATGATTCTGAGGGCCAGCTGGGCTCTCGTGAATACCCAGAATATTTCAAAGTTTTAGACTTTGAAAGGACCTAAAGAAAGTGAAAGCGCTAGTCGCTCAGTCATGTCTGACTCTTTGCAACACTGTGGACTGTAGCCCACCAGGCTCTTCTGTTCATGGGGTTCTCCAGGCAAGAATAAGGGAGTGGATTGCCATTCCCTTCTCCAGTTGATCTTCCCGACCCAGGGACTGAACCCCTGTCTCCCGCATTGCAGGTGGATTCTTTACCATCTGAGCCACCGGGGAAGAGTCGAAAGGACCTCAGTGAAAGGCTTTTACTGCTTGGCTTCTCCTTGGGGAAAAGTAACCTTGCATTTTCTCAGTGTGCCTCTGTCTACACCGTACCGAGGAAATTTGAAATTTATCAAGTTAATGAACTTAGGTATTTCAGCTGAGTAATCGGCCTCGCAGTCTACTCTTTAAATGGCTTCTTTCCATCAGGGTGACAGTGTTAAGTGTGTGGCACTTCCCAGGAGGCTGTGATTTGTTCCTCATACTTGGCCCCTTCATGGGAGCCTGCAACACACAGGTAAGATGCCGGGGCTTCCCGGGGCTGTGTAGACTGAACAACCTCTCTTTGTGAACGACACCATCTGGGTTTGGCCCTGGCCTGGTGGTACCCTCAGACTCGATTTCTCCCCCTTTGCTCCGGGATCCACCCCGAGGCTCCCTCGACCCCTCCTGAATCTAGCCGATAGCTCGGTGTGCCGTCTGCTCCCATGCCTGCATGTGTACCCTCTTACTCCAGGGCTGGTTTTCTGCTTGGTTCTGTTCACTGCCCACCCGGCCAAGTCCAGGTACTACGATATCCAGACCCACCGATTTGTCCCCAACTCTTGCTGGCCCATGGCGTCTGAATGTCCCTGTGAAGGAAGAAAAGGGCTCCATGTCCAGTGCCTGGAGACCTTCGGTTCGGCCCAGAGAGGGTCACAGAGCCTTGGTGTGCACTGACCTTTCGGCAGGAGCTCTTGAAAAGCAGTTCCATGTGGAAGGCCAGGACTGACCCAACTTTGAGACAGAAGAGACCCACTTCTTGGATTTAGATGTGCCAGGAAAGTAGAGCCGCTTTGGGAGCCGAGTGCCCTTGGAATCGACATGTTTGATAAGTGCGGGCCCAGCACCAAGGGCAGAGCCTTGAGGAGCCGAGCTGCTCCGGACACAGGTCTGTCTCCAGTCCAGGGCCTGGGGTTCAGGTCTGAGTCTTTCAGTGTGTGTGTGTGTCTGCGTGTGTCTCTGTGTGTGTATCTGCGTGTGTCTCTGTGTGTGTATGTGTGTGTCTGTGTGTGTCTCTGCGTGTGTGTCTGGGTGTATGTCTCTGTGTGTGTCTCTGTATATGTGTTTGTGTGTATGTGTCTGTGTGTGTATCTCTGTATATGTGTGTGTGTCTGTGTGTGTGTATATGTGTATGTGTCTGTGTGAGTGTCTGCGTGTGTCTCTGTGTGGGTGTGCGTGTCTGCGTGTGTTTCTGTGTGTCTCTGTGTGTGTGTGTGTATGGCTGTATGTATGTGTCTGTGTGTGTCTCTGTGCGTGTGTCTGGGTGTATGTGTCTCTGTCTGTGTGTGTCTCTGTATATGTGTGTGTGTGTGTCTGTGTGTGTGTCTATGTGTATATGTCTGTGTGTGTCTGTGTGTGTGTATGTATGTGTCTACATGTGTGTGTCTGTGTGTGTCTGAGTGTCTCTATGTATGTGTGTCTGTGTGTGTGTGTCTGTGTGTGTGTCTGTGTGCTCCCCTGCTCCAGGTGCTCCCCTGTCTCCTGGGTGCTGCCCTGTCCCCCTGGTGCTCCCCTGTCCCCCAGGCACTCCCCTGACTCAGGCGCTCCCCTGCCCCATGTGCTCCCTGTACCCCCGGGTGCTTCCGTGCCCCACATGCTCCCTGTCCCCCGGGTGCTCCCCTGCCCTGGTGGCCTCGTGGTGACGTGCTCTGATGCAGCGGACACAGGGGGAATGGCGGGGGACTTCTGCCTGGCCTTTCAGGGGCTCAGGGGCTCAGGGCCTCTGCTCCCTCTCAGGAGGCCGCACCCCGCCCCAGCTGCCCTGTGGAGACAGGGCTGCAGGAGGCCTGGGCATCGGCTCGGTGGCACGATCCGAGGTGTGCTGGCGAGGCTGTCCCGCCCAGG
Source organism: Moschus berezovskii (assembly GCF_049115385.1). Taxonomy (NCBI): domain Eukaryota; kingdom Metazoa; phylum Chordata; class Mammalia; order Artiodactyla; family Moschidae; genus Moschus; species Moschus berezovskii. The sequence continues at coordinate 106,127,230 of NC_142469.1, forward strand.
CTAACCATCCCCTCCACACAGATGCACAAATGAGCACGGGGAAGCAGCCCCGTCAGATTTCATAGAAACGTGACAAATAATAAGTCAGCATTGTTTCAAGTCCGTGAGTTCTGGGATCGTTTCTTAGGCAGCAGATGCTCAGTCAAGCTGCTTTTCACAAATGCTGTAAGATATTTTGGGGTCTACCTCCACTTCTTTGGGGGAACACAGCGTGCCTCCAACATGCTCAAAGGATTTATTATCCTAGCAGCTGGCAAGGGAATTCCCCTTAAGAAGAGCATATTCTTTGCAAGTAGGGTGGTGCTGGGGATGGGTAAGGCTTGAGAGCTGCTCTGGGGAAGAGAGAACCGAGATGTCAAGGTAACAAAACTTCTGTCCATGAGACACACACAGGGGCCTGGGTGTTGGGGGGAAGGTGGGGAAGTCTGGAACCAAGCTTTGCTGTTGTTCAGTTGCTCAATCGTGTTCAACTCTGCGACCCCATGGACTGCAGCATGCCAGGCTTTCCTGTCCTTCACTGTCTCCAGGAGTTTATCCAAACTCATGTCCAGTGAGTCAGTGATGCCATCCAACCATCTCATCCTCTGTCGCCCCTTTCTCCTCTTGCCTTCAGTCTTTCCCAGCATCAGGCTCTTTTCCAGTGAGTCAGCTCTTCATGTGAGGTGGCCAAAGTATTGGAGCATCACTTTGGTGGGGGGCGTTTGTACAAATGTCTGAGGGGCTTTGATTGGAGTCATCAGTTGATTTGCTGTAGACTACACACTTCTATGCTTTACACACAAGAGCCTGTGGGGGCTTTTACTTGGATGCTCAGGGATGTCTGGGTTATCCACAGTTTCAGTACATTAAGGACCTGAGAGATTCTCACATGCCATAGGTGTTGGTGAGGTCGATTGTGGGGACGTGGATTCTCTGGGCATCCAAGGGAGGTTAAGCCATCTCATTAAGAGTTCAGAGCAGACAGCCAGGAAAACAGTGGACTCCAAGCGCTAGCCTGTGGGTGTGTTGGTTCACACCTGTGTGACGACTCTGGAGAAAACCAGGACCAACCTGAGGTGGGGACCACACTGGGGAACTGGGATCTGCTATCGAGAAAAGGTTAGGGAACCTGACCAAGGAGGTAAAAGACTTAAACCGTAAAACATTGATAAAGGAAATTAAAGATGATTTAAAAAAATGAAAGTTGTCCCATGCTCTTGGATCAGAAGAACTGATATTGTTAAAATGGCCATACTATCCAAAGCAATCCACAGGATTAATGCGATCCGTATCAAATTATCCATGATACTTTTCACAGAACTAGAACGAATCATCCTAAAATTTATATGCAGCCATCAAAGACCTAGAATTACCAAAGTAGTCCTGAGGAAAAAGGAAAAACCAGAAAGTGTAACCCTCCCAGACTGCAGACAATACTACAAAGCTACAGTAGTCAAAGCAGCATGGTATTAACACAGAAACAGACATGGCTCAATGGGACAGAATAGACAGCCCAGAAATAAGCCTACACACCTATGATCAATTAATCTGTGACAAAGGAGGCAAGAATATACAATGGAGAAAAGATAGTCTCTTTAGCAAGTGGTCTTGGGAAAGCTGGACAGCTGCAGGTAAATCAATGGAGTTAAAACACATCCTCACACCATACACAAAAAATAAATTCAAAATGGCTTGAAGACAACTATAAGACATGGCACCATAAAAGTCCTAGAAGAGAATGTCGGCAAAACATTCTCTGAAATTGTACCAGTGCTTTCTTAGGTCCATCTCCCAAGGCAACAGAAATAAAAGTAAAAATAAACAAATGGAACCTTATCAGACTTGTAAGTTTTTGAACAGGAAAGAAAACCATCAGATGAAAAGACAACCTATGGACTGGGAGAAAATATGTGCAAATAATATAACCAACAAGAACTTAATTTCTGAAATATGTGAATAGCTCATACAGATCACTACCAAAAACCAGACAATGCAATCAAAAAATGAGCAGAAGACCTAAATAGATATTTCTCCAAAGAAGACACACAGATGATCAACAGGAACATGGAAAGATGCTCAATGTCGCTGCTTGTTAGAGAAATGCAAATCAAAACTACAATGAAGTATCACCCCACACCAGTCAGAATGCCTGTCATTAAAAAGTCGACAAATAATAAATGCTGGAGAGGGTGTGGAGAAAAGGGAACCCTTCCACACTGTTGGTGGGAATGAAAATTGTTATAGCTACTGCGGAGATCAGTATGGAGTATGGAGGTTCCTTAAAAACCTAAAAATAGAGCTACTGTATGAGTCAGCCATCTCACTTTGGGCATATTACCAGAAAAGACAAAAACTCTATATCAAAAAGATATACGTACCTCAATGTTCATAGAAGCACTATTTATAATAGCCAAGACAAAGCGACATAAATGCCCATTGAGAGGTGAATGGATAAAGAAGATGTGTATATATGCATTCTGGAATATTACTCAGCCATAAAAAGAACATAATAATGCCATTTGCAGCAACCTGGATGGACCTAGAGATGATCATACTAAGTAAGTTGGACAGAGAAAGGCAAATATTGTGTGATATCATTTATACATAGAATCTAAAAAAGTGACACAAATGAACGTATTTACAAAACAGAGTCATAGACATAGAAAACAAACTTGTGGTTACCAAAGAGGATAGCGGGGTGGGGTGGGATAAGCTGGGCGTTTGGGATGAGCACACACACTGCTATATACGAAATAGATAAACAACAAGGACGTACTCTGCAGCGCAAGGAGCTGTATTCAGTACCTTGCGATAACCTATAATGGAAAAGACTCAGACAAAGTGCGTGTAGACATATATACAACTGAACCACTTTGCTGTCCACCAGAAAGTAGCGCAACACTGCAAACCATTTATCCTTCCATTTTTAAGAAAGGAGAAGAGCCAGGAAAAAATCATCCTCCTGCTCATGAGACTGTGATTCTAAGCTCTGCTTCAGGGAGAACCGGGAGCTCAGACACGTGCCTGTGCGGGAGAGCCAGGGATGCAAAGGCTCGCCGTGGGTGTCACTGTGTTTAGACAAATGGTGAGCGGATGGGAGACGGGACTCTGCAGGGCTGTTAATTTCCAGGGAGAGAATTTACAGTGTGGTTTTTCTGGCTGACTCAGCAGATCAAAATAGTTTCAAGTTAACTTTTTTTTTTTAAGTGTGTTCCAATTAAGTAAATAACCACTTACTAACATTCTTCTGAATAACTTTATGCAACTATATTAGTTTCGGTTATAAATAAAAAAGTGAGCACAGCTCGAGCAGCTAACAACAGAAGAGATCCTCACCAGGCAGCTTCTGTGCCTGGGGGTCAGGGTAGGGGGTGTCTGTGTCCTTAGCTCAGGGTCTCCAGAGGCTGCGCTCAAGGTGTCTGCTGGGGCTGGGGTCTCTTCTAAGCTCTCGTGTCCTTGGCAGAATTTACTCCTCATGGCGCTGCTGGGGGTGCTGTCCTCAGCTCCCCGAGGCCCCTGTGGGTGGTTGATGGCATGGGTGTTTGCTTCTCTGCAGGCTCGACAGCAGGAGTGAGTCCCTATGGTGTTTTCTTCTTTCAGAAGCCCCCTCTGCTGAAGTCAGGCCCACAGGACAATCTCCTTTGATCACCAAACACCGGGGACTGGTGACCCGACTGCAGAGCGATGCCCTGTAGGTCCGCAGGTCCCCCGCACACCAGCAGTGGGATCAGGACCATCTCAGAGCCCTGCCCCCGCCGTATCCGTCTTTCAGCAACTCCCTCGCGCCTCTGCAGGGCCCGTCACGGGCTGTGCGCCTCTCCTCGCTTTGTCCTGCCTGGATGGTGACCTCCCTGCGTGACTTGGATACGCACATGAAGTAAAGCCAGCTTCTCTGTTCCTCTGACTGCAGGGCTGGGGGTCTGCATCTACCTTCCCGCACAGAAACGACGGTAAAGAGGAAAGATTTCCTCTCTTCTTTGGTTTTCCAGTGAAAGTCGCTCAGTCATGTCCGACTCTGCCACGCCATGGACTTACCCAGTCCATGGAACTCTCCAGGCCAGAATACTGGAGTGGGTAGCCTTTCCCTTCTCCAGGGGATCTTCCCAACCCAGGGATTGAACCCAGGTCTCCCACATTGCAGGAGGATCCTTTACCAGCTGAGCCACAAGAGAAACCCAAGAATACTGGAGTGGGTAGCCTATCCTTTCTCCAACAGATCTTCTTGACCCAGGAATTGAACCAGGGTCTCCTGTATGGTAGGTGGATTCTTTACCAACTGAGCTATCAGGGTTTTCCAGAATATATTTTAATTCAGTTAAGTTGAAAGGGAAGAACTGGAGTAAATCAGGAGAACCAGGAAAAATAATGTACCAGTGTCTCATATTTAGAAATCAGATTTTAAGTGACAGGAAAGGTCTGCCCTCCATGGAGCATTTTCACCAGACCTGTGCCAATCTTCCATGCCAGCCCAGCTTCATGGAGAAACTGGCTTGATGGTCAGTGGGAAACCAAGGGTCAGTGGGTTTGTATTCTGTTAGATTCTCTCGAGGTGACGAGATTCTCTCCAGATGACGGTTTTACCTTCCTTTCCTTTGTTCTTGGACGCACTCTGCTCATTCAGAGCACGACTAAGATCAACCTCTGCTGTGTTTCTGCAGCCAGCGCTCCATGCACGGAGGTGACTCAACAAGGTAATTAATGCCAACACGAAACCATCAGCGTGTGTGGGTGATCAAGTCTAAATAATTCAGAAAGCAACACCCAGCGTGTCTGGCATGTTTACATACAGACACTCACCTGGCTTGCTTTAGAGCAGCTCCCAGATTCCAGGTCGGGCGGTAGATGATGAATAGTGAGAATGTTGCTCATGCCCCGAAAGCACGGCATTTGCAAATCACATCATCGTTTTGCTCTTAAGAAAATACCACATGATTCTATTTTGACATATTTTATTTTTAGGAAGAAGAGCAGTTTATGTATACAGGCTCCCCTCAGAGCGCCTACAAAGGATGGAGGCTTATCACACAAATAATTGAGGCATGAGTGTTGTCACAGGTATAAATCAAAAGGGCACATTATGCTTCAAGATTTGCTGGTGATCGCAAATGTATGTTGAGCTTAGTAGGGTGGCATGTCACCTGCAGGACTATTCAAATGGCTTCAGCCTCACTAGCTGTTGGAGCTTGGCAACCAACCCAGAAGCTGTGACTCCGTTGGCTGGTGTGACACAGGCTAACGTTTACTGTGCACATGGAGAGGGAATCCGCTGAAAAGCTGTGCTCTAGAGCAATGGTTCCCCGACCTGAAGGTGAAGAAGACTCACTGGGGAACTGAACACGGATGGTGCGGCCACTCCCCAGTTCCTGATTCATTGCCTTTCTGACAAGGTGATGCTGACCACACTTCAGATTAGAACCAGCGCACTAGAAAAACAGAGGGTTTCTTGTGGAAGGAAAGCTGGACTTTGCTTTAAGAAAACACTCTGATGGAGCCTTTTGGTTGACGATTTCAGCTAGTTCTGACTCAAAAGGACTCAGCACAGAGGAGTGAACAAAAGGGAAAATGAAGTTGCTGTGTGTGTACAGCAGGAGGTTTGGGGCTGAACAGCAGCTAGAGAGCAGACTCAGGGCTTTGATGATGAGAAAGGATGGAAGGATGGGGATCCAGTCTAGAGTAACACAGTGGCTTCCCTGGTGGCTCAGCTGGTAAAGAATCTGCCTGCAAAGTAGGAGACACCGGTTTGCTTCTTGGGTTGGTCAGATTCCCTGGAGAAGGGACAGGCTACTCACTCCAGTATTCTTGCCTGGAGAATTCCATGGACAGAGGAGCCTGTTAGGCCACAGTCCATGGGGTCGCAAAGAGTCTGGCACGACTGAGTGACTTTCACTTTTTTCAACATGGTGGCAGGTTGAGCAGAGACTAAGCTCAAAAAGAATATCCTGATAGGGAAGGGCCAGTGACTCCTCAGAAGCACCGGAGTCTGTTCTGAAGTCTGGTGTTCAGTTGGAAGTGGCCTGTGGACCTGTGGCATGCAGTGTCCCTGAGAGCTGCTTAGAAATGCCCAGTTGGGGGGCTTCCCTGGTGGTCCAGTGGCTTAAAGGCCACACTCCCAATCCAGGGGGCCCGGGTTCCATCCCTGGTCAGGGAACCAGATCCCATATGCTGCAACCAAGAGTTTGCATGCCCCAAAGATCCTGCAAAGAAGACAGAAGATCCTGTGTACCACAAGTAAGACCTTGCACAATCAAAAAAATAAAACAAAGAAAAAAGAAATGCAGACTTGCAGGCTCCACCCCAAACTGACAGAATCAAAATCTGGAATCCAACAAGATCCCCAGGTAATGTAGGGCTTCCCAGGTGGTGCTGGTGGTAAAGAACCCGCCGACGAAGGAGACAGAAGAGATGCGGGTTTGATCCCTGGATCATGAAGATCCCCTTGGGGAGGGAATGGCAACCCACTCCACTACTCTTGCCTGGAGAATCCCAGGGACAGAGGAGCCTGGTGGGCTATGGTCCATAGTGTTGCAAAGAGTCAGACATGACTGAAGCGACTCAGCACACACACCAAGTCATGTGATTGCATGTGGTGGTTTGAGAAGCCCCAAGGCAGAGCTGCCCCGATTTTACGATGCCAGCACCTCCTGGTACACATTTAACATACAGATTCCAGGGCCCCATGCACCCCTAAGTCAGGGTGTCCAGAGAGATGCCTGAGAAACTGCGTTCAGCAGGAAGGTGAGCTGATTCTTATGATGAAGAAAGTCGGGGGAAGACAACTAAAGGGCATGAGGGCGAGATATGTCCATGCTTGGAGCGAACAGAGGTGGGGACGGGACAGGAGCCCCGGGGGCACAGGGCAGGCAGGGGTTAAAAGTGAGCAGGCAAGGAGAGTTCATAACAAACGTGATGGGGAAATGCAACCTCGCTGCCAGGATCCTTCAGACCGACTTGCCAATATCCAGAAGGCCTCTGGTTTCCTCTAGACCAACTGCCCTCAAGTGGGTGGGGACTTGGTCCATCAGGTCCAAGAGGATTATTGGTCCATCGGGATGTTCAGCAATGTCTAGAGACGTTTTTGGTTGTCACAGGTCAGGGTGTTACCCAAATAAGTTCATTTTGCCCCGACCCGTAACAGCCCAAAGGGCAGAGACACTTTGCAGCAAAGAGAGTTTATTCCTAAGAGAGGCAAGGGAGGAGACTTGGTAACTAGTCTCAGATTTGTCTCCCCAAAGGCCAGGGGCTTGGGGTATTGGCGGGATGAAGCATAAAGAGGCAGGTGGTCTGATGCATGGGGAAAGGTGATTGGAAAAAGGCCGGTCCCCTCTCTTCTGTGCGGGCGTAACCGGGCTCCAGACCTTTGCAGGTGTGAAGACGGAGGTGCTCAGTAAGACCCAACGGTGGAGTTTTCTGCCCTGCAATCTCAAAGTCACAGAGCAGACACTCGCAGATACCCAGTTCCAGGGTCAGTGGTCCTATCCACTCTTAGCCAGCTCAGCTCCAACTAGACACAGCTGATTTCAAGTTCCTGGAAAACAACTCAGGCAACCAGCTTATTGTTTAGGCCATGTGTTGCTTGGAGGACATGCCTTAAAACAACCCTGTGAAGGCAGGTGAAATGGATTTAACCCACTGTGTCAAGAACCGCGGCTGGCATCTAGCAGGTAGCAGGCAGGATGTTGTTAACCATCCAGCAATGCACAGGCGCTGTATTATCCACCCCCGGGTCTCCGAGGTGCTGAGGCTGGAATCCTGGTCTAGGGTAGCGGTTCCCAGTGGGATCCCAAGCCGGCAACTGCAGCATCACCTGGGAGTGTTGGGTCTGCTCAGACATGCTCGGGGGCCTGCACGTCAGGCACTCTGGTCGGGGCCCGGTGATCTGTTTTAGCAAACGTTCCAGGTGATTCTGATGCAAGCTGCGGTCTAAGAACAACGGTACAGCTCACAACACACACACACACACACACACACTGCACATCATCACACGGAAGGGTAGCCCTAGAAGGCTTCCATACCGGAGGACACCTGAGTCTGTGTTTCTGAAAGAGTGGTCTGCGCTCTGATTTCCTGGGGCGTGCCATCAAAATGCAGGGGCCTGGCCCCACCTTGGACCTGGACATGCACAGCCCCTTCCCCCCGCCTCCCAGACCCCGAGTGGTTCTTCCACTCTTTAAAAGTTCAAGAAGCATTGCCTTGGACTCTTCACTCACATGAAGGTCACAGTTCCCTCCATTTCCTTCTCTGGCTGCAAATAATTTTCTTTTTTTTTTCCATGTGGAAGCTGTACTTGATATTCAATTTAGCCTGATTTCATGGGTAGGTCACGGTAGATATACACACCCCCAGGGCTCCCAGCCCGTGGCCTGGTGGGGAGGCCTCAGGGGCCTGGGCGGCTGCAGCTGGCATGCTGAATTTTGCTTGGGGTCCGTGCTTGCTCGTCCTTCAACCAGGAAAGCCCCGGCTTCTGGGGAAACAAAGGTTTCGTTCTGCCGAAAAAGGAGAGAATTCCCCAGCTTTCCTCACACCCTGGCACACAGAGAAGGAGCTGTGGATGCATGGAGGGATCAGCTGGGGGTCCTTGGACCCCTAACTGGCTGCTTGGAGGCCCGAAGGCACCCATAGGGGGCTGCTCAGACACTGCTGAGGCTGGGTGGTCAGTGTGTCCGGGGGAAATCATGTGTTCCACTCGGAGAGTCGGTCCCCTCCCCGGGCCAAGGTCAGACCCCAGCTGATTTTCCTGACAGACTCCTCATCTGGGAATCTGTGTGTCTTTGGCTTGTAAGGACCTAGCACTCACCCAGACATGTTTGGGGATTTCCCCGATAACGTGGCCAGGTTTGGATTGCTCTGGGTTGCTCCAGCCTTCTCTAGCATCTCGTTTGATTTCAGTTCAGTTCAGTTCAGTTGCTTTTGAACTGTAGTGTTGGAGAAGACTCTTGAGAGTCCCTTGGACTGTAAGGACATCCAACCAGTCCACCCTAAAGGAGATCAGTCCTGGGCGTTCATTGGAAGGACTGATATTGAAGCTGAAACTCCAATCCTTTGGCCACCTGATGAGAAGAACTGACTCATTTGAAAAGACCCTCCCTGAAGCTGGGAAAGATTGAGGGCAGGAGGAGAAGGGGACAACAGAGGATGAGATGGTTGGATGGCATCACCGACTCAACGGACATGGCTTTGGGTGAACTCCGGAAGTTGGTGATGGACAGGGAGGCCTGGTGTGCTGTGGTTCATGGGGTCACGAAAAGCTGGACACGACTGAGTGACTGAACTGAACTGAACTAGTATGATTTAGCATCGGTTTATTGGACATCACAGTCTGGCAGATCAGAGTCATGTGGCTCTGTATCAATGCTGAAAAACATCATGGGAACGTATCTCCATTCTCCTAATGCAAAACGGAGGCCTCGGAGAAGGGGGGTGAGTTACCCAAGGTTGCCCGCTTGCAGCACAGGCGGTGGGTTGGGGGTTACCCCTTCTCCTCCCGTCCCCCTCCCATCACCCCTGATGGGAGGCACAGTCGGGCTGGGAGGTCAGTCGCCTGGAGAGTGGATGGAGCCACTGGTTCCAACCCCTTCAGCCTGATAATCAACTCCAGGGCCATTTAAATGCTTTTCAGGAAATGTGACTGCAGGCTTAACTGCATGCAAAGCTCTGTATGAGAAATAATGTCAGGGAGAAGTCGGGTGTTTTATCAGGTCAGTCCATGTTCTGGTTTTAATCTTAATATTTCAAAAATTTGAAACCTCAGTGCACAGGAGATATATTTTCAACCACAACAAGGACGATATTGGAGAACATGAATCATTTCCGTGTAATTTTTCAGGAACAGGAGGTCACCAGAGCTGTCCGCCCTCTCACTACATAGCACACTGCCGGACTGCAGCTTCCAGCTCCCCTGGCGATTGGGCTCTGTAGCCATGCTGCCAAGTTCTTGCCACTTCCAGGCCTGCCCTTAAAACATCCCAGCAAGAAAGGCTTGCTCATCCCCCAGCCTCTGCGGGCTGGACTGGGTGACTTCGAAGCCATGAGCTGAAGATAGCAGAGCCAACGCCAATCAACAGGGATCAGCCAGTCACAAGGTTTTCACAATAAAACTAAAGCATCACTTGCCATGATGGGGTGGGGGGAAGCCTGCCCTCCCGCCTGTTGTGGGCTTCTTCCAGGGAGCCAGCAGCCAGGCATGGCCCACGTGATACCCCAGACAAGAGTGGACCCCCCTCGGGCTGGGTCCTGGCTCTGATGCATTAGCTGGGAGGCCCTTGTGAGTCGTTAGCTGTTGTGAGCTCTGTTTATGCTTTTGTGAAGGGAGATGCGCTCTTTGCCTTCATTTAGGACCATTTCATTTAGGTTACTTGCTGGCCACTTGATGAGAAGAGCCGACTCACTGGAAAAGACCCTGATGCTGGGAAAGATTGAGCGCAGGAGGAGAAGGGGACGACAGATGAGATGGTTGGATGGCATCACCCACTCAGTGGAGATGAGCTTGAGTAAACTCCAGGAGATAGTGAGGGACAGGGAAGCCTGGCGTGCTGCAGTCCATGGGGTTGCAAAGAGTCGGACATGACTGAGGGACTGAACAACAACTTGCTGGACCTTCGAGTATCTGAATTTTCAACTTTTGTTGTTACCCATATGGATCCTTTTATTATGAACGCGGTAGCTTAGAATTTATAAAATGGAACAATGACTGTTCAAAGAGTCAATAAGAAGGGAAGCCATGAACTTTCAGGGGCCGGAGGCATTGTTGGATCTGCTCATTGTTATTCAGCTGCTCAGAGTCTTAAACATTTTGGGATTAGTTGTTAACACTTAAAAGCCAGGAAATTTTACACAAAAATTTCATTTTCCCACTTTTCTAGAGAAGTCAGAGTAATAGTGAGCCAATATCCCCACATGGCCATGTCTGGCTGGAGCTGGGTCACAGCTTCCCTTAGACCCACCCCAGGGCCTCTGTCTGACAGCCGGACCACTCCAATTAGGTTACTTTCTGGCCCTAAGAGCATCTGAATTTTCAACTCTCATATGACAGTCATGGATAATTTTATGAATGCAGTAGCTTAGAATTTATATAGTAAAACCTACACTTAAAAAAAAAAGCACAACCTGTAGCATCTGTCTCAGTGAATTGAGCTCAATTAGAATGCATTACGAACTGATAGTTGAACATCTCCCAGCAACAGCCAAAAACGACAGGCAAAGATGCTGCTTTGTAGGGGAGACTGAAGGGGAGCCCCCCAATTATTTGGCATCCTCTGGTTCTAGGTCCTTGGGTTCAGGGTCCTTGTTTGACCTAAGCTTATCCTATGAGCCTTAAACTCCTTTGAGAGAACACTGTCTCGCCTGATCCTAGGGAAGCTGAGAAACCCACTTGGAAGTCCCGTTACCATCTGTTTCTCTGGCCCATAGTTTTCTCCAGTTTCTGCTAGGCCAAAGAGCAAGGACTCATCTCTGACATTCTAAATGCCTGCTATGTTTAGGGAAGGACACTCAAAACCTACATTCTCAGCTCTTCTAATGAGGTCAGTGGTGCCATGCTAAATCGCTTCAGAAGTGTCTGACTCTGTGCGACCCCATGGACTGTAGCTTGCCAGGCTCCTCTGTCCATGGGATTCTCCAGGCAAGAATACTAGAGTGGGTTACCATGCCCTCCTCCATGGGATCTTCCTGACCCAGGGATCGAATCCACGTCTCTTAAGTCTCCTGCGTTGGCAGGCCGGTTCTTCACCACTAGAGCCACCTGGGAAGCAGGGATATCGTCATCCCTTGAGAACCATGAGAACCACTGCTGTGCAAGCAGCACAACACCCTCCAGCCTAAGGGTGTCAGAAGCAGGGGTTTCCCCGGAAAGAGTTGCTAGCCCTTGCAAAGCACAGAGCTCACCATCCGGGACTGACTCCGGCGGCCCCACAGGGGAAAACAGCTTGCAAAGCAGTTAAAAGCCTGAAAGGCAGGAGAACAAAATTTGAGAAACAGATCCCCGAGAACAGTTATGTTTAATGCAGAGCAGAGATGGAACGGCCCTGGTACTGGGAGAACTGTCCTTGCCACTCCAAATACAGCTAGAGGATTGGTTTTGTGAAAATGAAGACTCTCCCTATGCAGAAACAGAAAACAAGATGAAAACACTGGTATATGGGGAGTCAACTAATGGATTCCAAGCCGTTTGTTTCAATTCAATTTCATTCAACAAATCAGTAGTCACTTATTGTTTTCCCTGGTTCGGAAATAGTCTGTGTTTCATATCCCCCCCCACCTTGGTTATGAATAAAAAGCCACTAAGCAGGAAAATATGAAAAAAAAATTCTTCTTGTCTCAGAAAAACATTCCGGAGTCGTTCGTGCGTGTCCTTCTCAGGTGTCGTGTGTGGGGTGGGGAAGGAGGTCGCAGTAGATGAAGGCTGAGCAGGTACCACTGACAAAGCCGCATGGGTGCTGCCCTGAGGGGGATTCAAAGTGGGCTAACACAGCAAAACTGCAAAGTAATCCTTCTTTTATGCTCTGTGCCGGGCAGTCTGTGGAAAACATGCTTTGCAAATAGGGCTTTTCATTGAAGAGTCCACGGGAGAGGTCAGAAGAAGGTCACCAAGGTGGTCTAAATTTGGAAAATAAGAATCACGAGGAAAAGGAAAGATGGTGCAAGGAGCAGCAGCAGCAGCGTCCCCCTCGGGGCCTTAGAAATGCAAATGCACCCCCAGTCTCCAGAATCAGACATGCCAGCCTGGTGCCCAGCACCCCAGTTTGTAATGAGCTCTCCAGGTCGTCCTGAGGCAGGCTACACTTTGAGCTCAGGAAGGGAAGGGGCCCAAACCTCACAGGCAGGAGAAGAGAAGGTGCAGGGGACTAGGGCATCCATAAATCTCTGCCTCAGACTTCTTTCCCTCATCTTCCAATCTTTTACTTTTCAGGCCCCTGGCCAACCAGCCAGGCCATCCGCAATTGCCAGCAACTTCATTTCCCAGGTGGTGCTACTGGTAAAGAACCCGCTTGCCAATGCAGGACAGGTAAGAGACTCGGGGTCCATCCCTGGGTTGAGAAGATCCCCTGGAGGAGGGCATGGCAACCCACTGCAGTATTCTTGGGCTTCCCTGGTGGCTCAGATGGTAAAGGATTTGCTTGCTAAGTGGGAGACTAGGATTTGATCCCTAGGCTGGGAAGATCCCATGGAGAAGGGAATGACAACGCACTCCAGTAGTCTTGCCTGGAGAATCCCATGGACAGAGGAGCCTGGCTCCTCCATGGCTACAGTCCACGGAGTCGCAAAGAGTCAGACATGACTGAGTGACTGAGCACACACCTTCTAATATAAATAAGGGATCTGCTCCTCAATTCTATTTTTTTTAACATTTAATGGTATTAATTAATATCATCGTACCTTAACCAGTAACATACTTTTCTTTTACTTTCAGAAAAAAAATCTTTCTTATTCCCCTAAAGGGACCCTGAAATAGATAGAAATGGGGCCGAGACACAGTTTCCCTGATTCACTCACTCGGCATTTGAAATTCCACTGACTCTCAATAGTATATGTTTGAGTATGCTTCCGTGTTAATTCCATTTTTAAAAAGGTGAACTGATTGCCTTTGAGGCTACAGCAACACTCTATGAAAATGAACTCTTCTTAGGCAGGTGGTTTACTTGGAACCCAAGATAAATGTTGAAGTTATTCTTTGCTACTTGACTATCCCCCCAAGTTCTGATTAAATGAGGTCCTTGTTTACAACTTGAGCTGGCCTCTTTGACTGACCCTGTTCGACTCTGCAAAGGTGCTAATGACCTGACTCTTAGCAAGACAAGATTGCAAGCCACAGAGCGAGCTGTTTCCCTCCCACCCCTGGCTCCTGTGCTCCATCTTGTAAAGCTGTGCTGAAAAGGGCAATGAGCAACACCACGTCTCAGTGGGTCATGGGGTCCTGAGGCCAGGTTCCTGCTCTGCTTTGGCGGGGTGGTGGGTGCTGGGGCTGTAGTCAGCAGTGCCTGGAGGGGAGAAGCATCATCCTGCGGCAGCTCTAGAAATTCCCATTTGGCGGGTGGGGGTTGGGGGGGACAGGAAGAAGCAAGGACACATGTTTTGAAACTGTCTCCTACAGTAATGTGTCAGCTCCTCAGCTGTGTCCCACTCTGTGCGACCCCCTGGTCTGTAGCCCGCCAGGCTCCGCTGTCCATGGGATTCTCCAGGCAAGAATACTGGAGTGGGTTGCATTTCCTTCTCCAGAAGATCTTCCTGACTCAGGGATTGAACCTGGGTCTCCCGCATTGCAGGCAGATTCTTTGCCACTGAGCCACCAGGGAAGTCCCGCCTCATGTGGGGAGTGCAGTGTTTTTGTTTTGGTGCTGTGCTGACTGGAGGGATTTGCAAGTGTTGCTGGAGACTCATGGGGTTCAGCTCTAATAATGGCATCACATTGATGCCCCCTCTCTGGAATCCAATGAAGAAACGTCCCAGAGAGGCAGCTGAATCTGAAGCCTCTGACTCCTGCCCAGAGTCAGATTGCCTCTCTCAGGCTGAGGCCAAGAGAGGCGAGGCACAGACCTGCTTTTGTCCTTGAGGGTGAGGGAAGCTTAGCAGAAAATCAGCTTCTTTCCATATCTCCGAATCTCCTCCCGTTGCTATGCCTGTTGTAACTGGAGCGAGGCAGCGTGGGTCTGGCTGATTCAGGATTTTATGGCGAATGAACTAGAACAGATATGGCCCTGCTGGCAGGAATCCCAAGCTCATATACTTTCCTCAGACCTCTGACTTGAGTAATGAAAATTCAGCCGCGCAATCCAATTGGGAGGCAGGTAAATAAGAGAGAGAAGGGGGAATAGGAAAAGGTAAATTAAATCATGAAGCAAATGTCAAATGGAAGACAAGGGAGAGGCCAGGCCTGAGCTGGGGATGATCTTTGATCTGCAACCAGGATCTTTCGCTAATTTTCTGACGGGATCAGATTAAATGCAGTCAGTGGACGTGGCTGCATGGCAGGGCTCTGCAGAATCGACTCCCGTAACCCCCTCCTAAAGAGGGGGCCGGGTCTCCTGCCCGAGGACTCGTGTCCTGTTGCGCCCATGACCTGTGAGTCCCTGGCCCTCGGGTTGGGACCACCGGAGCTCATTTCTCCTAGGGGTCAGGTCTCGGCACAGATGACCAGCAGCTGTGGCCTCTGGAGATGTGGGAACACAGCGCTTTTGTTTGCTTACTTCCAGCTTCAACCCTGACTGATGGGCTTCAGCTTGGATCTGGCAAGGTCTTCACTTTTGTGCAGATTTCTTCTCAAAACTATTTCTTGTTGTTTAGTCGCTAAGTCATGTCCGACTCTTGTGACCCCACAGACTGTAGACCACCAGGCTCCTCTGTCCATGGGATTCTCCAGGCATGAATATTGGAGTGAGTTGCCGTTTAAGATCTCCCAACCCCAGAGGCCGTCTCCTCTGCTCATGTGGAAAGCCTATCTGCTAAGAAAGCACACGTCTTTGTGTGCAAAGGATTGGAATCCACTGCTAGCAGCAGCCCTGCCGCAGACAGACAGATTCTGTGACCTTGAGCTGGATTCTCGTGCCATTTCACCGTTTACTCCTGGCTTCAGGAATGACAGATTTTAGGGACCCCCTAAACAGAAATATTGTCTATGCTGTGGATTCAGACACAGAAAACAGAGAGCCAGCTGAGCCAGGGTCCTCTGGATGAGGTGAGGGTGCCGAAGGCAGACTCGTGGGCCCCTGTGCGGCGTGTGGTCCCGCTTGGTGAGTTACCAGTGTCGACCTGGGCAGGTTAACTGTCCCCTTTGTGCCTGGGTTTCCTCTAAGGTGGATGGATTAGCAGAGTGGACAATGAGGATTAAATTAGTTCTATGCCCAACGCACTTGGAGAAGCATCTTGCTCACAGGAAGTGAGTGCCCTGGTTTTATGGGGCCAGCTGATCATGCCTTTTCCCTAATCAACGGCGCTTGTAGGGATTCATGGGAATGAACCGCCCTGTCTGGTGGGGTTCAACGGGCAAGGCTTTCCAGAGGGGGAAGGATGTGGGTGGAGCCTTGGGAGACAGATTTTGGCAGAGGAAACAAGGGAAATTACAAGAATGCAGGCCAGGAGGCTTGCTTTGGGTTGGGGTGCGGGACCCGGCCCTATTTCGTGACTCGCCCCTGGTGGTCAGTACCCCTTGGCTGAGAAGCTGGTCTGGATGGATCCTGAGAGTGAATCGCAAAAGGCTGCAGCAGTGCATCGCCAAACCCTGCTGACTCCAGGGCTCGTGAGCCTGTGTCACCCGTCGGGGAGGAGCGGCCAGCTCTGGCTGAAGCGGATGGCTTATTCCGGAGAAACGCGAGAAACTCTGAGAGCAAGACTGAGGTAAGAAATGGCTGGTGGAAAGGAAGGGGGACTTTATCAGAGTGCCATCACTGGGTTGGCATGAGAGCTCAATACCAGCTGGACTCAGATCAGCATGGCCCTGTTCTGAGGATACCAAAGACGGATCTGTGACGGCAAGCAGCTGGAAGACGGAGGCACTTTGACTGCAACATTTGAAAGGAGTCCACTCTTGATCATGTGTTGAGACTTTGTGTTGGCGCTGAGAAAAGCAAGATGAAGGCTTACATTTTTGTTATTTTTTTAGGTGTTTTTATTTTAGAACGTTCTCACAGCTTTCCCAGCTCTGTCCCAGCCCTGGCTTCCGTGACCCCATCTATCCCTAATGCCCTATGATGACAGTGACAGGCCAGAGGGGAGGCCGTGGCTTGGGGGCCACCTCTGACTCCACCGCGGCAACGGCAGTGAGGCGGAGGGGGAAGCAGGGGGCGGGCACAGGAGACATCCTGGAAAGACTTGCAGGCTTGAGGGTCTCTCTCTCCTCACAACGTCTCCTTCCATTGTCACTTACTCCTCCTTTCAGCTCCCTCTCTGTGCTGGGCCATCGTAGGAGTCCATCTTAACTCCACGGTATCCTGAGCCCCCGCACCAGATGGAGACACCGCCTCTTTCTCCTGCTGTAGACATCGTCCCTCTGCAAGGTGATGAGTTCCCACCCGTGTGCATGGCCTCCGTGTAAAAACTATAGCCCTCAGCATTTCTGGGCTCCTCCCACAGACTGAGCCCCACACACCCCCAGGAGCAGGATGCCTCCTTTTCAAGCCAGAACGACCAGAATTCAGTCTGTGCCTTTAGAGTTTTCCCGGCTTCCTGAGGGATCGTGGCCAGAGTGGACCTGGCTTGAGCCCCTGAGAATCGGGGATCTTGAAAATTCAATCCTGGAATCTGATTTTCAGCTGAAATTACTGAGGACTAAATGCAACACAGAATTAGCCTGTGGTGGTGGCTCGAGGGGTTGATTGGTCACAGAGATCTGGGAGCCCCAGAAGACTGCTGTGTGTTCTAGGGAGAAGACAAATGCTTTATTGAGCATCCTTGGAGATACCTGAATCTTTGGAAGGTGAGACTGAGGCCTGATGAAAAAGCTTTCCCTGGGAGAGCAACTCAGACGTTTGGGAGCGGTCTGTACAGCGCTCCAGTCCACACACGCAGGCCATTCACACGCTGGCCTCCATGGGTGACTGTTTTCTGTTGAAGGAGTATCTCTCAGGTTGTAGTTCAATCATTCAGTCATGTCTGATTCTTTGTGACCCTCCCCCCCGCCCCCCACCATGGACTTCAGCACAACAGGCTTCCCTATCCTTCACCATCTCCCGGAGCTTGCTCAAACTCATGTCCATCGAGTCGGTGATGCCATCCAACCATCTCATCCTCTGTCATCCCCTACTCTCCCTGCCCTCAGTCTTTCCCAGCATCAGGGTCTTTTCCAAGGAGTCAGATCTTCGAATCAGGTGGTCAAATTATTGGAGTTTCAAATTCAGCATCAGTCTTTCCAGTGAATATTCAAGGTTGATTTCCTTTCGGATGGACTGGTTTGATCTTCTCTCAGGTAGATGAAGGTATTCTGGATGAAACATGGTTCTTCACAAACTTTAAACGCACAAAGTTAAACACTGACTGAGCTGGGACTTCCCTCAGGGTCCAGTGGTTAAGAGTCCACTTTGCAGTGCAGGGGACATGGGTTTGATCCCTGGTAGGGGAACTAAGATCCCACATGCTGCAGAGCAGCTAATCCCGAGAGCCACTAGAGCATCTGTGCACCTCAGTGGGAGACCCCACATGTGGTAACTAAGGCCCAATGCCAGACAAACAAACAAAATAAATGATTAAAAAGTGAGTTAGACCTAAAGTTTGTTAAAAAAAATATTGACTGGGTCAATTCCAACCAGGTTTTAGTTGGCTTAAATAAGCATATTGGACTCCAGGTGGCCCGGAACCCCTAGAGCACTAGTACACACAGTGAAGTGATGAGGCATTTCTGTCCCCTGAACCTTAGGAGTCAGTTGTTTAAAGCATATCCAAGCTTCCATCAGCCTAGGCTTTTCTTGGGATTAAAGATAAATTAGATAGTGGATTTTGAGTATATGGTCTCCAACTCCCTGACTAATTTATCTTGAAGGGAGAGAAACTATCCAATGGGACTGGAAATTGACAAAAAGCCTGCACTGAATCCATTGGTTAATCATCAGGGATATATTGGCAAAATGATTAACTCTACTGGAAGATCATGGCTCCGGCTGATTCTTTTTGCAATCTGAGTAAGGGTGGTAGGAGGAATGTGTGTTCCTGTTTGGCCTAAAAGTTACACACATTTCAGAGGCTGGTGCAAAGGGAAGGTGTCTGGGGTGGGGGGGATTTGCAACACTTATTTATTCCTTGAAAAATTGTCTGTTATGTCTAAGATGCAGGTTTTAACTTTTGAAACATACACGCTCCATACAGACGCACAGAAACGCAAACTTCAGACACACACACAGAGAAACACACACATACAATACACACAGACCCACACTTACACTCTGCCCTTAGGAAATTTTACATAGATGCCTTCTGGACCTTTTGAAGGAACATGTAACATCAATTTAAAACAATTTAGTTTTGGGCAAGAAAATGATCTGACTTTGGCAAAGACAAGAAGAAAAGTACTAAGACCATCTATTAATGTCTATCCGGGCTTGTGTTCAGTATTCATTCAAGTTAATAACCATCACTCCTCTCCAAGCCCCGCCCCATGATCCTATTGGATTATATAATAGACCTCAATAACTCTAAATGAGCTATTATATTCTGCCATATAATTATATATTTAGGACACATGTATGGTTAAAAAAAGAAATCCACAGAAAAACAGTGAAACAAATTGCAGAGCAATTTCAGTGACTGATTATATTTAAGCTGTAGTGTGTCAGCTGTTCTCATTTTTTTTTTTCAGAGTTCCCAAATTTGCTAGACAATATTCCAGAGCTTCCAAGTGTTGGTCTTTATTTTGGAATCAAAATCATTTTGGAAATGTAAAAAGCCTGCTTTCCTGATCTTTTCTCTTTGGGACTCATAAAATAGAAAAAAAAAAAGGCACCTCATTTATTTTTCTTGGCCAAGTCTTTTATCTGCACGTCCTAGTCAAACAATAACAAGAAGAATAAAAATAAAAGCAGTTTTCATTAACTGAGCACTTACTTCCTGCCAAGTACTGTAGTGTGTATTTCATATCATCTCATCTTAATCTTCACAACAAACTTATGAGCCATGAGTTGTGCGAAGACCCCAAAGTATTAAGTTTCTTGTTTCAAGGACGAGTGAGTCATAAACAGTGGAGCCATGATTAAAGCAGAGTGGGCTGGCCCATCCTGATTATTTGCAGTGATAATGACAACTAATGTATTTTCATTTTGTGAAGTATTTTCACACATGCTATCTTACTGAGGCTCACAACAATTCTGAGAGTACAGATTTTGGTGGTGTTCCCATTTTACAGATGCGGAAGCTGAGGATCAGAGGGACTGTGATCCTCCCAAACTCAACTCACTTCCCAGGAGGGCTGCTGGGGGCCGCATGGAGTGTGAAGCAAAGCCAGCATGAAAACTCGGTCGTCTGAATTCAAATCTGGTGCCACTCACGGTTTCACACTGAGGAAACAAAATCTCTGAGCAAACCAAGACAAACACACACACCATCCCATGTAGGCACACACACACTCTCTCTTTAGTTGCTAAGTCGTGTCCAACTCTTTGCAACCCCATGGACTGTAGCCTGGCAGGCTCCTCTCTCCATGGGATTCTCCAGGCAAGAATACTGGGGTGGGTTGCCATTTCTTCTCCAGGGGATCTTCCTGACACAGGAATCAAACCTGGGTCTCCTGCACTGTAGGCAGATTCTCTACCAACTGAGCTACCAGGCATGAGGAGAGTCTTTTCCCCTCAAGCATCAGTCAGGCTAGCAAAGACATCTCTGTCAACATGGGTACCATGGAGCCTGTCCACCTGCGCGCTCGAGCTTGGTGAGGCTGGCGGGGCCCTGATGAAGCAGTCCAGCCTCAGCATCTCTGGACCTCAAGCTGACTCTTCTCACAGGCCAGGGTGTGATGCCGGGTAAGAACTGGGCAAGCCCAGAAATGCGGAAGAGTGCAGCACGTTGTCCTTGAGGCTGGAGGTCTAGGGGGCTGCGAGGCAGAAGGCCTGGGGGTCGTGGTGAAGAGCAGACCTCCTGAGCATGGTGCGCGTGGTGAGAATACCGAGGAGGTCCTTTTCATCTTGAGGATGAGCGCTGGGGGTCTACAGGCGTGCACGCAGCCGCTCCTCATTCATTTAATGCACGATTAGATGTCAGGGCTGTTGGAGCCACATTTTAGGAAATGACTATTCATAATGGAAGTCCTGGCAGGGTTTCCTTATAATCAGCTAAATGGGGCGGAGGGCTCAGCTGCGGCACCCACGCCAAAAGGCTCTTAATTTACGAGTGATGTGAACTTACCGCCGGCTGCCAGAGAGTCAGATACGGGAAGCAATACAGTAAGTCATCGGGGGATGTGCTAGTTTTTCTCTTTTCATTTGACAACCACAGGAAGTGGCCATTAGCCAAGCCATCTGAGGGGGTGGCATCTGATTGTTCTGCTACGTGCTTGGTTTCTTGAATAACTTGAAGGCCTCATGGGAAAGGCTGCTGGGTGAGGGTGGGAATGAGCGTCCCAAGGCTGGGTCCCCAACATCAGCCCCGAGGGACTGGGGCTCCGCACACACCAGCCGCCGAAGGGTTCCTGGAATGTTTCCAGGTTGGGCCGTGCTCACTCAACTTTGTCATAAGCCTTGTAAATCTAATTTGGGGTATATGGGGAGGGGTGGGAAATGGTGCATGAAGAACTTACACATATCCAATTCCTTTCTTTGCTCACTTCTAGAAAGAGCAACTCAGCATGATGAGATGTCCCATCTGTCTGCATGAAGGCAGATGGAGGCAGGACTCCGTCTCCTGGCCTGACTGCTGGGTGCACGGTGTCGCCTGCTCTCCTTTCTGAAACCCAGACTGAGATCTGAAAGTGGGGAAACTATCAGAACTCTCAGCTGATGAGCCACTGCCAAAGGACCTGCGGAGAACCCCGGGATACCCGTGTTTGGGAAAGTTGTCTCTGATAAAAGCAATTCCAAAGATGCTGTCATATTTTGCTGAAAAGAATCCCAGGGATGATAACAGGTAACTAAAGCTACAGACAGTGAGTTTGTGCTCAGTCGTGTCTGACACTTTGTGACCCCCTGGACTGTAGCCCACTAGGCCCCTTTGTCCATGGGCTTCTCCAGGCAAGAATACTGGAGTGGGTTGCCATTTCTTTCTCCAGGGGATCTTCCCGGCCCAGGGATAGAACTTGTCTCTTGTGTCTCCTGCATTGCCAGGCGGATTCTTTACCACTGAGCCACCAGGGAAGCCAGAAGCCACAGACAGTGGGTCCCTTACATATGCACTGAGTGGGCGTCACAGGAGTGTCTGGGAGGACCTCCTTCCCTTTCTACCCCTGGGATGTGGTTTGCTCTCTGTTAGAGCTCTGGTTTCATATCTTCCTTTTGCAGCATGGCCACCATTGCTCTTTGATTTCCCTGAAATAACTATTTTGAAGTTCATCAGAAAAAATTTCTTTTTTTAATTAAGATAAAAGATTTTGATGGAACGGTTCCCGAACTTTCTTGCTCTTGAGAATTACTTGGGGATCTTTATAACATTCCAATGCTTGGCTGTCACTCCCAGAAGCCTGATTTAATTTGTGTGGGTGCCGACCTGGGAGTCAGGATTATTCAAAGCTCCCCAAGTGACTGTGAGTTCATCATAGTCTGGGAAGCTCTGCTCTGGTCTTTTTACTCTTCGTGACGTTTCCCAGCATATCCGCTTAAAAAACCCTTTAGCAAATTTTCCATCTTTTCATAAATCCTTTTCTCCAACTGGATATTCCTGAATTTTCTAGAGCTTGCTTATTATCATGAGGTAGTAGTCCCATGGGACAAGTTATGTTGCTGTAACAAACAGTATCATCTAACATCAACAACGCAGGTTTTGTCCTCATTCAGGCTGCACGACTAGCGTGGGTCTGCAGGGGGACTGCTTGTGGGAGACTTTTGGGGACCCAATTTAACCAGAAGCTTCATTTTGACCTGTGCTTCCCTATCACCTTAATTAGAAGAAGTGATCTTGGCAAAATGCACACTGGTTCTTAAATCTTCAGCTGGGGAATGATCCTTTACTTGGATTCTCATTGCAATGGCCAAAGAAAATCATATAGTTTTGCCTCCTGTCAAAGGGACGAGGAAGCATGATTGTACCATGTTCCTGAGAGAAGGAAAGCCAGAAATATTTGGAGAATAGCAACAGCTATGACCCGTGGATTTCTCATTTTGCATTCAAAATTCTTTCAGTTTGGCTAATTCCATCAAGATTTTTTTTTTCCCCTTATGATTTTGAGAAATTAAGAGATTAAATTTGCTTCAAAATGGAAATACTTCCTTGGCTGGGACCCAGGAGGGAGGGTACTCTGCTTTTCTCAGATCCTCTTGTGATTATATTCTTGGTTTGATTACTCTATTATTAGGAATGCATCTTTACCTCCAATAATGGCAAATCCTCCTGATGGGCTGAAACAGCCTGTGATTTTTACGTCTCATGTATGAGAAGTCTGGGTGTCAGCAGTCTAGGGTGGGTTCTGAGCCCTTCGGGACTTAGGTTCTTTCTGGGTTTTTGCCTAACCACCCTTAGTATTTATGCCTTTGTTTTCATGTTTACGGACCCACTGTTATCAGATGGCAGCTGCCACTTCAGACGCCTGCTCCAAGATACGTGCAGAGAAAAGACCGGGGGAAAGGAAGCAGAAGGGCTCAGTGGTTTCTCTTTGCAAGGCTTTGCCTTTTTACTTGGGAAGGGACCCTCTCTGAGGCTTGCATGTCTGTCTTAATTGGCCAGAGCCGGAACTGCCCAAGAGCCTGTGTCACAGAGGACGGCAAGGAGACAGGGCCAGCCTCTCGTTTGCACTGCCAGCAGTGAGCCAAATTTGTGCTGGAATCTCCGAGTCTAGCCCTTGGGCTGTCACCCCTGAGAAGTCCATAAAACTCCCAAGTTAATTTCTGATAACTTTGTGACCTCAGAAATGGAGTCCAGGCTCAAAGCTGTAAAAATAGTTAAAATACCTTCTATCACAATGTGAGCCTTTATTGGGTAACCTGGGTGGCTCTTTACAATTGACTTCCACTTAGATTTTGGGTCAGGTCACGATGAGCTACTCAGAGCAATTGTTGTTGTCGTTTAGTTGTTAAGTCATGTCAGCCACTTTTGTGACCCCATGGACTATATAAAGTTCACCAGGCTCCTCTGTCCATGGGATTTCCCAGGCAAGAATACTGGAGTGGGCTGTCATTTCCTTTTCCAGGGGATCTTCCCCACTCAGGGATTGAAATTGAGTCTCCTGCTTTGGCAGGTGGGTTCTTTACCACTGAGACACCTGGGAAGCCGACTTAGAGCAATCAGTTCAGTTCAGTCACTCAGTCATGTCTGACTCTCTTTTGACCCCATGGACTGCAGCACCCCAGGCTTCCCTGTCCATCACCAACTTCTGGAGCTTATTCACACTCATGTCCATTGAGTCAGTGACACCATCCAACCATCTCATCCTGTGTCATCCCCTTCTGCTCCTGCCTTCAATCTTTCCCAGCATCAGGGTTTTTTCAAATGAGTCAGTTCTTCACATCAGGTGGCAAAAGGATTGGAGTGTCAGCTTCAGCATTAGTCCTTCCAATGAATATTCAGGACTGATTTCCTTGAGGATTGACTGGTTGGATCTCCTTGCAGTCCAAGGGACTCCTAAGAGTCTTCTCCAACACCACAGTTCAAGAGCATCAATTCTTCTGTGCTCAGCTTTCTTTATGGTCCAACTCTCACATCCATACATGACCACTGGAAAAACCACAGCTTTGACTACATGGATCTTTGTTGGCAAAGTAACGTCTCTGCTTTTTAATATGTTGTCTAGGTTTGTCAAAGCTTTTCTTCCAAGGAACAAGTGTCTTGTTACCGTAAGTAATGTATTACTTAGAATAATACTAAATATGAAAAATGGAAAAATGTCTCTACTAAAAACAATATATCTGATGCAATTATAGTTCAGAGACTTTGAATGCCAGAACTTTAGAATACTGAGGCTGGGTGGGAACTAGGAGGCACAGCAGTTGAAGTCAAGCATCCCCTGTTGAAATGGAGAACTAAGACAATTACCCAGCACTTCAGGCAAGAAGAGCAAGCATTTGTCTTTCTGAGAGTGACCTTCTAGAATCCTGTTCTGTAGCATTCCCCAGGCCACTGAAGAGCCACGGGGTTATTGGCATCTTTTCCCTGGACTATTGGGTTTTTTCATTTTGGAGAAAAGTGGTTCTTAGGAGTTAATGGCATTAAGATGTGGCCTGGGCTTTTGGCTGGTAGATCCTCAGCGAAAGCAGATGGCCACAATGGTATTAAAAACTAAAGACTGCAGTAAAGCTTTTAATTGAAAACAATTGGACCCTGCTGGATGGTAATTACCTTGGCTGCTTGCAAATAATATCCTGCCCCTGATGCTATGAAAAAAAAAGCTGAAACCCAGTGAGCAGGATCTGCTTTATCTGCCTCTAATAAGGATGGAGCTCCCCCAAACTACTTTCTCCAGAGGTCTGCCAGTAAAATGAGTTAGAAACGAAGGGGAGAATTTGCCATGGCAAGAACTGTAACAGCAAAGCATTCATTTCTAAAACAACCTAATGGATCCACATTTACCTGGAGAAGATTGAAATTCCAGCCACCTTCAGGAGACAATGGATGAAGATGCTTTACATGCTTCCTTCTTTGCTCAGTTATGACAGACCCTGATGAGGAAACCGTCTCATTTGGATGATTACCTTTTAAGATGTTTGCACATAAGCTGCTACTTGCCCGACAAGCTGCAGGCCTTGAAAAGCCTAGGCTGAAGGGGAATGCCAACTTTCCTCTCACAGCTCTACCCTCTCAAAGCTCCCATCGACTCAGATAATGTTTAAATGTGGAATATAAAACTCAGGAGGCATTGATGTAGTAATACTCTGATGGACTCAGCCCTGGGGGTTAATGCACAAGCAAATTTTGGCCACAGACTCCCTTTTAAATCTAGATAACAGACTCTCTTAGTTAGAAAGGATGATTTGGGGGAAAGGAGATGGGAGAGGGTCTTAGGAGGCCATGGGTTCAGTGGGTCTCCCCAGAAACAACCACCTGAGATTCCAACCAGTGGACCCTGTTTGCGGTCCTCTGATTACTATTCTTTAAGGGGCTTCCAGTGGTTCGCCCGCAATGCCGGAGACCTGGGTTCGATCCCTGGGTTGGGAAGATACCCTGGAGAAGGGAAAGGCTGCCCACTCCAGTATTCTGGCCTGGAGAATTCCATGGACTATACAGTTCAAGGGGTCGCAAAGAGTCAGGCACGACTGAGCGACTTTCACTTCATTCCACGTCAGTGGTTCTGTTGAAAAGTCCTGATCTAGCCTGGTCTGCAATGTAGTCAGCGTCAGGATCTACATTCCTGGTGGTCATTTCGGCACATGTGTATGTCCCCTTAGTGAAGCACTTGGCTTCATACAGGCTTCAGGCCAGTTAGGTTAGAATCACTCCTTCTTGGTGGTGCTCCTTACGGCTGCTCACAAAGACTGTTTCCTCTGACTTAGGGGCCCAGTAAGCAAAGGATCTTGGCTCCCTTTGAAGTCAGCTGTGGCCACATGACTTGTTCTGACCAATGACATGCAATGGATGTGGTCACATGACTTGCTCTGGCCAATGACATGCAAAGGATGTGTCACATGATTTACTCTGACCAATGACATGCAAGAGGAAGTGAGGTTTGCCTTTTCAGTGACTAGCCTATTCTCCTTCCCTTTGCTTCTGCAACTGGTGGTGCTCCAACCCCATCAGCCTGGCTTCCTGAGTGGCCAGGCGGCCCCTGACCTCTGTGGGCTGAGCATAATAACCTCGACGTCCTGTCCTTCCTAAGCCAACGCTTAGCAGAGCTGGGTGGGCTCCTGAGGAGGACCTCGACTTCACAGTGAGGCTGGAGTAAAGTGAGATAGGTGAGTGCAGACTATGAACCATTGAAGACTTTGCGGGAGGTCTGGGCACCTGCCGCCACCTTCATAAAGCTCCCATCAAGGGGAGCATGGGGCCTTGAATCTGGAGAGACTTCTCGTTTCCACCTGCAGACTTCCCTCACTCCTAGTCACAGGAGTCACTTTTGGGGGCAGCGCAACAGTGCGAGTGTGAAAACAAAGCCCACACAAACCCGGTGAGATGGTACGTCTCCATTACTTAAAATGGTTATTTAGTCATGGAAGGAGAAGGCAATGGCAAGCCACTCCAGTATTTTTGCCTAGAAAATCCCATGGATGGAGGAGCCTGGTAGGCTGCAGTCTGTGGGGTCGCTAAGGGTCGGACACGACTGAGCGACTTCACTTTCACTTTTCACTTTCACACATTGGAGAAGGAAATGGCAACCCACTCCAGTGTTCTTGCCTGGAGAATCCCAGGGACGGGGGAGCCTGGTGGGCTTCTGTCTATGGGGTCGCACAGAGTCGGACACGACTGAAGTGACTTAGCAGCAGCAGCAGTCATGGAAAAATGTAAAAGACCTCCTCTAGCTTCAAATATCCGGAGAAGGCAATGGCAAGCCACTCCAGTACTATTGCCTAGAGAATCCCATGGATGGAGGAGTCTGGTAGGCTGTAGTCCATGGGGTCGCTAAGGGTCGGACATGACTGAGCGACTTCACTTTCACTTTTTACTTTCACACATTGGAGAAGGAAATGGCAACCCACTCCAGTGTTCTTGCCTGGAGAATCCCAGGGACGGGGGAGCCTGGTGGGCTTCCGTCTATGGGGTCACACAGAGTCGGACACGACTGAAGTGACTTAGCAGCAGCAGCAGCAGCTTCAAATATATTGTGATAGTTTATAGAGCAAAAGTGAAACACAGAAAGCCCAAACAAAAGAGAGAGAATGCATATAAAATATTTCTGTAAAAAACTGTTTCCACTTTGCTTTGGTGACTCTGGCTTGGCTCTTTCCTTCTTGGAATATTCTCAGCTGTTTTCAGCGGTTATCTTCAGTAGTTGTGTGCCACCCCACACCCCACACTCTTGGGTGGACGGTTATTTTGTTACGCATTTTATTTAATAAGGGCACAATTCCTTGGATTATCCTGTGTTACTCTTTCTTGGTTTTCAGGGCAGTTAGCTCTGTTCTGTTCTGGAATGTTCTCTTTCTAGAGCAGCCAGGATATTTTCCCCTGTCTGATGAAGTATTTCCTGCAGCGGTCCTGTCACATGATCCTGTTTTCTCCCGAGAGAGTGTGGAGGAGTCATGGGTGTCATCAAGCTCCTTCTCCAAAGGGCAGGCTTCTCTTCTGTCCTGCTGGTAGACGTCTGGCCTTGGCTGTCTTCCGTGGTAGGAGTTCTCTGAGGCCTGAGATGACCTATTTCTGTAGGGGGGTGGCACACTTTTTAGGAAATCCTTCTTTTACATTGAAATCCTCCCAGTAGCTCCCACTGTTCTGACCATGGGTCCTTGGAGTATGAATCTAACCCTTTTCTATGTGACACCCATTGAAATATTTGAAGGCACTATTTTAAAATAGTGAAGACACTATTCTTTTTCATCTATAAGTTATTTTCTCCAGGCTACACTTAATCATTTTTTCATTCATTCTTCATACAATAGAATCCCTAGCCTTGTAAATCATTCCATCATTCCATCAAAGGGCGACTTGGCGATTGCCTTTTTAAAGATACAGTTCTCAGAACTTGAGCCCATGCCATTTAGAGTCTCATCAATGTCGAGTAGTGACTTTAAACTGGGGGTTCAGAGCTCCTAATACAGATTAAAATGATTTTCAAACTCTTGGGTCATATTTCTTTTCATTTTTAAAAGTTTTATTTCTCCTGGTGCCTCTATTTTTTCCATTTCCTTTCTTTTCATTTCTTCTCTTCCCTTTCTCTCCCCTCTTTTTCATTTGTTGACCACACGAGCTGATTTTGGGTCCTGGGGGATGTGTCTGGAGCCGGGGGTCAGGCTCCATTGGGAATCTCCACCAGCAGAAGTTCTAGAGACAAAGAAAGCATGGGGCCACCTGCAGACATGGGGTCCCGGGAAAGGATGCAGCTAGGGTTTAGGGTTAGACAAGGGAGCATGGGTCACTTCTCTGAGACTGAGGAATGGTCTCTGCAGCCTCAAGCAGTGTCCTCTCGGGGACCAAAAGGAGCTCAGGCTTTGAATAAAATTTTTGAATCGTTGCTTTAGTCTTATTCAGCACTAAAAATTTCAATTTTGGTGACAGTGCCAGAATATGTGTATAAAGGCCTATAAAAGATACTCCTTGATATTGGATTTTGTTTGAGAAAGATGTAATGGGAAAGCAAGTCAGCTTCAAACATCCCATAATTTTTCATGGGCAGTTAAGATAACTACTTGCTGTTGGTATTATGCTCTATAATTGTACGGTGTAATTGCTTCTTGTAGTCCCACAGTATCTGTTCTGTAGCATTCTATTTTATAGGTATTTTAAGGTGTATTTTTTATTGATTTGGCCTATACACAGCAGTAAGCTGCTCTTGGATTGATTAGATACTAGAGTAAAGCTGAAACATTTAGTGCATTGATTCTTCATCTATAAAGCTGTTTATTTGCAGTTCTGCATATATTTATTACCATGGTGTAAGTAATGTTAACATTAAAAAGAATATTGGGGTGTGTGTGTGTATTCCTAGTGATCAATTAAAAATTCTATGGTTACCTCTTTCAAGATGCTGCCCAGGGGCTTCCCTGGTGGTCCTGTGGTTAAGAATCTGCCTTGCAATGCAGGGGGTGTGGGTTCAATCCCTGGTCAGGGATCTAAGATCCCACATAAGTTGGGGCAGCTCAGCCTGCTGGCACAACTAGAGAGCCTGCACCACATCAATGCAGTCAAATAAATAAAATTTATTAAAAAAAGATGAAACTCAGATAAGTCTAGGTCAGTGATAGAAAACATAAAGCTTTTCCCAGTGGATTACTTTCTGGGCAGATACTGTGTGTTTATACCCTTATCAGGCCTAGAACAGTGCTTGATTAATGTTTGTTGGTTGAATAATTCCAAGGCGGGGCGGGGGTTATTTCTGAATCTTCCAGAAATGGACACAGCCAAATCCTCCCCCTTTATTTTCCTTAAGAAAAAATGGGATGATTCTTGTTGCCTTTTGGAGAAAAAGCATGGAGTCCTGTAAGAATTGATTCTGGGCTGTCTTACTCATTCCTTGACGGAGACCTCTTAAAGTTCCTTTGTGGTCTCTAGTGTTTTATCAATAATGTTCTGGTGGCGACTACAATTTATATATGCAAATAGTGTCTGTCTTTAGACGTTAGCTTATTTTAACCAATCGCTATTCCTTTCTTCCCATTTTGCTCCCATTTTGGTGACCAGTGGTAGTATGTAGGCGAGCAGACTGAAGTTCATTTGGGGATGAATGGCAGGGAGAGGCTTTCAGGATGGAATGGAGCCTTATTCTTGGAAATGGCATTAACATTTTAGAGCAACTGGGGGCCGTTTAGTGCACGGATTCTGAAATGTTTGAAATATTCTCATTTTCTTGCTCCACATTTTGACGTGCTGAGTAAAAATCACAGTGAAGAGGGGAAGCTAGTTTTTGATTGCAGACAGGAAAGATGGATGGAGGCAGGGTGTGGGAGGCAGATCCAGCCTCTCTGGTTTCATCCAGATGGATGTGGGCCCGTGACTGGCTGGAGGAGCCTGATTTAGTTTATCACTGTTAGAGGTGGTTGACCGAGGAAGCCAGGAAGCATTATTCACAGCTCTCTATAAAGTGAATCATTTACTCCCTTCCCTCCGATAGACTGAAATCTGTAAAGCCTTTGGGACTTTTTGAATAAAGTGCTCCACAAACATGTCAGATGAGTTTTGGTTTTATTACAGAGGAGCCTGGTTAGGATGGAAAGTGGGAGTTGAGTTAAACATAAGGATTTATTGCCTGAGGGAGCCTCTTGGAACGTAATTGCTTTAAGAAACAAATGTGTGATAAAGAAGTGAAAATTACCTGCATGTTATAAATTTTATTTGATATAGTTACATTTGAATGCAGGTGCAAGTCATTTTTTTTTTTTTTGGTAAATAATTAATATTGTATCTGTAGCCTTGCAAAAATCCCCTGTTATCACTTGAGTATAGTGATTTTCACTCCTGATCTCCAGCTAAGCCTCTAGCTACTGGGCCTGACAGGTGTGTGCACAGCAAGCCCCCAGCAGCAGTCACCAAGTTCTCCTGGAAACGGGGGAGGCGGGTGGCATGCGTGCGCGTGCCTGGGTGCACGCGTGAGTGTGTGTGTGTGTTGGCACGAGTGTGTGACTGGCTGCTACAAAGGGAGGGAGAAGGAAGGGAAGAGGGGACAAGGAGTTAGGGGAGAGGGCTGGGGTTCTACAGAGGCGGCTGCTCTCCAAGGCCTGCATTTCCTCCTTCAAGAAGAGCCTGCCTGCTGCTGTGGGCACCATGAGGGATCTGGACGCGCCGACTGGATGGATGGCTGAAGGGGATGGGAGCGGACGCTGAGCCAACAGAATATTCTGTGCTCCGTGGGGGGAGGGCTCATTCCTCTGATGTCACCCAAAATGGAAGTGGGCTTCAATTGCAGGAAATGAGAGAGTAGTAATAGGAGGCGTCTTTGATGCGTTTGGCGCCTGGCAGCGTAGTTCCGAGCAGTTAAGAGAGAGTTCTTTCTTTCTCTCCCTCCCTCCCTTTTTCTTTCTTTCTCTCTTCCTTTCCCTTACTTCTTTCCTCTACTCCTTCCCCCATCTTTCTTTCTTTTTTTTTTTTAAACTGTGATTGTCCAGGCGTGGGTGTTTGTCCAGCATTTTCTTTACTTTTTTAAAATTTCATTCAATTGCGTATTTTTGGCCATGCTGGGTCTTCGCTGCTGCGTGGGCTTTTCTCCAGCTGCCCTGAACGGGGGCCGCTCTGGCGTCGGTGCGTCTGGGCTTCTCATCACCGTGGCTCCTCTCGTTGAGGACCATGGGCTCCAAAGCATGGGCTTCAGCGGCTGCAGCCCCTGGGCCCTAGGGCACAGGCTCGCTGGTTGTGCTGCCCAGGCTTACTGGCTCCGCGGCACGTGGGATCTTCCCAGCCCGGGGATCGAACCCGTGTCTCCTGCATCGGCAGGTGGGATCTGTACCACTGAGCCACCAGGGAAGCCCACTCTCTTTCTTGAGATGTTTCCCTGTGGCTGCTTCAATTGATCAGTTACTGTACTCAATCAGATTCTATTCTTAGAGGACACCAGGTCAGAGTCCACAGTGGTCAGTCCACAGACCAAGGCATTCTGGTACTTAAATAGGCTAGAGGAATTTATCTTCTAGCTCTCTTCTGCTCTCAGTTTATTTGTTATTAAAGCAGCTTTGGATCTACCACTATACATTATATATTACATAATACATATTACATATTTATATTATTTCTTTATATATAATTATGTATGCTTTTTATATAGAACTTTGTGTACGACATACAATGTATTCAGTTCAGTTCAGTCGCTCAGTCGTGTCTGACTCTTCGTGACCCCATGAATCACAGCACGCCAGGCCTCCCTGTCCATCACCAACTCCCGGAGTTCACTCAAACTCATGTCCACAGAGTCGGTGATGCCATCCAGCCATCTCATTCTCTGTCGTCCCCTTCTCCTCCCGCCCCCAACCTTTCCCAGCATCAGAGTTTTTTCCAGTGAGTCAACTCGTCACATGAGGTGGCCAAAGGATTGCAGTTTCAGCTTTAGCATCAGTCTCTCCAATGAACACCCAGGATTGATCTCCTTTAGAATGGACTGATTGGATCTCCTTGCAGTACAAGGGACTCTCAAGAGTCTTCTCCAGCACCACAGTTCAAAAGCATCAATTCTTCGGCAATCAGCCTTCTTCACAGTCCAACTCTCACATCCATACATGACCACGGGAAAAACCATAGCCTTGACTAGACGGACCTTGGTTGGCAAAGTAATGTCTCTGCTTTTCAATATACTATCCAGGTTGGTCATAACTTTCCTTCCAAGGAATTAGTTATCTATTATTTATTGTAGTCATAAGACTGGGTATAGAAGGTGATGGCAGCATTGAACCAATCATCCGTCTGGCAGCTGCTGACAGCTCTGCTCCTTCACCACCTCCCCGGGGTAACAGAATACTTAGACAAAATATAGACATGCCTCTTTCTTTTAGGGCAATAATTATTATCAGGCGATTTATTTTATTTACTCATAATGCATGCAAAGTTGAGCAGCAACAAAGCAATTTGTTACTTTTGGAAAATACCTTGAACATGTCCATGTTGGTAGCTCAGATGGTAAAGAATCTACCTGCAATGCAGGAGACCTGGGTTTGATCCCTGGGTCAGGAAGATCCGCTGGAGATGGGACTGGCAACCCACTCCAGTATTCTTGCCTGGACAATCCCATGGACAGAGTTGCCTGGCGGGCTACAGTCCACGGGGTCGCAAAGAGTCAGACATGACTGAGCAAGTAAGCAGGATGTTGTTGTCTCATGGGAGAGCCGGCTCCAGGGCCGTTGATCTGGTTTTGATCGCAAGGGTCACTCTTATGCTGCCCTGCCGGATAATATGTGTGGTGACTTAATATTTGGGTTCGCTTAAACTGATTGAGAATTCCTAAGCAAACGGTCATCTGCCTGAACTTCTGAATCCCAGACGGCTAACCTGAGAAATGCTTCATGTGCTCCAGGGATGCCCAGGGGTAGGGGGACTAACCCAGAGTGCTGGTTTATCAGCCTTGCGCTGTAGCTCTGCTTGCACACTGGTAGGAAAGCTTGTGTTTGCCCTGACATGCTCACAAACAGTTTGCTGTTGAAGCAGGTTTCCCCTTATCCTGGATGATTTTTAGAATAGAAAAGCTGTGTGTCTGTGCTTGGGTAGCTGGTTCAAAACAGGTCATTATTCTCACTAAACACAGAGCAGGTCAGAGTGGTTTCCTGAAACATCTGGTTTGGGCATTGGCCTCAGGTTCCAACATTCATGCTCATAGTAAAACGAGGCTTAACAGTCACCTCTGTAGTCCTGGTGGAGGCAGGTTTTAGCTGGAAAAAAACAAGTAATATAGCAAGATGGTTGACTAAGAGCTTGACTAACAAAAGAGCCACTTGACTCTGCTCTTGTGAAGCTGATGGGACAAGGGGTGGTGGTTGTGGCGTCCTCATGAACAAGGCCTGTTCATTCCCGCCTGCCGGCCCTCAGTGCAGCAGCAGGACACTGCGGGCAGGAGGAAAGTGTTTTCTGAATGAACAGCTGAGGAGGGCAGGAGATGAGACAACAAGCTGCGTTCCCGCAGAGACAGACTGCTCTTCTCCACACTGCAGCGCAGGGGCAGCCATAGGCCCAGGGTGGGAGATGCACGACGGCTGCCTTGCTATTCTGCCACGTGAAGGCTCGGGTGGGCAGAATCCAAAGCCCAGTGACCCACCCCCTGGTATAATTCCCTCTTGTTGAGGACATCTAGCCTGTTTTTAACCACAAAATTTGGCAAAGGTGAAGGGATTTTGCAGCTGTAGTTTAGATCCCTAATACTTTAAGTTGATCAGAAGGGAGATTATTTTGTGTGGATCTGACCTAATCAGGTGAGCCTTTTAAAGAAATTCTGTAGGTCAGAGACCAGTCCTTATGGAAACTACCTACCTTATTTTATCATGGTCTTCATTACATGAGACACTGTTCTGCATGCAAAACGTTTGCAACATGAAGTTGGGGGTCTTGCAGAGAAGGCGGGATTAGATCAAGTTGATGGCAGGGATGCTGGGGAGCTGTTGTAATCTTTCGACAACCCTTAAAAAGTGAGCGTCGGATGGAGGTATTTCAGCCGATGAATGACGAGCAGACAGTTGACAGGGACGGTGGTGTGTTCGTGTTTCACAGTATTCGGAGGGGCACTTGGAAGCAGTGATGAAATGCTCTGGCTTCTTGTGCAACAGAGCCTTTTTCATTGCACCAAGGAGCTGAATATACGAATAGAGTGTAAGCTAGATTGTGACCCCGCCCCCTGTCGATACTTGGTGTGTTGTTTGCTTAATAATAACCTAAAATGATGTTAAATATAAAAAACAAATTCACTTTTATGGTCTTCAGTTCAAGATAAACCCCAGTCTACTGGTTTTTATCACTATGAAATACTGATTTCTGTTTTATGTGAATTCACTGTGCCAGATTTTCTTCCTAACAACTTAATGATAACAGGACTTCCTGTAATAAATCATACATAACGCGAGTCTAGTGTAAACTCCAAAGTCCTTTATTCCAAGGACCTGGTGAAAGCCCATAGCTGGACTGGGCAACGGCGCACGTCCACTGGCACGGACTCCTCTTCCTTTCCTTGTCTGGTCCAGATTAAGGTGGTCCTTTTCTCTGTGTTCCACGTAGATCTGCATTTGGCTACTTTTTATCCAAGCATCTTCATGACCTTTTAGGGAAAAATCAGGGTATGCGTTGGTAAATATTCAGCATTCATTCAGAGTATTAAACATCCCCTTGGCATTCTTGAGGTTGTTCCTCTAAAGATGGGATGTAAATCGTTCTACTTGTTGTTTAGTTGCAAAGTCATGTCTGACTTGTTTGTGACCCCATGGGCTGAAGCCTACCAGGCTCTTCTCTGTCCATGGGCTTTCCCAGGCAAGAATACTGGAGTGGGTTGCCATTTCCTTCTCCCGGGGATCTTCCAGATCCAGGGATCAAAACTGTGTCTCCTGCATTAGCAGGCAGATTCTTTACCGTCTGAGCCACTAGGGAAGCCAGAATTGTCCCACTGCTCCCTTTTAGCCTCAGGATGCTCTTTTCTCTGCACTGGGCTGTGGCACTAATCTAGCACCTTGTCAGCATCTGATTGTTGTGTTCTGTATCTTGTTGTTGCCTTGCTGGGTTGATGGGAGAACCCTCTCTGATTCACAGGTTGATGGGAGGAATAACTGCTGTTGGGATTCAAGCTGAGAATAGACTTGCCAAACTGGGCCGAGATTCACCCAGTGTCTTGACCCTTCCCAGTCATGCAGCTGAGAAGCTCGGGGACCCCAGGATGCTTCTGTTGTTCTTCTCATGACCAGTGTGACAGGGGCTGTGATGGATAAGGGTATAGACTTGGGGACCGGACAGCCAGCATCCGAACCCCAGTTCTTCCTCTCCCGGGGCCGTGATTTGGAGAAGTGACTCCGCCTCCCAGGGCTTTTGTTACCTCGTTTGCAGCAAGAGCATCATTATTGTCCTGCCTGAGGTTTGTTACGAGGACTGTTGCTGTTTAGTCGCTAAATCGTGTCCGATTCTTTGCGACCTCATTGACTGTAGCCCACCAGGCTCCTGAGTCAATGGGGTTTTCCAGGCAAGAGTGCTGGAGTGGGTTGCCATTTCCTTGATGAGTTATTATCTGGGGTGTGCTGAGTAAATGTCAAATAAGTGTTTGTTACAATACATTGGACAGATGCCATTGCACTGAAAAATGAATTAACTCAGATTTTAGGCATAAGGTGACACAGAACAACCCGCCGGAGCATGGTCACGTGTGTGTGGGTGAAATGATCCCGAGTTAAGGTGTGCTCAGCACCATTAAACCTTCTTCAAATGTCAGCGCCTGATATTGGCACGTGGAAAATGTGCTAGGATTGAGGGTTCTAAATTATTCATGAAGGCTTTGCAATCTTGAATCCTTTAATTCCATCACAGTTCTAGTACAAAAGACAAAACCAATGTTTTCTGATTATAGATTTTGTAAAATAAGATCCCTTCAGCTGTGCCAGACTGGCAAAGCTATTTTTTTTTTTTTAATATAAGGCATGGGCTGCTGTATCTGTCGCTTCAGTGAAAGCCTGGAACTGGAGAAATACTAGGAAAAACCTAACCCCCTGAAAGGAAAAGTCTTGAGCAGAGGTGTTTTAATCTCTGGCTGTGGCATCAAGCTCGTGAGACCATGCTTTGGGGTTTCCGTACAAAGACAGAGGCTGGAGGTGGTGACTTAACTCCTTCCGCAGTGAAGCAATAGTTATTGAGTGTGAACGCGAGCCAAGTCGCTTCAGTCGTGTCTGACTCTTGGTGACCCCGTGAACTGTAGCCCGCTATGTTCTTCTATCCTTGGGATTCTCCAGGCAGGAATATTCGACTGGGTTGCACCCCAGTGTTTCCTTCTCCAGGGGGCCGTCCCAACCCAGGAAGCGAAGACACGTCGCTTGTGTCTCCTGTGCTGGCAAGTGGGTTCTCTGCCACCAGCGCCACCTGGCACTTCGGGTCAAAGGCTTGAATTTCGGGGCCTTTCTTGCTGATCGAGCGCTGTTGCCACGTCCCCGGCCGTTGTGCCCTTTTTGCCTGTTGGCTCCCTGCTACTGTCTCCTCCCGCTGGTCTCCTCTCTGCCTCTCTGGTCCAGCCCGTTCTTTAAGCCCCAGAACAGAAACGCCCCTGTGTGGGGTGACACGGCCCCTCCCCGGGCCTCTCTCCAGACTGCCCTGAGGGGGAGCGATCTCTCTCCACTCGGACTTCCCAGGTTCCATCTTCTGTCCCCTTCCTTCTCCATGCGGTTGTATCGTTGGCCACTGCCTCAGATTTTCAGCTAGAATGTAATTTCAACAAGGAATGAATTCTATTCACATTTCTTTAAATCCACGCGCTGCCAAGCACAACAGAAAATAAATAAATAGCTACCAGAGGATTGGATCCTTGGACGTTCAGATTCCAATCCTGGTTCTGCAGCCAGCTTGCCAAAGTAGCTTTCGCGTGTTAGCCATCCACACTCTCACACAGGTACACCTTAGATAATAGTAGTAACATCGTAACAGTAGATTGCACTTAGTGAATGCTTGTTAGTTTCGAAATTGTTCTAGGCACTTGACATGTATTGATTAACTTAATCCTTATAACACGTCTATAAAGCACACCATCCTCATGCTATAGTGGGGAAACTGAGGCACTGAGCCGCGGGGTGACCTGCCTGAGGGAGGACACAGCAGGAGCCGTGAGGGACGGAGTCCCAGGGTTCAGACCCAGGTGGTCTCTGCCTTAGTCTGTGGATGACACGAGCAGTGGTAACCCCACGTGGGTTGTGTTAGCTTGGTGAGGCTGTAGTCACTCAAACACTCGTCTGGGTGTGGCCGTGACGGGATTGGGAAGGAATTACTGAAGGGGTGGCGGAGCATGAGATGGTTTGGTCATGTCACCAACTCAGTGGATGTGAATCTGAGCAAAGTCCAGGAGACAGTGAAGAACACGGCAGCCTGGCCAGCTACAGTCCTTGGGATTGCAAAGAGTTGGACATGACTCTGCCACTGAACAACCACCACTAAGGCCTTCATTCGGTTGGCCTGAAGTGGGGAGATGATCTCGGGTCATCTGTGAGCCTGACTTCATCGGCTGGTTTACAAACAGGGCTGCTGCTGCTGTCACGTCAGTCCTGTCTGACTCTGTGTGACCCTATGGACAGCAGCCCACCAGGCTCCTCTGTCCACGGGATTCTCCAGGCAAGAAATGGGTTGCCATTTCTTTCTCCCACAAACAGGGCTGAGGCTGCCCCAGAGAGCGTGGAGGTTCTGCCCGTCTGAGCCGAGGAGCCCAGTCCTGACATGGCCTTCTCTTTCTTGCCCTCAGCCTCTGCTCGTGTACGTCTTGTGCTGGTTGTGCTCGCCTGGCGGACCCTGACCGAGACGTGCCTGGACTCCTCCCCGGCGCTCCTGCAGCCGTCTCAGGCTCCCCGCCCTGAACCCCCTGCTCCCTTAGATCCTCTCTGCCTCCCTCGGGGCTGTGGTGAGACTCCTCCCCCTCCCCTGTCTCAGGTCCGGCCCTGAGCCCACGCAGGGTGGAACAAATGCTCCCTCTTTGGGGCTGCAGCCCATGGCGTCCAGCACTTGGAACACGCTTCTTTGCATCATAGGTAATTCCATCCCCTCCTGGCAGTGGGCAGGGGAGCAGTGGCAGGGTAGCGGCCAGCCTCATATCTCTCATCAGTAGAGAGAGATACCAGCCCAGGCATACCCATTAGTGGATACAAAGGATTAACATTTTCTTGGGCTGAGTTGAAAGGGATTACCTTCGCGCTTTGGTGGTCAGAACATCTGCTTTCCTTCCTGGAGTGTTGATAAGTGCTTTTAAACCCGGGAGACAACACGGCTGCAGTCATTAGGATTATGGTAACGAACTGGTGATGGTCACAGGAACGATTAAAGAGTTCTCCCGTTTAAGTGCAATGGTTAAGCCGTTTCCTCTTGAATTAAAATATGCTGCCTATCTGCAAGTTTCAGAGAGGATGGGTGAGTGTGTGTGTGTCAACTGGGCACAATCATTTATTAGGAATTCACACTTGCATGCATACATGTCCACAGTTACCAGGGGTAATTGTGTGTCCACAGGAATAACTGGCTCAGAGGCAGTTCCCTTCACGTTACCCAGGCCCCCAGTTAAGTGAAATATCATCAGGGCAGCGTTCTAATGTTCCCTCTCCATTCTGTCCTTTTTCCCTTTTGTCAAATAAAGACACAAGTGAAAGCGACCTCCGCGAAGTGACTCGGGTAAAACTCAGCCTATTTACGTGCACCAAGCTTGGTTGTTCTGTTCTGGAAACTAGCAGGTGGCAGCATGAGGGTGTTCAGAAGGCAGGCAGGCAGGGGAGGAGGAGTGTTGAGAGCACTCTGCTTTGATCACGTTCCAGAGTGGGGCTGTGTCCTGGGCTCAGGGCGGTGGAAGGAGGTGTCTGTACACTTGGCCACTTTGTCGGGGCCTTTGCTGTGAACCTGAGTGTTAAGCCTCCACCTCGGAGCAGAGGAGGTCAGGTCTGGACACGGCATGACGCCTGACGTTTACTGCAACCTGCGTGTTCACGGTGGGGCTGCCCTGTGTGGTCCTTCCGGAAATCACCGTCTTTGCAGGAAGTGGTCCCATGGGAGGACTTCCAAGCAAGCTAGTTGGAGTTTGATGGAGAAGATGGTGTTGGGGAACTTCAATTTTAAATTGAATTCAGGGCTTTTCTCACAAAGTACAAGATATCCAATCTCTTCTATTCTCTGTTTACCCTGCACGTAGGTACGTTCACGTAGGGTTGTGTGTGCACTTGTGTAAGTTGAACAGCCAGAGGTAGGATTTTTCAGTTCTGCTGCTGCTGCTGCTGCTGCTAAGTCACTTCAGTCGTGTCTGACTCTGTGTGACCCCATAGACGGAAGCCCACCAGGCTCCCCCTTCCCTGGGATTCTCCAGGCAAGAACACTGGAGTGGGTTGCCATTTCCTTCTCCAATGTGTGAAAGTGAAAAGTGAAAGTGAAGTCGCTCAGTCGTGTCCGACCCTTAGCGACCCCACGGACCCCTACCAGGCTCCTCCATCCATGGGATTTTCTAGGCAAGAGTACTGGAGTGGATTGCCATTGCCTTCTCCGTTCCTAAGGATAACCTGTGCCTTAAAAGTCATTAGAAAAATGTGTATGCTTAGTCTTCAGCAGTGTCTGACTCTTTGCGACCCCATGCACTGTAGCCTGCTGGGTTCCTCTGTCCATGGGATTTTTCAGGCAAGAATTCTGGAGTGGGTTGCCATTTCCTTCTTCAGGGGATCTTCCTGACCTAGAGATCAAACCCGTGTCTCCTGTGTCTCCAGCATTGCAGGCAGATTCTTTACCCGCTGAGCCACTGAGAAAGCCTGAAATGATCTTCCAAAATAACTTTCTCAAAAGTCTGAAAAGCAGAGATATCAGAGGAAGGAATTGATAAATAGGCTTTCTCTAGAAACGGTCCCGGAGAAGGCAATGGCAAGCCACTCCAGTACTCTTGCCTAGAAAATCCCATGGACCAAGGAGCCTGGTAGGTTACAGTCCACGGAGTCGCAAACGGTCGGACATGACTGAGTGACGGGATGGATGGATGGACACTTGGGCTCACTCTTAAAATTTTCTGTTCAAACCATTGTGTACAAAAATGTTTCCATTTGTTTTGAGGGCTGCTAGTATTTCAGAGATAGATCAAACTTGTGTTCTTTTCTTCTTCAATTTATTTATTTGGTTGAAGGATAATTACAACCAACATCGTGATGGCTCTGGTCATACATCAGTATGAATCGGCCATAATGGCACAAGGAGAGGGTGGGGTGATTTGAGAGAATAGCATTGAAACTTGTGTTCTTAAGGGTGACTGTTTGAGAAAGAAAGTTCCTTATTTTCCTCTTCAGAACTGGTGGCACAGCGTGGGGAACTGAAGGAAGCTGGAGGAACCCCAAGTGCTTCTCGCTTTGTGGCAGAACATGCCCCGGGTCATGGGTGGGGAAACGGAGACCTCAGGAGCGTATTCAAGTGCACGGCCCCGCCCCGTGCCAGGGAGGGCGGAGCAGCCCTGATGAATGAATCAAAGGCCTGGTTTTCTTCCTGTGGTAACGGGTTGCTTGTGGAGTTCTCACATCCAGCCTTCACAAAGTCTGCTGTGGTTTCTGGATGAGAACCCAGCGCAGGGCCTGGGAAATGCGTTCTTGGCAGCAGGAGCCGAGAGGAAACAGATCATGCACCTTTTTACCCCATTGTTTCAGGGTGGGACTCGGCTGCCCCCAGGCAGGCTTGTTATGAAAGAAAGTTCAGGTCACTTCATGAGGCCACTCCAGATGAAAGGTCACGGAAGTGCAGTGCTTCAGAGTGTGACGGAAACTCAGGAGGGAACAGCCTGAAATAATCGAGAGGTTCTCCGCTCGCAAACAGGGTTAATCTGGCGTCCATCCAGACAGCGGAAGCTCAAACAGGAAGGCCTTAAAATGTTTCCAGAGAGGGTTCCTGAAGGATGTCTACAGTCTTGCCTGAGGGGAGCAGAAAGGAGTGTTTCCTTGGTGAGTCCGTGGCAGGGTTTGGGGGGTCACTCACTGCTTTGTGTTGTCTGGAGGGGTGGGGGCCTGGGGGCAGGCTTCAGCCTCTCAGCATCTCCTTTCCTCGCTGTGTCTGGCAGGTGTTTGGTTGTCTTTGTGGCCTGACATGCAGCGGGCATTTAATAAATAATTTCTCACGAGAACTAGAGCTCCATCTACGATAGTCACACACCTGATTGTTGGGGTGAGCTCTCTCTTCTGGACAGCGGCTATTTTCATATTTGGGTAAGTCTGTTGGGAAAACATGAAATTGCTCAGAAAGCCTGAAGGGTTTCCCTGGAAATAAAATAACAGTCAAACCTGGTGTAATCTGTCCTTTAAAATGAAAAGCTGTATTCAGTTCCATAAAATGTCAATCAAATAATTTATTCTACCTATTAAATATATCATAAAATGCTCAGAGTTTATCCAGGGAAACAGACTCACTAACAAATAATTGCAACGTTGCATTGTTAGTTGAACTAAGTGGCCTGAGAATTTGGTGGCGGAGGAGGGAGCCGGGAAGGACTTCCATGGTGGATGGAATCCCGCGTGGGCAGTGGGATCGTGGCTCTTCTTAAGTGGGTTCAGATGGTGGTTATGTTAGCTGGTTGGGCTGACGTCTGCCCTTTCTCTACTGGACAAGTCACACGCCTGGGCCCTGGGCCGCATCCACTTGAGGGAAAGGATGTCTTCTGATTTTCACAAAGGTGCCCAGTGGGCTGAGAGTGGTTCTGCAGGGAATGTGCAGGGAGCTTCACGGAGGGTGGGCGCCAGGTCCAGGTGGTCTCAGTGAGAAGAGCTCATCCTGACCTTCTCTCAACAGTTCTCCAGTAGAGGGTCTACTTGTGCTGACCCCAGACCGGCCTGGAATTAGAGCCACCGCACTTCACGTGGAGGCAGTGGTGGAGTGCACGCCAGGCTGCCGTGTTCTGAGGTTTACAGAGTGACTCATGCCAGATAGAAAACTGGAGACAATTTTGCATCTTACCACTAAGAGGCAAGCATCTAGTTTTCCTTTCGTGGTCCCACTTTAGTTTTCAAATCATAGATTATATTTTCTTTTTTCCCCCTCCTATCTTTATTGAGAAATCTTTAGAAAATAAAATCTACTGAAAAACCAAACATATAATGTTAACAAAGGCTCTTAAAGCAATGTTTGGTGTGACCTCAGCTTCAATGTTCAGGAGGTAATGCTAATATTTATAAGCAGAATAAAGACAAATTTAACTTGTTTGATTTGATACTTGGGAAAGTTTTTTTTCTTTTAATTTGATACTTTCAGTGAAAAGCTTAAGTGTTAGTATTTGTGTTGCATTCAAAATATACCCATGTGTTCTCAAATAACATTTTATACCATTGTAAACATCTTGTACACAGGCCCTTCTAAATAAATATATCTTCTAACAGTGAACTGTGATACCTATTTCTCAATGAAAAACTGGGACTACAAATCACCACTATCATGTTGGTTTGCTGACCCTTAATAAACTGGACTAGAGAAGGAAATGGCAACCTACTCTAGTATTCTTGCCTGGGAAAGCCCATGGACAGAGGAACGTGGCAGGGTATGGTCCATGGGGTTGCAAAGAGTCAGACATGACTTAGCGTCTGAACCACCACCAACAATAAATTGGATTGCTTTTGATATTTGCTGTAATCATACATGTTCGAGTTTCAGGAATGGAGCTCTGGTAAACTCTTGGGCCCCACTGGTCTTTAAATGAATGTGTATTTCTTACATCACAGGTCCTTTGTGGCATTGGCAAGATCACTGCTAAGAGTGGCATCTAGGAATCACTCAACGCATGCCAACCAATTTCTGCTTAGGCTGAGTTATTTTTTTTTGGATTAATCATGTCAAATACATGACGTATATATCAAAAACCTAAATAGAAAATGCATTGAAATAGATATGTCCCTCAAAATTATTGTCCATGATTGTCAAGAAGCTTTCCTGTATGTTTTCTTCTAGTAGTTTTATAGTTTCCGGTCTTCCATTTAAATCTTTAATCCATTTTGAGTTGATTCATGTATATGGTGTGAGGTAAGGGCCCAATTTCATTTGTCTGCATGTAGCTGTTCACACTGGAAGCATTCAATAAAGGATCCTCTCCTTTTCTTTGTGTTTTCTTGTCACTGTTACCAAAGACTGGTTGACTTGCAAATGTGTGGCTTTACTTC
This sequence comes from Moschus berezovskii, assembly GCF_049115385.1. Classification (NCBI taxonomy): domain Eukaryota; kingdom Metazoa; phylum Chordata; class Mammalia; order Artiodactyla; family Moschidae; genus Moschus; species Moschus berezovskii. The sequence goes on from NC_142469.1 coordinate 106,170,621, forward strand.
TGGATGATCCTAAAGTAAAAACAGACAAGAGGGGGTGTGTAAAACTATAAAGCTCTGCACACCAGAGCAAAAAATACCAGCAGAGTGAGGAGACGACCTGCTGGCTGAGAGAAAGAACTGTCCGTCTGGGTTGTCTGAGTTCCTGATATCCAGAGTATATTAATATCAGGAGCTCAAACAACTCATTAGCAAAAACCTATCCAACTGAAAAATGGGTAAAAGATCCAGACAGACATGTCTCAAAAGAAGAGACACAAATGGCCAGGTGTATGAAAAGATGTTCAACATCCCTAATCATCAGGGAAATGTAAATCAAAGCCACAGTGAGATGTCACTTCACATCTGTTAGGATGGCTGTCATCAAAAAGACAAAAGATAGTAAGTCTTGGCGAGGATGTGGAGAAAAGGAAAGTCTTGTGTACCATCTGAATGTAAGGATGTAAACTGCACAGCCATTATGGAAACCAGTGTAAAGCTGCCTCAAAGAATTAACATGATCCAGCAATCCCACTTCTGGGTATACGGCTGAAGGGAATGAGATCAGTATCTTGAAGAGATCTCTGTACTCCCGCGGTCACTGGGGCATTATTCACCACAGCCTGTCAGGGACGTGAACCAAGTGAATGGTGAAGAGTGGCTGCGTAAAGAAAAGTGTGTGTGTGAGTGAATGTGTGTGAGAGTGTGAGTGTGTGTGTGTGTGAATGCATGTGAGTTTAAGTGTGTGTGTGTGTGAGTGTGAGGGTGTGTGTGTGTGTGTGTGAGGGTGTGTGTGTGTGTGAGTGTGAGGGTGTGTGTGTGTGAATAAGCATGTGTGTGAGGGTGTGTGAGTGTGTGTGTGAGTGCATGTGAGTGCGTGTGTGAGTGTGAGGTGTGTGTGAGGTGTGTGTGAATGAGTGTGTATGTGAGTGTGTGTGGGTGCATGTGAGTGTGTGAGTGCGTGTGTGTGTTTGTGTGAGTGTGTGTGAATGAGTGTGTGTGTGTGTGTGTGAGTGTGTGAGTGCGTGTGTGTGTTTGTGTGAGTGTGTGTGAATGAGTATCTGTGTGAATGAGTGTGTGTGAGTGTGTGAGTGTGAGAGTGTGTGTGAGGTGTGTGTGAATGAGTGTGTATGTGAGTGTGTGTGAGTGCATGTGAGTGTGTGAGTGCGTGTGTGTGTTTGTGTGAGTGTGTGTGAATGAGTGTGTATGTGTGTGACTGCATGTGAGTTTAAGTGTGTGTGTGTGTGTGTGAGGGTGTGTGTGTGTGAGTGTGAGGGTGTGTGTGTGTGAGTGTGAGGGTGTGTGTGTGTGAATAAGCATGTGTGTGAGGGTGTGTGAGTGTGTGTGTGTGCATGTGAGTGCGTGCGTGTGTGAGTGTGAGAGTGTGTGTGAGGTGTGTGTGAATGAGTGTGTATGTGAGTGTGTGTGGGTGCATGTGAGTGTGTGAGTGCGTGTGTGTGTTTGTGTGAGTGTGTGTGAATGAGTTATCTGTGTGAATGAGTGTGTGTGAGTGTGTGAGTGTGAGGTGTGTGTGAGGTGTGTGTGAATGAGTGTGTATGTGAGTGTGTGTGAGTGCATGTGAGTGTGTGAGTGCGTGTGTGTGTTTGTGTGAGTGTGTGTGAATGAGTGTGTGTGTGTGTGTGAGTGTGAGTGTGTAGACAAGCAAATGTTATCCAGTCATAAAAAAAGACACTCTGCCATTTGTGACAACATGGATGGACCTGAACCACATGATGCTAAGTGAAATAGACCCAGAAAGAGGATTACTGCAAGTATCACTTACATGTGGAATCTTTAGATAGTAAACAGGATGGTGGCTGCCAGGGGCAGGGGGAGGGGGAAATAGAGTGGTATTGTCCAAGGGTACAAAGTCGTTACATAGGATGAAGTTCTGGAGGTCTAGTGTACCAGTGTCTATAGTTAGTAATGTTGTATTGCATACCTGGAATTTGCAACGGTCATAGATCTTAAGTGTTCACACCACACACACACACACACACACAGGGATGGATATGTGAATTCGCTTGATTTCGGTGATAATCTCACATTGTATATCTAGACATCATGTTGTACAACTTAAATATATACCAGTTTTACTTGTCAATTTTATCTGAGTAAGACTTCCTTGGTGGCTCAGATGGTAAAGAATCTGCCTGCAATGCAGGATACCCGAGTTTGATTCTGGGTCAGGTACATCCCCTGGAAAGGAAATGGCTACCCACCCCAGTATTCGTGCCTGGAGAAGTCCAAGCACTGAGGAGCCTGGCAGGCTGCAGCCCATGGGGTTGGTTGCAAAGAATCAGACACGACCGAGCAACCAACACTTTCAAAACTGGAAAATGCAGGAGACTTTGCTTAACTCATAAAAACATGTGGTGCTAAAATAATAGCTTCAGATTTTGCCAAAAATTGTTAATCTTATGATTGAGTTTTAAAACTGAGGCTTAGACTAAACCTCCATAAAGGCAGACATGAGATGCCAAAGTGAGGCACGTATTAGATGCAGAATTTCATGTGACATATAATTACATATTTGTAGCCACTGACACACTTTACCAACTCACCAAATGCAGTGATGTTTATTTCATTTTTCAGGTGGTTGCCCTCTGTCTATAAAACAAGAGTTCCACCACCTCAGTTTTGAGGCCTTTTATTCCCTCCCATCCACGAAAACCCCTGAGAACCTGGGGTTACCCTCTGTTCCATGAGAACCCCTAAGAACCTGGGGTCACCCTCTGTTCAGAAGCTGACCGGCTCCATGGCCTTGGGGCCTGCACTCACGTAGCAGTTAAGGCCACTTCTGTGTCCATTCATGGGCTCCCTGGTTCCTTGCTCTTGGATGTCATGCATTTGAGTTCCCACACACTTGCAGCCACTGTTCCCCAACCACCATCCCAGGGTGGCTGGGCCTCAAGGGGCTTCCAGATTTAGCCCCAAACCCTGAATTCTTAGCTTCCTGCTTTGAGTTAGGGTGCCAGGCCAGTCTTCCATGCTTATTTAACTTATATGCAGAAATGTTGTTCATTCATTCAGTCGTGTCCGACTCTTTGCGACCCCGTGGACAGCACACCAGGTTATATGCAGAGTACATCAGGCAGAATTCCAGGCTGGATGAAGCCCAAGCTGGAATCAAGATTGTTGGGAGAAATACCAACCTCAGATATGCAGACGACACCACCCTAATGGCAGAAAATGAAGAGGAACTAAAGAGCCTCTTGATGAAGGTGAAAGCTGCTGCTGCTGCTAAGTCACTTCAGTCGTGTCCGACTCTGTGTGACCCCATAGACGGAAGCCACCAGGCTCCCCCGTCCCTGGGATTCTCCAGGCAAGAACACTGGAGTGGGTTGCCATTTCCTTCTCCAATGTGTGAAAGTGAAAAGTGAAAGTGAAGTCGCTCAGTCGTGTCCGACCCATAGCGACCCCACGGACTGCAGCCTACCAGGCTCCTCCATCCATGGGATTTTCTAGGCAAGAGTACTGGAGTGGCTTGCCATTGCCTTCTCCGGAAGGTGAAAGAGGAGAGTGAAAAAGCTGGCCTAAAATTCAGTATTTGAAAACTAAAAGCATGGCCTCTGATCCCATCACTTCATGGCAAATAGATGGGGAAACAGTGGAAACAGAGGCAGATTTTATTTTCTTGGGCTCCAAAATCACCATGGATGGTGACTGCAGCCGTGAAATTAAAAGACGCTTGCTCCTTGGAAGAAAAGCTATGACAAACCTAGACAGCATATTTAAAAGCAGAGACATCAGTTGGCTGACTGAGGTCCATGTAGTCAGAACTATGGTTTTTCTTTTAGTCACGTATGGGTGTGGGAGTTGGGCCATAAAGAAGTGTTTGTATTAGTCACTCAGCCATACACGACTCTTTGCGACCCCACGGACTGCAGCCCATCAGGCGCCTCTGTCCATGAGATTTTCCAGGCAAGGATACTGGGGTGGGTTGCCATTTCCATCTCCGATAAAGAAGTCTGAGCACCAAAGAATTGATGTTTTCAAACTGTGGTGCTGGAGAAGACTCTTGAGAGTCCCTTGGACAGCAAGAAGATCAAATCAGTCAACCCTGAATTTTCCAGTCAAAAGAAATCAACCCTGAATTTTCATCTTAATTTGTTTCAGAAAAAAATTTACTATCTGCAAATAGTGAGTTTTTTTCCAGATGGTAGTATATGAGGTGTATGTGGTAGAAACGTCTGGCAATGTTTGGAAATATGGGTCTGGAACTCAGGAGAGAGGAAAGCTGTAAATACTGTCGTCATGCACAGAGGGCAAACACGCATGCCTGGAAAGAAGAAGAGAATGAGAAGGAAAGAGGGCTCGGGACAGAAGTCGGGGGAAAGCCAGCACTGGAAACTCCAGGGATGGCCAGAGAGCTGGGAGGAGAACCAGAGAGCTGTCTTGCTGAAGTCAGCGATGAAGAGAGTTTCAGGAAGGACGAAGTTGTGAAAAGGCCAGTTTTCAAAAAACATGAACAGGATAAGGACCGGAAAGAGGCCATGTATTGCCTTCCCAGAGCTGCTGTAACAAAGCACCGCCAACTAGGTGGCTGAAGACAGCAGAAACTCTTCTCTCACAGTTCAGAGGCTAGAAGTCCAAGATCAGGGTGTCAGCAGGGCCACGCTTCTTCTGAAGGCCCAGGGAAGAACCGCTCCTTGCTTCTTCCAGCTTCTGGCGGTGCCTTCAATCCTCGGTGCTGTTCCCTGGCCACTCTCTGCCGCCATCGCCACATGGCCTTCTCCCTGTGTCTGTCTAAGGACCAGCAGTCACACTGGATTAGAGCCCTCTGTAATGTCCTCCTCTTAACTTCATGACATCTGCAAAGACCCTATTTCCAAATTCAGCCACATTCACACCTTTCAGGTGGACCTAGATTTGGAAGCCACTGCTCAACCTGGGGCATCCCACGTGACCCAGAGGTAAGAGAATCCGCCTGCCAATGCGGAGTCACAGGAGATGCCAGTTCCACGCCTGGATTGGGAAGATCCCCTGAAGGAGGAAATGGCAACCCACTGCAGTATTCTTGCCTGGGAAAGCCTATGGACAGAGGGGTCTGGCGGGCTACAGTCCATGGGGTCGTAAGAGTCGGACAGGACTGCGCATACACTGTTCAACCTAGTACAGGTCACCTTTCAAAGACGGTTGGAGACAGAATCGTTTCAGTGAGGGGGTGGGCGGGTGCAGATTGCATGGCATGGACAGGAATCAGGAATCGGGGTATGTGGGTAGTGTCCTGACCCCGTTGGCAGGGTAGAGGCAGCTTGACGGGGAGGAGGGTAGAAGGAAGCAGGCAGTTCCCTGTCCTTTTCCCTGGGCGGGAGAAACCAGGGCTGCAGAAAGGACCCAGTCAACAGGGCAGACATGGGCAGGGATGCTGCATGGAGCCACGCCTGGGGGAGGGCAGGGGTCTTGGGGTCCAGCTCAGGGCTGAGGAGCACACCTGGAGGAGGGGGATCAGTGGCTTTGGAGGGAGCCGTCCGCCCGAGGCTGGCCAGCCTTCAGGCAGAGGGCAGATGGCGCTCGGTCCGCTGCGGTCACTCAGGGGCTGTTCTTTCCTTCTCTGTGGGCCCGGCTCTGTTTCTTTGTTCTCCTGATTTTACAGGTAGTCGTGGAAACATATGGCTGCCATGTGCCGCCTCAAAGGCTCTGCGGCTCATTTCCGAAGCCCCGATGGATGAAGCAGTCAGCGTCTTCCCGGGGCTGGTGTCAGCTCTGACAGCCGCAGGTGAACCCCTGGGGGTCCCAGGGAGGCCACTCCCCCTGTGCACAGAGATGAACGAAGTAAAAGGAGGAGGAGGACACAGCTGAGGCCCCAGAACCTGGAGAAATCCAGTGAACTCAAGCCCAGAGCTCTGCATACTTCGGGTGGGGGTCTCCACTCCCAGTCCCGGCCTCAGGAAGTTAAGGGGTCTCATGGGAGTGACTGTCGGCACGCCCTGCAGGGTCTGTCCTCAGAGACCAGTGGGCTGATGTTTTGCACGAAGCACATTTTTGTTGATCTTTCTTTCAGGATGACGGTGTTGGGGAATTTTCAGACATTCTGAATTCCCCTCTAAATTCCGAACTAATAAAGACACACAGAATTCAGTGAATTTGTTCTTTGCTGGAAAAACTGGATAGGCTGGGGCTTGTGCTGTGTTGAGCTTAGTCTCTCAGTCGTGTCTGACTCCTTGTGACCCCATGAACTGTAGCCCACCAGGCTCCGCTGTCCATGGATTCTCCAGGCCAGAATACTGGAGTGGGTTGCCATGCCCTCCTCCACGGGATCTTCCCAACCCAGGGATGAACTCAGGTCTTCTGTACTGTGGGTGGATTCTTTACTGTCTGAGCCACCAGGGAAGCCCATGAATACTGGAGTGGGTCACTTATCCCTTCTCCAGGGGAATCTTCCTGACCCAGGAATTGAACCGGAGCCTCCTGCATTGCAGGCGGATTCTTTACCAGCTGAGCTACCAGGGAAGCCCACTGGGGCTTATATGTGAGTTCAAAATGAGTTTCCTACTCTTTCTTTCATAAATTGAACTTACGGGCTGAGTTTATGGGCCCCAGCAGGTAGAGGGCCTGCTACGGTGACCCTACAGTCTGCAGGTCTCAAAGCAAGCCCAGGAGAACAGAGGAGGGCCCTCCACGATCAGTTTTCTTTGGCTCTGAGCTCCGACTCTCAGAGAAAGGACAACCAATGGAGGTCAGAGTCTCATGGTCCCACTTATTGCACGCACCATCTTTATGCTCCTCAGGAGGAGCCAGCAAGGTAAGAGAGAGGACAGCTCAAGCTAGGGTGGTCGAAGTGAAAATGGAAAGGGACAAAGGATTGTTATTTGCAGAAGCGGAGTTGAGAGAATTACAAGCTCCCTGTGCGGTGGCAGTGGCGGGAGGAGCTCCATGGAGGATGAAGCCAGCGGTGTCTGTTGCTGCAGGAAGTGTAAGAAACGTGTGGATCTGGTAATTAGGTGGCTGGGGGCAGGTCACAGCTTGGTGGAACCAGCCATGGTTATGAGCACATAGAAGGTGAAAACAAAAATGACAGTTTGGCTTTTGGAGGGCTTATCATTTTCTGTGAAAGTTCATGTTGTCATAATTATCACTTGATGATGATCAGTGACCTTCAAAATTAGTGGCTTAAAACAGCAACCGTTTTCTTATATCTCACAATTCCGTGAATCCGAAATTTGGGTAGATGTCGGCTTAGCAACTGTTCTGCTTCACACACACTCCTTTCCTAGCCGTAAGTGGCAAGTGGGCTGGTCTGGATGGGGTGAGATGGCTGGACTCCCGTGCATGACACCTGCAGGGGTCAGCTGGAAGGGCGGAGTCTCCTGGGCCCCTCTCCTCAACATTCACAGATGTCCTGAAGTCACAATGGCCTTTCTTAGCCCTAAGATTCTTGGAAGTCATCTTTTTTTAATAGAGGAGATCTTTGAGGACATCTGCCTTGGACAGCCTTAGCAGGACATTTTTCTGTCTGAAACCATCTATGAAATGCCACCTTAGGTCTCCTAAGGCCTTAACAAAAAAAATCTTGTACTAACATCTTTGATTCTTTGCCCCAAAGCCATCTTTTCCCGCTTTGAGAATCTTTTGCTGGGAGAGGCTAAGGATAAGAGTTTACTTTCAAACCTAACAACCCATGGTTCCTTTATACTTCCTCTACGTTCTGCTGAAACAATGAATAGTTCCCTCCGTGGTTCATCTTTGTCTTCTTGAATGTCATCATTGCCAGCCAGAGGAAGAGTTCTGTATGCTGCCAGCAAAGCTCCTCAGCCAAATCCAGGAATTTACAGACGATACCTTTCATTTTCCATGTTACTGCAAGGGATGGTTTTGCCAAACAACTTGCCCCTGCATAACACACATCATCTTCTCCCCAGAAAAGTTCTCACTGTTCTTTCTTTTCACTGACAGGCCCTTTGAAGCCTTTCAGACCTTTTCCCACCACCAGGTCCCAACCCCTGCACTGCATGTTGTAATTTTTGTCATAGCAGCAGGCTGCTTCTAGGTTAAAAGTACCCCCCGCCCCCGACACACCTAATAGCCTGTGGCTGCATAACAAATGAACCCAAACTTTAGTGACTTAAAACATAAAAAGTTTTTCATTATACTTCATATTTGGGAAGTGAAGGATTTAAGCAGGGCTCAGCCATATGGTTCTTCTGTTCCACGTTGCATCAGTGAGATTCAGCTGGCAGTTAGACTGGCTTGGGAGGATTTAAGACAAGATCCTGGAGTTTGGAGCTCCTAGCAAAGAACTCCAGGGCCCTAGCTCTCCTTGGGTTCTGGCACCCTAGCAAGGATAGAGGGAAGGCTGGACTCAACCCTTCTCCTCCCCTCGCATATCAGGGCTTCCCCATAAACCCTCTAAGGCAGGATCATCAGACTCCTTACATGGTGGCTCAGGACTCTAGGAAACCAAAGTGATAGTTGCCAGTCCTTCCTTTTGAAGCAAAGCTATGCCCATACCTGACCTCATGTCATTTTCTCTGTCCTCTATTAGTCGAAGCAATCAGAGACTTGCCTCAAGCTTATGGGAGGAGAAATGGTTCCCTTCTCTTGGGAGGAGTATCAAAAAATATGTAGCCATCTTCACTCACTCACAGGAGTTCATCAATCAAATTGATCAATCATAAAAGTCACCTGTAGATATGTGCTATCAGCATGTAGTGGCATAGTGGGCATTTAGCAAAAAATATTCTTAACTTACTGAGGGAAGCAAATTAATCTGTTTCCCAAAGGAAATAATAGAGTACAGAGGGGGCCTTTGTATTAATAGTAGAGTTAGATTCTTGGTTTCTGTGAACTTGCTCTGTGCACTTGTGCAAATCCCTCCACTTCACGGAGCCACAGTTCTTTTATTTGCAAATGTTAATAATATTCTGTTATGTACCATGTAAAGTTGCTCTGCTATACTTCATATAAAAATCGGAAACAAAATATGTTGAAGATTTTATAAGATCCAAGTCGTTCAGTGTTCAACAGAGCTTTGGTGTGGTCTTGATCGGCTTCCTAAACCATCTGAGTCCTCATTCCATTAATTGGAAAAAGGCTGTTACCGTCTCGATCTCACGCAGCACACGAAGCATAGTAGACCCAACAGACTCAGAGCTGCTTTAACTGTTACTCTTCAGTGCTCTGAGGCGAGAAGTCAAGGTGAGGTTTGGCCATGCCTCACTTTAAGATCTGTGTGTAAGTCAGTGCAAGGAAGGGCGACAGCCACCCCACTGCAGTGCGAACAGCGTGATCAACGGGGCAGGAATAGGACAGTGGTTTGGAAAACTGATCCCAAGTCAAGTCTGTTTGTTGCTATGCATCAACAGGTCAAACAGTGAAAAATACCCATAAAAATGGTTTCTTCCATAGTCATTTGATTTCTGTCTAACGAGACAGCTTGTTATTACCTGTTAAGTCCTAGATTTAGCAGTTATATCAGAAGTCTGTGTCTGTGACATAGTTAATCCTCAGTGGGTATGCCTTGCATAATCAGCTGATATTTAATTAACATGTGAAACTTCCCTGTTCAACCTAAATTAAATATGTGGTGGGTCTATTTGAGATTATTTAGAATGTTGTCAGAGCAACGTTTTCCTTGGCTGAAATGTCATTTTGTTAAATCCTAGAGTTTTGAACATTCACATGAAGAGGAGAGGGAGTTTAGTGTGATGACAAAGTGGGGAATCTCAGCTCCCCGGTGCCCTGCTCCTTGTGAGTGAAGCAGCAGTTCTCAAAGTATGGTCGCTGGCAGCTGCATCTGTAGCCCTGTGAGAAATGCAGGTTCTTGGACCCTCCCCAAACCCAGTGAAATGGAAATTCTGGGAGAGGTCCAAGGGATCTGGGTTCTCACAGGCCTCCAGATCCTTCTGAAGCCCATCCTTTGAAGGACCACCAAACTAAGGTCTGGTGGTCAGGCAGGGGATACAGCGAATATAAACCATCCCTGGAAAACTTCACCTCATTACATCACCACCCAGAAAATAACCAGCCCCCAGAGAAGATCTCTATCTTGGCAATTCTTTTTCGTTTTTGTCTTTATTATATTAAACACGTCAGTCAAGAATCCTGGTTCCCCTGGTGATGAGTAACTGGGATATAAGTGTGCGGTTACAGATGTGAATTCTGAAAAGCTCGCAGGAGGTTCACGTTCACTTGACTTTCAATGGGAAGAGATGCTGTCTCCTTCTGCTGGGCTGCACGCTCCCCCCTCCCCATCAGCGGGTTTCAGCATGCCCTTTGCTTCACGTGCTCCTCTCTCCTGTCCCTCCAGAGTTCAAGGATATCAGATGCCATCTGTAAACCACATCGCCAGAGGCTGAGTTGCACACCTGAGCCCGCAGGGAGGCCACGTGATAGATTTAAGCTGGAGCCCTTCAGAAGTGTGGCGGGTGAGCAGAGAGGGAAGTGAAAGCAGCCTTTTGTGATGCGGGAGGCAAATTCTAGAAGGCATTTGCAGAGACCAGGAAGGACGGAGTGAGCGAAGAGCGGGCAGGTGTCTCTGGGCAAGGGCCACAGAGTGGGCTCAACCAGGGACGAATGTGGTCTCCAGGCAAAGTGGGTTTTTGTGTTCGAGCTGAAGTCAACACACCTGTTGCTGCCAAAAGGCATGGACAACGCATCATGGAGCACAGAATGCAGAACAGCGGAGGCTCATCTGGGAGGGACTGACAGGACGGTTTCTCTTTCAACAGGACAGGAAAGGCAGAAGAGCACGCGGCATCTCATTCCAAGCCTTTCTGGACATGCGTGACGACGGTGAGGGAGAAACCAAATCCTCATACCAGTGGGAGACACGGAAAGAGCTGGCGACCAAGCCTGGCGTCCGAGCTGGTTATACTTAGGTTAGCACAGCTTACGAGCTGGTTACGGTTATATTTGCACCTGTTTGCCAAACACCGGGCTGTGACGTCAACTAGGGATCAAGTGATTCTATTTCGAAAAGAAGCAAAACTCTTCTGCTCTATGATATTCATTTGTGAGAATTTCCCTGGCCCAGTGCTTATCCTTAGTTTTTCCTCTTTTTTTCCTCTTTCATTTCTAGGAGGTTCTCACTTTTCCAAACAAGAGGGCCTCTGGCAGGGAAACTGAAGCAGTGGTGTTGCTGACCCTGTACTCGTGTGAATGAGGTGCCGAAGTGTGGCCTGAAATACGGACTTCCCCCAGCAGCATCACCACCGACGGCCACCGAAGAGCTGGGGAGTTTCCGGGCTCAGGAACGTTTGTGAGCGAGCACCATGTGAGCAAATGCAGGCTGGCATAGGCGCAGCATGATGAAAACCTACGGTCTGGATCATTCGGGCCACGGGAAACCTACCCCGGGGCACACCATCGCCGGAATGGGGAGGAGGTCTCATTTACAGACACGTTCACAAGCCACACGGTCGACCTACAGTGCCTGCCTGCCTGTAGGAGCGGGAGCCTGGGCTGCAGCCTCCATTGGGCGGTGGCTCTCTCTCCTTAGGGGAGGTCAGGCTGGTCTGGCTGTGACAGTGACCAGCCAGGTCGAAAGGCAGGAGGGAATAATACATAATCGACTTAGGCAAAGGAGCTCCCAAACCTCCCCTTCCCCTGCCAACCGTGGGCTCTTCTTTGGCTTGTTTGGGGCAGCTGAGGGTAGAACTCAGAGTCCAGGGCCGCCTGGTCCTCAGGGACCAGTCCTGCTGAAACAGCAGAGCTGTACAGGAATTCTTTTCATTGTGCACAAAGTGTAGGCACAGTGGGCTGCCTGTGACCTCTCATCCTGAATGCCCTCCTGACTCTGGAGGAGTGTTTTATGGCTCATTCAACACCCCACACAAACAAACACATGTGGGGGTTAGGGAAGACATATTCTTTCAACAGGTGGTTGAAATTTAGCAGCACTTTGGAGGCTGGTCTAAATTAATGGCTCCTAAGCTGCAACCCCGGAGAAGGCAATGGCAAGCCACTCCAGTACTCTTGCTTAGAAAATCCCATGGACAGAGGAGCCTGGTGGGCTACAGTCCATGGGGTCGCTACTAGTCGGACAAGACTGAGCAACTTCACTTTCACTTTTCACTTTCACACGTTGGAGAAGGAAATGGCAACCCACTCCAGTGTTCTTGCCTGGAGAATCCCAGGGATGGCAGAGCCTAGTGGGCTGCCGTCCGTGGGGTCGCACAGAGTCGGACACGACTGAAGTGACTTAGCAGCAGCAGCAGCAGCAGCAGCAAGCTGCAACCCACTCCAGTGTTCTTGCCTGGAGAATCCCTGGGATGGCGGAGCCTGGTGGGCTGCCGTCTATGGGGTCGCACAGAGTCGGACACGACTGAAGCAACTTAGCAGCAGCACAGCAGCAGCAGCAAGCATCCTTTTCCACTAATAAATAGAAATGATATTGAGACAAATTAGCTATAGGACCCCTCTCTTTTCGAGGCTGGATTGTGAATATAAAATGCTTTAAGTATATAAAAACCTTATAGTGTGTGTTAATCACTCAGTCATGTCCAACTCTTTGTGACCGCATGAACTGTAGCCCACCAGGCTCCTCCGTAGCCCACCAGGCTCCTCTGTCCATGGAATTCTCCAGGCAGGAATACTGGAGTGGGTTGCCATTTCCTTCTCCAGAAAAACCTTGTAGATTGTTCATAAACTGATACAGCACATAAAATGAACGTCAAAGTCATACTCAAAGTAAATCTTGTATTTAAATAGCTCAGATCTTTTCCCCTGAATTACATAATTGTTTTCCAGCCCTTAAGAAAATAATAACATTGGCGTTTCATAGAAAGGGAAGGAAAATCAAGATGGGTCTAAACCGGGCTGTACAGGCAGATTACCTGGAAATGAAGAAACAAGGGCACGCATGCGGAATTCATAGGCTGCCGCTCAGGCTCCGGGAGGGGAGGGACGGACGTGGGAGGCGTCCTGGCCCCGGATGCGGCCAATCAGGTGCTCCTGGCGTTCACTTCCTTCCTCTTCTCTCAACCCCGCTTCCTCTAGTTACTTCTGGGACTTCCTGTGTTGTTTCCTGATTCCATAAAAACCTAACTAACATTTCCTAAAATTAAAACTTCAATCAGCTCAAGAAAAGCAAGCCCTCTCTCCTTCCTTGAAAGAGGAATGGCTAGAGTGTGAATCTGAACAAAGGGGCGTCTAGTTAGGAGGACCTGGCTTGTCCTAATAGACGGCCCTGCTTTCCGCTAATTGCCCACCTTGGCTAACTTCACACGGGATTTTCTGCCTGCGTCCAGCAGCCTAGAGATCAGAGCAGCCCCAGCCCCTTGGGATGTATGCTATCGCGGGCTGCCTTTGGAGCATCTGGGGACACATCCAAAACAAGTGATGATCGGATGAGCAGAAAGGAGAGGAGCTGTCATCTGAAAGGGGGCAGCGTGGGGTGGAGGAAACAGAGTCCCTCCAGCTTCAAAGTCTTCATTGATGACCACGAGGCCCGTAAGGCCTAAGACCCCCCCGACTCTTTTCTTCTTGGCGTTACTTGAGCCTGATCAAGTGCTGTGTGTACTTTGAGACACGGTCAACCTGCTGGGCACCAAACAGGGCTGTAGCAAAATGACACGGAGGGCAAAAGCAACCGGCAGTCACACCAGCTCGCGGGGGAGGGTCAGGAGCAAGCTCTGGGCTGGCGGCCAGTTCTCAGGGTCCTCCACACCCGTCACCCCGGGCGAATGAGCTGTCAACACCGCCCGCCCGCGCCGGGGTTTCCAGCCAGCTGGGACGCCCTGTCCTCCCGGGAGGGTTTCAGGGAAGGCTGAACCGTGAACGCCAGAGGCGCAGATGTTCTCCGCACCTCCACTCACGGTGTGGAGGTCGTTGGCCAGGCCGGCGGGATGGGGACCACAGCTCACTGCCGCTGCGCGGGGGGCGCTCAGAGCCACACCTGCCAGGCCCGCCTGGGTGTGGGGGACCGCGGGCCAGCTCAGCTCTGGCTTCCGGCCGCCGGCAGGCTTGGACGGGTGGGCGGAGAAATATTGCACCGTGGGCTGGGTGAACAGTATTTGCTAAATTTAGAGCCATTTGCACCGGCCAGTTCTGTTTTGTAGTAGTGTTTGAAACAAACATCCTTTATCTGGCAAGGGAAATGATACTTAGAAGTAACTAAAAAGTACTTGGTTGAACTAGCATAAGCGCACATTGAGAGGCGGACTTCTCAGGAGCCAGCCTTGAGTGTGCATCACCGGTTTAGCAACGAAGGGGACTCTGCGGCAGGGCCGCTGGGAAACCCATGCGTTGCTGCGAAGCTGCCGAAACAGCCGCGGGGTGCTTGTCCACGTCCTCCTCGGCGGCTCCGGCCGACCTCCAGCCGAGGGGCAGAGCCCCTGCCTCCTTTGCACGCTTCAGCTGTTCGGAGGGTGTTATCAACCCCCAGAGCTCAGACCCCTGAGCGACCCGCCTGGGTGGACAGGGAGACCCCCGGTTCAGTGTCAAGGCCTCGGGCGCGGTGGTAGCCCTTGCTGGCCACTCCTGGGGGTGGGTTTTGGGGAAGGACGGAGGGAGTCTTTCCCTGAGGGAAGTGGAGGATGGCAGGGGCCAAACAACCTGTCCTTCCAGTTGCAGGAAGGCCAGACCAAGGGGCTGGCCATTCAATTCAGTTTGTTGGGTGCAATTCAGTAGCTCTTTGAGCATCCACTGGGTGCAAGGGTTCAAACATTGTGGGGCAGACAAAAACGGGTCAAACTCTGTGTGCAGGGCCTTTCCCTCCGGTGGAGGACACCCAGCAACATCAAGACACCTGCGGATCAGGGTGGTTGTGAGAAATTGACCAAACAGGGCGGAGGGCCCTGGGCTGGAGAGAGAAGGTCCTTCTGGCCTTCATTTAGGAAGACAGAGGCAGAAGCTTGAGTGGGTGGTTTTGCACCGCTGGCCTCCTGGGTGCTCTTTCTTTGATGGCCTACAGCTGTTTGGTCTTAAACATCGGATTTTTGGAAACATAAAAATGCAGCATTTTCTGATCTGTGAGCTGCTGTGTCTTGACCACAGGCAGCCACTCTGGGTTTGGGGAGGGGACCAGAGCCAAAAATGCTGTGATATTTACGTGGGGGCATCTAGCTGTGTTTTATGAACTTTTTTTTTTTTTTTTTTTACTTAGAAATCACCATTGTTGCTGACCCTCTCCCACACCCTCTGTGTGGTCGCCTAACTGGGTCCCTTCTGTGCAGGTTGGAACCTCCCTGGGAATTAAAGTCCCCCTGGGACAGGTGGACCCAGCAGTAATTGGGTGTTTGGTGCTTCAGGAGAGCATGATATCCAAAGCCTTTTTGGGGTGGCATCTCTTCATTTTTTATCTCTTTTAGTCACAGTTTAATGAACTTGCTAATTATACTTTGTCCACTGTAGGTTTGCATTAATCAAAACTGATGAGTGAGAAACCGCGGTTCAGGGCCCGTTGAACTAATTCACTGAAGCTTTTCTCCGTCCTCCCTGCCTGTCCCCATCATCACGTCCATCAGGCCCAGAACTGCACCCCTGCTCAGTAGCTCTGGCAGCTTCCCAGTCTCTCTTAATTGACCACTGGCTTTTGAAAATGTCTGCTCCATGTTCCTGCTCCTGCCCTCTGAGGTGCGTTGAGTAGAGCTCAGACGTCAATGATGAGCCCATTGAGGTCAGCTGTGGCTCTGACGGGGGCCTGGATGGCTAATCTCCAATAATAAGAACCATGGTGACTGTTGGCCCTTTGCCAGGGGTGCGGGCCCCACCCTTCACGTGGCTACAGCTGACTGTTTCTTTCATCTGGACCTCAGCTCCAGTCAACCCCCGGCCCAGTAACCTTCCTGACCCTACAAAGTAAAATAAGCACCCGGCAGACCGTATCATATCACTTCATTTTATTTTTAATTTTTAAAATCAAAGTGTAGTTGATTTACGGTGTGTTAGTTTCAGGTATGCCGGAGAAGGAAATGGCAACCCACTCCAGTGTTCTTGCCTGGAGAATCCCAGGGACGGGGGAGCCTGGTGGGCTGGCGTCTATGGGTTCGCACAGAGTCGGACACGACTGAAGTGACTTAGCAGCAGCAGCAGTTTCAGGTATGCAATAGAGTGATTCAGTTTTATACATACATATTTTTCAGATTCTCATAGGTTGTCACAAAGGAAGGGATGAGATGGTTGGGTGGTATCACCGACCCTTTGGATTGTAGCCTACTAGGCTTCTCTGTCTGGGGGATTTTTTCAGGCAAGACTGCTGGAGTCGGTTGCCATTTCCTTCTCCCGGGGATCTTCCCAACTCAGGGATCGAATCCACGTCTCCCTCGTCTCCTGCATTGCAGGCTGATTCTTTACACACTGAGTCATCAGGGAAGCCCAGGTTATCACATGGTGTTGAATATATTGATAATTCCTTGTGCTATAAATAGGCCCTTGTGGATTTCATTTCATCTGTGCCTGACACTTATCACTTGCTGACACTTTTCTCACTTGCATCTCTCTCACTGTCTGTCTGTCTAGCTAGCGCTTTGTCCATCTCGTCTTGCTGCCTCTTGCCTCTTTCTCCGTCGGTCTACTCTCTTGATTCAAGCTCCCCGGGAGAAGCTTGCTCCGCGGTTCACTGCAGTGTCCGCATGTTCTAGCCACACCGGCCACGTGGCAGGTGTTCGGGAATTCTCACTGCGTGAGTGACGTGTGTGTGGCTGAGCATAAACGGGCAGCGGAACCAGGCCGCGGTCAGCTGTGGCTGTCGCCTGCCTCTGTCTCTTCCTGAGTGGACAGGGAGCGAGGCTGGAGGGGGAGGAGGAGCCGGAGTCTGGAGAGCGTGCAGCCAGTGACTAGAAGGAACGTGTGTTCGTGTTGCTGCATTTAGAATGGACCAGCAACAAGGACCTACTATATCGTGCAGGGAACTCTGCTCAGTGTTATGTGGCAGCCTGAGTGGGAGGGGATTTGGGGGGAGAATGGATTCGTGGGGGCTCCCCAGGTGGTGCTACTGGTAAAGAACCGGCCTGCGAAAACAGGAGGCAGAAGAGACTCGAGTGCTATGCCTGGGTCGGGAAAAGCCCCTGGAGAAGGAAATGACAACCCCCTCCAGTATCCTCCTTTCCTGGAGAAGCCCATGGACAGAGGAACCTGGTTGGGCCACAGTCCATAGGGTCGCAAAGGGTCAGACTCGGCTGAAGTGACTTAGCACACTTAGCACGGATCCCTGTGTGTGTGGCTGAGTCTCTTCGCTGTTCACCTGAAACTCACCATGTTGTTGATTGGCTGTGCTCCAACACAAAATGAAAATTTAAAAAAAAGAAGGAATGTGGGCATCTGAGGGAAAAGAGAACGTCTGGGCGGCTGTTCTCTATTATTTCATGTTTGCAGGATACTGTCAAATACCAGAAATTTTTGGTGGTGCCCTTGAAGAGTTCAAAAGTTTAAAATCGCCACTACACAAGTGAGCACTGTGCTGGTGAAGAAAGCTGTTTACCGCCTCTGTTACTTTGCCAGGGCTGCTGTAAGAAAGGAACACAGCGGTGTGGCTGACACGCACTGCCTCAGAGTTCTGGAGGCCAAAGCCAGGGCCAAGGTGTCAGCAAGGCCGTGGCTCCCTCTGAAACCTGCAGGGAAGGTCCTTCCCGCCTCTTCCAGCTTCTGTGGTTGTCAGCGCTCCTTGGTGTTGCTGGGCTCATGGGCACGCCACCCGGCTTCTCCCCTGTTCTCACACGCGTCTCTCCACGTTGTATTCCCTCGGTGTGTCTATCTCGGGGTCTGTTCTCCTCGTGCAGACACCAGTCATGCGGGACCAGGACCCACCTTAATGCCCTCATCTTCACATGATTACATCTGCAGAGACTATTGTTTTTGAATAAGGTCACACTCACAGTTGTGTGCGTGCTGGGTCTCTCAGTCGTGTCTGACTCTTTACCACCCCATGGACTGTGGGCTGCACTGCTCTTCAGTCCATGGAATTTTCCAGGCAAGAATACTGGAGTGGGTTGCCATTTCCTTCTCCAGGAGATCTTCCCAACCCAGGGATCGAACCCGGGTCTCCCACATTGCAAGCAGACACTTTACTGTCTGAGCCACCAGGAAAGCCCTAAATATTAATATACTACTGAGCAATTTTTCGAAAGCATTTACCAAAATCCTTTCTTGAATATTTACTGTTATACTCACTACTAATGACCCCCTAGTCCATGGGGTCACAAAGAGTTGGACACAACTGAACAACTTTCACTCAATGAGCTGCTAGTCTGTACAAAGATCGGATCCAAATATTGCATCTACTCCAAATATAAATGCAATCATTGCGCTAAAGTCAGCACGCGTCACTGGTGTTTCCTGCAATGACTGTATCCTCCCCTGCTGTCCTCCCACTCAAACTATTGCAAACCTTTTCTGTACCTTGAATTGGGAATGCGGTGCTTACATATTAAGACTTGGCCTCTGGTCTTTCCTCGCTAGTCTCTAAAGCCATCACCATTGTCGTCACACCACGTCATCTCACTGGATCTAAAATGCATCCGTGTCTTGTGGACCATTTAGAAAGAAATGCTGCTGCCAATTAAAGTAGGAGATGCCATCATTTAAAAAAGGTGAAAAACCAAATGTGTCAAAATAAGTATAATAGAGTAATTTTGGCAAATGTTTATATAGCTTTTACGTGCTAGGCATTTTTTAAGTGTTTCTGTACACTTTATTTATCTCACAACACCCTATGGGGAAATGTATTAATCAAAACAGGCTGGCTTGTGCTATGGTAACAAGCAACACCAAGATCTCATGGCTTAACTCAGTAGACATCGCTTTCTTGGGCACAAGTCATTTATGAAGGCTCAGTTTCCATCTTATGTCACCTCCAAATCAGTGTGAACATGCATGATCATTTCTCTAGGGGGAGAAAAACTTGGAACATCGGCTCTTAAAAATTTC
This sequence comes from Moschus berezovskii, assembly GCF_049115385.1. NCBI lineage: Eukaryota > Metazoa > Chordata > Mammalia > Artiodactyla > Moschidae > Moschus > Moschus berezovskii. The sequence continues at coordinate 106,189,407 of NC_142469.1, forward strand.
TCCCTGAAAGTCACTCACATCACTTTCACTAATATTTCATTGACCAAAACTTCGCAGACTGTGTCAGCTCCAATAGGACATGTGCCGGGGTAGAGGAGAATTAGAAATCTTGTTGGAAGTCGTGTTTGGGACATGCAGATTATACCCATTTAACAGTCAAGAGAACCTAGGCCCAGACAGGTTAGGCGCCTTACCCGGGACCCTATGGTTGGACTGCAGCGGTGCTGGTGTCTGAAGCCAGCAGAGTCAGACACGACTGAAGTGACTTAGCAGCAGCAGCAGCAGCAGCGTCGCTCTTGACCACTGTCCCTTTGTCTCTTGCTGGGGTGTTACACATCACCCCGTTGTGCTGGTGGGTTTTACAGTGTCCAGTGAAATCTTGTTAAGTAATTTGAGAAATCAAACCTTTAGGATTTGAAAAAAATGCTTCTTGATTGTAAACTGTTACTTCTGAACAGATATTTTGTTTTTAAAACTGGTTAGAAGACCTCAACGTGAGTTTACCTGGAAGATTACAGGGCTTTGGCCTGAGGGCAGGGCAACCTAAAGGCAGCATATCAAAGGCGCAACAGGTAATATACCTTTAAGTGATCACTGGGCTTATAAGCCCAGATGTGAACTGGAGCTTTGAATCTGCAGAGAAGGAACGTGAAGGGACATCCCTCCACACCATCCGACAGACAATATGTTATTTTTGAAAATTTAAAAAATGAAGACCCCAAATAGGAAAATATTCTCAGATTAACATTCTTACCTCCAAGACTGATTCATACACTTCATTTTGAAACACCCTGACTCAGAAGGTTTTAAACCAACAACGGTGCAGACGATCTGAAATCCCTTCTGAGCTGTGAGATGTGGTCAGCGTGGCTTTCCGTTTTCACAGGCTCATTGGGATTATAATTATTATGATATATGCAAAGGTCAATGACAGGCATGTGCCTATCAACATGCTGAACACGGGAGATATCCTTTGCTTGCTCCAAATTTGTCATTCACTTATCGATACTCTTTTCACAGAACTGTCAGGCTGGGGTTCTAAGTCACTTTAGAAAACCTGAGACCCTTAACCTAATGACCAAGCCAAATGACCTGAGTAAGTAGGCCTCTCAGTCTGAGGCATTTGATTCAGGCTCCTCTGTCCATGGGAGTGGGTTGCCGTCTCCTGCTCCCGGGGATCTTCCCAACCAGGGATCGAGCTCACATCTCCTGCACTGGCAGACGGACTCCTTGCCTGCACACCTGGGACGTCCGCACGTCTGTATGTGGCTGCCCTGGGTCGTCATGGCTCCACAGGCTCCTTGTTGCAGTGACTGGACTTCTCTGGTTGTGGCACATCGGCTGAGTTGCCCCATAGCGTGTGGGACCTTATAATAGTTCCCAGACCAGGGACTGAACCCGGCATCAGAGGGCAGATTCTCAACCACTGGGCCACCAAGGGAGTCCCAAGGCGTTTGATATTGAAGGGCACCACTATTTCTCTCTAAACTCATTGTGTGTGTGTGCGTGTGTGTGCTAGCTGTTCAGTCTTATCCGACTCTTTGCGACCCCACAGACTGTAGCCCACCAGACTTCTCTGTCCACGGAATTCTCCAGGCAAGAATACTGGAGTGGATTGCCATTCCCTTCTCCAGAGGAACTTCCCAACTCAGGGGTCGAACCCTGGTCTCCTGCATTGCAGGCAGATTCTTTATCGTTTGAGCTTCATTAGCTAAGAGTTTTAGAAACAACTACACATCGAAAGGGTGGATATGGGGGAGAGGAGGCAAGATTTGGGCTAGGAGGCCAGGTAGATGGTGCCTGCAGCAGGTGAGGAGGAGGGTGAAGAGGCCGTGACTCATGCCGGCGGAGACTGTAGTGCAGGCTGCTTCCCACGTCCTGTGCATCGGTGCGAGGCAGGCTGAAGGCACGATGGGCCTGTTCGGTGTGGTTTCAAGTTGAACAAGGGATTGCTCTGGTCCTTCTAGCCAAGAACCTCTTGTTCTCCCTTTAAAAATACATCCGATCAAGTCACCGGGTGGAACTTTCCAGGCTGCAGAAACAAAGCCTGCTGCCCTATGGACAGTTCTGATTAGAGCTCATGTGAAGACCTGGAAAAGCCCCACCCTTACACGATCAAGTACGTTTGCTAATTTAGAGGAGATTCGAACGTTGGAAATTTCAAGCCAATGGACAGGACTTGAAGTTCTTGGTGGGCTGGGGGAGGAGGGAGTGGAAGGGAAGCACTTCTCCGAGACCGAGTGCCGATAAAATGCAGACAAGGAGCCACCAGCTTGAGTGGTTCTTACTCAGACAGATCTGGAATGGATACAGCTGGAAGCAGGAGGGCATTCGTGTGAAGATGGGCCTTTCACAGCCAAGAAGCCGCAGTGTGACTCCCCAGGCGGAAGCCACGTGGAGGAGAGCTGATGTGTCTGGGTGTCTGAGAGCTGCCCCTTCCAGAAGCCTGGCTTCTCAGCAGGCCTTATTCCCCAAGGTAAATATGACTCAACTGCTGTAGCTTAGAGGGGGCAGATAGAGTGTTTGTTCCCTGTAGTCCAGGCCAGAATACTTTGCTTATTTATTTAAATTATTTTTTTGGCCACTTAGCCTGCAGGATCTTAGTTCCCTGACAAGGGATCAAATCCACCAACCCTGCAGTGGAAGTGAGAAGTCTTAACCCCTGGATTGCCAGGAAAATCCCAAATTAACTTACTATTATTATTATTTTTTACAAGTGCCTCCATGTGCCCATTTAAACTCACCTAACCCCTGTGACTCCACTACTTTGGTCACCTGATGCAAAGAACTGACTCTTTGGAAAAGACCCTGATGCTAGGAAAGATTGAAGGAAGGAGGAGAAGGGGACGACAGAGGATGAGATGGTTGGATGGCATCATCGACTTGATTTACATGAGTTTGAGCACCACTGAGCGATTGAACTGACCAAACCCCCATGAGTTCTGGACGAACCTTAGGGGCCGTGTTGCGATCCCTCTTGCTTTCCTGCTGTGGGAACCTCGACACCAGAAGCGTGAACAACTTGCCAGAGAACCTTCACACGGGCACCTCCAGATACCCAATGCCGCTCTTCAAAAGAACACATTTTTTCATAAATGATTTTCAAAATTTGCAGTTTTCAATAGCTCTTTCATATCAAAAGCATGTTTATCTCCTTTACACTCATCCCCTACCCCATGCCAGGATCCTAGGTATTCCGGGAAACCTGAGTTTGGACAGCTGGACATCTCGGGAGGTCGGGTGAACTCTGCAGCTGTGCAGTTGTGGTCAAAGTTGCCAGGAGGTGGTGGAAGCAAGCGTCACATGACTCAGCAGAGGAGGGACCCTCATCCCGCTGAGGTCAGGGGAGTGCATCTACCCAGGTGCAGGGAGCAGAGGTGAGGTGGAGGGGGGTGCGCGTCCCAGGGGCTGCGGGCGGCGAGGCTGTGGGGAGGGTGTGGGCATTTCACCCACTAGGCTGTAGCCTAGGGGGAGTGGATGAGCGCTCTAGCATAGATTTCTGGAGCGTTCCGCAGTGACGCTTGTTGACAGACCGTCACCCAAGTGGCACTATAAGGATCATAAGTGTCGGTGGGTGGAGAGTCAGAGGACAGGGGCGTGGTCCTCATAGGCCGTCGGGCAGTCTGGGAGAGGAAGGTGCTGGCCGAGGGGCCTGAGTCATCAGAGCAGAGGCGAGCTGGGTCCACCCTGGGGGCCAGTCCACTGCCCTGAAAACCCAGGCCATCGAAGACCCACAGGCTAGCTGAGATAAATATCAAGCATTAATCCAGTGATGATTTCACCTGCTTTTCAGAATTTAGAAATCAAATTTTCGATTTGGTTCACTTAATAAAAACGTAGGTGTTTTTTTTGACTTCACTTCCTCCCCTCAAGCCTGCAGGTGGACCCTTAAAATCGTGGATAACCCCAGCTGTTGCCTAAGTTGACATCATTCTTTACAGATGCAGGCAGGGCAACAGCCTAGTCCCTGAAAGACATGCAGAGTTGGATTTACTGTGAAGACACCTCTGAGTGGCCGTGTAAGCGCTGGCTGAGCCAGGTTGATGTCACAGGTGTGGAGTAAAGCCTGGCCTCAGTCAGGGGGCATTTCTCTGAGCCTTAGGGACCACTTGGTTCAGGATGTCCCAGAAGAAAGGCACTCCATGCTCCAGTGATTTGTTGCTTCTCTTCTAAATACACTTCAATCTTCGTGTGGTTGTTCAGTTGCTAAGTCATGTCTGACTCTTTGAGACCCCATTGACAGCAGCACACCAGGCTTTGCTCTCCTCCAGTGTCTCCCAGAGTTTGCTCAAACTCATGTCCATTGAGTCGGTGATGTCATCCAACCATTTCATCCTCTGTCATCCCCTTCTCCTCCTGCTTTCAATCTTTCCCATCATCAGGGTCTTTTCCAATGAGTCAGCTCTTCCCATCAGGTGGCCAAAGTATTGGAGTTTCAGCTTCAGCATCAGTCCTTCCAATGAACACCCAGGACTGATCTCCTTTAGGATGGACTGGTTGGATCTCCTTGCAGTCCAATGGACTCTCAAGAGTCTTCTCCAACACCACAGTTCAAAAGCACAATTCTTTGGTGCTCAGCCTTCTTTATAGTCCAACTCTCACATTTGTACAGGACTACTGGAAAAACCATAGCTTTGACTGTATGGATCTTTATTGGCAAAATGATATCTCTGCTTTTTAATACACTATCTACAGATTTTATTAAGCTTCTTGTCCTGAATACAGGTTTCTTAGGAGGCAGGTAAGGTGGTCTGGTATTCCCATTTCTTGAAGAATTTTCCACAGTTTGTTGTGATCCACACAGCCAAAGGTTTTAGCATAGTCAATAAAGCAGAAGTAGATGTTTTTCTGAAACTCTCTTGCTTTTTGTAAGATCTGATGGATGTTGGCAATTTGATCTCTGGTTCCTCTGCCTTTTCTAAATCCATATTCAAAACGTAAATATTCCTAAATCTTCATGAAAGTGAAAGTTGCTCATTTGTGACCGACTCTGTGACCCCGTGGACTATAGCCTGCCAGGCTCCTCTGTCCATGGCATTCTCCAGGCCAGAATACTGGAATGGGTAGCCTTTCTCTTCTCCAGGGGATCTTCCCAACCCAGGGATCAATCCCAGGTCTGCCACATTGCAGGTGGATTCTTTACCAGCTGAGCCACAAGGGAAGCCGAAGAATACTGGAGTGGGTAGCCTATCCCTTTTCCAGCAGATCTTCATTTTGACTCCTAATTTTATATTTTTTATTTATGCCCGTTTCCTTAAAGAGCATCCCCCAAAGGGTATAAGATTCAGACCCCACCAGAGCTGGACTTGTCCCCACTTAGAAGTTCTGCTGTGGTTGGCAGCTGGTATCTCTGGACTGAGTTCCTTGTGCCCACCAGCTTTTTCCCTTTTGTCCATCCCACCTGCTCTCATGATTATAGCTTTGGAGGAGAGATGAGGTCCCTAAGGGTAGGTCTGGGCAGTAAGTATAGGAGAGGCAGTGACCCAGGGGCTGGACAAGCCCATGCCAGGGGAGGCGCTAACACCTTGACCTTTAGGGTTTACGGTCGAAGGGGAGCTGGGCCCCTGTTGCCCACTTGCTGCACATGTTTTCGCCTTAGTGCAAGTACTGACGCTTCTTAGGTGAAGGCGCCCTGACCCCAGCACCTGATGCAGAGCTGTCGATGAGAACTTCTCCATTGTGAGGCGTTAGCAGGATGCTGGGAGCTCAGCTGCGCACGTGGACGAGCAGTGCCGGCCCCGTTTCTGTCGCCTGCAGGCATCCCTGGGAAGTGGGTGTCACTCTCCTATTTACGGGGAAGAAATAGAAGTACAGAGAGGTTAAACGACTTGCCAGAGTTTGTGCAACTAGATCAGTTCATTTATTCAACACATTCTAAACCCCATGGGAAAAAAATCAAGTAACTTCAATGCTTGGAAAATAGCCCAGTTGTGTCTGGACAATAAATACTATACTTTTCTGTCCCTGTGGGAAGAGAGACTTACCTGGACAAGGTCAGCCAGCTCGGGGGCCTTTGGGCAGGGTTGGTTTCAGATTGGAACACTGTGTAGGCTTGCCATGCCTGACTTAGAATGGAGAGCAGCAAACGTGCGTGTGGGCCTGTGTGTGTGGTGTGTGTCATGTGCACATGTGTTACACGTGTGTGTGTGTGTACTCAGCCGCACAGGTGCCAGTGGCGTGTGTGTTTGCATGTGTGTGCTATGTGGTCATATTCTCGTGCATGTATGTGTGTGTATGTGTGTGGTGTGTATTGCATTCAAGCACACGCATATGTGCACATGTGTACCTGTGCACAGGCACGTGTATGTGTGCCCAGAGGAGAGGCGGACACAGGCCACGCCCTGGTGAAGGTGGCCTCACCAGCTCGCGGCCTCCTCAGCATTCCTGCACCCCCTCAACTCGGTTCAAGGATGGAGGGCGCTCAGGCCCAAGAAGGGTCGTGGCTGAGATGTTTGGCTTCTTGCTGTGACAGCCTGAATGGCATGGATGTGATGGGTGGAAGTCTGGCCAGGTAAGAGCTGAGTGAACCACGGAAACCAATTATTCAGGGTGGCAGCGAGCCCCAGCGACCCCTGTAAGAGCAGGGCCAGACAGCAAGTAGGGAGGAGGTTTCTCAAAATCGAGTCACAAGTTGGGGAAATGGGCTTCCCAGGGGGTGCAGTGGTAAAGAACCCGCCTGCCAGTGTAGGAGACATAACTATGAGACGTGGGTTCCATCCCTGGGTTGGGAAGATTCCCTGGAGGAGGGCACGGCAACCCACTCCAGTATTCTTGCCTGGAGAATCCCATGGACAGAGGAGATGGTGGTCTACAGTCCACGGGGATGCAAAGAGTCGGACACGACTGAGCGACTCAGCACGCACACACACCTGGGCCTGCAGTGAAGTGGGCCATGCCTTAGCCCCCGTGCCCACGGGCAGCACTGCAGAGTGGCCGGTCGGCATTTTGTGAGCAGACAGGGATGGGCATCCTGACAGGATTCCAGACGTGCCTGAATTCATGGATGGGTCCTGCCTGGGGGTTGCTGGCTAGCAGGAAGCATAAGGGATGAGGCCAGTTTTAGTTCCCTTTTCTTATAAAAGTTTCTTCCAGACCAAACCAAGAGAACCCATGTTCAACATATTTCTTCTGCCTTTCCCTCTGGGAAGACTTAACCAACTTGTGATCTGTTTTGTGGTTTCAGCTCATTGGGCTCATCAGTGGGGCTGATGCCCCACGGACTCTTTAAATGGCCTCATTTTTCCCCAACGCAGGAAAGGAGGCAACAGGGTCATTGTATGACAGGGCCCAAGCGCTCCGCAGGTCTGCCTGGAGAAGTGGGGCCTCGGGTGCGGCGCTCGGCCACCCTGCCCATGACGCGGGGTGCGAGAGTGGGAGAGAAACAGGATGGTGCCTCTCAGAGACAGTGGCTTCTCACCCCCGGGACGTGAGGGGTGGCAGCCCTCATACCCCCTCCCCAAGCTCTAAAGGGCCTTGGAGCATCAGGCCAGCAGTCAGGCCAGCGACCTCAGCCTTCCTCCTCTTTCAGGCAAAACAGACGCTGCCAGGGGTGGCCAGCGAGGCAGACAGAGAAATGCCCGCATATTGACGGTCAGACATGGTGCCTTCAGGGTCCTCAGTCCCGGGCTGTTGGGACAGGATGGGACACCCCATCTCTCCAAAGGGGCCTCATCCCCAGGCTGAGTGCAAGCCTGATGCACAGCATTAGAGTGTGCTTGGAGGGCTTCATCCAAGAACCCTGCTGCTTATTTTGAAATGGGATCCTGCTTTGGAGTTTTCAGCTTCTTTAAGGGCTCATGCCCCACGGCCGCCGGATAATATGAGATGACGGTATCCGCTCTGGATACCAAGTCAGCTGGACTAAGCGAGGGGCACACGTGTACCCCATGTCCCAGCGGGAGGCCCGCCTCAGCCATTTGACGTGGTGTGGTCGCAGGTGAGCCATCTGGAACCTTGGTTTCCTCATCTGAAAAACCAGGAATGATCTGCCCTGACCTGTCGGGGAAAAAACAGACCAGGGCTATGGTGACTGCGATTTGAGCTTGAGGAGCAGAGCTTGTGCTTTTCTGGGTCTGAGTTGAAAGGCTGATGTAGAAGAATCATCTTAGAACTGCATTCTGGCAAATAGGTCATGTGATTAAATGTCCACGCACAGCAGTAGAAATGGACAATTTTTTTTTTTTTAATCAGCTGCTACATTGCACCACCAAGATTCTGGGCTTCTCAGAGAAACTGACTATCAAGAACAGATACCATCATCTATTATCCAGCAATTGTGGGGCATAAGCCCTAAATTAGCAGAAAACTCCAGAGCGGGATCCCCATTTCAAAATAAACAGCAGTGTTCTGGGATGCAGCCCTCCCAGCACACTTTAAAATACAGAGCTGAATGTTCAAAAAGTCAATCATTTTGAGAAAAATTGGCAACATTTTAAGTTATCCACACCTTCGAGAGAGCAGACAGCATTATGGTCACAGATCTGTACTTGAATGTGTACCTTTCACTCTTTGTTGTGAGTAAGTCTTTAACTGCTTAGCTTCTGATCCATAGATTTGGCATCAGCCTGAAGGATGGTGTTTGCCCAGGTGGTGCTAGTGGTAAAGAATCTACCTGCCAATGAAGGAGACATAAAAGATCCCTGGGTCTGATCCCTGGGCCAGGAAGATCCCCTGGAGGAGGAAATAGCAACCCATTCCAGTATTCTTGCCTGGAGAATCCCATGGACAGAGGAGCCTGGCGGGCTACAGGGCATGGGGTCTCAGAGTCAGACACGACTAAAGTGGTTTAGCAGCACCTGAAGGATGGTGTTTAGGCTCAGAAAATATGACAGTTGATATATTGAGAGACTGCCATTTTAGTACTTCGGAAGAAATTGAGATTGAATCAGGCAATTAGTTACATTACACTATACAGTTACATTACTCCCTGAACTAAAAATGAATAAATAGACAGTTGTAATCTTTGGACTTATCAATTTTGCAGCATGCTCATCTGATCCTGCCCCTTCTTTGTCAGACCCACCTCCAGCAAAGAGCATTCCTGGCGTTGGTAGAAATTCCCCCTCTAGTCCAAGGATGTTAGCAGATTTCTGTTTATTGTGTCATTGTGTATTAATCCTGAATAAGCATTCATGAAAATATAATAGTCACATAAAAACTCACCAACTGTTTCAACTTTGTTTATCAAGAATTAGCATGCACCAAGGACTTAAAAAGTACATTAAATTTAAAGGCAAGAGACCTCAGGGCTCTGCCAGCTGAGCTCAGTTGCCAACTACTTTCAGCTAAATTGCCTTTTCCTGGGTCACCTTGAAGCACTTTCTTTTTAAAGATCTGAATCACTTCCCTGTCTTGTGGGTGAACTTCTTTGTGCAGAAGGATTCAAACTGGTATAAGAATGGAGAAAAATTGTAAGGGGGTCCTTAGCATTTTATTCTTCAACCAAGATTACACTTATTTTTAGATGTGTAACGTCCAGTGTGGTTTGCATATCTGTATGTTGAAAAAAGATCAAACCAGTCAGTCCTAAAGGAAATCAACCTTGGATACCCATTGGAAGGACTGATGCTGAATCTGAAGCTCCAATACTTTGACCACCTAATGGGAAGAGCTGACTCAAAAGACCTTGACGCCTGGAAAGATTGAAGGCAGGAGGAGAAGAGGGTGGCAGAGGATGAGATGGCTGGATGGCATCACTGACTCAATAGACATGAACTTGGGCAAACTCTGGGAGACGGTGAGGGACAGGGAGGCCTGGTGAGCTGCATCCATGAGGTTACAAAGAGCTGGACACAACTGAGCAACAACAATGTAAAAAAATCTGTAGTTTTGAATCACATGTATTTTATTGGAAAAGTCTACATGTGCATCGTAAAATATTCAGAGTGGGAACAGATACACACACTGGCAATCATTTCCTTCCTGCTGAAGACTCTCAAAACCCTCCAGAAGTGACTCCAGTTAAAGGAGAGAGGCTCTGCTCATTCATGGACTCTGACTCACATTTTCATGTTTCAGGCGTGGAGGCGGGCCATGGTCATGACTGAGTTTTGCTCTTCTCAAGTCTGTCTCGGGGTCCAACCCCCATCAGCATCTACAGATCTGGTGCATTTGGAAATGTCTTCACAGAATGTCACTGTGAGTGGTTTCTTCAGCCAGTGCCTTGTTGACGGGCAACTGCCTGGTCCCCAGTCTGCTGATACCTACAAGGCTGTCTCTGCATATCTCTGGGTGTCTATTGACCTGGTCTCTGGTCTTCATAAGGCCTCGTCTCTGGAGGGAGTGTGCTGATGACAAGACAGCGGGCTGGACTGCGGGGATCTGATGGTGCCTTCCTGGATCGCCCAGCCCTTCCACGTGGGCCCTTCTCCCGGGGCACCCTTGCCCCCTCCTCCCTCATGTCTCACAGCATCTGTAGAATCAGCCAGATCAGGAATGCTGGCCAAGAACATCCCCATCCTGACATCCTTGAGCTCTAGACACATTGTCTGGGTCTGCAGTCCCACCAGGCACCGTGTCCATCTCTTTCCCCCAAACCAGTGGTTCTGAACTGCGGTGCTCTGCCCCCAGGAGACATTGGCCATGCCTGGGGGCAGTTGTGGTTGCCACTGCTCCTCAGGTGGCTCAGAGGGTAAAGAATTTGCCCACAGTGCAGAAGACCTGTGTTCAGTCCCTGGGTCGGGAAGATCCCCTGGAGAATGCCAACCCACTCCAGTATTCTTGCCTGGAGAGTCCCATGGACAGAGGAGCCTAGTGGACTACAGTCTGTGGGGTCGCGGGAGCTGGACACGACTGAGCTACTGAGCACCTCACATGTACTGGGGGTGGGGGTGCTGCTGGTTTCCAGATTGTGGTCACCAAGGGGCCTCGGAATGCCCTCCACGTGCCCAGGATGGCCCCACTGGAGAATGACCTGGCCCGAGGTGTCGGCAGAGCTGCCATGGAGGAACTCTACACCTCCTCCAGGAGGTCGGGGGTCTGCTTGCAGGCCCGGAGGGTGTGCTGGACCCAAGCCATGGAGGAACTCTGCTCTACACCTCCTCCAGGAGGTTGAGGGTCTGCTTGCAGGCCTGGAGGGTGTGCTGGGCCCAAGCCATGGAGGAACTCTGCTCTACAGCTCCTCCAGGAGGTCGGGGGTCTGCTTGCAGGCCCGGAGGGTGTGCTGGGCCCAAGCCAGGCCCCGCTGCATGCTGGGGTTAGACTGACACTGGGCTGGGCTCTTAATGCTCCTGAAGCAAAAAAATAAAAAAATAAAAATAAATAAAAATAAAATGATACTTCCTTTTTCTTTTCTTTTTTTACCAGCTCTCTCTTCCTGCCCCTTTCATTTTGCCTATCAGAGGGTTTTTAAAAAAATTAATTCATTTTAATTGGAGGATAAATTTTTACAATATTGTGGTGGGTTTTGCCATACATTGACATGAATCACCCACGGGTACACATGGGTCCCCCCATCCTGAAACCCCTTCCACCTTCCTCCCCACCCCACCCCTTTGGGTTGTCCCAGAACACCGACTTTGAGTGCTCTGCTTCATGCATCAAACTTGCACTGGTCATCTACTTCACACATGGTAATATACATGTTTCAATGCGATTCTCTCAAATCACCCCACCCTCACCCTCTCCCACAGGGTCCAGAAGTCTGTTCTTTACATCTGTGTCACTTTTGCTGCCTTGCATATAGAATCATCATTACCAGCTTTCTAAATTCCATTAATATGATGTATTGGTGTTTCCCTTTCTGACTTACTTCACTTTGTATAATAGGCTCCAGTTTCATCCACCTCATTAGAACTGACTTAAATGTGTTCTTTTTATAGCTGAGTAATATTCCATTGTGTATATGTACCTCAACTTCCTTATCCATTTGTCTGCCAATGAACATCTAGGTTGCTTCCATGTCCTGGCTATTGTAAACAGTGCTGCAATGAGCACTGTGGTACACGTGTCTCGTTCAATTCTGGTTTCCTCTGTGTGTATGCCCAGCAGTGGGATTACTGGGTTGTATGGCAGTTCTCAGTTCAGTTCAGTTCAGTCGCTCAGTCGTGTCTGACTCTCCGTGACCCCATGAATCACAGCACGCCAGGCCTCCCTGTCCATCACCAACTCCCGGAGTACACTCAAACTCATGTCCACAGAGTCGGTGATGCCATCCAGCCATCGCATTCTCGGTCGTCCCCTTTTCCTCCCGCCCCCAACCTTCCCCAGCATCAGAGTCTTTTCCAGTGAGTCAACTCGTCGCATGAGGTGGCCAAAGTATTGCAGTTTCAGCTTCAGCATCAGTCCTTCCAATGAACACCCAGAATTGGTCTCCTTTAGAATGGACTGGTTGGATCTCCTTGCAGTACAAGGGACTCTCAAGAGTCTTCTCCAGCACCGCAGTTCAAAAGCATCAATTCTTCGGCAATCAGCTTTCTTCACAGTCCAACTCTCACATCCATACATGACCACGGGAAAAAGCATAGCCTTGACTAGACGGACCTTGGTTGGCAAAGTAATGTCTCTGCTTTTTAATACACTATCAAGTTTGGTCATAACTTTCCTTCCAAGGAGTGTCTTTTAATTTCATGGTTGCAATCAGCATCTGCAGTGATTTTGGAGCCCCCAAAAAGTAAAGTCTGACACTGTTTCCACTGTTTTTCCGTCTATTTCCCATGAAGTGATGGGACCAGATGCCATGATCTTTGTTTTCTGAATGTTGAGCTTCAAGCCAACCTTTTCACTCTCCTCTTTCACTTTCATCAAGAGGCTTTTGAGTTCCTCCTCACTTTCTGCCATAAGGGTAGTGTCATCTGCATATCTGAGGTTATTGATATTTCTCCCAGCAATCTTGATTCCAGCTTGTGCTTCTTCCAGTCCAGAGTTCGTCATGAGGTACTCTGCATATAAGTTAAATAAGCAAGGTGACAAGATACAGCCTTGATGTACTCCTTTTCCTATTTGGAACCAGTCTGTTGTTCCATGTACAGTTCTGACTGTTGCTTCCTGACCTGCATACAGGTTTCTCAAGAGGCAGGTCAGGTGGTCTGGGATTCCCATCTCTTTCAGAATTTTCCACAGTTTATTGTGATCCACACAGTCAAAGGCTTTGGCATAGTCAATGAAGCAGAAATAGATGTTTTTCTGAAACTCTCTTGCTTTCTCCATGATCCAGCGGATGTTGGCAATTTGATCTCTGGTTCCTCTGCCTTTTCTAAAACCTGCTTGAACATCTGGGAGTTCACGGTTTACATACTGCTGAAGCCTGGCTTGGAGAATTTTGAGCATGACTTTACTAGCGTGTGAGATGAGTGCAATTGTGCGGTAGTTTGAGCATTCTTTGGCATTGCCTTTCTTTGGGATTGGAATGAAGACAACCGAGCATGCAAAGAAGCGCAGCTGAGAGGAGCTACCCCACGTCTGAGGCCAGGGCTGGTGGCTGAGAGAAGCTGCCCCACGTCCAATAGGCAGTGGCTGCACGGGTGCAAGAGGGCCGAGAGGAGCTATTCCACGTTCAAGGTCAGGAGGGGCGGCCTTGAGGAGATACCCCTCATCCAAGGTAAGGTGCAGTGGCTACGCTTTCTTGGAGCAGCTGTGAAGAGATATCCCATGCCCAAGGTAAGAGAAACCCAAATAAGACGGTAGGTATTGCGAGGGGGCATCAGAGGGCAGACACACTGAAATCATAATCACAGGAAACTAGCCGATCTGATCACACGGACCACAGCCGAATGTGGTCCACTGGAGAAGGGAATGGCAAACCACTTCAGTATATTTGCCTTGGGAACCCCATGAATAGTATCAAAGGGCAAAATGATAGGATATTGAATGAGGAATTCCCCAGGTCGGTAGGTGCCCAGTATGCTACTGGAGATCAGTGGAGAAGTAACTCTAGAAGGAATGAAGGGATGGGGCCAAAGCAAAACCAATACCCAGTTGTGGATGTGACCGGTGATAGAAGCAAGGTCCGGGGCTGTAAAGAGCAATATTGCATAGGAACCTGGAATGTTAGGTCCATGAATCAAGGCAAATTGGAAGTGGTCAAACAGGAGATGGCAAGAGTGAACATAGACATTCTAGGAATCAGTGAATTAAAATGGACTGCAATGGGTGAATTTAACTCAGATGACCATTATATCTACTACTGTGGGCAGGAATCCCTTCGAAGAAATGGAGTAGCCATCATGGTCAACAAAAGAGTCCAAAATGCAGTACTTGGATGCAATCCTCAAAAACGACAGAATGATTTCTGTTCGTTTCCAAGGCAAACCATTCAATATTACAGTAATCCAGGCCTATGCCCCAACCAGTAATGCTGAAGAAGCCGAAGTTGCATGGTTCTATGAAGACCTACAAGACCTTTTAGAACTAACACCCAAAAAAGATGTCCTTTTCATTCTAGGGGACTGGAATGCAAAAGTAGGAAGTCAAGAAACACCTGGAGTAACAGGCAAATTTGGCCTTGGAGCACGGAATGAAGCAGGGCAAAGGCTAATAGAGTTTTGTCAAGAGAACGCACTGGTCATAGCAAACACCCTCTTCCAACAACACAAGAGAAGACTCTACACATGGACATCACCAGATGGTCAACACCGAAATCAGATTGATTATATTCTTTGCAGCCAAAGATGGAGAAGCTCTATACAGTTAGCAAAAACAAGACCAGGAGCTGACTGTGGCTCAGATCATGAACTCCTTATTGCCAAATTCAGACTTAAATTGAAGAAAGTAGGGAAAACCACTAGACCATTCAGAAAAGACCTAAATCAAATCCCTTATAGTGGAAGTGAGAAATAGATTTAAGGGACTAGATCTGATAGATAGAGTGCCTGATGAACTATGGACGGAGGTTCGTGACATTGTACAGGAGACAGGGACCAAGACCATCCCCATGGAAAAGAAATGCAAAAAAGCAAAATGGCTGTCTGAGGAGGCCTTACAAATAGCTGTGAAAAGAAGAGAAGTGAAAAGCAAAGGAGAAAAGGAAAGATATAAGCATCTGAATACAGAGTTCCAAAGAATAGCAAGGAGAGATAAGGAAGCCTTCCTCAGTGATCAATGCAAAGAAATAGAGGAAAACAACAGAATAGGAAAAACAAGAGATCTCTTCAAGAAAATTAGAGATTCCAAGGGAACATTTCATGCAAATTCATGTCCTCAATAAAGGACAGAAATGGTATGGACCTAACAGAAGCAGAAGATATTAAGAAGAGGTGGCAAGAATACACAGAAGAACTATACAAAAAAGATCTTCATGACCAAGATAGTCATGATAACGTGATCACTGACCTAGAGCCAGACATCTTGGAATGTGAAGTCAAGTGAGCCTTAGAAAGCATCACTACGAACAAAGCTAGTGGAGGTGATGGAATTCCAGTTGAGCTATTTCAAATTCTGAAAGATGATGCTGTGAAAGTGCTGCACTCAATATGCCAGCAGATTTGGAAAACTCAGCAGTGGCCACAGGACTGGAAAAGGTCAGTCTTCATTCCAATCCCAAAGAAAGGGAGTGCCAAAGAATGGCAGTTCTAGTCCCATTTATTTTAAGGAATTGCCACACTGTTCTCCATAGTGGCTATATCAGTTCACATTCCCACCAACAGTGTAAGAGAGTTCCCTTTTCTCTGCACCCTCTCCAGCATTTATTGTTTGTAGACTTTTTGATGACAGTCATTCTGACTGGCGTGAGGTGGTACCTCATTGTGGTTTTGATTATCATCACTGATAATGAGGGATGTTGAGCATCTTTTCATGTGTTTGTTAGCCATCTGTATGTCTTCTTTGGAGAAATGTCTGTTTATTTCTTTGGCCCGCTTTTTTTATGAGGACATGTTACCTGTCAGACCCCCTGAGGGTAACATGCCTGTGGTGGGTCAGTCACCACCGATCACTTTCCTGCAAGCCAGACTGGATCCCTGGGCGCCTATCTCACCGTTTATA
The DNA here is from genome assembly GCF_049115385.1 of Moschus berezovskii. Taxonomy (NCBI): domain Eukaryota; kingdom Metazoa; phylum Chordata; class Mammalia; order Artiodactyla; family Moschidae; genus Moschus; species Moschus berezovskii. The sequence continues at coordinate 106,205,325 of NC_142469.1, forward strand.
ATTCCTGCAATAAGCTCTTCTTTTGCATAACTGACATGTATCTGACCTACCTGGACTTTGGGTGGGAAGAATTCAGTGGATCTGGAAAGATGAAATGTGTTTTTCTGAACCCATGGAAGCCGTAGGATGCAGCCTTCCTGTTCAGACTAAGTCACTGAGGGTGACCTGCGTCCCCAACCCCCCCACCCCGCCGGCTGCAGGGAGTGGGAGGGGCCGTGCCTTTGGCTGCGGCACCTGCTGGAAATTACTCCAAGATGGAGAGCCTATTAATTGTCCTTTGGGAGTGTTCCTGCCCTCTCTTAAATGAGTTCTATCGGAAGAGGCCTGTGATGGAGTATCCCCAGTGTAAGATCAATCTGCTCCCGGAGTTCGGGACTAATTATCCTCAGGGCCTTGGCGGCAGGCTGGGGAGGGGCGTGTGTTACACGGCCCCCGAGGTCCCTGCGGACCGCCGCTGCTTCCTGCTGCCGGTGGTCCCTGCGGAGACGGGGATCCCGGGGGGTTGCAGGGCCTGGGGGTCCAGGGGGCCTGAGGGGTCCTCTTGTTACAGATCAGGGTCAGCTGCCCTGATTCGGGGGTGGGTGTCACTGCCTGGGGTGCAGGCTGGGGTGTGAGGGTGCTGTGCCTGGAGGTGAACCACTTGTTCCTGGGGACCCAGGCGGATTCCTGCCTGACACCACTGTTCCTGACCCCCCAGGTCACGCAGGTCCGTCATCAGGGCCGACCTGGGAGGTGCAGGTTGGGGTTCCATTCCTCCAGGGCCCCCTGGGACCCGAGGCCCAGGATTCTGCCCGTCCCGCCTCCTGCACACGCTCTGGCCTCACTGCTGACCACCCGCCCCTCAGTTCCCTGTGCTCCCCGCCTCCCCATCTGCCTGGCACCCTCCCCTGCACCGCAGAGCCGTCCTGGAGGGGCACCTTCTCAACGGGGCGAGGGACACGGTGATGTCCCTTCCCACCCCGTCATCCCTGCTTGGGGTGGGTGGGAGCTGTGCTCATCCTGACCCCGGAACCTGTGACCGTGGCCCCTCACGTGGTCAGGGGCCGCGGTGGGTGTGACGGAGCAGGGGTTGAAGACGGTGTGGTGGTCCTGGGTGATGTGGGCACCCAGTGCACTCGAGGGTTCGGCCAAGAGGGAGAGCGAGAGGTCTGAGGCAGGAAGCGGACTGGAGGGCAGAACAGTTTCGGGAGGGTGCCAGCTGCGGGCGGCTGGGAGCTGGATGCGGGAAAGCAGACTGTCTGGGGGCCTCCAGAGGAGCCAGCCCTGCCCAAAGCCCAGGGACCCCCGTGATCAGCCTCTGTCCCCCAGAATACACTGTGCTGTTTTGTTACAGAGGCCATGGGGAGCCCCCACGTTGCCCTGTCCACGTGCACCTCTTACCAGGTAAACGTCCGCCAGGTGAGTGGCCGGCATAGAATCGTTGTCCAAGGGGGCGAGTGGACAGACGGGCAGGGGGACGCGCGCTGGAGGCTGTGGGGTAAACAGCTTCAGTGCTGGGGGTACCCTGCAGTCTGGGTCAGGGGCCAGGCTAGTGGGAATGCCTGGGAAAGCGGGGGTGGGGTGGGGTGGGGTGGGCTGAATCTCCCAGAGGAGTTCGGCGTCCCTGGTGGGAGTGTTCCAGCTGGCAGGTCATGGGGGGACGGCTGCGAAGCTGGGGGCGCAAGCTGGCCTTGGGGGGATGTCAGGCTGGGAGGAGGGCAGGGCCGGGAGGAGCGGCCGGGGAGGCTCGTCGGGGCGGCCGGAAGACCCTCCAGGGATGTGACTCCATCTCGGGAGCAGGGGGACCTCTGGCAAGGCCGCCTCACTCAGATTTGACCCCAGCAGGGGAGGCGTGAGGCCTGGGGCAGCCCAACTGCCTCGCAGAGTGTGTCCGTGTGGATGGGCCCCTAGGCGCTCTGTGCAGAGGGGTCCCCTGTGTCCTCCTCATCCCATCCCCAGGCTCGGAGAGTCAGGCCCCTGGCCCAAGGTCGTTGCCAGTAACCTATGCATACACTGCCCCGGCTGAAGCAGACAGCCTGACCCTGGAGGGCTGCATGGGTCCACCAGCTCAGCTCCAGCCTGAGGCTGCTGCAGGACCGGGGCTCCTAAGCCACTCAGGAGCTTGAGAAGTGCTGAGCCAGGACAGCAGAAGCACCCGGAGAGGAGGAGGTGAGTAAATGCAGGAGGCACATCTGCAGGCTTGCTTATCGCTCAGATGTGGGTGCGGGGAGACTGAGCCCCGAGCTCCCTCCCGGCTCAGGACCCTCAGCCAGGACCCTCCCCGCCTTCCAAGTCAAACCAAACGCCCTGGGCTCCAGAGCACGGGTTTTAGTGTTATGAATTTATGCATTTATTTGTTTATGCATGAGGGTGCCTGAGTGAATTGATTCCCTTCCTTCCCCATAAAGTAGACGGCAAGTGTGGGGACTCCTGAGAAACCTCCTGCAGAGTTCCCGGGTTTCAAGCCTGAGGTCCCCCGGGCCGCGCATCCTGAGGGTTCTGGTAACATGGTGTTGCTGTTGTCAATGAGGCAGTTAAATTATATGAGAGGATAGTGTCACCATACAGGGCCCAACACAAACGAGGCGCTCAGTTTGGTAGTTGTTCCCTGGTGGATCAGCTGGTAAAGAATCCGCCTGCCATGTGGGAGGCCTGGGTTTGATCCCTGGGTTGGGAAGATCCCCTGGAGAAGGGAACAGCTACCCACTCCAGTATTCTAGTCTGGAGAATTCCATGAACTGTATAGTCCACGAGATCACAAACAGTCCGACATGACTGAGCGACTTTCTCCTTCAAGTACTTGCTGCGTTAATTTCGGAGGCTTCGTTTATGTTGGCACAAAAACAGGTGACTTCCTGTTACCAGCACTGAACGGGGAGAACTCTGCTGTTTCCTGGCGTGCCTGGCCTACTAGGACGCTCAGGAATGGCTCCGTCGCTCACCCTGGTGTGCTTCAGCAGGCGGTGTGTTGTCCCGCCGACCCACTCACTTCTTTTATCCTTCATTTCTGATTTTGCCTGGTTCTCAGTGCTTTCAGCTCTGAGTTTTTATTGCTGCCTTAAACCTCGTGCAACAGAAAGAATCCAAATATGAATAAAGTTAAATATGTGTGTGCTGTCACTCAGCCGTGTCCGACTCTTTGCAACCCCCTGGACTGCAGCCCTCCAGGCTCCTCTGTCCATGGAATTCTCTGGGCAAGATTACTGGAGTGGACAGCCGATCCCTCCTCCAGGGATCTTCCTGACCCAGGGATCTAATCCTTGCCTCTTGTGCCTCCTGCATTGGCAGGAGGGCTCTTGACCACTAGCGCTACAAACGAGTCAGTTCTCTGTCCCACATGTTGAGCAGATTCTCTGATGTCAGGAAGGAAAAAACAGTGGGCATATTTGCAGAATCTTGTGCTCTCCTTTCGCTCCCAGAGAAAATGTTTGTCTTGTTTGGCAGGTGTTTAAAGTGAGAGACTATTAAATGCACAAGATGAACTGAGCTCCTGTTTACTGACAAGGCCAGAACCACCCAGATGGACCCTTTTCTCTCCTCCTTCTTTCACCTACACTGACCTTGTTGTGACTTTGGTGTTCCCATCTGTGAAATGGAGCAGTGGAACTGAATGATCTCCACACCGTCTTCTATTTCATTCCATTTGAAAGTTGCAGACCGAGGCCTCACGTTCTTGTATGTGTAGGTGACTCTTGACCATCAGCCTCAGGTGAAACCTCCATCCTGCGGTCCTTGCGTCCAGTTCAGCCAGAGTTGTGTCTAGCCACGAGGCCTGTCTGGCCTGTGAGAACAGGGCTATTATCCCTCCTTTTAGAAAAGACAGAGATGGGACTCAGCAGATCTAAATACCTTCTGCACCGTCAGTTCGCTGGGGACTGGGCAGGGGCATCCCCAGCCCGACTCTGAGCCCTGCACGCTCTCGGGATGCTAAGCCAGAGGACACTCGAGGCTGCATGGGGTTGGGAAGATGCTCCCATGCTAAACCAAGAAGCCCTCTGTCATCTGTGTCACGGAGTTGGTCTCCTTGGAGGATTTTCTGTGAAATCAGGGTTCTACATTTAGCAGTTAGAAAACAACTGCACCACGCTTTAGTGATTCTTTGTTTTTACTTCTGTTATAATTGAGTTAAAACTCACAACCTTGTGTTCCTTCTTTCCCTCATCTCTCCTCCAGGCTTCTCGCCGGCTGCTTCTAAACAGTGGCCGGAAAAGCCTCCCCATCGTTGCCCAGTCCCCAGCTCCATTCTGCTCCATGCTTGCTCAGGCCTCTCCCTCCCCGTCCTTGGAGTCTGGCTCTCCCTGCGCCTCCTGCCCTGTCCGCAGGGCCCCGCTGACCTGCCTATGCCCTGCGTCTGTCCATCGTCCATGGAATGTGCCCCAGACCGAGGTTCACGGTAATCACCCTCCCTCTAATCAATGGTGGGAGCCCTTCCGCTAGCAAATTGAGATGGTCGATACGAAATCACTTCAGATCATTACAATCCTGATACTTAAGTCATATGCCTTTTAAAAGACTATTTTTTAGAGCAGCTTTGAATTCATAGCAAATTTGAGAAGCAGCTACAGAGGTTTTGCATGGCCCCCTGGCTCCCACACACCCAGCCTCCCCATCATCAACACCCCCACTGGAGGAAACATTTGTTACAGTGAATGAACCCACACTGACCTGTCATCACTCACAGCCCACAGCTGACGTGAGGGCTCACTCGTGGAGGTGTACATTCTATGGGTTTGGACACATGTCCCGTGACCTGCATTCACCATCATGTCTTCACACAGAGTAGCTTCACTGCTCTGAAAATCCTCTGTGATCCACCGGTTCATCCCTTTCCCTCTCCCCAAGCCCCTGGCAACCACTGGTCATCTCACTATCTCCATAGTTTTGCCTTTCCAGAATGTCATGTCATTGGAATCATGTACTATGTAACCTTTGAACATTAACTTAAGTCATGTCCGACTCTGTGATCCAGTGGATCATGTAGCCCACCAGGCTCCTCTGTCCACGGGATTCTCCAGGCAAGAATACAGGAGTTGATTGCTAAGCCCACCTCCAGGGGATCTTTCCCACCCAGGGATTGAATCTGTATCTCTCACACTGGCAGGAGGATTCTTTACCACTAATGCTATCTGGGAAGCCTTAATGATATGTGTTTTAGGTTCCTTCATGTCTTTTCATGGCTTGATAACTCATTTCTTTTTAGAGCTGCATCAAAGCCATGGTTTTTCCAGTAGTCAGGTATGGATGTGAGAATTGGACTATAAAGAAAGCTGAGCCAAAGAATTGATGCTTCTGAACTGTGGTGTTGGGGAAGACTCTTGAGAGTCCCTTGGACTACAAGAATATCAAACTGGTCCATCTTAAAGGAGATCAGTCCTGAATATTCATTGGAAGGACTGATGCTGAAGCTGAAACTCCAGAAATTTGGCCACCTGATGTGAAGAACTGACTCATTGGAAAAGACCCTGATGCTGGGAAAGACTGAAGGCAGTAGGTGACAGAGGATGAGATGGTTGGATGGTATCACCAGTTTGATGGACATGAGTTTGAGTAAGCTCCAGGAGTTGGTGATGGAACTCCAGGGAAGCCTGGTGTGCTGCAGTCCATGGGGTCACAAAGAGTCAGACGCGACTGAGCGACTGGACGGAACTGAATATTCCACTCTCTGCATGTACACAGTTGTTTTATTCACTCACCTACTGAAGGACATCTCTATTGCTCCCAAGTGGTGGCAATTATGAATGAAGCTGCTATAAACATTCATGTACAGGGCTTTGTGTGACATACATTTTCAACTCGTTTGAGCAAATATCAAGGAGCGTGATTGCTGGATCATATGGTAAGAGTATGTTTAGTTTTGTGTGACACCACCAAAGTGGCCCCACTGTTTGGCGAGCCTACCAGCCATGAATGAGAGTGCCTGTTGCTTTGCATCCTTGTCAGCACCTGGTGTTGTCGGTGACCTATATTTTGGCCAAGTTAAAACTTTCATTTTGAGATGATTATAGATTCTCATGCAAGTGTAAGATATAATACCAAGATGCATACACCCCTTAACCACTTCCCCCAGTGTTATATAGCTATTGTGTCTTGCACAGCTGTATTCCACCTATGGAACTACTTGCTGCAATCAGTTGACCTTATTCAGATTTTTCAGTTTTACAAGCACACATACGTGCATATGTGTATTTAGTTCCGTAAAAGTGTATCGCAAGGGATCCTTGTGATGATGTGTTCTGTATCTTGACTCTGATTGTCACACAGATTAACACATGGTAAAATTACATATATAATATTTTTATACTTCTCACAATTGTGTCCCCCTCATGGTGTCTAGTGCCGCTGGGCACACCATAATCACTTAATAAATACCTGTGTGTGTGTGTGCTCAGTTGTGTCCGACTCATTATGACCCCAAGGACTGTAACCCATCAGGCTCCTCTGTCCATGGGATTTTCCAGGCAAGAATACTGGAGTGGGTTTCCATTTCCCCCTCCAGGGGATGTCCCCAAGCTAGGGATTTAACCCATGTCTCCTGCATCTCGTGCACTGCAATTCTTTACCACTGAGCCACCAGAGAAGCCCTCAACAAACATAGAGTTGGTGATGCATATCCTATTCCTTAGAGAAAACAGCAGTGATTCAGAAAGCATGAGCCCTGGCCTAATGAGGTGGCGTGAAAATAACCATGGATCTGCAGCAGAAGACTTGAATTCAGAGACCGGTTTTGCTCCATTCCAGCTCAGAGGATTTACTTTAAACCTCAGACCTCGGTGTCTTGATCTGGAAAATGAGGAAGCCAGATTAGTAATCTTTATGGTCCCTTCCAAATTTAAAAACTATCGCATCTAGAAACTGTGACATCCTTTAATCTCTCAGGTCTGAATTTCTCTCCTTAAACATTTTTGTCTTGTGGTTTGAGTTTATCAGCTCAGAGTTGGTTTCATTTTCAAGCTTCAAACCATGGACAAACAATAATCTTCTCCTTGATTTTTTACCGGCTCAAGAGACAAACCTGAAAGATCTCATTTGCGTGAAGATTCAGGAGATGCAGAAACTCCTGGGAACACTGGTGTCTGTGGACCGCAGCCCAGCCTGAGCAGCGGGGTGCCTTCCCAAGATGTCCACTTGCTGAGAGGGTGTGCAGGACGTCTCCCCTGCCCAGCCCTCAGCAGAGCAGGTTCTGTGTCCCACAGCCCAGGTGACATCTTGCTGCCGTGAGACCAGCACTAGCATGTCAGCACCCCGCCCCAGGAGGTGCTCCCCTCTCACACACTGTCCTCTAACAGCCTTCCTTCCCGGGTAGGTGTCCTCCTTGGGGGCTGGTGTGACCCATCTATCAGACCCTGTCCCTAACCTCCCAAATATGAGCCAGAAAGTGACCAAAGGGAAAGAGAGAGAAGCTGAACACGCTGGCCAATCAGCATGTTTGGCTGAGCCCGCTGTGTGGAGTGGGTGTGCAGTCAGGGGGCATAGCTTGTATCCAGGCTCTGCTTCGTACCAGGCGGGTGACTTCCGGCAGCTCCCAGTCCTCCCCTGCCTCAGTTTCCCGATCTGTAGAACGGGAATGTCCCCTGTCTCAAAGGGTTGCAGGATGGTTAACTGAATCAATACAGGTAAGAGCTTGGACTGGGGCCTCCCTGATGGTTCAAGCGGTGAAGAATCTGCCTGCAATGCAGGAGACATAGGAGACTCAGGTTTGATCCCTCGGTCGAGAAGATCCCCTGGAGGAGGGCGTGACAACCCACTCCAGTTGCCGGGAAAATCTCATGGATAGAGGAACCTGGCCGGCTATGGCCCATGGGTTTCGAAGAGTCAGCCATGACTGAAGTGACTGAGTACACACACACACAAGGGCTTGGACTAGTGTTTGACATGTGGAAGAGCTCAGCGAGTGCTACCTGTCTTCATGTGGTCGTGCTCTTCACCTTCTGACTTGGCTGTCCATCTCTGGACACAAAATGCCCTTGGCCCCTCAGCCTGTATGATTGCAAGAGTGTCTGGTGGTGGTGCTTTGGGGAAAAAATGTGATGATTGGCACAGATCCTGTCTGGCTAAGTCCCACGGAGCAGCAGGGGCTCCTGGGGGGACAGGCGTGCACATTTTCTGCAAAGCTATGGAGGCAAAGCCTGTCCTGGGCTCTGACCTGGGAGATCCTCTCTCCTAAAGACGAAGCCTCGGAACAACTTTGAAAGGCTGGAATCCAGAGCAAAGGGCTTTGGGCAGTGGGCCTGAGCTGTCCGGAGGAAAATGAATGGGATCTCAAAAGCCACCTTGCAGCGACCTGAGGACCCCGTGCTCGTAGGTGAGCCCTGCAGACATGTGGCGGCCCTTCACACATTCAGATTCTCCAACCAAGTCTTCTCATAACATGTGCATTCATACATTGCTGCTGCACGGCTATGCATTTTCTGATTTTTGTCACACTCTGATAAGATTAAAAACACAGTTTTGTGTGCTATTGCTGACTGAATTGCAGAAGTAATTTCTCATACGACTGAAATCTCAGATTTGGTAGATGCCTTGCCCAGTGGGACAGGAAGCAATTTATCAATTCCCATTAGCTTCAGTCACCAATCAGGAGCCCGCTCTGGCCTGTTTTTTTTTTTTTTTTCTGCTCCTAAGCAGCTCACTAATTTCTCTGGCTGAACGAGCTTTCACAGAGCAGTTCCCCTCGACACTGACTCTGCAGCCCCCCATCAGACAGGAGCTCTTGCATCAGGTGGGAAATGGAGATGCAGCTGTGTGCTACAGGCCTGGTGGGCAGGCTGTGTCCGGGAGGAGCGGGGTCTTTTAGGATTTGATCTTTCTTGAGGACCCCGGGACCTTCCCATTTTGCTGAGCTCAGAAACACCCAAGAGGGAGTCTCCTTTGTCTTTGAACTTCCATTTGGGAAGCCTTTGCTCTGAGGCCATGTGTGTGAATTTTGAGTTTGGGTCCACAGAGTCAAGAGATCCTGGGAGGCCGGGCACCTGGCCTCGTGTTCCCCTTGCAGGCTCTCCTTTACTCCTTCTCTGCGTATTTTCCTTCAAAACAAATCCTCGTGGTAACAAGGTCTCTGTGAGTGCAAACCCTGATGTGAGCAGTTTTCCTGAGAGGAAACGTGAGTCCCCGAGGCACCCCAGCTCTGAGGACCTGGCTGTATGGATCATTCCCTCCAAGGAAATTGGGAGAGACCACATGCTTACCACATATTCCCAGGGGTCTCAGACGGTAAAGAATCTGCCCATAGTGCGGGAGACTGGGGTTCAATCCCTGGATCAGGAAGATCCCTTGGAGGAGGGCATGGCTACCCATTCCAGGATTCTCTCCTGGAGAATCCCCATGGATAGAGGACCCCGATGGCTACAGTCCACAGGTTGCAGAGTTGGACACGATTGAGCGACTAACACACATGTATTTACCAAAACACAGAGGCTTTCAAGCAGCGCAGATTGGAAACTTTCTTTCATCTCCGGTGCTTCTTATTACAGAAAGGAAGACCAAAGTCTATTCCAGGAGAGGGCTTGGATGGAGAATTCCTCCCATCACGTTTCAGTGGAATTCAGCTAGGGGCTGTCACCGGGGGCCGATGGAGGGGGTGACACATGAAGTGGTGTTAGGACAGTTGTGTTTTCCAGCAGGGGCTTCTGGTCTCCAGACAGGTGGGCAGGTCCACATGCTCCTTTCAATGCGTTAAACAGAATGCCCTCTGATTTGGGCAGCAACGCAGAGATGTCAGCTGCTTGCGGCAGGCGAGAGGGATGCTGTGGGCCGTCGTTTCGATGGATTTATGTACATTTCCACGGGCCTCCCTGGGCACAGCATCTCTAGAGCCGCCTGTGAGTCTGGCTCGAGGTGTGCCTGGGCAGACCCAGCCCCTAGTGTCACCGCCAACCGCTTGCTCACAGCTGCCCAGTAATGAAGCAGCAGCTTCTGTGTATGGTCACAGCCCTGATGTCAGAGCCGAAGACGCAGGATGGATGGGGATGCAGGGAAGCGAGGGGCCGCCATGGCCACGGCCGTGGACCGGCTCCAGGCCAAGAGGAGGGAGAGAGGAGGTTGAGGAGGCCCTTGGGCCCAGAAGTGGCTCAGGTTGGAGGCAGTGCGGGGCCGCTGGGAAGGGGTGCTTTCCTCTGCCCAGGGTGTGTCTGTTGGGGACAGTGCAGGGAGCATCCCCGGGCTAGATGCTCTGGGTGATAATTTGAGGTGATGTGGTCCCCAGCAGGTACTCATCACACCAGGACACAGCCTCACTTCCCCGGGGGCTGGCACACGCTGCGTGGCTGGGAGGCACAGAGGGCACTGACGGGGACCATGTAAGGCAGGACAGGGGGATGGTCCAGAGCAGTCCGAGGGTGCGCCCCACAGCCCTGGCCACACAGGACCCCACAATGCTCACCCCCCTCCTGCCCGAACCCTGAGGCCTGGCCGCCTTCTCACCCCTGGAGCTCATCAGTGCTGACCTGTGAGGGGCCTGAAGCCCTGCATCCATTTAAGTCCGTCTTCTATGAGTCAGAAGCACGATCAACGGTCTGGGCCTTCCTCCTCCCTGGCAGGCTCCAGCCTTTCAACGCCTTTAAGGGAAATTAACATGGTAACTATGTCTGATATCAGAAGTTAGAAGTGAAAATCACTCAGTTGTGTCCAACTCTTTGCGACCCCATGGACTATACAGTCCATGGAGCTCTCCAGGCCAGGTCTGGAGTGGGTAGCCTTTCCCTTCTCCAGAGGATCTTCCCAACCCGGGGATCAAACCCAGGTCTACTGCATTGCAGGTGGATTCTTTACCAGCTGAACCACAAGGGAAGCCCAAGAATACTGGAGTGGGTAGCCTATCCCTTTTCGAGGGGATCTTCCCAACCCAGGAATGGAACCGGGGTCTCCTGCATTGCAGGTGGATTCTTTACCAACTGAGCTATCAGGGAAGCCATGGTAAAAGGCAAAAGATTGTACCTTTAAGCTAGGATTAAGGGAGATACATAAGATTTCTTGTTCGCTGTAAAATTCCACACTTGTGATGGATTCTGTTCAAAATCTCTTCTGAGAATCATCATTTGCCTTTCGGGCCACAGCTCCCACAGTCTGGACTCTCCTGATGCAGGTGTAGGACTCTGCTGTCCCCCAACAACAGAGGACCCTGCTGCACATCGGTGAGGAGTGGGGCAGGTGAGTGAGCCATGGGAGGAGTGGGGTGGTCATTGAGCTGTGGGGGGAGTGGGTGGGTGAGGGAGCCATGGGGGAGTGGGGTGATCAAGTGAGCCCGGGGCGGGTGGGGTGGTAGAGTGAGCACTGGGTTGGTGGGGGTGGGGTGGTGGAGTGAACACTGGGGGGAATGGGGTGGTAGAGTGAGCCTGGGGGTAGGTGGTCATCCACGTGGTTTGTGGGACCCTGTAACTTCTCTTTCCCAATCACACTGCAAGCTCTTCAATGGGAAGGACTGCCTTCGTTTCAATCTCGGAGTCTTAGCCTCATACCTCTTGCATAGCTGATGCTCAGTAACTATTCATTCAATGAGACGGTGAGACAAGTAACCACTTCCTAAAACAGGTAAATGCCTGACATGTGATCCTTCATTAATTGCTATTTACCCAACTTACCTCCTGGGCAGCACAAGGGGTTGTTACACTCTCCCTGTACCTTGAAGACCCACAGTTTGCCGTACGGGAGATGGGAGCGCCCCCGGCTGGGACCTTGGATGAGCTGCTTCACTTCTCTTGAACTTCAGTGTCCTTGTCTTAAATGCAGGCAGGAGAACAAGAGAGCACTCTGAGTTCCCGTCGATGGTACTGCCCCAGACCTTCCAGCCCCACATGCTCCTGCCCGCCCAGGGACCACGCGGCTGCAGACACCCAGCCGTGAGCACCAGGGACACAGGGGTCTTCAGTGTGCCCGCCTCGCCAGCTCCGTGGCTGTCGGAGTGTATGCGGGTAGTCCTCCTTAGAGGCTGTCTGTGCCGGATCGAGGAGTCTTTCCATTTTCCCTTGTATCTTCTCTTGACCTGAGCTCTTACAGGGGTTCCTGAAGGTGGGGCTCCTGGGTTACAACCCCACCTGCCCCCCTGCCCGCCGAAGGATGGTCTGCTGGGGGGTCACTTCTGGGTTGCTGCTCCATCTCTCTGGCAAAATGAGCCCTAGCAATGGGGGGAGTGGGGTGGTAGACGGTCCTGGCACAACCCATTTCTGGTGTCAGGACACAGAATAGGCACTTCTGGGAGTTTTAAACATGAGAACTCTCAGGGAGTTGGGTCCTGGCGGCAGCAGGTAGGGCCACGTCTGGGGGAGGGACACTTGGTGGGGTGTTATGCATGCAGACGGGCGTTGAGTTCAGCTCTATTAAACACCTTTATTAATGATCTGGAAGTGGGATGTAAACGGAACATTAATTAACCCGCTGAATATTAAGCTGGGAGGTGTTACAAAAGCAGACCCATCACTTTATCACTTCCTCCACATACAGAGCTTGGGTAATTCATGGGTCAGCTGACTTCAGGCAGACTACCTCTGTTGACAACACCACTGGCTCAATTCATAGCTGGCACTTGGGTTGACTTCTTTCACAGGCATAGTCTCGTACCAGAAACCTTTTGCTTTCTGTTAGTTACCGAGTGATGAGTCATCTTGTCTGTATTAAGGGTCTGGGTAGATAGCAAGTATTCTGGGGAGAAGGGGGTGGGGGAAACAGAAGCAGGGGCACGGGAGAGTATGTGTGATGGGGGCCAGTTACCGTGATTGCCTGCGGGTTGAGTCTTCTCTCCTGATCCTGGGGGCCTCGTCCGCCTTCTCAGAGAGCACCTGTTCCTCCAGGATGACTCTCACAGATTTCTTTCCCCAAAAAGAGCTTGGTAAGAGCAGGCTGAGAGCTCAGCACACTCTGCATTCTTATGGTATAGGTTTGGGATCAGGAGTCCTTGGTAGTCATCCTTGTTCTGCGTTTTTGATCAGATAGCTATGATGAAAGGGCTTCCCAGGTGGCTCAGTGGTAAGGATTCAGCCTGCCAGTGCAGGAGACGCAGGAGACACGGGTTCGATCCCTGGGTCGGGAAGATCCCCTGGAGAAAGAAATGGCAACCCACTCCAGTATTCTCGCCTGAAGAATCCCATGGACAGAGGAGCCTGACAGGCCACCATCCACGGGGTCACAAGAAGTCAGACACAACTGAGCACACAGCTATGATGAAGTTATTTACCAATTCTGAGCCTTAGATTTTTTTTTACCTGTGGGAGGAGATAAAATGGAGTGACCCTAAGATACAGCTGGGAGGGTGAAATGGAGTGATATTCTTGAATTTTGTGAGCTGTAAAACCATAAAAAGCTAGTATAACATTGGACTGATTCTCAAAGAATGAGGCATCCTACCCCAATGTGTATGAGATACTCCAAATAATTATCGGCAGGGTGGCCAAGAACATTTAGAAATATGAGTAGGAAATCCAATCTGGAAAAATGCTAGTAAATACTTAGGGACAGTAGAAAATTGGCAGGGTTCATGAGTTGGCAAAATTAATCAAACTATTTTTCAAATGCTTGGGTTCAACAAATTATAAAGTGTTTGCCAAGCACCTTTTCTTATAAATTTTGAATCCTTTGTTTGTTTCAGCTAAAACATGATCCATAAGCTTCTGATTCATTGACACTTAATTCCCTAAAAGGCTATTTGTTAGTAGCAATCAGATGTTCCAGAAACCCGCTGTGCCCACTGCAAAGAGGCTTTCCAGATTTTTTTTTTCAAAATCTTTATTAGCACAGTACACAAAGAACTGTTGTTCAATCACTGAGTCATCTCTGACTCTTTGCAAGCGCGTGGACTGCAGCACACCAGGCTTTCCTATCCTTCACCATCTCCCGGAGTTTGCTCAAACTCATGTCCATTGGGTTGATGATGCCATCCATCCATCTCATCCTCTGTCGCCCCCTTCTCCTCTTGCCTTCAATCTTTCCCAGCATCAGAGTCTTTTCCTGGAGTTTGCCCAAGTTCATACCCATTGAGTTGATGATGCCATCCCACCATCTCATCCTCTGCTGCCCAATTCTCCTTAGCACCTATCATAATGACCTCATCTTAATGTAACTATCTGCTTAAAAACTCTCTCTCTAAATAAGGTCACATTCCCAGGTACAGGGTAAGGAGGTTAGGACTTTAACATATGGATTCTGGGGAGACACAGTCAAGCACAGCAGAGACTCTGACTTGGGGTGCCCTCATGGGTGCTGCCAGTCCTGGGGACACCAGCTTGGTGAAAGGGGAACGAAGCCTGTTCAGAGATCAGTCACCACCCATGAGTGAGTGACCACGGGACCCTGAGGGAGACCTGGGAAGCACATGCCTCCCTTCCCGGGAGTGCTCAAGAGGGCCAGTTCTAGAATGTCTCCGTTTCCCTGAAGTCACTGGAGGGGACCCGTCTTCAGGGCACCAGAAGGGTCTGACAAGTTCAGACACAGGGGAGGTTATGGTACAGATGAATTTGAAAAGTAATCACATTTGGTCCATAGAAATGTGCCTAATTGGCTGTTTGATGGTGCCTGGAGATGAGAAGTTAATCCACAAATACTGAGTCTTCCCAGATGCCCTGGGTTTAATTTGTGTTTGTTATGTTTTGGGATCATGGTGATTAGTGACGTTTGCTGAAGGCTCTGAAATAATTCCCCTTCTAGCCATTTTTTCCCTGAAATTTAGTCTTTAGCCAAACAGCGTGGTCCTCAGTCCTCAGGCCATGTTTGTTAAAAAGGTTAAGGAAAATGTCATCCAAGCTGCAGCCAAGAAAGACACTCTGGGCAGCCAGTGGGAAGTCAGTGGGCATTTTCCAGCATTTGAGAACTAACAAGAGACCATTCCCCACACGGACCAGGAGCCGCCAGCCCTGTTCCCCCAGCGGCGGTGCTCGGCCTCCAGGGTGGAGGATAAGCCTCCGGGCCGCCGTCCACCTTCTCCCTGGCTGCATCCTGCTCTCTGTCGCCCTTTCCTCTGCGTCCTCGCTCCGCCAGCATGGCCTTGTCTCACTGCCTCAACTTCCTTTAGAAAAGAAAACCCGCTCTTAAATTCAAAACCAAAACAGCCAGTGAAAAATCGATGTTCAAAAGTTTGCGAAGAAAACTGAATGTTGTGTGGCTTTAAAGAACACAGGGTATTCCAGTACCAGGGCAAGAAAAGAGGTGTCTGTAGGCAACTCCGTAATGCATACAGCAAGCATGAATGTGCGTATTTACCGTGAGCATTTTCTATGCAATTCTAGTTATACTGCAAGACTACCAAATTCGTTTTTCAGAGATAGTTCAAAGGCAAATGTCATCATGCTCCTCCTTTGCAAATTAGGTGTATACATATACCAACACCTTCCAAAAAAATAGACAGGCATTAACAAGGTCTTAGCAGCCATAGCTACAGGCAGGATTTCCATCAGTGTGTTTGACCTCAACAACACTGACACAGGGAGATTCGTTTCAAAGTGGTGTGGCTTGAAGCGATCTTGTAATGGGCTGCATCAGGCAAGCGTGTCACATGCACTTGGTTTTAAAATGGGAGCTTTGGCAGTGAGACGCCAGGCCCTGAGCCTGTACTTTGGAAGACGTTTTCTTCTTTTTTTGTTTTGGTTGCGGAACAAACATTGTTTTGCTGGAGTGTTCTGGTAGGGGGCTCCAGGCCTCCCTGGGTACAGGGTTGCCGATGGGTGGGCACGGTCAGTCGCTGGAGTGGCCCCCAGGGGATGAGTCTGGATGACCCCACGGTCCTCACCTGCAGGGTCTCTGTCGGCCTCTGGCTGCTCTATCAGCATCCTGCCTTCTTTCTGGGGAGCTCCTACCAGGCAAGGATGTGTCTTTCCTGATTGAATTTCGTGGAGGTCTGCAGATGTTCTTGGGGAAGAAGCCAGGCATAAGTGACTTTGCCCTTCACCTGAGGCTCCGGGCTTCTGGCCTCAACAAAGAGTAGGTGATGTCGTGGAGAGAACTGGGTGCGATCTGGGCTCTGCCACCCGTCGAGTTGCTTGCGGGGGCTTCTCTGAACCTTGGCATGACCACTCGTAACATGTGCACAATAAGGTTAGAGTGAAGATCTCATCATTGAAGGTATTAAACCCCAAATCCAGCGCCTGGCATATGGATGATGTTCAATAAATGATCATTGTTATCATCGCTGTTTGCTTCATTTGGGTTCATTTCTACTTTGCTTCCTTCTCTACTTCCCACTTTCCAATATTTCTGGGAGTGGGCTTCACCCCACATGTGGACCTACCGGCACGTGAAGACCCACATGGGAGTGAGTGCTGGGTGCTTTCCCTGTGCTGGTGTGGCTTGTCTGCAATTCCCTGGAAGCTGGGTGCAGACAAGGCCAGCTCCAAGATGTCTCTTTGTTCTGAAAGTCTGCATGAGTCCTGCAGTGGATGCAAGTTGCATTTTGAAAGTTACTTCCCCTAACTGAACATGTACTTCGTGCTGGAAAATAAACAAAAAGCTAAAAATGCTTCCATCATGGTCTATTGGGAACCTCCAGAGCCCTGCACTACGCTCTGTCTCTGAATGCAGGTCCCTGGTTCCCTGTGCTGTCTCAGGGGAATCCCACCCAGAAAGAGGGTCCCATGCTGGACCAGGAGGGGCCATCTCCTCGTGTGGGAAGGAAACCAGAAAGCTGCCATCTTCATGGAGTTGTTTTTGCAATTAAGAATAGTCTTAAGAGTACTCAAGGAAATTTCCAAGTAAACAAGTTAAGTCTTCTGATTTCCCTAAAAACGCTGAACCCCAGACTGTGTACATTCTTATCCCTTGATCTTAACACATGTGAAGAAACAAAGCACGGAGATTCTGTTTCCAGAGCTCAGGATGAAAGCCTGCTTCAGAGTGGTGGTGCTTCCAAGGTCAGAAGAGCTGCCCGTTCCATTCTGTACACTTGGTTGGGGGTGGGTGGGTAGGTGTGGTTTAGGATGGGGGCTTTGGTGGCTCAGGCAGGAAAGAATCTGCCTGCAAAGTGGGAGACCCGAGTTCCATCCCTGGGTCTGGAAGACCCCCTGGATAAAGAAATGGCCACCCACTCCAGTATTCTTGCCTGGAGAACCCCATGGACAGAGGAGCCTGGCAGGCTGCAGTCCATGGGGTCGCACAGAGCCAGACACACTTCAGCACACACTGAAACTAAAGCCTGGGGACAGTGATGTCTCCCACATGCTTAGGATCAACCCGCAGGCCAAATTCTGGCTGACTGGATGCTGTTAATATCTGGACATGAAAGTGTTGCGTGCTTCGAGTCAGCTGACCCGTGAATGTGGGGAGGGGAGATGGGGGAGGGGTCCCCACTCAGCCTCACCAGCAGACCGTGCACACCGCTGGCATGACCCAGCACCGCACCTCACTCCCGGGCGGCACCAGGGTGGCGGACTGTTCATGGTGCCAGGGAAAAGTGGATTCTTGAATTACAAGCCTCTGCTTCTTAGGAAGACATGTGGTTCCAGAGAACTGATCACAATATCACAGTTGTGGTTATTGAAAACAGAAAAGAGACGTGAAAACCACACTGGATGACTTCTCTGATCCTTGTTGTGGATACAAGTTTGCCCGTTTCACCTCTCCCCATCAGAGATCAAGATGAAGTAAAACTGTGAGCTGTAAAAAGCACCTGGTTTGGAATCAGACCTGAACTTACATCTTCATCTCATCACTAAATGCTGTGAAAACTTGGGCAGGTTGCTTAACTTCTCTGGTTCTCCGTTTGCTCACTGGTCAAAGTAGATAGAACAGGACCGTAGGTTTCTCTGAACCCTGTGAGAACTGAGTGTGGTAACGGGCATGGGGGAGCCTCATAGGCTCAGTCACAGGAAAGCCATGGGGTTGGAGGGTCTCTTTTTTGTTGTTGCCGGGTTGCAAGGCTTATAGGAGCTGAGTTTCCCACCAGGGATTGAACCTGGGACTTGGCAGTGAGAGCTTGGAGTCCTAATCTCTAGACTGCCAGGGAACTCCGGGTGGGTCTCGCTCTGAACCCAAATGATGCTTACTCAAAGGCTCAGACTCCTCTGGAGGACGTGTGGATGTTCCCCACCGTTTCTGCCCATACTCATGGCTCACACGGGGCGGGGTGTGTGTGTGTGTGTGTGTGTGTGTGTGTATGTTTTAGTCACTCAGTCGTATCTAGTTCTTTGTGATCCCATGGACTATAGCCCACTAAGCTCCTTGGTCCATGGGATTCTCCAGTCAAGAATACTGGAGTGGGTAACCATTCTCTTTTCCTGGGTATCTTCCTGACCCAGGGATCGAACCCGTATCTCCTGCACTGTGGGCAGATTGTTTACTGTCTGAGCCAGCAGAGAAGCCCAAGGACACAGAGGGGAGCCCATGCCAAACTATGACAGCAAACAAATGCCCCCCAAATCTCTGTGGGTTCAGGGAGCCGTGCAGCTATGCACAGACCCATCCCAAGGGCTGACCCCCCGAAACAGGAAGGAGGCTTTTTCCCAGCAGGCTCCCAGCTCAGGGGGGCACCTGCAGGGCTGGCAGCCCACCCTCACCATCCCCGTTGTCCTCGTCCTCAACAGTAGCTCAGCCTGTGTGGCTCCCACAGAGAGCCACGGTGGGGGCACTGCTCAAGCAGCATCCTTGGCACGAACACGTGCC
Organism: Moschus berezovskii; assembly: GCF_049115385.1. NCBI lineage: Eukaryota > Metazoa > Chordata > Mammalia > Artiodactyla > Moschidae > Moschus > Moschus berezovskii. The sequence goes on from NC_142469.1 coordinate 106,223,877, forward strand.
TCCTCTAGAGGAAAGCAGGTGGGATGTTCTCCTGGTGGCCAAGGGGTACAGATGGGCCAGGGGCCAAGGGGTGTCACTCTACCTCCTGTAGACCCTGCCTGGAACAGATGGCCTTGGGAAGCACGGCCAGAGGGCAGTCACGTGTGTGTGTGTTTGTGTGTGTTAGTTGCTCAGTTGTGTCTGACTCTTTGTGACCACCATGGACTGTAGCCTGCCAGGCTCCTCTGTCCATGGGATTCTCCAGATAAGAATACTGGAGTGGGTTGCTATTCCCTTCTCCACAGGATCTTCCCGACACAGGCATTGAACCCAGGTCTCCCACGTTGCAGGCAGATTCTTTACCATCTGAGCCAGCAGAGAAGCCCCAAGTAACAAATAGCAAGGGCAGTTATTTGTTATTAATATCCATTCTCAGAGTACTTCCTTCCTTTCAAACACAGTTACGTGTGTGTTGTTACTGACTCAAAATACTAGTTTTCCTCAAAACTCACAGACATCAAAATGGGTATTTCTTAGTTCTTGGGACTGGAAAGGAATTGGCGTGCAGGACTGAGGTCATTACAAAGTCCTCTGCTCACAGACTGACTGACAAGCAAGGAGGTGGAGGGTGTTAGGAGGTGTGGGATTCCTCTACGTCTTAAAGAACTTGCGACAGTCAGGAAACTAAACACTACCCATGAAAAGGCAATAGACACTTGCTTTGAAATTCAGAAGAGGTTGGCCCTACAGGGAGGCAGTGCTGGAGCTGTTCAGCTAACTGGCTGGAAGTTGTCCCTAAGGGAGGAGGATGCCCATCCCTATGGAGGGGAGGCTGCTTGCAGCTGCAGGCCGTCCTGGGGAGAGGAAGCGGCGTGATCTCCATCACCTGTCCACAGAGGCACTGTTCCCAGACTCTGAAAAAAGCTGCGGTGAGTTTTAATAGATTATCTTTTAAAATATACTGTCCTTTGATTCAAAGTAACCTGAGGGCTAGCCCATATGACGCCAGTGCAGCGTCTAGTTCTAAAGAGCACCGTAGTTTCGTGTGTAGTTCTCCCTTTTCTGCCCCTGCTCCCTTGGGGCACAGGTAACACTCACACTGTCGCAGAGCAGTCTGGATGAGCCTCTTGGGATCACCGGTTCCCGTCACACTTTGTTGTGGTCACTCACTCAGCCGTGTCCGACTCTGCGACTCCATGGACTGCGGCAGGCCAGGCTTCCCTGTCCTTCGCCATCTCCCTGAGTTTGCTCAAACTCATGTCCATCTACTCGGCCATGCCATCCAAGTATCTCATCCTCTGTCGTCCCCTTCTCCTCCCTCCTTCAATATTTCTCAGCATCAGGGTCTTTTTCAGTGACTCAGCTCTTCGCATCAGGGGGTCAAAGCATTAGAGCTTCAGCTTCAGCATCAGTCCTTCCAAAGAACATTTGGGACTGATTTCGTTCAGGATTGACTGGTTTGATCTCCTTGCAGTCCAAGGGGCTCTCAAGAGTCTTCTCCAGCACCACAGTTTGAAAGCATCAGTTCTCTGGCACTGAGCTTTCTTTAGGGTCCAACTCTCACATCCGTACATGACTACTGGAAAAACCATAGCTTTGAATATACAGACCTTTGTCAGCAAAGTAATGTCTCTTCTTTTTAATATGCTGCTTAGGTTTGTCATAGCTTTTCTTCCTAGGAACAAGTGTCTTTTAATTTCATGGCTGCAGTCGCCGTCCACAGTGATTTTGGAGCACAAGAAAATAAAGTCTGTCACTGTTTCTATTTTTTCCTCTTCTACTTGCCATGAAGTGATGGGACCAGATACCATGATCTTCGTTTTTTGAATATTGAGTTTTAAGCCAACTTTTTCACTCTCCTCTTTCACCTTCATCAAGAGGTTCTTTACTTAAGAGACATAAGTGTAATGCAAGGTGTCCGTTACTCTTATGCCTATTATGCTAATTCTCCTGGCAGCTCCTCACCTACCTCTTTACTCCTCAGGCTTCTGAAGGCCATGCTCCTAAGCTCTCTGCTAACAGCCATCTCAGCATCCCAAACATCTCAAAAACGTTCCTGCAGTAACAGTCTCCCTCTCATCCTCTAATCCATTTGCCTTCTTTTCAGTCAGGACTTCTTGTTGGATCATGATTTAATGTCCACATGCCCTGCCAACCTTCCTTCCTAAGACTTCACTTCAGGTTACGAGTGTCAGGTATTTACCAGCTTCCCTGGCAGCTCAGCTGATAAGGAATCTGCCTGCAATGCAAGAGATCCCGGTTTGTTTCCTTGGTTGGGAAGCTCGCCTGGAGAAGGGATAGGCTACCCACCTGCACTATTCTTGGGCTTCCCAGGTGGCTCAGATAGTAAAGAATCTGCCCACAATGTGGGAGACTTGGGTTTGATCCCTGAGTTGGGAAGATCCCCTGGAGGAGGGCATGACAACCCACTCACAGTACTGCTGCCTGGAGAATCCCCATGGACAGAGAAGCCTGGCAGGCTACAGTCTGTGGGGCAGCAAAGAGTCCCACATGACTTAAGCACAGCACAGCATTTACTGTGTGAGCCTGACTTTTTAGGGTAATAAAAGCAGAAAGGAAATAGGCGGCCTGATTTCTCTCCAGCAAGTGTGGTCCACTTTAGCATCTGTAGGTTTAGGGTTATAGGGAGGTGAGTGAATACAGAGAGCGCGTATGTAAGCAGGGAGATGTGCCCAGAAGAGGTGGACCACCAGCCACCCCCTCCTTCGGCGGGTGACATCCCTTTCTCCCACCCAGGTCAGGGACCCACCCTGCAGGGCCTGGCTGCACTTGTTCCTAAGATGCTGTGGTTCGATCCTGTCAGAAGCAATCCTTCCCTAACTGCTGTCTGGGGCTTGCTCCCTCCTCCTGTGTTGTCCACAAGACGACATTTCAGAGGGTTGCCTGCTGGTTTCCGCAGCCGCACAGACGCCAGCACCCCTGGCCGCCAGCCAGTCAGCCACCCCATCGCTGCTCCTTCGCTGCTCGGCTGGTCTCGGCCTCCTGTGCGGCTCCGGGTCGTGACTGCAAGGAATGGAAAAGGGAAAATGAGTCTGTGAGCGTGAAGCCCAAAGCCTGGGAGGCTGACGACATGCCAATAATCGAAGCATTTCTGTATCTAAGTATTTCCACCTCATCGGTGAACAAGCATGGAGCACAGAAGTGGATCACACCGGGCAGAGCGGTGGTGCAGAGCGGTGGTGTCGGGCCCACACCCTAACCTTGCGCGGTCCTCGGAACGTTGCAAGGATTTTCTCTCCTTGAGCTCCCATTCATTTAAATGAGAACGAAAGTTCACCGCGTCTCTCCTCTGCTGGTGACATTTTCCGCTTCACACGCTATCAACCTCATTTACCGTGTGGTTGCTTGGCGGGCGGCGGTCACCTCCGTGGAAACTGCAGACCGCACCACCCCCAGCTCTCCTCAGAGCCCCGCCTCCTCCTCGTCTCACCCCCCCTCCCCTCCCCCATCCTCTCCCACCTCCCCTCCTGCACGCCCCCCTCTCGCCATGCCGTCCCACCCCTCCCCCGAAGCCTCTCTCTGAGCCTCAGCCCTGCTGCAGGTGTGTGGCGGAGGAAGCCCCTCACCTGGCGTCACTGCAGGATCGCAGTGATGGCCGGCTCCTTCCACCTCTACTTCCGGTGTCTTCAGGGACCCGGATATGGGGAATGCGCTGTAGCGACCACCTTCCGTGGGGCATCCTGGGAAGGCGGGAGGGCGGGGCCGGATGTAAAGCTGAACAAGGGAGAGGCAGTGTTGTCGCCCACGTGAAGATGAGCTGACTGACAGCCGTGGGCCAGACTCGGGCCAGAATTCTTGCCTAACGAGCAGGGATTTGCGTCAGCACCAAACGAAGTGCCTAGAGATACGGTTTAAAATGCATTTTTCTGGCTTCTCTGAAGTATGGGTCCATCTTTGCTGTGGAGGGCTGTGTTTCCCTGTGGAACTGGGCAGGCTGGCCTTCGATGGGGCTGACTCTCCACACCGCCCCTACCCACCACCTCCACCCCCAGCAGGCCTGTTCTGCCAGGGGTGGACTTGACCTGTCCCTCTTGGGCGTTCAGCTTTAGGACTTCTGTCCGGAATTTGGGGACGCGGGGCCTCTGCCTGCCTGCTTTGTGCAGAATCAGAGGAGAAGCTTGCACACGGCACACACGTGATCCAAGCCCATTTCATGGCCTCACCTGAAATTACATGTGGCCTTTGACTACGTCTCATAATCAGTAGTTCCCTGGCAACAGCGTCTGGACATGAGACAAACACCTTTGGAAGGGAGTCTAGGCTTTTTGTTCATCAAGTCAAGAATCACACCAAGGGTGGAAATCATGAACCTCAGCAGGCCAGGGTTGACCTCTGGCTCAGCGCAGTCCTGTGAGTCTTCGCCCTTCCTTCTCACCAGGGTGCCAGCTCCATGAATCAGGAATTGGTCTCCCTCACTGCCCCACCTCAGAGCCCAAGCCAGGTGATTGACAGGGACATTTGAACCTGAGTGAATGAGAAAACGCGGGGAGACATGGCAGGGGCTCAGTCAGGTGACGTTCAGCCACCCTGGGAGCAGCAGACGGGCTTCCTCCCAGCAAAGCTGAGACAGAGTGGGGGTAGGTGGAGGGCACAGCAAATGCAGAGGCCAGGAGGCTGGGGAATGTCTGGTGTGTGGGGAACAGAGAAGGAATGGGGCTGGTTGCACCTTCAGAGAAAGGAGACTGGAGGGCTGGGCAGAGGCAACGTCACTGTGAGCTCACACATTCCTTCAGGGAGCTTGGGACTGTTGTCAGGGGAAGATGACACGTAAAAGCAAGAAAGAGAACCAACCCAAAGTCCGGGAGTTTTAACAAGAAGGGGAGGCGGCAACTGTTGTGAAGCAGCAATGGAAAGGAAAGAAGCCCTCATGTCAGCGCCCCTCCCTTCTGGAGAAGGTGTAGGCTGGCAGTCTCTGGGGGACTCAGGCAGTGGACTGGATGGTGGAGTCAGACAGACCTGGATTTAACTTCCCAGATGGCTCACTGCTAAAGGATCCGCCTGCCAATACAGGAGCCACTGGAGAAGCTGGTCCCATGCCTGGGTCGGGAAGATCCCCTGGAGAAGGAAATGACAACCCACTCCAGTATTCTTGCCTGGGAAATCCCATGGACAGAGAACCCTAGTGGGCTACAGTCCATGGGCTTACAAAGAGTCGGATGAGACTGAGCAACTGAGTGCACGCGTGCGCACACACACATACACACACACACACACACGTGTACACAGACACACATGTACACACACACGTGCACACAGACACACACGTATACACACGTGTACACACACACGTACACATGTGTACCCAGACACACACGTACACACACGTGTACACAGACACGCACATGTATATACACACGTACACACGTACACACACATGTGTAAACAGACACGTACATGTATACATGTACACAGACACACATGTATACACACATGTACACAGACATGCAAGGTATACACACGTGTACACACATGTACACACACACATGTATACACACACACGTATCTGATCTTTGTCTGGCCTTGGAAGCAATTCATGGCTCTGGACCATGGTTTCCTTCTTTGGAATGTAATACTAACTCTGCATGAGGCTGTGAGGTTTGTGTAAGATGATTTTTGTAAACCTGACGGTGGTGAAAAGAAACAAGTGATAGACTTTACTTATTTGTGGAACCATCTACCTGTAGTGACTCACCCAGAAGACAGAAGGTTCTCAAGGCCTTTCTCTTTCTTGGGCTCTGTGATCCGTCCAGACCAGATGTGAACCCTGGATCCAAGTGTCCTTCCCCAAACCCGTTCTTATGAGTTGCTGTTGTTGTTCAGTCACTCAGCTGTGTATGACTCTCTGTGACCCCATGGACTGCAGCACACCGGGCTTCCCTGTCCCTCAGTATCTCCCAGAGTTTGCTCGAACTCATGTCCGTTGAGTCAGTGATACCGTCCAGCTGTCTCATGCTCTGTCACCCCTTTTTCCTCCTGCCCTCAAGCTTTCCCAGAGTCTTTTCCAATGAGTCAGTTCACTGGAAGGAGAGCCAACCTGTCAGTCCTAAAGAAAATCAATCCTGACTATTCATTGAAAGGACTGATGCTGAAGCTCCAATACTTTGGCCACCTGATGTGAAGAGCCAACCCTTATAGGTTAGGATGGAAATACTTGAAGGCAAAGTATTAGTTTGTAGGGCTGCTGTAACAGGGTCCTACAAACTGGATGGCTTAAAGAAGCAGAAATGTGTGATCTCAGTTTTGGAGACTAGAAGTAGGAGACCACCATCTGCAAGGTTGGTTCCTTCTCTGAGAAAGTCCCTCTCCAGGCCTTTCTCTCAGCTTCTGTGGGTGGGAGGTAGTATCTCTTTGTGGTTTTTACTTGCATTTCCGTAACAGTTATGATGTTGAACATCTTTCCATGTGCTTGATGGTTACTTATGTTTCTTCTTTGGGGAAGTGTCCTATACAAGTCCTTTGCCCATTTTTTTTTTTTTAAGTTTTCTTTCTTTTTTTTTTTTTTTGATGTGGTCCATTTTTAAAGTCTTTATTGAATTTGTTACAATATTGCTTATGTTTTGTGTTTTGGCCTCTTGGCAAGTGGGATCTTAGTTCCTGAACCAAGGATTGAACCTGCACTCAGTACTGGAAAGCAAAGTCTTAACCACTGGGCTACAGGGAATTACCCTTTGCCCAGTTATGGCATTCTCTTGGCAGCATCTGACAGGGCTGGTCTCCCCCCGTGCCTTCCCATTGGCACCCATTACACTAGACACATCTCTCTCCCCATGCCATAGGCTCTTTTCAGTCTGCTTTTCCAGCTCATCCTCCTCTGCCTGGCTGCCACAGCCTGTGCTGCCTCACAGGTTTCCTCTCAGAGCTCCTTTCCTTCATGCTCCACTCCTGCAGGGAGAGCTTGTCCCTGCTCATGACTGCTGCCATCTCTAAGTACCATTCATATGACGATGACCCTTAAATTTGAGTTTCTGGATCAGCAGTCTCTATGAGTTCCAGATGCCTGTTGTCTAATTGCTCACTTGACATTTCATGTCTTAAGGGTACTTCATGGTGATCCAAACTGAACTTGTGCTTTGCCCCCAACATCCTTCTTCCTCCTGGATTTTCTGCTTTGGTAAAAGGAACCATTATCCATCTGGTCCTCAGAAACCTCAGAATTAGGACATATTGCTTTTCCACCCTTCCTCTTGAGTCTGCAGGTTTTCAGGTTTTCAGTACAAGAAATAACCCTTATATGGATGTCACTGCCATCTTCTATCCATCTTCATACCTTTTTAACTTTACTGTTGTCTTCAAACTCAATACCCATCTCATAAATTCTGGAGCTGACTTGGCTTTTTTTTTCTTGGCATAAGTTATTCACTTCTCTTTGTCTAGTTTTCCCCTTGTCACTCCTCCATTAGATCAGTAAAGACGTTGGCCCTTTATTTTCTAAAATATTTGGCTGTGCTGGCTCTTCATTGAGTGAGGTTCACATGCTCTCTAGTTGTGGTGTCCAGGCTTGGTTGCCCCAAGGCATGTGGGATCTTAGTTTCCTGTGTGTGTTAGTCACTCAGTCATGTCCGACTCTTTGTGACCCCTTGTACTGTAGCCCAAGATGCAAACAAAATGGTGGAGTAGAAAGATGTGCACTCATCTTCTCTTGTGAGAACTACAAAATTACAACTCGCTGCTGAACAACCATCAACAGGAAAATGTTGGATCCCATCAAAAAAAGATACTCCGTGTCCAAGCACAAAGGAGAAGCCCCAGCAAGACGGTAGGAGGAGTTCCACAGAACTGGGGAAACAGACTTTTGGAGGGCACAAACAAAGCCTTGTGTGCACCAGGACCCAGGAGCAAGGAGCAGTGACCCCACAAGAGACTGACCTAGAATTTCCTGTGAGTGTCCAGGAGTCTCTGGCGGAGGCATTGGTCAGCGGTGGCCTGCCACAGGGTCGGGGCACTTTGACCTGACCTTTTTTGGCATGGGACCTTTTGAAGGAGGTCACCATTTTCATTACCTCCACCATAGTTTGGTCTTAGGTCAACAACAGGGAGGGAACACAGCCCCGCCCATCAACAGAAAATTGGATTAAAGATTTACTGAGCTTGGCCCCATCCATCAGAACAAGACCCAGTTTCCCCCATAGTCAGTCTCTCCCATTGGGAAGCTTCCATAAGCCTCTTAAGCCTCTTATCCTTATCCCTCAGAGGGCAGACAAAATGAAAACCACAATCACAGAAAACTAATCAAACTGATCACATGGACCACAGCCTTGTTTAACTCAATGAAACTATGAGCCATGCCATGTAGGGCCACCCAAAATGGATGGGTCATGGTGGAGAGTTGTGACAAAACGTGGTCCACTGGACAAGAGAATGGCAAACCACTTCAGTATTTTTGCCTTGAGAATCCCATGAATAGTATGAAAAGGCAAAAAGATATGACTCTGAAAGATAAACTCCCCAAGTTTGTAGGTGCCCAAGATGCTACTGGAGAAGAGTGTAGAAATAACTCCAGAAAGAATGACGAGACGAAGCCAAAGCAAAAACAACACCCACTGGTGATGGAAATAAAGTCCGATGCTGTAAAGAACAATATTGCATAGGAACCTGGAATGTTAGGTCCATGAATCAGGGTAAATTGGAAGTGGTCAAGAAGGAGATGGTAAGAGTGAATATCAGCATTTTAGGAATCAGTGAGCTAAAATGTACTGGAATGGGCTAATTTAACTCAGGTGACCATTATATCTATTACTGTAGGCAAGAATCACTTAGAAGAAATGGAGTAGCCCTCATAGTCAACAAAAGAGTCCAAAATGCAGTACTTGGGTGCAATCTTAAAAATGACAGAATGATCTCTGTTCATTTCCAAGGCAAACCATTCAATATCACAATAATCTAAGTCTATGCCCCAACCAGTAATGCTGAAGAAGCTGAAGTTGAATGGTTCTATGAAGACCTAGAAGACCTTCTAGAACTAACACTCCAAAAATATATCCTTTTCATTATAGGGGACTGGAATGCAAAAGTAGGAAGTCAAGAGATACCTGGAGTAACAGGCAAATTTGGCCTTGGAGTACAAAACGAGGCACGTCAAAGGCTAACAGAGTTTTACCAAGAGAATGCACTGGTCATAGCAAACACCCTCTTCCAACCACAGAAGAGAAGACTCTATACATGGACAACAACAGATGGTCCATACTGAAATCAGATTGACTATATTATTTGCAGCCAAAGATGGAGAAGCTCTATACAGTCAGCAAAAACAAGACTAGGAGCTGACTGTGACTCAGATCATGAACTCCTTATTGCCAACTTCAGACTTAAATTGAAGAAAGTAGGGAAAACCACTAGACCATTCAGATATGACCTAAATCAAATCCCTTATGATTATACTGTGGAAGTGACAAATAGATTCAAAGGATTAAATCTGATAGAGTGCCTGAAGAACTATGGATGGAGGTTCGTGACGTTGTACAGGAGGCAGTGATCAAGAACATTCCCAAGAAAAAGAAATGCAAAAAGGCAAAAATGGTTGTCTGAGGAGGCTTTGCAAATTACTGAGAAAAAAAGAGAAGCTAGACTCTGATGCTAGGAGGGATTGGGGGCAGGAGGAAACGGGGACGACAGAGAATGAGATGGCTGGATGGCATCACCGACTCGATGGACATGAGTTTGAGTGAACTCCGGGAGTTGGTGATGGACAGGGAGGCCTGGTGTGCTGTGATTCATGGGGTCACAAAGAGTTGGGCACGACTGAGTGACTGAACTGAACTGAACTGAACTGAGAGGCAAAGGAGAAAAGGAAAGATATAGCCATCTGAATTCGGAGGTCCAAAGAAGAGCAAGGAGAGATAAGAAAGCCTTCCTCAGTGATCAGTGCAAAAAAATAGAGGAAAGCAATAGCATGGGAAAGACTAGAGATCTCTTCAAGAAAATTAGAGATACCAAGGGAATATTTCATGAAAAGATGGTCACAATAAAGGACAGAAATGATATGGACCTAATAGAAGCAAAAGATATTAAGAGGTGGCAAGAATACACAGAAGAACTGCACAAAAAACATCTTCATGACCCAGGAAACCACGATGGTGATCACTCACCTAGAGTCAGATATCCTGGAATGCAAAGTAAAGTGGGCCTTTCGAAGCATCACTAGGAACAAAGCTAGGGGAAGTGATGGAATTCAAGTTGAGCTATTGCAAATTCTAAAAGATGATGCTGTGAAAGTGCCACTCAATATGCCAGCAAATTTGGAAAATTCAGTAGTGGCCACAGGAATGGAAAAGGTCAGTTTTGATTCCAATCCCAAGGAAAGGCAATGCCAGAGAATGTTCAAACTACCACACCATTGCACTCATTTCACACGCTAGCAAAGTAATGCTCAAAATTCTCCAAGCCAGGCTTCAACAGTACGTGAACCGTGAACTTCCAGATATTCAAGCTGGATTTAGAAAGAGCAGAGGAACCAGAGATCAGATTGCCAACGTCTGTTGGATCATTGAAAAAGCAAGAGAGTTCCAGAAAAGCATCTGCTTTATTGACTGTGCCAAAGCCTTTGACTGTGTGGATCATAACAAACTGTGGAACATTCTTTAAGAGATGGGAATACCAGACTACCTTTATCTGCCTCCTGAGAAATCTGTGTGCAGGTCAAGAAGCAACAGTTAGAATTGGACATGGAACAATGGACTTTCCAAATCAGGAAAGGAGTACGTCAAGGCTTTTTGTCACCCTGCTTATTTAACTTATATGCAGAGTACATCATGAGGAATTTGGGCTGTATGAAGCATAAGCTGGAATCAAGATTGCAGGGAGAAACATCAATAATCTCAGATGCACATATGACACCTCCTTTATGGCAGAAAATGAAGAATTAAAGAGCCTCTTGATGAAAGTGAAAGAGGAGAGTGAAAGAGCTGGCTTAAAACTCAACATTCAGAAAACTAAATGGAATCCAGCCCGATCACTTCATGGCAAATAGATGGGGAAACAATGGAAGCAGTGAGAGACTTTATTTTTTTGGGCTCCAAAATCACTGCAGATGGTGACTGCAGCCATGAAATTAAAAGATGCTTAATTCTTGGAAGAAAAGCTATGAGCAACTTAGACAGCATATTAAAAAGCAGAGACATAACTTTTCTGACAAAGGTCCACCTAGTCAAAGCTACAGTTTTTTCAGTAGTCATGCATGGATGTGAGAGCTGGACTATAAAGAAAGCTGAGCACTGAAGAATTGATGCTTTTGAACTGTGGTGTTGGAGAAGACTCTTGAGAGTCTCCTGGACTGCAACAGATCAAACCAGTCAATTCTAAAGGAGATCAGTCCTGAATATTCATTGGAAGGACTGATGCTAAAGCTGAAACTCCAATACTTTGGCCACCTGATGTGAAGAACTGACTCATTGGAGAAGACTATGCTGGGGAAAGATTGAAGGTGGGAGGAGAAGGGGACGGTAGAGGGTGAGATGGTTGGATGGCATCACTGATTCGATGGACATAAGTTTGAGCAAGCTCTGGGAGTTAGTGGTGAACAGAGAAGCCTGGCGTGCTGTAGTCCAAAAGGTCACAAAGAGTTGGACACGACTGAGCAACTGAACTGAACTGGAGTGTAGCCCACCATGCTTCTCTGCCCATAAAATTCTCCATTCAAGAATACTGGAGTGGCTGGCCATTCCTTTCTCTAGGGGAATCTTCCTGACCCAGGTATCAAACCTGGGTCTCCTGCATTGCAGGTGGTTTCCTTACCGTCTGAGCCACCAGGGAAGCCCATCTTAGTTCCCTGACCAAGGATCAAATCTATGTCCCCTGCATTGGACCACCAGCAAAGTCCCTTTATTAATAATTATTTAATTTTTTATAAAATGATATTGGCTCTTTAGACAACCTTCTCTGCTCTTTCAGGCTGAAGGTCTCTCCCTGCAGTGACTTCTTGTTTTCTCCAGTTCACTGTGGTTCTCTACAGTCATTTACGTCTGTTTCTTTGATCAGGGTCTCTCTTTACTGAACTGTGGACTCAACAGCCAGACCCTTCTATGTTCTGCTCATTGTCCCATCCTAAGGATCCAGTCTGGTGCCTGGCACATGGTAGGTGCTGCATAAATATTTAGTACATAAATGATTGATGGAAGGAAAACCCCATCATGCTCCCGGCAAACATTTACTTTCATTTTGCATATTTCTAAAAGTGTATTTCAGAGGTTCAGTGACTCGTGCAAACAAATAGAAAAAGGCACATTCAGGGTTGAGATCAAGACCACCACTGAATATAGGAGCTGAGACGGATGGCACCTTTGGTAGCTTGCTGATGATTTCAAGGTGTGCATTACCGATGACCCCCAAATCCAGTATCCTTGCACTGAGCCATGTACTGGTTTCTCAGACCTGTATGTATCTGAAAGGTGTTGTCATATAAATTTCCCTTTTTTCCTACATGTTCTATAAATACACATAAAATACTTTAAGTGCAGTAAGGTTACCTCTTTGAGGTTGTATGTGCATGTTTAGTTTTCTCCAAATGCTCACTCCACAAGGCATTTGGAGTCAGACCTGAATCCTTTGGCGTTCTCCTTGCTCCCTGTTGCTGGTCTCAGGACCTTGAACTCGCTGCCTTCACCTAGGATGCTCCTCTCCCAGCTCTCAGGAGCTCAGTCCTCTGGTCTCGTGTGAAACGTTCCCTCTGCTGAGGGCACCTCTTTGACTTGCACAGGGAAGGGAGCAGTCTTCCGCTCTTCTTTGTTACTTGTGGCATTAGTCATCGACTTCACCTGGTCACCCGTCACACTCTGCACACTCCTGTGTTTGCCTGCTTCTCAGCATTCACTCCCTCTTCTGGAATGAGAGCCCCACAGGGACAGGGATGTTCTTCTCAAGAACTCTTGAGTCCTCAGAATCCAGAAGAGCACGTGGCATGAAGTCATGTACGATACGAATTTGTTCGATGGATAGAAACATTTTTAGGTGGGCATTTGATTCCATTATCCAAGGTGCCTACTCAGTTGTGTCTGACTCTGTGACTCCAGGGACTGTAGCCCGCCAGGCTTCTCTCTCCTTGGCATTCTCTAGGCAAGAGTACTGGAGTGGGTTGCCATCCCCTCCTCCAGGGGGTCTTCCCGACCCAGGGATTGAACCCGTGTCTCTTAAGTCTTCCGCACTGGCAGATGGGGTCTTTACCACTAGCACCACCTGGGAAGCCTAGACCGAGCTGACTGTAATAGAGCCTTGTAAAGGCGGAAATTGTACATGCTGGTAATTCCTTAAAGACCAGAAAGTGTGTGTACACCAGCTGTAACAGGGCCCCACATGGCTCAGTGTCTGTTTGGTCAATCAGATAAACAAGGTCCTCTTGTGTATCATAGAGAACGATCATCAATAAATCATAATGGAAAATGATAGGAAAAATCATATTTTTGTATAACTGAATCACTTTCTGTGCAGAAATTAAGACAACATTGTAAATCAACTATACTTCAGTAAAATAAATTTTAAAAATGTCAAATAAAATCCAAAAGAGCAATCAGGGTCCTTCCCGAGTCTCTCAAGGAAAAAAGCAAATGGAGAAACACCATCCCATCTCACCATGCAGATAAAAAGGTCCTCTGTCCCCACCCCGGTCACTCCGGTGTTCTCTGTGTGGGTGGCGCTGAGCCCTCAGTCACACTTGCCCCCATGGAAACCTACTCTGTCTGCTCCCATCTCTCATGAATGGAGTCAGGTCTTGTGCTTTGAACCCAGGGATGAGCCCAAATCAGAGAATTTATCAGCTCCCCCAGGCAGCAGCATTTCTCACCTGCGGGGGCAAGCTCCAGCCATGACTCAAAACTCCGTTTGTCTCTGGGCCGTGTATTGTCACATCCTGTGTCTTTCTCAAGCTTAAGGTAGAAATCAGCCCGTGAAGCAGCTTCAGAACTGACTTGCCGTCAAGTCCTGCAGCAGTTACCAACTTCTCTAGGGACCTGGTAGGTGGGCCTCCCAGGGCCTTGAGTGAGTCCAGGTGCCTTTGTCATCACTGCCTGTTGGGTGCTCATGGAGAGTAACACTTGCCTGCAGTTTTGTGGGCCTTTCCATGTGGCACTAGTGGTAAAGAACCCGCCTGGCAATTCTGGAGACATAAGACACGCAGACTCAACCCCTGGGTCGGGAAGATCCCCTGGAGGATCATGGCAACCCACTCCAGTATTCTTGCCTGGAGAATCCCATGGATGAGGAGCCTGGTGGGTGATAGTCCATGGGGTCTCAAAGAGTCGGACAAGACTGAAGTGACTTAACATGCATGCTCGCATCTTTGTGAAGAAGGCTTTAGACTCCTTGTTAAGTGAGCTTCCATCCTGCCACTCACGTTGCTACTGGGCCTGAAACATTGAGTCCTGTGGCTGTATTTTCCTTCAAATTGTGACGCTGTCTTTCTGTGTTCTCAGCCACCTTCCTGGCAGGCATGACTCACTTCCGACAGTAGTTCCAGGTCTCTTCCCCTTTCAAGAGGCAGGAAGACTGCCTGTCTCAGACCCTTGGCAGTTGTGGGGCAGAGCCAGCGTGTGTTTACTCCTGGCTTGGCTGACCCCGATGGTCTGTGTTGGAACACAGGTGCTGCGGATAGAAGAAACATGGATTCTGTGCTTCCTCTTGTGAGACTCATCTTCCAATCAGAATCCATCAGCCTCTGTGTGAGTAAAAAGCTTTTGTTTTGTTAGGCACTGAAGACCTGGTGCCGTTTGCTTTAAACTCATAACCTAAGCTCAACTGATTGACAGAGTGTCCTTCCAGTGTTTGGATGCTTTCTGAGAATCATCACGCCCTGGATCCACCCACTTTTGCTCCTTTTCCTTCTTCTCTCAATAATCTTGTGCTGGTAAACTTATGAGTCAAAACATACTCTTGGTCAGGTGTAGGGTAGCAGATGGAAAAAAAAGCACAGCCACAACTCCAGCTTGGTTTAGAAGGTCCAGCCTAGAAAGTAATGTGGAAAATATGACCCGAGCAGAAGTGGGGACTGTGTGGCCAGGGTTTTCTCATCATCAGCTCACATAAAAAAAGAATTTAAAGCAATTCAAGAATTTAGCTGCACTTATCAAGAAAGTATCAGGGAGAGGGGTAGGTAGAGAGTAGGTTCCCAAAGGACAGGGAAAAAGCCCTCACATTTGATTCTCCTGTTTCTGCCACGGTTAACATCCTCCACAGAGAGCAGCTGCTCCCTGAAGCTCTTGTCTTTCTTTGTTTTTCTTCTCGGTCCCTCAAAATTCTGTACCATCTGATACTTGCCAATGTGGCGCTTCACTGTGGTGGATGAATATGCTTTTCCTCTGCCTTCCTATTTTTTTTTAAATTCTTTTCTTCTGCCAGCTGTTATTTGCCCTGCCAATTGAAGAAGAAGAAGGCTGCACATGCTCACATACATTAATAACTTCTGTCTCTGTTGTATATGGACACAAGTATCAAATTACTATGCAAAATTACCATGAATTTATCAGCTAGAATAAGAAAATTTAAACTTGGGACAGATTACAGTAGTTTAGAGCTTGGATCTCTGGGTCCCCAAATGTATTGTTTATTGGCAGCTTGAATTGAGCAGCAAATTAGCCCTTCTGAATATTACAAATGTATTTGTAAAATACAATTATTACTACCCACTGCACCAGGTTATTTTGAGATTTCAATGAGACAGATAGATGATCCATATAAAATGCTTAGGACAGAATATTTCACATGGTGAGATCGCCATAAATATTAGCTATCTCCTCTACTTCCTTCATCCTTTTGGACCCTAACCTATAATATTTTATTCTCTTCTGTCATTTGAGAATCACTCAAGTATATTAACTCAACCTTTCTTATTATAGCTTGGACTAGAGTTTATAACATTCATTTTGCAGATAAGAACATGGATTAAGAAAGGAAAAGAGACCAACGGGAAAAGAGAAAAAGTGCTTGGGAATTAATTTCTCTCACTTTGATTTTAATTTGAGTTGAGAGAATAAACTAACTTCTTGCCTCTACTTCCTTTGAGAATTCCAGTTAACCACCTTTTCTATATTTCTGGCCAGACTAAGCACTTAGTGGGGAGATCTGTGTTCTATTAGGATCAGCATGAAACAATCTGGCACAGTAAAATTCGTGTGGCCCAACCACCACGTTGAATGTGGCTGATGAAATCTGAAAATTTCCAATCATTCTCCTTATGTACCAGAGATGACTAGTGTATTAGTTTGTTCCACTTGTCTTAACTAAGGACCACAGACTGGGTGGCTAAAACAACAGACATTTTTCTCAAAGTTCTGGAGGTTGGAAGTCCAAGATCATGGTGCCAGCAGGGTTGGTTTCCTCAGACGTCTCTCCTCGGCCATCCTGTTGCTGCCTCTCCATGTGCGCTTCCTTCTGAGCACAGTGTCTGCTGTCTCTCTCTGTCTGAATCTTCATGGCCTCTTTCTATAAGGACATCTCCCATATTGGATGAGGGTCCACCTCACATTAACTTCACCCCCTCTTTAGAGACTCCATCTCCATTCTGAGGAACTGGAGGTTGGGGTTTCAACATAGGAATTTTGGGAGAACACCATTTAACCCGTGACAGCTGTCAGTTACAAATACACTTTGCTAACATGGGTATGTGAGCATTTTGATGTGTAAGGAAATCTATTGTTTTTAACACAAAAGACTCTGTGGAAGTTGAATGCCACTGGTAAGAACTTAGGTGACATCCCAGGGAATTGAAAATCACTGTCCATGTGCCATGTGCTGTCTTAGGAAGCTGTGCAAAGTGAAGTTTGTGGTTCACTTTGGTTATGATTTAGTGATCAGATGATGATGTGTTACTAGTTCATGACATTAGCTCAGGAAATTGAACCTGTGATTTTTTTTTCCCTTAATTGACTGTTTTAAGCCTGATTTGAGAGAGAAACTAATAATGCTTACAGGAGAAAACAAACAAACAAACACATACACCATACTCTGAGCCCCATTTAAAGAAGGGGTACAAGTAGAGTGTTTAAGGGGGAAATGTTTTAGTCTACAGAATATTCTAAGACCCAAGCCTTTAAACCTGCTTTGGCCTCAGTATGTCAAAGGGTTGTTTGACATAATTTTTTTAAGAACCTATTGCATATTTTGAGAGGGTTTGACATAATTTTCTTAAGAACCTATTGCATGTTTTGAGAAATCTCCAAGCTACTTTGTTCCTATGGAGCACTATTTCACAACAGTATAGGCTATTTGGGGTTTAATATTTCCTTCTCTTACTTTCCTCCTTGAAAGCAAAAACTAGACCGCTAGGAGCTCAAGCGGTTCTGAAAAGCAGAGGGTCCAAGTTGTGATGGCCGAGGTTGAGTGGGAACAAGGTTTTCTTTATTCCTTTTTCAGTAGGTTCGGATGAGAGTGGAGGCCGAGGTATGGATAATAATGAAGTTCTGTTTATCCTATTCTGATAATCTCATAAGTATGTGAAGATCTTCCGTTTCAGAGTTCAGCGTGCTTTGGGAATGTGGGGAAAGTGGCTGTGATGAGCAGGGGCTGGAGCTCATGACTAGGAAGTGGGGATGAAAGGGAAAGCTCAGCTCCCCCATGAAGCAGAAGGCACGGGTGACCCCGGCTGAGGGCTCAGATGAGTGCATTTCTGTTTCTTTTTGGACCCTGGAAGGTACAATTTGAACTCTTGACCACTTAAGTTGATGATTTCAGACTAAATTCTTCTACTCATTTAATAGGCTCAAGCAGTAAAGAATCTGCCTGTAATGCAGGATAAGCTGGAGACCCGGGTTCAATCCCTGGGTCAGGAAGATCCCCTAGAGAAGGAAATGGCAACCCACTCCAGTATTCTTGCCTGGGAAATCCCGTGGATAGAGGAGCCCAGTGGACTACAGTCCATAGGATGGCAAAGAGCTGGACACGACTGACCATGCGTGTGTAACATACTCACGTAATAATGTTGAAAGTTCAGTCGTGAGAATTAAGTTATTTTAATTTTTTGTTATAATCATTTTATAATAAGTAACTTTAGGAAAAGCAAAGGACTCTAAAAATACTCCCCTTCCACGATTCCTCATAAGATTTATCTTAGTTGGCATCCCCAACTCTGTGACTCTAAGACTCCAGCGCCCTTTTCCTTTTCACCTGTTGCCTGGTGGGCGTCCCTCCACCTGCAGCTTTCGTCACTGTCTGGGCACTGCAAACAGGGGTCTTTTTCCTGATTCTAAGTTCCTCTGTCTCATTCAATCCAACCCAATAATCGCTTCAACGGGATTTGCTGTCTCCAGTGAATAATTAATCTAGAAAGCTTAAGATTTCTTTTAGATGAAGTTTAAGGCATCATTTAGCTCTAAAATGTATAAAATCCAACATCTCACCTCCGTAATGGCTTTCTCAGTTTTATCCCACAAGGGCAGTAGAACTCTTCCATCCACTCTTTCATCAAGAAAGCCTGTGTTCTTTGACTATTTCTTGGGCTCCTCTCTCTCTCTCCCGTGCTGCCACAGGCTGCCCGTGTTGTGTTCTATAGCACATTTCCTCGCTTTCTGGCAACGAAAGCTTCATAACTTTTTCAAAATAAGTTAAGTCTTCAGTATCCAAGTAGGCAAAGCATTTGGCAAGTCCCAGTGGGTGAGACGGAGAAGGCAATGGCAAGCCACTCCAGTACTATTGCCTGGAAAATCCCATGGATGGAGGAGCCTGGTAGGCTGCAGTCCGTGGGGTCGCTAAGGGTCGGACACGACTGAGCGACTTCACTTTCACTTTTCACTTTCACACATTGGAGAAGGAAATGGCAACCCACTCCAGTGTTCTTGCCTGGAGAATCCCAGGGACGGGGGAGCCTGGTGGGCTTCCATCTATGGGGTCACACAGAGTCGGACACGACTGAAGTGACTTAGCAGCAGCAGCAGCAGCAGTGGGTAAGAGGGGGCTTCCCTGGTGGCTCAGACAGTAAAGAATCTGCCTGCAATGCAGAAGGTTGTAAAATCTATTCTAAATTTTCCCGTTTCTCTTTTACTTGATACGAAGTAAGCAATTATATCTGACATCCTTTCATCATTTGTCTCCTCGCTTGGGCCCCCCTGAGGCTTGTGGCCAGACGTGACGGAGATCGTCTCTCCGAATGGTAGCCTGTAGACTGTCAGTGTTTCCCTGGGAGGGGCTGAATTCCCCTCACAACGCAAACAAGCAAGCCAGAATAAAATCTCTGCGCTGCTTCTGGCCTGGAAACAGCATGCCTTCCTCGGTTTGCTTCCTGACACCTCCCCAGACTGTTTGGGTTTTTGCAAACATCCTTATTGGCTTCAGGAAGGGTGGGAACCAATTGTTTAGTTGTTCAAGGAGTTCTGAAGTCTCTCTCATCAGCCAGCAGTTCCTTAAGGAAGCAGGGCTAAACAGGCACTCCGGAGGGAGCAAGGCAAACAGCATGGGGAGATGGAAGCAGAGGACGTCTTGCGCCCAAGTGCAGATCTGGGGAGGTTTGGCAAAAGCAAAGCTTCGATCCTAACAGGCTTGATGGTGTACAGCCATTTACAGCCTGTGACCCACTCTGCTCATCCCTGTTTAACTCAGGCCAGCAGAATCGTAAAAGTCACTGCAGCCTGTCACAGATGCATCACTTCAGGGGGGAAATGGCCAGGTCTGTCTCCATTAAAGGCGGACTTTTGGTTTAGACCATTCTGGGTGGCTGTGCAGTGTCAAGAACGGGGCAGATACAAGAGCATATCACGTACAGAAAAGAGCACGCGAACAAACATACAAAAAGAAACAGCCCCCCCCCCGCCCCCCACGCTTTCTTCTTTCCTTTTTAGAGAAACAGCAAGGGGTGAAAGCTGAATGGATTGTCTTCCTGGCCTTTTTCCTCCTTGTGACAAGAACAGCTGTGGCCTTGTGAATGATAAAGAAGCAGCAATTTGCCGGGGCGCTGGGCCAAACTGTGAAAATCCAGTCCCGAATTTACATGGGGAATAAACATACGTGACTTTGGGGAGGATTCTTGGAGCAAATGCAGATTTGCACGTGGGGGCTGGGTGTGTCTGTGCAGCATCGTGCTGCCACCATTCTCAGCGGCTGCCCTTGCTCGGACGATTCCGTGTGGAAGCCACTGGGCACGTGTGACTGTCAGCCATGCGTGCGTTTCTGGACAGCTGCCGCCTCAATTTTAAACCTCTCTTTATTGATACTAAATTTGTAAACTACCAGTGTATGTACCCATAAGTATGTACTTTTCTGTCTTTTCCATGTTTCAGTGTATTTCTGTATGGTTTTAATCTAGTATGCCCATTGCATACACTAACATTCAGCAAAGCTTAGTATATTTCCCTGGAGAAGGAAATGGCAACCCAATCCAGTGTTCTTGCCTAGAGAATCCTGTGGACAGAGGAGCCTGGTGGGCTGCCGTCCATAGGGTGGCACAGAGTCAGACACGACTGAAGCGACTTAGGATGCAAGCATGCATGCAGTATATTTCCCTGAGTTTAGTGAAAGTGCCTTTAACAGTCAGGGGTCCTAGGGATCTAAGGGGGCTTTCCTGGTGTCTCAGACGGTAAAGAATCTGTCTGTAATGCCGGAGACCCCGATTCGAGCCCTAGGTTGGGAAGATCCCGTGGAGAAGGGAAAGGCTACCGACTCTAGTATTCTGGCTTGGAGAATTCCATGGGAAAAGGGGCTAAACAGTGGCATAGAAAAATAGCTCAGAATGGTTACAAGATAGGAAGAGCAGGTTATAAACATTCTTTTCTTAGTCTCTAAGCTCCTCTGAAGTAGGTGCCATTGTTTATCAGTGGTTCTGGTCCAGGGGTTCCTCTGACTCACACTGTAACCTCGGGGAAGTCTTTTGTTTTTCCACTGCTTGTATCTGAGGATGATATTCTTTAAGTGGAAGGCGTCCAGTGAGTGGTGTCAGACAGTTCTCCCAGGGGCCCAAGAAGCTGTGCACTTAGTTTGTAGGCTATATGCCTTTACGAAGGTAAATACTGACTCCCCCAGACTAGGACTGAACTGTAGAATATTTATGCTGTATCATATTTCAACACTGGTCCCTTTAGTCTCCCCCAGCAGAACTAACCATCAGTTAGTACTTTTATTTCTAAATGACATTATGAGGGTCTTCCTATACTGTTGATGGCTCAGAGCCTATGATGAAGGTGGTTGGTTTTCCAGCATTTGGCACAGCAAGATGAAGACTAGTTTCCTGAGCCTCAGAGTTATTTGGAGATTTCAGATGGTACCAAGGGGAGCCTTACTGGGGAATCTTATCTGGGCTTTGGTGATAAGTTGGGTGTTAAGAGAGCAGACCCTGGGTCCAGTTAATGTTTATTCTCTCAGAGGCAACTGGAAGGAACATAGCAGGGCCCTCAGTCTCCTCTAGGACTTGGGGTGATCACAGAATCAAATAGAATCTTTCGAAGTGAAGTGAAGTGGAAGTCACTCAGTTGTGTCCGACTCTCTGAGACCCCATGGACTATCCAGTCCATAGAATTCTCCAGGCCAGAATACTGGAGTGGGTAGCCTTTCCCTTCTCCAGGGGATCTTCCCAACCCAGGTCTCCCGCATTGCAGGCAGATTCTTTACCAGCTGAGCCACAAGGGAAGCCCAAGACAACTGGAGTGGGTAGCCTATCCCTTCTCCAGGGGATCTTCCCAAGCAGGAATTGAACTGGGGTCTCCTGCATCTCAGGCAGATTCTTTACCAGCTGAGGTATGAGGGAGTCTTTTAAGGAGATACATAATTTAGAGTTTGGAACCTTCTGATCTTAGTCATCCTAACCGAGGCCTTCTTGTAGGGGTGTTTTCTGTTAGCTTCTCACTGTAATTAGTAACATATCTATGAAATGGAGCTCAGAAGTTCGGAATAGTGTCAGTCTGCTGATTTATACATGTTTTAATATTGTACTTGAATGAACGTTATCCTGCCCAATTTCATTGCTTTGCTTTTGATTAGAGTATTAATAAAAAGCGATGGCTACATCCACATATGATTTCTGTTCTTGTCAAGTTTGGTTTGCAAGTTTCATTGCTGCATAGGTAATTATATATGTCAGTATATTTTATCATATTGTTACCTCTTTTTTTTTTTGATTTCCATTTTTTAAATTCCAAGTTTCCAGAGGACAGGAGACTCTTTTCCATCTAGGTTAATTCAGTTAATATTTTAAAAATCTTCTTCAAGACATTGTAGTGGAAAGAGCCCAGAAAATGGAGTTAGTAATCTTGGCTTCGTGTCTCAGCTCTGTCAGTGTGACCTTTAGTGAATCACTTCATCTCACTGGCTCTTTTTACATCAGTGAGCTAAGGATAAAAATGGTATTCATTCCTTCAGAAAGTTGTGATGATCCAGTGATATAAAAGCACTGTATAAACCCTAATAGAAATAACTTATTTAATCTCAGTAATATTAATATAAATTTTTATTTAAAATGTTTTCTAAACTTAAAAGTGTTGTAAGGGGCCTTCCCTAGTGGCTCAGAAGGTAAAGAAAACACCTGCAATGCAGGAGACCCAGGTTTGATCCTGGATCGGGAAGATCCCTGGAGAAGGGAATGGCTACCCACTCCAGTTTTCTTGCCTGGAGAATCCCATGGACAGAAGAGCCTGATGGGCTACAGTCCATGGGATCACAAAGAGTCAGACATGACTGAGCGACTAACACACATACAAGGTTAATGTTTATTTCTAGCTTTCTGCTTATGTAAATATGATGTTCTTGGTTAGGAAACAGACCTATCCCATGGTGTCTTGACAGCTATGAAAATTAAAAAAAAAAAAAGAATAGATGGATGAAGAAACTCCACCTTTATTTTTACTCTAATGATTTTTTTCTGTTCATTGTTTCAATTATTTGCATAATTCTATGTAAACCAAAGTGAGATAACTTGACCTTTTGGTATCTTTTCAATGATATAATTTTCATATCCAAAATCTCATTTTGCAGATTGGGTATCCTGTTTCTGGCAATATAGCAGAATAGATAATTTGAAGAGACATTTGATGTAAAAAACTAGATTCTGGATATATGACAATAATCATAACTTTTGATGTAGCCAGCGCTAACTAGAGCTCAGTCCTTATTCAGATATAAATAAGCTCAAATAAGATTGAAAAAAACTGAAAGAAAAGGGATCTAAGACCATAGGAGACAGCAGTTGAATTATAGACAAATGCTTGGGAGGTAGACTGGAGATCAGATGCTTAGATTAGCACTACTATGCCAGGAAAAGATCTGAAACTCTGAAAGTTGGAGAAATAAAATCCCAAATTCCCACATTAATAGAGTTCTCTTAATAGGAACTAGACTGGCCACAGGTTCAGAATGAGTTAAAGAGCAATTTAGATATGCATGAAGAAACAACTTATGAACTAGAAGATATACCTGAAAGAATTACCTAGGATGTACCCTATACGAAAAGAATAGGAAAATTTGAAAAAGGTTAAGAAACATGGAGACTAGAATGAGAAGAGATAACTTATGTTTGCTGCTGCTGCTGCTAAGTCACTTCAGTCGTGTCCGACTCTGTGTGACCCCATAGACGGAAGCCCACCAGGCTCCCCCATCCCTGGGATTCTCCAGGCAAGAACACTGGAGTGGGTTGCCATTTCCTTCTCCAATGTGTGAAAGTGAAAAGTGAAAGTGAAGTCGCTCGGTCGTGTCCGACCCTTAGCGACCCCACGGACTGCAGCCTACCAGGCTCCTCCATCCATGGGATTTTCCAGGCAAGAGTACTGGAGTGGCTTGCCATTGCCTTCTCCAACTTATATTTAATTAGTTCTAATTAGTTTGAAGGGCTAGAATAGAATAGAATATGTATAAAAGAATAAAGACAATATTGAAAAGACAATGACTGATAATTTTTCAGAAATCATGACATAAACCCACAGATACTGGAAGAAAACTGTACGCCGAAAACAGAAAGATAAATGAAAAGAAACCCAAACACAAACAGTGTTACGTAATACCAAAGTCAGGTAGGAGATTCAAAAAACAGCAAAAGAGATTTAAAGATTTAATTAAAAATGAAGTAAGAGAGGAGGGGGAAAACAAGGCAAATAGTCTGAAATTAGGTGGTAGAAATCAATTGTGATTTAGTAGTAATCACAACTTCACCAATTAAATGGCAAATTTAAATAAGAAATATTTAAATAAGAAAAGAAAAGGAAAACCTAGCTCCTAATGTAAATACTGTTTACAAAAGAAAATTCTAAAATATAAAAATATGGAGAGTTTCAAAATTAATAGATGTAAAAGGCAAAAACCAGGCAAATGATAACCAAAAAGTATTATAGTAATATTAATATCAAACAAAAATACATCATCAAAAAGTGAGAATTACTACACAGTGATAAAATTTCCAATTTATCAGCAATATCAACTTGTATGGCCTTAATAAAATAGACATAAACATATATAATGCAAACTATGAAAAATCTACAAGATACTGACACATTCACCATTATTGCATGAATTTTCAATGTATCTTTCTCAATTATTGATGGATAAAATAGCCTGAAATAAGGAAAGTTAAAGAAAATTTAATCAGCATAAGTTAGCCTGCTTGATTTAATGAATGTTTGTAGAAGTCGGCACCTAAAAATTAGAGAACATACATTAAAAAAAATTATTATTATATTTTTGACTGAACCATACAGCATGTGGGACCATCATGATGGATCTTGGCTCCCCTACCAAGGATGGAACTGCACACCCTGCAGTGGAAGTGTGGAGCTGTAACCACTGGACTGCCAGAGAAGTCCCTAGAATATGCATTTTTAAAGTATACATGGAATACTTATAAAAACGAATGGCACAATAAGCCAGAAAGAAATTCTCAACATATTTCAAATATTTATTATCATTAGACCATATTTGCTTACTACAGCACAATTATATGAAAATAAATGACAAAAGATAAAAAAAAAAAACCCTACTGGAATGTGCTTGCTTATTGATGTGTGTTCAGTTGCTCAGTCGTGTCCAACTCTTTGTGACCCTTATGGACTGTAGCCTGCCAGGCTCCTCTGTCCTTGGGATTTTCCAGACGAGAATACTGGAGTGGGTTGCCATATTCTCCTCCAGGGGATCTCCTGACCCAGGGATTGAAGCCACATCTCCTGCACTGAAGGCAGATTCTTTAGCACTGAGTCACCTGGGAAGCCCTTGCCTATTAATACATGTGCATTAAATGAACTTCATTTTCAGGAACTCAGGTCCTTAATGCTTTACAAAAGGTATTTCTATTAGGTTACTTTTACTAGCTTCATTATATACAATTGCTTTTGTAAACATAAATATTTAAATTATTAAGACACAAATTGAGAAAACAACTCCTGGAGAATAAAAATGAAATATAAAATAAGTAAAAATAAAAAATGAAAAAATAAAAGTTAACCCTTGGGGCTTTCCTGGCAGTCCAGTGGTTAGAACTTTGAGCTCCCATTGCAGTGGACATGGGTTCAATCCCTGTCTGGTGAGCTAAGATCCTGAATGCTACATGGTGTGGCCAAAAAAATAAATTAACCTTCCGTTCCGTTCCATTCCGTCGCTCAGTCGTGTCCGACTCTTTGCGACCCTGTGGACTGTAGCCTACCAGGCTTCTCCATCCATGGGATTCTCCAGGCAAGAATACTGGAGTGAGTTACCGTTTCCTTCTCCAGGGGATCTTCCCGACCCAGGGATCAAACCTGGGTCTCGCGCATTGGAGGCAGATGCTTTAACCTCTGAGCCACCAAATTAACCTTAAATAACTCAATTTACTTCTTCAGTGTACATATATACACACAGGACAAAATTGTTAAAATTGTAATCTGCTTTCAAAAATTATATTGCTGATGATTGTGTTGGTATCATAGTTTAGAGACTGTTCTGTGTGGTATGGATAAAGCACAGGATTGATTGTGTGATATTCTATTATTCCCATATCATTGAGAACAAAAATGTTTGTAGTAAAAAAAAGAAGAAGTCATGATATAGAAGGAGTAAAGCAAAAACACTGTGGGCCTGAATTGGTTTGGTATGTCAGCATGGACTCATGATGGATATTATATATTGAAAAATTGAATATTTTGAACATCAATACAAATAATATCTATAATGGACTGATACCCAAGAAATGTAATTATATCAGTGAATTTGTAATAATACTCAAAATAGAACAATTCATTGATCACCACTGGAAAATGCTAGTAAGCCAAACTTTGTTTCAAAGAATAGACAGTAAATGAAAAGAATCAAGCATTTATTCTGCCTTTTCCTATAAAAGTTGTACCCTGGATACTCAAACTATAGATGAGGAGAAAAACACTTTTATTGAAGAATTCCGACTTCCTCCATCTGGGTTTTCTTGAGAATTTCTGGTGAATGCACTATTTTCTAGCGTTCTTTTCTTGTTATCATGGCTGAACCGGATCATAATGTCACGATTCTCCTGCTTGGGGGCTAGTCTGGAGTTGAGGGGCAGCAGGAAGCAGACTCCTGAATGTATTGGTAGTTATGTTTCTTTCTAAAGAGCATCACAGTTCTTCCCTCAATGACCAACTTTCAATCTAAGAATTCTCTCTGCCCATACCTGCTTGTCTTTTCTTATGAAGCATAAGCATGAGAGAAGAATTAGGTCCTTAGGGCGTCACCTCCTATTTTGTTTGACATGGTAATTCTTAATTGTTTGAACATACGACAATTTCAGACTGACTAGTTTCTTTCCTTCTCTCACCCTTTTTTTCTTTACTTTCTTTCACGTACCTATTTAAAAAAGTATATATTTATTGAACTACTAAAGCCAGTCACTGTGAGGACTGGTGGTAAAAAGGTGAGCAGGAATAGATTCTAACTGTAGGGTCTGCCCTGACTCAACTCTACAATTTATCATTTCAAGCTCAAATTCATAATGCATGCAAAACTCTATTGTTTACATCTATCAGAATACTTTTTCATGATACTTAAGTGGAACTTTACCCCCTTATTAAAAACAGAAATTCAATGCAAAATCTTCTAAAAAGACCTTCAATTATTCTGTACTTATAAGTCTTTATATTTCAAGTCACAAGTCTGAAATGTGTTTAGAAATGATTTTTGTAGTCAGGTTGCTGTAAATTGCGTATTTGGACCATACTGAGCAATTCATATACAGTGAGGTAGTTTACACTGAAAACCTGAGGGAGTGAGGTGTGGGCCTGGTTATGTTCACTTTCCTGAGAGCAAATGAAAGTGACTAACTCCATTGCTTCCTGAGTGCAGTTTCACTCTAAACTGGTTTTGCGTCTTCCATTTGTCTTGCCCAGAAATCTATCTATACTTTTTTCTGTGTGTGTGGCATTTCCTCTTTAGTTTGGTGCATTCACAAGTGGAGTTGTCACAGAGAGAAGCGATTGTCTGTGTCGGAAGTGGACACTCTATTGTTATATTGAGGTTTGCCCTCTTAATTTGCTGCCAAGCTCACCCATCGTTCTGGACTTTGGGGAATTTCAGAGAACCAAGTCTGCCACACCTGGTGTGGTAGGTCCAGCCAGATGGGAAGAGGTTCATTCCTTTTGAAATGTAGCCAGGTCCCTCTAATTCCAAAAGGCATGACAGTAGAATAAAAGCTCCCTTACAAAAAATTAAGTTGTGTTTCTGGTTTGCTTCCCTTGATGATCCATTTTGTAACCACCAATAGCTACGAGGATGTTTGACACCTAGAACAGGTATTCTTGACTGAGGAAACCTAGGCCACTTTAAAT
The DNA here is from genome assembly GCF_049115385.1 of Moschus berezovskii. Taxonomy (NCBI): domain Eukaryota; kingdom Metazoa; phylum Chordata; class Mammalia; order Artiodactyla; family Moschidae; genus Moschus; species Moschus berezovskii. The sequence continues at coordinate 106,251,527 of NC_142469.1, forward strand.
TCTGGGTGATGAATAGTCTTTTGCAATTTTTGTTTTAACTGAATTTTATTTCTGGTGGTCTTTCTGGTGGATCTATTACAAAGAGCCCCATCTTTGTAATCCTTTAGGAGCAGATTCTGTCCTATACCAGGGCTTTTTCTGAGAAGAGACACAGTTCATGCAAAGCCTGTGTGACCTCCAGCTGTCTTCCACAGTCTCCTTGTGGAGGAAAAAACCCACACAAAAACAAATGCAGGAGGCTAGCGAGGGTGATGCCATGCATTAAGAGCGTAAGGGCAGTAGGTCTTCCCAGCTGCTCACTAAATGCTTCCGCTCCGGTCACCATGGGTGAGCTTGTTAACCCTTCACCTCTGCAGAAGGGAATCGGCAAGGGTGAAGCTGCCGGTGTCCTTCCGAATCAACAGTTATTTGTGGTCGGCAAGGGTGAAGCTGCCGGTATCCTTCTGAATCAACAGTTATTTGTGGTACCAATAAAACGCTCGGGATGGACCCAGATGGTGATAGGGATTTTAGTCATGAGCTTCTTTGAGCAGCAGTCACATGCTGTATTGCAATGTTTCTAGTTAAGAGAATGGGCTGTGGATGGCAGAGGACTGGATCTGAGTCTGGGCTCTGCAGTTTTCTAGTTGCGGAACTCTTTTCCGGCTACTAACCACTGGGTCTCAGACTGCTAGTCTGCAGAATGAGAATGACCTATATCTCCATCTCACAGGGATATTGCAAAGATTAATCTAATAGTACATGTGAAGTGCAGAGCACAGTGTTTTAATGAAGGGGAACTTTTAGAAATAGTGATGACGAATGTGATGAAGAGGATGAGAAGGAAGATGAGGATGAGGAGGAGGAGAGGATGCCTTTCCAAAGTTATGTGACCTGGAAAGGCAGAGAAATGAATTAAAAGTCCTCAGACATAGGACTTCCCTGTGGTCCAGTGGTTAAGACTCCATGCTTCCAATGCAGGGGTTATGGGTTCAATCCTTGGCTGGGGAACTAAGATCCCACATGCTGAACAGGGTGGCAAAAAAAAAAGGGTCCCCAGGCATCCAGCAATTTCGTCAGTCAGTCAGTTAAGTCGTTCAGTCATGTCCAACTATTTGTGACCCCATGGACTGCAGCACACCAGGCCTCCCTGTCTATCACCAACTCCTGGAGCTTACTCAAACTCATGTCCCTCTAGTTGGTGATGCCATCCAACCATCTCATCCTCTGTCATCCCCTTCTCCTCCTGCTTTCAATCCTTCCCAGCATCAGGGTCTTTTCAAATGAGTCTCAGTTCTTTGCATCAGGTGGCCAAAGTATTGGAGCTTCGGCTTCAGCATCAGTCCTTCCAATGAATATTCAGGACTGATGTTCTTTGCCATTTACTGGTTGGATCTCCTTGCAGTCCAAGGGACTCTCAAAACTCTTCTCCAGCACCACAGTTCAAAAGCATCAGTGCTTCCCCACTCAGTTTTCTTTATGGTACAACTCTCACATCCATACATGACTACTAGAAAAACCGTCGCTTTGACCAGATGAACCTTTGTTGTTGAAGTAATGTCTCTGCTTTTTAATATGCTCTCTAGGTTGGTCATAACTTTTCTTCCAAGGAGCGAGTGTCTTTTAATTTCATGGCTATAATCACTGCTATCTGCAGTGATTCTGGAGCCCAAAAAAATAAAGTCTGTCACTGATTCCATTGTTTCCCTATCCATTTGCCACAAAGTGATGGGACCAGATGCCATGACCTTAGTTTTTTGAATGTTGAGTTTTAAGCCAACTTTTCCACTCTCCTCTTTCACTTTCATCAAGAGGCTCTTTATTTCTTCTTCACTTTCTGCCATAAGGGTGGTGTCATCTGCGTATCTGAGGTTATTGATATTTCTCCCTGCTGTCTTGATTCCAGCTTGTGCTGGAATGATGCAGAATGATGTACTCTGCATATAAGTTAAATAAGCAAGGTGACAATACACAGCCTTGACATACTCCTTTCCCAATTTGGGACCAGACCATTGTTCTATGTCCAGTTTTAACTGTTGCTTATTGACCTGCATACAGATTTCTCAGGAGGCAGGTCAAGTGGTCTGGTAGACCCATTTCATTAAGAATTTTCCACAGTTTATTGTAATCCACACAGTCAAAGTCTTTAGCATAGTCAATGATGCAGAAGTAGATGTTTTTTGGAATTCTCTTGCTTATTCTGTGATCCAATAGATGTTGGCAATTTGATCTCTGGTTCCTCTGACTTTTCTAAATCCAAGTTGAACATCTGGGATTTCTTGGTTCACTTACTGTTGAAGACTGACTTGGAGAATTTTCAGCATTACTTTGCTTGCAGGTGAGATGAGTGCAATTGTGTGGTAGTTTGAGCATTCTCTGGGATTGGAATGAAAACTGACCTTTTCCAGTCCTGTGGCCACTGCTGAGTTTTCTAAATTTGTTGGCATGTTGAGTGCAGCACTTTCACAGCATCATCTTTCAGGATTTGAAATAGTTCAGCTGGAATTCCATCACTTCCACTAGCTTTGTTTGTAGTGATGCTTCCTAAGGTCCACTTGACTTTGCATTCCAGGATGCCTGGCTCTAAGTGAGTGATCACACCATTGTGTTTAACTGGGTCATGAAGATCTTTTTGAATAGATCTTCTGTATATTCTTGCCACCTCTTCTTAATATCTTCTGCTTCTGTTAGGTCCATACCATTTCTGTCCTTTATCGAGCCCATCTTTGCATGAAATGTTCCCTTGGAATCTCTGATTTTCTTGAAGAGGTCTCTAGTCTTTCCCATTCTGTTGTTTCCCCCTGTTTCTTTGCATTGATCGCTGAGGAAGGCTTTCTTCTCTCTCCTTGCTGTTCTTTGGAACCTTGCATTTAAATGGGTATATCTTTCCTTTTATCCTTTGCCTTTCACTTCTTTTCTTTTCTCAGCTATTTGTAAGGCCTCCTCAGACAGCCATTTTGCCTTTCTGCATTTCTTCTTCTTGGGAATGGTTTTGATCACCGCCTTCTGTACAATGTTACAAACCTTCGTCCACAGTTCTTCAGGCACTCTATCAGATCTAATTCCTTGAGTCTATTTGTTACTCCTATTGTATAATCATAAGGGATTTGATTTAGGTCATGCCTGAATGACCTAGTGGCCAGACTTGTCTGTGAGAACCCAGGATTTCTTACTTGTCTCCAGGTGTTTGACTTTTTGGACTTCCCTGGTGACTCAGTCCGTAAAGGATCTGCCTGCAGTGCAGGTGACCTGGTTTTGATCTCTGGGTCAGGAAGATCCCCTGGAGAAGGGAGTGGCTACTTACTCCAGTATTCTTACCTGGAGGATCCCATGGACAGAGGAGCCTGGTGGGCCGCAGTCTATGGGGTCATAAAGAGTCAGACACTACTGAGCGAATAACACTGCATTTGACTTTTTAATCATTGAGGGTCAGCTTCCGTATCTATGTCTCTTTATAAGTCAGCCTTTTTTGAGATTACTGGTTATCTAGCGACCTCTTCTCTAATCGAGGTTCAGCAGGCGGTGGATGCAGTGGTGTGTATCGCATTTCTTCAGCTCAGACTGCATGCTTAGCCATCTCTCCACTGCTCCATTTTGATATTCTTTTCAAATTTAATCTTCATTAACTTCAGCAAGGTATTATGCTTGAGACTGGAACTCCATCTGAACACATGGGCGAGTGCTTTGCCCAGGACTTTGGGACTCTAAGATCAGATAACTGAGCTCTCCGGAGGCTGTGGTTCCTGCTGATTATGATCTGGGATCAAGTTCGAGCTGGGGTCTGCAAGCTACAGTCTGCAGGCTGAATCTGGCCACTGCCTGTTTCTGTAAATAAAGTTTATCAGGACACCGGCAGGCCCTTTGGTTTACGTGCCGTGGACGGTTGCCTCTGCCTACAACAATAGTATCGAGGACTTGCAACAGACACTCTACAGCCCTCAAAGCCCCAAATGTTTACTATCCAGGCTTTGCAGATAAAGTTGATCGACTCCTGGTTTAAAGTGGAAAGGGGTGGACTCTATCCCAGCTGTGGGGACTTTGAGTTTCTAAGACCGGCCATGTACGGTGGGAAGGGTCTATTTTGAGAAAGAAGTTCTTTCTTCAACCTCCAAAATTTTCAGGTGGGGCAGTAGAGTTATGTCTACTTTTTTTCCTTTGCTTGGAATAGCATTTTATTGGGTTTATGTCAATATGGTTTCAGAAGCTTTTGTGGCATCGACTTCTCAAGTAGTTTTTTCTAACCACGAAGCCATCGTTGTTGCTCAGTTGTGTCAGACTCTCTCTGACCCCATGGACTGCAGCACGCCAGGCTTCCCTGCCTATGACTAACTCCCTCAGCTTGCTCAAACTCATGTCCATCAAGTCGGTGATGCCATCCAACCGTCTCATCCTCTGTCGTCCCCGTCTCCTCCTGTCTTCAATCTTTCCCAGCATCAGGGTCTTTTCCGATGTGTTGGCTGTTCGCATCAGGTGGCCAAAGTATTGGAGCCATTTGGGTGAGTTAATAAATGCCTCTGTAAGAAGCATGTTACTGACTACCATGTCCAGCTGTCCTGGCAACCAGAGGCTGCAGCTGTGTGCAAGTGACAGCACAGAAGTGGACCTGGACCCAGAGCCAGTTAAGATAATGTGCAATGAGAGGGATTAGAGAGAACACGTGTAGAGGGAAAGAATCAAAAGAGAATGTGTTTAAAGGTACAGAGAACCCTGTTGACACATGGCAATAAATCTCAAACTCTTTCCTGTAATGATAGGGGTCTCCCTTAGACCAGGGGTCCCCAACCTTCAGGATCTAATGACTGATGATCTGAGGTGGAGCTGATGTAATAATAATAGAAATGAAGCACATGATAAATGTAATGTGCTTGAATCATCCCCAAACCAGCCCTTCCACCCTCAGTCTGTGGAAAAATTGTTCCATGTAACTGGTTTCTTGGGTCAATAAGGCTGGGGACCGCTGCCTTGGACTTTGTAAAACATGAGGGAGCAAAGGAGCATGGGGACTGAGGTGTTGATGGGGAGAAGAGGAGCAAGGATGGATGCAGGTGACACAGCACCCGGCTGGACCGGGAGCTGCTGGGAGGGCTCTGTGTGTGAGGAAACAGTCCAGCGGACCCTGTTATCTAGTCCCTTCTGTTCTTGGAACTTTTGGAAACAGAATAAGCCAGCCTGAGCCAGGAACCCCACCCATGGGCTGTGCATCCCGTCTGAAGAACAATGATGCGTGGTTAGCAAAGCAACACCAGCTCCTGGGAGGTGCCCATGAAATAAATGTTTAAAAGTTCATTTTGTGGGTGGAAGAATAGGTGATAAGGAAGACAGAGATAATTTTGTATGGCCAAAGGAACTGAGTAAGGACTGAAGTGCTTCCCAGGTGGCTCGGTGGTAAAGAATCCGTCTGCCAATGCAGGAGCCACAGGAGACCTGGGTTCAATCCCTGGGTGGGGGAAGATCCCTTGGAGAAGGGATGTGGCAACCCATCCAGTGTCCTTTCCTAGAGAATCTCATGGACAGAGGAGCCTAGCAGGCTATAGTCCACGCGGTCGCAAAGAGTTGGACACGACTGAGCGACTAAGCACATCTTAGCACATTCATTGGAAGGACTGATGCTGAAGCTGAAACTCCAGTACTTTGGCCACCTAAAGCAAAGAGCCGACTCATTGGAAAAGACCCTGATGCTGGGAAGGAGTGAGGGCAGGAGAAGGGGGCAGCAGAGGAAGAGATGGTTGGTGGCATCTCCGACTCGATGGACCTGAGTTTGAACCAACTCCAGGAGATGATGAAGGACAGGGAAGCCTGGCGTGCTGCCGTCCGCGGGATCGCAGAGTCAGGCACCACTGAGGGACGGAACAATAATAACGCAGAGTGCAGACAATAAGCAGGAAACATTCTAGCAAGTCACACAAAAATCTAAGAAAACGCTGGGCATGTTAAAAGCGTCATCCTTGGAGAGACAGAGTTTACGCGTGTGTTTTGGTAAAGCTGCTCCGGGAGAGATGGGGTGGTGGAGCGAAGCCCAGAGCAGCAGTGCTGCCTTCTCTCATGTAGAGCTCTGTTCGTGCGTCAGCCCCCGGAATGCTCACCATCCCTGGACACTTACTGCTGCCACCGTCCTCCTGGTGAGAGGAGAGCTCTGTCTCACGGGAGCTAATTGCCCGGCCTGTGGGAGAGGGGAAGGTGAGGCTGGGGTGCAGGCAGGCAGTCCCAGCAGGCCACCCCCCCCATCGTTTTGGTCACCTCAATGCATGCTAATTTAGGTGCGATTAGCTTCTTCACTTTGTATTGAGGTTGGTGTGGCAAGTGTGAAGAGCACAGACTTGGCAGTCTCCAGCCCTGAATTTATATTCCTGCTCAACCACTTACCAGCCGGGTGAACCTGGACATCTTACCCGTGTTATTTTCCCATTTGTTACATACAGATGCACAAATGCATCTCAGAGGTTTGATGTGAGAATTAAAGAAGTTACACTTATTAATTGCCTGGCACATAAATGCCCAGGCGATAATATTGTGCTTCTGTTCTCTTCATCTAAGTCCAGAGACTGCAGTTTTGTTTTGTTTTTTTTCTTGAAAATGTGGTGGGAACAAAAGAAGGCTGGGGGGCTGGAATCAGCAAGTTTTCAAGTGAGTTGAGAAGAGAAGTCATCCGTGTGAAGCATGGTGTTTGTCTACACCTCCGGGTCAAGAGGGCGCATGAGTGGATCTGGAGGCATGGGAAGTTTCTCAAAGGGGCTCTGTTTGGATATGAGTCTTTAGGCCGGATGTGGCTGTGGGTTAGTAGGAAGGGTCCTCGGAAAAGGGAACACCAGGGGGAGAGCAGGAGCAAAGTGTGGGCTTTCAGTGGAGAAGATGAGGTTTGGGCCGATAAGGGGACTCGCTGGAGTGGAGCCATTTTCAGGCTTACTGGGGTGAAGTGGTGGTTGCTGAGCAGTTGGTCTGATAATAGTGGGCAGGACGAAGCCTGGTAGGAGATACTGGGAGGCCTTCGTGGCAATCCCTGATGAGGCCATAAGAACCCGGCACTTAGAGACGTGAGAGGCAGAGCCAAAGCTGATGCATATTGGCAGGTGTGTGACTGACGGTGTGGAGAAGGGGGAGAAGGGAGGGAAAGCAGAGGGGCCCTTGACCGAGTGCAACCAGAGAGTGAGGGACAAGACGGCAATTGCTGGGGCTTCGGGAGAAAGAGCCTGGGCTGCCCTTGTTAATGAACTCGGAAGGTCTCAGTGATGCTTCAAATGTTGCTCCAAAGGCTTGTCTTTCCCATCTTTCAGTTGGTACCTGAAGGACCCGAGAACGGAGCTGTTCAGACTCTGACACAGTCACCAGGGAGTGTGAACATCTGGAACAACATTTCCAAATATCCGAGCAGCTTGAGTGTGCTGCCCTTCCTCGACCGGGACCCTCACTCAGCGGCTGGCCCACTCCTCGGAGTAACGTTCTCCTTAAAGGTACAGACATTTTTTTTTCTCCATGGCTGCCAACATATTGCTGCATAGTTTAGAGCCTGAGGACACCACGTTTTCACTCATACAGTCTCTGTGGAGCGGGAATGCAGGAGTAGCTCTGGCCCAGGGTCTCTGTGGATCGAGGTGATGGCCAGGGCTAGTCATCTCAAGGGTCCGCGGGAAGACCTGTGTCCATCCTCACATGGGTGAGCCCTCCACACGGTGCTGTTGTTCAGTCGAGAAGTCGTGTCTGACGTTTGCAACTCCATGGACTGCAGCACGCCAGGCTTCCCTGTCCTTCACTATCTCCTTGAGTTTTTTCAAAATCACGTTCATTGAGTCGGTGATGCCATCCAACCATCTCATCGTCTGCTGTCCCCTTCTCATCCCACCTTCAGTCTTTCCCAGCATAGGGGTCTTTCCCAGTGAGTCAGTTCTTCACATCAGGTGGCCAGAGCATTGGCACTTCAGCTTCAGCAGCAGCCTTTCCCATGAACATTCAGGGTTGGTTTCCTCTAGGATGAACTGGTTGGATCTCCCAGACTGCATCCCAACATGGTGGCATTTCCCTGAGTGTAAAAGAGGGCAGGGGGGAGTAATAAAATGGAAGCCACCATCTCTGACATCAGAAGGGATGTTTCATGGTTTCTGCCATGTCCTGTTAGAAGACAGTCAGCGGGTCCTGCCACACCCAAGGGGAGGGGGTGACCCAAGGGCGATGGCGCCAGGAAGTGGGGGCTAGTGGGACTGTTTCCAGTATGAGGGCTTCCCTCTCTACTTCCAAGCTGAGCTTGAAACAGTTCTGCTGTGTGATCATCATCATTCAAGCTATTCCCAATAGCCCCATATTAAGGTCCTACTGTGTGCAAAGCCAGAGTAAATCAGTGTTTGTTCTCATCTCACTGTGTTAGGAAGGGGAAGTTACCACTGGGGAGTCAGATCAAGTGCAAACCATTATCTTGTATGCTTTCACATGTAAGGGGAAAGGGCTTCCCAGCCTCCCAACGGAAGACACCTAAGACCCATGGGTTGTGGGTTCAACCTCTGGGTCGGGAAGATCCCCTGGAGGAGGGCGTGGCAACCCACTCCAGTATTCTTGCCTGGAGAATCCCATAGACAGAGGAGCCTGGCGGGCTACAGTCCATGGGGTCGCAAAGAGTCGGACATGATTGAAGTGACAAGGCACGCAAGGGGAAAAGTGATTCCTAATATTTTACATAAAGAAAGAGGGTGTCTTTGTCAAGAGAGAGTCCCCAAAGATACTGTTACTGAGAGGGTGATTTTCTACTTTTCTCTCAGAAACTCTGAACAAAAGATGTTGTCTCATGTGGATCTGTGCCATTTGCATCTGTCCCAATTCCTCTTTCAAAAATAATTAGTAGTTTATTTGTGGAGTTGGCTCCTAATTTGGTTCCTAAGGTCCTAAGCTGAGTTGAGGTTAGTGCCAGTTCTTTTCAACAGATCGTTTACTCCTATTAGTTTCAGAAATTGTTCTAAGTACCTTCAGAATCTCTTGTCTTTTTTGGTCAGCCATTTACATTGTTTTTGTTTTAGCTTCAAGTACATTCATGCATTTTAAAGAGTCTTTTAGATGCCTTGGGAATTTTTTCTTTTTAACCAAAAAATGCTTTGCATATTGTGAGTCTTCTTCACATTGTTTTAACCACTAAGAAGTTTAGAAATTAAATAATACTTTAAAAATAAAAATATCTTCTAAAAGTTTGAAAAAACGATGCATGGAAAGAAAGAAAATACATATTATATGTTGCTGTTGTTCAGTTGCTAAGCTGTGTCCAACTCTTTGCAACCCCATGGACTGCAGCACCGTTTCCTGGAGTCTGCTCCAATTCCTGTCCCTCAAGTTGGTGATGCTATCTAAGCATCTCACCTCTGCTGTCCTCTTCTCCATTTGCCTTCAGTCTTCTCCAGCATCAGGGTCTTTTCCAATGACTAGGCTCTTTGCTTCAGGTGGTCAAAGTAGTGGAGCTTCGGCTTCAGAGTCAGTCCTTCCAATGAATATTTAGGACTGATTTCCCTTAGGATGGACTGGTTGGATCTCCTTGCAGTACATGGGACTCTCAAGAGTCTTCTCCAGCACCACAGTTCAAAAGCATCAGTTCTTCGGTCTCAGCCTTCTTCATGGTCCATCTCTCACATCCATACGTGACTACTGGAAAAACCACAGGTTTGCTTATACGGACCTTTGTTGGCAAAGTGATGTCTCTGCTTTTTGAAATGCTGTCTGGTTTGCTATAACTTTCTTTCTAAGGAGCAAGCGTCTTTTAATTTCATGGCTGCAGTCACTGTCCACAGTGACTTTATATGTGGTTCTCATCAAACTAAACTTGAGTCAAAATTCTGTTCCCAGTTTATGGAGGTTCCTTGAAAATGCTCATTTTGCTTACCATGCACCTTCTCAGGTGAGATGACTTTTCATTATTAACTATTGAATAAACCTAATAAATTTCCCTCAGCAAAGGTCACCCTTAATTATCAGGGCTCACCTAATCAAGAGTCTCTCTCTCTCTTTGTGTTAAAGTAGCTGATTGTCCAAAAACACGTGCATAATAGCCTTTGCTTTGCTCTTTTCCTTTGCTTTGCACTTTTCCACCGGAGGTAATCAATCACCCTGTTTCTTTGTTTTTCAAATGAGAATATTTTAACTTTCAGCGATTCAACCACCCTGGGCAGACTACAACAGGGGAATGTTTGATACTTGCAAAGCTTTTTCAGATCCTTAAATCCATGATATTTTGTAAAAGCAGGTTATTTCCTAACTAATTTTAAACTTTTTACCTTAATGAGAAATCAAGTTTGTGTAGTCTATTTGGGCTTCCCTGGTGGCTCAGACATTAAAGCACCCACCTGCAATGCAGGAGACCTGGGTTTGATTCCTGGGTCAGGAATATCCTTGGAGAAGAAAATGGCAACCCACTCCTGTATTCTTGCCTGGAGAATTCCATGGACAGAGGAGCCTGGTGGGCTACAGTCCATGGGGTTGCAAAGAGTCAAACACCACTGAGCGACTAACACACACACCGTCTATTTGAACTCTGAGTTCATTTCCTAGATCTGAGAGTTGTACACAAGAAGGCAGATAACCCAGTGCCTGTTCCCACAATATCAGAGAAAGCAAGGTTTTTTAGGCCCACAGGGGAATTGTGCTGAGGGCCTGCTGGGCTCGAGTTAGGACAGCTGCAAGTAAGTCGACACCATTTGGGCATGGCCTCAGACCCGCAGCTGGCCTGGGCTTTGGGATGTAGCAACAGACAAACTCCAGCAGCACTGGTCCAGCTCTGGAAAATCCTGGGCACCCGGGACAAATGTTTGAGGGAACAACTGGCTTGAAAGAATAGACCGTCTGACACTCCCAGCTGTGCGGGCATTTGTGAGAACGTCCCCGTGCGAGCATGAGAGGCAGGGGCAGCTGTTGCCTGGGGCTTAGATTTCAAACCAAAGTAAATTGCTGGCTCCAGGACAGGATTTTGATCATATACGGATTTGTTGAAGTTCAGCTGTTGACTTCTTTGGGGTGGGACTTTGGACACCAATCCCAAAATCTCCTGTGATGTCAGGCTGTGCCAGCTCACAGCAGAGCCCATCCAGTGGCCCCTTGGTCCCGGCAGAGGCTGGAGGCATGGCTTTCGTACCTGGGCAGGTGGTGGCCGTAGCACCTGTGTGGCGCCTAATTGTCAACAAGCTCTACCTATGTGTGTGCTGAGCATCCCAGCTGTTGTGGCTGTTCAGTCGCTCAGTCGTGTCTGACTCTTCATGACCCCATGGACTGTAGTCCACCAGGCTCCTCTGTCCATGGGATTTCCTGGGCAAGTGTATTGGAGTGGGTTGCCATTTTCTCGTCCAGGAGATCTTCCTGACCCAAGGCTTGAACCCGCATATCTTGCCTTGGCAGGCAGATTCTTTACCACTGAGCCAGCAGGGAAGCCCTTGTATCTAAGTTAGACAACTTCTTTAGAAGACTTGCAAAGGATAGAAAGGGGACTTCCCTTTATTAGATGACAGAGTAAAGAAGTCTTGCCTCCTCTCTTTAAAAAAAAAAAATCACATGAGGGCAGTCAGGAGAATAAGAAACACATGTGTATGCCCCAGCTTTGGCCAAACTGTGAGATCTGAGTAACCTAAAATGCAGTATATAAAGAGTGCATTGAAGGTCAAAGATGAGTTTAGGCTTTGGGGAAAAAACCATCAAACTAGACAAACATAGACAATTAAAGTAGTAATCAGTGCAACTTATAATGAAGAGATCACAGCACATCTTTGTATCAAATCAAACAGCATCCATATTTTAAAAATTAAACAAGTAAATAAATATGAAAAGAAAAATACAAGGAGAAATAGACAAATTCATGGGTAAAGATTCTTTGATTTATTTTCCCATTTCATCACAGATCAAACAGACAAAAAATATTTAAGAGGGCACTTTTTATTAAGATAAATCAATGCTATATCCTTAAAATAGAATATATCTCACAACATTATAAATCAATTATACTTCAATAAAGATTGTTTTAAAAAAGAGTATATCTTCTTTTCAGGTGTCACTAAAATGTTCACAAAATTTTATAAAAAATTGCATAATTTCCAAAGAGTAAAAATAGTAACATTCTCTAATCTTAATGAAACAAATTAGATATTAAAAAGGAAAAATCCATATCTGTTAATTAAGAATAAAGCAGTAATGTAAGCCATGATGATAATAGCAAAATATATACCTTGTAAGCTGGAGAAGGAAATGGCAACTCACTCCAGTATTCTTGCCTGGAAAATCCCATGGATGCAGGAACCTGGTAGGCTTACAGTCCATAGGGTCGCAAAGAGGCGGACATGACTGAGCGACTTCACTTCACTTCAAGCTACTTCTGAGGGAAAGAAAATGAGAACTGAAACTGGAGGAAACCTGAAAATAAGAATACTAAACTCCACTTAGAAATTATGAAGCAAAAAACTGCAGGCTTGAGTACTGTTTAAGGATTTCAACATATGCACCAACATCAGAGGAGGATGACAGTAAATGATGAAGGCAATGTAGGAAGTAGAAAAATAATCTCTTCAGGGTGGAGATTAGAAATGAGGCACTCTGTGCTCTGGGAAAAACTGGGCGAATAGGTCTTCAAATAGTTGTATTTTCAGTAGATGATTATATAAGCGCAATTCTTCAGTTCAGTTCAGTCGCTCAGTCGTGTCCAACTCTTTGCAAACCCATGAATCGCAGCACGCCAGGCCTCCCTGTCCATCACCAAACTCCCGGAGTTCACTCAAACTCATGTCCATCGAGTTGGTGATGCCATCCATCCATCTCATTCTATGTCGTCCCCTTCTCCTCCTGCCCCCGGTTGCAAAGAGTTGGACATGACTGAGTGACTGAACTGAACTGAAAGTCCCAAAGGCTATGATTTTTCCAGTGGTCATGTATGGATATGAGAGTTGGACTGTGAAGAAAGCTGATCGCTGAAGAATTGATGCTTTTGAACTGTGGTGTTGGAGAAGACTCTTGGGAGTCCCTTGGACTGCATGGAGGTCCAACCAGTCCATCCTAAAGAAGATCAGTCCTAGGTGTTCATTGGAAGGACTGATGCTGAAGCTGAAACTCCAATACTTTGGCCACCTCATGCGAAGAGTTGACTCATTGGAAAAGCCCAATTCTTATATCTCCTCAAATCTAGAAAAGCACTAAAATTCCGCATAGTGGTGACCGCCCCTCGTGACTAGCAGCAACCTTCTGCAAAACATGTGCTCACCCTTCACCAAAGTCACATATATGCTGACATTCCCCCTACCTCTTTGGAGCAGTTTCTCAAAACTATCTGAGGTGTTATCTCCTGGGCTATAGTCTTTACTTTGCTCCAAATAAAACTTAACTCACAACTCTGAGGTTATGCATTGTTTAAAAGTCAGCACAAGTAAGATGAAATTAAAGAATCTTAACAAATGATCTGTTTCTGCATAAATAATTTCAGACACTAAAATAAAAGTGAAGAGGGCTTCCCTGGTAGCTCAGCTGGTAAAGAATCTGCCTGCAATGAGAAAGACCCGAAAATAGATGATTTGCCAAAACTGACCCCCCAGAAGGAGACGTTTAAAGAGATGAGTTATTGTAGGTGAAAGCTGTCAAGAGCAACCTTTTGAGAAAAGCATCAGGTTCAGATGATTTAATATAGAAATTCTACCAAAAACTTAAGAAGCATATCATTTCAACATCATTAAGGTATTCTAGAGCATATCAAAGGAATACATGGACAATTTCTGAATTATTTTTATTTTATGAATTCAATATTATCTTGCCAACTTTAACAAAAATAAGATACCAGAAGAAAACTATAGATGGAATAATCTTTGCAGATGAACAGTATTAAGAAAACAATCCAACAACACCATAAAATAATAAAATAAATGAAGTAGAATTATTTCAGGAACTGGTGGTTATTCTCTTTGGAAGCCAGGTAAACCAATTTTAAAATTTCTAAGGAAAAATAAAGACACATTTGAAATGGGAGAATAGAGAGGGGGCATACTCCTTGTATTTAAAATGACATGGTTTACTGTATAAATAGATTGATCAATGTAATCAAAACAGGTCTAAGCACTTTAGATATTTTGTATATTATAAAAGTGAGCTTTCAAGTCAATTGGGAAAATGTTGATATTCAGTAAAATAGCACTGGAGTAATTATAGTACAACATCTGGAAGAAATTAGTTTAATTTCTTATTTTCCATCCAAATAAGATTCAAATGAAAAAAAGTTATATGCACAATAATAAAATTATAAAAATAGATGACATGGGAAGACCTTTTTAAAAAATAATCTTGGCACAGGAAAATTCTATAAATTTGACTCCAAATCCAGAAGCTATATACCAAAAACAAAGGACTGATATATCTGGTTACATAAAACGAAAGAAAATTATCTATAGCAAAAACATTACATATGACATAAAAATAAAAAATTATTGCAACATTTCACAAAAAATTCACTTTCTTTAATACATGAAGAGCATTTACAAATCTATAAGAAAGTTATCAGCAATTCATTGGAAAAATGGGCCAAGAATAAGATCTGTCACAGTGAAAAATTTAAGCAGCTCTTAAAATTAGAAAAGCTGTTCAATCTAGCTCATCAAAAATATTCAGATTAAATCTAAAAAGAGGTAACATTTTTCAGCTAACAATGACCAAGAAGTTTGGCATCACAAGGATTTTGCAATGATGTGCAATGATGTGGAGAGACAGGCGCTAATTGCTTTGGGGAGTATTTGTATCTCTCATATAGAACGGATAGATCATGTCCATCAACATTAAAAATATGCACGCATTCTAGGAACTAAGAGTAGCCGTCCCCACTTCTAGGAATTTATCCTACACACTTTCTCATACTTAACATAGAGATAGCACATGTACAAGGATATTTACTACAATGCTTTTTTATGGCAGCAAAAGAGTGTTATCAGATCGAGGTCCATCAATAGAGAAATAGGAAACCGGCTAATGGTACATCCATGTAAGAGAAGACTAGGCATTGTTAGAAAGAAAGCAGCGGTTTGCAGGTATGATCGCCAAGAAATGTTAAGTGAAAGCAGTGAGGGAGCAGTGTTTTTTGTGTGCCACTATCTTTGTAAGAAAATGTGTATGTGTGTGTGTGTGTCTGAGAGAGAGAGATGGAGGGAGAAAGCTGATTATTTCTTTGAAATGACTCTTAAGAAACTGGGAGCAATGGTGGTTCTGGGTGTGGAAGGAAGGCTAGGTTTTCATTGACTCTGATCTTGTACCTTTAGAATGAAGCATGTACACACATTACCCATTGACGATAACCACAAAATAAAGGTCTAGAAAAGTTATTTCATAGTACCTCTTAATGTTTATTGCCAGAATTAAGACGCTCTTTGTTATGCTTCAAAACAGGCTGTACTTTTAACACGTATCTTTATGTTTGACCATCTGTAGAAATAGAAAACCTGTCAGCAACCTTTGAAAGATGCTAGTCTGAACATAGTATTGCTTTAAAATTCCTCCCTTTTCTCCCTAAGGTAGAGTGCAGTTCCAGTAGCCTATAGGGAAAGTCAGACTTCCCTGGTGGCTCAGACAGTAAAGAATCCGCCTGCAATGTGGGAGACTTGGGTTCGATCCCTGGGTCAGGAAGATCCCCTGGAGAAGGGCACAACCACCCACTATTCTTGCCTGGAGAATCCCATGGACGGAGGAGCCTGATGGGCTACACTCCATGGGGTTGTGAAGAGTTGAACACCACTGAGCGACTAAGCACACATGGGGGGAAGGCCAGCACACCCACGCCTTTGGCTTAGCTCTGCAGTATCACCTCCCAGCGTCCCCTGCTCCTCTAGCTCCAGCTCCCAGAGAGGGTGACCTCACCCCTCATCTCCATGCTCCTCCCAGTCCTCTAGCTCCCACGGCCTGGCCGGTCTGCAGCTCCTACTGTTTTCCCCTTTCTATGTCGTTCCTCAAGATGGCCCTTGAAGACTTGGCTCACCTGTTTCCATCCCCGGGGCCTCACTGGAATCCCATGTTGCGCTGTTGGCTCCTGCTGTTCCCGTTACCCCGTTGGTCTAAGCTTCCTCCTAGACCAGGGCTCCTTCGGGACAGACGCTGTGTGCCCTTTGCCCCTCCAGGCCCGTGGACACAGCAGGCGTGAATACCTGCGCTCAAGCGGAGAGCGGCCCCAGGGGGCGCGGGGGAGCATGTTACTGATGGCTGAAGGGCCTGGTGAGGCTGGGTGGGGAAGGGCGGCCCATGGGCCGCTCCACCTGTCTGCCTGCGCCAGCAGCTGAGACCCCAGGGTGCTGGGGCTCTTGCTTGTCATCCCTTGCGGGGCCCTGTCCAGGCTGGGGTGGCTGGAGCGCTGGGAAGGGGCTCCATGTAGCACCCAGAGTCCTTGGCGTTGAAGCCGGTCTCCTCCCTGCTCACAGGAGCTTCTTTGCGCCTGCCACCCCTCTGAGCCCGCGCTCCCTGACCCAGCATCTCAAAGTGCCCTCACTGGCACCCTCAGCTAGCGGCCAGAAACGCCTTGGCACGGGCTCTGCTTGGAGCTGAGGAATTCGGGCCTCTGTGTCTGCTTCCTAAGACTGTGTGCTTCCTGGACCCCGCTTCAACCCTCCACAATCAGCTGTGTCCCGAGTGCAGTGCCAGCGACCTTCGGGCGCTCTTCACTGGGCCCGCTCCCCGCCCCCAGTGCCTGCTGAAAGTGTCTTTGCTGCCTTTCCTACCTCTGGCTCCTGTATTTCTCTCCTCTCATCTGTTCTCTGCTTGGTGACTCGACTCATCTTCCTGAAGAGCAGCTCCGAGCACCTCCTTCTCCCGCTGTAACCCAAGAGCTTGCTCAGGGTCAGGCTCCGTAGAGTGGCCGATGGCGTCCTCTCCAGGCGTGTCACGAGTCTCTCCCTCTTCAGCTTCGGTGCCTTGAACATCCCAGGCATTCTTGCTCTGCTCCCTCCCCGTATATGCCCTCATCCAGCCTCGGCCCCACAAGTGCGGGTTCACGGCTCTCTCTGTGCTCTGTGCACCGTCTGCATCTTCTCTGACGGCCCTCCCTGCACTTGTGTTGTGTGATGATCATCTCTCTACACGGTAAGTCAGGGAGGGCCGGAAGGTGGGGTTTCCGCCACTTGCTTCCTTGGTCACTAGCAGGAGTCTGGTGTATCATGTGTGTGAGTGCTAAGTCGCTTCAGTCATGTTTGACTCTGCAATCCTATGGGCTGTAGCCCGCCAGGCCCCTCTGTCCATGGGATTCTCCAGGCAAGAATACTGGAGTGGGTTGCCATGGTCTCCTTGAGGGGACCTGTGTCTCTTACGTCTCCTGCATTGGCAAGCAGGTTCTTTACCACTGATGCCACGTGACAAGCCTCTGGTATCACAGGGATCAACTCATCTTTGCTGAATCAATCAATAAATCAAAGTGTATAACATCCCCAGCCGATGCAAGGAAGTAATAATGTTGGAATCTTTGACTCTGATGGGGTGGAAACAGAAGTATAGAAGAGTCAGAAGGCAGATGATTTGAAAAGAATAATTTTTCCTCTTAAATATTCTTGTCCATGGCTGCTTAAACATTTCTATCTAAGCCGTCTCGTGTTTTTCCCATCTAAATTATATATAACCTTATTGTAATATTAATATTATAGTGTTACACAAAGCAATGTAATGTTATACTAACATTAAGGGAAGTTTTAAACAGAAAGATTTTACCCATAACCTCCCCAAAGTATACATTTTTTGTCATTACTTTCTTTTTTTTGTTTGCTCTTGTTTATACTTATCCTTCCATAATCATAATAATGCTTTCTTTCTTCTTGCTTATTTCATGTTTTACCATAAACCTTTACCCTTTATTGTGTATTTTTGAAGATAAGGAACAAATAGAACCTTAGCTTCCTCTGTTTCAAATGAAGTAAGCTTGAAATCACTAAGGTTGTCTCAAGGGTCTTAGTTTCCATTAAGTTAATCACTGTAGCTGCTCATCTCTGGATTCTTTCCAGACCCAAAACATTCCTCAAAATACAGAAACAAAAGCTACACCCAAGTACATTCTGATCCCTTGTTTTCCATCTTTGCAGAGTAATTTGTTTTGTTCAGCTGTCATCTCATTGCAGGGTGTGTCCTATTTTAAGAAAGGACAGTGTTTGAAAATCCAAAAATTACAGTACAGATTAACTGAAAAGCAATTTTTATTCACAAAATGTTCTTTGTTTTTAAAAGGATTTACTGTAATCTATTTTTAAATAGCAAAACTTCTGATACATGTAAAACAGATTTGATTGAAACATCAGAATTTACATATGCCTCGAGGAACAAAATTGCTGTGTACAAGGAGGGGCACTTTCACTGTCAGAGACAAGTCTCCACATTTTTCCCAGGTGCCCAAGGGCCTGCCATTCTCAGCTCAGAGTGGAGCCTTTCAACCTAATTAGAAGGCCTGGGTTGTTCTTAGCTCAAGACAACCATGGGAGAGAGTTTAGTTCTTGATGTAGGACTTGCTGGTTTTACAGTGTTACTCATTAGACACAGGAATAATTGCTTCTTAAAATTTTCATTTAGCATACAGGAAAGTTAATAGAATCCTTCAGTGTCTCATAAGGCTGTTTAATGAACTGAACTGAATGAAATACTGTATGGGTCTATGGTATTTGTATAGTTAGATTATCTAATAATATGCCTTCTATTTGTTCAGTATGAAAATTCACTATTTATTGTAATCATTCACCTCTTTTCACCTTTCTTTCAATATTAAAGTTTAGATAACAGTTGACACTTCACATGGAAAAATTACTACTTTTTAAATTAATGAATATTGTAATTCAGTTCAGTTCAGTCGCTCAGTCGTGTCTGACTCTTTGTGACCCCATGAACCGCAGCACGCCAGGCCTCCCTGTCCATCACCAACTCCCGGAGTTCACTCAAACTCATGTCCATCGAGTCGGTGATGCCATCCAGCCATCTCATCCTCTGTCGTCCCCTTCTCCTCCTGCCCTCCATCTCTCCCAGCATCAGGGTCTTTTCCAGTGAGTCAGCTCTTCATATCAGGTGGCCAAAGTATTGGAGTTTCAGCTTCAACATCAGTCCTTCCAATGAACACCCAGGTCTAATCTCCTTTAGGATGGACTGGTTGGATCTCCTTGCAGTCTAAGGGACTCTCAAGAGTCTTCTCCAACAGCACAGTTCAAAAGCACCAATTCTTTGGTGCTCAGATTTCTTTATAGTCCAACTCTCACATCCATACGTGACTACTGGAAAAACCATAGCCTTGACTAGACGGACCTTTGTTGGCAAAGTAATGTCTCTGCTTTTTAATATGCTGTCTAGGTTGGTCATAACTTTCCTTCCAAGGAGCAAGCGTCTTTTAATTTCATGGCTGCAATCACCATCCGTAGTGATTGTGGAGCCCAGAAAAATAAAGTCAGCCACTGTTTCCCCATCTATTGCCATGGAATGATGGGACTGGATGCCATAATCTTAGTTTTCTGAATGAGTTTTAAGCCAGTTTCTTCACTCTCCTCTTTCACTTTCATCAAGAGGCTCTTTAGTTCTTCTTCACTTTCTGCCATACGGCATATCTGAGGTTACTGATATTTCTCCCAGCACCTTGATTCCAGCTTCTGCTTCCTCCAGCCCAGTGATTCTCATGATGTATTCTGTATATAAGTTAAATAAGCAGGGTGGCAATATACAGCCTTGACTTACTCCTTTTCCTATTTGGAACCAATCTGTTGTTCCATGTCCAGTTCTAACTGTTGCTTCCTGACCTGTATACAGGTTTAAGAGGCAGGTTAATAATATTTTATAAAAGTACTGGGTTCTTAGAGGGTTTCCCTGGTGGTTCATCTGATAAAGAATCTGCCTGCAATACATGAGACCTGGATTCGACCCCTGGGTCAGGAAGATCCACTGGAGCAAGTCATGGCAACCCACTCCAGTATTCTTGCCTGGAGAATCCTGTGGACAGATGAGCCTAACTGGCTACAGTCCATGAGGTCACAAAGAGTCAGACATGACTGAGTGACTAAGCACAGCACAAGTTCCTAGAATTTCTTCAGACAAGCAAACTTGCTTTATGGGGAAGATTTATAGGCTTATGGATGAATTTTTTGATGAATTTGTTGGGAAAGGAAGTGAAAAAAATTCACAGAATGAAAAAATATTTGTACATCTGTGTATCTGTATAAAGATCTATTATTCAGAACATATAAAAAATCCTTACCACAATAAAAAGGCAAATAACTCAAATAAAAATTGGGCAAAAATTTGAATAGATATTTCTACACAATAAGGAGATGGCAAGCAAACTCATGAAATAGTAGTTCAATATCACTGATGTGAAAGTCGCTTAGTTGTGTCCAACTCTTTGCAACCCTATGGACTATACAGTCCATGGAATTCTCCAGGCCAGAATACTGGAGTGGGTAGCCTTTCCCTTCTCCAGGGGATCTTTCCAACCCAGGGATTGAACCCAGGTCTCCCGTATTGCAGGTGGATTCTTTACCATCTGAGCTCTCAGGGAAGCCCAACACCATTCATCATTAGGAAAATAAAAATCAGAACCACAGTGATATACCACTTCCCACTCACTAGGATAGCAGACCTCACCTTCATCATCTTCATGATTGTTATCAGGCGAGTGCTGGTGAGGCTATGGAGAAAGTGGAGCCCTCAGACCGGGATGGGAAATGATGCAGGCACCGTGGGGAGTTTAACAGTGTAGCAGTTCCTCAGAAAGAATCACTACATGAACAGCAATTCCACTGCGACTGCTACTGGCTATATAACCGAGAAATGAAAGCACGTTTATACATAAACCTGTATGGAAGTGTTCACTATGAATATTTCATGAATGTTCATTAGCAGCGTTATTCATGACAGGAAAAGAAAGAAAGAAAGAAGAGAAGTTTCGCTCAGTCATGTCCAACTCTTTGCGACCCCAGGGACTGTAGCTGACCAGGCTCGTCCGTCCATGGGATATTCCAGACAAGAGTACTGGAGTGGGTTGCCATTTCTTTGTCCTGTTCAAATGTCCATCAAGTGATGGATGGGTAAGTGTGTGTGTGTGTGTGTGTGTGTGTGTGTGTGTGTGT
Organism: Moschus berezovskii; assembly: GCF_049115385.1. Classification (NCBI taxonomy): domain Eukaryota; kingdom Metazoa; phylum Chordata; class Mammalia; order Artiodactyla; family Moschidae; genus Moschus; species Moschus berezovskii. The sequence continues at coordinate 106,272,544 of NC_142469.1, forward strand.
GTGTGTGTTAGTTGCTCAGTTGTATCTGACTGTTTGGGGCCCCATGGACTATCATCCACCAGGCTTCTCTGTCCATGGGATTTTCCAGGCAAGAATACTGGAGTGAGTTGCCATTTCCTTCTCCAGGGGGTCTTCCCAGCCCAGGGATTGAACCCAAGTCTCCTGCACTGCAGGCGAATTCTTTACGAGCTGAGTCACCAGGGAAGCCCTATGATATGTGAATTATATCTTAATTTTTTAAGAAGCCAGAGGAAATAAGACTTGTTAAAACACTTATAGATACCATAAGCAGAAAGGATGTTTATAAAGAAACTGACCTATATGAGCTAAGAAGATGAAGAAATAAAATGAAGCATTCTCTACTCAAACTCACACAATACCCTCTTAAAGCTGAAGCTAAAGAAGGACCAAAGTCAATAGTCAAAGGTCCGATAGAGAAAGGACTCATCATGCCAGGTACCAGTTCTTACAACACCCCACACTCCTGGTGATACAGTACAGCCAACAACAACAGCAGCAACCAAATCAAGCGCAGAGGGAAAAACAAAACCCCCTACTGCTTAAAGACGTAAGATTTCTTTAGGACCCCTGGACCGTAAATAGAATAGTCATCCCCTCCTTCCGTGTAGTCCCAAACACAAATGCTGGTTTGTCTCTGTTGCCTACTGAGAGTGCGTGTTTTAAATCTGTGCACCGTGTTTGCTCTCTTCCACAGTGCCTTATATCAGTATAGCAAATGTTGGTTTGCTTCTCCTGGGAAAATCGACAACATGCGTGTCTACACCGTTTTGCCGCAAGGATGAACTGAAACAGTATCAGTTTTTCTCAACTCTGACCTCAAGAACCTTAAATTTCCCTGTGATTCTATTCCCATATGATATGTTGATGACCTTTTGTTGTATTGGAAAGATGAGGTAAGCTCATAAACTTTAAGACAGATTCCATCTGTCTACTTACTGTTTTTTAGCTCAGAAAGGGCAGAAGGTTTTCGAAGAGAAGTTACAATTCTGTTACAGAAACTTCCTTACCCAGGACATGCTGTAATCCTACGGAGGTCAATGCTTTATTTATCGCAGACTCCTGAACCTTCAAAACGTGTGCCCACCAGTCACTAAGACACAATTCAGGGGTTTTCTGGGTCTCACTGCAGACAGAGGTTTCCCAAATTCTCTGAAATTGTGATGCTGTGAAGTGACTTAAGTCCTGGGTAACCAGTTACCTGTTCCCAAACCCTAAACATTAACAGGCTTTCTGTGAGTCAAAATTAGCCTTTTATCAGCTTCCCACTTGGTGCCTGTGGAATCGTTTTCACGTATTTTTACGTGAGAGACAAAGCCCTTCACGTTCTGATGCAGCTTCATGGGGATCATTGGTCACCAAGAGCTGTGTGGTGCTTCTCTTGCCCTGGTGGTGAAGTCCTACCACACAGTCTCTGAGCTGCGGGCACTGGCTTGGCTTTGGGGTCCCCTCTGATTGTGTTGGTCTTTCATGGAGTGCGTCCTTTGTTTATCACTAAGACAAGATGGCATGATGTTTCTCAGCAAGCAGGCTTATATCTTACAAAATTTGGTTATTTTTCCAGTTTCTCACATATTTCCATGCATTTTTCCTGTGAATCTTACTTTGTTTCTCTACTGCTTTAAAGAAGGAGAAAACTTTGACTCCATAATCTCCATCTGTGAACTGTCTATACCCTGAATATATTTATGAGAAGGCCCCCAGAAACCTCAGACTTACTCTTGGTTGTTAATGGGTCATTTCTTAAGACTGAAACAGGGAAATAGCAGAAGAGTTAAGCTGATAATCTTACTTCACCCAGAAGGGCAGAATGAAGATGATAAGTTTGACATACGCACTGGAAGTAGCTATGCTTGTGGGATAATCCATGATTTTTGACTGCTTTGTAAACAGAGAGCATTCTTAAGCTTAGTGGGAATCCTGATTAAGAGTGGGCAGCAAATCAAAGAGTGTATGTGTGCTCTGAGGCTGTTGCAAAGTAGATGCTCCTACAAAGGGGATGCCACGAGGCTGAAGGCAGTGCCCTCGCTGGCTATTGGTCAGAAAGGCGGCCCCCACTTGGATTCAACCCTCATAGAATACCAGGAAGCCAAGTCTTTGGAGAGACGTGCAGAGGCTCTAATAGAAGGCAAGACATTAGCTCCAAAGTAAGAAGATCTCAAATAGAAGCTTTCAAACTTTTTTTTTTTACATAAAACTACCCATCCTAGGATAGAAAGATGGCTAATGTGTTCAGTCAACACTGATGGAGAAATGTCACTAAAATTGTCAAGGTTGGTGGGCACTCTGAAGCATGTATTTCGTTTGTCACCAGCGGAAGTTTGGTGCAACGGTAAGTGTGAGTAAAGGTGGGACATGAGTGAGAACCCAAATCTCAGGGCTCTTTTGCTCATCTCCAAGTGAACGTCCTGCAGCTGTTCTCTTCAACTGAGTTTGAATGTATCTTTTGAACACTGATTATTTTTAGGATGGACGGAAGCCTTTCCTTTCTGAAATGCTGTAATTCTTTTTTTATCAATCGGAGGATAATTACTTTACAATGTTGTGTTGGTCTCTGCTATTCAACAACGTGACTCAGCCATAAGTGTGTATATATCTCTCTCCACTCCCTCCCATCCCGCCCTCCACCCCGCCCCCGCCGCACCCCCGGGTTCGATCCCTGGGTTGGGAAAATCCTCTGGAGAAAGGAACTGCTACCCACTCTAGTATTCTGGCCAGTCATCATTTTAAAATATACAAATTCAGTGGTTTAGTACATTCACTAAGATCTCCAATCTTAAGGAAAGGAAGAAAGGAAGGAAGGAACAAAAACAAGGAATCTCCTAGAAAAGAAGAGAGAACAAAAAGAACTCTAAAATTCAAATTAGCAGAGCTCGGAGGGCTTCTAAAACTTCCATGATCTAAGGGATTGCCACTGAGTTCCATGACAATGGGGTCATCTGCCTCCAGGACTCATGGTCTCTTTGCCCAGGAATTAGTAACAGGATGGCTCAGGTATTTGCGAATATCACTTACAATTCTCAGCTCTACACTGCGGCAGTAGACATGGTCAACTGCTGCAGGAATTCACGCAGTGCACCAGCTGTGTTAACAGGTACAAGCAGCTTTTCCTCATTATCCTCTTAAACAAACTTTATATTCTAATATCCAGAAACCCAGTCTTCCGAAAGAGACATTAAATGGAGATGATCCCCAAAGTCCACCGGAAAGGATGTTATCAAGTACTATTAACAACTAGAACGGCAGTAAAATTCCAAGGGATTGATTTTTTGGATTCGTGTGTCTTGTTGTTGTTGCTCAGTCACTAAATCATGTCCAACGCTTTGCAGCCCCATGGACTGCAGCACGCCAGGCTTGCCTGTCCTTCACACTCTCCCGGAGCTTGCTCAATTCATGTCCATTGAGTCGGTGATGCCATCCCACCATCTTATCCTCTGCTCTCCCCTTCTCCTTTGCCTTCAGTTTTTCCCAGGGACTTTTCCCAATGCGTTGGCTCTTCACATCAGGTGGCTCATGTGTCTTAATTAAAACTGTCTTGGAGACCTTAAGCTGAGGGGCCTTAGAAACCCCCAAGAAGAAGCTGATCTTCAGAAGGAGATGGCTTCTACTCAGAACTTTTGATCGAGTTGTTGATTGCATACAGTGTAGATATCTTCCACCTGAGTTCCACAGAATAAGACTACAGACTGTCATGCTCTAACCTGAATTCTTTCGTTCTTTTTTTCTCCAGCTATTTATCTTCTTTCTTCTCTAGCTGGGTTAAAGATACTTTGACCTGTGTTACTTACAAGGCTCAATCCTTTGTGTGGCGCTTTCCACTTCTGATCACTTCTTCTCTGGGCCCAGCCTCTGACCACACTTTACTTGCTAAAACATATCACCAAACTGACTGTTGGATTTGTACACATTTACCTTTGGAGTCACTCAGTTTCCCTTGGTTCTAGCTTCTTATAATTAATCAGTTGGTTTCTTGGGTACTTAAACTCACCTTTGCTAACTTTTTGATGGCCACCGCAACAGCAGGAAATCTAAAAAAAAAAAGTTATTTTGCTTCTCTAGAAAAGGAAGTTCATATCTCCAGTCAAAACAACACTCGAGAGCCTTTGTGGGAGCTAATTTTAGTAGCTGAAATAAAAAAAAATAGAACTGGAAGAGGACTAGGGTATGTATTGGAGGCTGTATCTCCTTCCCAGACCTGGTGGGTAAGTCACATTACTTTTAGTCTGCTTTTGATCTACCTAATCATTGTGATACTAAAAGTTTGCTTCCTGGCACTGAACCATTCTTGGGTGTGGCATCAAAACATTATGACATCATCAGACCATCCTGTTTTGGCCAAAAACAGATCATTGGGTGTTCCCTGGGGACCGATACTGGATTTGTGACACAAAAGCATACTTGCTGTTCCCTGAAAACTGGATTGAAACTTGCTGCTTTGGTAAATTGATACCCACCTTCATACAGGATCTAGCATTCATTTTGATCCAGCAGTTTCTCTTCTAGAAAAGAGGTCATTTGAAAATTCAACTGAAGAAGGAGAAAGTCTGGACTTTGATTTAAAAACCCAAACTACTCACTCTAAATTTATGGGTTGTTTTCTCCTCCAAGTGGCTTCATTTCATGTTTTATGTTTTACAAAAGGCCAAGAAATTAAGGAGCATCTTGCTTGCCATGATTTAAAGACTAGAAGACAGAATAGATAATCCCACCAAAAGCATATAAATCCTTTCTCGAGAGATTCATGGAAGAGGGCAGAGGACAAGAATGCTCTGTTCGTATCTGTAAAGGCTTTGCTGGGATCTTTAGTATTAAAGAATGATCTGGAATGCAAACAAATCAATCATAACATTACACAATTTTGCTGCTGCTGCTGCTGCTAAGTCACTTCAGTCGTGTCCGACTCTGTGTGACCCCATAGATGGAAGCCCACCAGGCTCCCCCGTCCCTGGGATTCTCCAGGCAAGAACACAGGAGTGGGTTGCCATTTCCTTCTCCAATGTGTGAAAGTGGAAAGTGAAAAGTGAAAGTGAAGTCGCTCAGCCGTGTCCGACCCCTAGCGACCCCACGGACTGCAGCCTACCAGGCTCCTCCATCCATGGGATTCTCCAGGCAATAGCACTGGAGTGGCTTGCCATTGCCCTCTCCGACACAATTTTGCTAATCACCCTATATTTGGTTCTGCAGGCTTTTCAGATGGGGAATGTGATCTTTAGCTAGTCTGGTCACTCTCAGCTCCTAGCTGGGACAGAGGCTGCAAATCTGGTAGTAATCCTTCTCTTGGTATTTGTCTGTGCTGTAGTATGCTAATATGTCATCTCTGAGGTCTTAAATACTTCTGTGCAACTGCTGTACCTCAAATGACCCAACAAATGATCATCCAGCAAAAAAGAGCAGGAAAACCTCACATTTTATGGGAGTTGACCCAACTTTGTCAGAAGCTTGATACCGCAAATAGTAGTAAAGATATGGGTCAATCATACTCCTGGGCATGATCCTTAATGGCCCCTCCTTCAGCTCAGGTTGAAGAATTACAGTATGGGAGACACTGAGAAACTAAAGAATCTCTATCTATGTAACTTACTGTCTAACTTAACACGACTTTACTGTTACACTGTCCTTACTAACATATTTTTATTATTTCAAGAACATTTTGTCCAGAGAGTTGCAGATAATTTTCTGAAAAATATAAGAAATTAGTGGAAAGAATTAAACCACAGTTTACTCATTGACCCACTTGCTTCAATATCGTTGCCTTCCTGTGACCCTCAGTCATAAATTTTATTATACAGAGCACTCCTCTTCAGGAATGGCAGGGACTAGATTGATGTGGAAGCTGAAGCTCCAATACTTTGGCCGCCTGAAGCGAAGAGCCTACTCATTGAAAAAGACCCTGATGCTGGGAAAGATTGAGGGCTGGAGGAGAAGGGGATGACAGAGGATGAGATGGTTGGATGGCATCACTGACTCGGTGGACATGACCCTGAGCAAACTCCAGGAAATGGTGAAGGACAGGGAAGCCTGGTGTGTTGCATTCCATGGGGTTGCAAAGAGTTGGACACAGGTTAGTGGCTAAAAAAAACACACCACAACAGATGGATCTTCCTGCCTGAAACAACCAGCAAAGCAAAGCAAAACAAAGCACATGACACAATGTTCTTTTTAGACTCTGGACATCAGGCAACAAATATGATGGTCCTAGAGAAATGAGAGGAAACCATGATGCTCAAAGTCCTCAGCCTGTGGTCCCGAGAGAATTTCCAGGCTGTGGCACAAAGAGGGGAAGCCCAGGAGTCTCTCCGAGTCAAGGAAGTGAAACAAAGCCTGGGGTATTCACAGCAGCTGCAGGACGGAGCACTCGGGAGCAGAGAGCCATGAAATGAGAAAACCCTGAAGCTTAGAGCAGAGTCCCCTCGCAATTAATCAGCAAAGTGCAGGTCAGCACAGGTAAGTGGGCAGACTACCTGAAGAACACCAGCCATCCGGCAATAGTCAACTCGTCGGGGACTGAGCTGACTACTCAGACGGCTTGTACCTCTGTGGTAGGGTGATTGGCCCTCGACAGTGCCTTTCTCCAGACACACTCGAAAAACCACTCACATACAAGATCTGAAAGGATCAAACTGTGAGGGAGTTTTTACAAGGAATATTTACAAGACTAAAAACTATTCTATACTCAAGATAAAATTTGCACTGTCAGGCATACAAAGAAGCAGGAAAGCATGACACATAAGGGAAGAAAATTCATGAAATTAAAACTGGCCCAGAATTGACCAAGATGTTAGAGTTAGCAGGAAAAATACATTTAAAAGTTATTATAACTGTATATTTAAAAAGAATTAAGTGGAGACATGGAGATATAGGAATGAGCTAAGCTGAATTTATATATAGAGAAACTATAATGTCTGCAATGACATAGGCTGGACTGAATTAACAGATCAGACATGGCAGAAGGGGCGATTACTGCGCTGAAAGACATAGCAATGGAAACGATACAAAACAAAACACAGGGGAAGATATTTAAATGAAAGGAGCATCTGTGAATTGTGAGTTAATGTCAAACAATATAATAGACACTTAGTTGGAATCTCCAATGGAGTTTGAGCAAGAGAGAAAAATATTTGAAAGAAAGGTGGTAATATAAAAAACTATAAATATGCAAGAATCATAGCATGAAGAAAACACCAAGAAACATCATAATGGAATTATCTAAAGCCAATGAGAAAAAGAAAACCTTAAAAGAAATGAAAAAATTAGCCCTATCTGCACAGAAGAACAAAAATTGGAAAACAGCGCACTTGTCACTGAAAATGGGGCAAATGATCAAACACTGAAGCAATGTCTTTAAAGCCCTAAAAGAAAAACACCACTTGCTTGTAAATCTATACTCAGCAAAAGTATCTTCTAAAAACAAAGGTGACATAAGGGTGTCTTCAGAGACGCAGAACCAGAAGGAATTCACCTTTCCTAAAAATTCATATTTTAGGTGATTATATATGTATATATGGGCTTTCCAGGTGGTGCAATGGTAAAGAATCTGCCTGCCCATGCAGGAGATGAAAGAGACATGGGTTTGATCACTGGGTGGGGAAGATCCCCTGGAGAAGGAAATGGCAACCTGCTCCAGTTTTCTTGCCTGAAAAGTTCCATGGACAGAGGAGTCTGGTGGGCTACAGTCCATAGGGTCATAGAGTTCCACATGACTGAGCTACTGAGCACACATACATATATATATGTATACATATATTCCATGCTTCGATCATCCATGGAGTAAGCTATGAATAGAATTATGCCAGTTGGTAAACACTGGTTATCTGAGAAAAGAAGAAGAGGGAGGAATAAACAACAAATAAACAAACAACAAAATCACTTGTCTGAGCAAAAGTCGTGTGTCCGTAACTGAAGCATCATGCATACTATGAGCCCATTTCTATGCTTAATGGCTTCAAAGTATTAATAGCGATAATGTGGTTTCCTTGAACTTTCTTAAAGTAACAAACACAGAGTAAAATACTTTTATTATACTGTTACCTCTCTTTCTAACCTAATAGGCTTAATGTCTCATTAACTATAATAATTCTAGTGTAAATTTTGAAGTAATAAGATCTTTTTAATAAGGATCATTTTTTTTCCTACCAACAGCTGTAACTTCTGCATGATCTTTTGTTTTGTAAACCTCATTACAACTTTGCTGCTTGATCAGTGTTTCGTAAGTTTTTAAAGATATAAATCTTCTACCATATTTAGAAAAAAAAAAAAACTCCAGTAAACACATGATCGCTTCTACAAAAGTAGCCTAATTCCAGACAAACTGAAAAGACCTTGGCACCGCCACCTTTGTCTCCAGTGAAAAATGAGCCCCATTTAATGACTGACCTTCCAAATAACCGCAGTTTCCACAGAAATACACAGGCTCTATGGGCCCACAGCTGTTACCTTAGAAGAGTCATTACTCGGGTGCTCGGGGAAAACTAGCTCTGCTGATCAGGCTGTGTTGACAGAACCCTCAACAATACAATAAAATAAAATGGATGCTTGTAAACCCTGAGTGAGAGCTTTGATTAGATGCGAAGATGAGTATGTGTGTTCCTGAAGACAGGCACAGTCGTGCTGTGCTCGAGAACACTGGCTGTTAACATCCTCAATTACGGGAGAGACAAGACAGATGCCTCTGGCCGCCCTCCCTCAAGATGCACACGAGAGAAAAATGCACGAATAACGATGTTTATAGAATAGAACTGTGGCTGAGAGTATGTTCGGTTGTTTGGAGAAGTGAGTTAGTGTCTTCGGTCTGTATTTGGCCTCTTGTCAACGCTCATGCGGCGGGAAAGGGTGGTATGTTTCCCAGCCTATCCCTTTCCCTGGTGTTGGCGGGATGGCCTCTTATCCCTAAATGAACGGATGCCCCTCATCCTTTACCATCCCCAAGCAACCCTCTGCTACCCAGACATCAAGAAACAGGTGCTTCCCTTCCTTATTTCCTTGAAGGGCAGGATGTTACAGGACTTGATAGGTGGGGGAAGCAGTTCCATCTATAACCCTCCAATTTTTTGATATTTGGTGTCCCAACCACATTACGGTGGTCACCCTGGGAAGTTTGGGGGAAATGTGTGATGCTATGTTAGGATGAGAAATTTGGCTTAGTGCCTTGATGGTCTGAAATGAATTCCCTGCCTCTTGGGTATCATCTTCGTGAGTAACTTACAGCGTCTGCTGTTATGTCCCTCTTCCTGCCCCGTGACCGGTTTCCTCCTTGCCCCCAGGGGGCCACTCAGGTATCATTTGGAGAATTTGGACGTTTGATTGTTCAGCTGCAAAGGTAAAGCCTAGGATGCAGGGGGTTCAAGGACAACATTGCTGGAACCCTGACAATAAGCCCTAGTAGATAAGCAGAGAAAAAAATTTAATTAAAACTAATTAACATGAAATTGGAGTTTCTGGTCATTAATTGCACACAGTCTGATTTAAATTTCTGAAACTCCTTGTGGGTCTTGCACTAGTGATTGAATCTGTGGGAAGAAGGGGTGTTCACGGTTTTTGTCTTTGCAAGTGACTTTGCTCAGAATTTCTTTACAACTTTTATTTCCACTCTGGGATTAGACTGAGGTAATCCACCACAGAGAGAGGTAGGGGATGAGGTGGAATAATTAAGAACGCTGACCGTGTCTTCCTAGAGTACAGGATCCAAACCTTTCTAGGTCCCCAGCAATCTTTTCCTTCCTGGCAGAGAGGCGATTCAGTGTAGGACTAATGGCCTTGAAACTATCTCAGGTAATATCATTGGAGGCATTTTCAAGAAGAGCATTTCTTCCTTTGGGGGCTGTAGGCTCTCACACTGCTGTGGGAGGAGGGTGGGGTGGCTTTAGGAGTACAGCACGCTGGTTGGGGGTGAGGAGCCACGCGCCCTCAGTTCCTGGTCATGGGGATGTAGAGTCTGCCCTGGTCAAGGTCCATGATGCCATGGGGAGCTCTAGCTTGGGGGAGGTCATTCTCTCCAGGCAAGGATCTGGGACCTGAGGGACTCATTCAGACTTCATGAGCCTGATTTTTATCACCAGTGACATGGAAATGATAATTTTTGTGCTTTTTATCCCAATCAAGTCTGACCTACCCCGTGGGTTCTGCTGGAAACGGAGGAACTTGTGCCAGGGTGGTTTGAGGGCAAATGAGTGGCAGGAAACAGTGGCTCTGGTGAAGTTTAGGAGTCCAGGTTCCCTAGAGAAACAGGACCAGTAGGATGTATTCTTTGTCTCTACAAATTATTTTTATTAACAGTCTTCTAATTATAAATGTGATGTATGTTAGCGCCCAATATTGGTAAAACACAGCAAAAGCATAACAAAATAAAATCACTTGTGATCTCTCCCCCCAGAAATTACTATCCTTTTATGTTATGGTGTATTTCCTTCTAGATTTCTTATGAAAAGTTAATTTTGGTGCCACCTAAATAGTTCTATACAAGTCCTGCTGGAATTTTACTTTTAGCAATTTTGAATTCATCAAACTTGAAGCATATATACATATATTAAGAGAGAGAAGAATAAGGAGAAGGAGACAGAGAAGAGGAAGCAGGCGGAAGGGGAGGGTGGAAAGGAGAAAGAAACAGGGATTTGGCCCATGAGCCCGTGGACCTGTCCCGGTGAAATCTACAGGGCAGCCAGCATGCTGGAGACCAGGGAAGACTGGATGCTGCACATGGAGTCCAAAGCCCGCCTACAGGCAGAGCTCCTTCTTCTGAGGAGCTCAGTGTTTCTTCTAAGGCCTTCTGCTGCTTGGATGAGTCCCACCTGCACAAAGCAGGGTAATCTGCTTTACTCAGAGGTACTGATGCAAATGGTAATCTCCTCTCAAAATATCTCACAGCACCATCCAAAGCGTGTCTGATCAAACTAGGGTACCGTGGCCTGGTCAGGTTGACATACCAGGTTAACCAGCACCCGGTGAGGACCAAGAGGGGGAAGCCCGTGCTGTGATTGGCTGGCCTGAAGGCAGCTCTGCCCTGAGGGCGGAACTGGGAAGTCAGACAGGGGGGTGGTTCTTGGGAGCAGAGGGACCGTCTTGCCCTGGCTCCTTCTCCCCTCCATGCTGCTGACAACGTGTTAGCAGACATCTGGTGGAGCACCCGCCTCTCAGGGCGTGGGGAAGTGGCCTGAGGGCCGGTCCCAGGAGGAACCAGGAGTGTCCAGCATGAGCTCCAGATCACCAGAGAGGAGTTCTTGGAGGCAGTTTGCTCACCAAACAGAAGTAGGAGCTGAGTGTGCTTGGATTACGGCTCCAGTTCCCTCCGAGAGCTCCCCTGACCGCTCATCCTGAACTCAGCTTAGTAAGAGGGATGGTCACTCTAGCAGAGGAGGGTCTGTCTGAGGCTCTGTCCTCAGGAGGGGTCTCAGTTCTTCTCCAGCACTAGGTGGGGGAAGATCCATCCTTTACTGTGGAACACCAGGTTTGCTTAGCAGGAAGGAGATGCTTCAGTTATCTTTAAAACAAGGGAATTCACTCCCAGGTCCCATTCTCTTTCTTGTTATAGATCCTAGCTGTCACTTAAAGGCTACTTTATTTTTAATATCTTAAGAATTTTACTGTTGTCACTTGTTTTCCCTTAAGATTATTATATGTCACGAATTAAATATTTTGTGTTTCATTTTATCTACTGTATCATCATTTTCTTAATGGACACATATATCCTGCCACATTTGCAAGTTTAAAATCATGAGATGTAGAATTGCTAAAGGTAAACCTCTAGCAGTACTTACAGAGACTCATTTATATGATGTCAACATTAATTAATAAGTAAAGGCTCATTAATTAATTAATTTACATAAGCAAAAACTAGAAGAAAATGCAACCCCATGGACTATAGCCCGCCAGACTCCTCTGTCCATGGAATTCTTCTGACAAGAATACTGGTGTGGGTAGCCATGCCCTCCTCTGGGGGATCTTCCCAACCCAGGGATTGGGTCTCCTGCATTGCAGGCAGATTCTTTACCATCTGAGCCACCAGGGAAGCCCAGAAAAAAATGCATCATAATGTAAAAGGGTGATAATTTCTGCATGAAGGGATTATAGGTGATTTAAATTATTTTGTTATGCTTCTAATATATTTAACTAATATCATACATTAGCATGTATTACATTTGTAATCAGAAGAGTGTATTAATCAAAATCAAAATAAATAACTTAAAGACAAAGAATATAAAATTACATTACAAGCAGACATTATCTGTGTAACAGGTCTTTCATAATTTAATGCAAAGAGATTTCTGTACTTTGCTAAGCTTGTCTTACCCGTCCCTGAGGTATGGGAACTAGATGGCAAGCCTCTGGTGGTAGAGGGGAGAAGGTGTATCGGACTCTGGGGTGGACAACCGTCTCCCTCTCATAAAGAGCTGGGTTTATCTTTTGTACTTCTTGGCATTTGATGTTTTTGAACTGTGGTGGTGGAGAAGACTCTTGAGGGTCCCTTGGACTGTGAGGAGATCAAACCAGTCCATCCTAAAGGAAATCAGTCCTGAATATTCATTGGAAGGACTGATGCTGAAGCTGAAATTCCAATCCTTTGACCACCTGATGCAAGGAGCTGACTCATTTGAAAAGACCCTGATGCTGGGCAAGATTGAAGGCAGGAGGAGAAGGGGACAAATGAGGATGAGATGGTTGGATGGCATCACTGACTCAGTGGACAAACTCCAGGAGCTGGTGAAGGGCAGGGAATCCTGGAGTGCTGCAGTCTTTGGGGTCACAGAGTCGGACACGACTGAGCGACTGAATAACAACTTCTTGGCAAAGCCTTTATGCCTGTCCTCGGGTGCACGTGCGAAATCACCCGAACCCATTGCTGCCCAAACTCATTCCCGACCAGAGGGGAAATGCTGCTGTTTCCCCAAAGCCCCGTGTCTCCCACTCTCTGCAGTGCCAGGGAGAGGGCACACAGCGATCTAGGCTGTAACATCTCACCACAAACGCGCCTCTTCAGCCCTTCCTGCTGGAATTACTCCCGCCCCACCCCACCCCCCGCCCGTGCATCAGGTTTGTTATTTTTATGCTTTAGAATTTATCATACTTTGATTTGTTCACTTGGCAATGTCTTATTCCCTTATCACACTGTAAACAATTTGTCAGCGAGGACACTTTGATTTTTTTCCTGTGTTCTCTGGAGTTGCTGGCACTTTGCTTCAAATGCAGCGGATGTTTCACCGCTCTGACGTTTCCACAGTGTCACTGTGGATAACAGGAGTACTTGTCTGAGATCTCACCAATGTCACAACGAGACCCCTGGGCTCAGATATCTGCTAGACACTGTCTGTGGGACTGAGTCTGGGGAGCTGGGTCAGGGTCAGAGGATGAAGTAACTAATTCAAGCCCAAAACATCCAGTCCCTGCGCTCTTCAATTCAATCAAGAAGAGTGGTCAATTTAGAGATTAAAATGGATTCCAGCCATAAGGGACCACTTAAGTCTTTTAAATGAATTATCCATGAGATCCAAGCCAATAAGAGGAAAAGCAACGCGAGCGCTGTAAAATAACCCCAGAACATTTAGAGATGAAATTCACTCTATTTGACATAAGAAAAGTCCAGACCCTGCTTCTTGTTCGCTTGACAAGACCGTGCCTGATGAAACGCAAAGTTCTGCTCAAGAGCAAGGCAGAACAGGGCACTGATAAAAATACGAATACTAATAATTGGCATTTACAGAGCTCACACTACATGACACGAAAGTGTCTTTGGTCACACCCTTCTTAGGGTGACTCAGCTTCCGGCTTTGTGTCTCCTTTCCCCAAATGTCTGTGACCTCAGTTCATACCTTGGTTAGAGATGATTGGCTTTCCTTGGATTTTTAAGGTTTTCCAATTTCTCTGAAATGATTTCTGAGCATCAAAGCTTCTGCAAAGAGGGTGTGAATCAGATTTCATCCATCAAGTTGACCTGATCTAACAGTTGTTTATATCTTTATGTTAGAAGGCTCTTCACGTGGAATTTTTTCCCCTTATGTAAGGAGGCTCAGATTTTGAAAGAGAGACAGACACCTTGTAAAGGTAAAAAAAGATGAGGAGGTGATGGAACTGTCATTAACAATTAGAAAAACGGTACCAAAAGGGATTTTTAAAAGACATTTAGATTCATGGTGGTAAGAAGAAAGAATCCTACAATTCTCAGCCCTTTATCGGTTGTATAGCGGCTTTTACAGGTTGCTGGACGGTAAAATGTGCTTTCACTTGGCAAGAAAGGACAGTGAATCAGAATCTTCCAACCATCTGGATTTAAAACAGAGAGCTGGAGAGGGTCTGATACGGGGGAGGGTGGCAGTGAAGCAGAGGAGGAAATACCCCCTAAGTACTAATGTTCTGGAAATTTGCTTCATTTTAGGCAAACTGTCTTTTCTCTTTCTCTGTTTGAAAGCATCTCAAGCAAAACACAGTTTGGCCAGGAGCGTGTGTTCCCAGAGGCGGGCAGAGGGGCTGTGTGGTGGGACGCAGGTTCCCTTCATCCTCTGAAGAGAGCAGACACCAGAGAAACACAGCAGGATGCAGACTTGTCCCTCAGGCTCTGCAGGAGACTTAAAGAGTGTCTTATAAAGGGCTGACTTGAGAGGACTGACTCTCCAAGCCAGCTTTGGTCATGTTGGCACCTAAACCTGAAATTTTCTGTTATTCTGGGGATGGTACATCATGGCTAGAAATGATCTAAACTGCAGTTTTCATTAGAACTACCAACTAGTCAAATATTTTGTTTTTTAAGATGTGTACATCATAAAAAATATTTAACAATCACATGAGTTGAGATTTATTCAGGCAGATCATGTTCTTCTGAGTCCTAAGCGGGTGGAGGAAAAACAGCAAACATCTGTGGTGTATGAAGATCTGTTCTTCTCACTGGTGTGAAAAGGAATTATTTGTGTACAGACACTTAGAATCTGGGCATATTGCATGGGTGCTCCCTTGATATTTTGATGCAGATGGCAGCTGGCTAAAATTAGATGGCAGCAGACACCTAGTGGGTTCTGGGAGTGTGCGTGAGCATGTAAAGCAGAATTTTGGTGAAGGGTCAGGAGGCTTTGGGACCACATCACTGGCTTCGTTGTTGGTTGTTCAGGTCTAAGTCATGTCCGACTCTTTGTGACCCCACAGACTGCAGCACACCAGGCTTCCCTGTCCTTCATTATCTCCTGGAGTTTTCTCAGACTCGTGTCCATTGAGTCAGTGATGCTATCTAACCATTTCATCCTCTGTCGTCCCCTTCTCCACTTGCCCTCAATCTTTCCCAGCATCAGGGTCTTTTCCAATGCGTCAGCCCTTTGCATCAGGTGGTCAAAGGATTGGAGCTTCAGCATCTGTCCTTCCCAAGGAGTGTTCAGGACTGATCTCCTTTAGGATTGGCTGGTTTGATCTCCTTGCTGTCCAAGGGACTCTCAAGAGTCTTCTCTACTGCACCACAATTTGAGAGCATCAAACCACTAACTAGCTAGTCTCAGTGTTAAAGACAGAAGAGGTGTTTGTATAATGATTGTATGTGCATGCGTGTATGTACGTATGTGTATGTGTTACGTACACAAAGCCCTGGTGGTTTGTTGGTTTGCTTGCCATCATGCTAGCTCTGCTCTCGGCAGTGTGGTCCTCTCCCAAGTTCAAGGTCCAGGATGTCTGATGCCATGGGCCTTGCCCCAGGGGTGGGCTTTATGAGGCTGTGGAGCACCACGTTTGTTGTCACGGCTTTTCCACAAGCACTTACCCTGTTGTCTTCTTGAGGTCCTCTTGGAGTCAAATCTCAAGAGCACAGTGGACTCCGGAGCATGGTATTTAAACCAGAGGGGTGGCCTGGGTGGTTGTCTTAACTGTGGGGATTCAAGGAAAGAAAGGAGCTTCAGTGAGCAACCTAAGAGATTTGACACCATTTAAGAGAATGAGGATCTTGACATTTTCATCTCGCTATAAATTAAGTTTCTTAATTATTGCTTTGGGGGAAAAGAAATTGCCATAGTTGGGCAATTTTTACCCAGTAAAGTGTGCAAATTTTACCCAGGATATAGACACAGGCTTAAGGCAATTATAGTTTTCATTTCCCTTTTCCTACGCTTGATCCTCTGAATAAAGGCTGAGGGTTGCTCTTGGCTTTGACATTTAACATTCAGCTGATCTTCGCGGGTCATTTTCTTCCTGTCCGTCTATGTACATACACATATGCATCCAGACATGCTTGCACACACCCAACACACCTTTTATTATTATTCCACAAGTTGCCCACAGTCACAGCTAAAGGTCCGGGAGAAGGTTCCAGAGGTGCATTAGAGCAAGCCCCTGCCTCAAGCCACGCTAGGCGGCCGCACGGTAAGGATGACAATCAATCCTCTGAGTGGAGATTTCAAGGACTGTAACTCTCCTCGGGCCTGGGCTGAGCACTTAATCATTTAGACAAGAAGTTTGCTTATAGCTGAACAAATGTCCTCCGTATCTGATGCAAATTTACATTATTTAGGGTCTTTCTTTAAAGAAGATTCAAACAAGCTTTATTTTGAATGACAGGGATTCTCAAAACTCTTAAGTCCATTTGCCGATACAAGCTTAACAGATTGCGGAAGGCACCGACGGGCTGGCCATCGCAGGGCCTGACTTTACGATCTTTGCAAAGCATGTCTGCCTCACCCTCTGGTTTCTCATAAAAACAAGACCACAGATAAGCTTTATTGGCTTAGTCTTTCACTGCATTTCTTACCTCTGAATCTTCAGCTCACTATAATTTTTGTCCTAAAGTTTGCTTACTTCCATGCTTGACAAAAATGGCCTTCTGTGAGTATTTGCAGAATGGGTGAATGAATAACTCTCAGTATTTCACAACTCCACTAATAGACGTCAGGCAGAAATAGGGTTCCATTAATGTAGGGTGTACCGGATTAAACAAAGTTGTGTAGGCTCTTTACTATGGGACCCGTCAGAGTATAAACGGTCAGTGAATGGTGTGTGTGGATAAGAGGGGATGGGGTGCACCTGGCTGCCCAAGTGAGCTGGTTCTTAGAACAGTGCCTGCTATGAAGTAGAGTGTGTGTGTGTGAGTTGTTGTTAAGGTTCAGTTCAGTAGCTCAGTCGTGTCCGACTCTTTGCGACCCCATGAATCACAGCACGCCAGGCCTCCCTGTCCATCACCAACTCCCGGAGTTCACTCAGACTCATGTCCATCGAGTCGGTGATGCCATCCAGTCATCTCATTCTCTGTCGTCCCCGTATCCTCCCAACCCAATCCCTTCCAGCATCAGACTCTTTTCCAGTGAGTCAACTCTTCGCATGAGGTGGCCAAAGTATTGCAGTTTCAGCTTTAGCATCAGTCCTTCCAATGAACACCCAGGATTGATCTCCTTTAGAATGGACTGGTTGGATCTCCTTGCAGTCCAAGGGACTCTCAAGAGTCTTCTCCAGCACCACAGTTCAAAAGCATCAATTCTTCGGTGATTAGCTTTCTTCACAGTCCAACTCTCACATCCATACATGACCACGGGAAAAACCATAGCCTTGACTAGACGGACCTTTGTTGGCAAAGTAATGTCTCTGTTTTTTAATATGCTATCTAGGCTGGTCATAATTTTCCTTCCAAGGAGTAAGCGTCTTTTAATTTCCTGGCTGCAATCAGCATCTGCAGTGATTTTGGAGCCCCCCAAAATAAAGTCTGACACTGTTTCCACTGTCTCCCCATCTGTTTCCCATGTGGTGATGGTTATTATTTGTTATTGTTGTTGCATTTGTCTTGGGAGACATCAGACTTTCATTGACTGGCTTGTCATGGCCTTGGAGATAGGTCTTCCTCCCTCCTTATGCAATGAGTCAAGTTTGTCCCTTCCCAGGCCTCGGAGAGTTTCCCATCTTCTCTGTCAAATAGAATAACTGGTGGCCCTTCAGTAGCACTTGCCTATCCGCCACTGTAACACACAACCATGCAGACTACCTGCTGTGTTCTCATAAATCTGGCCAGAAAGAGAGGATTTTGTGCCCTGCATTTAATACTGGTAGCTCCAGAGAAAGTTTCAAGTTCATAAACACACATTTTCAGTAGGGTTTTTGGCCCAGACTTTGAGTTGTCTAATGGAAGAAAAAAAAATATTTCAAGTAGAGTTTATTGCAGCTTGAGAAGATTTGGAAAAGGATTCAAGACAAATATTTCTGGGCTGAGAACAAGTGTGAGGGCACCGTGCCCTCCCAGAAGTCTTCTGCTGCTGATGCTGAGCAGTCACAGGAGACGGAAGTCTGCTGGCTATTCCTGGAGCCGCCTGACTCATCCCCCTACCCGGGGAGCGATGCTTATTATTTCTGCGTTACTCGTCCATCTGGGAGATGTGATTGCACGGTAAGGCTGTAACCTTCAGGCATCCTTGAATCTGGGGTTGTCTGCTGGGATCTGTCCCTCAGCAACTTCCTGGAAGCAGCTGGGGGAAGTGTGGGCGGGGTGGGCCCAGGCACAGAGGGCCGTGGATTTGCTGGGTTGGGATGTTGGCAGCAGAGCCTGGGGTAATCGCAGAGACCAGAAATGTTCATCATATTATGCCCAAAAGGGTTTTTGCTGGACAGGAAGATTTGCAGTGCCTCCCAAGTTTAGGGTCTGGGTCATATGCCAAGGGATTAGCTGTATGGTTTTCATAATGGCTTAGAGAAGCTGAAGACAGATGCGTTTTTAAAGCCTTTGTATGGTAATAGTTTCCTTTGACTTAAACTTGGAGTGGGAGGTTGAGGTTAGCAGATGTAAGTTTTTACATACACAATAAACAACAATATCCTCCTGTATAGCACAGGGACTGTATTCAATATCCTACGATAAACCATAATGGAAAAGAATATACAAAAAGAATATATATGTGTGTGTGTTTGCGTGTGCTCAGTCCGTCAGGTCTAACTCTCATGTATATATAGCCATTCCCCATATAACTGATTCCCATGTGGCTTAGCGGTAAAGAATCTGCCTACCAATGTAATACAGGAGACACAGGAGACCTGGGTTCGATCCCTGGGTCGGGAAGATCCCCTGGAGAAGCAAATGGCAATCCACTCCAGTATTCTTGCCTGGAGAATTCTGTGGACAGAGGGCTACTGTCCATGGGGTCACGAACTGCGGCTCCGACTGAGAGACGGAGCATGTATATATAACTGAATCGCTTTGCTGTACAGCAGAAATTAACACCACGTTGCAAATCACTTCAATAGAAAGATTTATTAAAGAGATAACATGAAGGAACAAACAGCAAATAAGTAAAAAGCTTATACGTAAGAGACATGTCTGCATCCCTGTAATAAAGTCATATTTTCTGCAAACAAAAAGAAACGTGACTGGTTGCGGAGGGCACCCAGGCCCTCTCTAGACCAGCTGTCGTGACTGGGAACGTGCTCAGGTACTCCCGATCAGCCAAGCAGAGTGTGACTGAGCTCCTTCTCGCGGGGACTGAGCTCTTTGCCGGCGGCTCTTCCTGCAGTCATTGCGCCTGTGGTTCTGTTCGGTGCCGAGAGTCAGGCAGCGGGGAGCTGGGCTGAGGAGGCCGCGATGGGCGGCACCATCTGATGCGCCAGGAGCGCCCTGGGAACTGGAAGCGGTGGGGGCGTGCGAAGGGGCATCAGTCCTGTGCACGTGTTTAAAGATGGCCTGGCAGCGAGTGGCTCCTCTGACAGGTAGCAAGTTTACAACGAAAGCGTCAAAGGACCCTCATGGAAGAGACTAGAATGTTCTGTAACTTTAAGGTATGTGACCAGACAATGCAGTAATGTCTGTTTTACTAAATGAACAGTCTTACAGTATTTACCAAAGGAAAAAAAAGGCCCATGGTTTAAAATCAGCTCTTCATCCTCCTATTTAATCCATTTGGTTAAAAAAATCAGAGGCGGGGAAAATCAGCATTTGTTATTTTCCTTGAATTTCAAGAAGCTGCGATTGAGCACAAGTCCAGGACTGAATCCCCATTCAAGGTACAAAGAGCGAGGATTCGTCTGCAGGTTCCAAGTACTTGTTCTGAGCAAGCGATGTATCGTAATTAAGCCCTGAGATGTAGAGGACCCAGCGCTGAAAATGATTTTTGCCGATTAATTCTGATTAGCTTGTGAAGACAGTGAGGGCAGGAATCATTAACTATCCTGCTCCGCCAGCATGGAGCGGCTGCCCACCCAGGGCACATGACAAAGGGTCACCTTGAACGTGCGCCCAGACTCTCTCTGGAGGCTTTTTCTCCGGGGCCATCAGAGCTTGAAGACACACAGAGGTTTGCACTTGGCTTGGCAAAGTAGTTCGGACATCACTGTGTCCTGAGGGGGTCGTGACCTTAGGACAGACGGATGGGTGGTAACAGGAGTCTCAGGAAAGCTCCGTTCTTCTTTATATCTTCCTGCAGCCTTTTATGGGAGGTTTAACCACAGTGGCTCATATTGATTGCAAACTTACATTGTATGGAGTAAAAGAGAAGCATTCTACATATGGTGTCATGATAGACCCAACATTGGTATTGTTAAAACCTGCGTGGTGGGTGTCTTATGTGGGGACTCAGAGCCAGATGGCCTGGATTCCCTTCTCAGCCCCACCATCTGCGAGCTGTGTGACTTCGGGCACTTTCCCTAACCTCTCTCAGTCCCAGCTGCTCATCTAGAAAATGGGGAGATTGGAAGCTCTGTGTCTCAGGTCTGTTCTAGTGATGGAATGGTAAGATGTATCAAATGCTAAGCTACTTTGCTGTCTTTTTAATATGAACCGACAACGTGACTCTGGCTAAGCTAAAGAATATGAATTCACAGGAGAAGACACTTGTGCCATTCTGTCACTGTTGGCGCAGCTTTTCCAGGAGCATTTGTAGGGGACCTGAGTGGATGTAAGTTTGTTGCTGTGGGTTCCAGCAGAGGTTCAGGCTGTTGGAAGTGCCTGCAGCATCTATTGATACATCACACCCAGGCCATCCTTGTGGTGGAAGATTCGTTGGGTGGAAATCGGTTTGGGTTATGTGCAGAATGAGTCGACTTTTGCTGGAAGCAGATTTGCTTTTGGGGCTGAGGAAGAAGATGGACAAGGTGTTTGCACGAACTTTGGCTCCGCTCAGCTTAAAACCTTTGGTCCCACGTGTGCAGGTGATTTATCTGCCTGTGATGCGATCAGCGTTTGTTAGAGTAAAGATCATCCATTTCAATTTCTGCTGAGGAATGCCCTTCTGTTGGACTAACAGATGCTGCCCAGAGCTCGGGCCCGTATATCTCCCAGCAGCCCGGGACCCCGAACGTTAACGTGTCTTAACATCGATGAGATGAGTGGGAATGTGTAAAAAGTGGGCAGTGAGGAATGTGTGAGATGCAGCTGCTTTATTGAGGTAATTTTCCCTTTAGTTGAGTTATCTTCAGCAGCTTTTCAAGTTGAGCAAAAAGACAAAAATAAAATCCAATGAGCTTTGGGACAAATATACTAATTTATTAATTCTCTTATTAATGCCATTTGTAGCAACGTGGAAGGATCTAGAGATTATCATACTCAGTGAAGTCAGTCAGACACAGAAGGACAAATACTGTATGATATCGCTTATATGTGGAACTGAAAACAATGGTACAAATGAGCTTATTTATAAAAGAGAAATAGAGTTACAGATGTAGAAACAATCTTAGGCGTACCAGGAGGTGAAGGGACAGGGGATAAAGTGGATGATTGGGACTGACAGATGCGCGGTATACGTGTACGACAGATGACTAATAAGGACCTGCTGTGCCACACAGGGGACTCTACGCTATACTCTGTAATGACCCATATGGGAAAAGAACCTAAAAGTGAATACATGTGTATATATGTTAACTGATCCACTTTACCATACAGCAAGAAACTAACACAACATTGTAAATCAACTGTACTCCAATAAAAATGTAAAAAAAAAACCCAGAAAAAAATCATTCTGATTATAAAGGAATGAATCTTCACTGAATTTCATTTAGGAAAAAAAATAGAACTATAAACAGAATAAGTTAAACAAATTAAATCAACAGTGTCAATGGATATATATACATGTAAGTGTGTGTAAAGTCAAAGTTGCTCGGTCATGTCCGACTCTTTGTGACTCCATGGACTCTACAGTCCATGGAATTCCTCAGGCCAGCATACTGGAGTGGGTAGCCTTTCCCTCCTCCAGGGGATCTTTCCAACCCAGGGATCGAACCCAGGTCCTCTGCATTGCAGGGGGATTCTTTCCATTCAGTACTTTTTAAAATGTGATTTTGGATGCTGCCTGATACTCCATTGTCTGTTGGAATGTGATTTACAAAATGATTGATCTGATATCAAATAATATTTCTCTAAGTGTCTCACTATTATAACTAAAGTTGCAATGAGCATCCTCTTTTATACATCTTTGTGTATCTGACTGGTCCCTTAGGATAGATTCCTTGAAGTGTATTTAGCGCATCTAAGTATATAAATCCAATACTTTGGCCACCTCATGCGAAGAGTTGACTCACTGGAAAAGACTCTGATGCTGGGAAGGATTGGGGGTGGGAGGAGACGGGGACGACAGAGAATGAGATGGCTGGATGGCATCACTGACTCAATGGACATGAGTTTGAGTGAATTCTGGGAGTTGGTGATGGACAGGGAGGCCTGGCGTGCTGTGATTCATGGGGTTGCAAAGAGTCGGTCACGACTGAGCGACTGAACTGAACTGAACTGAAGTATGTAAATCCTTCAAAGATGTCCATACTTTTGCCAAGGGTACCCTCCAGAGATGTGCTAAGTTCTCGCCTACCCTTCGCAGTGGGAGGATGGCCGCACACCCTCTCCAGCAATGAGAAGGTGCTTGTTTAGGGCCCTGAGTTCTACTCTTTGTGTTTTGTCTTGTCTAAACTTCCAATATTTCTCTCTAATTTCTAATGTTAGACTGAAAAGGTGATCTTCCTCATTATATAAATTCTCACTGAAATATACAAAGTGAGAGGGAGGACCCCTTTCTCCTTGTTGACTTGCAGTGACGGCTTTAGTGAGTCATCTTTCTAATTCTTGCTCCCCTTTATAGCATTGTACATATGCACAGGCAAATGTGAATATTCATGATACAATTAGAATCACATGGATGCAGTATCAGATACCTTGCCTTTCTTTTTAAATTTAAAGTAAAGACATCTTTTCACAGCAGTGTGTGGAGACAGTGTTTCTTCATGTAGATGTAAAATGATTGTCTTCATTTCCCCCTCCGGAGAAGGCAATGGCAAGCCACTCCAGTACTCTTGCCTGGAAAATCCCATGGATGGAGGAGCCTGATGGGCTGCAGTCCGTGGGGTCGCTAAGGGTCGGACACGACTGAGCGACTTCACTTTCACTTTTCACTTTCACACATTGGAGAAGGAAATAGCAAGCCACTCCAGTGTTCTTGCCTGGAGAATCCCAGGGACGGGGCAGCCTGGTGGGCTTCCGTCTGTGGGGTCACACAGAGTCGGACACGACTGAAGTGACTTAGCAGCAGCAGCAGCAGCATTTCCCCCTCATCAAAAAGGAGACAATGGGCACCATTATAATTCTTTTTTTATTTTTGGACAATACCACAGGGCTTGTGGTATCTTCGCTGACCAGGGATTGAACCTGGGCCCTGGCAGTGTGGACCACCAGGGAATCCCCTATACATTCATTTTTGATTCTGCAGGATAAATTTCACATGGAGTCGTTCGATCTAACTGCTTTTGATAGCTGTCTCCAAACTGACTCCAAAAAAGATTGTGTACTAATTTAGGGTTCTCCCAAAAGTACACGAGCAAGCTCATTTCCCCACATATGTATCAACACTGGGTGTTATTCATAGTTTTTGTTTTTTTCTACTGTTGGGTGAGAAATAATATCTCATTCTTCTTCTATTTTGCCTTTCTTGGGTTTATTACAGTTAATTGTTCTATGTCCTTGTATCAGAAATGGCTATGAATTCTGACCTATATTTCTGGCTTTCCCACTGTATTTGGGTGGAGAAAATTATGTGAAAATATTTCAGTATTTCTGGTCTTAAGACAAAATAGTTTACATCCACTTCCAGTTACTGCCTTATTTTTCTGTTTCTCTTTCAAAACAGCTTCTCTGTGTGTTTATGTGTGTATTTCTTCTTGGTATCTCATCACTATAAGTACATTAATCTGAAACTTAAGTTGGACAAGGCAGGATGTTCCCCCTGAATTTACCCTCCCACCGGCATCCCCATCTCATAAGCTAGACCCATCAGTTCCTTATGGTAAAAGTTTTGGTGTTTTCTTTCATTCTTTTCCCTTTGGTGCTCAAACCCAACGCCATCAGCAAATGCTACCAATTTGAACACAATGAACCCCCTTCATCACTTACTTCTCGTCTCTCTGATCCCAACAGTGCTTCATCTGAACGCGCCCTTAACAACTCTCCCCCGCCCTGCTTTCCAGAGTCCCCGCTGCCATCCTAGTCGTGGCACCATGCATCATCGTTCCAAATGTGGCTCAGACCAGCCCCTGCCGGGAACACTCCGCAGACCTCCCAGCTCACCTAGACGGAGCCCCAGCTCTGAACCCACTAACGCGGCTCACGACGCTGCCTTGTCTGTCCTCCTGGGAGCCCCTCTCCCATTTCACCTCTGTTCCAGCCACGCTGCCCTTCTGCAAACAGACAAGGTCGTGCCCAACTTGGGGCCTGGCTCCAGCCCTTTCTTCTACCGAGAGTCCTTCCTTCCCGCGGCCAGCTTCGTAACACGCAGATCTCATCTGAATGTCATGCTCTCTGGTTGCCCTGTTTTGATTGTGATATATATGTATATTTTCACCTTACATTAATATATTGGTTGGTTTTGCCATACATTGACACGCATCCGCCCCGGGTGTACACGTGTTCCCCCTCTTGAACCCCCCTCCCACCTCCCTCTTCCCCATATCCTCCCTCCAGGTCATCCCCGTGCACCAGCCCCAAGCATCCTGTATCTTGCGTCGAACCTGGACTGGTGATTCATTTCACATATGATAATATACATGCTACAATGCCATTCTCATCCCACCTTCACCCTCTCCCACAGAGTCCCAAAGATTGTTCTATGTCTCTTTTGCTGTCTCGTATACAGGGTTAAGGTTACCATCTTTCTAAATTCCATATATATGCATTAGTATGCTGTATTGATGTTTTTCTTTCAGGCTGACTTCACTCCGTATAATAGGCTCCAATTTCATCCACCTCATTAGAACTGACTCAAGTGCATTCTTTTTGATGGCTGAAAAATACTCCATTGTGTATACGTACCAAAACTTTCTTATCCATTCATCTGCAGATGGACATCTAGGTTGCTTCCATGTCCTCACCATTATAAACAGTGCTGCGATGAACATTGGAGTGATTGTGATATTTTTAAATCGATGGATGTTGACTTGTCTAAGCTCCAGGAGTGTCTGCTCCATTCATGCCTCTGCTTCCGATGCCTGGAGCAGTGCCTGGTGTTTACCAGGTCTGTGATAAATGTTGACTTAACTAATGACTTGGCGGATACATTCCCATTATGCCTGCGTTTTCTTGTGACCATGCCTTGTTTATGAGGTCACCCAAGGCTGAAGATGGTGAAGACGGCTAACCTGCTCTGTGTGACCATGCCTTGTTTATGAGGTCACCCAAGGCTGAAGATGGCTAACCTGCTCTGTGTTTGGGGTAACTCCTGACCTTCCGCCCTTCGAGGCCTTGCTCAGTGCTTAGCGTGATGAGGTCTCCGAATTCTCTGAATCCTTGCAGCATCTTCAGTCTCTCAACGACACTCACCCTTTGCTCCGTGTCTCATGGTTATTCATGTCTGTTTCCAATTACTCCAAGAGAATTTAAGCATCTTAATGGCACGAATGATGCATTTCTTAACCTGGTCCTCTCGCAGCTCCCAGCAGAGCCTCATATACAGAGGGGGTTTCTCTAGGACTATGTGCTTAATTGAGCCCATTCTTGTTACCAAAGGATGGCATAGTATTTTCAGTTCAGTTCAGTCACTCAGTCGCGTCCAACTCTGTAACCCCATGGACTGCGGCACGCACGGCCTCCCTGTCCGTCACCAACTCCCAGAGTTCACTCACACTCATGTCTATTGAGTCAGTGATGCCATCCAGCCATCTCATTCTCTGTCATCTCCTTCTCCTCCCGCCTTCAATCTTTCCCAGCATCAGGGTCTTTTCAAATGAGTCAGTTCTTTGCATCGGGTGGCCAAAGTATTGGGAGTATTTTAGGGCTTATAAAAATATAATACTTCATGAAACAGGCTGTGATCTGGTTCTTGATTTTAAGAAAAATATCCCGACCTTGGCACTAGTTAGAGCTTTATAGACTCTGAACTGGAGCAAGGTTGGGAGGTGGCAGGTAAGGTCGTCAGAGTCCGCTGCCACTTAGATATGAGAGCCCTGGGTGGCGATTCTCTCTAAAATCATGGCCACTCTTTCTTCCCAGCTCAAAACTCTCTGGAAACAGTCCTCCTGCCTCCCTTTTTCTTAATTTGGCAGCCCCGAGTTGGCCCTGCTTGTCTCTGCACGTATCTCCAAGGGCTGTCGTATTTCCAGTCTCCTGATGAATTGGGCTGCTGGTAGCTGAGCCCTCTGGACTGCCGTGGCTGGTGACATCACTGCAGGCTGTCTGCGCTCTGTCTAAATGACAAGGCCTGCCACTGGTTCCGTCTCCCACTCTGGCTTGGAGGGTCGAGGCAGGGAATGCCTGCAGGCAGGAGCGTGGAAGGTGAAGAGACCGGGAAGGCCGCATCTTGGGGCTCTCAGGGCAGCTGGAATGGACAGCCGGGCTGTGAGGGGATCGGGAGGACCTGCTCTGACTTTTTAATGAAACGCCATCCTGGGGGCAACGCCCTCCCGGAAACAGGCTTTCCAATGGCCGACCGTGACTTCGCTTGAACTTGAACACCTTGCTGCCAAGTCATCTTTTCCTCACAAGTCTCAGAGGCTGGGCTGGACAGCTGGTCCTAAGTATATCTTTGAAAAAAGCAGCATAGATTAGAAGCAGAGGTGTTTTTTTTCTCCACTTTTCCTAATTTCCTTTGTTTTACTCATCAAGTTTCCAGTCCTGTAATTTTATCTGCTACCAAGATGCTAACAATAAGCCATTTTCCAAGACACCATCATTATCCTAGAGTTTCCTATAGAATTTGCTCATGTTGTAGGATTGATCTTTGCTTTTCTTTATGCCCTGAGCTTTTGTCTTGCAGTTCCTTTTCTAAAGGAGCTGAGACGAGATGGCAGGCCTTGCCTTTGTGGCGGGGGCCGGCCGTGGAGAGTGGCAAGGACAAGTGCGAGGGGACAGAGAGGCATGGAAGGGGTGAGGCTGCTGTTATTCTACAATGCTGGTGGACAGTGACCAGCAAGGCTCATGGAAGTACTGGAAGGAGATGAAAGCTTTTGCTTGCTGTCATTCATCTGCTTAAATTTTCACCTTTGGAGAAATAATTTTCTCTCTTAGGAGCACCATCAGACTGGAGAGAATGGGCAGGCTGGCGCATAAGAGAGTTAAATAAATGCATCCCTTGATGATGGGGACTGACTAGGGGGCATGTGACTGTGATGACGGGAGACGTGGATACAGGAGCAGAAGGCAGTTCAGCCAGTTCTAGCATGGGACACCCTGGGGTGCTTGCAGAGCTCGGAAAGGACTCGGAAGTCTTGCCTTCCTTGGAGGTGGGGATAAGAGCCCTGACCACAGAGACTCCAGCTCAGCTCACGTGTGTTGAGCTCCTTCCCATGGAGGCAGTTCCCATTTCTAGCCCATCATGGAGAATAGGACTTTGTAGAGTCTGCCTGCCAGAGAAGGCAATGGCAAGCCACTCCAGTACTCTTGCCTAGAAAATCCCATGGATGGAGGAGCCTGGTAGGCTGCAGTCCGTGGGGTTGCTAAAGGTCGGACACGACTAAGTGACTTCACTTTCACTTTTCACTTTCACACATTGGAGAAGGAAATGGCAATCCACTCCAGTGATCTTGCCTGGAGAATCCCAGGGATAGGGGAACCTGGTGGGCTTCCATCTATGGGGTCACACAGAGTCGGACACGACTGAAGTGACTTAGCAGCAGCAGAGTCTGCCTGCAGTGCAGGCTACCTCGGTTTGATTCCTGGGTCCAGAATATCCCCTGGAGAAGGGATAGGCTACCCACTCCAGTGTTCTTGGGCTTCCCTTGTGGCTCAGATGGTAAAGAATTGACCTGCAATGCAGGAGACCTGGGTTTGATTCCTGGGTTGGGGTGATCCCCTGGAGGGTTGGGACGATCCCCTGGAGAGGGCATGGCAACCCACTCCAGTATTCTTGCCTGGACTGAGGAGCCTGGCAGGCTTCAGTCCATGGGGTCACAAAGACTCAAACATGACTGAATGACTAAGCACAGCACGCAGCACGAAATTCACAATCACATGTCTCCCTGCTGAGAATCGAGGGGCAATTCTAGCCTTTCGTGTCTGGCACAGTGAGGGACAAACTTGGCTTTCTGGGTTCCCTATATAGTGGGGTTTAGTCGCTCAGTCGTGTCCGACTCTTGTGACCCAAAGGACTGTAGTCCGCCAGGCTCCAGTCTGTAGAATTCTCCAAGAAAGAATACTGGAGTGGGTTGCCATGCCCTCTTCCAGGGGATCTTCCTAACCGAGGGGTCAAATCTGGGTATCCTGCGTTGCAGATGGAGTCTGAGCCTCAGGGGAATATGTACACACATTGCAAGAGTTCCCAGCAGCAGCACTGTTACCTTTTGGGGCCAGATCATTGTCTCTGTGGGTCTTTCCTGTGCAATGTAGGGGGCCTAGCAGTATTCCCAGCCTCTACTCACTGAAAGTTGTTAGTGTAACTACCCAGTGAGAATTGCAGATTGAAAGGGAGCTGTTGGAACGCTTTGGGGATGTTCATGGCTCTAAACAGAACCGGTCAAGGAAGTAGGACTGGGGCAAGTGGGTTTGTGGGGTGGAGCCAAGACACCTTCACCAGGTAGGAAGGAAGCTCCAGAACACAGGACTAGAGATGGAAGTGACTCAGAACCAAGAAGTCACACCTTAAGTAAAAATAGCCACTGTTTACTGAGCACTAGGTTTATGTCAAGCGTTTTAAGTGCATTACTTCATGCAACCTTCACACCCACTCACTGAGGGTCAGAGAGATGCAGAGACCTGTTCAAGTTACTGTTTTGGATTGGAAGACGCAGGAGTTTTTCTCTGGGCTCTGAATCAATCAATATTCTAAAACTCAGTCTAACCCTGTGCCAGACGCTTGCCCCGTTCCCTCTCTGCATTGTCAAGATCCCAAAGCAGTGAAGGTCAGGAGTGGGAGACTCCACCTCTAAGACAAAGGCGTCATTTGTCATTTGGGAGATGGAGGTAGGAGGGAAGGCTCATTGAGGAAGCAACACGTAACTGTTTTATGGATGTTTGTGTGTTTCCTTGATGGGAATGCCCCTGCTCATAATCTCTCAGAGGCTAATTGACTCACTCAGAAGAAAAGTCAAAATCTTCCCAGTGACTGCCCTTCCCTAGCTCTCAGACCCCTGCTTACCTCCCCACCCCCACTGGTCATGGGAGTCGCTGCTGCTGGGGGTCCTGGAAGTCCAGCCATGTCAGACCTTTGCACACGGCGATTCCTTCTGCTAGAATGTTCTTCCACAGTCAGCTGTGTGTCTAGCTCCCTCAGCTCCCTCACCTCCCTCGATGGTCTATCAGAACCTCTCTTGGGACTGTCCCTTTTCTCCACCCAAGTGGCCTTCTAACTTGCTGTGGATTCTACTTATTTCATTTCCTGTCTGACTTCTCCTCTAGAATGCAAATCCCATGGAGATGAGTGGCCCTGTCTGTTATTCTTACAGCTGTAGACCTTAGAACAGTGTCTGGAATATAGTGGTTGAGGATGTGCGTGTTGGATACTCAGTCATGTCTGACTCTTTGCGACCCCATGGACTGTAGCCTGCCAGCCTCCCCTGTCCGTGGGATTGTCCAGGCAAGAATACTGGAGTGGGTTGCCATTTCCTTCTTCAGGGGATTTTCCCGGCCCAGGGATGGAACCTGGGTCTCCAGCACTGCAGGCAGATTCTTTACCAACTAAGCTATCAGGGAAGCCTCTGGCACATAGTTCAGTTCAGTTCAGTTGCTCAGTCGTGTCTGACTCTCCGCGACCCCATGAATCATAGCATGCCAGGCCTCCCTGTCCATCACCAACTCCCGGAGTTCACTCAAACTCATGTCCACAGAGTCGGTGATGCCATCCAGCCATCTCATTCTCGGTCGTCCCCTTCTCCTCCCGCCCCCAACCTTTCCCAGCATCAGAGTCTTTTCCAGTGAGACAACTCGTCGCATGAGGTGGCCAAAGTATTGGAGTTTCAGCTTTAGCATCAGCCCTTCCAATGAACACCCAGGATTGATCTCCTTTAGAATGGACTGGTTGGATCTCCTTGCAGTCCAAGGGACTCTCAAGAGTCTTCTCCAACACCACAGGTCAAAAGCATCAATTCTTCGGCGATCAGCTTTCTTCACAGTCCAACTCTCACATCCATACATGACCACGGGAAAAACCATAGCCTTGACTAGACGGACCTTGGTTGGCAAAGTAATGTCTCTGCTTTTTAATATACTATCAAGGTTGGTCATAACTTTCCTTCCAAGTAGATGCTATTAAAAGTAGTTTTGAGTAAATTTCCTCGCTGGGTAGGTTGGTGGGATAAAATGCAACATTCATGAGAAAGATATGTCCAAGTGCATGAAGGAAGCTGAGCACTGCCTTGAGAGCCTCGTTCTATGTGCCTTTTCGAGCCCCTCTGCCCACCTGCCCAGTGAGACACTGGTCTTGGGAACAAGGCTGAAAGTGCGACATGGTGCATTTTTTGAATAGTCATGGTCTGCTGGATTCTTGTGAATCTGAGCTTACCTTGGCATGAAAAGAATAATCACATTTAGGGGAATAAAAGCAATTGTTCCGTATTGCTTAATAAAACTAATAACTGTTTAATAAAGGATATAAAAATTTCTCTGCCTTTCACCTTAGTAAATGTCACTCAGTCTATCACCTAATTACTTCAATTTTCCATTTAGGAAATTAATTCATTCGAAGGCATGAAAAAGCAGCTGAGAAGTTTTTCCTTCTGGCCAAAGACTTAGAGACTCAAATGGGTTCAAAGACCTCCCAGTCCTCCGAGGTCAAGAACAGAGCTTTCAAGTCAGCTAAATGGACTTCCACTTAGGTCCCTGCTCCTCGAGTTTGACCTGAAATAAGTCAATTAAAGCAGATACGGGGTGCTAAGGTTTCTCGCTGTACCTTTCTCGCTTTCCGTTTCCTCCTGCAGGGGACTTGCGAGATACAGAGATGGCTGAGCAGCGACTTTAAATAAGGTGGAACGGACCTGGTACCCCTGGGCCTCAGTTCTCTAACTGTGAAAAGGAGAGGAGAAATAAATCGCGTTTAGGGCCTGCTGTGTGGGAGACATGTAGCTAGGCATTTGGCACGCCTTTTCTTATTAATTCCCATACCTTTGGAGCTGAATAAATGAACAGGCAAATATTGAACACACAAATCTTGTCTAACATTTAATGGATGCCTATTATGCTAAGTATTTTACCTAAATTTTCTCAATTCACAGAAGAATTCTATAAGATGAGAATTGTAATTATATCATTAGCTCTATCTTCTAGATAAGAAAGTAAGTGTTCAATGAAGGTAAATAATTTGCCCAAATTGCTTAATTTATAAGCAGCAGAGTTGGATTTTGAGGTGCTGTTTTCCCTAGGTTGTTGCTGTTGTCTAGCTGATAAGTCGTATCCGACTGTTTGGGACCCCCAGGGACTGTACCCTGCCAGGCTCCTCTGTCCATGCAGTTTCCCAGGCAAGAATACTGGAGTGGGTTGCCATTTCCTCCTCCAGGGTATCTTCCCTTCCTAGGGATAGAATCTACACCTCTGGCATCTCCTGCATTGGCAGGCAGATTCTTTACCACTTCACCACCTGAGAAGCCCCCTTCCTAGGTTGAACAAGGCTCAAAAACTTTCAATACATTTTTCAAGATCACCAGGCTCGTGCGTGGCAGGTTGGGCTGCAAAGTGTGCCTTCATTGCACGACTCGCTTATCTTCTTCCAGGTGGCTGCATGCAGTTGTCAGGATGAGACTCTCTGATGGAACCGGAAAGAATCCCCGGATGTGAAATTGTGACTGGCTGCAGAGAGGCCCGCCTGCCGTGAGCGGGTGTGTGAGCGGAGCTGAGGGCGGTGGCCTCCTGCACCTCCGCCCACAGCGCGGCCTTGTCCGTGCAAGCTTCCCCCGTGCTCCAGTGTGCAGCCTGGAGCCCACGGCTGAGGTTACAGCCACGTCCCTGCAACCACCTCTGAGTTCCCGCTCCAGAGCAGGGAGCCTGAGGAATGTTTCTGGGAGCTGGGCCTCCAGAGACACAGAAATGCCTTCAGAGCAGGGCATTTCCTGTCTGAAATGAACATTCCTCATGGGTGACCAAACCCCAGACAAGCCCATTTCTTTCTTCTTTTTATTTTTTTTTATTGGAATGTAATTGATTTACAATGTTGTGTTAGTTTCTGCAACTTTCTTTGAAAAGAGGCTTATTCTCTCCTTGACAGAGGCTAAGCTTAGCCCAAACCACATCCCTGGTTGAGGCTCTGCCCACGGGGATTCTCCAGGCAAGAATATCCACCAAATACTAATTCCTAGTTTTCTTTGAGTAAGGAGACTCATAGTTCTGTGGCTTTTTGTTCTTTTGTTTTAGTGATAAATACTGATTGTGACTAATCTGGAGGAGGAAATGGCAACCCACTCCAGTATTCTTTCCTGAAATATCCCATGGACAGAGGAACCTGGCAGCTACAGTCCAGAGGGTTTACAAAGAGGCGTGACTGAGCACACAGCACAACTAGCTGATACTTCTCTCCTTCCCCTGGCTGCCCTCCCCCCCCCGCTCCCCCGGCAAGGGCAAAGCTGCCCGGAAGTGAACCTGTGGGTCTGCCTGGTTCTACATCAGCATCTTTCCCAGGGCCCGGCCCAGTCCTCAGCCAGTGCCTGTCACTCACCCCGGGAGGTGGGGCTGTCTAGTCCTCCAGAATGATGCTCTTTTCTGTAAACCCCCTGATGCTGCTCCCGGGGAGGGTGTACGGACTGAGGGGTGCAGGAGGCTATCAGCAGATTGCTCAGACTTCACAGGCTTTGTGGCTAGATGGGGGAGGCTGACAGCTGCGGGGATTCAACAGGCAGTGCTCAGGACACTGGGTGTGTTTCAAGAATCCACTGATGGAAATACAAGCCACCCCCCTCTCCCTCCTGATGTGCTAACATCAAATGCAGACAGATCAATGGGCTATCGTTATTAAAAATAATCATCAAAAGGGTTTTCCTCAAAGAGGACATTCTTTTCAAAGTATGTTGGATCGTTCCCTTCTAAAACCTAGGAGTTGCCAGTGAGGAAGATCAGGGGCTGTCCCCCTTAGTCTACAGATTTAGGAATTCAGACTTCCATGAGGCTTGTTGCAGGAGGTGGAGAAACTGGTAGGCTCTGGAGTTCTCGACCTGAACCGGTGGGTTTGTCCCCAGTTCACACTGCTGACAGCAGACGCTTCCTGCACTCTTCATCTGGTTTCCTAAGATTCTCCACTGATGATGTTCACCACTCGAATTTAAAGGATTAAAAAAAATGCACAATATGATATTGAGACAAGGCAAGCTGAGCTTGATGAGCAAAAGAATGTGTCATTTATTGAGTTGGGGATGTATGTACAATGCATATCTTTAACAGATATGTTTCAGGTGAAGCATATGCCCAACAGTTATCAGGTTTAATATTTTAAGAGTCAGAGAAAGAATTGTAATTGATTTCTGTTCATCAGGATTGGGAACCTGTCAGGAATACGTGTAGTGCTGGGAAAAGCAGTTGGCTGAGGTAAAAGAAATTGGCCTTTGGTTCTGCATAAAGAGGAAACAGGAGGCTGGGTGAGTGTCAAATGCCGCTTATCTGCTGGAGAAGGGATAGGCTACCCACTCTGGTCTTCTTGGGCTTCCCTTGTGGCTCAGCTGGTAAGGAATCTGCCTGCAATATGGGAGACCTGGGTTTGACCCCTGGGTTGGGAAGATCCCCTGGAGAAGGGAAAGGCTACCCACTCCAGTATTCTGGCCTGGAGAATTCTATGGACTGTATAGTCCAAGGGGTTGCACAGAGTCAGATGCGGCTGAGTGATTTTCCCTTTCACACCATTTCTTGGACACATCAAGACTATGTTTTATTTATTTCCTATTTTTATAGTGAGAGTCTGTTGGTTTTCAAGAGAGTAATTTGTTTTATAAAATATACAGTATATATTTTGCATCCTCTTCAAAATGTGATGCCACTTGCTGTACTGATGTTTGCTCTTAGGAGGGATGCAAGGCTCAGCAATGGAGGAGGAGATGGGTGGACAGCACACAGCATGGAGCCGGGATGTGGCAGGGACTTCAGGGGTCAGAACTAGGCCAGCGCTGTGGCATTATTGGCCTTCTTAGTTTGTAAATACCCCGCATTACACTCAGTTGAATCACACGAACTTGGTCATTTGCTTCTCTGTGATCTACGAAAATGTCAATATCATACAAACCACCCTCAGAGTAATAGGTTATTATAACAGCAATATGGAAGCACAGTAATCATAGCCTCCTAATAACAAGTTAGCTGATCGCCGAAGAATCGATGCTTTTGAACTGTGGTGCTGGAGGAGACTCTTGAGAGTCCCTTGGACTGCAGGGAGATCCAACCAGTCCATTCTAGAGGAGATCACTCCTGGGTGTTCATTGGAAGGACTGATGCTGAAGCTGAAACTCCAATACTTTGGCCACCTCATGCGACGAGTTGACTCACTGGAAAAGACTCTGATGCTGGGAAAGGTTGGGGGCGGGAGGAGAAGGGGACGACAGAGAATGAGATGGCTGGATGGCATCACCGACTCAATGGACATGAGTTTGAGTGAACTCCGGGAGTTGGTGATGGACAGGGAGGCCTGGCGTGCTGTGATTCATGGGGTCTCAGAGAGTTGGACACGACTGAGCGACTGAACTGAACTGAACTGAATAACAAGTTATTGGTGATCGCCGGGTCCAAGGAGTCAAGGCGGGAGCGGGGAAAACCATATCTGAGGAAAGCGTGGAGCAGGGATGGGGGAGCTGGGATTGTCAATGGGATGGAGTTCTTTATGAGAGAGCCTCCCAACTCTTCCACTCCCTTGTCCGTCCAGAACAGTTCAAGAGAGGACTTGGGAACCTCAGGAGTAAGACTGGAGTTCAGTTCAGTTCAGTTCAGTTCAGTCGCTCAGTCGTGTCCGACTCTCCGCGACCCCATGAATCACAGCACGCCAGGCCTCCCTGTCCATCACTAACTCCCGGAGTTCACTCAAACTCATGTCCACAGAGTCAGTGATGCCATCCAGCCATCTCATTCTCTGTCGTCCCCTTCTCCTCCCACCCCCAACCTTTCCCAGCATCAGAGTCTTTTCCAGTGAGTCAACTCGTCGCATGAGGTGGCCAAAGTATTGGAGTTTCAGCTTTAGCATCAGTCCTTCCAATGAACACCCAGGATTGATCTCCTTTAGAATGGACTGGTTGATCTCCTTGAAGTACAAGGGACTCTCAAGAGTCTTCTCCAACACCACAGTTCAAAAGCATCAATTCTTTGGCGATCAGCTTTCTTCACAGTCCAACTCTCACATCCATACATGACCACGGGGAAAACCATAGCCTTGACTAGACGGACCTTTGTTGGCAAAGTAATGAGTAGGCGTGGCTAACTCCTGATTCCACTGCAGTAAGCAGAACCAGATGCCTCCTGGGGCCTGTGAGATGTAAACAAGTTTCCAAGTGAGGGAAAGCTGAGGCTCCCTCACTCCTTCTGGTCCCCGGTAGACATTTCACTGCCTGCGCTCAAAGCCCTTCAACAAGGTGCTTCCTGTGTGCATGCTGTTGCTCAGTTGTATCCAACTTTGCAACACCATGGACTGTAGTCCACCAGACTCCTCTGTCCATGGGATTTCCCAGGCAAGAATACTGGAGTGGGTTGCCATTCCTCCTCCAGGGGATCTTCCCGACCCAGGGATTGAACCCATGTCTCCTGCATTGCAAGCATATTCTTTACTGCTGAGCCACGGGGGAAGCTCAAAGCCATTTGGCAAGATGCTTCCGATGTTTTAGTTATCTCTGCTACCTTTCAAGCCTCATTACTTGCTTGGAGGTATTTTGCTGCAATAGCAATTCCCCGAACAACCTCCTCACCCCCACCAACATTCTAAAGCTCAGCTGATGTCTATGGAGTTCCACTGAAGAATTATTTTTTCTCAATTTGTATGTTGCAAGTAGTACATAAAAGCTATATTTTATTTTAAAAAATATTCCCCATACTTTCTTGTGGCATATTTCTGAGTTGAACTTGGGAGCTTTTTGAACCATTTTTAGAAAACTATTTTCTATAAACAAGAAGTTCTTTCCCTGAAAAGGTCCTGCAGAATCAACACGGATTCTTGGGGTGAGGCATACAATACACACCTTCAGAGTCTTCTACGTCGGAATCAATTCCATGCCAACACACACACCTTTGAGCTTTTAAAATTGGTGACCTTAATAACTTTGGCAAAATGCTTTGTGAGAAGCTAGTGTGAAGGATTCTTTATTGCTACAGACCACCCGTGGAAATGACTCCATGTTGCCCTTCCAGGTACTTACCAGTATTGCTGCCAAAAGCCATAAGACATGCTCCTCTTGACCTTCTGAATGTATGTTTTGATTATGATAATGCTACCAGCTAGCTGTAACAGGTTTAACCAGACAGACCCTGAAATTCCACGGACTTAATCACAACCGACTTTATTGCTTATATAATTGTCCAACATGTGTTCAGCAGACGGTCTTCCACTCAGTAATTCAGGGCCCCAAGCCCCTTCCCTCGTGTGGCTCCATGCTCACTGGGGAAAAGGGATGCAGCAGTAGTGAGAGCACATTGGATTCCTAATTCAGCCCAGAGAGGGCTTCCCTGGTGGCTCAGATGGCAAAGAATCCACCCTGAATGCAGGAGGCTGGGTTCGATTCCTGGGTCTGGAAGATCCCCTGGAGCAGGAAATGGGTACCCACCCCAGTATTCTTGCCTGAAGAGTCCCCTGGGCAGAGGAGCCTGGTGGGCTACAGTCCACGGGGTTGCAAAGAGTCGGACACAACTGAGCAACTAACACTATTCTATACTTGGCACAGAAAAGACAAGATGGCTTCTGTTCATAGTCTCCATTGGTGAGAGGTAGTATCATGATGGCAGTGGTTTAGCTGCTCAGTCGTGTCTGACTCTTTGCTACCCCATGGACTGTAGCCCACCAGGCTCCTCTGTCCATGGGATTCTCCAGGCAAGAGTACTGGAGGGGGTTGCTATTTTCTCCTCCAAGGGATCTGACTGACTCAGGGGTTGAACTTGCATCTCCTGTACTGCAGGCAGATTCTTTACTGCTGAGTCACCAAGGAAGCTCTCACAGCTAATATCATGGTCCCATCTAAATGTAAGAGGACCTGGAAAATTCTTTTCCTTGCAGTGCTCCACTTTGGAAGAGGAACACACCCCTTTTTGGACAGCTGACTGTGTGATACAGTAGAGTATCATTCTGATGTTTAATTATTGTTAAAGAATCAAGATATTCTAATGACATGTGCTTGGATTTTTTTCCCCCCACAAAGGATTTGGAAAAGTATACATTCTTGAAAAGTTGCTTCTTCTTGCAGAATCTGCCTTCTCCTTGAATGAGCAAATCGCCTGTGCTTGACCATCCATAGCCTCCATTGAGGCTTCTTCACTTTGCTCCACTGACCCTCTGAGGGCGTCACCTGACATCATGTTGGAGCCATTATTTCTATTAGAAATGACGCCTCTGATTTCTGTGGCATGCAGTGATGTGATGCCATTAGGGAGATGCTTTTCTTGGGCCATTATAAACGTCAAATTTGGTTCAGTCTGATATTGTTGGAGGAATTCACTGTGAATATTGCATGCAAGGCAATTCCACAAACTCATCTAGGAAATCTCCAATATTGCATGGCTGAGACAATTGACATGCTTTTTCAATGACTCAGAGACATGGTCACTAGGTTCTTGATTTCATTTGTATAAACTGAATCTCTAAACAATGACTGATGGCTTTGGTTCAATGTGTGCCATAATTCGACTACTGGAATAAATATTTTATTCTGCAGTTTCCCTGGCTGCTCAGACAGTGAAGAATCTGCTCGCAATGCAGGAGACCTGGGTTCAACCCCTGGGTCAGGAAGATCCCCTGGAGAAGGGCATGGCAACCCACTCCAGTATTCTTGCCTGGAGAATCCGCGTGGACAGAGGAGCCTGGCAGGCTACAGTCTATGGGGTGGCAAAGAGTTGGACACAACTGAGCGACTAATACATACACACACACACACACATAGCAGAAATGGGGCTTCCCTGGTGGCTCAGTGATAAAGAACCTGCCTGCCAATGCAGGAGGTGTGGATTTGATCCTGGGTCAGGACAATCCCCTTGAGAAGGAAATGGCAGCCCACTCCAGTATTCTTGCCTGGAAAATCCCATGAACAGAGGAGCCTGGTGGGCTACAGTCCGTGGGGTCACAAAAGGATCGGGCATGACTTAGCATCAATAACAGCATAGCAGAAGCATGGAGGGGTCTTCATGGATAACCGTAGCAGATGGGAGCTGGAGCTTTGAATTCAACTTTATAACCTTTTAAACTTCAGTTTGCTCTTCCAGTGGGAACCACAATGGGGCTCTTGTCCTAGGAGGACCCCGAGGAATGAGGGAGGCAATGCAAGTGAAATGCTTAGCCCAGGGTTTGGCACCTCATCCCTGCTCAATAAGGGATTCCCATGTGGTGCTAGTGATAAAGAACCCACATGCCAATGCAGGAGACTGAAGTGATGTGGGTTTGATCCCTGGGTCGGGAAGATCCCCTCGAGAAGGAAATGGCAACCTACTCCAGTATTCTTGCTTGGAGAATCCAATGGACAGAGGAGCCTGGCGGGCTACAGTGCATTGGGTTGCAAAGGCTTGGACACGATTGAAGTGACCTAGCATGCACCTACTTGCTCAGTAAATAGGAGCTCTTCTTTTCCTTTTGTGCTAGTTTCTTATTGATGCTTCAACAAATCACTCCAAGCAAACGCATTATCCTCCAGTCCCCTGAGCTGGAAATCCAACATGGGTTTCACAGGGCTGAAGTCAAGATGTGGGCTGGGGTGTTTCCTTCCGGAGACTCCGGGAGAATCTGGTTCCTTACCTTCTCCAGCTTCTGTGGGTGCTCCTGCTCCTTGGTCTGTGGAGACTTCTTTCATCTTCAAAGCTAGCAACAGCAGGGAGGGTCCTACCACTGTCATATCCCACGGCTACAGCCTACCCTTCAACCTCCGTCTCCCATGTGGAAGGACTCTGATTACTTTGATAAGCCTGGATCATCCAGAATTTACTCATCACTTTAAGGTCACCTGATTAGCTACCTTATTTCATTTACAATCTTAATTCCTCTTTGTCCAGTAGCTGGACATACATATTCATAGGCTTTGAGTATGAGGATGTGTTCATCTCTGGGGGCTATCATGCTGCCTGCCACACCTTCTCTTTGTTTTTAAAGTGTTTGAACCTTTTACATGCTGATTCACTTGGTATATTGCTGTTTTCTCTTTTTAGAGTACACTCCTCTTACCACTGGAATCTTCTGAAGCAGTTTTTTGATGTCTAATTCTTGTCTTTGCTCCAAAGCAACTATTTAAAGCACGGTGGGCCAGAAGAGAGGCCGAGTTCTATTATTTACCCGTAGCTATTAGAGGCAAAATAATAACGCATATTAGAATTTATCCCCCTCAGAGGTGCTCACGTCACTGGAATTCATGTCAAGTTCGGTGGGCACCAATAAAAACCAGCAAAGGATGAGCAAACATTTGATAGGCAGGGTGTGTGTTTCCACTAAACAGATCTGGAATGACTCCATGTGAACTCCGTGTGCTGTGTAGGATACTTGAAAGGACAGAGCCAAACATTAACATAAGAAAAACCTGCGGCTGTTGAACTTGCTATTCTCTCCCTCGCAGCCCCTTCTCAGGGTATTTGCCTCTGCACAGTCATCAACGTGCTGGGCAAATCCAAGGGCGGCTCGGATGGTGGGTGTCCAGGCCAGCAGGTAGGAGAGGAGGAGAGGGCTGGACCGGGTCATGTACCAGGGCTAGAGCTGCTGTTGGTATTCACGCCCACTCCTTCCCTCCTCCGCATCCTTTCATGGGGCTTCAAAGGGACTTGAAAGGTAGTTCCTTGCCCAGGAAAGACACCCTGCTCAGTGGGAAGGGAGAACAGTTTATTAGCCCCGAGCATCTCCCCTGACATCTGTGGGTCCATAGCCGCCCCGCCCCCCGGCCCCAGGCTTGGGTCCAGTTTGCTCAGACTGGGCTGGGCTCCAGGCCCCTGCCCGCTCCAGTCTGAGGTTTGTCCAGCCCCGGGGTGCTGTGCCTGCAAACGAGCTGCTGGGCTGGGGCGGGAGGTGGGAGCCACGCAGCCCCGGGCCTGGCTGGGAGAGGAACCCGCCGCCCTCCAAGAGGGCAGAGCACGGCGCAGGAATTGGAGAGATGTTGATCAACTCCATTTAGCAAATGACACAATACGTGTTCAGGCACAATGGCCTTTTCCGCAGGCGGATCAGTCCTGCCGGAGGCTCCGCTGTGTGAAAGAGGAGAGGAAAGGGCGCTGGCGTGCTGCAGAAAGGAGGGCCGGGCTGCGCGGGGCAATCACTGGCGGCCTTTGTGCCTCCTGACATCTGCGGGGCTTGTTATCGGGATGGCGGCTGCTTTATCTAAATGTATCTCCCCAGCTGCCAGCGCGCTGATAGGTGGGCGCGCGATGCCTGGAGATACCGTGCCTCCCCCGGGCGGGCGCTGTCACTCTCCCGCTCTGCTCTCAAAGGCGAGATGCCACGTGTCCCTTCTCTTTGTTACTCCCGTCGGCTGGAAGAAGCAGCCAAACAGAAAATGCCCACCCCAAACCACGCTGCCACCCGCTCCCAAACCACCCAAGCCTCCGGCGGGCCGCCGGGGTCCCGGGACGGGCAGGCGTGCGAAGGAGGCCTGCGTTGTTTATTTCTCCGTCGGAGGAGATGCCGTCCTCTGGGTCTGTCCTTGCGTCTTGCTCGGGCTGTCAGAGTGCATGCACCCAGCTCCTCTCTCTGCTCTTCAGACCCTGAAGTGAGGCTCCGCGGAGGACCGAACCACTGTGGTTTTGACTTTCCTTCATAAGGTCTAACTTTTGTTCAGGCCCATGTCTGCCTGACCCAATGTCCAGCACACGCCATTGGTGACCAAGTCACTTACAGGTGTTGGAAGGGCACACAGGCTGGGCACCTAGGGTGACCCGAGGCCGTTGGCACCAGGGACATCTCACAATGGTTCGAATGACTTCTGTCCAAAATCAAAAAACAAAGACGAGCATTGTCGAGGATGCGGAGAAAAGGGAACCGCTGTACTCTGTCGGTGGGAATGCGAAATGGAAAATGATATGTGTACATGCCAAGTCCCTTATGTTTGACGCTGTGCAACCCTAGGGACTGCAGCCCGCCAGGTTCCTCTGTCCATGGCATTCTCCAGACAAGAACACTGGACTGGGTTGCTCTGCCCTCCTCCAGGGGATCTTCCTGACCCAGGGATGGAACCTGCATTTCTTATGTCTACCTGCATCGGCAGGCAGGTTCTTTACCACTAGAGCCACCTGGGAAGCCCTGGAAAATGATATAAGGCTAAAAACTAGAGCTACCATATAATCAAGCAATCCCATTTCTGGATATTTATTTCAAATAATTGAAATCAGGATCTCGAAGTGATGCCTGCACTCCTGGGTTCACTGCAGCATCATTTACAGTAGCCAGAACATGGAAACAGCTCAAGTGTCCATCAGTAGATAACTGGATAAAGAAGATGCAGTGCAGACATACAATGGAATATTCAGTTCAGTTCAGTTCAGTCACTCAGTCGTGTCCGACTCTCCGCGACCCCATGAATCACAGCATGCCAGGCCTCCCTGTCCATCACCAACTCCCGGAGTTCACCCAAACTCATGTCCACAGAGTCGGTGATGCCATCCAGCCATCTCATTCTCTGTCGTCCCCGTCTCTTCCCACCCCCAACCTTTCCCAGCATCAGAGTCTTTTCCAGTGAGTCAACTCGTCACATGAGGTGGCCAAAGTATTGGAGTTTCAGCTTTAGCATCAGTCCTTCCAATGAACACCCAGGATTGATCTCCTTTAGAATGGACTGGTTGGATCTCCTTGCAGTCCAAGGGACTCTCAAGAGTCTTCTCCAACACCACAGTTCAAAAGCATCAATTCTTCGGTGATCAGCTTTCTTCACAGTCCAACTCTCACATCCATACATGACCACAGGAAAAACCATAACCTTGACTAGACGGACCTTGGTTGGCAAAGTAATGTCTCTGCTTTGTAATGTACTATCTAGGTTGGTCATAACTTTCCTTCCAAGGAGTAAGCGTCTTTTAATTTCCTGGCTGCAATCAGCATCTGCAGTGATTTTGGAACCCAAAAAAATAAAGTCTGACACTGTTTCCACTGTTTTTCCATCTATTTCCCATGAAGTGATGGGACCAGATGCCATGATCTTTGTTTTCTGAATGTTGAGCTTCAAGCCAAACTTTTCACTCTCCTCTTTCACTTTCATCAAGAGGCTTTTGAATTCTTCTTCACTTTCTGCCATAAGGGTGGTGTCATCTGCATATCTGAGGTTATTGATATTTCTCGCAGCAATCTTGATTCCAGCTTGTGCTTCTTCCAGCCCAGCGTTCCTCGTGATGTACTCTGCATATAAGTTAAATAAGCAAGGTGACAATATACAGCCTTGACGTACTCCTTTTCCTATTTGGAACCAGTCTGTTGTTCCATGTACAGTTCTGACTGTTGCTTCCTGACCTGCATACAGGTTTCTCAAGAGGCAGGTAAGGTGGTCTGGGATTCCCATCTCTTTCAGAATTTTCCACAGTTTATTGTGATCCACACAGTCAAAGCCTTTGGCATAGTCAATGAAGCAGGAATAGATGTTCTTCTGGAACTCTCTTGCTTTCTCCATGATCCAGTGGATATTGGCAATTTGATCTCTGGTGCCTCTGCCTTTTCTAAAACCTGCTTGAACATCTGGGAGTTCACGGTTCACATATTGCTGAAGCCTGGCTTGGAGAATTTTGAGCATGACTTTACTAGCGTGTGAGATGAGTGCAATTGTGAGGTAGTTTGAGCATTCTTTGGCATTGCCTTTCTTTGGGATTGGAATGGAGACTGACCTTTTCCAGTCCTGTGGCCACTGCTGAGTTTTCCAAATTTGCTGGCATATTGAGTGCATCACTTTCACAGCATCATCTTTCAAGATTTGAAATGGCTCAACTGGAATTTCATCACCTCCACTAGCTTTGTTCGTAGTGATGCTTATCAGTTCAGTTCAGTTCAGTCTTATACTCGGCCATAAAAAAAGAAGTCAGTTCTACAATATGCAACAACATGGATGAGCCTTCAGGACATTAGGCGGAGTGGTTTAAGCCAGTCACAGAATGACAAATGTCTGATTCCACTTATATGAGGTCTTTACACTAGATGAAGTTAGAGAACCCAAGAGTGGAACGTTGGGCAGCGGGAGGGGGTGCGGGAAACGAGGAGGGCTGGTCTGTGGGCATAATATGTCAGTTGTGCAAGATGGATAAGTTCTGAATATCCTTTGCACCACACTGTGCCTACACTCAACACTGACATCATGTCCACTTAGGAACCTGTTGAGAGAGATCTCATGTGACGTGTTCTTACTACAACAACATAAAGTTAAAAAAAAATACTGTGGTCTCTAGTCCCAGGCAGGCTCCCACGTTCCACTGTGACCTCAGGCAGTGACTTAGCCTTCTTAGGCCTCAAGAGTCCCATCTGTAAAGTGGCAACAGTGCCCACACTTTAACGTCATTGTGAGGATCAAATGAATCATCACTGCCTGTTGCAGGGTGAATGGTTGTTTCTCCATGTGTTTAATTTTATTATCTTTTATTTTATTATTTTATTTATTTATACTTCAGTTATCTTTTAAGTTTTATTTATCTTTTATTCTAATATAATTTTATTATCTGATCTATTTCCTTGCACTTCACAGATGGCACAGTGGTAAAGAATCTGCCTGCCAATGCAGGAGATGCAAGAGATGTGAGTTTGATCCCTGGGTCAGAAAGATCCCCTGGAGAAGGAAATGGCTGCCCACTCCAGTATTCTTGCCTGGAGAACCCCATGGACAGAGGAGCTTTGTGGGTTACAGTCCCTGGGGTTGCGAAGTGTCCAACATGACT
Source organism: Moschus berezovskii (assembly GCF_049115385.1). Classification (NCBI taxonomy): domain Eukaryota; kingdom Metazoa; phylum Chordata; class Mammalia; order Artiodactyla; family Moschidae; genus Moschus; species Moschus berezovskii. The sequence goes on from NC_142469.1 coordinate 106,316,849, forward strand.
GGGTGTACACGCTCGCACACACACACACCATTTTCTTAGAAAAGGTTGCATTACAAGTATTTTAAGCATGCAGTTGGATGTATCTTTATCATTTGGATATTTACAGAAAATGCAGTTCTTCCCAGGACCATATGGATGAATTAATGTGTGGCTAAAGTAATAAGTTCTCCCGTTGATCTATTTTTATACCCTCTTTCTTGGCCCAAGATTCAGACACATCCCTTGCTACATTTAAAATTTGTTTCTCCTATCATCAATCTATAAGTTCTTGCATTATGCATGGTGTTATCAAAGAAAAATAGGAAGAGTAAAGAAGTATCATGTTTAGAGAAGCCCTATGTGGAGTGTGCCCTTTGAATGGGGAAGGCAGCTGGCGGCTGGTGGTGAGGTGTCCTGCCATTGACGGCCCTAAATCTACAGATCTGCAGAATCTGCAGATGTGGTTCCTCTGTGCCGTGCCGGACTCTTTTTTTGAAGACAAGATTAAAATTACCACTGCTGCCTAAAAAGGTTTGAGGAGCTGCGTGGGAATGTCAGCTCCAGCTGAACATAGATTTACACTTGCTTAGAGGTAATGAATCTGATAGGGTGAGCATTACTGATGAAATAAATCATTTTCCTTCTGATGTGAATTTCTGCTATTGCCTTGTCTGAGGAAAACATCACTTAATGCAAAAAAAAAAGTTTTAACATCTATAGATGGAGTGATATTCATCATCTCTATTATATGCTTAGCTACATAAGGTTCTTTGCCAAATATGATAATTAATTAGCTGCATACTTCAACTGCCAGTTGATTGTCTCTCATTAGGGGCTGAAGTGGCCCCTGTGTGTGGCCGCTCAGCTGGCTGGACCGCTCAGCTGATGGTGCTTAGGGATGCTAAATACAGAGAAACAGCATCAGTATAATTATAAGCAAAAAAAAAAAAAAAAAGCCAGATGCTTGTGATGTGATTTAAAAGCTTGGTGTTTTCTTTTTCTCTTCTTTTTATTTATTTATTTCTTTTTCTTGACAGATGTAGTAAATAGAAGACTTGAGAATGAAATTCGGGCTATTACTGGAATAAGAAAACAGTCCCCTTGTGTTCCTATCACCGACAATTCTGAATGCAAGAGCAAAGGGAAACCCGAGCCCTTTAAAATACATTTGGCATTTTAAAATGTAGTGCTGCACTTTGCTCTCCTGTAATTCGGTTTTCGACGTGGTTGTAGGATCTGATTTGGTCTGGAGTGGCTGTCTGCGTCCTTTTGTTCCTGTTAATGCTCTGCTGCGGAGAAGCCAAGCGTAAAAGGCCATCTTTGTTCTCAGGGCAGCAATGGTTTCTGTGTCCTGAAGGTCGAAGGAAAACGGGGGTATCTTGTTTTGTCCTCTGGAACACCCCAAAGAATCAGATAGGCAAGTAGCGAAAACTGTAAATGCAGGTGTGGGTTTTTTTTTAAGAGAGAGATAGAACAGCAGGGTGTGGTCACCTCAGCAGAAAAGTCACGCATGTCCTGCTCTGTCCTGCCTGGATGCCCGCAGGGTCCCCCGTGAGCCCCCTTCTCTCTGCCACCTTCCCCGATGACGGGAGGGCGTCCAGCCACACACGCGTGTGCAACGTTGCCTTCGGGAGAATTTGTGTTCCTGCAAAGGCGAGGAGCTCCTGGCAACCAGCGACTCCCAAGACGGGCTTCCATCAGTCCGAACTTCACGGCAGCTGAAACATTCATAACTTTTCCGTGTATGGCACCGGGAAGGATGGTACTAGCTCCGGGGCCAGCGGACAGAGTTGGTGACCCCCACCCCCCACCCCTTTCCTATTCCCGGTCCCCACCCCCATCACCCACTGACACCGGACATTCATCCCAAAGCTTTTCTTAATGCTGTAATATAATTCACGAGGACAGCCTTAATGAGCTGGTCGTTAGTCTGGTGGGCGGAGGCAGAGAGGGAGGAGGCCGAAATGCCAGACTCGGAGAAAGTTGAGCGGGCAGGGCCATCTGGAAGGGCCCGGAAAGAGCTTTCTATCAACGAAACGGATCAGGCTTGCAGGCCGTAAAACTTTCAGATGACCTTCACGTCAAAATATTAGGCTGCTATTTTTCGCTGGATGGTAGTTTCATAAACATAAAAAGCACACACATCACTCAGAGTGCAGCAAAATGTGTCTCAAACAGGTGAAGCGCCCCCGTTTTCAGAAACCCGTTTTCAGAAAGACTGATGTGGGCTGTGTATCGTGGGAACAGGACGCAACGTGCCCGCCTCTCGCTTTGGCTGAAATAGGTTATTTACGGCCGTTGCTCTGGCTCTTCTTCTTTTTAAAGGAAGACACTAAAGGATGTACACGGAAATATAGAGAGAAGAGAAAGATGTAAATCCTAGAGAAATTTTGCTTATTTTCATTCAGGAAAATTGCCCACTGAGTTCTGCAATTTACAGAAAAGGCGAGGACGTTAATATTCCACTAACAGCCAGAAGACAGAGTTATGATGAACTGTTTAAAGTAACTCTTCTTAATGGGAGAAACAATTCATCGCAACTATGAACAATAGATATCTTTATTTCATTGAAATCATTTTCTTCTCAAGGTTAAACGGCAGGAAGGCAGATAGATGCTCGAATTTGCACAGTTTAAATGAGAGCAAGTGTAAATATGTTCCTAAGAATGTGTAGCCTCTCTTCCACTGCAGCTCTGCTGAGCTCCCTTACCTGGGGATGGCCAGGGATGGGGGACACACAGGATCTGATGGTGTAAAGGACTGGTGAGGCTCTGGGAGTCCAGCCGCACCATCAGGTCGAAGGAGCCAGTCTGAGAGTATGTCACCAGATTTGGGGGATGATTGAAGAAGGACTGGAAATCTGGTTACTCATAGAGATCAAAACAGTCATTATGAGTCATTTTCAAATAATTCCCTGGTTACCAGTCAATAAAGGGAATGAACATTAAGAGTGCTTTTCCAAGACAAATGCGATAAACAAAGGTTGCGCTCTAGTGTTGCTCTCGGAATGGAGAGGTGATTATGTCCTTGGGTTTCTGTGGTCTAAGGAAGAATTGGCCCTGCCTTTTTCTGTCACCTCTGACATCCTGGTTTAAATAGAATTTCTTCCAGTACTTAAGACTTGAATTAACCAAATGTACCAACAAAGGTCCATCTAGTTAAGGCTATGGTTTTTCCAGTGGTCATGTATGGATGTGAGAGTTGGACTGTGAAGAAAGCCGATTGCCAAAAATTGATGCTTTTGAACTGTGGTGCTGGAGAAGATTCTTGAGAGTCCCTTGGACTGCAAGGAGATCCAACCAGCCCATTCTAAAGGAGATCAATCCTGGGTGTTCATTGGAAGGACTGATGCTAAAGCTGAAACTGCAATACTTTGGCCACCTCATGCGATGAGTTGACTCACTGGAAAAGACTCTGATGCTGGGAAGGATTGGGGGCGGGAGGAGAAGGGGACGACAGAGAATGAGATGGCTGGATGGCATCACCGACTCTGTGGACATGAGTTTGAGTGAACTCTGGGAGTTGGTGATGGACAGGGAGGCCTGGCGTGCTGTGATTCATGGGGTTGCAAAGAGTCGGACATGACTGAGCGACTGAACTGAACTGAACTGCTAAGTAAATCCTGAGCCACAACCTTCTTGGTTGGGAGCATTTGTGAAAGCAAGGCTTCTGAACACATTCACCTAAATGACTGCTTGGCAGATAAATGGCTCTTTGCCATCGGCTGAGCCAGTGACGTAGCCGTGTTGCCGGGTGACGTCCATGGTGTAGTGGATTTCGGTCTGGGACCCTCAGTCTCCTTTCCTGTCCAGTGCTTGTCCAGTGCTGACACCTATAGGAGTGACTGGTGGAGAAGCTGGGAGTCGGAGGGTCTGCATCTCTACTGAGCTCTCAGGATGCCACCTCTGCTGTCCATGGACAACAAGCATCTGCCAACGGCAGTCACCTGATAGTCACCTTTTGTTTCACAAGACCGTTGTCTCTGAGTCCGTTTTCCATCCTGCAGCCTTCAGCTGCAATCTGAGCCCTGACCAGCGGGTGAGTGGAAGGGCACATGGCTGGAGGGGGCATGGGAGTCACAGCTCCAAATGATAAATCAGCATGAGCACAGATTCTTCACGACAGCCCTGTTGGTTCTGCTTTTCTAAGGCTTTGATTCAGTAAGACTTTGTTTATTCTCCCAATCTCCTCTTAGGTTTCACAGAGGCAGATTCCTTTTCTTTGATGGACGTGATGAAACTCTTTAAAATAGAGCATGACTCAGTTTCTAACGTTAGAAATAGATACACAGAGCTGTTTCTTCACTCCCCGAGGGAGTAGCTGACTTAGGAGATGGGCTGGAGCTTGGGGGAGTGGGGACTGCAGGAGCAGGACTCAGTCTAAATCTGGGCCTTCCCTCGGTGAGGCTGGACCTCCCAAAGGATCAATGATGGTTCTAGTCTGACAGCTTGGGAGCTAGTCCAGACTTGTGACACTACTCATTGGTTGAATTGTTTTATTAGAAAAAAGTTGTTTTGTGTCTCAGCAACACCATTAGTCCTCCAAGCGATCAGCATGCCACACATCTTTGGGGTTGTTGCCGTTTGGTGTCTGCAGCATCCGCTGTGGTCTGCTTCTGGGATTCAGGGTAACCCGGGCAGCCTCTCATCCCTTGGAGCCACTCTCAGGCTGTCTAAAGGGAAAGGGCTCAAGGCACCTTCCCTGGGCGCTGCCTGGACATGGATCACGGCCTCTGCAGAGTCAACAGACCCCTGCCGTGTGGCTTCTATCCTCTGTGACTGAATATTTAGTCACACTGTTTTCAAGCTCTAGAATGATCTATTTCCTGAAAAACAATTGGATTACCCAAACACATCATTTTATTCATTGAAACAATTCACTCCAAGAATCTGAGTAGCCAACATTAGCAACCTGGAAAGGTGGAAACCTGAAAATAATACATCTTCATATCTCAAAATAGAAAAAAAACAACAAATTTTCTTCTTAATTCAGACTAGCCATCTTTGATTTGTCTGTACCAAGCTCTGTTCCTCTCAGGATTGCTGACGTGGCCCAAGCATTGGGCCAAGAATTCTATTTCAGTAGTTCTTCTGACCACCTGGGCTCAAGAGAATTAACTCTGGATCTTAAAGTTTCCAGAAAGCTGGAAGATGTAAATGTTTAAGTTTAATCAATTGAAGTGAGTTGGAAAACTTAAGCAAAATTGAAAACTTTAAGGGTATACCCCCTTTTCCAGCTTTTCTATTTGATATGTAAGGTGATCAGCTCTTCTGGTTTGTGCAGAAAGATCACAGTGTTTGCACTGAAAGTCCCACATCCAGGAAACCGCTCAGTCTTGGACCAACTAGGATGTTAGGTCTAGAATATCTGTGTCCACTGATATCACTGACAGCAAAGATAATATTCAGAAGAGCTGGTGGTTCTAGCCATCTTGACTAAGTCAAAGTCATAGTGACAGGTCCAAGGTGATCCCTTTTGGTGGTGGACAGTGTATTAGCTGAACTCATCTCTGTCTTGTTCTTTGTTGCTTCCAGAGCCACAGTGGGCCATCAGCTGCTCACTATCTGCCAGGGGAAAGGGCATGCTCACTAACATGGCAGCTGGGCATGGGATCGGGGAAGAAGGCGCCCTTTGTGAGGACTAATTCTGGAAATCGGTCCATATGCTGTTGGGGGCTCGTATGTTGGACTGCCAATCCGTGGTCTAGACCTGTCAATAATCACTTCTCTTCTGGGCCACACCTGCTCTTTAGTTTACTCACACTGATAGGAACTTGGCTTGTCAGGGTGTTGTGTTGATTGAGGAACGCTGTGGAAGAGTATGAGCATGTAGGACCAGGAATTTTTCTCCTGATGACCAGAGTAGATCTGCCTGCAGTTTTTAAAATTAGGTCAGAGGTTGGTTCTAAGAAAATCTTTCTCTGCAATACTTATTGTACAAATTCTTTCCTCCCTCCCCAGCAAAAAAAGTCAAGCAAGGAATAAAACCTCCAAACCCAGTGGCACCAAGTTCTGACAGCCCTTCCTCTACAATGTATGTCTGCTCATTTCTCATTGTCTGTGGCCAAGACCCCATCATGGCCCAGAGCTGCTCCAGTCATCACCTCAATGGAGTCTGGTACCCAGGCTGTCTCTCTCACAGACACACTCCTTTTAAGTTTATCCTATAGAGTCTTTTGACATTTAGCTTCATAACTGGTCACCTTGGTCATATTCTACCAGTGACCCAGAATGTTCTCTGCTTCCTTCCACATTTAAGTTCTGAGCCTTCAGCTTGATTAAGTGAGGTCTGAAAGGCAGTGAGGGCATGGTGAAGCTCGGAACTCCCTGGCTCCAGCTGACATAGGCAGGTAGTGAGCTGGAACAATAAAGGGAGTGTCCTGATTTTCTGGGCCGGGAAGGAAGCTGAGCCCCTCCCAGGAAGGCAGAAAAAGCCCCAGGCCTTGAGGCAGAAGCGAATACTTGGGAGCTGGCCATTTTCACCAGCCCCGGATGACTCGAGTAATGATGCAGCCTCAGGGTGAGGTGACCCCTCTCCTCGGTCACCTCGACTCTTGTGTGCAGTATTTCTAGTTTCCACAGAGTAAGTCTCTACTGAAATGGCTAAGGTTATCTTTCTATCACCGTTTTTCTCGTACATTCCGTTTACTGAGATTTTATCATGGTTTCTGCCATTATTTTTTTCTTCATCATTGGTACATTATCTCCTTCCTCCCTGCTCTGACGCCTTCCCTCTTTCCCCACCACCTTCCCCGTGCTCGCCGTACCCCTTCCCGGAGCCCACTGCCGGCCACCTATGCACAGTCTCATCCATAATCAGCATCGTCAACCAGAAGGTGCACTTGTTACAACTGATGCAGTCACACTGACCCGTCACAATCACCCGGAGCCCATAGTTCCTGCTCGGTGTTGTATGTTCTGTGGAAACGTGTACCATGCCCTGTATCCATCATCACAGAATCATGCAGAGTAGTTTTACTGCCCTGACACACTTGTGTGCCCCACCCACTCCTCCTTCTCTGTCCCATCCAATCCCGGGGCAGCTACTGATCTTCTTAGACCCCACGGTTTAGACTTTTCCAGAGTGTCGTATAGTACATAGACTATGCAGGTGTCTACGATAGACTATACAGGAGTCACACTGTACACAGAACTTTCATACTGGCTTCTTTCACTTAGTAATATGTACTTAAGTTTCCTCTGTGTTTGTTTTCTTTCTTCATGGTTTGATGTATCATTTCTTTTAGCGCTAAGTTATGTACCATCATCTGGATCCCGTTCCATTCTGTTCCGTCGCTCAGTCGTGTCCGACTCTTTGCGACCCCGTGGACTGTAGCCTACCAGGCTTCTCCGTCCATGGGATTCTCCAGGCAAGAATACTGGAGTGGGTTACCATTTCCTTCTCCAGGGGATCTTCCCGACCCAGGGATTGAACCCGGGTCTCCCGTTTTGGAGGCAGACGCTTTAACCTCTGAGCCACCAGGGAAGCCCCACCACAGTATATTATTTATCCACTGACCTTCTAAAGGATATCTTCCAGTTTTGGCAATTATGAGTAACGTTTCTGTGAACATCTGGGTAACAATTTATTCTGTGTGTGCACACAAGTCTTGTGGTTTGGAGAAACCTCTTGAGAGTCCTTTGGCCTTCAAGGAGATCAGACCAATGAATTCTAAAGGAGACCAACCCTGAATGTTCACTGGAAGGACTGATGCTGAAGCTGAAGCTGAAGCGCCAGGTCTTTGGCCTCCTGATGCAAAGAGCAGACTCATTAGAAAAGATGCTGATGCTGGGAAAGATGGAGGGCAAGGGGAGAAGGGGTGACAGGATGAGATGGTCGGATGGCATCCCCAACCCAATGGACGTGAATGTGAACAAACTCCAGGAGATAGCAAAAGACAGGGAAACGTGGCTTGTTTCAACCCAGGGGATTGCAAAGAGTCAGACTTGGCTTAGCAACAACCATGCAAGTCTTAAACTCCTTTCAATAAATAACAAGTAGCAGCTGATCGCCGAAGAACCGATGCTTTTGAACTGTGGTGTTGGAGAAGACTCTTGAGAGTCCCTTATACTGCAAGGAGATCCAACCAGTCCATTCTAAAGGAGATCAATCCTGGGTGTTCATTGGAGGGACTGATGCTAAAGCTGAAACTGCAATACTTTGGCCACCTCATGCGACGAGTTGACTCACTGGAAAAGACTCTGATGCTGGGAAAGGTTGGGGGCGGGAGGAGAAGGGGACGACCGAGAATGAGATGGCTGGATGGCATCACCGACTCTGTGGACATGACTTTGAGTGTACTCCGCGAGTTGGTGATGGACAGGGAGGCCTGGTGTGCTGTGATTCATGGGGTCGCGGAGAGTCGGACACAACTGAGCGACTGAGAGAGAGAGAGAGAGCACAATTGCTAGATCACAGGGTACAAATGCGTTTAGTTTTGTAATAAATAGCCAAACTGTCTTCCGAAGAGATGGCACTGTTTTGCATTCCCACCAGCAATGAATGGGAGTTCCCGTGGCTCCACACCTTTGCCAGAATTTGCTGTGGTCAGTGTTTCAGATTCAGGTCCTTCCAATAGGTGTGTAGTGATATCATTTTGTTTCAGTTTGCATTTCTCTGATGCCATATGCTGTGGGACATTTGTTCATAAGCATATTTGCAACCTGTATATCTTTTCTGGTGAGGTGTCTATTAAGGTCTTTGGTCCATTTTTCAGTTGGATTGTTTCTTCCGGTTGAACCTTAGGAATCTTTGTATATTTTGAATTAGTCCTTTATGAGATGTGTGTATTGCAAGCATTTTCTCCCCATCCACAACTTATCTTCTCTGCTTTTGACGTTGTCTTTCACAGAGCAGAAGTTTTAAATTTTAATGAAATCCAACTCATTTATTCTTTCTTTCACGGATAGTTCCTTTGGTGTTGAGTTTGAAAAGTTGTCACGATGCCTAAAGCCTTCTAGGCTTTCTCCTATATTATCTTCTAGGAGTTTTGTAGTTTTGCAGTTTACAGTTAGGTCCATGACCCATGCTGTTGTTCAGTTGCTCAGTCATGTCTGACTCTGCATGGCCCCATGGACTGCAGCATGCCTGGCTTCCCTGTCCTTCCCAGTCTCCTGGAGTTTGCTCAAACTCATGTCCATTGAGCCAGTGATGCTATCTGTCTATGACCCATAGCAGATCCCAAGTTTAAGTTAACTTCTGGGAAGGGCATAAAGTCTGTCTAGATTCTTTTTTTTTTTTTTACATGCTGATGCCTAGTCGTTCCAGCATCATTTGCTGAAGAAACTCTCTTTGCTCCATTTTATGAGTTCTGCTCCTTAACGGAAAGTCTGTTGATTATATTCAGGTGCTTCTATTTCTGGGCTCTGTATTCTGTTCCATTTATGCACTTGGGTATTCTTTCACCAATACCACACTGTCTCAATTACTGTGCTTCGTAGAAAGTCTGAATGACCCTTTTTTCACACCATTTCCTCCACATGCTTGAGTAGAAAGTACTCTGCATGCATGCTAAGCCGCTCAGTCATGTCCAACTCTTTGCGACCCCATGGACTGTAACACGTCAGACTCCTCTGTCCATGGAATTCTCCAGGCAAGAGTACCGGAGTGGGTTGCCATGTCCTCCTCCAGGGGGTCTTCCTGACCCAAGAATTGAACCCAAGTCTCCTGCTTTGCAGGTGGATTCTTTGCCCACTGAGCCACCTGGGAAGCCCAGAAAGTATCCTACACTTATGTAGTATCAGCTTTTGAGTTGAGAGCTTCCATGCCATTATGATACTGTTCATGGGGTTCTCAAGGCAAGTATACTGAAGTGGTTTGCCATTCCCTTCTCTTGAGAAACCTGTATGCAGGTCAGGAAGCAATAGTCAGAACTGTACATGGAACAACAGACTGGTTCCAAATAGGAAAAGGAGTATGTCAAGGTTGTATATTGTCACCCTGCTTATTTAACTTATATGCAGAGCACATCATGAGGAACGCTGGGCTGGAAGAAGCACAGGCTGGAATCAAGATTGCTGGGAGAAATATCAATAACCTCAGATATGCAGATGAAACCACCCTTATGGCAGAAAGTGAAGAGGAACTCAAAAGCCTCTTGATGAAAGTGAAAGAGGAGGGTGAAAAGGTTGGCTTGAAGCTCAATATTCAGAAAACGAAGATCATGGCATCTGGTCCCATCACTTCATGGGAAATAGATGGAAAAACAGTGGAAACAGTGTCAGACTTTATTTTTTTGGGTTCCAAAATCACTGCAGATGCTGACTGCAGCCATGAAATTAAAAGACGCTTACTCCTTGGAAGGAAAGTTATGACCAACCTAGATAGTATATTAAAAAGCAGAGACATTACTTTGCTAACCAAGGTCCATCTAGTCAAGGCTATGGTTTTTCCAGTGATCATGTATGGATGTGAGAGTTGGACTGTGAAGAAAGCTGAGTGCCAAAGAATTGATGCTTTTGAACTGTGGTGCTGGAGAAGACTCTAGAGAGTCCCTTGGACTGCAGGGAGATCCAACCAGTCCATTCTAAAGGAGATCAATCCTGGGTGTTCATTGGAAGGACTGATGCTAAAGCTGAAACTCCAATACTTTGGCCACGTCATGGGATGAGCTGACTCACTGGAAAAGAGTCTGATGCTGGGAGGGATTGGGGGCAGGAAGAGAAGGGGACGACAGAGAATGAGATGCCTGAATGGCATCACCGACTTGATGGACATGAGTTTGAGTGAACTCCGGGAATTGGTGATGGACAGGGAGGCCTGGTGTGCTGTGATTCATGGGGTCGCAAAGAGTCGGACACGACTGAGCGACTGAACTGAACTGAACTGAACTGATGCCATTATGATGCCTATTTAACTTCATTAGATGCTTGAGAAGCGGAGAGTCTATCTCTGATAGAAGAATATCTCTGACTTTTTATGGGTGTCAAGGACTACAGCGATTGATAAAATTAATGAAAAGGAAGAAGGCTTGTGTGTGCTCTTTCTTTCAACTACTGGGTGTGTGGATGCTGAATTTTCATATCATCTTTTCACTTTAAGCCTATGCTTCGGCCTTGCTTCCAATATCAAACTGACAATTCAAGCCTTCCTTTAAGCCAGGAACTGAGAATTTGGGAAGAAAGGTGTATATTTTATTCGACTGTGAGGACTTTTCCTTTGTGATGCTGCCTTAATGTGGAGGTCATGTTTCTATTGTAATTTCTCTTCTGTTTTCTCTGTATCTCTCCCCTCATACGCCTTTACACATATCAGGATTTTGCTTCAAAACTGTATTACCTAGCAAGTTGTCTACATTACCCAGCACAAGAACATCAGAGTTTTTTAAGTTGCAAGGAAGCTTATCTGCAGGTTTGTTTCAGGCATTGAGATTCTTTTCCATAATCTGTTAGGAAAGTTTTCTGCAGTTCTGTCTTGCTTTGGAACACCTGTGTAAGTGTCTCCCCTTTTCAGTCAGATGCAAAAAAGCTCATGTCTGATGGTCCAGTGGTTAAGACTCCTTATTCCCAATGCAGGGAGCTTGGGTTCAATCCCTGGTCAGGGAACAAAGGACCCAACATGCCATGCAGTGTGGGCAAAATAAAAGCACACATCTGCCCCCACTGAGGTCCATTAGGTGACCCTCTCAGGGTCAATCTCAAGAAGATCTCTGCCACCCTGGATCCCAATACCAGAGTTGCAGAGTTGGTTTGGTCTCACCAGTTGACACAAATCACTGGAAGCAGCGAGTGCTTTCTCTTAGACTGTTCTCAGTCCAAGACATTGGATAGAAAACAGTTTTCACTCCCTTGGTTACGGGTAAAACTTTATGACACGGTTGCAAATTCTTGGAAGTGTGTGTTTTTGATGCAGGTGTTGCTAAATCGTACTTATCACAGCACAAGGGGTTCTTAAAGATTGTAAGGTAAGAGTGAAGTAAGTGGCAGCAGATCATTTTGGGCCATATTAGAAATAGTCAGATGGTTGAAATCCAGGTATAGAGGATATGCAACATAAATTGTGTAATAAATGGAAACTGTGCTTTTGAAACACTGAAAGGCATGAAAACGGAACTGCCCTCCTGATTCGAGCTCCATGGGGTGCACCTTATTCTCGGCAGAGCTATATACCTAGTGCTGAATAGGGCAAAATAGAGAGAGGCCCTCGTTGGTTAGCAGCGTGAAAATTAAACAAAGATCGCTTTATTCCCCTGTAGAGATGGGGAAAGGGTCTCTGAATGGTTGCAAAACCAAGCTGTGATGCTGAAATTTCAGAAACTGAGTTTTCAAGTTCTTAGGCAGACACCCAAGCTCATTCATGTTGGGGTCACTTATTGTAAAAAATCAACCTGCTTCTAGGGGCTGTCAAAGGCAGCATTATTCAGCAAACATTCACTCATGGCTGGGATTTTTGGCTTTGTTTTAGATTTTGCTGCCTGAGATCTCAGCTTCCATCATTTTGCTGGGGACCGATCCTTTGCCATTGGAATCTGAAGGTGATAAGGGCTGTCAACCTAAATAACCAGATCTGCCATCTGTAGAGGTAGGCACTGGAAACTCAAGAGTCTTGTGAAAGTAGACGTGGCCCCTGGATCCACCTGCAAAGCCTTCCCCTTGTGGTCTTATCTGTCTAGTTCTGAACTGAAAAGGAATTTGTTTCAGTTAAAAAAAAATTGTAAATAAAAATTGACAGCTTGTTCACTAAAGGTTTCTGTGTATATATGAAGAGATTCAAGGAGTTTTGTGTGCTTACCACACATGAGGATAGAACTTATTTTTCTCCATGGTTTGGTACTTGTTTACTTCTGGAGGTGTCTGTGCGTTTAGACTGAGAGCTCTGCCGTTTAGATCCAGGGCCGTGAGTGGTCCACCGTTCTTGGGTTGTATTTTATGCTGCTCAAAAGTTGTGATATTTGAAGGCACACTAATGTATAGCAGACATACTATAGTGAGCATAGAGTAGAAAATGTCCTCTGCTCTTCAGTCCCTCAGTCATGTCCAGCTCTCTGCGACCCATGGACTGTAGCAACCAGGCTCCTGTCCTTCACTGTCTCCTGGAGTTTGCTCAAACTCATGTTCATTGAGTCAGTGATATCATCCAACCATCTCATTCTCTGTTGCCTGCTTTTCCTCCTGCCCTCAATCTTTCCCAGCATCATGGTTTTTTCCAGTGAGTCAGTTCTTCGCTTCAGGTGGCCCAAGTATTGGAGCTTCAGCTTCAGCATCAGTCCTTCCAATGACTATTCAGGGTTGATTTCCTTTGGGATGGACTGGTTGGATCTCCTTGCAGTCCAAGGGACTCTCAAGAGTCTTCTCCAGCACCACAACCGAAAAGCATCAATTCTTTGGTGTTTGGTAGGGCTGTGTAACAAAAATACAATGGTATTAATTTATTTTCTCTCTGTTCTGGAGGCCAGATGTCCAAGATCAATGTGTTGTGAGGTTCGTTTCTGGTGAGACTGCCCTTCCTGGCTCACAGACGACCACCTTCTTGTTGTGTTCTCATGGGACCCTTCCTCTGTGTGAGAGAGGGATAGAGACCTCTGGGTCTCTTCCTCTTCTTGTAAGGACACCGCTCCTGTTAGATCAGATCCCACCCTCCTGACCTCTTTGGACCCTAATCACCTCCCTAAAGGCCCACCTTAAAATACAGTCACTTTGGTGAATGGGGCTCCAGTATATGGATTTTGTGAACACAATTCAGTCCATAACAGGAAAAGTCAAACACTGAACTCACAGGACTGGCGTGAGGTTTAAACGGATCGATTCCTAAGAGGGGCTGATCACAGCGCCCGGCACAGAGTAAGGACTGCGTCATTCGTCAGCTGTTCTTACTTCTGGAAAAAGTCACAGCTTTATAAACTCGATCACATACTTTGGAACAAGTGCTGTTTTGGCAGGCAAAGGTCAGAGTTGGTCTCTGTCTCCAGCAGCTTAAGCGATGGCACCCCTGGGACCACAGGGGAAGGTGGGGGCATGGAAATACTCAACGCCTTGGCAGCTGGGAGTGTGGTTCTATGATCTTCTGCACTGTTCTGAGCAAGGCGGCCCACAGAGCGTGATTGGAAGGTGGCTTGGATGGATGACTGGACTAGTCTGATCTGCCCACTTCA